>NC_053153.1:32897593-34097593 GCF_016808335.1 Panicum virgatum | reverse complement strand
ACCATCGACTTGAGATATTTTTAAACAAGTACAACTTTCAGGTTAACAGGCAGTACTAATTGTATCTTGAGCCTATCTACTGGTTCAGGAATTTTTCTATGGCGTGGATGGCTTCAGTACGAACGGCATCTGTGCGTGCTACAATCGCTTCGTCATCCTTGTCATTGCTTGAAACTATCTGCCGACTCAAGGTGCTGATCTCTGCAAACTCTGCTTGTATTTGCTCAGATATTTTCTGGGTTTCTTGTTTGGAGTTTGCAATGGAAGTTTCCTCGGCCTGGATGAGTTCCTTGGTAATGCGGACCTTTTCTTCGAGTTCCGCCAGTTCTTTCTTCAGGAGGTCGAGTCGATTCGTGTTGGCAGACACGTCAGCTTTGATATCTAGAGTTGCCTTCTTTTGGTTGAGAGCCTTGCATTTTTGGGTAATGTCGGCTTTCAGAGAAGCTTGAGAGCGACGTGCTTTCATCCTTTCTTGCGCTTTACTGACTTCTATCTGGAAGAATGGGAGGTTGCTGGCTGACCAGAGCTTGATTTGCAATGATTCCGGGAGTTGGGATTCTATTTGCTCGAAGATTTTCTTTATTTTACTGGAATCATCAACCAGAGCAGTGATTGGGGCCGATAGAAGATCCTTGATAAGTTGAAGCTGATGTGTTAGGTTAGCCGATTGCTGTAGAGATGATGTTTTTGATCCAGGGACAGTTAGACCCATTGATGCAGGGTCAAAGGAAAGCAAACCTGAAATATCAAAACTCTATGGGCACATCTGGAGTTAGTGCAAGATGCATTTATGGAGTTATCGGCTGGTTCAGAATTGGGTTTTGTAATGTTACCTGTTCTGAAGAAGAAGTGTTGGACGGTTCAGGAGCAATCATCCTATCAAAGCTGGTGTTGACGTCAAGAGCATCTGCTGCATCGACTTGTTCCTCGCTTGCATTCATCAGTTCATCAGGAGTTGCAGCCATCTCGTGTTGTTCCGGGCTTTCTGCATTGGAGATGTTTTCGGCTGCATCCTGAACATAGAACTACAGTCAACAAGAGTACATATGTATGAGATAAAGAAGAAATTTCAGAGAAATAAGTTACCTGGTTGGTATTAGACTCTGATGGACTCGAAGAAGCTGGTGCTGGCTTCTTGATCACTCGCCTCGTGATCATCTTCCTTTTCTTGGTCAAGACTCGGGGGGCAACGCTTGCAGAAGTTTGTCTTCGCTTGGAAGCCGACTGAAGTAAGTCTGGCTGAACAGTCATTATCACTTTCTTCATTGGTGGTGATCCTTTGCAGAAGAGTACATCAGGAGCAGTTGGAAGAAAGTGAAATGGCTCCCCAGTACTGGTCATGGGTTCTGGACCATCTTGTTGCTGCTGACAGGATGAGCAGGTTAAGCCAAGAGAAGGAAATAGAGGATTTAAAAGGATAAATGCATAGAATCAGTACCTCTTCCTCGGGGATTACGTATTCATGATCAATTTGCTGCAGTCGAGGACCTAGAGCTTTTCTGAAGACATGAGTTTTCCACATCTTCCACCAGGTATCAAAGTCGATTGATGAAGAAGTGAAAGACAAATCGGCTGGTATTGGAATGTGGAGATTGTCAAACATGCTGTAGCATCTCGAGCTAGTAAGACCATCAGGCAGATCGGCTCTGCTCTCCACCAAGTGGTGAATATGGAAGTGGGGAGGGACCTGTCCTAGGCCGAGTTGCCGAGCTGCTATTACTGGCTGGTAAGATTCATAGCCTGGCTTGATAATTCTATTAGAAGTGCTGATGCCGACAGGAAGGAAGCTAGGTCGAATCATCAAAGAATACAGATGCCGAGTGTTGTCATCATCGGTAAAGCTATCTAGTCTGAAGGCAGTTGGGTTCTCAAAGGATTCAGATTCAGTAAACGGGAAGTAGAGAGGATTGTCCAGTCCTTTGTAGAAGACTCTAAACCAGTTTGCTGCATCTGTTGAATTCAGTTTACTGCCAGGGAGACTGAACAAAGCTTGGCCGTAGCTAGTACATCTAATTGGTTTGCCACTCTCATCAGGGAAAGAGTTCTTGGTCAGGCCTTGGAAGTTTGGGATATGGTATTGAAAGTACAGTTGTGCCCACAACTGAATGAACCACCAAGGTCCTCCAGTTCTCAGTTTCTTTTTATTGAGCAAGTTAGATGTCATCAAATGGAGATATCTGTAAATTTCTCCAAGGAAGAACTTGCCTAGGCCGGTGTGATTGCCATGGGCCAGGTGGTAGGCCAAGGGGAGATAGTTCTTAGTTGGAGCTAAGGAAGGGCCACAGAAGATGAAGTGCTCTAGCCAAAGATTTAAGAAGGCTGTGTGTTCCTTCTCAGTCACTGGACCTTTTGTTTTCATGTGCTGACTCATGTAAGTACCCCAATTTGTGCAGTTGACTTTGGAAGAGAGTTTAAAGGGGACTTCTGCCATTTTGTGAGCAGCTGGATTGGGAGAGCTAATGTCTAGTCCGGTGATCATGACAACATCTAGCAGAGTGGGAGTCATGGGTCCATGACCAAAGAGGAAACAATTCAGAGCATCAGACCAGAAATAGCCGATGGTTTTCAGAAGATTTTCATCTTTGTCAAGGGGTGACAGTGATAGGCTAAGTGCATCGGCTATGTTCAAATCTTGCCACAAGGACAAGTGAGCTTTTGCTACTCTGTTGTACCATGTAATCCAGCTCTCAGGTGGATTAGGCCAGGCTCTTAAGCAGTCGGCCCAGAGGTTCAGATCGATGTTTTGACTCACAAAAGGGATCCTATTTGCTTCACAAGAGATCAAATCTATGGGGTTTTCATGGGTTTGTGGGCCAAGACAGAAGGATGTTGGATTGGAGGGATGCGGCAGAAGGATGTTTGACACCTGAAGTTCAGAGATTCAGAAGCATACGTATGGTGTCATGTTTCAGAATTTTAGTTTCAGAAGCTTGGTGAGCTGAATTAAGCTAAAAGATTAGGCCGAATATTACCTTCAGGCCGTGGATTGCCGCATCGTGGATTGCAGAGATTGTCGTTTCAGCTGCAGAATCTGCCATGGTCAGATCTGTTGACTTAGGGTTTGGTTGCTGGAGATTCTGATTCGAATTCCGGCTGCTTGGGGAATTATTGCTCGAATTTGTAGAGCTTGGTTTTCGAATTTTGCTCGGATTCGAGGGTTTGGTTCAGGCTGAAAGTATTACCCTATTCTTCTGCGGGTTGCTTCTAGTTTGAATTCCGTCGGCTCTTGGATATTTATAGAAGCCTGATGCGTTGCCATCGGCTTTTTGGAAGGCAATCGAACACACAAAATGTAAAGGAACTCGATTTCATTAAAGGAAAGTTCATTACAAGGAAAGACGATTTTACAAAGGAATCAATCCTTCGGCTTTGAGGTCCTATTCCTACGATGCTACCTACTACTACTGCTCGTAGGTACCTAGTACCTACGACGCTTGGGGCTTTGGGCCGGCACATCCCCGCTGCCGTCGACGCCGCTGCCGTCGTCGTCGCCGTCGTCGCTGCTGAAGGCGCTGCTGCCGCCTTCATACCTGGAGTCGCTCCAGCCGTCGTCGTCGCCGCTGATCTCCTCCTCGTTGTCCTCCTTGGAGGACCCGAGGAACCGGAAGGGCTTTCCGCCCATCGGCTCGTCGTCATCGGAGGGGGAGTCGATCTCCTCTTCCGAGGAAGAGTCGACTCCGTCCGACGAAGGATCTTCTTCCTCGTCCTTCTCCGACTCCTCTTGGAATAGGAGCCGGAGGTCTTCTCCTTCAGTCATGGGCTCGTCCTCCTCGGAGGTGACCCCGAAGTCGAACTCCTCTGCATCCCAGTGCAAAGGAGCCAGCGCCTCATAGGCTGCTGTCGGGTCCCACTCGGGGGTCGGCTCTCGGCTCTCTGGGATAGAGTCGATGGAGGAGGCCGAGAGGGAAGAAGAAGAAGGAGGAGATGAGGAGGAAGAAGAGGAATCTCCAAAAGAGTTGGAGCCGGAGGAAGAAGAGATGGCCATGGCTGGTGGAGGATTGGAATTTCTACGCTACTGGCTCTAGGAGGAAGAAGGAGTTTCTGTGGGAAGGAGCCGATTCGGGTGAGATTAAATAGTGAAAAGATGAAAGACGGATCAGCAGTTTCACATTCTACGAGGAGCCAGTTGCAGAGACGTTGCGTCTTCTTTGGTGGTTGCAGTGTGTTTAATGAGCATTAACGGGAAGATGAAGCGACGGATTGGTTTTGGAACTATCATTGCCAAAACCAGGGGGGCATGTGTTATCGCCATAAATTAACAGGGTTAATTTATGGGCCGAAAGCAAGATGGGCTTAAAGCAAAAGACTGAAGAAGACTTGTAAATCGGCTCCTGCGTGAGCATCTGGGCCACATGGGCCATGTATCTTTAGATTTAGTTCAAGGTTAGAGATAGAGTCCAATCGGGACAAGATTAGTTTAGATTGTTTCCCAAGTCTCCGGACTATAAATATGTATCCTTTGTTATTCGTAAAGGAGCGTCATCACGACTCGCAAACAACAATTCTCGGCGCATCGCCACCCCTAATCCTAGGGTTTCATCCAAGTAAGTGCCATGCTGCCCTGATTGCTTCTTTCGATCAGGGCAGTATTGTTCTTGCTTTTACCTTGGTATTACTCGTACTGAAGCATTTTTGATGGCGAGTAATACTAGTTATCATGATGTTCGTAGCATGGCTTTTAGTAGATCTGTTGTGCTTCGTTGCTTATCATCTGCGAATATCATGTTGTCTCTGTGCAGTCACGTTTCAATCTCACACTAGTTCTTATCGCATAGAATTAGTCGCACAGAGGCAACACCCTGCTTCTTTCATGTCTAGTAGATCTGATCTGTTATGGTTTGCTCTTATCTTAAGAGTTGGCATAATATCTGCTAGGTTAGGCCTTGCAAACGGATTGGATGATCCGGTGGTGTAATAGATGCTTTATCTTAGCCTTGATAGGGATTGTACCGGGAATCGGCTCTTGCTAGTTCTTAGGCCTCTGTTTTGGGTTGTGGTTTAGTTGTCTGTTATGTTCGCTAGGCCTAGTCACGTGTAGGATGTTCTGATCTAGCAGTGAAGCTGTTACTATCATGGATTAGATCAATTAGATTTAATTGAAGCAGTTTTATAGTTATTTGCTTTATTTACCATATCTGGATACAATCAGATCCCATCTGACACCGGGACTCGATCGGCTCTTCAAAGCCGATGCAAGAGTCGTCCCGGGGAGCCGACCACGGCTCGGACTTACGTTTACACGTGTCTTTGTATGCAGGAAACTGTTCGGAGCACGTCTGCACCCTCCTGATCGGGTATAGGTCAGGTGGCACGCATGGTTTTCACACATCCTCCGGGCGCGTGACAGAAATTGTGGGCCATCGACGAGGGAGCAGTGCCTCTAGCGCCCTAGCAACCTCCCGGCTCTTCGTGTTGCCCGTCGCTGCTCGCCGGTGGGTTTCGACCGACAACAGTAGCGCTGAGCGAACTCCCTCGCGTCTGCAGGAACTGAGCAGCAGTAGAGTATCCCCAAGAGGAAAAAGAGTAGAGTAGGCAAGAGTGAGTACACAACTTGTACTCAAAAAGTATAACACAAACTATGAGGCTCTAAGGTTGGCTGACTGACTGCATTAGCTTTTAAGTCTTGGCAAAATTTTATTAAAGCTATTTACTACAAGTTGATGAATTACCATAAACCCAGTTACATAGTAATTAATCAAAATTAATCATGTTACTACTAAGAACCAAACCGAAACCACCAAGGTAACCCAAAGAGGCACCCCCCTCGTCGGAAGGAGATAACCCCACTAATCAAAAGGAGGATCTGGGCTGCTCATGACCGTGAGCACGGCTAGTATACCAGTTTTACACTCTGCAGAGGTTGCACATCTTTACCCACAAGTCGTGAGCTACGCTAGTTGTTCATCACACTTCCTTAGGTGAGATGACTAGCAAACTCACTACGAGGCCGTTACAAAGGATCACGTTGGTAAGGTGTAACCGCTAAGGATTCAGTCAATGCAACGATGGTGCCCACCTCGAGGGGGTACAAGACAACACAGACCAGCCTCGTAGCGTAGGGACCATTGAAGCTCGACTCCCCTCTTGCCCCGTCGGTAAGTTACTCCCGAACCAAATTGACCTAATTAGTAAGCCAAGACCGTCTCATTCCAGTCTTGTGGTAGCGCTGTTGTCCCAGATTGTCGCTCTATGAACCAGTCCTTATGGAGAGTGGCCAACCCAGCAGTAAGCACCATGCTTGCCCCCTAAACCATGTTTCTAACAAAACCAATTTTAAACGAGACGTGAGCCCCTCCAACGGGCCACTCTCAGAATTAAGTTGCATATACCATTAATCAAATTAATTAAAAAGGACCAAGTGTGTTATAGCGCGGCACCTAGCACAACTAACCAAAATGCAACCCAAACGATATATATAAAGGATATAAAGTGGCTAGGAAAGTCCTTATAGGCATACATTATTAAAATGCAGTATGAAATTGTAATTAAAGTGATAGGTGGTGTTCATGTTATACTTGCCTTCCTCGTACTGCTCCTGCTGCTGCTCAAACTGGTCGGAAGACGGCTGCTCCGGGTACTGGTACTGGGGCTCCTCCGGTAGCTCAACGTCTACTCACGAACACATGGCCAAAAACAAGGCAACAACATAAACATACATGCAAACAAAGTCTAACACTAAGAAACAATACAACAATACATAAAAACAGCAAACAACACTAAGCTAGAACTATTGTTCGCGCTACAACGATCGCGTGGACATAAAGAACGCCTAAAACGGAGCTAAAACGCAAAAACTAGAGCTAAAACAAGTTCCAGGGACCTATTTGTAAGAAAACTGGAGTTCCAGGGGGTTTCTGGGCAAAACTGAGGACTAAAACATAATTAAACATTAAATCTAGGGTCTAACGCGCAAAAGAACAGGGGCTGGATGGCGGGTTCGAAATCTAAAAAGCTCAGGGTTCAAAACGATAAATTCTGGGCTTATCTGGAAATACTTTTACACTATTGTGGACTGCGGGTTGATATTGACAAAACCGGGGGTCTCTTTAGAAAAAGAGCCAGGCCAAACCGGTACGGGTGGATCTCAGCCATTTGATCTTATTCTAGCGGTTTGGATCTAATAGGGGGAACGATCTAATCTTGGATGTTCGCTCGAGATCGGACGGCTCAGGGAGGATGTGGGCGTGGGCGGCGGCGCTGTCGCCGGAGCACGGCGGCGCATGGCCGTCGAGTCGCCGGAGTTCGCCAATCCGGCGCTCCCGGAGTCCGTTCGGGCTGCGGTTTGGCCGAGGAGCCTCCACACGGCATGCGTAACGCACTGGGGCGGCAACAGGGAGGCGGTTTGGGGCTCCGGGCGTGACGCTCGGCGGGGATGGCGGCTTGGCGGCGCAGGGCTCACTGGAGCGCGGCGTGCTGGGTCCACGGGTCTGGCGTGCTCACCGTGGGTCGGGATTGAAGGAAGTGCCGGCGCAGTGTGGTCGTCGGCGAGGTCCGGGCAGTGGCGTTCTACGGAGCTCGGGGTCCGGGCGTTGCAGGGCGTCTCCCGGCTCCGGGATTCCACGGGTCGGTCCGTGAAGGTCCTACGAGGGAGCCACGGGGGTCAGTAGGCATGGAGCGGAACCAGGGGCATAGAATTGTGGCGGCGGACCGGCTCACCTCCGGTGGCGTCCGGCGCAAATCCAATTGCTTCACGGGCCGGGGTCGCGGGTGCGGGCCTGGGGAAGCTTGCTGGTGCCGAAGCAGATCTACTGCAGGGTTTGGCCGGGGCTAGGATGCGGCGGTGCGGCGTGGCCGCGGCGGCGCACGGTGCTCTGTGCGGCGGAGCTATGCGGGCGTGGAGCTGCGGTGCAGAGGTGGCGGCTGCGGGATGAAGGGAGGTGCGGCTGCGGTGCCAATTAAAGGGGATCCCAGGATCCAGGGCGTGCGTGCCACGAACGGAAGGCCGGCGAGAATCGCAGCCAGCATTGGTGCCGTGCGGGGATAGCGGATCGAGGAGCGGCTCGGCGTGATCTCCTAGCTCGGTTGGGGAAGCTTCTGGAAGGGGAAGACGCTCGGGTGAGGCTGGCTGGTAGGCCCTGCGGAGCTGGGGTGGTCCACGGGGCAGCGGGGCGCAGCGCGGGCGGAGCAGAGAGTCCGGCGAGAATCGCGGAGAGAGGAAGGAGGAGGATCTGATGGCGGGCCCGGCTGGTCAGAGAGATGGGGAGGGCGACGCGCGTGGGCTGAGAGGGGAGGGGTCCGCAGGGAGAAGCCGACTGGGTTGCGGAGTGCGGGAGAGGGCACTGGGCTGAGCTGGAGGCGGTGGGCCGAGCCAGCGCAGAGAGAGGAGGGGAGCTGGGCTAGGCAGGTTGGGCCTAGCGCGGGATTTGGGTTGGGTTTCCAGGGAAGGTTGGGCTGGGCCTGGGTTGAGTTTGGGTTTTCTTTCCTTCTCACTTCTCTATTCTATTTCTAATACAAACCACTCAAATTCTGATTGAATTCAAAACCAACTTTGAATTCAAACCCTATACACTCAACCAAATAAAGGAGATGCTCCAGCATGAATGCACAAACATATTTATCCTAGAAAAATTTTAATTCCTTGTGAAACAAAATTAGATTAAATGCAAGACTAATCACAATAAACCTTAGAAATTTAAATAAAGCCAATTAAATTTATTAATAAATGCTGGAATTTAAACTAGGGTGTTACAACCCCGGGCGGAGCCCCGAGATTGATCAGGGTCGCCCCGTACCAGGAGGGTCTGCTGGACAACCCTGGAAGCCGCCACATGGCCATGCTCGCACCACCCCGGGCACCCTCGGTGACACCTCGGAGCACGCAGAAGGCCCCGGAACTCTCCGGGATGGAAGGGCCTGCCGGCCAGCGTCTACGACCACCCCGGGGTCTCCCGGGGTAGCCCCAGACGGCTCTGACAGTGGCGGGACCCCAGGTGGCTGTTACGGTGGACCCGACAAGACACCTGCCCGTCTGACAGAGGCATGACAGCCTGGATGACGACGCCCACCATGCAAAGGGTGTGTTCACACTAGTTAGAGAGCAACAGAGAAGGCAGAAGTAGTCTATAAATAGAAGGATCCCAGGATGTAAAGGGACCGATCTTTTCGGGACCAAATGAGTGCACATGTTCTGGGCTTGGGCTTCCCAACTCGGGATCATCAAAGGACCAATCACCACACACACAGGACATAGGGTATTACGCCTCCAGGCGGCCTGAACTTGTCTAAATCGACTGTCTCAAACTCGCTTCCTTAAGGGAAGTTTTTGCGCGGTTTATACCCCTGGCCGAATCTCTAAATGGGGGTTACCAGTAATCCCTGCTAGTGGTAATCTTACACCGTCAGCGTGGTGTCAGACCCGGGGCAGCGGGACTGCTTATAGGCATAGAATATTCTAGAGTAAGGGATAGCTCATGGATGTACCTTACCCTTCTTGTAACTACACAAATAGGCGTAGAACTAGCTGCAGTACAAAGGAAACTACCCGATTGTGTTGTAGTAAGATTCCAAATGTACTCGGCTAGGACTTTCCATGTAACCCTGTCCCTCCAGATATATAAGGGCGGGCAGGGACCCCCTCCAGACATCAACACCTAATGCAATACAAACAACCACACATGACGTAGGGTATTACGCAACTCGCGGCCCGAACCTGTCTAAATCTTTGTGTTCCTTGCACCATCGAGTCCCAGAGCAGTCGATCCCTACCTCAACTCCTTCGAGTGCGACAAGGAAGCAATAGATCATGCTGCCACAATCCGAGTCCCTAGCTCTATCAGCGAAATACTTGCTGCCACTAAGGAACTCTCACTCAACAAGGACTCAACGCCATCCAAGAAAACAAGCCAGTCGTCGGTTAAACCAGCAGGTGACGTGGCCACCAAGACTATACAGCTACAAGAGGGAGATGACTACAAAATTGCTATCATCGAAGCTGGCTTAGGCGACAAATAGGAACTCGAGCTCGTCAACTTCCTTAGGGCCAATCGAGACGTATCCGCGTGGAAACCAGCAGATATGCCAGGAGTGCCCAAGGAGTTGATCGAGCATGCCCTGAAAGTCGACCCCAAAGCCACACCAAAGAAGCAGCGTCTACGGCATTTCTCCCCGGACAAGCGAGAAGCCATCAAGAAGGAGATGGTGAAACTACTCGCAATAGGGTTCATCAAAGAATACCATCCTGAATGGTTGGACAAACCTGTGCTTGTCCAGAATAAAAACAACAACGAGTGGAGGATGTGCGTCGACTACACCGATCTAAACAAGCATTGAACAAAGGATCCTTTTGGGCTACCCCGCATTGATCAAGTAATCGACTCTACGGCAGGGTGCGTCCTGTTATCTTTCCTCAATTACTATTTAGGGTATCATCAGATCACTCTGAAAGAAGAAGACCAAATCAAGACGACATTCATCACCCCTTACTAGGCATACGCCTACAAACCATGTTCTTCGGGTTGAAAAACGCTGGTGCCACGGACCAGCGTGCGATACAGCTGTGCTTCGCTGACCAGCTACACAACAACGTTGAAGCCTATGTCGACGATGTTGTCATCAAAACCAAGACCCAGGATCAATTCATCACTGACCTGGAGGAAACCTTCAATAGCCTCCGAAAATTCCGTTGGAAGCTCAACCCAACTAAGTGTGTCTTCGGCGTACCCTCTGGAAAACTACTCGGATTCATTGTCAGCAACCGAGGAATTGAGGCCAACCCAGAGTAGATCAATGCCATCATGGCTATGGACGCCCCAGCTACCATCAAGGACGTGCAGAAGCAAACAAGCTGCATGGCAGCCTTGAACTGGTTCTTGTCCAGGCTTGGTAAATGGGGCCTACCCTTCTTCAAGCTCCTCAAGCGACAAGACAAATATGAGTGGACTACAGAAGCTGCAGAAGCACTCGAGAACCTCAAGCATCATCTCCAGTCGCCGCCAATTTTTACAGCTCCACTATCAGGCGAGGAATTACTCCTCTATATCGCTTCGACTACTCATGCAGTTAGCACGGCGATAGTAGTCGAATGTCCGGAGGAAGGCCACGCTTACGGCATTCAGGGACCAGTCTACTTCATCAGCGAAGTACTCTCTGAATCAAAGGTCAGATACCCATCAATCCAGAAAGTTCTATATGGAATTCTAATCACCTCCAGGAAGCTTCGACACCATTTCGATGAGTACAAGATCTCAGTGATAACTGACTTTCCATTGGCGGATATACTCCACAATCGGGAAGCCACTGGACGAATCTCAAAGTGGGCAGTTGAACTGGGAGCCTTGGAAATCAACTTTAAGCCAAGGACAGCAATCAAGTCTCAAGCACTAGTCGACTTCTTAGCTAAATGGCGAGAAAATAAAATCCCAGCACCTCACAACGTCCCTGAGCATTGGGTAATGTACTTTGATGGCTCACTCAAGCTTGACGGAGGCGGCGCGGGAGTTCTGCTCATCTCCCCCAAGGGAGAACAGTTAAAGTATGTGTTCCAAATCTTGTTCAAAGTCTCCAACATGAAGCATAATATGAGACACTGCTACACGGGCTTCGCCTAGCAGTTTCCCTCGGCATCAAACGACTACTTGTCTACGGCGATTCTCTACTCGTCGTCCAACAAGTAAATAAAGAATGGGACATCAACAAGGATACAATGGACGCATACGTCGAAGAAATCAGAAAGCTCGAGAACAAGTTCGTAGGATTGGAAATCCACCACGTGGACCGTGACAATAACGTGGGAGCTGATCTCCTTTCCAAACTTGGATCTACTCGAGCAGTCGTTCCGCCTGGAGTCTTTGTTCATGAACTTCATCATCCATCAGTCAAAATACAAAGCCAACAAGCTGCTGACGTGGAGGCCCTGGCCACAGTCAGAGAAGTACCGACAATCGAAGAAGACTGGCGGATTCAGTTCATCGACTTCATCATGGAGTTCAAACTTCCACCACACATTGATGCCAAGAGTGCCGAAGCTGCTCGCATCATCAGGCGAAGTAAGGGTTTCGTTCTTGTCGGCGACAACCTCTACAAACACTCTTCCTCCGGCATCCTCATGAAGTAAGTTACCCTTGAAGAAGGCAAAGACATCTTCAGGGAGATACACGAAGGAGTTTGCGGCAACCATGCCGCATCAAGGACACTAGTCGGCAAAGCTTACAGGTCAGGGTTTTTCTGGCCAACAGCTGTTTCAGACGCAGAAGACCTTGTCAGACAATGCCTTGGCTACCAATTCTTTGGCAAAAAGACTCACGTTCCAGCACATAATCTGATAACAATCCCCCCATCATAGCCGTTCTCCTGTTGGAGTCTAGACATGATCGGACCTTTAACCGTAGCTCCAGGAGGATTTAATCATGTGCTGGTAGCAGTCGACAAATTTACCAAGTGGATCGAGTACAAGCCCATTGTCAAGATCTCTTCAGATAGAGCAGTGGATTTCATCTCCAACTAAGTGTGTCTTCGGCGTACCCTCTGGAAAACTACTCGGATTCATTGTCAGCAACCGAGGAATTGAGGCCAACCCAGAGTAGATCAATGCCATCATGGCTATGGACGCCCCAGCTACCATCAAGGACGTGCAGAAGCAAACAGGCTGCATGGCAGCCTTGAACTGGTTCTTGTCCAGGCTTGGTAAATGGGGCCTACCCTTCTTCAAGCTCCTCAAGCGACAAGACAAATATGAGTGGACTACAGAAGCTGCAGAAGCACTCGAGAACCTCAAGCATCATCTCCAGTCGCCGCCAATTCTTACAGCTCCACTATCAGGCGAGGAATTACTCCTCTATATCGCTTCAACTACTCATGCAGTTAGCACGGCGATAGTAGTCGAATGTCCGGAGGAAGGCCACGCTTACGGCATTCAGGGACCAGTCTACTTCATCAGCGAAGTACTCTCTAAATCAAAGGTCAGATACCCATCAATCCAGAAAGTTCTATATGGAATTCTAATCACCTCCAGGAAGCTTCGACACCATTTCGATGAGTACAAGATCTCAGTGATAACTGACTTTCCATTGGCGGATATACTCCACAATCGGGAAGCCACTGGACGAATCTCAAAGTGGGCAGTTGAACTGGGAGCCTTGGAAATCAACTTTAAGCCAAGGACAGCAATCAAGTCTCAAGCACTAGTCGACTTCTTAGCTAAATGGCGAGAAAATAAAATCCCAGCACCTCACAACGTCCCTGAGCATTGGGTAATGTACTTTGATGGCTCACTCAAGCTTGACGGAGGCGGCGCAGGAGTTCTGCTTATCTCCCCCAAGGGAGAACAGTTAAAGTATGTGTTCCAAATCTTATTCAAAGTCTCCAACATGAAGCATAATATGAGACACTGCTACACAGGCTTCGCCTAGCAGTTTCCCTCGGCATCAAACGACTACTTGTCTACGGCGATTCTCTACTCGTCGTCCAACAAGTAAATAAAGAATGGGACATCAACAAGGATACAATGGACGCATACGTCGAAGAAATCAGAAAGCTCGAGAACAAGTTCATAGGATTGGAAATCCACCACGTGGACCGTGACAATAACGTGGGAGCTGATCTCCTTTCCAAACTTGGATCTACTCGAGCAGTCGTTCCGCCTGGAGTCTTTGTTCATGAACTTCATCATCCATCAGTCAAAATACAAAGCCAACAAGCTGCTGACGTGGAGGCCCTGGCCACAGTCAGAGAAGTACCGACAATCGAAGAAGACTGGCGGATTCAGTTCATCGACTTCATCATGGAGTTCAAACTTCCACCACACATTGATGCCAAGAGTGCCGAAGCTGCTCGCATCATCAGGCGAAGTAAGGGTTTCGTTCTTGTCGGCGACAACCTCTACAAACACTCTGCCTCCGGCATCCTCATGAAGTAAGTTATCCTTGAAGAAGGCAAAGACATCTTCAGGGAGATACACGAAGGAGTTTGCGGCAACCATGCCGCATCAAGGACACTAGTCGGCAAAGCTTACAGGTCAGGGTTTTTCTGGCCAACAGCTGTTTCAGACGCAGAAGACCTTGTCAGACAATGCCTTGGCTACCAATTCTTTGGCAAAAAGACTCACGTTCCAGCACATAATCTGATAACAATCCCCCCATCATAGCCGTTCTCCTGTTGGAGTCTAGACATGATCGGACCTTTAACCGTAGCTCCAGGAGGATTTAATCATGTGCTGGTAGCAGTCGACAAATTTACCAAGTGGATCGAGTACAAGCCCATTGTCAAGATCTCTTCAGATAGAGCAGTGGATTTCATCTCCGACATCATTCACCAGTTCGGATTTCCTCATACCATCATCACAAATCTTGGCTCTAACTTTACATCGCAGTCCTTCTGGGACTTCTGTGACAATTCTTGCATCAAAGTCAAGTATGCTTCAGTAGCTCACCCTAGAGCTAGTTGTCAAGTAGAGCGCATTAATGGCTTAGTACTCGACGGCTTGAAGAAGAGACTCTACAACACCAACACCAAGAAAGGTGGTAAGTGGATTCAAGAACTACCCCATGTAGTCTGGGGGTTGCGAACATAGCCTAGCAAAGCAACTGGACAATCTCCTTTCTTCCTCACTTATGGGTTAGAGGCTATACTACCTGCAGATATCATGTGGAAATCTCCAAGAGTAGAAGCGTATCAAGAAGGAGAGGCAGATGAAGCTCAACAACTTGAGTTAGATTCAGTCGAAGAGGTCAGGATCAATGCTTTGACCCAATCGGCTAGATATCTTCAAGGAGTCAGACGTTATCATGATCGCAATGTCCAGCAAAGATCTTTCAATATTGGAGACCTAGTTCTATGAAGGATTCAAGTTGAGATAGGATTGCACAAGTTCAATTCCAGATGGGAGGGACCCAATTCCCGATGCAAGAATCATATAGAATTACCGATGCAGATGGCAATGAGGTACCCAATTCCTAGAATATTGAACACTTGCGCAGATTTTATCCTTGATCCAAGTAGCACGGTGATGTCAATTGATCTCTTTAATAAAGCAAGAGTTTCCATCAGCTTTTCGACTACAATAAAGGTAGTTTTCAGTCTGGCAGCATCATCTCTGACTACTCTCCAAAAGTTTTTTTCCAACCAGGATAATCTATACAGATTCATACTAACTGGATAACCCGTTCAGGATAGCTTACACAGTTCTCCATTGGGATAACTATACAAGCCACATCCTTGTACTCGATATAAGGACACAACCTACTCGCTAACTCGAGAAGGAATATGGATACCTTTACTAGTTTGTCCATCTTGGGTAACTCGACGGAGTTCATCCTAACAGGTCAACTATAAGGAACTCCAGCCTTGCTTTAAAGGCAAAACTACTTGCTTGCTCGAGTATGTTATGGATACTACTAAATTTTGTCCTTCTGGGGTAACCCGACGGGGTTCATCCTAACCGGTCAATTTTAGTAGTTACTCCAGTCTACAAGTTAGACACCCTATTCGCTAGCTCGAATAGGTATTGGATATTTCTAAGATGGTTTCGTCTTGGATAACTCGACGGGGTTCATCCTAACAGATCTATCTTAAAATTTATTCCAGTCCATGGTCAGGAAACCTACTTGCTCGCTCGAGTAGTTTATGGATGTCATTCTAGTTGTTTCTATCTAGATAGTCCGACGTGATTCATCCGAAATGATCAACTATACAGATTACTCCATGCGAACATTCTAACTCGATTACTCGAGTATTTCGTATTTATCCTACGGTATCAGATAATACTTCTGAAGATACACCAACAGGATAAAATCAATATATACAAAGACAAGATCTTACAGAAGATGACAAGAGCGGTTACAAGCAGATCATTCTGCCAAGTTCTTCAAAATCTCCTCAGCAATTACTTTTGACTCTTTACAATAGCTTTGGAATTTCTCATCAGAACAGTCAGGAGCTATTCCTTTGGCTATGGGAGCCAAGTTATGCTGAGGCCAGTAAGACTTGACAATTCCAATCATATGGGTCAGATAATTCTTGGAGGTGGCCGTCATACTGTCGAAGAATTTCTTGGGAGCCTCTTCTAGACGCTCTACCAAAGACTTACTACTCGACGACTCCTCTTCAGAATCTACCATATCTACAATAACCTAAGCTGCTGCTACTAGTCGATTATGGTCGTTTGGAGAGCCTGATGAAAGCATATTTTAGTAATTATTCAAATCATCAGTGAAACAATGTCAAAACAATGGTCAAAATACTTACAGGCTTGAGCAGTCCGTAGTTATTCTTGGAGTTTGGCTTTCTCTTCTTGAAGGCTCTTGATCTGCTGCCTCATATCACAAAGCTCTAGATGATGCTTTCGGTTTGCTTCGTAAAGCTTATTCCGTGCAGCAAGAGACTCATCAAGGCGTTTGGCAATTAGAGCATTTTGCTGCTCCAAGATCTTTCGATTGTCAACAGTCTTATACAAAGCATGTGACTTCAAGAAGGACCGATTGGCAACTTCCTACAAAATACAAAGCAAGATTGGTCAAATGCCACCAACTACTCGACATAAGCAAGTAGCAGCAGCAGAAGGTTTACCTTGGTATATTTAAAACTCCACTGCATATAGTCTGCGAGTTTCTTCACGTTGTTTATAGACAACAACGGATCATCAAAGAGCTCTTTACCCAATTCCTCCTGGGTAGATTGTGGCATTGACTAGAAGGGTACTACTCGAACAGTAGGATCTCTCGATCCTTCAGCTCTACCACTGTTAGTTCCAGCAGCACTTGAGGTACCTTCAGTCGCCGAAGGAGTAATCTTGGGTGCTTCAAGATTTGGCTCATTTGATGTTCTCGGCGTGTCTGTATTTGGCAAGTTGGCAGTTGAGTTCTCGATCAACCCAATCACTGGTGACTCGGGGGTTGATCGAGTAGTTGTTTCTGATTCACTCTGCATCCAGTTACGGAAGTCTTGGATCTGATCCTTCTCATGCGCTGAGAGATATTGGATCCTAGCCAAGCAAAATTCGAAATAAGAAAGCTAAGGCAAATATGATCTAATTAAAAATGTCAGATTCTTACTGGCCACTGTCGAGACGGTGTATTTTCCTCTGCAACAAAGCTCCAGGAGCTGACTTCTGCAGCATCTTTTGGAGATGGAGGCATGCAATACCATGTCTTATAATTTTTCTGCACAGGATGCAAGGATTCATCAGAAGATTAACAACTTTATCTACAAGTACTCGGCAGTACTCCTCAAACTCTTACCCAGGTCTTTTCGGGAGGATTGGTTGCCGAGAAGAGTGCTAGCAGTTTCAGAGGCTTGTCAAAGTTATCGAGTACTTTACAACATCTCTTGACTACTTCAGAATGAGCCATTGCTTCTGGCGAAAGTATGGTAGGATCCTTTGTACCTTCATATCAGAAGGCAGGGTGTTTCCGGTGCTGGAGAGGTTGGATCCGACGACTCAGGAGAGGTTGGATCCGATGACTCACAAAGGAGAAGACCACATCTCACCAGTGATCCCTTTGTTCTTGAAATTGCCAATGGCACGAAGGATGCACTCGACTTGTTTGCCACCAGGTCCTGCACTTGACCAACTTACTTGGACTTGGGGGCCCCAGCAACTCTTTCTGGAGTGGAGATTCAAAGTTCCCGACATGAAACCATAAACTTTTCCACTCGGCTCCTTTACCCGCTGGATCATAAGCTAAGTACTCGTCTCGGGTCTCGGGACGAAGTCCTAATTCACATCCACCGACGACGGCGGGTTTGGCGGCATTTGGAACAGGTACAAGGGTGAAGAAATGTTGAAAAAGATGGAAATGGGGAAGAATACCAAGGAATGCTTCGCAGAAATGAGTAAAAAATAGAAAGGTGCAAGACGGATTGGGGAGTAAGATGATGCAATTGGATTCCCCAGAATTGCAGAAGAGCATAGAAGAACTCAGCTCCTTCACCCGCACGCCATTGGATTACGGCTTGACTCTGGAGAAGACCCATATTCTCCAATTCTTGCACAGCCGCTTGAGACATTCTACTCTTGCGCCAGCCCGTTGAAAGATTTGCAACTACCTCCTCTTCAATCTTGGACTTGTTCTTCTTGGGAGCCATCTAAATGTCACGAGTTTAGGCTCGGGGGCTACAAAAGGGGTTAATGGATGCCACAGGCACTGGGAAAAATGTAAATCTGAATTTGACGGCAGTCAGGAGTCAAAGAGGGTAAAACCCTAGAAGTTACTACACGGATTTATATGGTCTCTGATGGCAATCTCGTGAATACCTGGAAGATTAACAGATGGTTTTCTCTTCTGGGAGGTTTTTGTCATATATTTTGCCACGAGTTTTTGATTTTTAAATCTAAATTGCGAGATTTAAATTCAAGACTCAGGGCTACGGGATATGTGGATCAGAGATTTATTTTTCAAATCTTTTGAAAAATAATGAAGGAAAAAGACTGAAGTTACCCTCAGCCTAATTCTACGATTCAACCTAAGGCTCGGGGGCTACTGCATATTGACCGTGAGTACTTCTCGCACCATATATGATAAAGATTTTGGGGTTTGAGCACCTCATAGCCTCGAAGCAACTGGAAGTACTTAGAGGACTACTCGATGTATCCGAAGGAAGGTTCAGAAACAACTAGGAGGATGTTCTAACTACTTGAAGTACTCGACGACGCCCAGCCAAGTAATCGACGCCTGCATGACTCGGTTACGAAGAGCTCGAGGGCTTGTCAGACCCGGGGCAGCGGGACTGTGTTGACGGTCGTTAAGTGCGAAATATGACCCTCAACTATACTCATAAAAGAAGGAAAACTATACCTCTTACTCGCATATTTGTATCACTAACCTAGCTCCACAGTTCTTTTCAAAGATTCATGATTTCAGGAGCACAAGTACAGAATAAGACGAAAACATGACGAATACACAGACAGAAGTCACAGACGATTGTGTCCTGCATAACATGAGCAAAGGAGGCCCACAAACCAGACCAAACCGACCAACCAAGCCCCGGCACCGACCATCTGACATCAGGACCCACCAGGCAGTGTACCAGAGAAGGACGGTGGCCAATGGCGGCAAGGGGGGTCGGCCGACCCCACAAGTCAGCCATTCAGGATGAGTTTTGGCAGGAAGCTTGATCCTATCCCCCCAAAGGCGGTTTTGCACGTTTCCATGTTTAGAGATGTCGGGAACCGACCTCAAGCACTATATAAGGGGCCTCCCACCACTCTCACCACACACACCACTTGAAGGCCTCTCTCTCTACACTATCTTGTAACTTGATCTCCTTAGGGTAGTGGAGCTAGGCTAGTACTTCATCTCCTTAGCGAATCCAGTCGTCCTTGGGGTCAGCGAGCAATCCTCGGCCTCTGGTATGGCTTTGTATTCCAACTTTCGTTATATTATTCATATCGAGTTCGTTCTTGGTTATCTTGCTATGTTCTTAGCATGCTTAGCCTTGATCAGTGCTTCATCAAGTTATAGTAGTTGCATGCTTAGACCAGATGATCTAGGTAAGGATATTGGTTTGTTGTGCTTTCGGGCTTGCCTTAGCATCTTACCTATCCATCCAAAGGGTGGGGGACCCGGGTGTGCTAGGGTAGTGACTTCATATGCGGGCATGGTGCCCGGGTATGCGGGATCCTTCGGATATGACGGTGCTCCATGGTGTGACTGGGGTAGACCGTAGGTGGTGACAGCCCTGTCAGTCCGCCGAGAAGCTGCTTCTCGGTTAGCATACTCCCCGACATTCGGATACGGTGTAGGAGTTCATGCAAAGATGAAACGAGATTGGATGTTCTCTAGTGAGGGTCATTCTCCTCGATGTCCCTAATTTCCCAGCACCTGTAGCTCTAAGCAATGTGGCTAACGTAACTTATCTGCTAACATGAATAGTATACTAGGAATCTTTGCCTATGCTCCCACTAACCTTAGGTGTGCTTGTTTATTCTTTATTCATGAGAGTTGGCTATTCTGTGTGTGTCACATTACCCCTGATTATCATTCATTTATCACTTACCCCTGTATAATCAGTGGTCTTCATCTTACTTCATACGTGTCATGGTTATGGAACTTGTAAATAAACTTTACACAACCTAACCGTCCCTTAGGAAAATATAAATAATGATACCCTGAATACTTCCGGGTGAAATGCTACAACGGTATATCTGTGCGCTTGCGGATCTTTCTATAAACGTTAAGGCATACCAACACCAGCATTTCTGGCGGCGTTGCTAGAAACTAACCACTCCTAGTAGCGACGCTAAGAAATGTCAACAGACTGCTCATAGGCATAGAATGTTCTAGAGTAAGGGATAGCTCATGGATGTACCTTACCCTTCTTATAACTACCCAAGTAGGTGTAAAACTAGCTGTAGTGCAAAGGAAACTCCCCGATCGTGCTGTAGATGGACTCCAACTGTACTCGGCTCGAACTTTTCATGTAACCCTGTCCCCCCGGATATATAAGGGTGGGCAGGGATGCCCCTCAAAACACATCAACACCTAAGGCAATACAAACAATCACATAGGACGTAGGGTATTACGCAACTCGCGGCCCGAACCTGTCTAAATCTTTGTCTTCCTTGCACCATCGAGTTCCAGAGCAGTCGATCCCTACCTACAAACCTTACTGCTAAGGGTATCCCTGAGCAGGCTTGGCGGTAAACACCGACACGTGGATCAACCACAAACTGAGGATTGTATCTAAGTTGGCTTCTTTACTTTGAGCACATCTTTGATGAGCTAGTGACCTTGAACCTTTATCCTTGAATGAAATTCACTTCTAGTTCAAGTCACCTTCTTCACAATAAGATTCTAGAAAGATTGATACTTGCCAGCATGATCACCATACATGACCAAGATTCTTCAATTTGAACTCAAGAAATGTTTCGTCACCCTAGCATTGGTTTCTCAGCACAACCACAATTGTACTTCTCCGAGCTTAGTTCCTAGAAATCTATTCTCGAATTCCAGCTCTTCATCCTTGCATCACATATAGCTTCACATTCGCCTATATTACACTCAACTCAACAATGAAATCCATTTTGATTCACAAGCTATTTCTTCTTCTCCAGTAGATGACACTTTTCAATGTAGAATTCTCCTTGTCTCTTAGAATTCTTGGACTTGATCATTATCGGTTTTCTTGCTCACGCCAAGTCTTTGCTTACGTAGTCTTTAGAAACTTGCATTCTGATCCCATCCATTTATTCATAAGAGCCCTTTGAAATTATATTGACTTTTGTCATTATAATGAAAATCATTTCTTCCATGCTTGCTTAATCATCAAATATCACATGCATTTCTTATGACAATCTTTCCAAAATATGAGACTACGCATAAGTATACAACTTATCTCATTCACAATATCTTAACTTGTCATTTTGAATACCACACACTTCAACAAGCTTCATTTGGATATTGAAGTAAATTCTTCATCATTAACACATACTTCAATTCACATGATAACTGTTGCTTGTTATTATTTTCATACTAGACCATGACGTGGCATTCATCTTGTCTTGAACATTGATACATATCATGACATATATTACAAATATGATAATCAATTCCTGCTCATATAGTCAACAAGATGGTTAGTCCTTTAATCTTGGTGTCAATCAATCCACCGAAACCTACTAGGGGCCTAGATGCACTCTTAATGTCCCCATTTTTTGTGATTGATGACAACACTGATTAAAGCTTACAAAAGATATAACAAATGTATCCTTTTGAATTCTCAGATTTAGTAGGAGCTTCCCCTCAATGTGTGCTTTGAATGGAATTCAACCAATTTGGCCTCAAATGCCCTTTTGCACATATTTACAAGCAAAACAAAGATCTCCCCCTAAATCTCTGCATCCATGGAGTGCAAAAAAAAATGTGTGAACATATAATACGTGATGCATATGACAGATATCTTATACAACAGCAAGATAAAAGGGGGCAAGTCAGTTCTGTCTGCCCAAACCCTGAATTACCGGATCTGAACAACATTTCATCATTTCAATGCATTTCATAATAAGCATCAAGTCTTAATTTAAAGCATTAAACATGGTTCACCACACAATAGCACTCATTACAAATTATTCTCAAGTCCACATGAGCTAAAACAATTTTATTAGAAGGCATGTGGCATCCCACACCCAAATCTGGAACTTTCGGGCTTGCCTGGACAGATACACTGAAAATACAATAGAAGCTTTAATCTTAAACAATCTCTCCCCCTTTGTCATCCATCACCAACAAAGGCCCGAGGGGAGTTTTTTTGAAGCTTCTACAGCTGATCATCGTCCTCATCATCTTGTCTTCCACCTTACCCACTAGAACCTTGGTCAGCATCACCAAGGTGTTGGCCAAACATCTAGGAACCAAAATCATTAAACCCATACTGAGGTGGAACAACTGGAGGAAGTGGAGGTGCAAACTGAGTGGTATGAGGCATGAATGAAATAGATGAGGGGTTCACAAAGGTAGGATTAACATAGGATGTGGTTCCACTGCCATAGAGCTACCCCCAATAGTCTTTTTGCTGATATCTAGCATTTGATTGCTCCAAATTTTTAGGCTCACTTTGATATCCTTCTGAGCCAATGGGAGAAAGAGGATCATTTGACAACATTGTTTCTTGCATTTTCTTGAGCCTCAAAGTGTCTTTCTTCCTCCTTTGCCTCTCCTTATGCACCACATCATTTGTGGACTTGCACATCCCAAAAATCAAATTGAATATTTTTCTAATTGGAGACAGATGCTTTTCCCAATTAAGCTCCCTAGAGCCACCACGCCTAGACTGAGAGCGTGTAGGAGCACGTGGTGCACCAGGAGTATGTGCTGGAGCATCTAGGGCTACATCTTCCTCACCCTGAGCTGCGGCTTGCTCCCTCGTGGCAATGACTTGAGCAAGTTGTGATAATCAAGCTTGAAATTAATGGAAGTATGTGTATAGTCACACTCAAACCTCTTATTTGTCCTTTGGTCAATCATATACATCAAATAAGCACCACAACCACAACACTTTTGAGGTGACTCTGAGATTGCCTTGATCTCCTCCCATATGTAATCAAAGACACTAAACTCCGGCTCACTAGGAGTTAGGGCAAGTAGCAAATTTCTTCCATATACTGAGATGTTGTGACCATCACCCTCTCTAGGAGCAAGTGTCTTTCTAAAGAACTTGTTGAGATAGCCAAAGAATGAAATCAGTCCTTTAGGTCCCCCAAACTCTGACTCTCTATCGGGTAGGTACAAGCACTTCATTTCTTGTTTGGGGAGAGGTGAGCTAATGTGAATTCTAGCACGTTCAGAATCAGCTCTCCCAAATCCAAACATGGCTGCAAACTCAACATAACTGATTTTATACCATTTGCCCTAGGTCATCCAATGGACCCATTGCATATCATCAACAGTCTCAAAGTAGCAAGTGGCATAAAATTGGGCAATTACCTCATTGTTCCAATCGTATCTAAAGCCCATGATTTTGTATATGTGCTTGGCCTTGCATTGATCAATGATTTCATTAAAGATTGGATCTCCCATACTCTCAAGTTTCTGCCAATCCATAAATTGAGAGCGAGCTATCTTGTATTTCTTGCTAAGAATTGCACTCTCATAGAAATCTTGATGGAATTTGGTTTGAAATCTATATTCTATGCTTCTTCCTTTCCTAGCATGCAAAGGATTCTTCTGCCTTTCTTTTCTTGCCTTGTCTGTCATTCCCTTCTTGATGTAATCAACTTTGATGTAATCATAGGGAACACTAGGCTTCCTCAACACAACTCCAGTCACAAAGATGGGCTGACCGGACTACTACTCCTTTTCCTCTTCCTCATCATCATCGGGTTGAGCACAACCACTACTAACCCTATGACCACCACTGCTGCTGATGCCCCTCATGAGCCAACCACTCCTCTTTGTCCCACGAGGAGGTGATATCTGATAATTTTCATCACTTTCTTCCCCATCATTACTAGAGGTATCACCGGTGCCCAAACCGGGCCTTCTTGGCCGCGGCAAAGATGGGCCACACCGGCCCAACAGGCCACACCGGCCTGATCGCCATCGCTTGCCCCCATGGACCCAAAGCGGCGGTGGGCTGAAATCAAAGTTGTCTTGACTCACCGCCCAATTTTTTTTATTATTTCCAGAATTTAAATTTTCTCAACATTTTACATTTCAGTTCATGAACTTCAAACAATTTACATTCCGCTAATAATCAGAGAGATTATATTTGCTTTAAGCACCATGTAATTCTCTGTTTTTCATATATGTATTTATCTCAGCACTTTATACATTTCCATGTCCTTTAATATTACAAATACTATGCAAATTTAATTTTCACGCTCTACTTTATTTATTTAATCCAACAATTGCTTCTAAATTGGAACGATTCTTTGAAGTATGGGAACAAATGGATTTACATATGCCGCAGTATTGCGATAATCCCTCTTATCGGAATTATCTATCAAAATGAAGAAAAATTAATTTATTATTCAAGTTCATTTTGAATTCACAAAAAAATGTATAAATATGCCATAATTTCTCAAAAATTTTTGCTATCACAATGTAGGTGAGATGGCAACCAAAGAGTTTGATATCCTCGCTCTTGATGGTTCCAATTTCCCTTCTTGGGTGATGGATCTCAAAGTGAATCTGTCGACACTTGACTATATAGATGTATAGATGAAACAACAACTGGGACTGTTAACCCCTCAAGCATGTCCAATTACTCCAACTTAAAAGTAATGAGGAATCATATCCATCCAGATATGAAAATAGAGTACATGTATGAGGAGGATTCACGTGCTTTATGGACATCTCTTAAAAATCGATATGAACAGCACAAAGCTATTATCCTCCCTAAGGCAATGCATGAGTGGAACCACTTGCACCTACAGGATTTCAAAACTATAGACGAGTTCAACCATGTTGTTCATAAGATATCCGATTTAGTGAGAAAGAACCTTCTGAAGCGGAGAAAATTGAAAAGACTTTTTCTATGATGCTCCCATCAGAAAGGATAATTACTCAACAATACAGTGAGAAGAATTTTATAGAATATTCTTCGCTCATTCAAACATTGAAACAGGCAGAAAAAGCCATGAACTCACTGTGTGGAACTCAAATTAGCTCCCATTGGGGACTGCACCACTGCTTGAAGTACATGCAAATGTGAATAAGAATGGTTCCAACAAGAACACACAATCTGGAAATTCCTCAGGCGAGGGCAAACAAAAGAGAGCATTTTCCCTTGTTTGCCCTTGCTTGAGGAATTTCCAGATTGTGTGTTCCTGTTGGAACCATTCTTCATCGCATTTGCTTGTACTTCAGGCAAAGGTGTAGTGTCCAATGGGCGCTGATTTGAGTTCCACACAGTCAGCTCATAGCTCTTTTCAGCATGTTTCAATGTTTGAATTAGAGAAGAATATTCTGTGAAATTCTTCTTACGGTATTGTTGAGTAATTATCTTTTCTGATGGGAGCATCGTAGACAAAGTCTTCTCAATTTTCTCCGCTTCAGAAGTTTTTTTTACAAAAAAACCGAAGATTAGAGCATATCTTATGCACAACATGATTTAACTCGTCTATAGTTTTTAAATCCTATAGGCATAAGTGATTCCACACATGCATTGCCTCAAGGAGGATAATAGCTTTGTGGTGTTCATATCGATTTTTCAGAGATGTTCATAAAGCAAGTGGAACCTCCCACACATGTACTCCATTTTCAGATCCAGATGGATATGATTCCTCATTACTCCATTTTTCAGATCCAGATGGATATGGTTTCCTGCCGCTCGCGAGATGATAGGTTCTGGAAGTTCTACTACATACTGTAACAATTTAAGGTTGACGGGCGGGGTCACGAAAAGTTGTTCATGGTTGAGATCCCGTCGGTGTAGTCCAGAGATGCTAAGGTCGCAGTGTGTGGTAGTGGTTGTTAAACTTTTGAACGTACTAACCACATGTCGGGAAATATGGTAATCGGTAAGCTTAACTACCTGATTGGACCGACGAGTGGACTTTTCCCTCACCCTCTTTTGGACTTGGTCCGGGATGTGCGCAACATGCGGGTGCAGAGTTGCTGTACTCTGCAGTCGAGGGGGGTGACCATGATCCACGGACTAGAAAGAAAGGGGAAAAATTGTGTGGGTGACTTCGTTCCCCATGCGTGTGTTAGATTTGCCTAGCAAAGTTAAGAAACTCGATTCGAATCGTCCGCTTCTCATGGTTTGGGACTGCTTAATACTTTTGCCACATAGAGTAATAAGTGGATGTTGGCACTTCCTAGCGTCGTTACTAGATTAACCAACAACGACACTAGAAAGCAGCCCATGGGTAACAGAACCTCACAAAAGAATCCGCAAGTGTACGGATACCGCTGTAGATTTCACCTCGGAGTATTGCAAGGGTTATCGAATCCAAAGGAACGTGAGTATGATATCTAAGGTTCAGGCTCAACTAAGGACACGGCACCGGTAGGATCAAAAGGGTAGAGAGGACTACTCAGAATCAAGGTAAGATCAGACTAAGAATAAGCTGTAAACGTCGGGCGACGGCTTCGCCTGGTCAGAAAAGAAGTTCCGTCATAAGGCTTCTATCATGCAACCGAATATGGATGATTACGATGGCACTAAATAGGGTTGTCACCACCTACAGGCTACCTCTACAAACCGTGGGAGGCACAACAATAGAATGGTAAAGTCTAGCCTAGGCACCACACCTACACTATCGTTTACTAACTCTAGTCTCAGCCAAGAACATCTGTCACTATCGGGAGTCTTAGACTAGAGATAACTACTATATACAAGTAGACACTCAATCAAGTAAACAACATGAAACTACTAAATAAACTTGTAAGATAAATTATGAAACTGAGATAGTCATGAACACTTACATACTGTGAACTTACAGATTTATAAGCATCCGTCGAGGTACAAGCGGAGAAGAGTGCCGACAGGCCCGAGACTCCCCCCAACTTCTCCTCACTCTCTCCCTATTTCTCCTTGACCTCCTAGGCTGCCTAAGCTCCTAAGAAGAACTCCTATGAAGGATGAGAGGAGGGGTGTGAGGTATGTTTCCTTATTCTAGCCCCCCTCTCATATTTATAGGGAGGAGCAATGGGGGTCATCAACTGACATTTTCAATAGGGGAGGCACTCCAAACCAACTTAAAGAACCTTCCTGGAAGCTGCACGCAAAGGCTGGAGGTTGGTCGTGGGACTAGATCTGATCATCTATCGGGTCGGGTCGGGTTTAGGTCAGGTCACTTCGGGTTTCAGGTCAAAAAATGTTGACCCATGCCCGGCCCATGACATGGTCGGGTTGGGTCAGGTTTGGGTTAGGTCAGATTAGCCCGCAATTTTATGTGCAATTTTCAGGTTGGATCAGGTTTTTTTTGGGTTTTAGGTCAAATATTTGGCCAGTGCCCGACCCATCACTTGGTTGGATCGGGTCGGGTCGGGTTTTTTTCGGGTGGGTTGAATCGGGTTTATCGGGTCGGGTGGCCCGTGATCAGGTCTAGGTGGGACCCACTGGTTGGCCAACTGGTGGGTCCCACCCCTAGCCACTGCCTTTGTCCAGGAAGCTTCTTGGTGGGTCCCATTGACCTTGGCACGTGCCTAAGCCTCTGTTATGTCGGTTTCCTTGCTCTGGTGGGCCCTCTGATCCATGTGATGACACATGTCGCGCTCCGATTCATCGAACTTTTGTACCTTGGATCATGACCTGCCACTTAGCTTCATTTTTTAGCTCAAATTCACCTGCATACAATTTCAAACCAGCATCTGTGGAATTCATTAGTTTTTAATCCTATGCTACCATTTATTCCACCTTTATGCATGGTTTTCATGTCGGATTTGGCGGTCAAAATGGGTCGAATTAGACCGTCAACAGTGGAATATGATGATGATGAATATTGATGTATGATTAATGTTTTACTACCATGTTTGTTTAGACATAGATGCTCATCTAGGCTGGTTAACTCACATAGAATCTTGAAGATAAAATTTGAAAATAAGGACCTACTCTTTATTGCTTTTTAGCAAAAGAAACCCCAGAGCTTTGCAGCCTTGCATGTCTAATTAAGTAGACTAAATATATCCATTGACGGGTAAGCCTTGCTAAGTATTAGTTGCTCAGCCTTGCTTGTGGCATTGTTTTCAGGTGATGCATTTGAAGAAATGATTGTTGGTTTGACTTGGCCGTGTACTTTACCTCCAGGTTGGTCGGTGGAGTGGGATGGTCCCTCAGCCAGTGCTGACACTAATCCTACTGACTAATGTCTCGTACGGGCTTCATCGTGACATCCTATTTTTGTTAGATATCGTGTTTTTATCCTTCCACTGAATAATCAACTCTGATGAACTATTGTAGTATAGAACTTCTGTAGTACTTATCTTAAATTTAGAACTTGTTTGTAATAATTAAATTCCGCTGCAAACTCTGCGATGTATGAGATGCGTGTTATTGTAATCTTTGGTCTCGCCTTCGTGTGAGTTGTTGTTTGTTCGATCCAGGTTAACGTGGCTTTAATTGAGAGTTTACTCAAGGAAATGTCGAGGTTCATGTGAGTTGGATCAGAGCTGCTTTGCAACGATGGTTAGCGCACTTGAGTCGGTTTATTTCAGGCGGTTCCACCATAGATTTAAGCCTCCGCTCAATATGCTTGTTGGATTTGGAATTATCTTTTGTATTCATAACCTGAGCTAGCATAGATTGATACCTGCAATACAATAGGATGGATGGTACCAACTTATCAAGCAAAGGCAAGTTCATAAGCACCTCTCTAAACTATTCTACCACATTAGTAGCGGTTTCCATTTCTACAAGTTCTACTTCAGTTGTTGATTTTGTCAAAACTGTTTGTTTGCAAGATCTCCACATAATTGCAGCACTCGCCACAGTGAATATATAGCCACTAGTAGCTTTGATCTCGTCCGCTTCTGAGATCTAATTGGAATCACTATACCCCTCTAACACAGGTGGGTATAAAAAATAGTGAATTCCATAATCTAAAGTACCTCTTAGATAGCGTGAGAGACACACTCAAGCGCTTTCCAATGACCATCTCTTGGGTTTGACATGAACCAACTCAGTTTGCTCACAGCATAAGATATTTCTAGTCTAGTCGCACCAGCTATATACATAAGGGATCCAATTATCTATGAATATCTTAGTTGATCTCTTCCCATTCTTTGAATTTTTGAAGTTTGACACTTCATCATAGGGAATCGGAGTGATCTTACAGTATGCAAAGCCAAAGCAGCTAAGAACCTTCTCTGTGTAATGGGATTGACTCAAAGTAATCCATTCTCATTTCTAATCAATTTAATATTCAGAATTACATCTGATGGACCCAAGTCTTTCATATCAAAACACTGAGATATGAAAGTTTTGATCTCCTCAATCGCAACAGTGTTGGTCCTAAATATATGTATGTCATCGATATACAAACACAAAATAACACCTTCACCAACACCATAACAATAGTACACACACTTATCTACCTCATTCATGTTGAATCCTGCGTATATTAAAGTGGTGTCGAATTTTTCATGCCACTATTTTGGTGCTTGCTTTAATCCATATAGAGATTTTATTAATATACACATGTTGTTCTCCTCTCCATAGATAGCAAAGCCACCCTGTTGATCCATGTATATTTCTTCCTCTAACTCTCCATAAATGAAAGTTGTTTTTACATCTATTTGATGGACATGTAAGCCATAGGAAGATGGCAATGCAAGCAGTACTCTAATTGTTGCAATCCATGCTATTAGAGAGTAAGTATCAAAAAAATTCTCTTCTTATTTTTGAGCATAACCCTTGGCCACAAGTCTTGCCTTGTACTTTTCAATAGTACCATCAAGCCTCATTTTCGTTTTAAAGATCCACTTGTATCAAAACTGGTTTGCAACCACTTGCACAATAGTAATTTCCCAAGTCCCATTGGACATGATGGAGTCCATCACACTACGGATTGCCTATTTTCAATACTCTGCATTAGGAGATGCATAAACCTCTGGAAGTGTTTTTGACATGTCATCCACAAGATAAACAATAAAGTTATCACCAAAAAATTTTGTAATCCTTTGTCCCTTACTTCTGCGTGGAGCATCATTGACTTTGTCATCATCTTTGTCGGATGTAACTAGATCACTATTTGGTTCAGGTGGAGCAATTGTTTCAAATTGAGTGTAAATCTGAGTTTCACTTTTGCTTGCTATTCTCAAGTGATAAACTTTCTCAAAGAATGAAGCATCACGCGACTCTATGATTATGTATACGCTCCCATCAGGAGAATCTGATTTCACAACAAAAAGTCTATAGGCCATGTTGTTTTGTGCGTAATCCAAAAAAACACAATCAACTGTCTTTGGGTCCAAGCTTTCTCTTTCTCGGTGCTAGTATATTGACTTTTGCTAAACAACCCCACATGCACAGAATATTACGCTTTCATCCTTTCCATCCCTAATAAAGAGTCATATCTTTGTTCTTTGTCACAACCCGATTAAGGATAAAGTTTGCTGTCAAAATAGTTTCCCCCCACCATTAATAGGACATACCAGAACTCTATAACAAGGAATTTACCAAGTCAAGTGTTTAATTTTTCCTATCAGCCAACCATTTGATTGAGGTGAATATGGTAGTGTGACCTCATGGATTCTACCATATTCAACACAGAATTGAGAGAACTCATTGGAGATGTATTCTCCTCCATGATCATTGCGTAAACGCTTGATCTTTCTCTCAAGTTGGTGCTCAACCATGACCTTAAAAATTTTAATGCAGTGAAAAGCCTAATCATTTGTTTTCAGAAAGTAAACATAGCAATAATGTGTAGCATCATCTATCAAGGTCATGAAATATCTCTTGCCTCCTCTAGTCAACAATTCATTCATCTAGCATAGATTCGAATGAATAAGATATAATAGTGTCAAGTCTCCCTTTTCCTCTAAACTCTTGAAAGGTTTTCGAGGTTGTTTTGCTTGTACACTTGAGTGGCACTTTGATCCTTTGACTACTTCAAATTTTGGAACAAACTCTAATCTAGACATTGTAGCAATGGTGACAAAATTGATATGACAGAAACGAGAGTGCCACATATTGGACTCACAAATTTCACACATAGATGCAATATTTAGATGGTAATTTGGCTCAACAATATTTAAGCAGAACAAGCCTCCACTATCATAGCCTTTACCAATAAAGTTCCCGAATTTAGAAACTACAACTTTATTAGACTCAAACACTAACTTATAACCATCTCGGCGTAACAAGGACCCGCTAATGTGGTTGCTGTTTATTAATGGAGCATGTTTTCCTTTGAGTGGAAAATCTAACTTGAACTGAGCTTCAGTTTGACCATAACAACACCAAGAACTAACAGGCACAACAACAGATCCATTTCCCATCAACACGGAGGAAGTCAGCGCTCCCCGGTAAGAAGTAAACAAGGACATGTTAGATTATACATGTATATCCACACCAGTATCAGCCCACCAATCTATTGATCGAAGTAATGAAAAACAAGTGAAAAATTACCATACCAAGATCCACCGGCCTCATCGCCATCGCCAATGGTGATGTTCCATCTTCTTGTTTTGTTTGCCATCATCTTGGTCCTTGCGGTAGCAGCAATTCTTAGCAAGATGCCCTTCTTCTACACACATAACATGCTCTGATTTTCTCATCTTTCTCAGATTTCTTCTTGAAGTTAGTAGTTTTCTTAGGCTTTCCACCATAATTCATCTTACTCTTCACCTTACCCTTGTAGGTGGGCTTGTTCACTATGATGTTTGCACTTGCATCTTGAGAGGATGTTCCTAGAACATCCTTTCCCCCTACCTTCTCTTCCACATCGAGAGCTGTAATCTGATCCTCGGTGGAGATACCATCTTTGTGTTTCAGGGTTGTGGCAAAATCCCTCCACGATGCAGAGAGTTTGGCAACAATGCCCGCTGCCACGAACCTTTTCGGCAAAGGACAACCCAAACTTGCAATCTCCCCCAACCACTAGCTTCATCTTATGCCCCTGCGCAACTATCGACTTTTCAGCATCAATGCTAAAGTCATAGAACTACTCATAGGTGTAGAGTAAGCGACCACCTTCTGAGACTTGATATTTGCGCTCAAGTGCATCCCACAACTTTGTGGTGGTTTGTCTAATCCATGTACACATCATAGAGCTTATTTGACTGCAGGGATAAGATACATTCAAGTGTTGTATCACCCATAAAAGTCGTGGTCTGCTCAACCGTGAATGGTATCACTAGATGGATCACCCACCACAGTCCCATAGACGTGAGCCAAAAATTGACTCTAGTCCGCCATCTATGAAAGTTACTATCGACTAACTTCTCATGTTTCATTACATCTGAAGCGCCAACCATTGTTGTATTGTAGTAAATGCATATATAAGGTTTCTAGATTATTAGAAATATGCATTTGAATCTACTAGATTTTAATTTGTGGCAAAGTACAAAAGACAATGATACTACTACATTATTTAGATTTAACAGTAGACAGATCAAAAGGAGCCGAAACAAACTCATGTAAAAAACCATCATGCTTACAAATCAATGCTCTATCCTCGTGAAGATAGGAAGTGCTGATCATAGTTGAGACAGTGCAGAACATAGTCGATAGGCCTCGAACGGTTGTGTAGTTGCGCCGCCCAGAAACCTTATTGTCGTCCCTCATGTAGGCTTCACGACGGCAATAGCTCGGAGATACTATTGATCCTTCTCCTCGGTGGACGCCAAGAAGAGCCGGTGAGATTCAGCTGCTCAATATAACAACACAGTCCACCAGATTGGAAAAGAGAGAGGAGGACGTTGGTGTTTCATGTGCGTGTTCCTGGACGTGTCTAGGACTTCTTATAGACAAGAAGGCAGCCCACTGCCGACCATTTTCACTATAAATTTACCACTAATCGGCAGTAGTAATCGCCCAAATAACTCAAATTAATACTACTCATTTAACTTAGAATTATGGCATTGACTGCATACTAATCACATCTAATAACTGGTTGTTGAAGATTAATACACGGATCGCAAAAAGTTTACGCCAACCTAGCTTGGCTGTTGGCTACATTGCAAGTAACAAGTTACGTGGTTCCTCAGCAAAAATATACGCACATATGCGATCCCACATTGTGTAAACCAGCCTCATTCTTCCCTTTGTTGTATGTTCAACAACAGGGGAGAGCTCTCCTATTTAAGTTGGCTTGTACCAACTCAAACTAGTAGTATGAGACTCATGGATGCCATGCACTCTTGCTTTGGAATTTTTAAAATGGGCTTCTTCATGAGCCTATTTTTCTAGTAGGAACTGCATGCATAGCCTCCATTCCCGTCAATTGCAATGGCATTCAGGGTCGTCTCCCACTAAAAGGTTGCCTTGGTGTCTCCTGCAATTGTCATTGATCTTATGAAAACCCAATTCGAACTTGACAGATGAGATGGCATTTTCTTCTTGGAGTGTCGCCGTGGAGGTCCTTCAGTTTGGACATCAAGTTTCCTAGACATGCGTGATGGTTTGGTACTGTGTAAAGGCTTTTCAAGAATGAAACGGCAGCGAAGATGAAAATTGAAGCTTAGTATTTTTCTTTTATTACTAGCATAGTACCCGTGCGTTGCTATAGGTAATCTAATAAACCTGGTGTGATTGTGCGAGGCATTGATTGTCCGTATTCCGATTGATTTTGGGTTCTGATTAGGAATCGGATTGATTTTTTCATACTCCGATTAGAATTCCAATTGATAGACTAAGGAAACATTGCTTGCTTTAGAAATAGTAGAGATTTTAGAATTTTCTTCCTTGTATTTTGTGATTCTCATTTGAGGTTTAAAGTATAAGAGCCTGTTTATTTGAGCTTCTTAGCAGCTTTTCATCATGAAAAGCTAGAAATTTAAACAAACAGCTAACCAAAAGCTCCGAAAAGCTGTTTTATAAGGATGTTAAAGTTGAAAAGCTCAGTTTTCTAAGCTTTTAAGCCAAAAAAAGTTAAAAGCATCGTCCAAAAGCTATTAGTTTCTGTTTAGAAGTTAAAATCAGCTTTTTAGAAAAGTTCCAAAAGCTACAATTCAAACAAACGAATCCTAAAATCTTCTATAACTAGGGGTGCAAATTGGTGACCCTCAGGTGCATCTCCAACTCTCTTAGTTCAAAATTTTGTACTAATTCTCTAAATTGAGATATCATTTTGGAGAATTAGTATAAAATTTCGAACTAAAGAGGGATGGAGGGGCACCTAAGGATCACCCATTGACATCTCTGTCTATAACCTTTGACTACGTATCCATCGGGTGGATAGCGACCGGTTATCTTTTATCTAAAAATATCTTAGAAGAAGTGACCGGCTCATAATTATGATTTGTACCGCGATTCAAAATGAACAAATAAATCTTAAAAAGGAAATATGGAAATGATACGGTTTTTTTACTGTAAATCTGAAATTCCTTTTTGTCCCCAAAAGAGATTGGAGGAAAAAGCTGCTCCAGTTGTCCGTCAGCCCTACTTCGTAACCAGCGCGCGCGATATGTGTCAACGTGTCCACCATGGACTCGTTGGTAGTTCTCTGGTCTAAGCCGAAAGTCTCTCCGGGTTGCACGTTCGTCCAACAGCCTTGCAAGCTGAGGGTGACAGGCTCGCTCGGGCTACCTTGACCGACCCATGCATTTCGTCTCGCAGTCTCGCCACCAACCTCCACGGCTCCACCTGGAGCGGAGCATTCCGTCACGAAAGCCTACTGCACCATGGGTTAACAGCCTCGTTGCATCGCGTCACATACATCGACCCCGGCCGCGCATGCCTTCTCTTTTATTAGTATATGTAAAAAAAAGGGGTTCCTGGTGTACGTTGCCGATATAGATAACTATATCTAGGAATGTATCCCTCCATGTCTTTACTCTTTATTAGTGGGCATACCAGGATATCAAATAAGTCTTTAGTGGTATATCTTGACTATACACTTACTTTGCATTATGTCATTAATTAATTGTTATAAAATCAATGTTACGTATGTCCCTATCTGTCGTCACTGTTCTCTTCGTTCCACAGTTCTCGGCACAAATAGATGCCCTAAGAGCAGCAGCGTATATCCATCTAGCTAACTAGCACCAATGACACGTCACGAAGGTAAAACTTAAGTTGTTTTGCTCCGGCGTGAAGCCTCCCCTAACTTGGTGCCCAGCCAAATAAAAAAAATCACCATCTAACTTTTTTCTCCACTCTCCCACCAATCCCAGCTGGCCAAGTACAAGTATCTTGTCTAGTTTACTTGTAGCACCCGGTGCAAAATCTAGCACCACTGCTAGGGAGGTGCTTCATAGCACCCTTGTCTCCAGTGTGGAGCACCTTGAGAATCTTATTCTCTCTCCTTGGAGCACCCTCAAAAGCTCAACGCTGGAGCTGCTCTAAGGAATGTGTACCATAAAACTTAATTTTGTAAAAAGAAACCTTGGGCATGCATGAGATCAGTCCATGGAGGAGCACATCTGCTTGAAGGCATCGACGTGCTCAGCGTCCAGGGCCATGAAGAGGTCGACGCCACCCTTGGCCGCGCACGACGGCACAATGATCATGAGCCCCTCGACGGGCAGGTCGGGCGGCAGGAACGCGCACGGCGGCCCCTGCCCGAAGTCGAGGTCGTGGAACCTGAACCCCAGCCAGCTGTCCACCTCCAGGTCCGGGCAGAAGGCAGTGCCCAGGCCCGCGGCCGTCGACGCCAGCTCCTCCCCGTCTCGCTCCGCCGCCTCCCCGAAGTCCACGAAGGACTGGATGTACTCGGCGTCGACGCGCGCCACTGCGTCGCGGATGGCGCCGACCACCGCCGCGTAGCTCGACGACAGCACCTCCCGGGCCCGCATCCGCGGGAACGCCCACAGCACCATGTTGCCGAAGTACTCCACGGGCACCGGCGGGTCGGCCCTGCCGCGGCAGTTCACGGCGACCCGTATCTGCGTGAACTCCTCCGGCGCCAGGTCCCGCGCCGCCGTCACCTTCTTCCACGCGTGCGCCAGGAGGCACTGGAACGTGCTGCACCGCCCGCCGACGCGGGCCTTGAGGCCGGCGACGAACTCCTCCGGGAAGTGGCACGCGAGGTTCTTGATCCGGTCCATGGGGAGCACGGCGTAGGAGGAGTGGCTCGGGCCCCGGAACTCGATGTTCCGGTGGTCGAACTTGGGCGCAGGTGGGCTGCGGGGCACGGCGATAGTCTCGCGGTCGGTGAAGGGCGATGGCAACGTCGCCGAGGCGGTGCGCGCCGCGGTGGCCCACGCGGTGTAGAAGAAGCTCATGGACTGGCCGTCGGCGACGAGGTGCTGGCACGCCGTGCCGATCACGAGGCCGCCGCACCTGTACCGCGTCAGTTGCGCCTGGAAGAGCGGCTCGTCGGCACGTCCCTGCACAATCGCGCATCGCCAAGGAGCATGCGCGTCAGAATTATTATGATATGCAAAACTTCACCGAAGCATGCAGACTAAAGCTAGCACGCAGATCCTTGGAGACATGCGACACGCTTGCGACAAACCCTTGTACAGCTGCACCTTTGTACGTATGGATAGACACGTACGTGTGACCTTTGTACAATACCTTGTCAGCCTTTGGGTAGAGCTCGTCGATATGCGCGGCGACGTCGTGCACCAGCGCGTCGGCGAGGTCCGCGTCGGCCTGGGCCTCGACGACGAGCACCCCGGCGTCGTTGAGGTGGAAGCACTTCCTGCCGCGGTCGTCGATGCCGAACCGCCCCGCGAGTTGCGGGTACCTAGCGACGGCGGCGAGCAGGCCATCCACGATCACGGCGTTGTCCGGCGCCGGCGCGTTCCAGGCGAAGATGGCCGGGATGTAGCCGTCGGTGGAGGCGCGGTCGAAGGCCGTGAGCGGGGACTTCCTGCCGCCGCCGCGGGCGCTCGGTGGCGGGAGCCTCAGCACTGCTCGGCGCGTGATCTCCACCGTCACCGCCATCGTCGCAAGCCCCTACTGGTCGATGAGATAGCAGCAAGCAAGAAGCGACTGATGATGAAGAAGAAGACGATGATGAAGTGAAAGTTAATTTGCTTGTCGATTAGTGTGAGTTCTGTATGCTAATGCTTTATTAACGTGCTGTGTGAGATAGATAGCACTTGTGTCTGTGTGTCCCTATATATAGGGCCAGCTACAGGCAGGGCTCATCAAAGCTGGCGCGAAAATGACGCGGGCACACCAACCAGGCACGACCAGGGCGGTCAAAATGCAGTTGCGAGCGTTGACGGTACGAGAGCAAACGTGGGCCCACAGAGATTGCACGCATGCAGCCATCTCGATCTTCGGTGGTGTGAACAACGCACGCGCACTGATCAGCTAGGAGCGCGAACTTTCCACCACCGCGTCGCAGATCATGCATGGAAGTCCTAGTCCAGGGAATGAAATTCTTTTTTAATGAATATATTCAGTAGGGGAATGTCGAAAAAAAAGCTTGGAAAAACTCATCAACTTGGCTGGAGAATGTCGCATGTGCAGCTTTTCTATTTGTGCATGGTGTAACATGTGCATGCTGTTAATAATTAGTGGCTAAAACAAGTGCAAAATAATGTACCATCATTCTTGGCCAGATTATTGCTTCGAACGCTCCATGGCCTAAATAATGCTCCAGCACATGAGCATGGCAATTTTAAGGCTAAATGTGCAAGTAGCTCTTGTTCGCTTCGCTGGGACCAGCTGCGGATGGCTTATTTTTACTGTGTCTACACGATTTTTGTGAGGGGGAGGTATCACTGTAGCTCCAGCTATTTCACTGTAGACCAGACACGCGATTTTGCACTGTAGATCCAGCCAGGCGGATTTCCTAGCCAACCGAACAGCACCTATATTGTCAAAATTGAAAACTAGTTTTCTACATATATAAAAAAGAGACATTTGTGGTACTTCGTTTTTGCATTTTTGTTAAAAAAAAGGACTCATATGGGGGTAAGTCATCGTCCTGTCTGACGGTTCATATAGTTTGGATCCATCGGAGATTATCTCACGCGGTTCGGCGGATACTACGTAAGCCGTTTACGATAATTTATGTTGCAATGCGTTCTTGTCTTCAGGCGGACCCATTTGCGCCCATTTGACCACCTTTCGCTTAATTTGTCACCATGTTAGGAGAAGACCTCTGAATTATGAAAGAGCCTGTAGTTTGTTTCAGTGTTAGACTATATTCCCGTCAACAGCGAGACACTTATAGTGATTTCATCAATCTCGAGAATTTGCCGGCTTAGTTTTCGAAGATGCTCACTGGGCTAGAATTTGCGTTCGCGCATTCATAGACGACGTGAGTGTGCATGCGCTGTGAGTGTCTGAGTTATATTGTGTAATTTTAAAAAAAGAGAATACTGTTGACAGCCAAAATAAGCGGTCTGACCGGTCTGGTGCTGTAGCCTGCCCGGCAGGGGACCGACCGGTCTGACCGGTCTAGGAGGAGTCCGAGTCAATTAAGGTTTCTTTGTAGATTTAGATTTGTAATAGGGATTCCTTACGGGATAAGTCCACCCCACCCTATAAATATAAAGGGTAACGGCTGATTGAACAACACAATCGAATTTATCAAAAACACATCTATTATCTCTTTTACATTTTCTCTTTACCCTACTTTTCCAACCTCGACATGCTGTTCTTCTCTCGTCTCCATGGCATTTGAGGACGCCCTAGCTGGCCTGCCGAGCCTAGGGCAACCCTACACGCGCTTGCCCTGACGGGGTCCCTCCCGGGCGAGCGTTCGTCGGATCGTCGTCGTTCTACACGACGACCGGTCTGACCGGTCCCTCTGAACGGTCTGACCGCTCCACATAGGAGGCGCTGCAAGGAGCCCCTCCTCGCACCGCACGATCCAGCGCATTCGTGTGTTGGCCCGAAAAAGACGTCAACACAAATTGGCGACTCCGCTGGAGACGAGAATCAGACTGTGATGGCCAATCTGTCAAACCCTAGCAATATATCGTCACATGAAGAACTACTTCAGGAGTATCGGCGAGAATGCGATCAGACGGATGAAAGGTTGCTTCTATCCTGTTATCGTAAAACAGAGCAAGGCGTCATCAAGATAAAGGAGTGGAAGCCACCGTCCACGATTGATCTATTAAAAGAGGTACAATCTTCAGATACTTTATCCGATGCTCTATCTGATCTTGTCTAGTATTTGATTGATCAAGAAGCTAGTTCAATTCTAGTTCCTGTTATTCAAGAGTCGGTTATTGAAAAGCCGACTAATAATCCTTGCAAAGATTTGCCAGCTTGTGATGTTGCTTGTCAATATATAATTCGGCCGTCCCAAGCTGAATTTGTTAACCCAAAATTCCCTAGTAAGAGCATAAAGACTAAATCTAGTACTTCAACGCTTGGGGGCAACAAAACAAAGGCAAAGCTGCTGGTTGCACTGCAACCGGTCTGACCGATCTTAAGACTGGTCTAACCGGCTTATCTAAGGTTTTGCAAAATAAATCAAAACCTAATATGGTTAAGCCAAAGAAACCTAAGATCGGTGTTTGGAAAACCGTTCAAGCTAAAGGTCATAGCAAGCATAAAAAAGCAAAGCCGAAGCCCATTGGAGAGTTTCAGGCTAAACCTAAAAAATAAAGAGATGCAAAAGATGCTAGTTGGCTTAATAAATCCAAACAACCAAGATCATCTCCAAAACACCAGTTCCGTAGTAAAAATCGGCAATGGAATAGTTTTTCTACATCGATGCCGTTTCTATCATATGGATCTCCCATGAATATCCATGGGGTGCTGATTTCAGTTTGCCTTATTTTTGTGCACCATAGTTTCATATTTCATATATGCCGCCTCTTCCTACATATTTGTGCCCAAATTATATTACCTATAGGGAGCCGGCAATTGGTAAACCATCACCTACCATTAATGACCGTTTTGATGAAAAAGATCGGTCTATACAGAAAAAGAAATACAAGGTGATCAAGCAAGTTTATCATTTCAAAAAAGATGGATGATTAAACAAAAATTCAGATTTGACACTAGATAAAGAAAAGCCGATTGTTGAAGAGCAAACGGATAGTTCAATTAGTAAAATTGTCCCCAATGATGATCCTGATTCCAATAATGTAGTCGAACAATATTCAAGTTCGGCTAGGGGCAACATAAGAGCAACCAAATCGGTTCTGACAGGACCGGTCTGACCGGTTCGTCAGACCGGTCTGAACCTAAGAAATCTGGTGGTGCAAAAAATAGGACCAAGCCGACTTTGAGGAGCTTCTGGATAAATATAAGAAGATATCTGAACAAAAACAAAGCAATCAATTGGAAGGCAAACGAAAAAGGAATTCTTCACCACCAAGATCAAGAAAGCATCAACGGTCATCGTATTGGTGTTCGTCATTCATCCTGTCGATGCACATACCATGGACTACATATTCAGGTGTGCTTAATCCATGGTTTGATCATAATCCTTGGCTGCCATATTATGACTATTAGTTTTATGCTTTACCAAGGAGCTATAATTTGTATAATCGGCCGCATTGGCCGTCTCAAGATTTCTATTATTGAACATGCTAAACAATATAAAGCCGAAATAGTTTGTTCATCCTAGGCTAGAAATTGCTACATTTGCTAGTTCTCTTATTTCGGTTATTTTAGCATGTTTAAAGATAATATATGACCGATGCATTGCTAATCGTCGCCCTTAGACAATTTTGGCTCAGAAGAATATTTTTTGGCAAGCAAGCTTTACCAAAAAATAGGGGGGGATATGTCGACAGCCAAAATTGGCATCAACCGGTCTGACCAAGCGGTCTGATCGGTCTGGTGCTGTAGCCTGCCCGGTAGGGGACCGACCGGTCTGACCGGTCTAGGAGGAGTCCGAGTCAATTAAGGTTTCTTTGTAGATTTAGATCTGTAATAGGGATTCCTTACGAGATAAGTCTACCCCACCCTATAAATATAAAGGGTCACGGCCGATTGAACAACCCTATCGAATTTATCAAAAACACATCTTTTATCTCTTTACCTTTTCTCTTTACCCTACTTTTCCAACCTCGACATGATGTTCTTCTCTCACCTCTATGGCGTTTGAGGATGCCCTAGCTTCCCTGCCGAGCCTAGGGCAACCCTACGCGCGCTTGCCCTGACGGTGTCCCTCCCGGGCGAGCGTTCGTCGGATCGTCGTCCTTCTACACGACGACCGGTCTGACCGGTCCCTCTGACCGGTTTGACTGCTCCGCATAGGAGGCGCTGCAAGGAGCCCCTCCTCGCGCCGCGCGATCCAGCGCGTTCGTGTGTTGGCCCGAAAAAGGCGTCAACATAAATTAGCAACTCCGCCGGGGACGAGAATCAGGCTGTGATGGCCGATCTGTTTGTTGACGGCCATAATTCCACATTCTAAGCCATCAACTTCTCGGAAATAATTTGAGCTTTGCACTATGTTCCATTCATATTTTGTTTGATTCTAACGAGTTCCACGAGTTTTGGATGAGTCTTGCTTTCAGGAACAAGTGTACCAAAATTGAGCAAGTTTGGGCAAAATTCCAGGCCGACCGGCCTCTCCTAGGCCGGCCGGCCTCTCCTAGGCCGGCCGGCCTGGCACATCCACAAGCAAGGCCCCGGCTTCGAATTAGTGACAATGTGACACAATCAAGAGGCTCTAAGTCGAGGGTTAGACCTTGGATCAACTGGAAACACCGAAAGACCTCAACATCCATCCAAAGGTTCACAAGGCAGCCCCAGATCACAAAGATTGTAGGAACCCACTTCCCTGGAGACTACCCAAGAGCAGAGCAAGGTCTCGGCCAAGTCAGAGGCCGAGACGAGCCAAGGGAGGCTGGCCGGCCTCCCCCAGGCCGGCCTAGCAACTGCAATACCGACGCGAGACCAACTTCCAACCACCTCCAGGAAGTGATCAGAGCCACTGTCTGAAGGTCGGTGGCCACGTGGCAGGATCCCCAGGCCGGTCGGCCTAGGGGAGGCCAGCCGGCCCCACTTGGAAGCCTCTCAGGCTGGGGCTTGGCGTGGAAGCTAAGCATAACCGTCTTACCTGCTTTCAACCGACGCTACCTGCAGTAACCGCCAGTACCGACCTTGGTAGGCTATAAAAGGAGGCACCATCCATCACTCAAGACACACACCATTGGAGCTCTTCTCTTCCACTTGTACTTTCTAGAGTAGGTTAGTAGCTTGGGAGTTAGAGTCGAGTCGAGCTTGCTCGGGACTCCGGAGTCGTCGGAAGTCTGGTATAGCTCTTGTGTCTTTCTTTTGACATGATTAATATAAGTTATCTTCTTTACTTTTCCGAGTTCAGCTTTACTTTCTGTAGTCTTTCATTTGCTCAAGTATGAGGTTCAGCTTGAGCACGGAAGTTGTCCTTTAGCTTAGGCTAAGTTATCTCTCTTAGTAATCGGGAACTTATCTTACGGGTTTTCTTGCCCGGACTAGAGTATCTCAAGTTAGTGCTATAGGTTGAGGGGGATTTCTCTCGAAGGCCTCTGAGAGAAATCCTAACATCGAGTGCAGACGTGGTGTCTGACCTTAGTGTTAGCTAGAAAGTGTGTTCCACCCCACGGAACCGTTGTGGTAATCAGTAGGTGGTGACAGCCCTATCCTTCCTTTGTAGTCCACCACGTTCGGGTGTTTTCATAGCAGTAGTGCAGGTTGCCGTTGGGCTCCCCTCTCATCTCTTTCTGAAGTCCTTCCTCTTCCAGCCACCGAAGTAAGCTTTGCTTTCTCGAGAACTAGTTAGGTGCTTAGTCTGACCTAGAGAGGCTAGCTCGATAGTTTAGAAGTGTATCAGGTGTCTTATCTCGCTCATTGTCCTCCTAGCTCTACCTCTCTAAGGTTTAGAGTCTCCGTGTGTCACTTGGTCATTGCCTAGCCACTTATCCTACCTACCTATCTGGCTTACCCCCGTCTAGTTAGTCGGTCGATTAAGCTCGTACGGTTATCAATCGATTTACGATACTCTTTACCATAGTGCTTCCCTGAGGAAAAATACGATACCCTGAAATACTCCAAGGTGAAGTGTTACAGCGGTGATTCTGTGCACTTGCAGAATATCTATTCTAATCGAGCACAAGAAGCGCCAACTCTGTCAAACCCTAGCAATATATCATCACATGAGGAACTACTTCAGGAGTATCGGCGAGAATGCGATCAGGCGGATGAAAGGTTGCTTCTATCTTGTTATCGTAAAACAGAGCAAGGTGTCATCAAGATAAAGGAGTGGAAGCCACCATCCACTATTGATCTATTAAAAGAGGTCAAATCTTCAGATACTTTATCTGATGCTCTATCTGATCTTGTCCAGAATTTGATTGATCAAGAAGCTAATTCAATTCTAGTCCCTGTTATTCAAGAGTCGGTGTTTGAAAAGCCGACTAATAATCCTTGCAAAGATTTGCCAGCTTGTGATGTTGCTTGTCAAGATACAATTTGGCCGTCCCAAGCCGAATTTGTTAACCCAAAATTCTCTAGTAAGAGCATAGAGACTAAATCTAGTACTTCAACGCACGAGGGGCAACAAAACAAAGGCAAAGCTGCTGGTTGCACTGCAACCAGTCTGACCGGTCTAACCGGCTCATCTAGGGTTTTGCAAAATAAATCAAAACCTAATATGGTTAAGCCAAAGAAACCTGAGATCGGTGTTTGGAAAACTGTTCAAGCTAAAGGTCATAGCAAGCATCAAAAAGCAAAGCCGAAGCCCATTGGAGAGTTTCTGGCTAAACCTAAAAAACAAAGAGATTCAAAAGATGCTAGTTGGGTTAATAAATCCAAACAAACAAGATCATCTCCAAAACGCCAGTTCTGTAGTAAAAATCGGCAATGGAATAGTTTTTCTACATCGATGCCGTTTCCGTCATATGGATCTCCCATGAATATGCCATGGGGTGCTGATTTCAGTTTGCTGTATTCTTGTGCACCATGGTTTCATATTTCATATATGCCGCCTCTTCCTACATATTTGTGCCCAAATTATATTAGCTATAGGGAGCCGGCAATTGGTAAACCATCACCTACCATTAATGACCGTTTTGATGAAAAAAAATCGGTCCATACAGAAAAAGAAATACAAGGTGATCAAGCAAGTTTATCGTGTCAAAAAAAATGGACGATTAAACAAAAATTTAGATTTGACACTAGATAAAGAAAAGCCGATTGTTGAAGAGCAATTGGATAGTTCAATTAGTAAAATTGTTCCCAATGATGATCCTGATTCAAACAATGTTGTCAAAAAATTTTCAAGTTCGGCTGGTGGGCAAGATAAGAGCAACCAAATCAGTTCTAACAGGACCGGTCTGACCGGTTTGTCAAACCGGTCTGAACCTAAGAAATCTAGTGGTGCAAAAAATAGGACCAAGCCGACCTTTGAGGAGCTTCTGGATAAATACAAAAAGATATCTGAACAAAAACAAAGCAATCAATTGGAAGGCAAATGAAAAAGGAATTCTTCACCACCAAGATCAAGAAAGCATCAACGGTCATCGTATTGGTCTTCGTCATTCATCTCGTCGATGCACGTACCATGGACTACATATTCAGGTGTGTTTAATTTATGGTTTGATCATAATCCTTGGCTGTCATATTATGACTATCAGTTTTATGCTTTTACCAAGGAGCTATGATTTGTATAATCGGCCGCATTGGCCGTCTCAAGATTTCTATTATTGAACACGCTAAACAATATAAAGCCGAAATAGTTTGTTCATCCTAGGCTAAAAAATGCTACAGTTGCTACTTTTCTTATTTCGGTTATTTTAGCATGTTTAAAGATAATATATGGCCGATGCATTGCTAATTGTCGCCCTTAGACAATTTTGGCTTAGAATAATATTTTTTGGAAAGCAAACTTTACCAAAAAATAGGGGGCATATGTTGACAGCTAAAATTGGCATCAACCGGTCTGACCGGTCTGACCAAGCGGTCTGATCGGTCTGGTGTTGTAGCCTGCCCGACAGGGGACCGACCGGTAGGTCCGACCGGTCTAACCGATCTAGGAGGAGTCTGAGTCAATTAAGGTTTCTTTGTAGATTTAGTTCTGTAATAGGGATTCCTTGCGGGATAAGTCCACCCCACCCTATAAATATAAAGGGTCACAGCCGATTGAACAACCCAATCAAATTTATCAAAAACACAACTTTTATCTCTTTACCTTTTCTCTTTACCCTACTTTTCCAACCTCGACATGCTGTTCTTCTCTCGTCTCCATGGCGTTTGAGGACGCACTAGCTGGCTTGCCGAGCCTAGGGTAACCCTATGCGCGCTTGCCCCGACAGGGTCCCTCCCGGGCGAGCGTTCGTCGGATCGTCGTTGTTCTACACGACGACCGGTGTGACCGGTCCCACTGACCGGTCTGACCGCTCCACGCAGGAGGCGCTGCAAGGAGCCCCTCCTCGCGCCGCACGATCCAGCGCGTTCGTGTGTTGGCCCGAAACGTCAACAAAGACCCCTTAATTGTCCGCAGGAACTACATACAGGCTAGGTAGGCTAAAAGGATTAATGTATGACCAAGTGTAGCTAATAAGATATAAATAGTTAAAATGGCTCTATCTTGGACTCGTCGTACGAACTGAACACTCTAGTTGGTAGGAGGTTTTGGTCTAGAGCAAGAAGTTCTGAGTTCCTGTGATTTAGTTTACTTCACTTTTAATTTCTAAAATGTCATAATGATTTAGCATTCATTATTCTCACTACAGACAGCTCACTAGTATAGAAACGTTGATTTATCCTAGTTGGTGTACCCTTATTGTCCCGGTTTCGCAACCAAGATCACGGATCCGGGACTAAAGATCTGGACCATTAGTCTGGGGTCAGTCTGGTGTCAGGCAACTGGGGCTTTAATTCTTTTCCATTCCCTATTTTTCTTTCCATTCCCTATTTTCCTTTCCATTCATTTATTTCTTATTTTAGTTATATTTTTGTATTGGAATTTAAACTGAGTACCATAAAAAAAGCAAAGTATATAGACATTTCTGGAAGGATTTCATTGTCTTTCATGCCAAATATATATCCTAAAGCAGCCTACGGGCAATGATTATTGCGGGTTCTATGAGATGCATTTTTCCACACAAGAGATGATATGTCTGTCGGTCAAGATTTGGTTAGTTACATTTTCTTGATTCTCATTCTTTGTTGCAGCATTTAGGATAACTTGATTATCTCTAATATGAAAAGATATTCAGTATATTGATACATTCGTTTTGTTCTCATTCATTGCTGTAGCGTGCAAAGCTTCATACCTTAGAGCTGCTACTAAGTGATATCGTTGCACTTCAAGAGGAGCTTGCTGGCTTTATCGTTGACCATGTAGTGAAACTGGGTGAAGAGTTCTGCCTGATCGTGCATGAAGTATTTTGTTTTAAATTTTTGCATCATATTATGAATTTGTGGTTTGTAAATGGTGTATGAACTTGTGCATCATAATGTATGACTCATGGCATGGACTATGTTTGATGTAAAGAATTGTAGTTTGTAACCAGTTTATGAACTTGTGGTTTGTAAATGGTGCATGAACATGTGACTCTTTGTGAAAGTGAATTATATTTACTGTGTGAGATTTGATGTGCTTATAATTTGATGTACTTATAAGAATGATTTGCAGCAATTATGCACCAATATGAATTGTATGAGATTATTGAAAATGTTGTTTAATTTAAAATAATGATGCTGGGATAAGCCATGGGAAATAATTATCATTGACGGCTGGCAATGATAACCATATTTTCACTGCTGGTCCATAACACGAGCAGCTAGTGATGACCATATTTTCACTACCGGCCCCTGTTACGGACCAGCGGTGATAACCTATTTTCACCGACGGTTCAAAAGCCAACGGTGAAAATAGGTATTTTCACAGCCGGCACCTAAACCGGCGGTGAAAATAGGTTTAGGGCCGGCGGTAAAAATAATTCTATAGTAGTGACTACAGGTATTACTAGCATATTGTTGGTGGCACAGCCAAAATTAGTCAAAGAAATAAAAATATAATTTAGTGCAGAATGAATAGGTCAATGCAGAAATCACCAAGACAGTTATTCCCAGATATAAGTTTGTACTCAACATGCACATACCGGCACTACTCCAGCGCCCCCCATCACCGCCAGTTCGAAATGAGCATCACCGCCGGTTTGGGGGGCGTTGGATTTAAGTCGTTGGTGATAGGAGGGGTCATCACCGCCGGTTCATAAACCGTTGGTGATGAGTGCTCATCACCGCCGGTTTGTGGATGGAACCGGCGGTGAAGGCCATTTTCCCATCAAAAAAAAATATTCATATAATAATAGTGCACCATTTGTACATCATATATAATATATGATTATAGCAGCAAAATTCAATCACATGAGCTCATACATCGAGATTAAATGAAAGAGTTCATACATTAAAATTAAAACAAAGAGTTCATACATTAAGCCTAGTTTTGAGCCTCTCTCTGTAGCAAACTTAATAACAAGCTGCCCATTACGGGCACTTGATATGATTGTAGAAATTAACAATGTGACTTGTTACATGGAAATTGGACAGAACATACAAGACTTCAAATTTCAGAATACAAGTAAGATACCTAGGTTTTGATCGAGCATCTATAAGTTGATGTGTCTGGGTCTTGATGTATTAGTTGCAATGGAATGTGCAGAAAGAGTTTAGGGAGTCGCAAAGAAAAACAATAAGCAGGTTTGGGACCCTTTCAACACTGACCTGATCATGGCTCCAAATAAGATGGGTCTGCAACTTTGCTTCAAATGTGAATGGACCAACCTGGAGAAATATATGGAGGTTATGTATACTGAAAATTGGGATTAAATGGCCATATGGGAAGAGCTGCTAATCATATCTGTATTGAATTAAGACTCCATAGCTCAAGAGAAGTATCAAAGACTCTTGCTGTGTGGTTGCAACTTACAATTGAATTACTGCCAAAAGAAACAGGAGAAAAATAAAATAAATTACCGATTGACCCTGGTAAACTTTCTCAATTGCTTCACCAGCAGCACTGGCCTTTAAGATGGCATCACTGGAGGCGCTTGATTCAACATCATACACAGAAGCACGCCATTGAGGCAAACATCCATCTAGCACCCAAACTTTATCATGGCAAGAACTTTGTAATCATGAATGAACAAAATAAGATCCGCATCTCGTTTCGACCACTGCTCATTTGGTCTACAACTATCGCATGAGAATATATGAATAATGCTTTCAAAATCAGATAGTGAACCATTGGAAGAGAGACAAATTTACAGAACACATGAGGTCAGCATCAAAACTCTTGAGTTCTGTTAGAATAGCTTTGGATCGAGATTTCCACCTATTTTGCAAACATGAAAGAGAAACATAAGTCAGGGGCAGGAAAAAGAACCCCAACCTAAGCCCACACCCACCAAGATAGGCAGAATATTTACAAAAGTTTGATCAAGTTTGCTGGGGCATCATCCATGGCACCAAATTCATGTATATTTCAGTATCATTTTGTTCCACTTATGAAGCATAGTTCAAGCATATTTCCATTCCTTCCTTTGTCAGACACCATGATTATGCAGCATTATATTGGAATCATATGTACCATGATTGTATGGAAAAATCCAACACAACAGTACAAACAGCTAGTCACTCAAGAGCTTACTTGAGGCACGCAGATGAAGAATGCGGGAAAAATAAATTCTTAACATAAACTTGCAAAGCAGAGCAAATTATTAGGCGCGAATGGCAACGCACCAGCATCAATCTAAGCCCAAAAGCTAAGCAACATCAGCAAATTATAAACGTGATTTGTTGGCAAATGGAACCATCAACTCAGGCGCAGCAGAGTGTGAGGGGAGCGAGCTTCTCTCCAGGAGCTGCTGGCGGCGGTGCGGCGCAAGGCATCGGGCGACGGCCGCACGGCGTAGGACGGCCGGCAGCGCGCGCGGCCCAGCGAGGCGCAGGACGGCGGGCGGCGCCGTGTGGCCGGGCGTGGCCAGACACATCAACTTATAGATGCTCCCCACCGCTGCCACGCTGCGCAGCACCACGCGCCGTCGCGTCCGCATCCCGCGCAGCACCGGAGGAGAGGCAGGGACGGGATCCATGCGCCGCGCGGGACAGGAGGAGAGGAGGGGGCCCGTGGAGGAAGAAGGAAGAGATGGGGAGGGGATGGCCGGAGGAGAGGGGAGGAGGAGACGGGAAAGGGGTTGGGGGTAATTTTGTACTGTATTGGCTCATCACCGTCGGTTCGTAACACGAACCGTTGGTGATGCTTAATATCACCGCCGGTTTGTGTTACAAACCGGCGGTGATGCGCTCGCAGGCCATCACCAACGGTTCATACCACGAACTGGCGGTGATAGGCAACATCACTACCGGTTCCAACAGCCACTACGGCCACCTGCTCTGGACCCGGCGGTGATACCTCATCACCGCCGGTTCGTGTTGAACCGGCGGTGATAGCCCGTTTGCGATGACCAATTCTCTAGTAGTGCGGGAACTTGGAGACATGTACCAAGCTCTTACCTCCCTTCGTGTTAACTGGGTATGAATGAAAGTCCCTACAAGTATGGAAATTGAACATTGTTTATGCTCAGTTATTCACTGTTCAATAATTTATAAAATATGGTGAAAGATAGGAAAGTACTCACTTGTCAATGACTTTCAACAAGGTATGATCATGTGGCATGGACCTGAGAGAATCGAGGCACAAAATCTTGCTCCACTTCGGAATGATTACCACTAAAATCCAGTGGTCACCGGGTTATGTGCAAACATGATTAACTCCTTCTTAGCAAAGTGACGCAAGGCCTTTGTCACATAATCCACCACATAATAAACTCATCCCCACTTATTCGATTGTTCTGAAATGAAAATATTACATCCCTCTTTAAAGATCTTCTAGTAAAGCTGGGGTAAATGGTCGCGAAGATATTCAAAGACGACATTGATACGTATGAGCACTCTGGTGATGAGGAAATATAGTAGCATTTGGAAATAGCAAAGCTAAAAAGGCTGTGACAATCTATGAGATGTCTTTGAAACTTATGATTATTTTTGCTCTCAATTTGGTATGCAAAATATTTTTCTTGCTACATCTCAGAAGAACTTGAGTCCACAAATTATATGCAAACATGCAAGAATATGATGGTCACCGTGGAGACACATAGTATTCTTAAATTACTCCTCTTGAAGCACAATTTAATCCGAGTGTGGAACGAATTGCAACATATGCTTGTTTTCCTCGGCGTGAAATCGAGACAACTCCAGAATGATGTTGTAACTTTAAAATTTCTGGACCGACAATGATGCATGAGATACTTATGTCAATGAGGTAGCTACTATGTTTATTTTGTTGTCGTGCTGATCTTTCGTGATTAGAGATCCAGGAGGTCGATCATATCGCCAGCCTACACAAATTACGTACATGCATGCAACCACAAGATCATGTTGCGACAGGTGCAGCGCGCGGCAAGGATCATGCAACATGGCCACCTACCACCTGCTGAATCTGCGTCGTGACCAATGTGGATTGGGTGTGCGTGGCTAAAGACTAGCCATGAAACAACATATTGTTGATCTTACGCAACAATATAATCCAGCTAGCTAGTTTCTACAGCTATCTTTTTAGGATGTCCATCTGGGCCATTCTATTGTTTTTAACTACCTGGACAATCTTGTTCTCAAAGCCAGATTATTATTCCCCTGGAAAAGGTAACAGATGCGAAATGTTTATCATCAGCGCTTGTATACAACTAAAAGAAGTTAGGATGCGATGCAAGTACATGCTATTAGCTTACGCTGAGTTGAGGCACGTTTTGATTTCTGCACGGCATGTGCACCTTATAATTAAAGCGACAGAAAACGACGTCCACCAAACTAGAGATATGGCCAGAATATTTACCACGACTTTGCTCGATCGATCTCCATCCAAGAAATTTAAATCGATTTGCGTTTATGCCAATTAATTTAGTGGAAAATAGGCACGGGACACATAGGCTTTGGATGCAATGCATCAGGAGGAAATTAAAAGTTGAACCACCGCGCACGCTCAAGATCGATCGTCCAGATAAGGCCACGGAAAACCGTTGAACCAACGCGCGCACATCAGGACCAAGACGTATGGCAACAACGAAGACAACGTCGATCCTGTGGGATCTCGAGAAAGTGACTTTGGCTGCAATGTGACGAGCCGATCGATATCGATAACGATGCCGCCTGGCTATGGCTTTATTGTGACGGCGGCGCGAGATTTTTGACGACCATGGTATAATTACCTTTTGAATCAGTAAAAAAGAATGCAAGTTGGTCTGTTAATGATCAAATCTTACTGATCGATAACAACCCACTAGCTAGTAAGTGCATGACGACTGGGTAGCCGGTTCAACAGTGATTCTCCGTCACAAAATCTATCTAGCAAACTTGGGTACGGTATATATATCTCACTTACATAACTAAGACCAATGTCAATGAGGGGTCTTATTTTATCGTTTCTAAAAGTGCCACACGTCATCTAGTATAGATGGACGAAACCACGCCGCCGTACAATCTAGAGGCTATGGAAATTTCCATTTACGTCGCCACGTCTTGGTTGTTCTCTCTCGTTCAAGGATCAGATGGCGCCACCGCGAGTTTTTCTTGCATTGCGTTCACAAGAGGTCAGGAGGCGATCGATTGGTAATAATGAAATGCCCCCTGCAGTGTTGACTTGGAATCTAAGTACGGAAACTAACTAGCCTGTGCAAACTAGAGAAACTACCGCGAATATATAGGATTATTGGGTGGTGTACGTTGATCAACTATCATATATCTAGCTAGCAAAGTGGCGTTCCTCCATATGCATGTCTTCCAAGTGTCAACGATCTGGCTTCGCATTCCATCTAGATGGGCCGGAAAACGTACCAGATCGAGACGACTCTTCCTAATTCATCTGTAGGTGGTCCAAGGCATTTGCTTGCTGCCTCCCTTTATGGGTCGGTAGCTAACCTTAGATTCAACGACGACTTATTACTTCCGTACGTGTGGCGCATAACATATTTAGGAACGAAACACTTCAATTCCTGCACGCATGAACCTTGTTCTTGTCGGAATGGGATTACATGTTCATTTCATTCCCATATTAAGTTTGCGGACCACCATGGAAGTAATTAAACGGGACTACTTGTTTTTAACATTTGACGTGCACGGACAAGACATATATAACTACACTAAGCACATGCGCGAGGGTAATTAAGCATATGCTAGGAGCCAATTAGATGCACCCAAAATAACAACTACACAAATCATATGTAGGGGCCATCAAAATATCATTTTGAGGGGCGGACTCCGGACCCGCCCTTAGTTTTCGCAGCAAAAAATGGTATTTGCAGGTGCAGATAATGCGTCCGTCCATAAAAACTCATTTCTAGAGACAGATAATGTCTTTAGAAATGGATTTCTAGAGGCGGGTCATGCTGCGACCGGATCGAATAAAAACAATTTTTCTTAAAAAAGCTGAAGCAGCGAGAAGCCCTCGTGCCCCCATGTGCCACGGGTCCCGCGCCGCACTCTCTCGCCGACACCGCACGCTCCCTAGCGCCGCCACCCCACCGCGTGTCGCCAATGCTCACTCGTACCGACGCAGCCGCCCCGGCTCTAGCCTGGTGCTGCCTCACCCTGCTGCCGCCACGACCCCAGCTATTCACACTACTATAGAAATGATTTCCAGGGACGCCCCGTTTTTTTTCCAGGGGCAGGTGCAAATGTAGCCTGCTCCTACAACAGGAGCTGGATACTGTAGCATTTCGCCCGCCACAGGAAATGCATCTTCAAGGGCGGGTGATGGCACCACCCGCCCCTGAAAACAGGGCTCATTTTTAGGGGCGGGTGGTGCTGTCACCTGCCCCTGAAGATGAGATTTCTAGGGGCGGCCGGTGCCGTCAGCCACCCCTGGAAATGCGCCCTGATTTCTGGGGTGGCTGGTGCACCAGCCGCCCCTGGAAAACCATTTCTAGGGGCGGCTGGTAATGCCACCCGCCCCTGGAAAGCACAATAAATATCTGGCCCCCCACCATCTTTCTCCTCCCGACATAACAGTGCTCTCTCGGGGAGGTACTGTCTGAATTTTCCATGCATCATAAATAGCGGGGGGAGGTTTTAAACTCGATTTCCTTGAAGTTGGAGGCTCTAGGAGGTAAGTAGCACCTAATTCTTTGTTTTTTCTAAGCTTTTGGGTTAATTTTAATGGTCAAATTGTGCTCTCATTCCTCTAGCTAGATGTAGATCTAAATTAGGTGGATTTAACATTTAAGCCACGAATTGCTTTAACTTTTTGGATAAATCTACGCCATTTTAGTTGGAGCACATGAGTAGGTAATTATTTGGGCCCAATCTTTAAGTTTTAGCCTCATTTAGATGTGAACATATTTCCAAAAATTATAGAGGGTAGAGAAAATGATATGATTTCCCTCATATATTTATACACATGCAAGATAATTTTTTCCATCCTATGTTTTCACATGAATTATTTTTTCTCTTATTTAAAATTATGTGAAATCTGAAAGAATAACAAAATACTTTCAGAAAATTTATTAACCCTTGTTCAAAGATTTATTATTATATCGGATGACATAGTAAATTGTCTTTATCCAATATTTACGCTTATGTGTAGCTTTACTTGGCATATATTTCGTAAATTATTTAAGAGCTTGTTTTAATTCGTTTGAATCATGTATTATTTTCTATTGTTGGTGTTTAGAGATGGATAGAACTTGGATGTACAAAGCACGAAGGACAGATGCATATTTCCGTGGAGAAGGAGATAAATTCATTCAAGCTGCGGAAAACCATTCAATAATTGAGAAGACACAGATGATACATTGCCCATGCAGAACCTACAAAAATCTGAGAGTATTCAGCAACACAACTATAATTAGATAGCATGTGTTGATTAGTGGTTTTGTAGACAACTACATGATCTGGAATAAGCATGGGGAAGAAGAACAACCTCAGAGAGAGAATTCAATCGATGAAATAATGCAAGAGCCCGAGTTTAATATATTTTTTGATGCATTTGATGATGCTGGCTGTGAGGATGAAGATGTTGGTGGTGGTCATTTTGATGGTGTCGACGGGAGTCCAATAGATCTTGGTAGTGATAATGATAGCGATGAACTTGATGATGGTGATTTTCTGAGCCAGTTGTTGCGTCACACTAAAGCAGAGCTGTTGGTTGGTAGTGCTAAAGGGTTAGAAAACTTTGAGACAGTGAAGAAATCAGCAGAGGAAAATACATATGAGCGGTCTAAAGGATGTCCGAAACACTGGACCATTCTTCATTTTGTACTTGAGCTGTTGACCCTAAAGGCTAAGCACAGCTGGTCAGACAGTAGTTTCAATGATCTCCTGGGTATGTTGGCCTGGTTGCTTCCGAAGCCAAATAAAGTGCCTGCGAACACATATCGAGCAAAGAAGCTTGTCAGCCCGTTCACAATGGGTGTGGAAAGAATTCATGCATGCCCGAATCATTGTATTTTGTATCGTGGGGATGCTTTCAAAGACTTGGACAAATGCCCTGTATGTTCTGCAAATAGGTACAAAAACAATGCTGGTTATTGTGGCGGCGATAATCAAGGTCCAGGAGACAGGAACAAAAGAAAGAGGAAGAGTGCAGCGAATAGTGTTGCAGAGGCACCAGATACTACTTTAGGCATTTCTGAGAAGTAGAGGCGAATTCCGACGATAGTTATGTGGTACCTCCCGGTTACCGACCGCCTAAGACATTTCTTCTCCAACCCAAAGGATGCTGAGCTGATGCGCTGGTGGGATTCAGATAAGAGCAAGAAGGGCGATGGAAAGGTTCGACATCCAGCTGATGCTCGGCAGTGGAAGAAATTCGATGAGCAGTATTATCTGGAATTTGGAAAGGACCCAAGAAACGTTAGGTTTGCATTGAGTACGGACGGAATGAATCCGTTTGGTGATAGGACTAGCACTCACAGCACTTGGCCGGTGATCTTGACGGTGTACAACTTGCCTACATGGTTGTGCCAGAAGAGGAAATATCTTCTATTGTCCATCCTTATACAAGGACCCAAGCATCCTGGCATCGATATTGATGTTTTCCTTGAGCCTCTGATGCAAGAGATGAAAACTCTTTGGAAGAAGGGTATCGATATGTTTGACGGCTTCACACGACAGACCTTTAATCTAAGAGCTATTATCTTCACCACCATCCATGATTACCAGGATCTATTTGTCCTTTCGGGACAAATCAAAGGTAGGACGGGATGCACGGTCTGCGTGGATGAAAAATCATTTAATTCCAAGAAAATAGCAGAACAGATTCAAAAATTGTGAAAATTGAACCCTATTATTGTTGTGACCAATAGAACAAGAAGAAAATATAAAAAACTATATCTCAGCGTTTATTTTCCGTGAGGGGGTGAAAATGTCAAAGTATGGGGTTATGTTATGGTAGTGTGATCCATATATTGTTGATTTGCACACTATGAACTATAATAAATAATGAAATGTTGTTCTCATAATTTTCACTTGTTCTATTTGTGATAATAATGCCAGGGTTCAATTTTCACATTTTTTTGCATCTGGTTTGCTATTTATTTTACATATAATGAACCTTGTAGGATATTTTGGAAAATATTAATAGGGGAGGGTGGTAGTGTTACCCGCCCCGGGAAATAGGTTTCTAGGGGCGGGTTGTAGTGTAACCCACCCCTGGAAATCTTTTTCTAGGGGCGGGTGGTTGTGTCACCCGCCCCTGTTAATGATTTTCCATTTGCTTCCGAAAAATCATTTAATTCCAAGAAAATAGCAGAATAGAATAAAAAATTGTGAAAATTGAACCCTATTATTGTTGTGACCAATAGACAAGAAGAAAATATGAAAACTATATCTCAGGGTTTATTTTCCCTGAGGGGGTGAAAATGTCAAAGTATAGGGTTATGTTATAGTAGTGTGATCCATACATTGTTGATTTGCACACTATGAACTATAATAAATAATGAAATGTTGCTCTCATAATTTTCACTTGTTCTATTTGTGATAATAATGCTAGTGTTAAGTTTTCAAAAATTTTGAATGACATTTGCTATTTATTTGGACATAAAATATTTTTCAGCTATATTTGGAAAAACATTTTCAGGGGCGGGTGACATCACCACCCGCCCCTGGAAACCATTACAGGGGCGGGTGGTGGCGTCACCCGCCCCTGTTAATCATTACTAGGGGCGGGTGGCGCCACCACCAGCCCCTGGAAACCATTAGCAGGGGCGGGTGACGCCACCGCCTGCCCCTGGAAACGCTTCCCCTATAAATAACAGAGGAGCCTCCAACACTTAGCCACTTTCGCGGAGCCTTTCGAACGACGCCGCCAGGCTGCCAAAATTTGGACTCGCGCCGCCGCCGTCCTCCTCCGCCACTGCCGCTGCGTTCTCGAGCTCTCCGTGCGCCCTCTCCGGTCCGCCGCGCCGCCATCCTCTCGGCTCCGCATGCCGGATCTACACCAACGCCGTGCCGCGCCGTCCTCTCTGTCGCCTGGATCTACGCCGCCGAGCTCCCGGTCATCGAGCCCTCCTCCGCCGAGGCCTCGCCGCCGAGCTCCCCGCCATGCCGTCCTCCTCCGCCACCAAGCTCCCCGCCATGCCATCCTCCTCCGGCTCCGAGCCCCCCGCGCCGTGCCGTCCTCCTCCGCCGCCGAGCTCCCGGCCGCGCCGTTCTCCTTCGCCGCCGAGACCCCCGCGCCGCTGCCTAGTTTTTTTTTCCAACGAGCAATGTATTATTTAGTAGTCTTATAAATAATTTATATAGTCATTTATTACTCTAAGAAATAATTTCTATATATATGTTTATAATTGTATCCTAGAATTTTTAGAAATAATTCCTAGAATTATTTATTTGGCTTAGAAATAATTTTTTATATGTTGATATATATATCTTAGAATTCCTAGAAATAATTTCTTTAGTTATTTATTAATCTAAGAAATAATTCCTAGAGTTATTTATTTGGTTTAGAAATAATTTCTGTATATGTTGATATATATATCTTAGAATTCCTAGAAATAATTCATATAGTTATTTATTACACTTAGAAATAATTTCTATATATGTTGATAAATGTATCTTAGAATTTCTAGAAATAATTCCTAGAGTTATTTATTTGGCTTAGAAATAATTTCTGTATATGTTGATAAATGTATCCTAGAATTCCTAGAAATAATTTCTTTAGTTATTTATTAATCTAAGAAATAATTCCTAGATTTATTTATTTGTCTTAGAAATAATTTCTGTATATGTTGATATATATATCTTAGAATTTCTAGAAATTCCTTTAGTTATTTATTAGTCTTACAAATTGTGTATATATATTAATTGTGGACGTAAAGGACTTTATTGTTGTACCCCTATATATAAGTGTTTGAATTAAGGATTTTAGCATTATTGACTTGAATAATATATTATTGTGTATATATATAAATTGTTGACTTTATTATTTGTTGCGAGGACTTTATTGTGTATATGATTTTATTGCAATATTCTTGTATGTATATATAAATCCTCGCATGACACAACTCGTTTAATGTCGCATTCCGTTCACGTCTCCCGTGCCACATGCCGGCTCGTATGACACGACTAAACTCGTTTGGCCATCCTCGTTTAATGTAGAAGTTGTAAATGTCTGATCCGTCGCCATCTTCCCCGCCAAGGGAAATGCCAATGATGCAAGAGGAGGAAATTGAACGACTCGCCTCTCAGATGGACTGGGGCGACGACGCTGGAGTTCAAAGTGGGGATGACGAAGTTGATCGGGATGGACAAGGGGTATTCGTAGCAGGACAGTGGTTGCAACCTATAGATCCACATCTGATCCTTCCAAGACAAAGGTTTTCATTGTCAGATTTTGATCCAAATTACGTTCCGAGTCCAGTGCGGGTAAGGACTTACAATCGAGCATTTATTGTACACTTTCAAGAAAGATGCGTAATAAGTTTATGAATTCAGGTACGTTCCATGTAGGATGCTGCGACAGGAAGAAGTCGACGTTGAGGCCAACGTGCAAATGCAACAGAGGAAGAACTTGAAGGCAATGAAAGCTCTGGTCTGGAACAACTTCCTCTGGCAGCCAGAATAAAAGGAAACGGTGTCAGCGTGGAAGAAACAAATACCCCGAAGGCCAATGGGTGGTCAACATAATTAGTGCTGCAAGCGAGCCCATAGAGCCTCCAGAGGTCTGCGCAAAGTTTAGGAACGCAATCGGTGCAATAATAAAGACAAAGATGGTTTTGGATCCAACAATCCCCGATTGGCCAACAGTTCCTGAGTGAAGGAAGGAGGCGATGTGGTAGATGTTGAGGCAAATATTTATTTTGCCAAGAAGAGCTCAAGATAGGGTGAGGCGTTATGCTAGGAAGATGCTGGGTGAGAGTTTCCGCCGGTGGAAGAGCGAACTCAACACAAAGTATGTCAAAAAGGGCCGAACACCATTTGTTGATTACAGGGAAATCACTCAAGCACAATGGGAAGAGTTTGTTTGGCAAAAGAGCACCGAACAATCTCTAGCGCTAAGCAAAAAAATACTGAGCAGACAACGAGCAATGTACATAAAGTCCATCTTGGCCCGAGTGGATACCAAAGGAAGGCCGACCAATGGCGCCGTGAAAGAGAGGCTGCAATAGCCGCAGGGCAACCAGACCCTTTTGAAGGTCTTACTGAGCGTGCCATGTTCTTGCTTCAAGCCAAGAAGCCTAAGATAGTGGAAGGCAAGCCACATTTTGACAAACCCGAGACTGAAGCCGTCGCACAAAAAATGTAAGTCCGTCGCACAAAAAATGTACGAACTTACTGAGCTTCAGAAACAAGGAAAGTTCAGCATCAAGAGGGACAAGGATGTGCTTAGTACAGCCATTGGCACCAAAGAGCATGGAGGCCACATTAGAGGCGTGTCCTCAAAGTTGACCTTTAGGGATGGATTCGAGGAGGACCACTCTACCTACAAGAGGCATGACCGCTACAAGGAAGAGATGATACAAGCGGCGAGAGAGCAGCAGGGTAGCAATCACAAATATGGATGAATCCATTGCAATTGGGGTAGTAGGAATCCGGCCAAATGGTGACGATGCCCCCTCCGGTATTAGCCCTAGTGAATATGGCCTATGCTCAGAGCAGTGTTGCCTCAACCACATCACAACCATATCTGGTGGATTGCATCACAAATACTACTCCATGCATGCTGCTCTATCCAATAGGCAGAGCTGGAAAGATGAGGGAAGTTGCCAAGTCGCACGTGGATCCTATGGCGGGTTTATATGATGGAAAACCAATACCGCCCTATATGCATGCATGCGAGTACAGGAGCTATTGAAAATAAGCTACGAGGACAACGAGATAGACATCCCTACTTCGGATGGGAGGACCACGCAGGGGACCGACCGGTCTGACCGGTCTAGGAGGAGTCCTAGTCAATCAAGGTTTCTTTGTAGATTTAGATTTGTAATAGGGATTCCTTGCGGGATAAGTCCACCCAACCCTATAAATATAAAGGGTCACGGCCAATTGAACAACACAATCGAATTTATCAAAAACACATCTTTTATCTCTTTACCTTTTCTTTTTACCCTACTTTTCCAACCTCGAAATGCTGTTGTTCTCTCATCTCCATGGTGTTTGAGGACGCCCTAGCTGGCCTACCGAGCCTAGGGCAACCTTACGCGCGCTTGCCCCGATGGGATCCCTCCCAGGTGAGCGTTCGTCGGATCGTCGTTGTTCTACACGACGACCGTTCTGACCGGTCCCTCTGACCGCTCCACGTAGGAGGCACTGCAAGGAGCCCCTCCTCACGCCACGCGATCCAGCGCGTTCGTGTGTTGGCCCGAAAAAGGCGTCAGCATAAATTGGCGACTCCGCTGGGGACGAGAATTAGGCTATGATGGCCGATCTGTTAAACCCTAGCAATATATCGTCACATGAGGAACTACTTCTGGAGTATCGGCGAGAATGCGATCAGGCAGATGAAAGGTTGCTTCTATCCTGTTATCGTAAAACAGAGCAAGGCATCATCAAGATAAAGGAGTGGAAGCCACCATCCATGATTGATCTATTAAAAGAGGTACAATGTTCAGATACTTTATCCGATGCTCTATCTGATCTTGTCCAGAATTTGATTGATCAAGAAGCTAATTCAATTCTAGTCCCTGTTATTCAAGAGTCGGTGTTTGAAAAGCCGACTAATAATCCTTGCAAAGATTTGCCAGCTTGTGATGTTGCTTGTCAAGATACAATTTGGCCGTCCCAAGCCGAATTTGTTAACCCAAAATTCTCTAGTAAGAGCATAGAGACTAAATCTAGTACTTCAACGCACGAGGGGCAACAAAACAAAGGCAAAGCTGCTGGTTGCACTGCAACCAGTCTGACCGGTCTAACCGGCTCATCTAGGGTTTTGCAAAATAAATCAAAACCTAATATGGTTAAGCCAAAGAAACCTGAGATCGGTGTTTGGAAAACTGTTCAAGCTAAAGGTCATAGCAAGCATCAAAAAGCAAAGCCGAAGCCCATTGGAGAGTTTCTGGCTAAACCTAAAAAACAAAGAGATTCAAAAGATGCTAGTTGGGTTAATAAATCCAAACAAACAAGATCATCTCCAAAACGCCAGTTCTGTAGTAAAAATCGGCAATGGAATAGTTTTTCTACATCGATGCCGTTTCCGTCATATGGATCTCCCATGAATATGCCATGGGGTGCTGATTTCAGTTTGCTGTATTCTTGTGCACCATGGTTTCATATTTCATATATGCCGCCTCTTCCTACATATTTGTGCCCAAATTATATTAGCTATAGGGAGCCGGCAATTGGTAAACCATCACCTACCATTAATGACCGTTTTGATGAAAAAAAATCGGTCCATACAGAAAAAGAAATACAAGGTGATCAAGCAAGTTTATCGTGTCAAAAAAAATGGACGATTAAACAAAAATTTAGATTTGACACTAGATAAAGAAAAGCCGATTGTTGAAGAGCAATTGGATAGTTCAATTAGTAAAATTGTTCCCAATGATGATCCTGATTCAAACAATGTTGTCAAAAAATTTTCAAGTTCGGCTGGTGGGCAAGATAAGAGCAACCAAATCAGTTCTAACAGGACCGGTCTGACCGGTTTGTCAAACCGGTCTGAACCTAAGAAATCTAGTGGTGCAAAAAATAGGACCAAGCCGACCTTTGAGGAGCTTCTGGATAAATACAAAAAGATATCTGAACAAAAACAAAGCAATCAATTGGAAGGCAAATGAAAAAGGAATTCTTCACCACCAAGATCAAGAAAGCATCAACGGTCATCGTATTGGTCTTCGTCATTCATCTCGTCGATGCACGTACCATGGACTACATATTCAGGTGTGTTTAATTTATGGTTTGATCATAATCCTTGGCTGTCATATTATGACTATCAGTTTTATGCTTTTACCAAGGAGCTATGATTTGTATAATCGGCCGCATTGGCCGTCTCAAGATTTCTATTATTGAACACGCTAAACAATATAAAGCCGAAATAGTTTGTTCATCCTAGGCTAAAAAATGCTACAGTTGCTACTTTTCTTATTTCGGTTATTTTAGCATGTTTAAAGATAATATATGGCCGATGCATTGCTAATTGTCGCCCTTAGACAATTTTGGCTTAGAATAATATTTTTTGGAAAGCAAACTTTACCAAAAAATAGGGGGCATATGTTGACAGCTAAAATTGGCATCAACCGGTCTGACCGGTCTGACCAAGCGGTCTGATCGGTCTGGTGTTGTAGCCTGCCCGACAGGGGACCGACCGGTAGGTCCGACCGGTCTAACCGATCTAGGAGGAGTCTGAGTCAATTAAGGTTTCTTTGTAGATTTAGTTCTGTAATAGGGATTCCTTGCGGGATAAGTCCACCCCACCCTATAAATATAAAGGGTCACAGCCGATTGAACAACCCAATCAAATTTATCAAAAACACAACTTTTATCTCTTTACCTTTTCTCTTTACCCTACTTTTCCAACCTCGACATGCTGTTCTTCTCTCGTCTCCATGGCGTTTGAGGACGCACTAGCTGGCTTGCCGAGCCTAGGGTAACCCTATGCGCGCTTGCCCCGACAGGGTCCCTCCCGGGCGAGCGTTCGTCGGATCGTCGTTGTTCTACACGACGACCGGTGTGACCGGTCCCACTGACCGGTCTGACCGCTCCACGCAGGAGGCGCTGCAAGGAGCCCCTCCTCGCGCCGCACGATCCAGCGCGTTCGTGTGTTGGCCCGAAACGTCAACAAAGACCCCTTAATTGTCCGCAGGAACTACATACAGGCTAGGTAGGCTAAAAGGATTAATGTATGACCAAGTGTAGCTAATAAGATATAAATAGTTAAAATGGCTCTATCTTGGACTCGTCGTACGAACTGAACACTCTAGTTGGTAGGAGGTTTTGGTCTAGAGCAAGAAGTTCTGAGTTCCTGTGATTTAGTTTACTTCACTTTTAATTTCTAAAATGTCATAATGATTTAGCATTCATTATTCTCACTACAGACAGCTCACTAGTATAGAAACGTTGATTTATCCTAGTTGGTGTACCCTTATTGTCCCGGTTTCGCAACCAAGATCACGGATCCGGGACTAAAGATCTGGACCATTAGTCTGGGGTCAGTCTGGTGTCAGGCAACTGGGGCTTTAATTCTTTTCCATTCCCTATTTTTCTTTCCATTCCCTATTTTCCTTTCCATTCATTTATTTCTTATTTTAGTTATATTTTTGTATTGGAATTTAAACTGAGTACCATAAAAAAAGCAAAGTATATAGACATTTCTGGAAGGATTTCATTGTCTTTCATGCCAAATATATATCCTAAAGCAGCCTACGGGCAATGATTATTGCGGGTTCTATGATATGCATTTTTCCACACAAGAGATGATATGTCTGTCGGTCAAGATTTGGTTAGTTACATTTTCTTGATTCTCATTCTTTGTTGCAGCATTTAGGATAACTTGATTATCTCTAATATGAAAAGATATTCAGTATATTGATACATTCTTTTTATTCTCATTCTTTGCTGTAGCGTGCAAAGCTTCATACCTTAGAGCTGCTACTAAGTGATATCGTTGCACTTCAAGAGGAGCTTGCTGGCTTTATCGTTGACCATGTAGTGAAACCGGGTGAAGAGTTCCACCTTATCGTGCATGAAGTATTTTGTTTTAAATTTTTGCATCATATTATGAACTTGTGGTTTGTAAATGGTGTATGAACTTGTGCATCATAATGTATGACTCATGGCATGGACTATGTTTGATGTAAAGAATTGTAGTTTGTAACCAGTTTATGAATTTGTGGTTTGTAAATGGTGCATGAACATGTGACTCTTTGTGAGAGTGAATTATATTTACTGTGTGAGATTTGATGTGCTTATAATTTGATGTACTTATAAGAATGATTCGCAGCAATTATGCACCAATATGAATTGTATGAGATTATTGAAAATGTTGTTTAATTTAAAATAATGATGCTGGGATAAGCCATGGGAAATAATTATCACTGACGGCCGGCAATGCTAACCATATTTTCACTGCTGGTCCATAACACGAGCCGCTAGTGATGACCATATTTTCACTACCGGCCCCTGTTATGGACCAGCGGTGATAACCTATTTTCACCGACGGTTCAAAAGCCAACGGTGAAAATAGGTATTTTCACAGCAGGCACCTAAACCGGCGGTGAAAATAGGTTTAGGGCCGGCGGTAAAAATAATTCTATAGTAGTGACTACAGGTATTACTAGCATATTGTTGGTGGCACAACCAAAATTAGTCAAAGAAATAAAAATATAATTTAGTGCAGAATGAATAGGTCAATGCAGAAATCACCAAGACAGTTATTCCCAGATATAAGTTTGTACTCAACATGCACATACCGGGAACTTGGAGACATGTACCAAGCTCTTACCTCCCTTCGTGTTAACTGGGTATGAATGAAAGTCCCTACAAGTATGGAAATTGAACATTGTTTATGCTCAGTTATTCACTGTTCACTAATTTATAAAATATGGTGAAAGATAGGAAAGTACTCACTTGTCAATGACTTTCAACAAGGTATGATCATGTGGCATGGACCTGAGAGAATCGAGGCACAAAATCTTGCTCCACTTCGGAATGATTACCACTAAAATCCAGTGGTCACCGGATTATGTGCAAACATGATTAACTCCTTCTTAGCAAAGTGACGCAAGGCCTTTGTCACATAATCCACCGCATAAGAAACTCATCCCCACTTATTCGATTGTTCTGAAATGAAAATATTACATCCCTCTTTAAAGATCTTCTAGTAAAGCTGGGGTAAATGGTCGCGAAGATATTCAAAGACGACATTGATACGTATGAGCACTCTGGTGATGAGGAAATATAGTAGCATTTGGAAATAGCAAAGCTAAAAAGGCTGTGACAATCTATGAGATATGTCTTTGAAACTTATGATTATTTTTGCTCTCAATTTGGTATGCAAAATATTTTTCTTGCTACATCTCAGAAGAACTTGAGTCCACAAATTATATGCAAACATGCAAGAATATGATGGTCACCGTGGAGACACATAGTATTCTTAAATTACTCCTCTTGAAGCACAATTTAATCCGAGTGTGGAACGAATTGCAACATATGCTTGTTTTCCTCGGCGTGAAATCGAGACAACTCCAGAATGATGTTGTAACTTTCAAATTTCTGGACCGACAATGATGCATGAGATACTTATGTCAATGAGGTAGCTACTATGTTTATTTTGTTGTTGTGCTGATCTTTCGTGATTAGAGATCCAGGAGGTCGATCATATCGCCAGCCTACACAAATTACGTACATGCATGCAACCACAAGATCGATCATGTTGCGACAGGTGCAGCGCGCGGCAAGGATCAGGCAACATGGCCACCAACCACCTGCTGAATCTGCGTCGTGACCAATGTGGATTGGGTGTGCGTGGCTAAAGACTAGCCATGAAACAACATATTGTTGATCTTACGCAACAATATAATCCAGCTAGCTAGTTTCTACAGCTATCTTTTTAGGATGTCCATCTGGGCCATTCTATTGTTTTTAACTACCTGGACAATCTTGTTCTCAAAGCCAGATTATTATTATGCGAAATGTTTATCATCAGCGCTTGTATACAACTAAAAGAAGTTAGGATGCGATGCAAGTACATGCTATTAGCTTACGCTGAGTTGAGGTGCCGTTTTGATTTCTGCACGGCATGTGCACGTTTAATTAAAGCGACAGAAAACGACGTCCACCAAACTAGAGATATGGCCAGAATATTTACCACGACTTTGCTAGATCGATCTCCATCCAAGAAATCTAAATCGATTTGGATGCAATGCATCAGGAGGAAATTAAAAGTTGAACCACCGCGCACGCTCAAGATCGATCGTCCAGATAAGGCCACGGAAAAACGTTGAACCAACGCGCGCACATCAGGACCAAGACGTACGGCAACAACGAAGACAACGTCGATCCTGTGGGATCTCGAGAAAGTGACTTTGGCTGCAATGTGACGAGCCGATCGATATCGATAACGATGCCGCCTGGCTATGGCTTTATTGTGACGGCGGCGCGAGATTTTTGACGACCAGCCGATTAAGCCATTGGTAAAAGGACACGAACAACCAGGAAGAAAAAGGAATAAAGTAGCAGATAATATTGTATAATTACCTTTTGAATCAGTAAAAAAGAATGCAAGTTGGTCTGTTAATGATCAAATCTTACTGATCGATAACAACCCACTAGCTAGTAAGTGCATGACGACTGGGTAGCCGGTTCAACAGTGATTCTCCGGGGTAAAAAACAGGTCCAACAGTCACAAAATCTATCTAGCAAACTTGGGTACGGTATATATATCTCACTTACATAACTAAGACCAATGTCAATGAGGTGTCTTATTTTATCGTTTCTAAAAGTGCCACACGTCATCTAGTATAGATGGACGAAACCACGCTAGACAAGACATATATAACTACACTAAGCACATGCGCGAGGGTAATTAAGCATATGCTAGGAGCCAATTGGATGCACCCAAAATAACAACTACACGTCTACACCAATCATATGTAGGGGCCATCAAAATATCATTTTGTGGGGCGAACTCCGGACCCGCCCTTAGTTTTCGCAGCAAAAAATGGTATTTGCAGGTGCAGATAATGCGTCCGTCCATAAAAACTCATTTCTAGAGACAGATAATGTCTTTAGAAATGGATTTCTAGAGGCGGGTCATGCTGCGACCGGATCGAATAAAAACAATTTTTCTTAAAAAAGCTGAAGCAGCGAGAAGCCCTCGTGCCCCCATGTGCCACGGGTCCCGCGCCGCACTCTCCCGCCGACTCCGCACGCTCCCTAGCGCCGCCACCCCACCGCGTGTCGCCAATGCTCACTCGTACCGACGCAGCCGCCCCGGCTCTAGCCTGGTGCTGCCTCACCCTGCTGCCGCCACGACCCCAGCTATTCACACTACTATAGAAATGATTTCCAAGGACGCCCCGTTTTTATCCAGGGGCAGGTGCAAATGTACCCCGCTCCTACAACAGGAGCTGGGTACTGTAGCATTTTCGCCCGCCCTAGGAAATGCATCTTCAAGGGCGGGTGACGGCACCACCCGCCCCTGAAAACAGGGCTCATTTTCAGGGGCGGGTGGTGCCGTCACCTGCCCCTGAAGATGAGATTTCCAGGGGTGGCCGGTGCCGTCAGCCGCCCCTATAAATGCGCCCTATTTTCAGGGGCGGCTGGTGGCACCAATCTTTAAGTTTTAGTCTCATTTAGATGGGAACATATTTACAAAAATTATAGAGGGGAGAGAAAATGATATGATTGCCCTCATATATTTATACACATGCAAGATAATTTTTTCCATCCTATGTTTTCACATGAATTATTATTTCTCTTATTTAAAATTATGTGAAATCCGAAAGAATAACAAAATACTTTCAGAAAATTTATTAACCCTTGTTCAAAGATTTATTATTATATCGGATGACATAGTAAATTGTCTTTATCTAATATTTACGCTTATGTGTAGCTTTACTTGGCATATATTTCGCAAATTAATTAGGAGCTTGTTTTAATTCGTTTCAATCATGTATTATTTTCTATTGTTGGTGTTTAGAGATGGATAGAACTTGAATGTACAAAGCACGAAGGACAGATGCATATTTCCGTGGAGAAGGAGATAAATTCATTCAAGCTACGGATAACCATGCAAGAATTGAGAAGACACAGATGATACATTGACCATGCAGAACCTGCAAAAATCTGAGAGTATTCAGCAACACAACTATAATTAGATCGCATGTGTTGATTAGTGGTTTTGTAGACAACTACATGATCTGGAATAAGCATGGTGAAGAAGAACAACCTCAGAGAGAGAATTCAATCGATGAAATAATGCAAGAGCCCGAGTTTAATATATTGTTTGATGCATTTGATGATGCTGGCTGTGAGGATGAAGGTGTTGGTGGTGGTCATTTTGATGGTGTCGACGAGAGTCCAATAGATATTGGTAGTGATAATGATAGCGATGAATTTGATGATGGTGATTTTCTGAGCCAGCTGCTGCATCACACTAAAGCGGAGCTGTTGGTTGGTAGTGCTAAAGGGTTAGAAAACTTCGAGACGGTGAAGAAATCAGCAGAGGAAAATACATATGAGCGGTCTAAAAGATGTCCGAAACACTGGACCATTCTTCGTTTTGTATTTGAGCTCTTGACCCTAAAGGCTAAGCACAGCTGGTCAGACAGTAGTTTCAATGATCTCCTGGGTATGTTGGCCTGGTTGCTTCCGAAGCCAAATAAAGTGCCTGCGAACACATATCGAGCAAAGAAGCTTGTCAGCCTGTTCACAATGGGTGTGGAAAGAATTCATGCATGCCCGAATCATTGTATTTTATATCATGGGGATGCTTTCAAAGACTTGGACAAAGGCCCTGTATGTTCTGCAAATAGGTACAAAAACAATGCTGGTTATTGTGGCGGCGATAATCAAGGTCCAGGAGGCAGGAACAAAAGAAAGAGGAAGGGTGCAGCGAATAGTGTTGCAGAGGCACCAGATACTACTTTAGGCATTTCTGAGAAGCAGAGGAGAATTCCGGCGATGGTTATGTGGTACCTCCCGGTTGCCGACCGCCTAAGACATTTCTTCTCCAACCCAAAGGATGCTGAGCTGATGCGCTGGTGGGATTCAGATAAGAGCAAGAAGGGCGATGGAAAGCTTCGACATCCAGCTGATGCTCGGCAGTGGAAGAAATTCGATGAGCAGTATTATCTGGAATTTGGAAAGGACCCAAGGAACGTTAGGTTTGTGCTGAGTACGGACGCAATGAATCCGTTTGGTTACAGGACTAGCACTCACAGCACTTGGCCGGTGATCTTGACAATGTACAACCTGCCTACATGGTTGTGCCAGAAGAGGAAATATCTTCTATTGTCCATCCTTATACAAGGATCCAAGCATCCTGGCATCGATATTGATGTTTTCCTTAAGCCTCTGATGCAAGAGATGGAAACTCTTTGGAAGGAGGGTATCGATATATTTGACGGCTTCACACGATAGACCTTTAATCTAAGAGCTATTATCTTCACCACCATCCATGATTACCAGGATCTATTTGTCCTTTCGAGACAAATCAAAGGTAGGACGGGATGCACGATCTGCGTGGATGAAAAATCATTTAATTCCAAGAAAATAGCAGAACAGATTCAAAAATTGTGAAAATTGAACCCTATTATTGTTGTGACCAATAGAACAAGAAGAAAATATGAAAACTATATCTCAGCATTTATTTTCCGTGAGGGGGTGAAAATGTCAAAGTATGGGGTTATGTTATAGCAGTGTGATCCATACATTGTTGATTTGCACACTATGAACTATAATAAATAATGAAATGTTGTTCTCATAATTTTCACTTGTACTATTTGTGATAATAATGCCAGGGTTCAATTTTCACATTTTTTGCATCTGGTTTGCTATTTATTTTACATATAATGAACATTGTAGGATATTTTGGAAAATATTAATAGGGACGGTTGGTATTGTTACCCGCCCCAGGAAATAGGTTTCTAGGGGCGGGTTGTATTGTAACCCGCCCCTGGAAATCTTTTTTTAGCGGCGGGTGGTTGTGTCACCCACCCCTGTTAATGATTTTCCATTTGCTTTAGAAAAATCATTTAATTCCAAGAAAATAGCAGAACAGAATAAAAAATTGTGAAAATTAAACCCTATTATTGTTGTGACCAATAGAACAAGAAGAAAATATGAAAACTATATCTCAGCGTTTATTTTCTGTGAGGGGGTGAAAATGTCAAAGTATAGGGTTATGTTATAGTAGTGTGATCCATACATTGTTGATTTGCACACTATGAACTATAATAAATAATGAAATGTTGCTCTCATAATTTTCACTTGTTCTATTTGTGATAATAATGCTAGTGTTAAGTTTTCAAAATTTTTGAATGACATTTGCTATTTATTTGGACATAAAACATTTTTCAGCTATATTTGGAAAAACATTTTCAGGGGCGGGTGACATCACCACCCGCCCTTGGAAACCATTACAGGGGCGGGTGGTGGCATCACCCGCCCCAGCTAATCATTACCAGGGGCGGGTGGCGCCACCACCCGCCCCTGGAAACCATTAGCAGGGGCGGGTGACGCCACCGCCCGCCCCTGGAAACGCTTCCCCTATAAATAACAGAGGAGCCTCCAACACTTAGCCACTTTCGCGGAGCCTTTCGAACGACGCCGCCAGGCTACCAAAATTTGGACCCGCGCCGCCGCCGTCCTCCTCCGCCGCTGCCGCCGCGTTCTCGAGCTCCCCGTGCGCCCTCTCCCGTCTGCCACACTGCCGTCCTCTCGGCTCCGCGCGCCGGATCTACGCCAACATCGCGCCGCGCCGTCCTCTCCGTCGCCTGGATCTATGCCGCCGCCGTCGAGCCCTCCTCTGCCGCCGAGCTCCCGGCCGTCGAGCCCTCCTCCGCTGAGGCCGCGCCGTCGAGCTGCCCACCACGCCGTCCTCCTCCGCCGCCGAGCTCCCCGCCGCGCCATCCTCCTCCGCCGCCGTGCCCCCTGCGCCGCATCATCCTCCTCCGCCGCCGAGCACCCGGCCGCGCCTTCCTCCTCCGCCACCGAGACCCCCCGCCGCCGCCTAGTTTTTTTTCCAACGAGCAATGTATTATTTAGTAGTCTTATAAATAATTTATATAGTCATTTATTACTCTAAGAAATAATTTCTATATATATGTTTATAATTGTATCCTAGAATTTTTAGAAATAATTCCTAGAATTATTTATTCGGCTTAGAAATAATTTATGTATATGTTGATATATATATCTTAGAATTTCTAGAAATAATTTCTTTAGTTATTTATTAATCTAAGAAATAATTCCTAGAGTTATTTAATTGGCTTAGAAATAATTTCTGTATATGTTGATAAATGTATCCTAGAATTCCTAGAAATAATGTCTTTAGTTATTTATTAATCTTAGAAATAATTCCTTGAGTTATTTATTTGGCTTAGAAATAATTTCTGTATATGTTGATATATATATATATATCTTAGAATTCCTAGAAATAATTCATATAGTTATTTATTACACTTCGAAATAATTTCTATATATGTTGATAAATATATCTTAAAATTTCTAGAAATAATTCCTTGAGTTATTTATTTGGCTTAGAAATAATTTCTGTATATGTTGATAAATGTATCCTAGAATTCCTAGAAATAATTTCTTTAGTTATTTATTAATCTAAGAAATAATTCCTAGAGTTATTTATTTGTCTTAGAAATAATTTCTGTATATGTTGATATATATATCTTAGAATTTCTAGAAATTCCTTTTGTTATTTATTAGTCTTACAAATTGTGTATATATATTAATTGTGAACTTAAAGAACCTTATTGTTGTACCCCTATATATAAGTGGTGGAATTAAGGATTTTAGCATTATTGACTTGAATAATCTATTATTGTGTATATATATAAATTGTTGACTTTATTATTTGTTGCGAGGACTTTATTGTGTATATGATTTTCTTGCAATATTCTTGTATGTATATGTAAATCCTCGCATGACACATCTCGTTTAATGTCGCATTCCGTTCACGTCTCCCTTGCCGCATGCCGGCTATCGTATGACACGACTAAACTCGTTTGGCCATCCTCGTTTAATGTAGAAGTTGTAAATGTCTGATACGTCGCCATCTTCCCCACCAAGGGAAATGCCAATGACGCAAGAGGAGGAAATTGAACAACTCGCCTCTCAGATGGACTGGGGCGACGACGCCGGAGTTCAAAGTGGGGATGATGAAGTTGACCGGGATGGACAAGGGGCGTTCATAGCAGGACAGTGATTGCAACCTATAGATCCACGTCCGATCCTTCCAAGACAAAGGTTTTCATTGTCGGATTTTGATCCAAATTACGTTCCGAGTCCAGCGCGGGTAAGGACTTACAATCGGGCATTTATTGTACACTTTCAAGAAAGATGTGTAATAAGTTTACGAATTCAGGTACGTTCCATGTAGGATGCTACGACAGGAAGAAGTCGACGTCGAGGCCAACGTGCAAACGCAACAGAGGAAGAACTTGAAGGCAATGAAAGCTCTGGTCCGGAACCTCAAACAACTTCCTCTGGCAGCCAGAATAAAAGGAAACGATGTCAGCGTGGAAGAAACAAATACCCCGAAGGCCAATGGGTGGTCAATGTAATTAGTGCAGGCGAGTCCATAGACCCTCCAGAGGTCTGCGCAAAGTTTAGGAACGCAATCGGTGCAATAATAAGGACAAAGATGGTTTTGGATCTACAATCCCCGATTGGCCAACAGTTCCTGAGGGAAGGAAGGAGGTGATGTGGCAGATGTTGAGGCAAATATTTATTTTGCCAAGAGGAACTCAAGATAGGGTGAGGCATTATGCTAGGAAGATATTGGGTGAGAGTTTCCGCCGGTGGAAGAGCGAACTCAACACAAAGTATGTCAAAAAGGGCCGAACACCATTTGCGGATTACGGGGAAATCACTCAAGAACAATGGGAAGAGTTTGCTCGGCAAATGAGCACCGAACAATCTCTAGCGCTAAGCAAAAAAAATAGTGAGCAGGCAACAAGTAATGTACATAAAGTCCATCTTGGCCCGAGTGGATACCAAAGGAAGCGCAAGGCAACCAGACCCTTTTGAAGGCCTTACTGAGCGTGCCATGTTCTTGCTTCAAGCCAAGAAGCCTAAGATAGTGGAAGGCAAGCCACATTTTGACAAACCCGAGACTGAAGGCATCGCACAAAAAATGTACGAACTTACCGAGCTTCAGAAACAAGGAAAGTTCAGCATCAAGAGGGATAAGGATGTGCTTAGTACAGCCATTGGTACCAAAGAGCACGGAGGCCGCATCAGAGGCGTGTCCTCAAAGTTGACCTTTAGGAATGGATTCGAGGAGGACCGCTCTACCTACAAGAGGCATGACCGCTACAAGGAAGAGATGATACAAGCGGCCGAGAGAGCAGTGGAATCAAAGTTTAAGGAAATGTTTGCACAATTAGCAGAGCAACAATCAGGGCAAATATGGATGAATCCGTTGCAATTGGGGTAGCAGCAATCCAGCAAAATGGTGACGATGCCCCCTCCGGTATTAGCCCCAGCGAATACGGCCTGTGCTCAGAGCAGTGTTGCCTCAACCACAGCACAACCATATCCAGTGGATTGCATCACAAATACTGCTCCATGCATGCTGCTCTATCCAATAGGCAGAGCTGGAAAGACGAGGGAAGTTGCCAAGGCGCACGTGGATCCTGTGGCAGGTTTATTTGATGGAAAACCAATCCCGCGCACTATATGCATGCATGCGAGTGCAGGAGCTACTGAAAACAAGCTACTAGGACAACAAGATAGACATCCCTACTTCGGATGGGAGGACCAAGCTTGGAGAGTGCATTGGCATCACCATTCTGTGGCACAAACGTGACATCGTACTACTTGTTTCACCAGAAGGGCCGGCACATCAGACTCGACCGGCTCCCGATTATGTACCGGCGGCCCCGTCACCATGAGCTACAGCATCGCCTCCACCGGCTCCAACATCCCCGCCACCGGCTCGGACATCGCCACCACCGGCTCCAGCTTCACCGCCCCCAGCAGCTCAAGCTTCACCGCCACCAGCAGCTCCACCTTCACCGGCCCCAGCAGCTCAATCATCACCACCACGAGCGCACACAGCACCGGCTCACCAACCAAAACAACAAATACTTGGGTTCCCTGTCCATCAAGTTATATGGTCATACCAGAAGGAGGACTCAGATATTGTAAATAAATGGCATGCCGCAAACACCAAGCAAAAGTTAAAGGAAAAGTCAATGGATAAGGCATGGGAAAAGTCAAAAAATGTTTCAGATTCTAGTGCCACTAGATGATCGGGCGTTTTCGAGCCCCGCACTGACCACGACTTCATTAGGAAAATTGGGGTCGATGACATAGCAGATTTACCGGATTGACCAAAAAAATTCGAGTATGGTAAAGATTTTCTACCCCACTCTTTGTTGCAAGATTGTCTAGGTTTTATGAAAAGGATGCACACTTGGTACAGAAGGGCATGTAGACTTCACCTCACAAGGCTTTGGGCTAGGTACCCTCCGGAAGTTTTTGGATTACGAACTGAGGGTATCACTGATATCATGTTCGATTTTGAAGACATCCAAGAAATGTTCCGCCTCAAAGAAATTAACATAGAAATGATCAGACTCTGGTGCATGTAAGTGTCGCATCCAAATTCATATCTTATTTGTAATGGTCTATACTTATATATGCATACATATCTAATTAATAGTGATATTTCATTCTACAGGATGATGCAACGACAAGCGGATAAGGCAGGTAGGAAGGTCGCATTCCTTGACCCGTTAGCAATTGCTGAGAAGCGCCATAAAGGGCCAATGTTGTGGAACGACGACCACGATGAATTCAAAAACTGTAAATTTCGCAAGGAAATTAATGAAGTGCGGAAGCGGGAGCATAGAAAAATCATTACGATAGTTGCTACGTACATATCGCATCAGTTTCAAGAGTGGCAAGATAGAGATGTGATATGGGCACCATATAACTTTCGGTAAGTGTAGTCTCAATGATTTGGTATAACCTGCACTTCCTTCGAATATCTGACTAAGAAATCATATATAATATTTTTGCAGAAATCATTGGATTGTATTTATGATCAAGCCAAAGAAAGGACGTATTCTAGTATTAGACTCCGCTGATTTCGATCCGAATACTTATAAGGAATTCAAGGGCATCCTCAACATGTTTGCAAAATCGTTATCCTATACTTCGACTTCATGCTGAATCTTGCATACATAAATAACTACTTATTTCTTTTATTTTTCTTAAAAAACAGATTTTATAGGCACTACGTGCTCAAAGGAGGAGAACACCCCCCCCAATAAGGAAAAAAAATATGGCGATGAGCACACACTATCCATGCCACAAGCAACCTGCCGATTCCGTGTACTGTGGATACTACGTGTACGAGCACGTGAGGGAGTTCGAGAGGTACACAATAGATCCCGAACTGGTAAGCATCTACTCTTTGCTAGGATAGATGCATAACTGCATATTGTAAGTGTTTGCATCTAACACTTGGCTTAATTTTGGAATGGATTTCTTATTTTCAGGATCAACGGCCACTTCACAATGGTTCACTCCATGAGCGACAACTTCTTTTTATAGTCGACGATTTATGTCGCTTCATTTTGCATGAAGTGGTCCATATAAATGGATAATTTGTTCACCCTGAGCATGAATTATCAACCGACCCAAATTTTGCAAGCCTCCGTTAGTGGGACAATTAGACACTTTGGGCCGGCAATAGTAGCGTTAGTCAATGTAAATGAAGTTTGTACTCTAATGATACACTTTTCATGATGTTTGTACTCTAATGATATGCACTGTAATGATACTTTTATATGATTTTATGTTGAATTTTAATGATATACAATGTATATGATTTTATATTAAGAAATATATTCATCATCGATCCTTTCAAATAAAGCAGAAATTTGGCGGAAATAGAGTTAAATACAGTGGGAAACAGATTAGAATAAATTGGCGGGAAACAAAAATTTGAATGGAATTTCAAATTTTTGCTTGGCGGGAATTGAATTTCAAGGGCGGCTCATGCTTTGAGCCGCCCCTGTAAAAGGTTTTTCAGGGGCGGGTGATGGCGTCAGCCGCCCCTGGAAAAATCATTTGCAGGGGTGGCTCACGGGGTGGGCCGCCCCTGAAAATGGGTTTCCAGGGGCGGGTGGTGCCATGGCCCGCCCCTGGAAATTGATTTTCATGGGCGGGACCTATACCCGCCCCTGTAAAACTCGATTTCAAGCTGCGGGAGACAGGGACGGGTCGCGCGCCCGCCCCTGAAGATGCCATTCTACCCGCCCCTATAAACATTTTCTGCAGTAGTGTCACCGCCCAGCAGCACCTCGCCGCGGGACGCCATGGCCTCATGCCGACGCCGGCGTGACAGCTGCCACGCGCCGCTGTTGCCCTATGCTGCTACCGTAGTGTTGTGGCCCTTGCACGAGAGAGAAGGAAAAGAGATAAGGAAGAACGAACATGGAAGGGAGCGTGACTGCATGAGAGATAAGGGAGAAATAAGGAAGAGAGAAGCAGCCAAAGGGGCGCGGCAGGTGTGGGCCCGACGATTCTGGCGATTCTTCCTCAGCATTTGCAGTTTGCAAGATACACAGATCATCCCCTATATTTGTAGGGGCGAGTCATGCCCCCACCGCCCCTGCAAATTGATTTGTTGGGGCAGGTGTGGGCATGTCCAGCAAATTTCTAGTGGCGGGTGATGCCCTCAACCGTCCTTACAAATAAAATTTTATTTTAAAATTATGTTCAAATAAAAACATATAGCTAAACACGTCAAAAAAGTGAAATTTTTGCCATAAGTCAAAAACTATATTTCATCGTATATAATGGTTAAGAGTGTGAAACCATAATGTATTACTCACTCACTCTACTCTCCCAAACAATTCAAAATTTACTTTGTGTTTTCCACACTCATAATCATTACATATATTGAAATATGCTTTTGATATTTTTTTTGTTCTATAGATCAAAATAGGCCTATGGTACAAATTTCACTTTTTTATGTAATTTTCTATTTTTAATAAAACAAATTTCTGAATTAAATTTGAAAATTATTTGTAGAGGCGGGTGAGAGGGTGACCCATCCCTAAAAATACCAATTGTAGGGGCGGGTCACCCCCTCACCTGCCCCTACAAATGATTTTTAATTTTATTCTAGAAATTTATTTAATTAAAAAGAATAGCACCGCGGATAGTCCAGCCATAGGAAGCGGGCAGTCCGCTGGTCCGCTGTTTCAAACTTCCGAACTTCACTGTCTTCTGCATTGTAAAGATGTTCGTACATTCGAACCTTCTAGAGTGAAGTTTGTACTATAGGCTTATGGCAAAAAATTCGCTCTATTGTAGCAACAGTAATTCCGCTCCTAAAATTTGGTTGGAATCTTGGTACCCTCGCCTAAAAATCAGTTGCTACAGTAATTCCGCTTTATTTGTAGCAACGGGTCAAATTTTGATCCGCCCTTTAAAAAAATTGGCGCTTTCCTACCAATCGTTCTTGTACTAATAGTGAATCAAAATAGACGGGATGCTGACACTTGTACTACTACTATAGCCACAGCCAACTATAATTCCTACAGGAGAAAACATCTGGACATCTTCGATCGTACGGGAGAAACCCATGAAAGTTTGCACGAAATTGGCTGTCACCTTGGGATGCAATACGACCAGGACGACAATTCCGTTGAAGATTTGGGAAAGAATCGACAACGCGTTGGATCCAACACACCCACCTCATCGACTTAGTGCCACGACGACGCATGACTTTAGTTCGATGACTTGTCGAACCAAAGGGTTACATCATTGCATGGACACACGGAAGATTGTAGCAAAAGAAAAAAAAGGGGGGGGGGGGGGGGCGAACAGTTAACTTTCCAATGAGTAACATGTGAACCCATTGTGGAAGTTTCTACACATACCTGTAAAAGGAATAGGTGCACGTAGTTTAAAAGAGGGACGAGGTGAATTAGGTAAGATAAAACTTTAACATACGGCCTCCATCTAGTTTGTATAAAATCTAAGGTTCAACTAGTGTTTTAACCTAACCCAAACAAGGGCTTTGCAACATATAGCTGGTCCTAACAAGATATTATAAGAATGTAAAAACAAACAAGTTAAAAGTATGACTGCAGAAACGTAAAGGAAAGGGTTAGAGAAATGCAAACTCGGCATGGCGATTTTTTCCCATGGTACCCCTAATCCACGTTGGAGCTCCACCAAAGATTGCTCTAGGTCACCAAGTCCCTTCTGGTCATAAGCTTGATCTCGCAACCAAGGCTCACCCAAGTAGATGACGACCTTGCCACAAAGACAATATGCTCACCAATTCTTGCACTGCTCACCTTGATGCTGTCTTTACTACGAAGCTTCCCACGAAGGAGGGGTCTCCTCGTCCCAAGAGCAACAACATCGTCACTGCTCCCTACTAAGATGGAGGGTTGATGACTTGCCGGCGAGCCACCAAGATTCCAAGGGGCCGCATACAAAGATTTCAGCTACGGTTCACTCTATAACTAAACACAAGGCAGCAACACCCTACTCTCACTCTCTCTATGCCTAACCTAGCACTAACATTACGAAAGCATGTGCTAAAGCCTATGAATGTATTCACTAAGCACCATTGTGGTTTGGATGTCTTCTTCAATGTGGATGCGCTTCCTCTAGACTCCGTCTACCTTAAATGGGTGAGTAAAGGAGGTACAAATAGCCCAAAAACTCCAAAGAACCATTGCTTCAACAACGGGTAAAAGTACAGTAGTACCAGATGAACCGACACACTGCCTGGGTGGGTGTTGGATCATCCAGTACCCTTTTTACCATATAGCTGTTGGCCCCTTTCTGCCATGCTATCTTTTGCTTGTGTCAATGCACCGACGCCTCCGTTCGCTGCACTGTCGGATCATCCTATGCTGACATCCGATGCCACTGCGTTTCTTTGCCTTGATCATTGTTGCAATACTACATTGCGTCGATCCATTGATTTTCAGCACCAACGGATTGATTATGTTGTCACCCAATGACCAAAATCATAACAATAGCCTAATGGAGCCATGTAAACACCCCAGTCCCAAACAAGGCTGAATTCTACTCGCACGCTGAGTAAAGCACACACTCACACCAACCCCGCTTACACTTTCATCATCGCTTCGTGTAAAAGGGTTGCCCAGGGGTTGGAATGCATTGGGCGCTTGGGTTTATATGTTGGTGAACCTCACTCTCAAATAGCAAGATGGGACAACTTCCCATACATATCATGCCACTCAAACATGGGCCACTAGTAGGCTCAAATTTATCTTGGGCCAGGATTTCATAGGCTATTTTCCTTACAACCCGTGTCACTGTGAGCAGTAACTAACCAAGTATTATATATGGACAACAACAAACCCACTAGCTATAGTTAGTCTAGCCGGATATATACTCATGCATAAAGCACGAAAATCTTGCATTGCTAGGTGCGTGTTAGCTCAATTTGAGAAGAAATCATTGGGTTATGTGGTGCACTTATTCGGGTCTTGGCTGCAGGGTTTCATGTGGGAAAAGAAAAAAGTTATATTCACAGGCTTATGTGCGCTTCTCTGGTCAATCTGGTTATCCAGAAATGATATAGTTTTTCATAATAGTCAAAAACAAACTGTTGTCCAGATCCTTTTCAGGGCCACTTATCTTACCAGGACATGGTCGATTTTGCAAAAGGAGGAGGACAGAGGCTTAATCGCAGATGCATGCCATGCCTTGGAAGTGACGGCGATGGACATCTTTGCGCGGAACGGGTGACAGTTTAGTAATAGGCTTTGTGGTTTGTAATTTGCTTTCTGTTTATCTCTCAAAGTTTGTAATAAGGGCTGGATATATCACTTTGATATAGAGGCTGGGATATTGTTCAATATTCCTTTATCTAAAAAAATCATTGGCAAATAAATAAAAGAATGTCATCGTGGAATGGTAACATCTACACTTCGTTTTAGAGATAAATAGCTCCAGAAAATAGTAGCTAATTAAGAGGTCGAATCATCAGAGGTCTTTCTCATAAACATAGATTAGTACAGGATGGTTCACATGAAGGAAGGGCTGGAACAAGACACAAACTTTTAAATCGGGGTTAATCAACAACGCGTGCTACGCACCCTGCTGTATCCACACCCACTCGATACAAAGGATTTGTAATGCACGTACGGACACGAAATTAAGATTGTAGCAAAAGCTAAAAAGCGCCAGCCAACAAGGCACCAATGAACTTCTGAATCAGTAACATGCGCAAGCATGATAGTGGTTTCTACATCCAGTAGTAGTAAGAAATAATAAATTAAGTTACTATCGATAACAACAACCCACTAGCTATAGTATTTGTTCAAATTATTGCATTCCTATCTTGCATGTTGTTGGGGACACGATCTCCACCAAACCCTTGCGAAAGGTTTTTGATTGGTTTTCAGGCAGTGGCATAGCTAGAATTTCAGATCAAGAATTATCCAAACTTGACATAACTTTTGCAACACGATGGGGCAGCGGTTGTTTCCACATGTTGGAAATATGTGCATTATTCTATTACAAGATTTTCATTTGAGGCATATTTCATAAACAATTAAATACATGATGCGAGTTGGTTCTAGCAGCAGGTAGAAGAACACAAATAAGCTTAGATGTGACATGGACTCACCGTCGGGTTTATGTCACTAGGGGGTTGACGCAGTGATGATTCATCGGTATGCAGATTGAAGATGAGGCAGCGCAGAGGGAAGACAAACAGCTTCGAGCGGTCGCCCAGATGCGCTGCCTAGAAATCTTATTGCCGCCCCTCGTGTAGGCTTCACAATGGCAAGGGTTCGGACATACCGCTCACCTTCCTCCTTAGTGCACGCCAAAGGAAGGGCCGGCGAGATCCAGTAGCTCGATGACACAGCACAACGAGAGGTTGAAAATGGAAGGGAAAAATTGAGAGAGAAAAATCTGAATGTTTCCAGTCCACTTATATAGTCGCACCTGCCCTCAAGGAGCCGTTATCTCTTTAATGACGCCCATAAAAGATATTAAGATTTATTCAGGATGATCATGACAAATTACTAGATATTATGGCATTAATCAGGCATTGATTAGCGCCTATCACTGCATAATGGTTCAAATGTGAGAGACGCAAGTGGAAAAATATGTGCTAAATTACAGCCACATGAAAGTCACAAGTCACGCGAATATACACACGAAAAGACGAGGATATGTGTGCGCGTGCATTCGTGTGTGTTTAGCAAAGCCTTACACACTCCATCTCTTGGCTTCTCCATTCAACACTTGTATTAGCAATGTGGAACTAAACCAACCAGCCACATATTGCTTTTGAATTCTCCAGGATGGGCCATAAATGGGCCAAATTCCAAAAATCCCCCACCAATTCCAAAGTAAGAAATGAAGAAAAATGATCACTATGTTGTAGCATCGTTAATATACCAGTCTTTCGGTATGAGTCCCATACGGGTTGAACTAATACCTAGAATAACAAGACTAATCTTTCCACAACCGAAGAATGGACTAGGCCTTGAATTCTCAGTCATATGTGGGTAGACTTCACCTGAAATCACAACTGATACTAGGTTGTTGTAAGGAACATGGCCCTATTAGGCCATTGTTTGTGATTTTGGTGATTGTGTGACAACATAATCAATGGGACTAACAAGTTTGTGAGATCACATTTATAGGATTTTTAGGTTCCATGGATGATGTCCAAACCATCTCCAAGATGTCCAATTCACCGTTGAGATGTGTCCAATCCACCGCTGAGACGCCAAACCATAGTGAAAAAGCAGAGATAGAATATTTATGTGGTGTCCAAATGATCATCGCGACGAGTTGGACAAAAAGATACAAAAAATAGTAGCACCGGTTGAACCGGTGACTAAGCACCGGTCTAACCGGTAGGCTTCGGATACACCGGTGCCCTATCACCGATGAAATGGGCCATGCAATGCCCAGCCAAGTGAAGAAGTCCAAGCAGCACCAGTTGCACCGACGGGAAAAGAAGGCATCGGTGCAAGCACCATACTATCCTTCAGAGACGATGCACTGGTGCAATGTCACGTTAGCCGCAAGGAGGTGAAGGCAGATTTCTTCAGGACCGGTTGAACCGGTGAGCCACCGATGCAACACACCGGTCTAACTGGTGACAGTCACGTCAGCTGTCAGAAGGCCAATGGATAGTGCAGAAGCTGTGAGTGACCGGTTGCACCGGTGCCACCTCACCAGTCCAATCGGTGCCTTGCGCAGAAAAGTCCCAACGGCTACAAATGGCTATATGGACTTGGTGGCCTATATATATGGGTTCTCCCGGGCATTTGAAGGTTGCTGGAGTTCAAGAACAACACACCCACACCCAAGACCATCTCCAAGCCATCCAAGAGCTTAGTGATCATATCTTTAGTCTTTAGCACATCCTTGAGAGTGTTAGTGCTAGGTTAGCTCTTTAGTGAGTGAGATAGCAAGGTGATTTACCTTGTGAGCTGGTTCTAGAGTGAACCATGAGAAGATCTCGGTGCGCCGACCCCTTGGAGCCTTGTTGGCTCGTCGGCAATGTCAATGACCCTCCGACTTGGTGTGGAGCGGCGTGGACGATCTTGTGCGGGGGACGTGGAGACCCCCATCCTTTGTGGAGAAGCTCCTTAGTGGAAATCGGGATCAAGGTGACCGTGGTTTTAATCACGGAAGAGACTTGATTGCGGAGAAGCGATACTCTTAGTGAGCGCTTCAACAACGTGGATGTAGGTGTGTCTTTGTGGCTAACCGAACCATGGGATAAACACCCGCGTCAAGAGTTTGCTTCCTCCTATCCCGCTCTTTACGTTTCCGTATTTTATACTAGCTTTCTTGTGTGCCTTTACTTTCATAGAGTAATATTTTGATAGGAAAGGCTATAGGTTGCTAAACTCTTTTGGGATAGGGGTTTCACACTAGAAAAACCATAGTTACACATATAGTTAGCACGTTTTAGTTTAATATTGTGCAATTTAGTTGGAGCCATAGGTTAAGGTTTTAAGTTGCCTAATTCACCCCCTCCCCCTCTTAGGCTAGAGCACAAGATCCGATCACTTTCAGCTGCCAAAACAACCTCGCGTATCCGAAGCATTAGCGGTCTGCTCCCGTATCTGGTCATGAGCCTTTATGAGAACGCCCAATTCTCACTAACTGCAACCTATAGTTAGGCTCAAGTAGGTGTCTTCCTTTAAGATATCTTGTAGGCTAATATCTTATACCACGAAAAACATTAAGGCTTTATGACAACCTGCCATACAGTAAAGAGTACTTTTTGTCATTTCAACATGGGTACATTTTGTATAATAGTGTAATCCTTGGTTACACCAAGCAACTTGTTCTTCCTATTATCTCAGTTACAAGATCTCCGATCATGAGAACATGATACTATTGTGGTGTAAACTTCAGATGGGCCTCATACCCATGTTCTTAGATACCACATAAATCGCATTCCGTGGTAATCCCTTAGTGAAAGGGTCTGCCAGATTACTTTCACTTCTTACATAGCTCACAGCTATAACTCCGGAGTTTTTCATCTTTCTGACAGATTTCAGTCTCCGCTCGATATGCTTATTGGACTTTGAGTTATCCTTTGTATTCATAACTTGAGCTAGCATTGATTGGTCATCGCAATAAATGAGGATAGGCGGTACCGGCTTTTCAACAATAGGTAAATCAATCAATAGCACTCTTAGCCATTCAGCCTCATTAGTTGTTGTTTCAAGTACTACAAGCTATGCTCTAGCGGTAGACTTTGTCAATACGGTCTGTTTGCAAGACCTCCACAAAACTGTAGCACTAGCAAGCAGAAACACATAGCCACTTGTGGCCTTAGTCCCATCCGCATCTGTGATCCAATTGGAATCACTATATCCTACCAACACTGGTGGATATCCCAAATAGTGAATTATAGTCGAGGTTGTGCCTCTTAAGTAGAGCAACACTCACTCAAGTGCCTTCCAATGATCATCTCCAGGGTTTGAAGTAAACTGACTTAATTTGCTCACAACATAGGAGATGTCTGGTCTCATAGCACCAGCTAAATACATTAGTGACCCTATTATTTGTGAATATCTCAGTTGATCTTTTCCTTCGCCTTCAAATTTTCGAAGTTTTATACTTGCATCATAGGGTGTGGGGGTGACTTTACAGTCCTTAAAGCAAAAACGGCTTAGTGTCTTCTCTGTATAGTGAGATTCATTCAAGGTAATCCCATCCACACTCTTGATCAACTTAATATTCTGAATTACAATTGTTGGTCCTAGATCTTTCATGTCAAAACACCCAGACAAGAAAGACTTAATCTCATCAATTACAACAGTGTTTATTCCAAATATTAGTATGTCATCGACATACAAACACAATATTACTCCCTGACCCCCACCATATTGGTAGTACACACACTTATCTGCTTCATTCACGCTGAATCCTGCAGATGTCAAGGTGGTGTCAAACTTTTCGTGCCATTGTTTGGGAGCTTGTTTGAGGCCATACAGGGATTTTATCAATCTTCACACTTTATTTTCTTGCCCAATTTTATAACCATCCGGTTGCTCCATATATATCTCTTCCTCTAACTCTCCATAAAGGAAAGCCGTCTTTACATCCATTTGGTGGACAAGTAGACCATAGGAAGCTGCAAGTGCAAGAAGCACTCTAATGGTGGTAATCCTAGCAACTCGAGAGTAGGTATCAAAGAAATCCTCTCCTTTTTGACTAAATCCCTTGGCCACAAGCCTAGACTTGTACTTCTCAATAGTACCATCAGGCTTTAATTTCATTTTGAAGATCCACTTACATACAATTGCTTTACACCCGATAGGACGATCAGTAATCTTACATGTCCCATTTGACATTATAACGTCCATCTCACTACGGACTGCCTCTTCCTAGTACTCAGCATCATGAGATGCATAAGCCTCAGGAAGAGTTTTTGGCACATCATCCACAAGATAAGCAATAAAGTCATCACCAAAAGATTTCCCAATCTTTGGTCTCTTACTCCTTCGAGGAGCATCATCGACTAAATGTTCATAATCAGATTTCTCATCATTCGGTTCAAGTTGAGTATAGTTCTCTAAACTATGCTCATGAGTATGATTATTTTCTCTCTAAGAAGTGCCACCTGCTGGTTTCATAGAAAAAATATCTTCAAAAAAAGAAGCATCTCTAGACTCCATAATTGTATTAACATTTTCCTCAAGAGTATCAGATATTACTACTAAAATCTATAGGTTGTGCTATTATGTGCATAACCTAGAAACACACAATCTACTGTTTTGGATCCAAACTTTCTCTTTTTCGGCTCAGGTAAACTAACCTTGGCTAAACAGCCCCATGTTCTCAAGAAGCTAACATTGGGTTTCCTTTCATTCCATCCCTCAAAGGGAGTGACTTCTCTATTTTTAGTCACAACTCTATTTGGAACAAAATTTGGTGTTAAAATAGCTGCCCCCCATTCATCGGGCATATCGGCACTCTCCAAACATGGTATTCACCAAGTTTGTTAGTGTCTGATTTTTCCTCTCAGCCACTCCATTAGATTGAGGTGAATATGGTGGTGTTACTTCATGGATTATATCATGCTCAGCCCAAAATTGTGAGAAATCATTGGAGATATATTCTCCCCCACGATCATCATGCAATCGTTTGATTTTCCTTTCAAGTTGGTTCTCAACCTCGACCTTATAAATTTTAAAGTAGTGTAAAGCTTCATCTTTGGTTTTCAGCAGATAAATGTAGCATCATCAATAAAAGTCATGAAATATCTCTTGCCTCTTCTTGTCAACAATCCATTCATTTCACACAAATCTGAATGAATAAGATCTAATGGTGCCAAGTTTCTCTAAACTTTTGAAAGTTTTTCGAGGTTATTTTTGTGGCGGAACCACCCAAAAGACTGGGCCCGGGTGCACTGATCTTCGTTGCTAGGCAACTCTGACCCAAATCGGCACGCACCGGTAGTTCCACGAGTGAAGCCTTGATAAAAGCCACACTATTCCAGGATCGTACAGACAACACTCACACGAAGGTGAGCCCAGAGATTACAACACAGAGCATTTCATACATCATTAGAGTTTGCAGCGGAAAGTAAATTTATTACAAACCATGTTCAGAGTAGCGAAGTACTATAGAGTTCCAAACTACACAAATTATTCAAGTTCCATTATTGCAGCGAAGTAGTAAAACGACGACTTGCGAAACATGTGACGCATCTATAAAGCCCGTACGAAAAGTGTCACTCAGTGGGAGGGTGGTCAGCACCAGCTGAAGGGCCATCCCACTCAACAGACCAGCCCAGAGGCAAAGTACACGGCCAAGTCAGACTCGCAATTATATCTTTGAAGTTAGTACCTGAAAACAGTACCACAAGCAAGGTTGAGTATACTAATACTCAGCAACACTTACTCATCACCGGATATACCATAGTCCGATAACTAGACATGCAAGGCTTTTTGGTTTGTGGGGTTTGTTTTACCAAAAACGCCACTAAGAATTGATCCTTATTTTTAGATTTTAACTTTGCCATATTCTAGTTAAATTAACCGTTCTAAATTTGCATCTAACTCTACACAAACATGGTAGAGCAATCATTTAATCATACAACAGTATTATCATCATCATATTCCACTTGTTACTCTATGTGACCGAAAATGTTAAGCAATCTCATGCTGTGAGAGGCAGACAATTCCGAATCGAATTTCAGCCTGGCCAGGGGAACCTAACGTACACGTATGGGAACCGAGTCACCCACACAACTTTTTCCCTTTCTTTTCGGTCTGTGGATCCGGGACACCCTCCCCGACTCTAGAGTATGCAGACTCTGCACCCGTACGTCGCGACAAAAATTAAATCCTACTACTACAAAGAGGGTGGCAGTCGTCCCACTCGGTGGTCCAATTAGGTACTGAAGCTCACCGATTACCACATTTCTCGGCATGTGGCTAGTACTTTCAAATGCTTAACGAAATGAGCCACACACCGCGACCTTAACCATTTTCGACTACACCAGTGGGGTATCACAACTACACAACCCTGCCCGTTGTCCTTATATTTCAGCAGGAATTTAAAGTCACTCAATTCCTATAATCTCGCAAAAGGCAGGAAACCTCTCGACTTCTACCATTCCTAGTTAGCGTGGCAACTAGTCGATAAAAAGATCTAGATGTCAAACATAGGTACCTAGGGATCATGCATCTAAGGTTTTCAATCAACGCCTAGAAAACATAAATGCGCAAAGAAAATTATTACAACACATATGTATAGTTAGATGCATCTAAGGTTCATCCAGAAAAATTTTCGGAGCTAGAACATGTCCAAGTTTTTCAGCATTAATACACGAAGTTCACTAGTAGATCTAAGAATCTTTGTTATTTAAGCAAGTTAACAGATTCAAATAGATCTCATATTTTTACCAGATGCTTAATACTCTACCAGGATTAACATATCCAAAAATCAGGTTCATCCAATGAACAAAACTACCAAAACATTTATGGGGTGTGTATTCTATTCTTTTTCATAGATTAAAATGTGGATGGATTCTGAAGATTTGCATGTAACAAAACTTGTAGATTTCATTGTAAGGGTTCCAGAACATTTAAGTTTGCATTTTTACGATTTTTTGTGATTTGTTATGCATTTTTAAAATTCACTGCAATACTCAAAAAAACTTGCACTTAGCCCCTAAAACAAAAAAAAATTACAACCGGGTCCTTCGCCGGCCTTCTCCACAGCCGCACCTTGTCGGTGGTGTTTTGCTAGGCAGGGCTTACCGATGCTATGACTGGGAGGCACGTGGGGTAGAGGAGTTCAAGAGCTACCTACCAGTATTGGTGTTCAAGGCTGGGGTGGTCGGAATCGAGTTCGTCGGTGTGAATGGCGGCGGTGGCATTCGGGTCGCCGGCGTTGTGGCCGAAGGAAGGCTCGGGGTGGTCGAACATCGAGCACACGAGAACCATGAGGGCTTGAGGAAGCTGTTGGGGTAGATCTTGTGCTCGATTGTCGCCGGAATCGGCCGGTCCACGGCGAGCCAGAGGCTCACCGGCGGTGGTGCTATTGGGCGGCGGCGCATTGGTGGCTTTAGGTGGGTTTTCGGGCGTGCGTGAGCTTCACTGGAGCTAGGAGAGGTTGCTGGTGAGGTCGGATGGGGGAATGTGGGCCGGGGATGGCCTGTCCGCGCGAGCTCGAGCTTGCCGGCGATGGCGGATGGCGGAGAAAGGGGAAAAGAGAGGGGTCACGCGACTGCGGGGGCTCTGGTCCTATTTATAGGCTAGAGAGCTTGGAGGCGAAGAAAATGAGCTCTAGGGGAGGTCGGACCGGGCCAGAGGCGCTCGGAGGCGAGGTGGCGGCTGGAGGAGCGGTGCTGCGCATGGCAGGGTGGCGTGGCAAGCGCCCAAGTGTCCAGGGACACGTGTGTGCGTGAGGAACGGCCAATGGGCCGTCCACCTGGCGGGCTCTCCTGGGTCCTGTTGGCCGCGGACGTGCCGTGGACGAGGTCCACCGGCGGCGTACGGGCGGGCGGCGGCGAAACACAGAGGGGGATGGAGGTAGGGACCATTTTGTGATTTCCAAAAATTTCAGGGACCATTCTATATACTAAAATTATCTTTATCTTCCTGGGCTCAAATGAAAAGGTGTTGAATACCAAACTTGTGTAACTTTTCAAGATCTACAACTCTTGTTTTAGGCAAATTTTTATTTGGAGTTCAAATTTTGAACTAATTCATAATTCCAAGCTTGTAATAAAGGGCTTTGATTTTTATTTGATTTTTGATTGGATTTGGCTGAAACTTGAATTAAGCATATGTCATTTAAGGTACTAGCTGCAACCCAAACATACTTTTGTGCATATTTTTAAACAGGATTTGAGTATGTTCTAAACATCTTTGCTCTCACATTCAATGTTCCAAATGTGTAGTTTGAATTGTATTTGACCTTTTCTTTCTGAATTAAATTTCCAAAACCCCTTCTATGATTTATTTGAGTTAAGTGGATTGGCTTTTAGTGCACAGACACCAGAGGTGTCACAGCCTACCCCCTTAAAAAGAATCTCATCCCGAGATTGGATGATTGGAATTAGGGACAGAGAATAAGGTACTTGAGGTGGAGCTAAGAAAACCCGGGTACCGTCGGTTGAGATAGTCGTCCATCTCCCAGGTAGCTTCTTCTTCAGTGCGATGAGACCACTGAATTTTATACATTTTTACCACCTTTCGACGAGTACCTCTCTCTTTTTTGATCCAAGATTCTGAGTGGATATTCAACATAAGAGAGATCGGGTTCCACCAAGATTTCATGTTGATTGATGATTTTGGTCGGTACTCGGACACATTTCTTGAGTTGGGATATGTGGAAAACATCGTGGATGGTTGCGAGTCGTGAAGGAAGTCGCAGTCGATAAGTCACTGGTCCACATTCTTCAATGATCTCATATGGCCCGACATAGCGAGGTGCTAAGTTACCTTTGACTCCGAAGCATTGAACGCCTCGAGTTGGTGAAACTCGTAAGTAAACATGATCACCAACATTGAACTTCAAAGGTTTTCTCTGCTGGTCAAAATAACTCTTTTGCCAGGACTAGGCTGCTCAGAGATTTGCTTGTACTACTTTTACCTTCTCCTCAGCCTCGACCACAAATCCTGGGCCAAATATTTTGCGTTCTCCAGTCTGGGACCAACTCAAAGGAGTTCGACACCGTTGACCATACAAGGCCTCGAATGGTGCCATCTTCATACTGTCCTGATAGCTGTTGTTATAAGAAAACTCAGCCAAGGCCAAGCATTTGTCCCAATTCTTATCATAATGGATGACACATGCTCGAAGCATGTCTTCGAGAATTTGATTCACTCTTTCGGTCTGTCCGTCAGTCTGTGGATGGTAAGCTGAGCTTCAAATTAATTTAGTTCCGAGGGCCTCCTGGAGCTGCTCCCAAAACCTTTCCACAAACTGAGTACCACGATCTGAGATAATGGTTTTAGGTACACCGTGCAGATAGACAATTCGATAGATATAGATCTCAGCATACTTCTTAGCCCGATATTCAATATGCACGGGAATAAAATGGGCAGTTTTTGTGAGCCTGTCGACAATAACCCAAATGGAATCATGATGCTGAGAGGTATTGGGTTAGCCACAATGAAATCCATACTGATATCTTCCCATTTCTAGGACGGAATCGGCATAGGTTGGAGAGTTCCAGCTACTTGCAAGTGACTAGCTTTCACTCTCTGACATGTTGTTGACGGCCATTATTTCCCATTTTGACCATCAACTGCTCGAGGAATAACATGAGCTTTACACCATGTTCCATACATATTTTGCTTATTTCTAATAAGTGCAACAAGTTTTGGATGAGTTGTGGTCGCAGGAACTAGTGTACCAAAAATCAGAAAAAATGGACAAAATACCAGGCCGACCGGCCTACCCTAGGCCGGTCGGCCTGGCACCTCAACATACCATGCCACGAAACTTTGCCAGAGTGATCATGAGCACAAATCCAAGCCAATCCAATTTGGTTTCGTCCAAATTCACAAACAAAGACCGAAAGGCTTGAGCAATAGAAGGTTTCAGTGTCCAAACACAGTTTCAAGACCAAAACTGCCTTGAGCAAGAATGTGCAACCGTTGATTGATGCATCGGTGAAACGGAGGGCCGAGAGGAGCCAAACCCAGGCTGGCCGGCCTAACAATCATGTGCTTTGGACCAAATCCTCTTCCACCGACTTCCAGGAGACAATCCAAGCCGTCCACAAAAAGTCGGTGGCCAGATGGCGGGATCCCCAGGCCGGCCGGCCTAGGAGAGGCCGGCCGGCCCTACTTTGCGGCGTCTCAAGCTCAGTTTTGCCATGGAAGTTAAGCACACCGACTACAACTGCGTACAACTAATGCTAGGCCAAATACTGACCTTGGAGCACTATAAATAGAGAGCCACACCTCCACTCCAACACACAAAAAAGGAGCTCTCTTCTCTCACTTTTAGTTTCTAGAGTAGGTAGTCTAGGAGTTGGAGTCGAGTCAAGCTTGTCTCGGGATTCCGGAGTCGTCATCGGAAGTCGGCTATAAGCTCTTGTATTTTTTCCTTTGATATTTATCAATATAAGTTATCTTCTTTATCTTTTCGAGTCAGCTTTACTTTCCACATTTATTTACCTTTCCAAGTTATCTTACTTGTGTGCAGAAGTAATTCTCTAGCTTAGGCTTTGTACCTATCTTGTTTATCGGGATCTTACCTTACGGGTTTTCTCGCCCGAACTAGAGTATCTCAAGTTAGTGCTCTAGGTTGAGGGGGATTTATCTTGAATGCGTCAAGAGAAATCCTAACACCGACTGCAGACGTGGTGTCTGACCTTAGTGTTAGCTAGAAAGTGTGTTCCACCCCATGGAACCGTTGTGGTAGTCGGTAGGTGGTGACAGCCCTATCCGTCCTTTGTATTCCACCACGTTCGGGTGTTTTCATAGCAGTAGTTGCAGATTGCCGTTGGACTCCCCTCTCATCCCTTTCTGAAGTCCTTCCTCTTCCAGCCGCCAAAGTAAGCTCTAGGTTCCCGATAACTAGTTAGAAGCAAGGTTTAGTCTAGAGAGGCTAGCTCGATAGTTTAGAAGTGTTTTTAGGTGTCTTTCTCGCTCGTTGTCCTCCCAGCTACTTATGTCTCTAAGGATTAGAGTCTCCTGTGTCAGACGGTCATCGTTGGCCATTATCTTATCCTACCATACGAGGCTTACCCCCACTAAGTTAGTCGGCTGATATCTTTAGTAAAGTTTGTCATTCGATTCTTCGATACTCTTTATCCATAGTGCTTCCCTGAGGAAATATATGATACCCTGGAATACTCCAAAGTGAAGTGCTACAATGGTGATTCTGTGCGCTTGCGGAATCCATATTCTCCTTAGGACAGCAAAGCTCGCCGATCTACGTCGTATACAAGATCGGCGGTGACCTTGGAGAATGCCAGTTCCTGAACGAGCCGCCTAAGGAGATCCCGCATGGCTACACATGCGTGTACATACCTGACAACATCAGTGCAATGCGTACGGGACAGCTGGTGGGTACTGGAGCCTCAGGAGCAGACGCGGAGAAACAGGCATGGCCGGCAAAGTACGCTACCGGGCCGAGTGCTGAACCCTCGGCCCCAGGAGTTCTTAGTGTGGAGCAGGTCAGTGCAATACTGAGGGACCAGTTTGGCATCCTGCCCAAGAGAAAGGCGATCGGCTATTCTAAGCCGTATCCAAGTGACTACGATTTGTTCCCATTGTCACCCAAGTATCGGCTTCCTGAGTTCACCAAGTTCATCGGATCAGAAGGAGCCAGCTCCATTGAACATGTGAGCCGATACCTGATGTAGCTTGGGATGATTTCAATATCGGATCCTCTGAGGGTCCGTTTCTTTTTCCCAGTCTCTCACGGGTTCAGCCTTTGGATGGTATACATCGCTGCCCCCAGATTCGATTCGGACTTGGAGGCAGCTGGAGGATCAGTTTCACACCCAGTATCATTCAGAGGCTGCTGAAGCCGGGATTGCCGACCTCGCCCAAGTCAGGCAGAAACGAGGTGAAAGCGTCTCGGAGTACGTGCAGCGCTTCCGAGAGGTCAAGAACGGATGCTACACGTCGTGCATAATAGAAAAGGAAGCGGTTGATCTGGCAGTTCTGGGACTCGCTAAACCGATCAAGGATCTGGCTTTTCAGTCGGAATTTTCCTCGCTGGTACACATGGTGCAGAAGCTTACGGCGTATGAACACTACCACCCTGATCTATACCAGGAAAAGTTCAAGCGCCATGTCAATATGGCCCAAGCTGGCGATTCCGATGAGTCTGGCGAGGTACAAGAGGTGGCTATGGCGGAGTGGACCCGGGGGGCAAACCCCGTCCCATGCAAGTGGATCAAATAGAAGGGGCTTGTGAAGGGCTTTGACTTTGATGTGGCCAAGGCAGAGCAGATATTCAATCTACTACTCAAAGAAAAGCAGCTGAGGCTCCAAGAGAATCACAAACTACCAATGGCACAAGAGCTGTAGGGGAGGCTGTACTGCAAGTGGCACCACTCGTTCACCCATGCCACAAATGACTGCAAGGAGCTACATCGGTAGATCCAATCGGCTATCGAGCAGGGCCGATTAATTCTGGCCCAACACACGATGAAAGTGGACAGTCAACCATTCCCACAAGCTAACGTGGTGGAGCTGTCAGATTTCGGACCCAAGGGCCAGAATTTGGCATTCTAGATCAACATGGCGGGACCCATGCGCCGCCGTGACGAGCAGAGGAAAGAGGCCGCTTTTGGCAAACGGCCCCAGGATAAACACGAGCTGAAACAACAACATGTTACTGAAGAACAAGTACGCCACATCCGCAATCAGCTCCCAGCTTCCAATTGGCTTTTGGAGAAATACCAGTATCAGTACAAGTTGCGCCGCCGATACGAATCGGAAGAGGAGTATGAGCATCGCACAGGAAGGACGCTGGGGAGATGCCAGGCTATACGAGACCACTGGCATTGCCCATTCTTCAGGTACTGTTGGAACTCCGGCATGAGCCGATTGCCTACTATAGATGATTGCTTGGAGTGCAGGCCTCGGGGACGCCAGCAAGGCGAGACATCGGTGTTCCAGTGCTTAGAGCCTAGAACACGTCACGATGACTGTGTGAGGCGGCCATCCAGGGATGATCTCGAACCAGAAGAGGAAGACAAGTATCATCATCCACGATGGTGCCCTGACGGGCTCAGCCGATCGCAGAAGCGTAGAGTGCAGCGCCTACGCAATCTCGAAGAGTGTAAGGATCACCGGGGTGTCCGACCCTAGAGGGAGAGGGGGTGAATAGGGTCGCTAATCGCTTTTCTATCCTAAGGCTCAAACTTCTTACATAAGATAAACCTAACACGTCCTACACATGCTAGTTATGACTTAGGTTTATCTATGCTACCCTCTACTTACCCCAAAAGACTTGCAACCTATAACCAATCCTAATCAAACTAACTAGGAAAGTAAAGGTAAGCAAGAAAGAGTAAATGCGGTAAGTAAAGCGGTAAGGGAGAGGATATGCAAACTCCCGTGAAGACACCAAGACACACAATTTAACGTGGTTTGGTTAGGACACCAAAGTCCCTCCCTACGTCCACAGCCACTTGCTCACAAAGAACAAGTGTGATGCCGAGTCTCTTCGCTTGATCACCGTCTTGCGTCGGCCACCAAGGCACCCGGCGAGCAAAGGCTAAGTGCCACCAAGTCACCAAGACGAGGTCACCGCCACCGTCTATCTCGAAGCGCCACCACGGCACCGTCTTCACTATCGGAGCTTCTCACCAAGAGGGGTCTCCTTCCCCGCACAAAGTGTCATTGCCTCTCCACACCAAGTAGGAGGGTCACACGATGAGTACAAGTGTTTGCTTGCCACAGCAAGACTTCTCTCAAGGGAGCTCTCGCAAGAACTAATCCCTAATCAAGCACTAAGCACTCTAACAAGTGTGCTTAAGCCTATATGATGTACAATGAAGCTCTATGGTGGTTGGAGATGATCTTTAGCTCTTGTATACTTTCTTGAACTCCAGCACTAACAAATGACCCGTCCTTGGGGGTATATATAGGCAACATAAGCAAATATAGCCGTTGGAGAAAAGCTGCCAGAAAACTGCGTAACGCCGGTTAATCCGACGTACCCCAAAAGCCATCATCGGTTCAACCGGTGTATGTAAACTGCCATTTGAAAAACTAGCCGTTAGCCATCAACCGGTGTATCGCCGGTTTAACTGATGTAATCAACCGGTGTATGGAATATTAACGTCGGTTTAACCGGTGAGTGTAACTTCTTCACGTTCCTCCAAAAACCACCTCTCTGGACAACTGAACCGATGCAATTGACCGATGCATCGTCGGTTCAACCGGTGTAGGTATTTTCCTCGGTCTTCGTCTGCCAATGCACCGACGTATATAATTTCCGTAGCGTCGGTTCATCCGGTGTAAAACCCTAGCCCGCAGGCCTTCTCTGTGATTGCATCGGTGAGTTTATTTTGCCCTACGTCGGTTTAACCGATGATAGCGGAACCCCCGTAGGGGCGGCCCTTCGGGCCTAGCTACGCCTATCTTCTCTTTGTCATCACTTGAACCTAAAAGCCTGGGAATGTTTATCTTAACAATCATATTAGTCCAAGTGTTGTGTGTGTCATCAATCGCCAAAACATTATATTGAAATATGGCATGAGAGGCCATTTTCACTACAATCTCCCCCTTTTTGGTGATTGATGACAACACAACCAAAGCAAGCAAGATGAATTGCAAGAATATGAAATTGATACCAATTTGAAAAGTTAGAAACTACTTAGCATGCTTAGATGACATTTCAATGCTCATTTTAAAAGCCCATGATACCAATTGTAGAAAAAATTGTAGAACAAAGGCTTGTGTGAGGTTTGAACCATATGAGCAATGAAAATTTTTGTACCTTAGTCCATGGGATCATCAAATTGCACTTCTCCCCCATATTGACTAAGTACCTCCCCCTATCATCATGCATCCTTTTGCATTGCATTTTCCATCCCTCCCCCTTGCTAATGGCATCATTCACTCCAAATTATTTGCTTGCTTTTAGGGTACACTTCTCCCCCTTTGTCATCAAACACCTAAAAGCTTCATAACCACTAGCAACAAGGATCATTAGTAGCAAAAGAAATTCACTAGTGATAGAGTGTTTTACCTAGCCATGCCTCCCTATATCATTTATCTCTTTAACCTTTGGGAGTTATGACTTGGTCTTTTTCCTTTGTCCAATCTTTCTTGATCCATTGATACCAAATGTAAGGTTACTTGCAATGTGCATTATCTTGGTATCGAAGGATTGAGTGTATTCCCATATGGACAAAAAGGAGTGTGACTACAACAAATATCACTTTGAAAGTATGTTAGTCACAAAAACACAAGCTATAGAGTTAGCTCCCCCTAAATGTGTGCAATAGTGTTTGAATCACTTAATCAAATGTATGCACTTGTAATTCACATAATGGGGATCAAACTCTATAACTTGAATAACATGACACCAAATGAATACCAAAAATAGGATTGATACCGATTGTAGACTTTGGTATTTTCTTTCGACAATATGTGTCATGGAGAAGCAACGGTTTTTTGCCCATGTAGGTTGCACTAGATAAGAAGTTAGTACCAAAACAACCTACCATATGATATTTCTAGGAAAGCATATCAAAATAAAAGATGCCAATTGTAAATACCAATTGTAAAGATAAGATCATGCATTCCTAGAGAGGCATTGAGCTACAATGATGCATGAAGGATATCAAATGAAATTGAGATCATCTTTTTACCTTGCTCATTACCTCATATGTAGGGGAGGGGAATTTGGGTCACTAATCTTTAATCCATAACTTGGCTTTACTTCATCTTTGCATGATGCATCCCTACTCATGCATCCCAAACCTTGTCAAGCCTCCAAATTCCCCGTCACTTGGGTGCTTACTACCATCCAATGATGGCTTGGCCTCCCTCTAAAACCATGATTCCCCCTTTGATTCTCCCTTATGTCTTGATTCACTTAGGTATTTCTCCCCCTTTGGGATATGCTTCTTCTTCTTGAGAAAATATCTTTCTTTGATCCACATTTCTCTTCCTTTGGAATCAAATCACTTAAAAGGTCTTGCTCCTAAAAAGGTCTTGCAAAACAATATAGCTCAAAAGAAGATTAGTATCCTAGGGAGTTAGTTCCATGACTCATGATCCAATTGTATGATATCAATGAAGATACCAATTGAGAATTTACTATGGTGGATCACAAAATCACGAAACTAGCATGACATGAGCTAAGCTTTCCATAAGTATGTGCACAAAATGATAATGTGAAAATCAAGTGCACAACTAGATGTTATAACTAGAAAGCTTAGATCATATCATGCAAGGAGGTAGCTCTAAAAAGGATAAGAAATTGACAATTTTACCAATTTGAATGAGTTTTAGAACCTAGCATACCTCCGGGGGAACAACTTAGTTTACCTTGCATGTACCAATTGAAGGTGACTTGCAACCAATTGAAAGTCTTTAAGAGGTGAGCACTTGGTACACCAAGGTTAAGGAAAAGTATGAGCACATAGCCTATGAACTTAGATATGAGTATTTAAGTTCAATAAATCATGGCTCAATATGCATGAAAGCACAAATTATCTAATCACTCTTATAGAGTTGTTTGTTCACATTGATCGTGAATAACATTCTCTTAGAGAGTTAACTCCACGTGAGACTACAAAAGATAAACTAGCAAACACATTAGTCTCAAAGTCACAAGCTATAAAGTGAACTCCCCCTAAATGTGTGCGTTTAGTGTTTGAATCACCAAGCAAATGTATGCACATTGATTTTGACACAATTGGGAAGTTTACCCTATAGCTTGTGTTCATGGTACACATATGAAATACATACCTCATGAAGTCCGTGTACCATGAAAGATAACCTTGTGTAGCTTTCTACACACTTATCAAACCATGTAGGTTGCTCATGGGTTAGAGTCATGGCACAAGCAACCCACCATATATAACACTAGGAGATGCAAAACAAGCAAACATCCTAGCAAAAGCAATGGAGCTACATGATACTTGAATTGAAATCTAGCTACCATTACCTTATGGGGAACTTGGGCAACAAATGTCCAAGTTGTGAGCTTAGCTTGTTTTGGCTTAAACCTTCACTTTAACTTGTAAGATAAGCATCCAAATCCCCCGTTGCACTTATTTGGTGCCTAAGTCTTAGGAACCCAAACCTTTTGAGAGCCATCCATGGTATGAATAATATCCTTGGGCACCCAAATAGGTCGGTTCCATCCATATGTTCTCCACCCCTTGACATGAGCCACCACCTTGCCATTCTTCTTCTTTTCAAGTATGTAGTGGTTGCTCTTTTGCTTGTTCTTGTGGGTGGGCTCGGTGTACATGTAAGATGCCTTTAAGTATGGAGATGTGTTTTTCTTGATCTCCTTAGCCTTCTTGTCCATGCTCAAGTTACCTGGCCTTAACCCCTCTTAATAGTGCGATCACTACAAAACTACAAAACCTATACTAACCTAAGTGTCCTTCTCAACCTTATGACACTTAGGACTAGAAAGATCCTTAGTCTTGACATACATATGAGTTGAAAACCGAGATCGCCTTTTTGAACAATGGAATTGAGGGGCCTCTTTTGACATATGACCAAATGAGCGATAATGATCTATTAAGCTGCACAAACTCATTAGTCACAATAATGGTTGTCATTAATCACTGAAACATACCTTGAGGGCCTAGATGCTTACAATCTCCCCCTTTTTGGTGATTGATGACAACACAAATATAAATAACGAATGTGCGAGAAGGATAAAACAGGATAAACACAAGCAAACTCAAAAAAGGACCAAAGAGCTCAACGGCTCAAACGAAATCCATAGATATGTCTCAAACCACAGCAAACTCAAGCGTCAAATGTACATATCCATGAACTAACACCAAATGATACAAAACATCAAGGTCCTGATAACTACAAGCTCTCTCTAACTCTACCCTCCCCCTGACTCTCTCCCCCTTTGGCATCAAAGTACCAAAAAGGCGAGCTACTGATCCGGCTGTCGTGGCACGACAAGGAAGCGGTCCGGGTCGTCATCGTCGTCGTCGTCGTCAGACGGTGAACCCTCGGTGACAGACGGGAGCTGCTGGTCAGAACTGCCTGCTGGATCTGAACTGACTGGGGGTGTAGCTGTCGTCGAGGCTCTCGTGCTGGCACTGCCTGGAAGAGGGTCCGTAGATGTGGTAACCGGCTCAGCAGAAGATGTGTCAACATCTGAAGTAGTAAGTGCTGAAGCTGCCAGCTGTGTCGACTGTTGAAGCAAGGAACCCTCTCCTCCTCCCCCTGAAGGTAGTGTTTGTGGTACGATGGGGAGGGCGACTGACTGGACTGCTGAAGGAGACTCCTGGAAGAGTGAAGTCGCTGGCAGTGGTGAGAAGAGTGGACGATCGGCAGACCCAAGTAGTGCGGACATCGAGAACGTGGTCTCTGGTGTCGTCGAGAAGGCTGGAGCTACAGTAGTAGCTGGAGGAGGAGCTGGTGTGACTGCAAGCTGAGGTGCTGCAACACCCTGAAGTCCTGGCAGCTGCGGGGCGAGTCCGGTGTGAGAGTAAAGCTGTGAGATCATCCCGAACATCGCCATCATGCCCTGCTGCATCTGCTGGAACTGAGCGTCTGTCCTCTGAGAGACTCTATCAATAAGCTCGACAAAATGCTCCTCGGTCGCAGCCCGCTCTCGGGCGGCCTCCCTCTGTATAGCAGCAAGCTGAGCCTCGTGGGCTCTCCTGGCCTCCTCCTGTGCAAGCCGGTCCTCTCTCTGCTGAGTCATGAGCTGTTGTAGAAGTGCGGTGAGCTCGGACGGCTGAGACACCTGGGACTCAGAGACTGTAGCAGCAGCGGCTGACTCTGGGGCTGGCTCTCTAGACCCCCCTGCCTCGTGGTCGTGACTAGCTGGGGCTGCTGCAGGGAAGTACTCGACGTCCTCGGAGGAGTCTGACTCAAGCTCAGACCAGTGTATCTCATCATCTCCTCCGGGAAGCTGGGCCTCGGCAGCTAGTAGTGCCTCATCCTCCTGTGCCACTCGGGTTTGTGCCTCTGGGGACAACTATGTCATGGCAGCTCTCTCGGCCTGTCTACCTCTCCTCCGGTCCTGTGGTGTTGTCGGACGGTAAACTGGGAACCGGGGAGCCTTGTCCTGACGGTAGACGGCACGGACGGGTGACTCAGCTGGCACGATCATCGAACAAATGTAGCTGATCCAGTGTGCATAGGGGAACAGCCTCACGACCCCTATCCCGTCAGTGATCACATCCTCGATCTCAGCCAGTATAAAGTCAACAATATCGAATGGCTCGTGAGTGAGGATGTGAAGAAGTAACAGCTGCTGCAAACCAGTAAACCCCTCTGGGTAGCCACTCCTCGGTAGCAAGGTCCTCCGGAGGGCCATGTGAACTGCGTATGCCTCTGGGGTCAGCAAGCTCGGAACTCTGGCGTAAGAAGCTGGGAACGGCTGGCAGAAGCACTGAGAGATCGCCTCGTGAGAAGGTGCAATCCCGCCAATCAAGGCTCTGCGCGGTGGATCTGCATCTCCGTAAACCATCTCGTGTAGGGAGACGTCAACCAAGTCAACTCCGAGAATCCCTGCTATAGTCACCCTGGACAGACCAAAGACCTAGCCTCCAAAAACGAAGTGTACTGCTCTGCGCTCAGGAGCGATCCAGGTTGTGGCGTAGAACACTCTAACCCAGTCCTCTATGTATCTGTTCTGCTCTATCTGGAGTAACCTGGGCAGGCCCCTGAAGTGAGCGAAGTGCTCTCTGATGTCTGCTCCCCCTGCGGCTGTCCTCAGTGACACCCAGTCAAGCACTCTGTGTGGGAAGATCCTGTGGCCCTGCCTCTGGTAGGTCTCGTAGAAACTGGCCTGAAGAAGCATCCAGAACCTACGGTCGACCCTGCTGTCACGGGTCACAGGGAACCAGTCCTCCTCCTAAACACTCCACCTGAGCCTCTTGACCTTTGCCGCATTGGCCTTGGTCAAGTTCTGGAGCAGCACACCTGGCTCCAGACGCACAATAGTGTCCATACGGAACACTGCGCGCTCGGCCTCTAGGGCCTCGGCTCTACGAGCTGCTGCTGTTGCGGACCTGCGAGGCTCCTGTGGCTGGTGACCTCCTCGCGTCCTTGGTCCAGTGCGACGCTCGGTCGCCGGAGAAGACTCTCCTGCTGGGGACGTCTGCCGAGTGCGGCCAGAACGTCGTAGAGTCGGTCAATCAAAAATGGATGCACACTATGGTCACTCAGGTTCCTAGAAGTTCAAATAAGTGGTTCTCAACTCATACCTCAAGAACATTTGGATTTCATTCAAGACTCAATTCAGAAAAGGCAAATTCAGAAAAAGTCTTTAACACCGGTTTAACCGACGCTTAAATTTTTCTATACGTCGGTTAAACGAAGTCAGCAGAGTCTGGACAAGTCAATACACCGGTTAAACCGACGTGTTTGAATTGAACGTCGGTGCATTAGTCCAGAGTTGGTTTTTCCAGGGTGTTTCAAGGTTCTATATACCGGTTAAACTGACGATGTTTGAATTGAGACGTCGGTGCAATTGACCAGTGAGATGGTTTTTCCAGGGATTTCTGAAGTTGTACTCACCGGTTAAACCGACGATGGTTTTGAGTTAACGTCGGTGCAGTTGTCCAGAGACTTGGTTTTTCAGTTGATCAGTGGACAACTACACTCACCGGTTAAACCGATGATACGTCGGTTAATCTGCCCAAGTTGTAACGGCTAGTTTTCAGAATGGGCAGTTTACATTCATCGGTTAAACCGACGATGACTATTGGACGTACGTCGGATTAACCGGCGCTACGCAGTTTTCTGGTAGCTTTTTCTCCAATGGCTCTATCCGTGTGAGCTGCCTATATACCCCTCCAATGGGTCATTTTGCCACTCTTGACACCAGGCAACATCCATACACTTATACAATAGTCAAGAGCCACCTTGAGCTTCATCTTCCATCAAATTGATCATTCAATCATTCAAGAAGCAAGGCTAAGGACTTGAGTAGAGAGAAGCTTGTGTGCATCCGTTCTTGGTGATCGGTTCTTGCTCAAGTGAAGGCCCTAGCTTGTTACTCTTGGTGATTGGCATCACCTAGGCGATCTTGGTGATCGAGGTGTTTCTCGCGGAGCTTGCCAAGGATTGTGGGAGCCCGGAGAAGAAGATTGTACGTGGCTTGATCTCCACCACGCGGGGATGGTGAACGGAGACTCTTAGTGACCGCCCTCGTCTCGGTGACTTGGGAGGTGAGAAGACTCTTCGTGAGTGTCACAACGTGGATTAGGGGTGTGTGCCAACACATCGATACCACGGGAAAAAATCCGGTCGTCTCTTGTCCACTCTCTTTATTCAAGCATTTTCCTTCATGCAATTTATTCATGTGCTTGACTTAGAGATCATAACTTAGCTCTACCTGGCTAGGCTTTACTTCTCTTTTTATCTCTCTTAGCTTGTGTAGGTAGCTTAGTTATCCGGTTGGTGAATTGGTGCCTTACTAGCATTGCATAGGTTAAGGTTGCTTTATTGTGTTTTAGAAATTGAAAAAGGCCCAATTCACCCCCCCTCTTGGTCCATCGATCCTTTCAAAGAGGCGGAAGCAAAGTACCTTGATGTGCTGAGGAAAGCACGTCCAGATCTCGCAGAACAATTCAGGCGCCCGCAAAGGGTGGAAAAGCGCCCTCCAAGGAGGGAGTGGCGCCCCAAGCAGCCAAGAGCCGATGACAAGCCATTGGCTGATGTGAACATGGTGTTCGTTCTCCCGTCGGAGTTTCGGGCGCCACAACCGAAGGAATTGGCCATTGCGCAGCTGGATCTCATCCCACAGCCGATCATCTTTGAGAAGCCCAAGGAGAAAAGCTACAAGCACCTGAAGGGATTGTATCTCAAGGGCCTCATCGATGGCAATCCTGTGAACAGGATGTTGGTCGACACTGGCGCCGCAGTCAACCTGATGCCGTACTCAGTGCTACGCCAGTTGGGTCGTTCCACTGCTGATCTTATCAAGACCAATGTGATGCTCAATGATTTCAATGGTCAGCCGTCAGAGGCACAGGGTGTCCTCAATGTGGAGTTGACAGTTGGCCGCAAGACCGTTCCAACATCGTTCTTCATCGTCAACAGTAAGAGTACATACACAGTGCTGCTTGGGAGGGATTGGATTCACGCAAATTGTTGTATTCCTTCCACGATGCAACAGTGCTTGGTCCAGTGGGATGGCGATGAAGTGGAGGTGGTCCGTGCAGATGATTCTAGCGAGGTTTCGCTTGCAGACATGAATGCCTGGGATGCGGAAGGGCAAGAGCCGATCTCAGGGATCGCGCTGGAAGACTGTGATCGGATTGAAGCGACAAAAAATAGGCTGAGGCTGGTCTTATCCACTGGCCTCACAGAGTAGACACATCCTGGAAAGCTACAGAATCCAGCAAGATTAGAGAGGCCGGTCCCAGCGACCGGCCCCAAAAAATGAGTAATATAGACTTGGGGTAACAATTGTTACATTATGTACAAACGATGGCCTTTGCTGAGCATTCAGTTTTGAATAATAACAGAAATGTGGGAACAGCCAGCCTGTGCGGTTGGCCTGAAAATTTTTATTTTTATCTCCCTGTTTTTGCTGTCGATGGCTAGTCATAAGATGATGAGTTTTATGGATGGTAATGCCGGCTACAACCAGATTTTTATGGCCCCAGAGGATGTACACAAGACCGCGTTCGGAGTACTAGGTGCGGTCGGGTTGTTCGAGTACCTGGTCATGACCTTTGGATTGAAAAATGCCGATGCAACGTATCAACGTGCCATGAATTACACTTTTCATGATCTTATCGGCAAGTTGGTAGAGATCTACATTGATGATGTCGTGGTCAAGTCCACGTCAGCTGGGGGACATCTGGAAGATTTGCGTCAGGTCTTGGAGCGGACTCGAAGGTTTGGGCTTAGAATAAACCCAAAGAAGTGCGCCTTTGGTGTCTCAGCCGGTCAGTTCTTAGGATTCCTGGTGCATGAGCGGGGAATCGAGATCGGCTTGAAAAGTCAGGAAGCTATAAGGACAATGAGACCGCCTACTACGAAGAAGGAGTTGCAGAAGCTCATCGGCAAAATCAACTTTGTCAGACGATTTATCTCCAATCTGTCTGGGCGCATCGAGCCGTTCATGGGTTTGGTGAAAATCAAGTCTGATGCTGAGTTTCGCTAGGAGGCAGAACAACAGAAGGCTTTTGATGAAATCAAGGAATATCTATCGAAGCCTCCAGTGTTGGTTCCACCCCAGCAAGATAGGCCTTTCTACGTGTACCTGTCCGTGGGTGATAATTACATTGCTTTAGTATTGGTTCAGAAGCACGACGGCTAGGAGAGGGTGGTTTTCTACCTCAGCAGGCACATGTTAGACGCCGAGACCAGGTATCTTGAGATCGAGAAGCTTTGCCTCTGTTTATTCTTTACATGCACAAAGCTTCGTCATATTTTTCTCTCGGCGGAAACGATTGTCATCTGCAAATCGGATGTCATAAAATATATGCTGTCGGCTCCAGTTCTGAAAGGCCGGCTTGGAAAGTGGATGTTTGCATTATCGGAGTTCGATATCCGATATCAGCCTGCGAAGGGAGTCAAAGGACAGGCACTTGCGGATCTCGTCGCAGACAGGGTCAGCACCGATATAGCTGCACTGTTTATACGTGCCTGGGCCATGTTTTTTGACGGATCAGCATGCGATGATGGATGCGGCGTGGGAATTCTGTTGGTGTCACCTCGAGGGGTGACTTATTCTTTTTCCATCAGGATGACTGCTCCATGCACCAATAATTTAGTAGAATATGAAGCCGTGCGCAGAGGGACGGAATTACTCCTGAAGCTGGTGCAGAGGCAGTGGAAATATTTGGGGATTCGAAATTGGTGATTTCTCAGCTCACGGAGGAATATAAATGTGAGAGCGAGGCTCTTTTCCCAATATGGATGCAATGCTGTGAGTTGATGTCACAATTCAGGTACGTTAATTTCCACTGGATACGCAGAACTCTGAACAATGAAGCCAATGATTTGGCACAGATGGCTTCCGGTTACAAGGAAACAGCCGATGGGGTCGATGTGGAAGTTCAGTTTCTAGAACCTGGAGACTGGAGAGCCGATATCTTCAATTATTTGAAGGATTCGGCTCGGGGGGCACCCAGAAGGATAAGACTTAAAGCCATGAAGTATGTTCTGATTGGGGACGACACGTTCTACAGGACTTTGGAAGGACTGCTGCTTAAATGTCTGGGACCTGCAGAGTCGAATCGGCTCTTGCATGAGATTCATGAAGGAGCCTGCGGCACTCATCAATCGGCTCATAAGATGAAATGGCTGATTAGGCGATCGGGATATTACTAGCCTACCATGCTTGAAGATTGCTTCAAATATTACAAGGGATGTCAGGCATGTCAGAGATTCGGCAAGATTCAGATGGTACCGACATCGGTAATGAATCCTATTTTTAAGCCATGGCCGTTCAGGGGTTGGGCCATGGATATGATCGGCCAGATTAACCCACCGTCTAGCAAGGGTCACCAATGGGTGTTAGCTATCACGGATTATTTCACGAAATGGGTGGAGGCGGTGCCCATGAGGTCGGTGGCATCATAAGATGTGATCAATTTCGTCAAAGAGCACATCATTCATAGGTTTGGGATCCCTCAGACCATCACGACCGATGGAGGATCGGTCTTTATATCAGAGGAATTTAGAAAATTTGCCGATGACACAGGGTTCAAGCTGATCAGATCATCCCCATATTATGCCCAGGCTAATGGACAAGCTGAAGCATCCAACCAGAGCCTGATCAAGCTGATCAAAAGAAAGATTGATGAATATCCTAGGCGCTGGCATGAGGTGTTATCCGAGGCTTTGTGGGCATATCGTATTTCTTGTCATGGATTTATCAAGACGTCACCATACCATCTGGTCTACGGTCAAGACTCTGTGTTACCATGGGAGATCACGGCCGGATCAAGACGTGTTGAGTTTCAGAATGATTTATCGGCTAAAGAGTATGCAGCCTTGATGAACGATAATGTGGAGGATCTTACAGAGCTAAGACTTTGGTCGTTGGAGAAGATTAAGGAAAATAAGGCTAAAGTTGCTCGTGCATACAACAAAAAGGTCAGGCCGAAAGAATTCCAGGTTGGAGACCTAGTTTGGGAAGCAGTGCTACCATTAGGAACCAAAGATAGAAAATATGGCAAGTGGTCTTCAACTTGGCATGGGCCGTACAAGGTTGATCAGGTTTTGCCTGGAAATGCCTACATGCTTGAAGAGTTGGATGGTGTCAAGTTTCCTGTGGCGGTTAATGGCCAACACGTCAAGAAATATTTTCCGAGCATGTGGGAAGGCGACTAACAAGAGCCGATGAGATCCATCTAGCTATATTGTAATAGGCCAACACGTTGAGTTGGCCAGTTAAAAAAATCATGAGATGCCAACACGTTGAGTTGGCCAGTAAAAAAATCATCATGAGAGGCCAACACGTTGAGTTGGCCAGTAAAAAAAATCACGAGAGGCCAACACGTTGAGTTGGCCAGTAAAAAAAAGGGAGATAATATATGAGAAGCGAGATAGTCGATGTGTGACCATCGACTTAAGATGTTTTAAACAGTTACAAGTTTCAGGTTAACAGGCAATGCTAAAAGTTTCTTGAGCCTATCTATTAGTTCAGGAATTCTTCTATGGCATGGATGGCTTCTGTGCGGATGGTGTCTGCTCGTGCTATGATTGCTTCGTCATCTTTGTCGTCGCCTGTTACTATCTGCCGACTCAAGGTGCTTATGTCTGCAAACTCTGCTTGTATCTGCTCGGCTATTTCTTGGGTTTCTTGCTTGGAGTTTGCAATGGAAGCTTCCTCGGCCTGGATGAGTTTCTTGGTTGTGCGGACTTTTTCTTCGAGTTCTGCCAATTCTTTCTTCAGGAGATTGAGTCGGTTCATGTTGGCAGACACATCAGCTTTGATATCCAGAGTTGTCTTCTTCTGGTTGAGGGCCTTGCACTTTTGAGCAATGTCAGCTTTTAGAGAGACTTGAGAACAATGTGCTTCTATTCTTTGTTGTGCTTTATTAACTTCTACCCAGAAGAATGGAAGATTGCTGGCTGGCCAAAGCTTGATTTGCAGCGGCTCTGGCAGTTGGGATTCTATTTGCTCGAAGATGTTCTTTATTTCGCTGGAATCACCCACTAGAGCGGTGATTGGAGCAGAGAGCAGACGCTTGATATTCTGAAGTTGATTTGTAATTGTAATCGGCTGCTGTGGTGATTGCATTTCTGCATCTGGTGCATTCAGACCCATTGATGCTGGGTCAAAGGAGAGCAAGTCTGAAATATTGAAGCCCTGCCGACATGATGAAGATTAATTGGAGCGAAGTGCATTAATGGAGTGATCAGCTGATTTAGATCGGCTCATAAAGTTACCAATTCTGAACGAGAAGTGATGATCGGTTTAAGTGCGGCTGGTCCAGTTGGTTTGGAGGTGACAACAGGGGCTTCGAATATGTCAGCTTGTTCGTCATGCACATCCGTCAGAGCATTGGAAGTTTCAGTTGCTCCAGTTTCAGCTTCATGAACAATGACTTCGTATTGTACTGAGCTGCTAGTATTAGGGATGTCTTCAGCTGCATCCTGGAAATAGAATTACATTCAACCAAGGTACATATACATGCAATAAAGAAGAGGTTTTAGAAAGATGAGTTACCTGGTTGGTGTTAGACTCTGATGGACTCGGGGAAGCTTGTGCTGACTTCTTGATGACTCGCCTCGTGATCATCTTCCTTTTCTTAGTTGGTACTCGGGGGGCAACACTTGCAGAGGTTTGTCTTCGTTTAGAAGCCGACTGGAGTAAGTCTGGCTGAGCAGCCATTATTACTTTTTTCATTGATGGTGATCCCTTACAAAAGAGGACATCAGGAGCAGTTGGAAGAAAGTGGAATGGTTCCCCGTTACTAGTCACGGGTTCTGGATCATCTTGTTGCTGTAAGCAAGGTGAGCAGGATTAGTCAAGTAAAGGGATAGAGGATTCAGAAAGGATAAAGTGCACAGGTTCAGTACCTCTTCCTCGGGGATTACATATTCAGGATCAATTTGTTGTAGTCGAGGATCTAGAGCTTTTCTGAAAGCATGAGTTTCCCACATTCCCCACCATGTGCAGAAGTCTGTTGATGAGGGAGTGAAGGACAGATTGGCTGGTATTGGTATGTGGAGGTTGTCAAACATGTTGTAACATCTTGAACTTGTGAGACCATCAGGCAGATCGGCTCTACTTTCCACCAAGTCCTAAGCCAAATTGCCGAGCTGCTATGACTGGTTGATAGGTTTCATAGCCTGGTTTGATAATTCTATTGGAAGTACTCATGCCAATAGGGAGGAAACCAGGTCGAATCATCAGGGAATATAGATGCCGAGTGCTGTCGTTATCGGCAAAACTATCCAGTCTAAAGGCAATTGGGTTCTCAAAGAATTCAGATTCAGTGAATGGAAATTAGAGTGGATTGTTTAGTCCTTTGTAGAAAACTCTGAACCAGTTTGTTGCATCTGTTGCATTCAGTTTGCTGCTAGGAAGGCTGAATAGGGCTTGGCCATAGCTGGTGCGTCTAATTGGCTTGCCGTTTTCGTCAGGGAAGGAGTTCTTGGTTGGGCTTTGAAAGTTTGGGATCTGACGCTGAAAGTAAAGTTGTGCCCATAACTGAATAAACCATCAAGGGCCTCCAGTTTTGAGTTTCTTTTGATTAAGCAAGTTGATTGTCATCAGGTGGAGACATCTGTATGTTTCTCCAAGGAAAAGTTTGCCTAGGCTGGTGCAGTTGCCATGGGCCAGGTGGTAGGCCAAAGGAAGGTAATTCTTAGTTGGAGCTAAGGAAGGACCACAGAAGATGAAGTGTTCTAACCAAATATTTAAAAAGGCTGTGTGTTCCTTTTCAGTCACTGGACCTTTTGTTTTCATGTGCTGGTTCATGTAAGTGCCCCAGTTTGTGCAGTTTGCCTTGGATGAAAGTTTAAAGGGAACTTCTGCCATTTTGTGGGCAGCAGGATTAGGGGATCCAATGTCTAGGCCAGTGATAATGGTGACATCTAGCAGAGTAGGGGTCATGGGACTGTGGCCAAAGAGGAAACAGTTCAGGGCATCAGATCAAAAATAGCCGATGGTTTTCAGAAGATTCTCATCTTTGTCAAGGGGTGATAATGATAAGCTAAGTGCATCGGCTATGTTCAATTCCTGCCACAAGGGCATATAAGTTTTTGCTACTCTGCTATACCATGTAGTCCAGCTTTCAGGAGGGTTAGGCCAGGCTCTTAAGCAGTCGGCCCAGAGGTTCAAATCAATATTTTGACTTACGAAAGGGATCCTATTTGCTTGACAAGAGATTAAATCTGTGGGATTTTCATAAGTTCGTGGGCCAAGACAAAAGGATTTGGGATTGGAAGGATGCGGCAGAAGGATGTCTGACACCTGAAGTTCAGAGATTAAAAAATTTACATGTGGTGTCATATTTCAGAGTTTAATTTGTTGGAGGCTCAACAAACTGAAAAAAGTCAAAAGGGTAGGCTGAATGTTACCTTCAGGCCGTAGATTGCCGCATCGTTGGTTGCAGAATTCGTTGTCTGAGCTGCAGAATCCGCCATGGTTCAGATCTGCTGACTTAGGATTTCGTTGTTTTGCAGGTTCTGATTCAAATTCTGGATGATTTTGCGAGTTTTGCTCGAATTTATGGAGCGGGGTTCTCAAATTACGCTCGGACTTGGAGTGTCTATTGCGAGTCGGATTCAGAGTGGAGGTGGTGTTCTGTTCTTATGCGGATTGCTTCCAATTTTGAATTTCGTCGGCTTTTGGGCATTAGTAAAGCCTGATGCGATGCCATCGGCTTTTTGGGTGAGATTCGAACAAACAAGACGAAGAAAAAGACTTCATTAAAGATTGGATTTTTACAAGCGAGAAGCCGATTTGACAAAAGATAATTCCTTCGGCTTTATAGTACTACTACCTACACCTACTACTCGTAGGTACCTAGTACCTACGGCGGTTGGGGCTTCGAGCTGGCGCATCTCCGCCGTCGTTGTCGTCGTCGTCGTCATCGTCGTCGCTGGCGCCGTCAAAGGCGCTGCTGTCGCCATCGGTCTCGGCGTTGTCGCTCCAGCCGCCGCCACCGCCGCTCTCTTCCTCGCTGTCTTCCTCGGAGGACCACGAGGAACCGAAAGGGCTTTCCTCCCATCGGCTCGTCGTCGCTGGAGTGGGAGCCGATCTCCTCTTCCGAGGAGGAATCGGCTCCATCCCAGGAGAAGCCGTCATCGCTGGTACTCTCCGGCTCCTCCTGGAACTGGAGCCGGAGGTCTTCTCCTTCGGTCTCGGGCTCGTCGTCTTCAGACACGATCCTGAAATCGAACTCCTCTGCATCCCAATGCAGAGGAGCGAGCGCCTCGTGTGCCGCCGTCGGATCGTATTCCGTCATCGGTTCTCGACTCTCTGGAATGGAGTCGAGGGAGGAGGCAAACAGGTCTGAAGAGGAAGGAGAAGAAGGAAGGGAGGAAGAATGGACGATGGAGTTGGAGCCGGAGGAGGAAGAAATCGCCATGGCTGCTGAAGGTGGGGTTTTCTATGCTACTTGGCTTTGTGAGGAAGATGAGTTTGCCATGAAGAGAGCCGATTCGGGATGAGTTTAAATAGTGAAAAGATGGGAGATGGATCGGCAGTTCCACATTCTACGAGGAGCCAGTTACAGAGACGTTGCGTCTTCCTTGGTGGTTGCAGTGTGTTTTAATGAGCATTAACGGGAAGATGAAGCGATGGAGTGGTTTTGGAATTATTATTGCCAAAACCAGGGTGGCATGTGTTATCGCCATAAATTAACAAGGTTAATTTATGGGCCGCGAGTGAGTTGGGCTTAATGAAGAGATTGAAGAAGGCTTACGAATCGGCTCCTGCGTGAGCATTTGGGCCTTATGGGCCGTGTATCAATAGATTTAGTTTAGATTGAGTTAGAGATAGAGTCCGATATGGACACATTAGTTTGATTGTTTCCCAAGTCTCCGGACTATAAATATGTACCCTATGATATTTGTAGAAGGAAGAACGTCATCACGTTTTGCAACAACAACTCTCGGCGCATCGCCACCCCTAATTCTCGGGTTTCATCCAAGTAAGCACCATGTTGCCATGATCGCTTCCTGCGATCAGGGCAGCGTTGTTCTTACTTTTACCTTGGTATTACTCGTACTGAAGCATTTTTTATGGCGAGTAGTACTAGTTATCTTGATGTTCGTAGCATGATTTTTAGTAGATCTATCATGTTCTTATTGTTTACCATCTACGAATATCATGTTCTCTCTATGCATTCATGCTTGATCTTAAGCTAATTCTCGTTGCAGAGGGTTAGTTGCGTAGAGTTAACACCTTGCTTCTTTTCCATCTAGTAGATCCAATCTGTTATGGTTTGTTCTTATTTTATAAGGATTAGCTCAATATTTGCTAGGTTAGGCCCTGCAAACGGATTGGATGTTCCGGTGATGTAATAGATGCTTTATTTTAACCTTAATAGGGATTGTTCCGGGAATCGGCTCTTGCTAGTTCTTAGGCCTCTGTTTTTTTTTATGGTTTAGTTATTTGTTATGTTCGCTAGGCCTAGTTACGTGTAGGATGTTCCGATCTAGCGGTGAAGCTTTTACTATTGTGGATCGGATCAGCTAGACTTAATTGAAGCAAGTTTCTCATAATTATTTACTTTATTCATCAATATCTGGATAGATGCAGATTCAATCTGACACCGGGACTCGATCGGTTCTTTAAAGCCGATGCAAGAGTCGTCCCAGGGAGCCGACCACGGCTCGGACTTATGTTTCCACGTGTTTGTGTATGCAGGCAAATCGTTGCAAGCACGTTCGCACCTTCCTGATCGGGTATAGGTCAGGTGGCACGCCTTACATTCTCCGAAATCTTCGGCGTGTGCCGGATTGCGGGCCGTTGTCCGAGGAAGCAGTGCCTGCCAGCGCCCCGGCGACCTCCCGGCTCTTCGTGTTGCCTGTCGCTACTCGCCGGTGGGTTTTGACCGACAACACATGGATATAATGAATAGTTGCTCTGTCCATGCTTTGCAAGTGCCTTGTTTACAACTGTTTACTCTCCTAGTACTTGAACTAGTTGGCACATAAGTAGTTCCACTAAAATTTAGTTGTGTGGGAGCATGAGCTTGATTTCCAAGTCTAAGTTGTTGTGGGATTTGAGATAGCCCGAGTCAGAATAAAACTGCATGCTCTAGTAGGGAACCTCTTGGAATTTCTTTAAAATAAAACATGGTAAAGAATTCCCCTTTGGTTTGCATGTCCCAACCAGAGCCATAATGTTTTATCATATTAACCTATATAAGCTATCTTGAGTTATTTTGAGCTTTGCCGAATGGTGAGTTTGTTCAATGAAGGTACTTGTCATCTACCGATCTTTTTCCTTTGTGTACCCATTGTTTTGCTAGCCTCAAAATGTCTGGCATGTCAATTACCTACTCCGGGTATTGATATCCACCTTCGCTAGACAACTCCCTCACAACAAAACCCAATATCTCCATAGTGAACCTATCCATCTTGAATGGTCTATCCAAGCAGTGATCCCTTCCAAAAAAAACTCTATCATTATGGAAGTGTGGGTCATCTTCCTTTAAAAAAAAGCTGGAGCAGAAGCAATGAAAAAAAAAGAGACAAGACCCATACCTCCACTCAAAAGAGTTGAAATAAGGGGCTCAAATAAAAAGACTAAAAATTCTCTAAGTGTGAGTCCATTTCCTCCCTCTCCCCTGAACATTTTACCTTCCATAAGATCGGGATTTGATCAAGTACCAACCTCTTACGAACCACTCTTCGGCTCGGCAACACAGGTAACCAAGGTATGCTACACTCTTCCTACACAAAACTCCACATATCAGCCTTAAAGTAGGAAGAAGAGGGTCAAATTATCCGACCATGGTGAGGACCTTACATCTTGAGCGACTTGAGAGTACCATCGGGGAATCTTAAATCACTTTTGAAAAACTTTAAAAAACTCTGAGATAGGAACCTGAACAGGAGGTAGGAAATATTCCGGTAAAGGTTGTTCAATCTCTCAACCGCCCAAGATGAAGGATGAAATGCGAGTAAGCCCCATCTCCAGAAACCAAGGTATGAGCCAACTTATTCAAAGTACATATGGGTTAGAGTATTATGTTGTGCATAAGGTTTCTGCAGGGTATGAGCATTGATGCCACTCCTGATCCATCGTGCCCCAGGTTTAGTTTTGCTCGAGGATGAGCAAAAGTTTAAGCTTGGGGGGGGGGTGTTGACGGTCATTATTTCCCATTTTGACCGTAGAGCAAAAGTAAGCTCTAGGTTCCCGATAACTAGTTAGAAGCAAGGTTTAGTCTAGAGAGGCTAGCTCGATAGTTTAGAAGTGTTTTTAGGAGTCTTTCTCGCTCGTTGTCCTCCTAGCTGCTTACCTCTCTTAGGATTAGAGTCTCCTGTGTTAGACGGTCATCGTTGGCCATTATCTTATCCAACCATATCAGGCTTACCCCCACTAAGTTAGTCGGTTGATATCTTTAGTAAAGTTTGTTATTCGATTCTTCGATACTCTTTATCCATAGTGCTTCCCTGAGGAAATATACGATACCCTGGAATACTCCAAGGTGAAGTGCTACAGCGGTGATTATGTGCGCTTGCGGAATCCATATTCTATTGAGCGTAAGAAACGCCAACACATGTGTCACACTGCGACATATTTAGCAATTTCTCTTTTCATTCGAGTCCACCAGAAATTTTGTCTGAGATCTTGGTATATCTTGGTGCTACCCGGATGAATGGAAAATTTAGAGAGATGTGCTTCGTCCAAAATTTGTTTCCATAGCTCATGATTTTTTGGAACGACTAGGCGATCCTCGAACCACAGGATTCCTTTATGGTCCACATGCAAACACTTATATTTATTTTCGCCTTCTAATACTTTCTGTTTGATGATTCCGACACTCTTGTCATGCAATTGTGCCATGATGACTTGGTCATGAAGTGTCGGTTCCATTGAAATATTAGTCAGTGAACCCTGAGGAATGATCTCCAATTTCAGCTTTTGCATTTCAGCACACAATGAGTCATTGTATGATTTCGCTGACAGGTAGTTGCAGTGAACCTTGTGACTGAGTGCATCGGCTACAACATTGGCTTTACTCGGATGATAATACACTTTCAGGTCATAATCTTTGATTAATTCCAGCCATCTTCGTTGCCTCATATTCAGCTCACTTTGGTGAAAATGTATTTGAGACTCTTATGGTCGGTGTAGATATTGCAATGAGTGCCCATAAGATAGTGTCTCCAAATTTTGAGAGCATGAATAACCGCTGCTAGCTCTAGATCATGAGTGGGAAAATTTAGCTCGTATGGCCGAAGAGCTCGGGAAGCATAGGCAATAAACCGATTATCTTGCATTAGAACACAGCCAAGACCAGTACCCGATGCATCACAGTAAACATCGTAGGACTTGCTGTTGTCAAGTTGAGCTAAGACGGGGGGCGGTGGTTAGATGTGCTCTCAACGTGTGGAATGCTTCGTCGCACTTCGCATCCCATTTAAATTTGACATCCTTCTTTAGCAGTTCCATCATTGGCTTTGCAATCTGGAGAAGTCTGTAATAAATCTGCGGTAATATCCCGCAAAGCCGAGGAAACTGCGAATTTGATGAACTGAAGTAGGAGGTTTCCATTCTATCACTTTTTGTAACTTGCTGGGGTCAACTGAGATGCCTTCACTGGAAATAGTGTGGCCCAGAAATTTGACCGTGTCCAGCCAGAATTCACACTTGAAAAATTTCACATACAGCTTATGATCTCTGAGGCGTTGAAGAACAATGTGCAGATGTTCTGCCTCATTCTTAGAATAGATCAGAATGTCATCGATGAAAACCACGGCGAACTTGTCAAGTTCCAGCATGAATACCGAATTCATGAGATACATGAAATAAGCGGGAGCGTTTGTGAGACCGAACAACATAACCAAATATTCATAGAGACCATATCTGGTTGAGAAGGCGGTCTTGGGAATATCACAAGGTCGGATTTTAATTTGGTGATACCCCGAACAAAGATCAATCTTGGAGAAGATCTTTGCTCCAGCCAACTGATCGAACAGTACGTCAATGCGGGGAAGTGGATATTTATTTTTGATAGTTACCGCATTGAGAGGACGGTAGTTGACACACAACCTCAGGCTGTCATCCTTTTTTTTACGAACAATACTGGACATCCCCAAGGTGAAGCACTTGGGTGAATAAAACCCTTGTCCAGAAGTTCTTGCAATTGGATTTTCAGCTCTACCAGCTCTTTGGGCGGCATTCGGTACGGCCTTTTTGAAATAGGTGTTGTACCAGGCTGCAGTTCAATGACAAATTTGATATTCCGATCTGGTGGCATATCATACAAATCATCTGGAAAAACCTCTGCATACTCACGGACTACAGGAATATCTTCGATACAAATATCTTTCATCACATAAGCACAAGAGTTGTTGTATTGGTGATGAGGTAAATATAGAACCGAATGACCATGAGTTGGAGAATTTATTTCAACGGCTCGCGAAGAGATATCTAATAGTACCCCATGTCTATTCATCCATTCCATTCCTAGGATAACTTCCATTCCTTCTAGTGGTAATAGGATTAAATCGGTTGAAATTATTTTACTACCCAACTTAAGCAGTGCGGTTCTAACCATTTGGTTTGATGCAATTTTTCCACCAGGAGTAGAGATCATGTATGAACCTTTGGTGTGACAAAAATCTAACCCCATTTTTGCTCCAAATTTAGAACTAACGAAGCTATAAGATGCACCAGAATCGAATAAGATAATTGTGGGGTGATGGTTTATAGAGAATGTACCCGACATAATTGGTGCTCCCTCTGGAAGATCAGCCAAGTTGGTGAAGTTAAGTCGGCCTTGCCTGACTTGAACGGTTTGTTTCTTGCCCTTGTTCTGATCATTCCTGCGAGAAGCCTGCCCTTGAGTTTGTCCCGCTTGAGGGCACATCTTTGCAAAGTGATTCGGGCTCCCGCATTTGAAACAACGGTTATTGTTGTCAGGGCGAGCGGGCTGCTAAAAATTCGGCCTAGGGCCAGTCTGCTGCTGCTGTGGTGGAGCATAACGTGCTTGCTGAGGTGGTACGAATCGAGCCTGCTGCTGCTGCTATGGAGGCCGAATGACCCAACGCTCTGGCTGAGGGGCCTTCTGAGAGGGTGCAGCTGGAGTATTCTGCACAATGTGATACCTCGGTGCAGACGCACTCAAGGGTCCAGCAGGTGCCTTGCGCTTCTTTTTAGCAAGATGGGCCAAAATGAGATCCTCTTGAGTGATGACCAGATTTACTAGAACATTGAAAGAGTTCACACAGACAAGATTAAGCCTCCCCTGCAACATGGTACTGAGGCCTCGACGGAAGCGTTCACGCTTCTTAGCGTCAGTATCCGCATGATGACCAGCATACTGACATAAGTGATTGAAAGCCTGGGCATACTGCAATACAGTTCGAGTGCCCTGAGTTAATGCCAAGAACTCATTGAGTTTCCGATCAAGCAAAACAGCCAGAATATGATGAGCCCGAAAAGCATCCTTGAACTCATTCCAATTAACCACATGATCAGCCGGTAGCATTCCGTGGTAATGAACCCACCACATTCGAGCTGATCCGTGAAGTTGCTGTGCGGCATAGCGAGTCTTGTTCGCTTCAGAACAAGGAACAGACAACTAAGAAAACTTGGATTCGATTGTGTGAATCCAAGCATCCGCATCAAGTGGATCATCCGCTTTGGTGAATAGCGGGGGCTGCGTACTGAGAAAGTCTTGGTATCTCGACTCTTGCGGTTGATGAGTGTGATGCCCACCTCGCTGCTGCTGTTGAGCTTGCACTAGCTGCTGCAAGATTTTAGTTTGAGCGGCTAGGACTTCCGCGATGCCCGGTGGTGGAGGAGGATTGCCATTACCTCCGGCTCCAAAGCCACTGGGACTACCTCGAGTTGAACCAACCATCTGAAATGTGATTAGTTTGCATTAGGCTCAACATTTTCAACATTTCAATGGAAACATACAACTCAAGACATGAATGGAAGAATAGGAATTGCATAAATCGCGTTACACAGAAAAACTGTTGATACAAAAAAGTGCATAACTGGAGTTCTGTGCATGATATGGACTTGAAATTTTTACAGGAGATAGATAATTTCATGATCTACGACTTTAGTAGTCAACGCAAAGTCAGATTCCCAGAGTAAGTTAGTCGAAAAATTCAATTGCTGCTCCTCTGGTTTTCTGGTTTAACAGAAAACAGAGCCTCTGTATTTTGCATATATCTCCTGTTGTACACTTCTGTTTGGGCTGAAATTTGGTGAGAATTTATATGATGAAATTTGGAACAACTTTGGTATTCAATTCACAAGCTATTTCGGAAAGTAAGGATAAAAATTCGAACTAGCTGCTGCGTTCAGCTTTTCACAGTCTGCCAACACCTTACATAAGTAGCATTAAAGGTTCATTACATCCATTATCTTCTCACTTCTACTTGGTTACATCTAACATCAATACTAAGTGGTTACTCAACTCTGAGTTAGACTAGTTGATGAGGACATCACCGTAGTGGATACGCCCATGACGTTTCCTACATCAAATTTCAAGTCATCGTCAACTCCGACTTCTATTCAGATTCGGAATTCAGGAGCAGCACACACTAAAACGGTCACCCAGCTTGCATACGTACTATGTTTTGGATGTTCTACATATGCATGGAAAGCTAAGGAGATAATATTTCCAATGGATCTGGCCCCATGCAAAAATTCGTCAGGAGTCAATGGGAATCGTCAAAACAATATGACGTCCAGAATCTGTCAGGGCGCTGCGCCACTGTCTTTTGGGCTGTTGGCCCGTGTACCATGTTGGCCCAAGTGGTGGACGCCCCCTTGGCCTCCACCAGCAACCCTAGGACGTCCCTTAGGATATAAATTCAGTAGCCGCTGCCTTTTAGACGCGGGTTTTGTTTAGTTCAAGTTTTCGGCTTCGAAACTTAGATTGATTCATTGTAACTGTGGCGACAAGTCCTTTTGCTGTGATCCAAGGCCCCCGTTCTTGATCTCCTCCACTATGTCGATTAGTCCTTTGGAATTGAGTTCTTGAACCTCATATTTATCCTTGTTTCATTTATATTTGTAATTTCAGATTGCGTGTTTCTACTTTCTTGCTTGTGTTCTTCGATTCGCTTGCAGGAAAAGCCTTCTCGGTGAGGTCAATCAAGTTGTGCTTAGTTGATAACCAACGGAGCAGTGGTGTAACAGTTGTGGAAATTCGAATCGTGTCTGATTAGAAGCCAGATTGCCAACGTTACATACTCCACCAATCGAATTTACCCTACCTCTCGGAAGATCGGGCCGCCTCTACATCAAGTGGTATTAGGATTTAGGTTAACCGTGAGGTATTATCTTGTTTTCCCCCTTTAGATTCATTCGTGTTCATCACCTATAGTCCACAAAACTGCCCACAAAAATATTTGTTCATCGAGTTTCCACTGTCCTATAACCCCTTTGGTGCCCCACAATTTTTCCGTTCAGTTTGCTTTTCTGAATTTTCGTGAGTCGTCGTGTTCGTCGTGTCTAGTTCTTGTTCACTGGTCCAGTTTGAGTTGTGTCTGATCTATATCTTGTGACATGTAGCAGTTTGGATCTGTCACGTGATAGAGTATAATAAGGAGAGTGTTGCATGCTTGAAATACAATATTAGCTTCATTTCCTGCTGCTGCGTGAAACAATCATAGAAGCTTTCTCCAATTGTGCCCTGATTGGTTTGTTGTGCACGACCATGATTTTTTTTCTTTGTGTTTTGGGCGATAGTTATCTGAATTTTAGTCCAATCATAGATAGCTGAACATTGTTTAGTGCTTAATAGAACATCAACCCGAGCTATAGATTGCTTTTGATAGTCAACAAGTAATCTAGTCTGTTAGGTGCCTTTCCAAGAGTGATTTTCTGCAGAAATGCATCGTGGTATGTGTGCTTTGTAATATCTGTGCGGCACTTTCTAATTATAAAAAAGGAAAAAGAAAAAGCCAACGGTGCAAAAAAAACAAACACAGAAGTGCAGAAAAAGCTGCACCAGACACAAAAAAAAAAAGTGAAAGAAAAGAAGAAGAAAAAAAGAAGAGCAAAATTCAGAAGTGCTTGCATCCTTTGTATCGTTTTGCAGAGTTGTTTGGTTGCTTGCTTGAACAAGGTCCAGGACAAGTTTAGGCCGGCGACATAGACTAGCTTGGGACTACTTTTCAGTCTTGCAATTCTGAATTGAATTATTGATATTCCTTGCTACCATATTGTGCCTACCCAAAACTCCACATACATACTTCTGTCAGCACAGGTTCACCTTGCAACTGTTACACCCAAGCTTGACAACTGATTGTGCCGCCTGTTGGCTTTAGTAAGAACACTTGCAAGACGGTGGTAAACCGCTTGAGATATTGCTTTCCACTTTCACCACTACTAGTAGTTGTGAGTTGATAGGGATAATACTTTTGTGTTGTCTTTTGCTATCTTCTAACAATGACAGCTTCTTCATATCCACCAACTTATGATGGCATTGGTGCTGATGAGTACATGGAGTGGGAAATCACCATAGATAACATATTTGCTACTTGCTTTATGTGTCCAAGTAGGAAGGTAAAAAATGCATCCAGTGTTTTAGGACACTCAGCTTTAGTTTGGTGGGATTCTTTAGATTCCTCAGATAAACCTCAAACTTGGAATGATATGAAACTTCTTATGCGAGAAACCTTTGTTAATGCACCTCCTGCTTTAAATTCATATGATGAGGTGCATAACTTAGAGGATCAGTCCATTATTCTATCTCTTGCACCACCTAACCTTTTGCAGGATTTTGAACAAAAGCAAAAGGACAAAGATGACATGGACAAAAATGAGGAGCTCACATCCTCATGTGAAAATCCAGAGTCATCACTTCACAATGCACCTATTACTCCCGTGGAAATTGGGAGCAAAGGTAATGCTCATGGTGCTGCACTCATGGATGGTGAGGCTTTTTTTGATGTGCTGAATTCTTCCACCAATCATGCTATGACAGAGCAACTATTAGTGGGACCAACTTTTGATTTACCTTTGTCGCAAGATGATTTGCTTCATATTCCCTGTGATAAAGATGACTTACCTTATCATGAACATGAGAGCACTAAACCACACGCTTTTGCTGAACTTACAAATGTGATTCATGTTGCTAGTGATATAGATGAGATGAAATTGTTGTCTTCTTCACATACCTTGGATTACATTGAATTTGATGTTTTGTGTAATTTAAGTAATTTAAAGGAGAAACTTTTTATGTGTGCTGATTTGCCATGGTTGTCTAGACATACATATTATGTTATTGGCAAATATAACAACAAAGGACAATATTTGATACATCAGGTTTATATTTGTGCCAATCTGAATTCTCCTTTTGTTGTTCAAGATTGTAATCAACTAAGTGGATCCGATACTATTGATATTCATACGTCATCCATTCCTATGCTGCCTTTTGTTAGTACTAATCTTTTGCAGGATAGTATTGACAAAGCTTATGTGGATTCGGATCAAGTAGCCTACAGGATCAGCTTCGAGTACAATCGGCGCCGAGGACAGCTTTGCTTTCAAGAAGGGGGGATGAGGAGGACATCACCGTGGTGGATACGCCCATGAGGTTTCCTACATCCAATTTCAAGTCATCGTCAACTCCGACTTCTATTCAGATTCGGAATTCAGGAGCAGCACACACTAAAACGGTCACCCAGGTTGCATACGTACTCTGTTTTGTACGTTCTACATATGCATGGAAAGCTAAGGAGATAATCTTTCCAATGGATCTGGCCCCATGAGAAACTTCACCAGGAGTCAATGGGAATCACCGAAATAATATGACGTCCAAAATCTGTCAGGGTGTTGTGCCGCCGTCTTTTGGGTTGTTGGCCCGTGTACCATGTTGGCCCAAGTGGTGGATGCCACCTTGGCCTCCACCAGCAACCCTAGGATGTCCCTTAGGATATAAATTCAGTAGCCGCCGCCTTTTACATGAGGGTTTTGTTTAGTTCAAGTTTTCAGCTTCGAAACATAGATTGATTCATTGTAACTGTGGCGAGAAGTCCTTTTGCTATGATCCAAGGCCCCCGTTCTTGATCTCCTCCACTGTATCGATTAGTCATTTGCAATTGAGTTCTCAACCCCCATATCTATCCTTGCTTCATTTATATTTGCAATTTCAGATTGCATGTTTCTACTTTCTTGCTTGTGTTCTTAAATTCGCTTGCAGGAAAAGCCTTCTCGGCGAGGTCAATCAAGTTGTACTTGGTTGATAACCAATGGAGCAGCGGTGTAACGGTTGTGGGACTTCGAGTCGTGTCTGATTAGAAACCGGATCACCAACGTCACATACTCCACCAATCAAATTTACCCTACCTCTTAGAAGATCGGGCCGCGTCTACATCACTAGTAGCCCATGATCCAAAATTTAGGCTACACTAAGAGGAGTCTACAAAAGTCAGGAACAGTGCCTCGGTCTACATGTTGACCGATGCCTCGCTCACTGCGGGAGAGTGGGTCTCGACTAGTGCGAGCTGCGGCGCCTACTCCTCGAAGTCCATCTCCGAAATACCTTGGATCTCCTAGGGCTCATCCTCACCGTCCACCTGCATCTCACCGGGTGGCGCGTGAAGGGCGTCATGCGCGTGCTGCATCTGGTGGAGCTACCCCTGGGCGTCGTCGAGGTCACGCTGAAGGTCGTGGAACTGGTCCTCAAGAAACTGGAGCATGGCGTCACGGTCCATCACCATGTCCTGAAGCTCCTGGACCTGGCTCTCGAGCTGGGTGATCAGAGCACCCCTGCTCTCGAGCTCGTCACTGGCCTCACGAAGCTGCTCGTCCCTCAGCTGGACGGTTAGGTGTAGCGCCTGAGCCTGGTCAACCAGCTGAGCAGTGACCTAACTCTAGAAGGTCTGGAGATGGTAGAGTGCGTCCAAGCACAATGCGGTCGTCCGGAGTGCTCCGACGGGGTCTAGGGTCGCAAGCGTGGCCACGTTGGCCATCCTGTCGCGCCAAAGTGGGTTGGCCGGGTCGTGTGCGGGGAACAACCCGAACGCGGACAGAACAACCTCCAATGGGTGCTGCGAGCAGAAGGCGATCATCGCCCTCATAGCTGTGATCTCCCAAGTGTCCAGCAAGCGGTGGCCGATCACCTGGGTCACGATCGGCTCCCACCCATTGAGCGGGTGCTGCGGGATCACCATCGTAACACTGCAGCGACGCACCCCGCTCTCCACAAAGTCATGGCCCTTGTAGAGCAGTGGCTGGGTGTATCCAGCTGCACTCAAGAGCTTCTAGATACGGCGAGGAAGTCTGTCCCAGTGCAAACAAGCTGAGTGCATGTGCCCCTGCTCGTCGATCACCACCAGCTCGTCCATCTGTCCCAACAAAAGACCGATGGATCAGCTAATAGTCAAACAAGGAATGGCTGATTCTGGACAGTTAAAGAAATTGACCAAAACGATGGATAACATGCTCCGAAAATTCTCAATCATTTATAGAAGATGCCTAGCGTAGTGGGGAACATTTCATCTAGTCATTGCTAAGGCCAGTTCAGATCCTAACAAGGTGATATGTTCAGGGTTTTAAAGCAATGTCAAACCAGAAAATAGATTGTCCAGAGAGGGTGAAATTTGACCATATCTACCAAATTAGTTGACCAAGATAATTCAAAATTTTACAGTAAGTTCTTCATCAAGTTACCTACAATTTTCATGTTGTACGATTTTTCAAATGAGTGACTTAAGATGGTCGAAAAATTCAGTTTAGACAGACTGCTCCAAATTGACAAATTTGCAGAGGGTTACTATAAATTCAAAAACACTAAGTTAGGAAGCTTCAAAAATTCTCAAATTTTTACAGTAGTTTGGTAATTTATGTAGTTAATTTTTATATTACATACCAAACATGATTTGAGGAGATCTTCATATTTTAAAAATTCGAGGGAATCAGCCTTTCCAGATTTCACAGATTACCTAGATGATCCTTAGGACTGGATTTTTAAACTTTTTGATTGTGATTTCTTTCAAATGTTTCTTTGCTGAAGATTTAGGGATGAATGCAGATCCTAATTGTCCTCACCAAAGAAAATAATTTACCAAGTAACCTTGGTCTTACGCAGTTAGTTTACGGTGGCATACTCAATACGTCTCTCGCTATATAACTACTCGACATAACTAACTAGCCTACGATTCGGTTTCGAGTTAGCGTACCTGCGGAAAACGGACAATATATAAATGAACCTTCCGTGCCAGCACTCACGAAAGTGTTCCCATACATTACCGATCACTATAGAACTGGCATTATACATTTACTGCCATATGGACAACGTTAAGCATACGTCATTGAAACAACGTATTGACTGAGTACCGTCTTTGACGGGGAATTGAATTCCAATTTCGAACCATTACTCCTCATATATTCAACTGAGATTGGTATATGGGCAGTAGCTCAAGTAGGCCACTGCTTGAGCTCCAGCGTTCGGCTCGCATCACCGACAGGAATGTCAGACTCCCTCAGCTGACTGAGTAAGCATACCTCCGCGGCGACGATGTAGTTGCAGAATTTAAATTGCGGAATTTAAATACTGAATATAATGTGCTAGAAGTTAGCCATACAATATAAGCCACCTGATTATACCCATAAGATCCCATAGGGCTTTACGTTCTAGACTTGTCCTTGGAGATCCTAGACTTTTCAAAAACTTAAGTAGTTTTGAAGTCAAGTTTTAATTTGTTGTTTAGAAAACAGAGGCTGCCATCTCTAGTAGGCTGTCTGCGAGCTCAGATGCCAGCTGCGGCGGAACCACCCAAAAGACTGGGCCCGGGTTCACTGATCTTCGTTGCTAGGCAACTCTAACCCAAATCGGCATGCACCGGTAGTTCCTCGAGTGAAGCCTCGATAAAAGCCACGCTATTCCAGGATCGCACACACAACACTCACACGAAGGTGAGCCCAGAGATTACAACACGGAGCATTTCATACATCATTAGAGTTTGCAGCGGAAAGTAAATTTATTACAAACCATGTTCAGAGTAGCAAAGTACTATAGAGTTCCAAACTACACAAATTATTCAAGTTCCATTATTGCAGCGGAAGAAGTAAAACGACGACTAGCGAAACACGTGACGCCTCGATAAAGCCCGTACGAAAAGCGTCACTCAGTGGGAGGGTGGTCAGAACCAGCTGAAGGGCCATCCCACTTAACAGACCAGCCCGGAGGCAAAAGTACACGGCCAAGTCAGACTTGCAATCATATCTTCAAAATTAGTACCTGAAAACAGTGCCACAAGCAAGGCTGAGTATACTAATACTCAGCAAGACTTACACGTCACTGGATATACCATAGTCCGATAATTAGACATGCAAGGTTTTTTGGTTTGTGGGGTTTGTTTTGCCAAAAACGCCACTAAGAATTGATCCTTATTTTCAGACTTTAACTTTGTCATATTCTAGTTGAATTAACCATTCTAAATTTGCATCTAACTCTACACAAACATGGTAGAGCAATCATTTAATCATACAACAGTATTATCATCATCATGTTCCACTTGTTAGTCTATGTGATCGAAAACGTTAAGACCTCTCATGTCGTGAGAGGCGGACGATTCCGAATCAAATTTCAACCTGGCCAGGGGAACCTAACGCACACGTATGGGAACCAAGTCACCCACACAACTTTTCCCCTTTCTTTCCAGTCTGTGGATCCGGGATACCCTCCTCGACTACAGAGTACGCAGACTCTGCACCCGTACGTCGCGATAAAAATTAAATCCTACTACTACAAAGAGGGTGGCAGTCATCCCACTCGCTGGTCCTATCAGGTACTTAAGCTTACCGATTACCATATTTCCCGGCATGTGGCTAGTACTTTCAAACGCTTAACGAAATGAACCACACACCGCGACCTTAACCATTTTCAACTACACCAGCGAAGTATCATAATTACACAACCCCGCCCGTTGTCCTTATATTTCAACAGGAATTTAAAGTCACTCAATTCCTATAATCTCGCAAAAGGCAGGAAACCTCTCGACTTCTACCGTTCCTAGTTAGCGTGGCAACTAGTCGATAAAAAGATCTGGATGTCAAACATAGGTACTTAGGGATCATGCATCTAAAGTTTTCGTCAACGCCTAGAAAATGTAAATGCGCAAAGAAAATTATTACAACACATACGAATAGTTAGATGAATAATAACGCAGAAAATAATGGGTTATGCACCGGGGCTTGCCTTCTTGGGCACTGTCAAACTGAGGGTCCTCTAGGGCATGGCCCAGGTCTTGATTTAAGTTAGCACAGTTAAGATCAATGTCCAACGCAGCAAGAGGGTCTGATGGAATCAACTCGTAATCACCGTCGGCGAGATTAACCATGTCTATATGCAATGCAAGATTTCATGGTTACAATATGATAAATGATTTCTTTCCTTCATGATAAAGTTGTAGTCCAACAAAAAGTTAAATTAGTGATGATCTTTGTGATTTTATTTCCTGGGCAGTCATTTATGGAGTAGTACTTGTAGTTAACTAAGTTCATGAATGAGTGTGTGGGGTTGGTTCCGTTTCTAGAATTAGAACATAAACATATGTTCACAATTTCATAACAGAAAATATACTCATGAACTAGTGATGAAAAATTTATGTAGAACAGCTCAGACAATTTTGCTAGATTTTATATACTCATGTATCAGGAGTTATGAAATTAACAAAACTAACAAGCTAGCAACAAAGATAAATTCCACAGAGAGTTATACAAAGGTTATGGATCTCAAAATTTTACCAGAACCTACAAATAGCCTAATCATGCTCCAAAAAAAGTATCAAGCATTATTTCTACCAGATCAATTACTTATGCATTTAACTTTAGATGAACTTGCATATTCATTTGAGATTCAAGATGATCAGTGCTGCATGTGAAATTTTTACCACAAGAAGTATTAACTCTAAATAAGAACATGTCCAAAAATCATGATCAGATATGAACTATTTCATCCAAAAATAATAACAAATCTAGACATGATATACCAAGCATGATTTATAACTGTAGCAATACTCAGTAAATAGGGTTCAAACTTTGCATGCATGATTGCATGACTAAAACAAAGAACCATAAATAAATCTAGATTTTTCTAAGCACATGAACTATATACCATGAATTTAGTTGGTAAAACAAGCATTAAACATAATCTATAGCAAACTAGATCTAACATTTCTCAAACTTATGGATCAGCAATATTGCAGTCACAAGTTCATCCAGAAAATTTTCAGAACTAGAACATGTCCAAGTTTTTCAGCATTTATATATGAAGTTCACTAGTAGATCTAAGAATCTTTGTTATTTAAGCAAGTTAACAGATTCAAATAGATCTCATCTTTTTACCAAAAGCTTAATACTCTACCAGGATTAACATATCCAAAAATCAGGTTCATCCAGTGAACAAAACTACCAAAACATTAATGGGGTGTGTATTCTATTCTTTTTCATAGATTAAAATGTGGGTGGATTCTGAAGATTTGCATGTAACAAAACTTGAAGATTTCATTGTAAGGGTTCCAAAAATTTGAGTTTGCATTTTTACAATTTTTCGGTGATTTGTTATGCATTTTTAAAGTTCACTGCAATACTCAGAAAAACTTGCACTTAGCCTCTTAAACGAAAAAGAAAAATTACAACAGGGTCATTCGCCGGCCTTCTCCACAGCCGCACCTTGCCGGTGGAGTTCTACTAGGTAGGGCTTACAGGTGCTGCGACTGGGAGGCACGTGGGGTAGAGGAGTTCGAGAGCTCCCTACCAGTACCGGTGTTCAAGGCTGGGGTGGTCGGAATCGAGTTCATCGGCGTGAATGGCGGCGGTGGCGTTCGGGTCGCCGGCGTTGTGGCCGAAGGAAGGCTCGGGGTGGTCGAACGTCGAGCGCACGAGCACCGTGAGGGCTTGAGGAAGCTGTTGGGGTAGATCTAGTGCTCGATTGTCACCAAAATCGGCCGGTCCACGGCGAACCAGAGGCTCACCGGCGGCGGCGCGATTGGGCGGCGGCGCGTTGGTGGCTTTAGGTGGGTTTTCAGGCGTGTGTGAGCTTCACTGGAGCTAGGAGAGGCTGCTAGTGAGATCGGATGGGGGAATGTGGGTCGGGGGTGGCCTGTCCGCGCGAGCTCGAGCTAGCCGGCGATGGTGGACGGCGGAGAAAGGGGGAAAAGAGAGGGGTCGCGCGACTGCGGGGGCTCCGGTCCTATTTATAGGCTAGAGGGCTTGGAGGCGAAGCAAATGAGCTCTGGGGAGGTCGGACCGGGCCAGAGGCACTCGGCAGTGAGGTGGCGGCCGGAGGAGCGGCGCTGCGCTTGGCGGGGCGGCGTGGCAAGCGCCCAACTGTCCTGGGACACGTGTGTGCATGAGGAAAGGCCAAGGGGCCGTCCATGTGTCCCTGGCGGGCGCTCTTGGGTCCAGTTGGCCGCGGACGCGCCGTGGACGTGGTCCACCGGCGGCGTACGGGCGGGCGGCGGCGAAACAGAGAGCGAGATGGAGGTAGGGACCATTTTGTGATTTCCAAAAATTTTAGGGACCATTCTGTAAACTAAAATTATCTTTATCTTCCTGAGCTCAAATGAAAAAAGTGTTGAATACCAAACTTGTGTAACTTTTCAAGATCTACAACTTTTATTTTAGGCAAATTTTCATTTGAAGTTTACATTTTGAACTAATTCATAATTCCAACCTTGCAATAAAGGGCTTTGATTTTTATTTGATTTTTGATTGGATTTGGTTGAAACTTGAATTAAGCACATGTCATTTAAGGTACTAGCTGCAACCCAAACATATTTTTTGTGCATATTTTTAAACAGGATTTGAGTCTATTCTAAACATCTCTGCTCTCACATTCAATGTTCCAAATGTGTAGTTTGAATTGTATTTGACCTTTTCTTTCTTAATTAAATTTCCAAAACCCCTTCTATGATTTATTTGAGTTAAGTGGATTGGCTTTTAGTGCACAGACACCAGAGGTGTCACAGTTTTGCTTGCACACAAAATTGGCACTTTGATCCATTGACAATATCAAACTTAAGAATTAATTCTAATTTGGACATTCGAGCAGTGGTATCTATGCCAATATGACAAAACCGTGAGTGCCATACATCAGCCTCACAAACTTTATTAATCATCGATGCAACTTTAAGATTAAACAATAAATCAAAAGTACTCAAGCGGAACAAGCCTCCGCTCATATAACCTTTACCAGCAAAGTCTTCAAACTTAGACATTACAACTTTATTGGACTCAAACACTAACTTGTAACCATCCTGACATAACAAGGAAACGCTAATGAGATTCCTATTTATTGTTGGAGCATGCTGCAAGTTCTTCAAAGGGACAGTCTTGCTTGAAGATAGCTTCAGATCGACGATACCAACACCAAGAACAGAAGCAGCTAATTTGTTTCCCATAGGATGGAGGAAGTCTACGCTCCCTGATAAGAAGAAAACAAATACATATCAGAACACACATAAACATTAGCATCCGTATCAACCCACCAATTAGTAGATTGAATTGCTGAAAATACAAACTATAAATTACCATACCCAGTAGATCTGGCCTCGTCACCGTTCTTGCCAATGGTCACGTTCACAGCTTTATGTTCGTTGTTCTTGTTCTTGTTCTTGTGATGGCGGCAATTCTTTGCAAGATGTCGTTCCTTGCCACACACATAACAAGCCTATTGTATTTCTCATTCTTCTTCTTCTTCTTCTTCTTGAAGTTAGTGGTTTTCTTAGGCTTCCCACTATTCTGCATCTGCATTTTGCTCTTATTCTTGTTGTTGAATTTCTTCTCAACAATATTTGTACTAGCACCATTCTCTGCTGCTACAGAAGTGCTTGGAGCATCTTTCGCTCTTGCCTTCTCTTCCACATCAAGGGCTATCACTAGATCCTCCGTGGAGATATCTTCCCTCTTCTGTTTCAAGGTAGTGGCAAAATCCTGCAAAGTAGCTGGGAGTTTGGCAATAACGCCCGTTGCCACAAACCTATCAAGCAAAGCGCAACCCAAACTTGCAATCTCCCCAACCAATAGCTGCATCTCATGAGCCTGTGCTACTATGGACTTTGCAGCATCAATGCTGAAGTCATAGAATTGCTCACAAGTATACAACAAATGACCAGTTTCAGAGACAACAAATTTGCACTCCAGTGCATCCCACAACTTTGTGGGGTTAGTGTACTCCATGTACAAATCATACAGGTTATCAGCAAGAAGGGTCAAAATGCAGACAAGAGCAGAATCACTCGTAGATTGAAATGTGTTGGCCTGCTCAACTATAAATGGCATTACTGGGTGGATCACCCACCATAGACCCAAAGACATTAGCCAAAACTTGACCTTAGTCTGCCATCTACGAAAGTTTTGGCCACCAGAAAACCTCTCAGGTTTCATTGCATCCGATGCACCAGCGATTGCTAGAATAGAATAAACGCAACAATAAGATTTCTGGATTGTTAAAAATATGCGCATTATTCTATGTTGGCACTCCTTAAGTACCCATTTTACCCCTTGTTTATCCTTGATAATGGCATGAATTTAATATCAAAATCACTAACCGTCCTAACCCTGGCCTAATTATTGGTCATTTTCACATTTGCACATATATTTTGGAGGAACTTCGTTTTTGCTGGTTTTTGGACTATTTTAGAGCATGAAATGACGAGGCCCGTGATCGAGCGCTAACACGGAGAAAGACGAAGGCCAAAGCCCAAAGGAAGGACCAAAGCCCATGTTGATTCGAAGCCCATTCATGCACATCCATCCTCCAAGAGAGCCCAAAGGACCAAGCCCACGAAGATGAGATCAAAATACTTCAGGATTAAGCAAAGCAAATGAAGATTTAAGGAAGAATTCCCTATCCTATCCTTTCCTCGAAGATATCTCCAAGATAACGACGTCCAAAGGGGTGCAATCGTGAAGGACATAAACTCTAGAAGATGCGGTGAGTCTACACGCAAAAGATGAGACCGAGGCGGGCCCGAAAGAGGGTAGGCCGGCCGGCCTAGGCCCATGAGCCGGCCAGCCTAGCCCGTTTCCGAGGTGGTTCGGCCTCCCCTTTGACCGGTGGCTTCCTCGGCTCATAAATAGCTCGCACCTTATTCAACTCGGGGCATCTATCCACCCAGAACTCGACGAAAATCTAGGGCCAAGACCGGAGGGAGATGACGGCCGCCGCAAGTCTTCGAAGTTGTCTAGGAGATGGCTTAAGCCGCCCCTAGCCGCCATGACCTCCCTACGTGGTTGTGTCATGGTGGAGTTCATGAACTAGTTGGAGTCGTCGATGGTATGTACTCGGTGGTGACGATCCAAACGAATCTATTATGTGAATAATGTCTTCATGTCATCCGATCTATTTAGCGATCAAGTATCTCCTGGGTTGACGCTTGGGAGTACCTCTTTTGTTGATTTCGTTCTTTCTTTGGTGCACTAATTCTTAGATCTATTCTTAAGATAGGTCACATAGGGTGTTCTTGTAGCCGTGGTGGCTAGGGGTTCATGCCGGACATACCAAAGGGGTTCGACACATCTTCGTGCTCTGAAACTACTCTATCGATAGGGAGCGCCGTGACAGGGCGTGGCCTGTGTAAGATTTAGGGTTTCGAGGGTCAATTTAGAGGTCGCGATTTAAAGAGGCTTTGGATGAGATGCATGTTGTGCTTACTCGTTTAGCTAGAACTACAACTAGAATGCGTGTGATAGGCTTAGTCATACCTTCGGTCATGCTTTATCCTTACTGATGTTCATGGATGCGATCAACCTTTACACAACACTCATATCTATCAAAGGTTTACTCTATATGTGCAATTCATGCTTCATGTTAGGATAGATCCGTTAGATTAGATGGAACACATTAGGTAGTTCTTTGTCGATCCATGGATTGATAAACCTTGGGGGAGTACTCTAAGGGAAAAGCTACCACGATTGGTGCTCTTGCGGTACATAAATTGGGGCGCTAAGGAGCATCAACAAGCTTTTCTGGCGCCGTTGCCGGGGATCGGTAACTCGAACCCTAGGGCGATCTATCTAGTTTTTTGGACTAACCCTAATTTTTATTATTGCATATACCCTTATTTTCTTGTTTGTGTCCTTGAAAGCAGGTGGAAAAAGCTCTGATCATCGACACGAAGCACGGGAGCCTCCTTCGATCCCGACACCTTAGGCAAAGCAAGAAGCATGGAGACAGACCATTGGAGCTATGCTGAGATAAACCATTGGAGCCATGATACTCGCTGGTGAATCAATGGTGATGACCTTGAAGCCAAGGATGCACAACAAGACGCTCCGAAGACCACAAGATCAAGATCATCGACATCTTTGGATCGATTCGTAAGAAGTCATTGTTATCATCAATATTCTGCTCGACCTCAGAAGAAAATTGCAGTATAATTTTGGATATTCAAAAGCCCCATGAAGTTCCGGTTCCAATGAATCAAGAATGAAGTCAATCGAAGTTTCCTACAAGAAGTTATGGCCAAAACATCGAAGGTCGTGCACTCTAAAATTTTCTGGACAGCACGTAGCGCTAAAGTAAAATGGTCATAACTCTCTTGTTTGGACTCCGTTTAAAGCGAATGACCATTTGTTGGGAAGATAATTTCATAAACTTTTCAATAGAGCTATATTTTGGTATATGTTCTGTTGATAGCCAAATTTGGCACCTGTTGAGGTCGACCGGTCTGACCGGTCTGGTCTGTACAGTCCGAGTAGAATTAGGGTTTTTGTAAAGAGTCCTCATGTAATCCTACTCGTGAAGGGGTGCATCTTCCCCGGCCTATAAATATAAAGGCTAAGGCTGATTGAAGTTATTCCCAATCGAATCAATACAAAAAATTGCATTACTTTTATCTCTCAAACCCTAGCCTTTTCCAACCCTAGATTGCTTTCTTCCTTCGTCCCGGCGGCGTTTGAAGACGTTCTGAGTGGCCTGCCGACCTCAGAGCAACCCTACGATCACGAGCTCCGACAGGGTCCCTCCCGAGCTCACTGTTCTAGGTCTTCGCGAGTTCCCTGCCTGCACCGGTCAGACCGGTCGGCGAAACCGGTCAGACCGGTCCGCCCAGGGTTTTCGCTGTGTTGATCGTTTTGACGATCGTCGTGTGTTCTAGTGCATTCGAGTGTGTTGGCGCGATTCTGTGTCAACACACTTTTTGGCGACTCCGCTGGGGAATCAGATTAATCTGGTTTTAAAACCGATCTGATCTAGATTCTCCGAGAAGATGGGTACTCATGGTGAAATCCACAACAACAATGTCATCAAGGCAACCATGGAGGAGCTCACTGAAGAGGAGCGCAAGGCCTACCTCATCGCTGAAGAGCACCTGAAGGAGCAGTTTCTTCAGGGATTCAAGAAGGAGCGAGAAGGCCTATTCAAGATGGTCGGGGAGTTCGTGATGCCATCATTCAAGTTAAACCAAGACAAGATCGAATTACTTCCTAATGATCCCTCTGAATTAGTTAAACATTTCTCTCTCATGGTAGATTCAAAAATATCTGCTGCGCAAGTAGCTGCGGGAGAGACTCTTGCTGGACTTAATGATGAAAATGCAGCGCTTAAAAAGGGTAAAACTGTCGAGAGTGGCGCTCAATTCACAGAAGCAGATTCGGCTGGCACGTCTTTTACCCAAGATCAATTCTATGGGATGCCGCCGAACTCGTTCCCAGGGCAAACTCCATCGCCATCTACTGTCCATGCGCCACCGATCTCCTCGACCGGTCAGACCGGTGCTGGCGGTCAGACTGGTTATGCGACCGGTCAGACCGGTCTGACAGGACAGCAGCCAGTGCCCTCTGTGCCGCACACGTCCAACCCTAGTTCGGCCGTCCCTAGCCGAACTAATGAGATGGTGATGTATACAGGGCCCCATGTTACGTCACAGGAGGGATCTGGACCTCATCGAGGACCGATTCCTAACACTAACGTGGCTTACTCTGGTCCTACCATTCAACGTGTTTCATCCTCTTCATATACTTCGGCCAATGGTGCTTCTCAGGTCGATTTTAATAGATTTAAAGAAGATTTGACCAGTGCTCTTAAATCTAAACTCGGGATTGATATGGGTGGGTCGCGTTTATATCAAAAGCCATATCCTCCTGAGTTTGATTTTATTTCATATCCTGCTGGTTGGCGCGTTCCCGAGTTTGTCAAATTCAATGGTGAAGATTCTCGCACGACTTGGGAGCATGTTAGCCAATATGTCTTGCAATTGGGAGAAGCGGGTCTTAATGATGCTTTGCGGGTTCGCTTGTTTTCTTTGTCTTTGACTAAAACCGCTTTCTCTTGGTTTTCCTCGCTTGCACCGGGATCTATTTTAAATTGGAATCAATTAGAGCACAAATTTCATGATCACTTCTATAGTGGGGAAGCCGAAATTCGATTGTTAGATTTGACGTCGATTAAACAAAGCCGAGATGAATCGGTTTTGGATTACTTCCAAAGATTTAAAGCTTTAAAAAATCGGTGTTTTAATTCATCTCTTTTGGAGAAGGATTTGGCGGATTTAGCGTTTAATGGCTTGCATTCTTATTTGAAGGAGAAACTTGAAGGTTTTGATTACATTACGATTAATCATTTGCAAATGCGAGCTATTGGAACCGAATTTAAGTACAAAAATTCTAAAGATACTTTCAAGCCTCATCGGTCCAACACACATGTTCTTGATCATGATTCGGATAGTTCGGACGATGATAGTAAGGAAGTATATGCCGCTGAATTTGTTTGGCCATCAAAGGCCAAACCCGGTCCGGTTCCGTCTCTCAAGCCGATTCAAAAGAATCGGCAAGAGGAGCTGAAATTTACTTTTGATGTTTCTAAGTGTGATCGGATTTTTGACGAATTGCTTAAGAATGGTAACATCCGATTGTCACATGCTATTCCATCTCCTGACGAACTTAAACGACATGCACATTGTAAGTGGCATAACTCTACATCTCATGCTACTACTGATTGTAATGTTTTTCGTCGATAGGTACAATCGGCCATTAATGAAGGACAATTAGTACTTTCTTATATGCAAATTGACAAAGCTCCTTTCCCTGTTCATACGCTGGAATTGAACAATCCAAAGGTGCTCATTCGGCCGGAGCAGCCGAAGGAGCTAAGGGGAAGCATGTTGTCATCGGTGATCCAAGACCGATGAATACAAGTGACAAGATCCTTGCCCGGGAAGTTATCAAAGAGAAGACTGATGATGGCAAGGATACTTTGAAGATCATTGTCAGAAATCCCAGACTCGGGGGGCAAGGAAGCTCTCCACCAGAAATTGGTCTGCTGATCAGGCACAACCGGTCAGACCGGTCCGACCGGTCAGACCGGTTCTTCAAGCCAAAACATCTGGAAGTGGGTACTTGGAAGACCAATGAGGTGAAGGTGCAGGGAAGAGCTACTAATCAGAAGCTCACCTTCAACCAGTTGTTGAACAAGTACACAAAGGCCGTTCAAAACGATCGGCCGCTAAAAAAGAGACCGCGATCACTATCGCGGCAAGATCATCCAGCGTCCCCGAGGAGGGAGTTCAGCAGGCGCAGAGGTGATGTTGTCACATTGTATCCTCCTCAGAAGATGTATGCTACCATGCCATGGATGCCACCGGCATCAAATGCAACAAATCCGGTGTGGGAGCATGAAGGGATATGGATGTAGTGTTTTCCGATGCCTTATCCTAAACATTATCAGGGGGAAAGCTCCAGAGTACCAGTACATGACCGATTGGGACCATGCCAATCTGGTCTAGTGCAACAGGCTGCACCGGTCAGACCGGTCTCATCAGTGGTCGGGCCAAGCTCCTGTTCCAAGGTTCGAGTATCGCATCAAGGAGAAGAAAGGGGAGCAGAAGCCTGTGGCCGACCCAGAGAAGCTTAAAGCTGATGTTGTGGTTCAAATCGGTGAAATCAAGGTGCCCATAAAGGATATGGGCAAGAAATCGATGGATATAGATACATCGGTTGACGTTCCTTCGCAAAAGCCGGTCATGGCCAATGATCATGAAGCCGGTAGCAGCAAGAGCGCGGTGGACAAGTACCATCAGCCTAGGTGGTGCCCTTCGGGTTTAACTCATACACAAAAGAGGAAATTGCAGCACCTTCGCAACAAAGAAAAGAAGGAGCAGGAGAAAGAGAAGAAGAGGGATGAGGACTTCAACAGATACATGCCCATGTTCCCTCAGAGCAAGGTTTGGAAGGCCAAGACAGCTGATCAGCAAGCTAGACCGGTCGGACCGCTGCAGCCAACCAGTCAGACCGGTCAGACAAACCGGTCAGACCGCTCTAGCCAACCGGTCAGACCGGTCGAGCCTTCTGCAGAGCCAGCGGCCGAATCGGCGCCGCCCGTTTCGATTTCTTCTGTTGACGAAGCCCCAGCAGTTCCTCCAACAACCGAAGACGAGGAATTGGTGGATTATGAAGCATCTTCGGAGCGCACCAATTTGGAGATTAACGTGGTGCACTTGTCTTCAGATTACTTTGTGGTTCCGAAGGAAGACATTGCTCATCTTCAGTTTGGTCCTCGTGAAGCCGTGTTCCAGAAGCCAAGCGAGAAAGATAATCACCTCAAGGCTCTTTACATGAGGGGACACATCAACGGAAAGCCGATGACTCGCATGCTAGTGGATGGTGGGGCCATTGTAAATCATATGCCCTACTCATTGTACAAGAAGCTCGGCGGCCAAGATGAAGACTTGATCAAGATGAACATGACAGTCAGCGGCGTTGGAGGGAGCGGGCCTCTTAGCGCCAAAGGAGTTGCTTCCATGGAGCTCACCATTGGGAGTAAGACGCTTGCTACAGCTTTCTTCGTCTCAGAAGTGCAAGGTAACTACAATTTGATTCTTGTGAGGGATTGGATTCATGCAAATCAGTGCGTTCCTTCTACCTTGCATCAATTTCTTGTTCAGTGGATCGGCGATGAGGTTGAGATTGTCCATGGGGACACTTCATCCTTTGTTGCTTTAGCCGATTCGGATTCTATTAGTGCACACGACAACGTCAAGTGTTTATCGGGCGTGGACTTATCCGATTATGATTTGATCAGTTGCACTAAGGATGGTTTTGTCTCTGCTGTACTAAAGCCGATGGATAATCGGCTAAATCATTTAATGTAAATCAGATGAGTACAACAGAAGCTCCAAAAGCGACCGGTCAGACCGCCCGTGCCGACCGGTCAGATCGGTCCTGTCCCGTTCGGCGCACAGGGCCGACCGGTCAGACCGGACACCCCGACCGGTCAGACCGGTCCAACGCAGAATGGCTGCAGCAGAGGCTAGATCAATATCGGGCGCGTACGAACGATATGTGTGAAGCCATTGAAGATTCTGGTGATCTAGATAAGTTGGGCCAAGGGTTTACATCGGCCGATCCTTTAGAAAAAGTAGATATTGGTGATGGAACTATTCCTAGGCCGACTTTTGTAAACAAAAATTTATCGGCTGAATATAAAGCCGATTTGGTTAATTTATTGAAGGAATATGTTGATTGTTTTGCTTGGGAGTATCATGAAATGCCTAGTTTGAGTCGTGATCTTGTTGAGCATCGTTTACCAATTAAAGCCAGTTTTAGACCTTATAAACAACCGGTTAGGCGTTTCAATCCCATTATTTATGACCGAATTAAAACTGAAATTAATCGTTTACTTGATGCTGGATTTATTTGGTCTTGTCGTTATGCTGATTGGATCTCTAATATTGTACCCATTGAGAAGAAAGATTCAGGGAAAATTAGAGTGTGCATTGATTTTAGAGATCTTAATAAAGCTACTCCCAAGGATGAATATCCTATGCCTATAGCCGATATGTTGATCAATGAGGCTTCCAGACATCGTGTTATTAGTTTTCTTGATGGTAACGCCGGTTACAATCAGATATTTTTGGCCGAAGAAGATATATCTAAAACGGACTTTAGATGTCCGGGATTTGTCGGTTTGTTTGAGTGGGTGGTTATGACTTTTGGTTTGAAAAATGCAGGTGCTACTTATCAAAGAGCTATGAATTTAATCTTCCATGATTTGATTGGTGTCATCTTGCAAGTGTACATTGATGATATTGTCATTAAATCGGCCGGTTTAGATCATCATTTAGCCGATTTGAGAATTGCTCTTGAAAGGATGCGCCGGTATGGTTTAAAGATGAATCGACTCAAATGTGCTTTTGGTGTATCGGCTAGAAAGTTTCTTGGCTTCATTATTCATGAGAAGGGAATAGAAATTGATCCTAAGAGAGTTGAAGCCATGAAGAAGGTTGAAGCCCCTACATGCAAGAAGGATTTACAGAAGTTCTTGGGCAAGGTAAATTTCTTGAGAAGATTTATATCTAACTTGTCCAGGAAGATTGATGCTTTTACTCCTATTCTTCGATTAAAAGATGAAACCGAATTTACTTGGGGGGCAAAACAGCAAGAAGCATTTGAGAAGATCAAGATTTATTTGTCTTCACCACCCATACTCAAAGCACCTAGGAGAGGAGTACCTTTCAGACTTTATGTGCCTGCTGAAGACAAGGTTATTGGGGCTGTTTTGACTCAAGAGACCGAAGGGAAGGAATATATTATTACATATTTAAGCCGATGACTTATTGATGCGGAGACGAGGTATACATTTATTGAGAAGTTATGTTTGTCTCTTTATTATGCTTGTACCAAATTGAGACATTATCTATTATCTAGTACTTGCATAGTAGTATGTCAAACCGATGTGATCAAACATATGTTACAAAGACCGATTTTGAGTGGTAGAATTGGTAAGTGGGCTTATGCTTTGGTTGAGTATGATTTGGCTTGTGAACCTTTAAAATCTATGAGAGGCCAAATTGTAGCGGATTTTATTGTTGAGCATCGGATTAATGACAAGCATGATTTAGAAGTCGGCTATATTACTTGCACACCATGGAAGTTGTACTTTGATGGATCGGTTTGTGATGATGGTCAAGGGATTGGTGCTGTTCTTATTTCTCCGAGTGGTGCTGTTTTTGAATTTTCAAACCGATTGGAAGAAGAGTGCACAAATAACCAAGTTGAATATGAGGCTCTTCTATTTGGCTTGGAATTCTTGCAATCCATGGGCGTGAAGCATGTTGAAGCCTTTGGAGATTCTCTTCTGGTGGTGCAGCAAGTATCTAAGGTATGCCAGTGTTATAATGGTTCCCTAAATGCATATCTTGATAAATGCCTCGATATTATTTCTTCTTTCGATGAATTTATTATCAAACATATTCCGAGGGAAGAGAATGGAAAGGCAAATACTCTGGCTCAACAAGCATCTGGCTATAAATTTACGAAAAAATATTTTAACATTCGCAAGCCGATGCAAACGAGAGCCGGGTGTCTGGTTCTGGATGCACCGGTCCGACCGGTCAGCGAAATCGGTCTGACCGGTGATGCAGCTGTTGGTTCTGATTCGGCCAAAAAAGATGATTCAATTGTCTCGGCCGTAGCCCAGGATTGGAGGGTTCCTCTTATGTCGTATTTGAGAGATCCTGGTCGTGGCGCGGAGAGAAATATTCGGCGTTTGGCTTTCAAGTATGTTTTAATTAACGATGAACTTTATCATCGAACTGCCGAAGATTTTCTCCTCAAATGTTTAGACTCGGATCAGGCTCGGGTTGCTATGGGTGAGGTTCATGAAGGTATTTGTGGTACTCATCAATCGGCTCCAAAGATGAAGTGGTTACTCAGAAGAGCTGGTTTCTATTGGCCCACCATGCTATCCGATTGTTTTAGATACTATAAAGGGTGTGAAGAATATCAGCGATTTGGTGATTTGCAATTGGTGCCTACTGCGTTGATGCATCCTATTATTAAACCATGGCTGCTCCGAGGTTGGGGGTTGGATTTTATTGAACAAATTAATCCTCCTTCTTCAAAGGGGCATCGCTTCGTGTTAGTTGCTACAAATTATTTTACTAAGTGGACCGAAGCAGTTCCTTTGAAGAATATGACACATAGGGAGGTAATTGAGTTTATTGCTGAGCATATTATTCATAGATTTGGTATTCCACAAACTTTGACAACGGATCAAGGTTCTTCATTTATATCAAAAGAGATGTGTGCCTTTGCCGAATCTTATAAAATTAAGTTGCTCAATTCATCTCCATACTATGTTCAGGCCAATGGGCAGGCCGAGTCTAGTAATAAGATTTTGATCAAACTTATCAAGAAGAAGATAGAAGAAAATCCTAAGAGGTGGCATGAAGTGTTATCCTAAGCATTGTGGGCTCATCGTATATCTAGACATGGTTCTACTAAGGTTACTCCTTTTGAGCTTGTGTATGGTCAAGAGGCCGTTTTACCTGTTGAAGTAAATCTGGGCGCATATAGGTTGGCAAAGCAAAATGACCTCTCCGCTGTTGATTACCATGATTTGATGATGGATAATATTGATGAGGTGACCGACAAGCATTTGAAGGCTTTGAAGGAGATTGAGAAAGACAAGCTTCGGGTGGCCAGAGCTTACAACAAAAAGGTAAAACTTAAACCTTTTCAGATTGGAGATTTGGTTTGGAAGACAATTTTGTCTCTTGGGATGAAAAGCAACAAGTTTGGCAAATGGTCGCCAAGTTGGGAGGGTCCATACAAGATTGTCAAAGTTATCTCCGGAAATTTGTATATGGTGGAGAAGGTGCAAGGTGAACGTCTACCCAGGGCTATCAATGGGAGATACTTGAAGAAATTCTATCCTAGCATTTGGCAAAGTGCGTGAAGACGAAGACGGCCGGTATTGGATATCGCCCTTAGTTTTATTTTTAGAATTGTATGCTCTGTGTAAAACATGTACATCAGGATAGTTCTTGCTTTTTGGCTTGTGAAACTCACCAAAAAGCAGGGGGGCATATGTTGACAGCCAAATTTGGTACCTGCTGAGGTCGACCGGTCTGACCGGTCGGGCCGACCGGTCAGACCGGTCTGGTCTGTACAGTCCGAGTAGAATTAGGGTTTTTGTAAAGAGTCCTCATGTAATCCTACTCGTGAAGGGGTACGTCTTCCCCGGCCTATAAATATAAAGGATAAGGCCGATTGAGGTTATTCCCAATCGAATCAATACAAAAAATCGCATTACTTTTATCTCTCAAACCCTAGCCTTTTCCAACCCTAGATTGCTTTCTTCCTTCGTCCCGGCGGCGTTTGAAGACGTTCTGAGTGGCCTGCCGACCTCAAATCAACCCTACGATCACGAGCTCCGACGGGGTCCCTCCCGAGCTCGATGTTCTAGGTCTTCGCGAGTTCCCTGCCTGCACCGGTCAGACCGGTCGGCGAAACCGGTCAGACCGGTCCGCCCAGGGTTTTCAATGTGTTGATCGTTTTGACGATCGTCGCGCGTTCTAGCGCATTCGAGTGTGTAGGCGCGATTCTATGTCAACATGTTCTATTCTGTATACAGGGGAAAATCCAAGGCAGGAGCAACATAATGGGAGCAAGATAGAGGAGATAACGATGACGACTACGAGGAGGAGCTAGGGCAATGCTTTCATCAAGCGTACATGATCAACTTCAGAGGAGAAGAACAAAACAAAGACCTCAAGAACATCGACAAATAAAGACACAAGCGGTGTACCTTCGACAAATGAAGATGTTGCAAGCAAACCACAATGGATTACAAGAGGCGACATCAAGCTGCATGGAACACCTTCACTTCTTGCATGAAGGACCATGGATTCGCATCAATTTGAAGGTAAGAAAGTCAAGCTCTATGACTTTAAATGAAGCACTTTGCGGGAGGCAACCCGATCTTTTATTTTATTAATACGACCGTCTACATTGCACTCTTTAATCGGAATATCAAGTAACATTGTACCATTGCTCTAACAAAAACCACAACTTCATGTTGTTCATTCTAAATGTTATTGAGGGAGCACTTTGTTATTTGATCTTGGGAAACTTGTAGACCTTTTTGTGTGCCTATTAGTGTTTTGAGTCTTTCTCTTTGTGTCCTTTTAGAGAGATTTATGAAGCATTGCACCACCCTTTGATTCTAAACTTGTGGCTAGTTAACTTAGGCTAACTTTTTATTTTGTTTTAGACCACCTCATCATGTCATATCATTTTGTTCACCCACCCTGTGTTGCATTGCATACCATGTTGTTCGTCTCACCCTTGCATTGCATTGCATGTTGCATTAAAAAAAACTTTTTCTAAAAAAACATTGACTAGCCTCGCTTTTGAGATCCTAAAACCCTTAGGAAAACCACTCATAGAGCAATCCTATCGAAAGGTCCTTTCAACCTTGCTAACACTTGTTTTTGCTAACTTTGCATTTGCACTTTGCATCCATTCCATTATCCATGCCCTCATTTTGCTAGCTTGGTCTCAATCTTATTGATGTATGCTTTCCTATCCATGTAATGCTTATCATGATAGCATTTACCTTTAGCAATCTTGTGTAAACGTTGTGTTTAAACTTGTTTGCGGACCTCCATCTTTAAGCTCTTTTGACCAAGATAGCAATCCATTTTGTTCTCATGTTGTTTTAGGTTGATTTACAAGCTTTGCAATGCGCTTTACCTTTCTTGCGTTGTGAAGAATTTTTAACCTTGAAATGAACATGGTGTTTTGACCTCAGTTATATCTTTATGGCTATATAGAAAATTAAGCAACCTAGTTGTAAATATGGTGTTTAGAACTTGGTGCAAACATTGTCATTATTTATATATCTTCCTTTCATCTGCATTTACACTTGCACACATGAACACTCATCAGATTTCGCTAAGCTAGCTATCCCACAAGTTGAGATTCTAGGGATGGTTGGTTTGTTGGCATTTGTCTCTACTCCCGACCGTCACCCCGGGGGTAGTGTGTGCACTTGATTATTTTGCAGGCATGACAAAGCATTCCCATGAATTCGTGATCAAAGAAGAAATCAAATTCATCAACATCTCCAAAGTTCGAGAAAAAGCCCCGCTGTTTTCATCAAATTTTGCACATGGACAGAGACGTATAAGGAAGAAAATTTTGATATTCAGAAGCTCCATAAAATTCCCGGTCCAACGCATCCAAGATCAATGAATTTGAAGACCCGTACAAGGAGATATGGCAAGAACATTGGACGTTGCGCGTTCTGAAATTCATCGGGACAGATTGCAGTGCTGGGATGAAATGGACATAACTCTCTTGTTCGGAATCAATTTTGGGCGAATGAGGACTCGTTGGAAACGAAAATTCGTGCACTTCGCAATGGAGCAATGTTTCAGTACATATTCTATTTTGGAAATTGAAAGAAAAATTCGTGAAGATGAGGCAGCAATGGGACAATGAGGAAATGAAGGAGGCGGCGACGATGTGAAGCAATGATTGGGACCATGACTTAGAACAAGAAAAAGTTGAAGGAAATTGAGGCAACAAAGGTGAAGACACAATGAAGATGATATTCATACACATGAGGGAAGGACTTTAAGAATTACAAGATGGTCCATCTTCTCTTTCTACCCCTAGCATCATGCTAAACATGGGGGAGGATTTCGTGGACAAGGAAGAAAGATCTCATGGAGTAAGATAATCACGGTTGCCACAAGATGCTCAAGATTCTTCTTCCATGCGTAGCACAATGCTTAAGTATGGGGGAGGCCGCGCTACACTTCATTACGAGCATCGAGAAGGATGGTAATTCTTCCTCAACTCTTTCTTTTTCTAAATGCTTGTACATATATGCCTTCAACCATAGATGCAACATTTGCATATATCTCTCAACCTATCACATGGCTTCTAGGAGGACAACCTAGTTTTGTTTTTGTTTTCAATAAGTGTAGGATCACCATAATTTGTGCTCACCACATTGATACATTTTGGCAATGCCTTTTGCTTATGGAAAAATGATGAAAGTTGCTGCTTTGTTTTATCTACGCTATATTGTATATGACTTGACCATTTTCTCTTAATTAAATGGAATTAAAATGATTAAATACCGGCTCTTTTATTTGTGTAGGTTAAATGACTAAATTCTAGACCCACATATTCTATGTTGCTCTTTGATTTAAGTTTACCGATGACCTTACACCTTGTGTTGTTTAATTTGAAAACTTAATTCCTATACTATCTACATTTGTGAATCTCTTGCAAAGTTCTACCTACCAAAGTCTATACATACATATTCTTTCATGATGAAACCTTTAGATTGCAAACTTATATTTTGATGAGTTGGATTAAGAATGATTTCTTTGGTATGAGACTAAGAAGCTGGTCATTCCGTTTTTTTGTGTAACCTTCTTTTTGCTAGCCTATTTATCCATGCATTGTGAGTTTCTACTTTGGGAATTTTGCAAACCTCGTTGGATATCCACCCTAAACCAAAAATATCTTTTTGTGATTACCTCCTTGACCACAACCCAATTTGAGTATGGATTATCATTTCGACGGAATCAAAAGAATCAAGGGCACCATATAAAGAAAAGTTTTGGGAGACAAGGCTCCCTGGAGATTCAAGCGGTTCTACGAAGAAGAAGGTGAATTTGAGATACTTCCCCTAGCTACTTGGTTCTCCTACTATTCATACTCGAGGATGAGCATTCGTTCAAGCATGGGGGGATGGCTGGGTAAGAATTCTATGTTATCAAAAGTTATAAGGAGCAAAAAGAAAGAAAAAAAGAAAGAAAAAAAGAAAGAAAGAAAAAAATAGAAAAATGAAAAAAAAAGAGAAAAGAAAAGAAAAATGAAAGAAAAAAAAAGAGAAGAATAAAATGCTCCTTAGCTCTTTTTGGCTTCATTAATTTTCCAAGTTACTTTGAAGAACTATTCCATACTCAAATCTTCCAACCATATGCAATCCGATAACGAGAACTTCATTTGTGTCTCGGGATCATCCATTTGCCACTTGCACATCTCGACCTATCTAAATGTGTGTGTTTCATCTTTCTCCCTCTCCAACATTATTTTCCAATGGCCTTTTTGACTAGTCTCGGTAATTCCAATAGATCTTTCTCTTAGTTTGATAATATTTCAAGTATAATGTTTTTCTAGGATTGTTTTTACCTACCAAGCTCCACATAAGCCTTCCACTTTTATATATGAGTAGAATAGGTTGAAGACAATCTAATGTAGGCTTGAGCGACTTGATGAGATGATTGTTTCTATGATCTTTTGCAAGAGACCTCACTTATGTTTGATATGCATTCTTTTGAACTTCACAATGAAACAAGGTAAAGGTTTGAAGTTTGCTTAAGTTTGAGAGCATTGCATTTATTTGTTATTGTGGCTTGTTCTTTAATTGCTAGTCTATCTTCCATAATGAAAAAGTAGATGGTCACAACATGAACTTAAATGCTAAATACTTGAGAGAGCAATATGTCTTGTTATGTATGACTAAGTGCAGAGAGGACATTGAGGGGCAACGCTGATTTCTTTATAAGCAAAGCTCCTGGACTTACTCGAGGACGAGCAAGGTTTAAGCATGGGGGGGAATGTTGGCGCTCCTTAAGTACCAATTTTATCCCTTGTTTATCCTTGATAATGGCATGAATTTAATATCAAAATCACTAACCGTCCTAACCCCGGCCTAATTATTGTTCATTTTCACATTTGCACATATATTTTGGAGGAACTTTGTTTTTGCAGGTTTTTGGCCTATTTTGGAGCATGAAATGACGAGGCCCGTGATCGAGCGCTAACACGGAGAAAGACGAAGGCCAAAGCCCAAAGGAAGGACCAAAGCCCATGTTGATTCGAAGCCCATTCATGCACATCCATCCTCCAAGAGAGCCCAAAGGACCAAGCCCACGAAGATGAAATCAAGATACTTCGGGATTAAGCAAAGCAAATGAAGATTTAAGGAAGGATTCCCTATCCTATCCTTTCCTCAAAGATATCTCCCAGATAACGACGTCCAAAGGGGTGCAATCGTGAAGAACATAAACTCTAGAAGATGCGGTGAGTCTACACGCGAAAGATGAGACCGAGGCGGGCCCGAAAGAGGGTAGGCTGGCCGGCCTAGGCCCATGAGCCGGCCGGCCTAGCCCGTTTCCGAGGCGGTTCGGCCTCCCCTTCGACCGGTGGCTTTCTCGGATCATAAATAGCTCGCACCTTATTCAACTCGGGGCATCCATCCACCCAGAACTCGACGAAAATCTAGGGCCAAGACCGGAGGGAGACGACGGCCGCCGCAAGTCTTCGAAGTTGTCTAGGAGATGGCTTAGGCCGCCCCTAGCCGCCATGGCCTCCCTGCGTGGTTGTGTCATGGTGGAGTTCATGAGCTAGTTGGAGTCGTCGATGGTATGTACTCGGTGGTGACGATCCAAACGAATCTATTATGTGAATAATGTCTTCATGTCATCCGATCTATTTAGCGATCAAGTATCTCCTGGGTTGATGCTTGGGAGTACCTCTTTTGTTGATTTCGTTCTTTCTTTGGTGCACTTATTCTTAGATCTATTCTTAATATAGGTCACTTAGGGTGTTCTTGTAGCCGTGGTGGCTAGGGGTTCATCCCGGACATACCAAAGGGGTTCGACACATCTTCGTGCTCTGAAACTACTCTACCAATAGGGAGCGACGTGACAGGGCGTGGCCTGTGTAAGATTTGGGGTTTCGAGGGTCAATTTAGAGGTCACGATTTAAAGAGGCTTTGGATGAGATGCATGCTGTGCTAACTCGTTTAGCTAGAACTACAACTAGAATGCGTGTGATAGGCTTAGTCATACCTTCGGTCATGCTTTATCCTTACCGATGTTCATGGATGCGATCAACCTTTACACAACACTCATATCTATCAAAGGTTTACTCTATATGTGCAATTCATGCTTCATGTTAGGATAGATCCGTTAGATTAGATGGAAAACCTTAGGTAGTTCTTTGTCGATCCACGGATTGATAAACCTTGGGGGAGTACTCTAAGGGAAAAGCTACCAAGATCTGTGCGCTTGCGATACATAAATTAGGGCGCTAAGGAGTGTCAACATTCTATTACTAGATTTTAGTTTGAGGAATATTTCATAAACAATTAAATACATGATGCGAGCTGGTTCTAGCAGTAGGTAGAAGAACACAAATAAGATTAGATGCGACATGGACTCAGAGTCAGGTTGATGTCGATAGGGGGTTGACGCAGTGATGATTTGTCACTGTGCAGGTCGAAGTTGAGGCAGCGCAGAGGGAAGACGAATAGCTTCGAGCGGTCGCGCAGATGCGCTGCCCAGAAACCTTATTCCCACCCCTCGTATAGGCTTCAAGACGGTAAGGGTTCGGAGATACCGCTCACCCTCCTCCTCAGTGCATGCCAAGGGAAGGGCCGGCGAGATCCAGCAGCTCGATGACACAGCACAGCGAGAGGTGGAAAATGGCAGGGAAAAATTGAGAGAGAAAAACCTGAATGTTTCCAGTCCACTTATATAGGCATGGCTGCCCTCAAGGAGCCGTTATCTCTTTAATAACGCCCATAAAAGACACTAAAACTTATTCAGAATGATTATGACAATTTACTGGGTATTATGGCATTAATCGGACATTAATTATCGCCTAATCAGTGCACAACAGTTCAAATGTGAGAGACACAAGTGACAAAATATGTGCTGAATTATAGCCACGCGATTGCACGTCACAAGTCATGCGAAAAGATGCAGATACGCACGCGCGTGCATGCGTTGGTGTTTGTTTATCAAAGCCTTACACACTCCATCTCTTACCTTCTCCATTGAACGCATGGAAAGTGCTCTAATATTTAACTTGGTGTCCACTTGCTTGTACTAGTAATGTGGAACTAAACCAACCAGTCACATGTTGCTTTGGAATTCTCCTGGATGGGCCATAAATGGGTCAAATTCCAACACCAAATACTCCCTCTATTTTATGAATAGTGCAATTCTTTGTTTGAAAAAAAAATCTCATAAAGAGTGTAACTCTAAAGGTTGGATCCCAACTACCTGCCTAACTAAATGGCCTATTTTGATTTATATGAAAAAACTACAATATGTAAAATAAATGAGAGCATGAGAGTCTTTTCACGCTCCAACTAATCTGTTTGAAAAAACTGAATTGCACTCTTCATGGCACGAAGGGAGTATTTATGAATAGTACAGGGAAAGACGAATAGATGGAATTACTCAAAATACACAGAGATTTGGTACCGGTTGAAATTCCTATTGAGTAATAGACGTTGTGACACAATTTTAGGGTGGGCCATGGCCCAAACTGACAGTACTATAAAAATAATTTGTAAGAGCTTTTTTTTCTAAGGACGACCAAAATTACGACTTGCTTCCATAAATACAAACCGATTACTACAACTTTTGAGCTACATCTAAAAATATAGTTTTAGAGGTGGGTGATCCCATCATCTACCCCTACAAATGTAGCCATTTTCAGGAATTCATTTCCTGAGGCGTGTTACACCCCCACCCGCACCTGAAAATGTTTTCCATGAGACTGAAATTTTCAACAATCTAGACTTATAGTTTACGATAACCTTAGTGTAGAAATTAAATTTTTTAATCTATTTTGCCATATTCTACCATTTAAATGAGTTTTCACCACAAAAAGAAAAAAAAATCAATAGTAATACGTAAAATGGCATGGGGTTGTACTTTAAATGAATTTTTATCATCAATAGAAGATTCAAAACATTATGAATAGAGTTTGATGTACATTTTTTTATAAAGCATGGACTCCCCACAGTAGTATCTTATACAACTCAAACCATACTTTGAGGTTTTTCACAATCTTAACCCTTGTATATAATGAAATATGCTTGGCATTTTTTTCTGTATCTAATTCACAATAACCATACTATAGAGGATAAGCTTTTCTTATTTATTTTTCTATATTCCAAGATTTAAATGAATTTTTGAAATAAAATAGAAAATATTTTCAGGGATGAGGGTGTTCATATTTTTATTGATCGTAGATAGATCTGCAAGTATACAAATATTACTCTAGCTTTCACACACAGAAGTATTCCAGAGTACCGTATCCACTAGGAAATATGAGTATATTATCTACTATTTGGGTTCATCCATGGACACTGCAGTGGATAGAGGTAAGGGGGTAGAGAGGAGTTCTAGGGCTAAGAATCTATAAAACAAGGTATAACTATCCTAGATGCTTACTTCGGCTACTATCTTTTTCCTAGATAAAATCAGGCTGTTTCGTGTTCTTGCATTTGAGTGCTGGATGCTTACAACGGGGCACCTACAAGTTAGTGTTGATGTGCAAGTGAGTGTTGATGGTCCTTAAGTGAAATCCAACCGTCAACTCCTGTATAAAACAATGGCACAATAAACACCTAAACTAAAGATAGGACTTTAATTCTAATCAATTCCACAAGTTTTAGTGAATAACTGTTTACAGGGACCATGCCTACATATGGAAGAAAACCATGCACAAAAAAATGAAAAATTACATTTTAGAGCAAGCAGGAGAATTGGAGGGCTCACATCCTGAAGTAAATCAACCCAAGATACAAAGAAACACACTTGTGACCAATTAGAAGCTGGCACATGCTCACCACATTTAGACTGTCAACTTATTTGAAATAAATTGAGCTTTGCACCCTGTTCCATACAAATTTTTACTTGTTTCTAATAACGAGCTCCACAAGTTTTGGATGAGTTGTGCTTGCAGGGGATTGTGTACCAAAAATGAGCCAAAATTGGCAAAATACCTAGGCCGACGGGCCTCGTCTAGGCCAGCCGGCCTAGCACCTCTTCACACATCAAAGATCCAGGGAAAAAGAAACACACTCACATTGCCTCAGAGCCGAGGATTTCAAGTTGGTTTGATCCAATGAACCGAAAGGCTTCACCATGGATTGAAAGGCCCACAAGTCAGCAAAGGTTCAACGTTGATGTACAATGTCGGCAAAACGGAGGGCCGAGAGGCACTAGAGCCAAGCCGATAGGCCTTGACCATTGACCAGGCCGGCCGGACTAGCAACCGTTGCGCTTCAGGCCAATGCAACTTCTACCGACCCCATCATCAGAGCCATCCACACAAAAAGGCGGTGCCAGGTGGGCACCATCCCTAGGCCGGCCGTACTAGGGGAGACCGGCCGACCTCAACCTTCACGTGGGAATTACGACTGCCGACCTCACAATTGACGCACCGGCCAATACCGACCTTCCAAGCACTATAAATAGGCCAGCTCTCCTCACTTGTAACACACACCAAAGGAGCTCTCCTCTCTTCACTTTATTGAGTTGGTTTAGTAGCTAGGAGTTAAAGTTGAGGCGAGCTTATCTCGGGATTCCGGAGCCGTCATCAGAGTCTGGTATAACCTCTTGTTTCTTTTCCTTTGACATTATTAATATAAGTTATATTCTTTATTTTTTCGAGTCGGATTTACTTTCCATGTTTATTTGTCTTTCCAAAGTACTAGTACTTGTGTGCGGAAATAAGTCCTCTAGCTTAGGCTAAGTTTTCTATCTTGTTTATCGGGATCTTACCTTACGGGTTTTCTTGCCCGGACTAGTTGAGCTCAATTTAGTTCGCTACATTGAAGGGTATTTCTCCTAAAGGCCTCAAGACAAATCTTAATATCGAGTGCAGAAGTGGTGTCTAGCTTAGTGTTAGCTAGAAAGTGTGTTCCACCCCACGGTACCACAGTGTTAGGTGACAAGTAGTGACAGCCTTGTCTGTCCTTTGTAGTCCACCATGTTAGGGTGTTTTCATAGTAGTAGTAGTAGTAGGTTGCCTTAGGACTCCCCTCTCATCCCTTTTTAAAGTCATTCCTCTTCCGGCCGCTGAAGTAAGTTCTAGTTCCTGTTATCATGTCAAAAGCTATGTTTGGTTTAGCGAGGCTAGCTCTATAGTTTAGAAGTGTTTCAGGTGTCCTATCTCGCTCGTTGTCCTCCCAGCTACATACATATCTAAGGAGTAGAGTCTCCTATGTCAGACGGTCATTATCTGGACATTTATCCTATCCATTTATCTGACTTACCCATGCTAAATTAGTCAGTTGATATAACTAGTAAAGTTTGTTGTTCAATTCTCGAAACTCTTTATTTCCCTGAGTATATTTACGATACCTTGAAATAATGAAAGGAATCGGGTGCTCGTAGCCTAAGAGGGTGAGAGGGTGAATTAGTAAAACTAAAAACCTTATCCTCAAGCTCTAACTAATTTGCACATAAATTAAATTAAGACATACTATTTAGATGTGCAACTAGTGTTCTTCTAATGTGAAAACCCTCATCCCAAAAGAGTTATGCAACCTGTAGCCAAACCTATCAAGATACTACTCTAAGAAAGTAAGGCAAACAAGTTGCAAGTATGAAATGCGGAAGCTTAAATAGGGATGATAGAATGCAAACTCTTGACACGAGATTTATCCCGTGGTTCGGTTAGGCACTAAGCCGCTCCTACTCCACGTTGTTGAAGCACTCACGAAGAGTATCACTTCTCGGCCACCAAGTCACTCCTGGGTCTCTTCTTGCATCGCCACCAAGGCATGCAAGTCACCACGGTCACCTTGGCCCTGGGTACCACTAAGGAGCTTCTCCACAAATGATGAGGGTCTCCACATCCCCCACACAAGGATGTCGACGCCGCTCCACACCAAGCCGGAGGGTCATTGACGTTCCCGGTGAACCACCAAGACTCCAAGGGGCCGGCACATCGACTAGAAGTGTTGGTTCACTCTAAAATCACAACACAAGGCATAACACCTTGCTCGTTCACTCACTCAAGACCTAATCTAGTAGTAACACTTACAAAGCTTGTGCTAAACCTAAGAATTTGATCACTAAGCACTTGGGTTGACTTGGAGGTGTTCTTGGATGTGTGTGAGACTTCTCTGAACTCTAGCAACTCCAAAATGGCCGGGAGAAGCCATATATATAGCCCACAAACTCAAAGTAGCTGTTTGTAGCCGTTGGGGCATTTCTGCAAACACCATCGGTTCAACCAATGAGGTTCAACTGATGAGGGGGCATCGGTCTAACTAGTCTCTCTTAATCTGAAACTAGCTGTTGTGCTTCTGATGCACTGCCTGCTGCTGACTCGGCACCATTGGTTTAACCGATGCAATGCACCGATGACCCATCGGTGCAACCGATGCTGAAGAGATCTGCCTCGATTTTTTCTGGAGCACTGATGTCATTGCACCGACGTCTTGCTCTGATGCACCATCGGTTTAACCGGTGCTGAAAACCTGGTTCCCGGTCGCTTGACATGCTCTTTGGACAATGCTACCGTTAATGCACCGATGTCCATTTCTTGACCTTCGGTTCAACTGGTGCCACCGAGATTTCTTGACTTGGTCTTCATGCGCTCTGTCCAATGCACCGATGCCTGTGCGTCGGTTTATCCGATGACTATCGGCTAGGCCGGTGCAGGGTCATCGATTAAACCGGTGCTACTTCTCAAAAATATTCTATCTCTGCTTTTTCACTGTGGTTTGAGTGTCTCGACGGTGAATTGGACACATCTCTACGGCGAATTGGACACATTGGATTTTATCCATGGGACCTAAAACTCCTACAAATGTGATCTTACAAACTTGTTAGTCACATTGATTATGTTGTCACACAATCAGCAACACAAACAATGGCCTAATGGGGCCATGTTCCTTACAAATACTCCAATGTGAAGTGTTACAGCGGTGATTCTGTGCGCTTGCAGAATATCCATTCTTATTGAGCATAAGAGACACCGACATGCCGATAGGATTGAATTTAGGAGTTCTGGCTCTGGTTCAACTTAAGCCAAGGATGGCTGGCTCTGAGTACCAATTGTGAGGAACGAATAAGATTCTACCGAAAAACTAACCTATAACTACAGATGCTATGGAATCTGAAGAACAGCAAAGGGTAATTCAGCAGGACCAGCATGTATATTTAGTATATCAAAATCACAAGTACCTAAAGGACCTGATACACTAGCCGTCGGTGTGGCGTCGTAGCTACAACTACTAAACCTGCCTAGGGTTTGTTCTCCAAGATCCAGAATGAGATCCCGGTTCACGTGACCAGGTTAAATACATGTTTGGTGATTACATATAAATGAAATGGCATTAAGCCTTTCAGATAATTGTCTAACATTGGAAAACAGGAGGTAAACGAAGTGCCTTTGCTGTTGTGGTCGCGTGCCATCGGATGAAGGATCAATGCACTAGCAGAACTCACTGAAGAGTTAACTTAGCTGCTGACTTCACTTGTCGCCATGAGTTGCTCGAGTCTGAGGAAACTGAACATTTGGTTCCTGACACCCCGAAACCCGGCGGCCGGCTCCACCCTGGGTGTGTCGAGGCTTATAGTAGATGAGGGAGGAGACGGTGGTGCCGATCGTCCGCCTCCGACGAGGAACTGCCCGGCCCTAGCTCGATATGGCCGCTGGAGGCTGCAGAGAAGACAAAGGGAGGCCAATGGCGGCGAAGAGTGGGCAAGAAGGAGGACGAACCCTAGCTAGGATGAGACTTGGTGAACGGAATGAGAGAGGGAGATGAAAGGAGGACTGTCGGAAGGTTTAGGCCAGCCGAACGGCTGCAGCCCACCAGCCGAATGACTGTGATAGGGATTGGGTCCTTATTGTGTCATGGACGTAGGCTGCAGGAGTGAGAGGTAGGAGGTCGAGGCTGGAGACGCGCTTGATGGCTCTTGGGCACCGTGGTCGTGCGTGAGGAAGGAGACAGGGACGGCTAGGGTTCTAAGACTCCTGTCTCCCAAAAGGAAGCCGAGCAATATGTTTGCTCTTTGCTTAAATCACACAGTGTCTTACATCTGTTATACAGAAATAAAATAGATAAATGGGCCAGGCCCCTAATGCGTCTGCTTCTAGCCACTAATGGGCCTCCTACGGGGCGGGTGTACTGAATCCCGGTCAGGCTGGAGTTGATCAGTCCAGAGCCGGCTGGCTTCAGTGCAGTCTAATGGTGTATTATACGCACATATGCAAGTGCAAAAAACTTTCTTAGAAGTCAAACATGTAATCTGTAGACGTACCACATTTAGTATTGTGTCGGCCCCTAACACAAACCACTACAAGAAAAAGTGACATTAGTGCCGGCTGGTAGGGGCTGTTAGTACCGATCATGGCAACCGGTACCGGCCAACCGGTACTAACTTGAGGTCCATTCATTTAGTACCGGTTCCTATGACTGGTACTAAATACACCACCCACGTCACCCAGAAAAGAAAAAATGAACTGGGTGTTGTTAGGATTCGAACCCACAATCTTCAACCTCGCGTGTAACTTCCTTACTATCTCATCTATGCATCACATGTGACTAGATGCGAGATGCTTTCCCTTTAAAGTAGCCGTGGAGGCCTATTTTGTAAGACACCGACCGGTACTAAATATCATCACTTAGTACCGGTCGGTGTTATTGACCGGTACTAAATGGCCGCGTCATTTTAGTACCGGACCAAAACACCAACCGGTATTAAAAAGTGACTTTTAGTACCGGGTGGTGTTATGACCCGGTACTAAATACACCCCCGGATACCATTTAGTACCGGTCCTAAATGTGACCGGTACTAACACTCATGGACGAATGACTAGTTTTCTGGTAGTGAACTGCAAGAGCAGACTCCCAGAATTGTACATGCCACAGCACACCGTGGGTCGCGTGCCCGGAACTTGCTGTCGGCATTAGACAACCGGAGTCAGCAGCGGCTTCTTGAGAACGTGCGCCTCAAGGTTGCCGAGCACCAGGTCGGCCATCGCCCGGCGGGTCTCGCGCGTCCCGCTCCCCACGTGCGGCGACAGGACGACGTTGTCGAGCGCCACCAGCGCCCAGGGTTCACGTTACCGACCGGTCCGGCCAAACCGGCGCGGTCCGGTACCGGTATACCGGACCGGTTTGGCCGGAAACCGGTCAAAGTCGAATTTGAATTTAAAATCCGATGTGCAAACGGTTTAGACTAGTATACCGGCCAGTTAGGTTTGGCCGGTAAACCGGTGATTTAATGATATTTTCCGACGGTTAAAAGTGGTTCCCCGGTGTGAAATAAAAAGAAATTTCGGCATGAGCTATGCACATATTAATGTAAATGACCACACCAAAGCAACAATTTATAATCATGCATACAAATACAATAGTAATAAGACCCATTATAATTATGCATACAAATACCGAGTCATACAGTTATACACATCAAATAAAAGTTCAACGTAGGAATGGGAAGACCCCCATTTGGGACGCGGTTTGGTATTCGGTGGTGGACATCAAAGCGATACCTCGCACTCTAAGCAGCTCAGCCTTGTAGTGTTGCCAAGTTTGGCCCGTCCACGCCGATGTTGTCTGTCATTCCTGAACTAACATAGTGTAAAAAATGGGGGTCTTCCCATTCGTACACCCATCTCGTCGGTGGCTGCATGCTGATGTCAAGAATGGGGTAGTGAAAAGAGTGCCTGGAATCGCTGTAGGAGGAAGAAGAGTACTATGGAGTGTCGGAGTCCGTCGGTCCACCTGTAAGGATCACCGAGGTGTCCGACCCTAGAGGGGGAGGGGGTGAATAGGGTCGCTAATCGCTTTCTATCCTAGGGCTCAATCTATTTGCATAAGATAAACCTAACACGTCCTACACATGCTAGTTATGACTAAGGTTTATCTATGCTACTCTCTACTTACCCCTAAAAGACTTGCAACCTATAGCCAATCCTAATCAAACTAACTAGGAAAGTAAAGGCACGCAAGAGAGAGCAAATGCGGAAACGTAATACAGTAAATAAAGAGGTAAGGGAGAGAATATGCAAACTCCCGTGAAGACACCAAGACACACGATTTAATGTGGTTCGGTTAGGATACCAAGTCCCTCCCTACGTCCACGGCTACTTGTCCAACACGAACAAGTGTGATGCCAAGTCTCTTCGCTTGATCACCGTCTTGCGTTCGCCACCAAGGCTTCCGGCAAGCAAAGGCTAAGTGGTGCCAAGTCACCAAGACAAGGCCACCGCCACTATCTCTCTCAAAGCGTCACCAATGGCACTGTCTTCACTATTGGAGCTTCTCCCCAAGAGGGGTCTCCTTCCCCGCACAAAGTGTCGTTGCCTCTCCACACCAAGTCGGAGGGTCACACGACGAGTACAATGATTGCTTGCCGCAGCAAGACTTCTCTCAAGCTTGCTCTCTCAAGAGCTAAGCCTAAACAAGTGCTAAGCACTTTCACAAGTGTGCTTAAGCCTATATGATGTACAATGATGCTCTATGGTGGTTGGAGGTGTTCTTCAAGTGTAGTAGGCTTCAGCAACTCCAGCACTCACCAAATGAGGCGTGGGGTGGCATATATATAGCCCAACCCCTCAAACTAGCCGTTGGAGGAAAGCTGACAGAAAAAGCTCGTAACGCCGGTTAATCCGATGCTCCTCCAATGGCCATCGTCGGTTCAACCAGTGAAGGTAATCTCCCCACTTGAAAAAAACTAGCCGTTAGTAGTACGGGCAATTAACTGATGTACCGTCGGTTTAACCGGTGAATGTAACTGTCCCATGATTACTGAAAAACTAACTCTCTGGACAATTACACCGACGTTCACTTTGCCTTCATCGCCGGTTTAACCGGTGCCTGTAAAACTCCTGCTGCTTCTTCGGCCTCCAAGTCCATTACAGCGGTGAGTGTAAAACACCCAACGCCGGTTAATCCGGTGCCAAACCCTAGCTCGCAGCTTCTATGTTCATTGCACCGATGAGTGCAATTTGCTCATCATCGGTTTAACCGGTGATAGCAAATTGTCTTCGTTTTGATCTTTTCGACTTGGATTTCTTCACGGTCTCTTCAATTCTTGGCCTTTGGACCGAAGAGATTTCAGGGCCTAGCTACGCCTATCTTCTCTTAGTCATCACTTGAACCTAAAAGCCTGAGAATGGTCATTTTAACAATCATATTAGCCCAAGTGTTGTGTTGTCTATATCAATCACTAAAACATTATATTGATATATGGCATGAGAGGCCATTTTCGCTACACCACCTGTTTTCCTCTGCGAATGCGGTGCTCCATAGTCGGTGTCCTAAGTAGCATGTTTGAACTGAGTCTCCCCTGCAATCAACCATATATCATAATTAGTAGTTAATACTTATAGTCATAAATATGTGTGCATTTGTATGTGCAATGTATACCTATGAAACGAACACCACGAGCACCACCACTACCACTAGTAGGACCACCAGCACCACCACCACTACCACCAGCACCACCACCAGCATCAGCGTCAGCACCGTCACTATCATCACCATCATCGGCCGAGCTGCTATCGTTGGACTTCTGATACGGAGGACTACGCTCACCTTCGCCATCATCAGTCTCGATGTCGCTGCTCACTGGTTTTGTTGTTCCTTTGCCTTTTCGACGCTTCAGGTCACCCTTCGTAGGCCCCTTCTGCAACTTCCTCTTCCCTAGGTGAGTGTCACCCACATTTTTACGTGCCCAATCACTGATGGAATCATCTCCCGTAGCCTCACGTAGATCTGACACGTTTATTTGATCTCTGACAAGATGGGACGGGAGAGGGATGTCGCTGTCATCATCATCCTCGTCCAGAACTGGAGCCCGGTTAGATCTACCATATTCCATCCATTCTCGCACCGGATTATTCTCATCATAGAAAGAAAGATGGGCCAGCTGGTCAATGAAATCACCTTCTTCATGCATCAGTGGGCCGGAGACCTCCTCAAGTCGCAGACGAAAGTTGTAGTTGACATAGACAACCTTATTAAGTTTTTTATGCGACAACCGATTGCGAACCTTTGTATGCAGCAAGGCAAAAGTACTCCAGTTCCGCTCGCATCCACTGGACGAACAACATTGTGAAACAAGTCTCATGGCAAGGTACTGCAGCTTTGGAGTGCTTGATCCGAACATCATCCACCAGGACGCTGCATGTGCAACCGAGTATGTAAGCAATATATTCGAATAGAGAAAACAACAATGTCGTACGGAGTAACTCTTACATGGGGATGTCTTTGGGTCCATCGCCATCCGCATTGCCATTTCACTACCATACTCGCCAAGCTTCTGCCGAAACATGTCAAACACCTGCAATGCCTGCACGGCGCTCTGGAGATCTGTCATGCGCTCTAAATATACCTAAGTCATACACCTAAATCCTAAAACAAATCAGCTAATACTCTAAATCATAGGGAAAAAAACTTACCTGGCCACGGCTTAGCGCCGCTCGTGGCCGGTTTACCGCCTCTCCGGGCCGGTAAACCGAGATCCTCAGGTGGCTAACCGGTCGGGACCGGTAGATCTGCTACCGGCCCGGCTTACCGGCTAAGTTGACCGGCTAGCCGAGCGCCGCGGGCGGCTGGCTGGGATCGGGCGGCGAACGGGGCGTCCTGGCGGCGGACAGGAGCGTCTGAGGGGGGAGCGGACTGAGGGGGGCGCGACTGAGGCTGAGGGATACTGAGGGGGAGGTTAACTAGCCGCTGCCGCGCGATGGGCCTCAATGGGCCGTCGGTTTTTTTCTTTTTCTTTTTTCATTTAACTTCAAAATTCCACAAACTATAATAAATGAACGAATTTTTGAGAAAATTTGACACCATTAAATTCGTCGCATCTTAAACTATTTTTTAGGAATCTTTTTAGGATTTTTTCATTTTTTTTTAATTAATTTGAATTTTGAATTTGGGCCGGTTTGGATACCGGTCCCAAACCAGAACCGGGCCGGACCGGTTTGACCGGTAACCGTCAAACCGGACCCGGTCCCATCGTGACGGGTAACCGGTCAAACCGGACCGGTTCCCACCGGTTTGGCGAACCATGCCAGCGCCTCGGGCACGTCCGGCTAGTCTTCAAACACGTTCAGCCCAGCGCCGCCGAGGCGGCCTTCAGCCAGCGCGGCGACGAGCTCGGGCTCGTCGAGGTGCGCGCCGCGCCCGACGTTCACGAGCACGCCCCTGGGCCCGAGCGCCTCCATCACCTCGCGGCACACGATGCGGCGGCTCTGCTCGTTCAGCGAGCACGCCACCACAAGAATGTCGCTGTTGGCTGCCAGTTCAACTGCTGTTGGGCGATATGTGTAGTTGGGGTAAGCTGGCAGTTTTCTTCTCTGGTAGTAGCTGACCGGGCAACTTGAGAGCTAACTCCAACAGATTGATCTTTTATTTTCTTCTTTCTCACCATATAGGGAAATCTTCTTTCTCAATTTCAATATATATAGAAGAAGTGTTCCAGCGATTGATTTTTCCCCCTTTCTAAATGGAAAGTGAGATGTGATGTCTCTCCTTTCTATTAGGGATTGGAAAGAAATTATTGGGGATTGAGAAAAAATAAAGAAAAAAGGGAGATGGAAAATCAATCTGCTGGAGTAGGTTTTTTCAACATCAATCCCCTATATTGAGAAAAAAGTGTAAAAGAAAAATGGGAAGATCAATCTGTTGGAGTTACTCTGAAAAAGCTTCCACCCTCTTAGCTACGGCAAGCCCGATCCTACCTAGCCCAATAATGCCAACTCTTTTGCCAGTAAACTACCAAAGGAACAAAATCACTGTTACATTTACATCTTATTATCTTAGTATTATAAATGCTCATTTTCCATTCCTCCACGCACGTTAATCTCCACACGAGGCACTTTGGAAGAAAGGACAAATTCTAAAAGTTTCTCATAAAAATAAAAACATCTAGCTATTAAATTTGTAGATGTTAATTGGCATGGAGCCATAGACAATAATAATTAAAAGGGAAAAATCTAGTTTACACCCTTGAACTATCGCAAAAGTCCGATTTTTCAATCTTAAACTACAAAACCGGATAAGATAGACCATTCAACCATTAAAACCGGGCAAATTTGGCACTTTAGGTGGTTTTGAAAATTGTTTTCCATTTATGAGAATTAAAATTATTCAAATTTAAAAAAAAATTCATAAGTAATTTATTTTAAATAAAAAAATGTGAAATGGTTATCAAAATGTTTCTAAAAATGTAACCTATCTATTGGCATTGTACTTGTCATTTATTTGAATCCAATTTTTTATGTTCATAGTATTTAGTTGCTTGTAGTTATGCCTATTATTTTTGAATAAATAAGATTTAAATAGAGCAATAATAGATAGATTACATTTTAAAAAAAAACTGATACTAGTTTCATATTTTTGTATTTTAAATTGGATTAGTTTTTATTTTATAGATCTCATTAGAATTTTTTAATTTTTCTTAAAAATACGAAACCACTCTAAGGCCTAAATTTGCTCGATTTCGATAGTTGAATGGCCTATCTTATCCGGTTTTATAGTTTAAAGTTGAAAATCAGACTTCTGCGATAGTTCAAGGATGTAAACCGGACTTTTATTTTCTAGAAAAAAAATGCATACCTCCACCATAAATTTATATCTAACTACATGCCTATGCCAAACTCCTTAATCTTCATATAAATAACTCGCCTATGCCATTATGAAATTAAGTAACACCTTTAGCAAGCGCTTATTGATGCAGTTATCAATTTCAAAATAAATATATGTCTTACTCTATACGTTGTGTTTATCAATCCAGACGAGCACATGTTTTTGAAGGAAGAAAACGACCCCAAGGGACTTTTGTTTACGTGTTGTTTCATGTCAAAATGTCCTGTTTCCTTTATATACATCAGATTTTAAATACTTGTTGGTGTATATTATATTAAAGAGTGGTAGTATGTAGTGGCGGATCAAAAATTTGCGCTTTGAAGGGACTCATCTCTCTTCTCCTCCCTTCAAACCACCCCCACCCCCTCTTCTTCTTCCGCTTCTGGTTGTATTATAAAATACTAGAACCTAAAGCAAACCCACTGCTTATACTCTTATAAAGCTATTATTAAGTAGCCTGATATATCTACATCTAAAGTTACACGTCTCCCATCATCATTAATAATAACCTAAGTAACCCACAAATCTGCACCCAGATTACCTGCATTTCATTAGAAAAAGTGGTATCCCAATATGTTTCTTAAATATAGGAAAACCTAACTAAACGTACATATGTGTGATATGTTACCGTTCACATCATATATACACACTAGTACATAAATGGTATTTGATCTATGATATTTGTCTCTGTTTCATTTGGACCTGGGACTAATCCCGAACTAATCTAGGCATTAGTACCGGGTCCAATGGCTAGGGGCATGGGGGACCTTTTAGTCTCGGTTGGAACTACCAACCCGGACTAAAAATCATCATTTAGTCATGGATGGTGTTGCTGACCGGGATTAAAAGTCTAAAACTTTTTCACATGTTAGTTTAAAACAAATGCACCTCTTTATGTGATGTGTTGGTGGGGTGGTAAGGAAACAACACGTGAGATAAGAGGTGCTTGGTTCAAGTCTTGCAGACCACCCAGAATTGGTGGTGTTTGCTTTTTTTTTTTTTTTGGTCATGGTGATATCTGCTATTTTTTTGGTCTAGTGGGCCTTTTAGTTGGGGTTCCAACTAGGACGAATGAGGTTGTGTCTGCTAGTGATATGTATTCAGAGATAACTACATGAGTATTAGTTGAGTGCTATGTCAAAAGATGGGTACTACTATGAACCACCACATCTAGGATGTGATAAGTCCTCAAACCGAATCTTTACGTACAATAGCTTTGATACCTTGCAGTATAACATTTAGTATGCTAGACTACCATTCTCTTATGACGCACCTGTCTTAATCAAATAGACAAAATAATCCTTATATTTTTTTCCATTGAGCAGAGATGGGTACAGTGACTGAACCATATAAAATGATGAAAACAAAAGTGCAGACAATTTTAGGTGATCAATAAAGTAGTACGTTAGTAAAATCTTCATTCTTAATAAATACTCCTTCCATTCTAAATTATTAATCATTTTAATTATTTTAATTTATAGACTTTACTACACGCTACAATTATTTTATCTAGATGTATAGTAAAATTTCTGAATGAATTTAGAAATCAAAAATTAAAATGACTACTAATTTGACGCAAAGGTAAATTACTCATGCTGCAACTGACATAAGAACTATTTGGGTTCAATGAGAGAAGAAAAACTGACGCGTGTTGAGAGGGCGTAATCGCCGATGGCCTCCCACTGGCCGGCGAGGACGTAGCTGTCAGCCTGCGGGATCCTGCGGAGCACGGCGAGGTCGGCCACGTCGTCGGTGAGTACTCCCGGGGTGTTGGTGACCCGCACCCCGCGGTCGCGGCACCTGGCGAGGTCGACGCGGTCAAAGCCGACGGAGTAGCACGCGATGATCTCGAGCCGCGGGAGCGCGTCGATAAGCGCGGCGTCACCACCGCAGCCACCGCCGGTGACGAGGGCGCGGACGGACGGCCCGTGCGTGCGGAGGAAGTCGTCGCGGCGGTCCTGCGGGAAGTCCCAGCAGAAGCGGAGGAGGCGGCAGCGGCGGCCGAGCTCTTGCTCCAGGTACGCGTCCACGGGGTGCAGCAACAGCACGCACAGGGACTCCATGGATCGCCGCTCAAGCAGGAGCTAGCGGTGGAGACCGGCAGATGGGTGTACAAACGGGAAGTGCCAAACCATATACGTCTGGTTTAGGTGTGGAGCGTGGACTTCGCAACATTATTTGTTTTTTGTTATTCTTGCTCATAATTTGAAGTTACTTTTTCAACTATGTGATTTTACCTTTTATTTTTTACGGGGCATTATGAATCTGCCATTAGTCTTTGCGAATTTACTCCTATATTTACCGTTGACTATGGGTAAAATTGGACTTATAAATAGTAAAGGGTAAAATTATAAAAGTAAAATAACTATTACTCCCTTCGTCCCGAAATGAGTGTAGTTTTAACTTTCAAATTTGTCCCACAAAGAGTGTAATTTAAGCTTATAATGAGATTATGTAATTAAAGCAATACCAAGTACCAAGAAACCATTGTATAGAAAAACACATGCAGCCAAAGAAATATTTAGTAGATATTACATTTCTAGTTCCAATGCATATGAATTTATGAGGATATAGAAAGCTGAACAAATAACACCGTTTTCAATCACAATTGCTAGAAGTAATTAAGGGTAATAAAGTTTTTTTTCGATAACACACAGTAATGTGTCTGACATTTTTTAAACATACACTTATTAAATGCCCCAACATTATCCTATAGATATAAATGACTCGATCGCTACCGGGACTGAGGAAATGAATACTAGCCAGCTGTGTGCATCATTCTTGTTCTCTTTATTTGTTAGATGCATACGTGTTCCTTCATTTACAAAAAGAATTGTAATATCAAACTGGAACTTGTAACCAATCACGACGTGGCGGCTTGAGTGTTGGGAATTGCAAACTGCTTGCCCAAATTCAACCTTCCAAATGAAATAGAAAGTGTGAGACAAACTCCACCAAACATTGTGAACTTTGTTATTGACGTGTTTTCTCATTTTGCACATTTATGATCATCATTAGATGTTACATAGTTATTTTATTCTATTTCAAAAAACGATAAAATTTTGTTTTGTTTCGTTAGGGCAGATTAAGTGTTTTGTTGACAAGCAAAGCTAAGTGCTGGAAATTTTAAATCATTTATCTTGGAACCTTCCAAAAGAAATGGGAAATTGTAAGGAACATGCCCCGTTATGCCATTGTTTGTGATTTTGGTGATTGTGTGACAATATAATCAATGAGACTAACAAATATGTGAGATCATATTTGTAGGATTTTTAGGTCCCATGGATAAAATCCAATGTGTCCAATTCGCCGTAGCGATGGTCCAATTCACCGTCGAGACACTCAAACCATAGTGAAAAAGCAAAGAGAATATTTTTGAGGTGTCCAAATGACCGCCACGACGAGTTGGACAAGTGGATGGAGAATCAGCTGCAACGATTAAAACGACGACCACCCCATTGGTTCATCCGATGGTTGCCGGATACACTGACGCCCATGCATCGGTGCAAGTTTTAGTGCCAAATGGAATCAAGTCAGAACATCCTTAAGGCACCGGTTTAACTAATGGTATACTTGGAGGCATCTGTGCAATCACCATACTATTACTCAGAGATGATGTCAAGTGCGCAGGAGCCAAATTTTCAGCACTGGTTGCACCGATGGCCATCGGAGCAAGCATCGGTGAAATGACGTCAGCTGAAGAGGACCAAATGCAACGGCAACGTGACGATCAAGTGTCACCGGTTTAACCGATACCCAGCATCGTTTTAATCGATGGTGCAGAAGTGTCAAAGGAGCCAACGGCTACTAGTCGGTACAGTGTGACCGGTTTAACCGATGCCCTCGCAGGAAAAGGGTAATGGCTAGTAACGGCTACTCTGAGTTGGAGGGCTATATATATGGGTTCTCCTGGCCATTTTGGAGTTGCTAGAGTTCAGAGAAATCTCACACACATCCAAGAACACCTCCAAGCCATTCAAGAGTATAGCAATCAAATCTTTAGTCCTTAGTACAACTTTGTGAATGTTAATGCTAGATTAGCTCTTAAGTGAATGAGAGAGCATGGTGTTGTGCCTTGTGTTGTGGTTCTAGAGTGAACCAACATTGTATCTCGGTGCGTCGGCCCCTTGGAGTATTGGTGGCTCGCCGGCACGTCAACAACCCTGCGGCTTGATGTGGAGCGGCGTCGACATCTTTGTGTGGGGGATGTGGAGACCCCATCCTTCGTGGAGAAGCTCCTTAGTGGAACCCGGGGCCAAGGTGACCGTGGTGACTTGCAAGCCTTGGTGGCAACGCAAGAAGAGACCCGGGAAAGACTTGGCCGAGAAGCGAAACTCTTCATGAGTGCTTCAACAACGTGGAGTATGAGTGGCTTAGTGCCTAACCGAACCACGGGATAAATCTCGCGTCAAGAGTTCGATTCCTCTCATCCCTATTTAAGCTTCCGCATTTCTTATTTCAACTTGTGTGACTTTACTTTCTTAGAGTAACATCAAGTTAGGATTGGCTATAGGTTGCAAAATTTGTTTTTGGATGAGGGTTTTGCACTTGTTGAACCATAGTTGCACATCTAGATAGCATGATCTAGTTTATGTTTGGTGCAAATTAGTTGGAGTCATAGATTAAAATTTTTTATTTACCTAATTCACCCCCTTCTCCTCGTAGGCTACGAGCATCCCATCACTTTCAGAAACATGATCGGAAATTCACAAATTTTGACAGCCTGTGATGGATAAATGGCAACCCTTTAGGTCAGCCCACGCAAGTACCTCGTGGGGATTGGGTAGGGACCAAATAGCCTGTCTACTAGTCAAAACTCCGATAGCTTCCCCCTAGAATCATTATCTTGAAAAAAAATGACACCCATCTTGAGTATTTCCATTAAATAATAATTTAAACATATTGTGTTGGGAAATTCCAGTACAGGACAAGGGCTCAATACATACTGTGGTGCCTATGAATAATCGAAGCACACTATGGGGATGCTTCCCGGTTTCTTGCTGGGCAAAGTACAAGCATGTACAGTTCCTAGCTAGTGAGCTCAAGTCTGTACATGCAGGACATTCTAGTAAAAATTTGAAAGTGTGATTCCTGCTCGATCAAGGTTGACACCGAACCTGAAATCTGAATATTGAGTCTATGCATATTCAGTAAAACCTCTTTTCAAATAGATTTTGTTCTTACTTTTTCTGCTGCCTTCTTTGGAACGTGGAACCTCATCAGCATATGCAAACAACATTCCAAAGTTGGCTACCATGTTCAGCCCATGTGTGGTATGGTTCTATCAGCAAGTTCTTTACTAGACTGGTATTGTCGCTAATGCTACAACTCCTTTTGATGATTTTCAGCATACAAATAAAAGTGATGCTTTCCGGATTTCAGTTAAAGTTTTCAAATATTAAGTGGGAGAAGTGATATAGCTCAATAGGTTTCGTGGGGCCAGATGAACCTGCTACCTGTCGGGTGTCAATATTAGGTATATCCAGACCAAGGATTAGCGGCCCAGCAACTCGATTAGTTTAGGGAACCAGTGCGCCAGACCATCGCCCGACCCTTGCAGAGAGGGGAGGCTCCGTGTTGCCCGACCTCTCCAGACGGGTTCCGCCTCGCACGACCTCTATAAAGAGTCAGCCTCACTCGACTTTTGCCGAGAAGCAGCCGTACGCTTGGCCCCCACAATTGGGATGGCTATATGCCCGACCTTTGGCAAGGGCCCACCATGCCCATATCATCCGTTGACCGACTCACTAGGCCCGACCTTTGGCAAGGGCCCATCATGCCCATATCATTCGTTGACCGGCAAGTGAGCGGACGGCTGGGGCGATGGGACGCCTGCTGACATGGTGAACAATGGAGCGCACGACCCACGACCCCTATGGGGCGGTAGACCGTAAGGTAGGGGTGTGCACCGCTCATATGGGAGGACGCCACCTCCCCGCTACACAAACCACGCGACGATGGACGGAAAGCATGTGACCAATAGGGAAGCTAGGGCCCAGATCCAACGGCGTCAGAGGAGATCTCCCTCACCATAAGATATGAAGACTCTCTCTCAGCATTGTAAACAGACTCTTTTTCTTGACATATAAAAGGGAAAGGGAGCCCACCTCACGAGAGGGGAATCCAATTCCAATATACACACACTCTTACACCCATAGATATGAAGACTCTCTCTGCATTGTAAACAAGCCCTTTCCCTTGACATATAAAAAGGAAAGGGAACTCACCTCAGGAGGGGGGAATCCAATTCCAACCCACACACTGTCACACCCCATAGCAGAGCACTCGGCCCTAGGCGAGGGGAATCCAATTCCAACCCACACACTCTCACACCCGTAGACAGATCACTCGGCCCTAGGCAGCGTCAAGGGACCAAGAGCAAGAACACACGCACAAACACTCATCACCAGAGATCTCATCCCTCTCTCGACTGTTTGTATCACCCTACTGCAAACTAATGCAAAATACATGAGCAGCAGCGAATTGAACATAGGAACATTCTACTTGAACCAGTATAAAACCCTGTCTTTGCATATCAAGCACGCCAAAAACACAATCCACAAGAATCACTAACTAGTGCTAAGAAACACTACACTACCGTACAATGGTGATGCCTAAGGCCTTCTCAAAAGCCTCTCTACTCTCTAGTCGTGGGTGCAGTGCACCCAGAGAACACGGACCATGTAAGCATTTGTTCTCTCCATTGATTGAATAAATGCAATCTTTACCAAGAGAGCACAGAGACTTTATGCAGTTTTTTTATTCAACAAGACCGGCTAGGAGTTGAACCCAAAAGAGGCATCAATTCTTCTTCTCTCTCCCCATGCATCGATTTACATCGGAGGAAGAATCGGCCACTGGAGAAGGCCTGCCCAACATATAAACCAACGAGAAAGCCTTTCACCTACCTGCTGCATAAAAGGGAATCTTTCACCTTAGCTAAAAGATCTTAAGTATTATAATTATGTTATTCCACGGTGACACCACGAATTCAAAAAATTCATAAACATTCCCATTATTCCTTGGTGATTTTCTTGAAAACTGTTATTTGAGTTCCTTTGTGTTATTCTTTGGTGTTACACGGATAAAGTGATGAGCAAATATACAGGAAAAGGGAACGTAGCCTAGTTCTATAAGAACCTCCTGTACAAGATAAGATAAGTATTCACAAAGAATGTTGTTTTGAAACAAGCAACACGTATGTCGGTATGTGGCATTTTTCACAGTAAGCGCTATTGAAAGATCTGTTGGATGACTGTCTCTGCATTTCCATTGTACTGCATAAGGAGTTGGATGGCGTCAGCCCTCGGCAAGGCAAGAAATTCCTAAACAAAAAAGGATATAATCATTAATGAATTATCATAAACAAATATGGAGATGACAAATTCATAACTAAATAAATTGTGGTCAAAGTCATAAATGAAACTTAGGTGTTGATACCTAATCATGCTCATCTGACATCAAAAGGAAGAAATTAGCTAGTCCAACAAGGCAACAACTTTCCACTCAGTTTTAAAGGAATTGAGATGAAAATTCCCTGTTTCCCTCTTAAGAAACTTTTAAGGACACCACGGCAGATATGAAATACTGAGATAGAAGCTGAAACATTTTTTGAAGTCTGACCTTAAGATAAAACCTGAGCAATGGCTAACTGGCCACAAAAACAAAATTTCTTTGTACATACAAAACAGTTTGCCAGACTACACTGCAAACCCCATGAGTTAGAGAAGCAGCAAATGGTGCAAATGGAGAGGTCGGCCCTTACTTTCAGACAAGGAAAGGGCTTCGACAAGGGGATCCCTTGTCACCGATTCTCTTTAGCATTGTTGCTGACATGTTGACTATATTGATTAATAGATCCAAGGCAGAGGGTTAGATAGGAGTAGTACCTCATCTAGTTGATGATGGCCTATCCATTCTACAATATGTGGATGATATTGTGCTCTTTATGGAACATGGCCTTGAGAGAGCTCATAACATGAAGTTATTACTTTGTACCTTCGAGCAACTATCTGGACTCAAAATAAACTTAGTGCAATCTTCTGTTTTGGAGAACCATTATAGAGATTTATGTCACTATAATCCACGAATTTCTCCAATAGTATTTGGGTATCCCGATACACTTTCGGAAATTATCAAATGCTGATTGATTAAAGGTTGAGAAGCGCTTTGAGAAGAGACTCGATAGCTGGAAGGGCAAAAATATGTCAACAAGTGTAAGACTGACTTTGGCCATGTCTGCAGCTTTTGGAGCTTTTCTGAAAAGCTGTTGCTGCCTTTTTGCTTCTGAAAAACTAATAATCGCTTTTACATGATGCTTTTAACTTTCTAGACTCTAAAGCTACAAAAAGTTTAGAAAACTGAGCTTTTCAGCTTTACATATAAACTCAGCTTCTCTAAGCTTTTGGCTTTCCGGAAGCTACGCGAGAAGTTCGCTGTTTGTTTGAGCTTTTGGCTTTTCATGCTGAAAAGCTTTTCATGCTGAAAAGCTGCCAAGAAGCTCAAACAAACATGCCCTTCTTTGCAATACCAAAGGAAGTTCTCAAAAAGCTAGATTACTTCGGATCTTCGTTCTTTTGGCAATGTGATGACCACAAGAAAAACTATCATTTGGCTAACTGGGATATTTTGTGTCAACCTGTAGAACAAGGGGGACTAGGATTTCATAACCTAGATATAAAAAATACTGCCTTACGTAGTAAATAGTTATTCCGTTTACTCACAACAGATGGAATATGGCAACAGATTCTGCGGATCAAGTATCTAGGAACAAAACCATTAGCACAAGCAACATGGAAAAATGGTGATTCCCACTTCTAGGCCAACCTATTAAAGGTCAAGCGGGACTTTTTAGTTTTTACAATATGGGACATTCATCGTTAAGAATGGATCACAAATAAGATTATGGGAGAACAGGTGGCTAGGAAATAGAACACTATGAGATCAGTATCGTAGGTCATTGCGACCACCCTTGAAGATCTGCATTTGTGGTCTATGGCAGGGGCTAGAGGAGTTTCCTACCTCCTCGCCCTGGTGCCTAGTGACGTTTAGTTGTTGGCCCTGGTCTGGTCTTCCCTATTTCTTGTTTAATAGAGAGTCGGCATGTTTGTACCTAGGGGGGTTACAGCCCCTTTGTATCTGTAACACCAGGGGGATAAAACCCCCACCCCTTTTCTTCTTCTTAGTATAATGATGCGCAATTCTCATGTGCGTTCGAGAAAAAGTTCCGTTGGAACCTACATCAGAATGGTATGTTCTCAGTAAAATCTCACTATTTAGCTCTAATCCATAATGAGATTCCAAACATTAACAAATGACTTTGGAAACTCAAAGCTCCAATGAAAGTTAAAATATTCCTATGGTGTCTCGAGAAGAGTAGTGGTACTAACAAGACAACTTAGCTAAGAGAAGCTGGCAGGGTAGTAAAAAGTGTTGCTATTGTCACAAAGATGAGACAATCAAACATCTGTTCTTCGACTGCTACCACCAGCGTATGGTTTGGACAATCACTCATGCGCCTTGTGGTCTTCCACAGCCTCGCAGTGTGACGGATATGTTTGGGCAATAGCTAATGGGGTTTGTAATGAATTTAAATCACTAGCACTACTTGGAGCAATGGCTACATGTTAGTCTTTGTGGTTGTTTCGAAATGCATTGATATTTGAAAACAAACAATCTTCTTTTTTTAGGTTATCTTCACAATTTTGCACTGGCTATGTACATAGGCTATCCTCCCACGGCCTATCATACAGGACTTAGCTGTGGAGCCATCGCAGCAGTTGGTGTTGGTGTATATTGAGCCCATGTATAGAGGCCCATCCAGAGGCCATATATAGAAACTATATACAGCGGCGGAACCAGAAATTTTGAATAAGGGGGGCCGAGCAGATACTTTATACTATACGTGAGAAACATATCAAGATATATATACGTGTTCCTAATATTTTAGATAGAAAAAATGCTTTACATATGTTCTGTTTGCACTTTACAACTTCGCAGACGTATTGCGAATTTGTATTCTCTTTCTTTCATAAAATAATATCAAATGTCTTCGTTTTTTTAGTTTGACCATGTTTTCTGAAAAAAATTATAACATACTCCCTCCGTCCCACAAAGAGTGTAGTTTTAGGAAATTTCAGACACATTACTTATCTAAACAAATGACTTTGTTACCCCTAATTATTTCTACCAATTATGATTGAAAACCGCATTATTTATTTGGTTTTCTAGAAATGTAGGGTATTCACTACCGGAAAACGGTATTTTGCCGTGTGCTAGAATCTTCGCCGTGTGCATTATTTCGGGCACACGACAAAGACCTCTTTTACCGTGTGTCGCCAGAAGAACACACGGCAAAGCAAAAACACACAGGAAACCTTACTCTTCGCCGTGTGCCAAGGGCCAGCACACGGCAAACCTTGCTCTTCGCCGTGTGCCAGAACCAAGGACACACGGCGAAGTCTGAAAGTTCACCGTGTGTCCACGGTGCAGACACACGGCGAACAGACGCCGACGCCGTCAGCTAGCCCGGACGGCGCCTTCTCGCTTTTTTTCGCCGTGCGCCTATATATACACACGGCGAAAAGGTTCGCCGTGTGCGCGACTTTTGACACACGGCAAACAAGGGCTTCGCCGTCCCTGTAGCTGCCGTCGGCGCTTTGCCATCGGCGAACAGAAATGTCATGCTACTTTAATTATTAGCACATATTTAGTTAACCAAATAGAGTCCCAATACTTAATAATTAGGGTAATTAGGGGTAGGAGAGTCTTTTATATAGCCATAATTTATTCTAAAAACTCCAGAATGCCTTATATTTGGTGACGGAGGGAGTAATATTGGAGTCTTCGGGTTGGATTTGACTAGTATTTAGCTAGCTGCCTAGGTAGATGTGTATACGTGCACTGTTCAATATGTGTTGTTGGGTTTGTTAAGGACGATGGCCGAAAAACTTAAGTACAAAGCATCGTTGCATTGATTGACCTTTGTGTTGGGCTTTAGAATATAGGTGGGGGTTAAAAATTTTCACTGATTTTAGGGGGGGCCGTGGCCCCTGCTCGCCCCCCCTGGTTCCGCCGTTGACTATATATCCCACCCTTCTAGGGTTTGAAGGAATAGACACAATTATTCTCTCCTTCATGGTATCATTAGCCTAGGGTTTTCTCTCCTCTCTCCCTCTCTTCCCAGCCGCCCGCAGCAGCCGCCGCCGCCGGCTCATGGCCGGCCGGCCTCCTCCTCCCCCCTCCCCCTCTCCTCCTTCCCTCCCCTCCCTTCCACTGCTCCGCGTGCCGCGTGGGCCGCCGCTCCGAGCGCCGCCTGGGCCTCCGCCCCGTCCACTGCCCCTGCAGCCGCCGCCGCCTGGGGCCGCAGCCGCCGCCCGCGCGAGCGCGGCAGGCGCGGGGAGCGCCGCAGGGGGCGCTGCCGTCCCGGACTCCCGGCCGCCGCCGCCCTTGCCCCGCGGGCGCAGGGGCGCGGAGGGCGCGGGGGGCCCCGATCCGCCCCTCCCCGGCCCGCTGCCAGCCCTGCCTCCCCTTGTGCCGACCCTTGGCGCGACAGGAGCAGGGGACGCGCCGACCCCGGCCACAGGGCGGCCGCTGCAGCCGTTGCTGCTGCAGGGATCCCCCCTGCGGGCGCCGCCCCTGCTGCTGCCGCTGCAGCCCCTGCTGCCGTCGGCGCCAGGGCCCTTCCCGTGGGCGCGTGGGCCCCTAGCGCAGGCGCTCCTCCTCCTCCTCCTCCCTACCGTGGGCACCGCCGCGGCCCTCACCGCGGGCTCGCGGCCCCTCGCCGCCGGAGCTCCTACGGCCAACGACGCCCTCGCCGCCGCCCTGGCACCTCTCGCGGCCCCCAGCGCCGCCCCTGCTACCGCGCATGAGCGCGCGCAGGAGGTGCTGCGGGATCTCAAGGCCAAACTCGTCGCGGCCAAGCTCGTCCAGGCCGTTGCGCATGCCGCGCAGGCCGTCGTCGCGCCCGCCGCGCACGTCGCGCGGGCCGCCGCCTCCCTCGCCACTGCGTACGCCGCGCAGGCCGTCGCGCCAGCCGCGCAGGCCGCCGTCGCGCCCGCCGCGCACGCCGCGCGGGACGTGCGGGGCCGCCGCCTCCCTCGCCGCCGCGCACGCCGCACAAGTCGTCGCGCCCAAGGACCCCGCGCAGGCCGCTGCCTCCCTCGCCGCCGCGCGCGCCTCGCAAGCTGCCGCCCCAGGCGCGTGGCTGCCCAGGGCGCCGCTGCCGCCCCGGCCGCTGGATCCACCTTCCCCGGGGCCCCTAGCGCCGCCCCTGCTGCCAGACTTCCCGTGCACGCGCCCGCGCTCGCGACGGCCGAGCTGGCCACGGCGCCCGTGCCCGCGTGTCCTGCGTTCGGTATGCCGCCCGCGGTCGCGCCGTTCTGGACCCCGCCCGGGCCAGCAGCCGACCTAGCCTGGGGGTGGGACCAGGTCGCACTGGCGCAGTCCTTCAGCGCCATGGGGCGGGCGCCGCCAGTCAGCACCGAGTGGATCGCCGACTCGGGTGCCTCTTTCCACACCACCCCTGCTGCCGGTATCCTCTCTTCTGTCCGATCCCCACACCCCTCTTGTCCTTCTTCCATCATGGTTGGCGATGGGTCTTGCCTTCCTGTCACCGCCGTCGGTTCTGCTCGTGGTTCTTTTTGTCTTCCCAATGTCCTTGTTTCTCCTCGGATGGTTCATAACCTTCTTTCCATTCGTCAGTTTACAGCTGACAACTCTTGTTCCATCGAGTTTGACTCTTCTGGCCTCACTGTAAAGGATTCGGCCTCCCGGCGTCCGCTCCTCCGGTGTGACAGCACGGGGCCTCTTTACACCCTTCGCCTTCCGTCTTCCGCTGCACCACTCTCGCCTTCTTCGTTTGCCGCTTTTGCCGCGACGCCGTCTTCCACCACCTGGCACCGCTGTCTTGGTCACCCTAGCCGCGACGTTCTAGCTCAGCTTAGTCGTAGTACCGACGTTCCTGGTACTAGAGCTCCTGCTGAGCACCTCTGCCATACGTGTCAGCTTGGTCGTCATGTTCAGCTTCTTTTTTCCTATTCTTCTTCGCATGCGACGCATGCCTTCGATCTTGTTCACTGTGACCTGTGGACCTCTCCTGTTCTCAGCCACTCTGGCTACAAATACTATCTGGTGGTGGTCGATGATTTCTCACACTACTCTTGGACTTTCCCTTTGCGCGCCAAGTTTGAGACCTTCCCCACCCTCCACTTCTTTGCCTGGGTGTCCACTCAGTTCGGCCTCACCATTAAGGCCGTCCAGTGTGACAACGGGCGTGAGTTCGACAACTCCACCTCCCGTTCTTTCTTCCTCTCTCGGGGTGTTCAGCTGCGTATATCTTGTCTGTATACCTCTCCCAGAACGGCAAGGCTGAGCGGATGATTCGCACGACGAACGACGTCGTGCGCGCCCTTCTGATCCAGGCCTCTCTGCCCCCGCGCTTCTGGGCCGAGGGCCTCCACACCGTCACATACTTGATTAACCGACTTCCATCCACTACTTCCCCTGCTCCCACTCCACACCACGCTCTCTTCGGTACCCCTCCTCGCTACGACCATCTTCGGGTCTTCGGGTGTGCGTGTTACCCTAACACCTCCACCACTGCTCCTCACAAGCTGGCGCCCCGCTCGACTCGTTGTTTGTTTCTTGGGTACTCCCCTGACCACAAGGGGTACCGATGCTTTGACCTCACCTCTCGCCGCGTCCTGATCTCCTGACACGTCGTGTTTGACGAGTCGGACTTCCCTTCTCCACCTTCTCCACACCTTCTCCTAACCCTGAGTTGGAGTCGCTGTTTCCGACTGACCCGGTGGTTCAGCCACCTTTAACTGTCCGTCCTTTCCCTGCAGGTTTTCCCGGTGCACCGGCACCGCTTCCGGTGACCCTTGCTGCGCCCAGCGCGGCCCCGGTGCCCGCCGTCGCGCCACGCGCGGCCCCAGGACCTCCTGTCGTGCCGTGCGCGGCCCCGGTGTCTCCTGCTTGCCACGCGCGGCCCCGGTGCCTCCTCCTGCATCTACGCGGTACGCTCAGCCGGTGCAGGTGTACCGGCGTCGTTCGACGCCGACACTGGCGCCGCCTCCGGCTCCGGAGGCTCCTGCGACGCCTACACCGGAGCCGTCGCCGCCGCCGCCTCCGCCGACTCGCTCTCGAGTCGAGCCGGAGGTGTACCACCCGCTAGTTATCCATCGGGATCCTCGGCACATCCATCCCATGATGACTCGGCGGATGGCGTCTCAGGCCGCAACTCTTTCCGCCACCGAGGGGGAGCCGCGGGTCTCTCCAGTACCCTCTGTCCGCGACGCCCTGGCGGACCTTCACTGGCGTCGCGCGATGGAAGAGGAGTACGCGGCTCTTCTCGCCAACCAGACATGGGACCTCGTGCCGCGTCCGTCTGGTGGCAATGTGGTCACAGGCAAGTGGATCTGGACGCATAAGCGTCGGGCTGACGGCACACTGGAGCGCTACAAGGCTCGCTGGGTTTTCCGGGGTTTCACCCAGCGGCCTGGTGTGGAATATGATGAGACCTTCAGTCCATTGGCGAAGCCCGCTACGGTGCACACGGTCCTCTCGCTTGCACTCTCTCGCTCCAAGCCTGTGCACCAGCTGGATGTGAAGTATGCGTTTCTTCACGGCACTCTGTCAGAGACTATCTACTGCTCTCAGCCAGCGGGATTTGTGGACTCGAGTCGTCCGGATATGGTATGCCGGCTCAACAAGTCCCTCTATGGTCTGAAGCAGGCTCCTTGAGCCTGGTACTCTCAGTTCGCCACATTCTTGCTCACTTTGGGGTTCACCGAGGCCAAGGCTAACACTTCTCTGTTCATCTACCGCCGTGGGAATGAGACTGCCTACCTGCTGCTCTATGTTGATGATATTGTGCTCACCGCCTCCAGTCAGCAGTTGCTTGAGCACGTCATCTCCTCTCTGCAGCGGGAGTTTGCTATGAAGGATATTGGTCAGCTCCACCACTTCTTAGGCGTTACTGTTGAGACTCGCCCGTCTGGCCTGTTCCTTCACCAGCGGCAGTATGCACTCGACATTCTGGAGCGGGCTGGGATGACTGATTGCAAGCCATGCTCCACTCCTGTCGATACTCAGGCGAAGCTATCTGCTGATATAGGTGATCTCGTGGCTGATCCTACTGCCTACCGGAGCCTCGCCGGTGCCTTGCAGTACCTGACCTTCACCCGGCCGGATCTCACCTATGCCGTTCAGCAGGTCTGTCTTCACATGCATGATCCCCGGGAGTCTCACCTTGCTGCACTGAAGCGTCTCCTCCGCTACGTCCGTGGCACTGTTGGCTTCGGCTTGGTTCTTCACCGCTCTCCCACCTCTAAGCTGGTGGTCTACACCGATGCTGACTGGGCTGGCTGTCCGGACACTCGCCGCTCCACTTCCGGCTACGCCGTCTTCCTAGGCGGCAACCTTGTCTCCTGGTCGTCCAAGCGGCAGCCGGTTGTCTCCCGCTCCAGTGCCGAGGCGGAGTACCGGGCTGTCGCTAACGGTGTGGCGGAGGCGTCCTGGCTCCGACAGCTCTTGTCGGAGCTCCACAGCCCGTTCGCCAAGAGCACGCTCGTCTACTGCGACAACGTCAGCGCCGTGTATCTCTCCACCAACCCCGTTCAGCATTAGCGGACGAAGCACGTGGAGATTGACCTACACTTCGTGCGCGACAGGGTCGCCGTCGGCGATGTTCGGGTACTCCATGTCCCAACCACCTCCCAGTTTTCCGACATCTTCACCAAGGGACTACCCTCCTCGACCTTCTCGGAGTTTCGCTCCAGCCTCAACGTAGCAGGTGGCTAGTTGTGGCTGCGGGGGGTATTTGCCCTTTGTACTTTCTTGTCTAGTCTTCAACACCGCTGCGACGGTAGTTCGGACTGCAGGGGGTGTTGGCTTTCTTGTTGTCCAGTCTTGAACACCGCTGCGCCGGTAGTTCAGACTGCGGGGGGGTGTTGGTGTATATTGAGCCCATATATAGAAACCCATCCAGAGGCTCATGTATAGGAACTATATATCCCACCCTTCTAGGGTTTGGAGGAATAGACACAATTATTCTCTCATTCAGTTAGCACAAATGGCCATGGTGTTTTTTACCTGGGCACATGGGTGGCATTTAGTCTACAAATTGATAGCCATTAGAGTGTCAGTTTGTTTTCCTCTTTTGTTAGGCTGTGTGCCGCTAGAAAGAGGCCGAAAATTTTTCAAGTATTGTTGTATCCTCTTGGTGTAACATTACTTGAAATTAATAAAATTTCCCTTATCAAAAAAAATAAGTTGCAAACCCAGAGAATAATTGTTGCAACTCTAATCATGGCTAAAATATTGGAAGTAAGGATCTATTAATAGTCGCCTTTTGGCAAAACAAACCCAACAGCCGAAAGCCTAGCATGATTAAAAGTCGGCTAAGTAGGTTGTGTTCCTGCTGACTTTGAGGAGATCTATGCGTCTTGGACTGGTCATCCTCTTCCTCCTGGTTGGACTGTCGAGTGGTCCCATCTTCTCCTTGAAGTTCGAGCAGGTTGGCAACACATCGTTGGATAAGATGTGAAGCTCACCTTGTATCATCGATTCGATTAGTTATCGTTGTTTTTAAATTGAACTCCTGTTAAATTTCTGTTGCATGTTGAACTCTGCTAAATTGTGTTTGAAACTTAATTGTAAGACTCTGTGTTGTAATTTAATTTGAGAATCTTTGTATGCTTGTATCATTTATGCTTGTCTTCATGTGATACTTCCGGTGTATGTTTCGATCCATGATTAGAGTGGTTGAATTGGGATTTACCCAACAAAATGTCAAGATTATACCGTTTTAAGTACATATGAACCGGATTAGTTTTAAAGATGATGGTCAATGCACTTATGCCGGTTTAATTTAGGCGGTTCTGCCACACGTGTCATTAGTGATAAGATAGACATGGAAGTTAACCAAGTACAGTTTAGTCTTTCCATCCGTCTCATTAATCTATTTGAAAAATGCTAAATATAGTTATATTTTAGGACAGAGGGAGTACTACTTACCATAACCTTCAGTATAGCATTTTCATCGCAAGCAGGCTCTGATGAGACCTGAGGGCTGCTACCTTCATCTGGCACCTTGCCACTTGAACATGTTGTGATTTGAGATGATCCATTGCCACATTCATCTGTATGGCCCTTGGACATACTGGAACTCTTCACTGGTGGATCAACCTCTTTCAGAGAATCAATCTTCAAAAAGTGCTCAAATTGGTCCTTGCACATCTGAAGCTTAAACCATTCAGTGTGTGTATGGATTGCTGCTCTGACTATCTTCATTAGCTGAGGTTCTTTAATACCAAGCCTCTTGCCCATTGCAACCTATAAAAGAAAGCATGTTCTGATACCGTCCAACTTTACTCTAGACAAACATACTCAAGCCTCATTTACTCTAACTTCGATGGAAGAAACAAAAAACTCTAGCCAAGTAAATATTCCTATTAATGTTAATTCTAGTCTACCACAGAAGCAATATTGATTCACAAGTCACAATACAAAAACACAGACAAACCTGGAGAGAACTTGCAAGAACCGGCAAAGATACTGCATTTAGTACATCTTCGTTGGGTTTAATCAATGTTACCAGAGTCTCCTTCAAGGGCTTCAGCAAAGCTTGGTTATTCGCAGCAAGAGGTCCTAGATGAGTGGATGCTACCTTGAGAGCAGCAACATGATCACCAGAAGCCACTAGCTTAAGAAATTCAACCTGAAATGGACAAAAAAATTAAGTACATAACAGTTCCTATCAGAGCCACAGACAAGTGCTTGTTCTCATATAGGGCCTCACTTGTTTCAACTGAAACAGAAGAATAGGGTTTTGTGGAAAGAACTCGGGATCTATAGTGCTTATTTCCTCAACAACATTGGAAGCCATCCCTTTTCGTGTGAGATCCTGCATCTCCAGGACAACTTCGTATTTCTGGTCATCCATGTTTCTAGTATCAGGCCTATTAGAATTTGCCACCAAGTCCTATAGAAGGGTGTATAATCATCAATAACTTTCTATCAACAATCTAGTTTCCAGGCAGGGAAAAATGAATTATAAAGTTCACCTGTTGGTCAACCACATTATCTTCATCCATGTCAAGGGCAGGAGACGAGCTATCATGCTTATTTGCATCCAACAAGGCTTCACAAGCATAATCTAGATCATCTACCCGTCCTCTCCATCTCTTTCGTCTTCGCTGCCCAGATGTACTACTTCTAACCCTACGTAACCTTCTGGACCAAGAATCATCCCGGGATATATCACTGGTGCTACAATCTCCATTCTGATTATTAGCCATTTCACATTCAGACACTGTTTCGTTATTGGAATTATTGTTTTGACTACATTTCAATTCAGAAGTTCCTACAAATATAAGGAAAAAACAATTCATCAGTGCTACACCAGAAATCTTTTTCTAACAGAAAATTGCTTATCTGTAGCAATCAAATTTGCATGCAGGCTATAGTATTATGCCCAGCCATTTACCAGGAAGAATACGGGAACCACCTTCAACTATGCCCCTGTATATACAATACTCGTGTACAAGTTTATCCAGAAGTGTCAGGTCCAACTTCATTCGGCACAATTCATTCTGCCATGTTTACAGAGATAAGCTTAAATTAATGGGAATTAAGCCAAGGAGGCAACAAAGAAATACTACTGAAACATAAAATTTAAGCAAACAGAAAGTTCATACTGTATCAAGTAATAAGCCAACAAATGATAATCATACAATTGTTTACTCAATGGTCAAGGTGCAAACTACAAGTTTTCCATCAAATTAACTGCAGGATACATGATGTACCCTTACTCAATGAAATGCAGAGGAAGCATGTCAATACTTTAGCGGTTTAGCCCCTCAAACATAGGGTTGGGAGATACATAACCTTTACATGTAAATTTCTCTTTATACTTTCGAGAACTTTAAAATTGATAGACAACTTCAAACACAAGAACGGACTCCAACCTATCCACTCTCCTGTAATGCTGTTAAATCAGCCTCTTGGCCCTCTCCATTCATGACGACAATCTTACACCAATCTAACAGGCATGCATACATACAGGTGTACTACACAGTGGTTGTAAAGGGCAGGAAGTGCAGTGTGTTATAATTACAAAGGCAAGTGTGTAAGAGAAAGAAGAAACTTGAGGCCAACAAGAAGTAGAACTCATAAAGAGAATAAAATGACAAATCTCAGAAAGGTATGTATGATCCCCAGAACACCAGAAAGGTGCAGTATGATTCTCAGAAAAGTAGACAAACCTCCTCTTACAGACCACTGTAGAGCAAAAGAGTCCATACTGTCACAGGGTTCATGGCATAGGAATTAAGTTTTTGAACGGAAAATATGGATTTGTAGCATATGAACTTCTTTTTCCAAAATTTTGAAAACAGACTAAATAAATATGTATCTCCTAATGTTTATAGCAAAGCTTAAAAACTAACAACCCATTAAGAAGATCAACTCTGTTGCTTAAGTTACATGAAAACTACATGTTGTAAGTTCAATAGAAATTAAGACAAATGGCAACAAAACTTCCATATTCATATGAATAATTTCATATTTAAATTTTGAAATAGTAATACAACCTGAAATGCTTGATATAAATCTCCTTTTGCAAACTTCAAGCTATCAACAGCACCTTGTCTTGTCAACTCCACAGCATGCGCTAGGGCTTGAACATCAACCTAATATCCAAATATCAAAAACTTGTGCAAAGAGCACAGTGTACTTAATAATTAATGAGAAGTGCTTGCCTCATCAAATGGCGGTGCTTCTAGTGAGCATTCCTGAGGAACCACAGGTGGATCACGATCCTCAAAGAGCAGTCGCTCAGTAAGATCAGATATAGGTGATGAAATTCCTTGGCGCATGCAATATACCTTGTGAATGCTATTCATGTGTTGTAAGATTGTTAGAGTGGCATAGGAAGGTAGGCTAACCAACTATGTTTAAAAAGACAGGAGAATGTACTGTACAAGGTACCTTATTAAGTATCTTAAGGTCATTGACAATATAGGATCATAAGCTTGTAAATGGGCTCTTAGTATGGATGATAGCAAACCAGCAAGTTCAAACCTCCTCTTTATAGACCACTGTAGAGCAAAAGATTTCAGAAGGAAGAAATGATTCATATGAGAAACTGAAAGAACTTGCCTACAGCGCGACAAGAACTGCCAAACTCTCGAAAGTTGAGAAACAGATGTTCCAAGAAGCAAAACGCATATTTCCTAACATAGATGTTCAAAGAAGCAAAAACCGTAGTATTTCATTGGTAAGGAATTCATTTCCAAGTGCCAAGAAGCATACTATCAATTAACAGAATGACAATCAAAGAAACTTAAATTCTTAAGGAAGTCATGTAGTTAAAATTCCTTACTAATCAAGAAAAATTACAAGCTTTCAGCTTGACTCTAGTAATTAGTGTAACTTGATACGCACCTTCTAAAGTAATTCTATTAAATATAAAAGGTATATCCATGCTATTATTTTTCAGCTATAACACCAGCATAATATGGACATAAAAGGCCCTGCATACCTCATTGACAACTGGGGAGAATTGATCATCTTTGTCATATATCAAAACAAGCATTATATGCTTGAACTCCTCATAAGCTTCCTTCAGAGGATATCAACATATCAATATTCAGTAACATATCAACATTCAGTATGCAAGATCAAACCAGCACAAAGAAACTTCAAGGAAAATGCTAGAATAAATGTGCTTATTAAGCCATCCTAAGTTTTCATCTGAATGCATAGGAACTGAAACAGTCCGATTTAGCTGTTAAATCTATTCTAGGTGCTGCATGAAGCTTCTTTGGTACTTATGCTTGATTTATGGTTGTCCAATACATTTGGAATTTGCTTTACCCAGGTTTGAAAAGGAAATAACCGAAGTAGCAGGGAATTCCCTAGCAGTATATCCATTTATTGGGAATTAAACTGAAGGAACAATAGGAGCTCTTCCCCACTAATTGTTCCAGTATCTCAGTTACTAATTTACCATAAAAGAACAATGGTTCTCGATAATGAGGGCAACCTGGAGTGACATAGTTATCTTGCATGGAAGAGGGTCCAGTAGCAGATAGATATATCTCAATTGTCCTTAAGATGCAGTGTCAGTTTGATGAAGATCCACTAGCAATCTGAATACCTAATATTTTACCAGTCTAATTGTATTCTTAAAAAGGCATGTTAACTTTCAATAGTAAACCCTTGTACCAAATAAACCTAATGAAAAAGCAAAAAAAAAGGCAATTGTGTGGATTTAAATCCTTAAGACTAAAGAAAGAGCAAGTATTTGGAACGTGGGATTCCATGGCTATAACCCATAAAATTTTTAAAAATTAACCTTTCATGATGTAGTTATCTTGATGACAAAACAAAAACATAAGCATACCTGCCTTAGAATTGCCAGTTACAAACTAATTATCTGATGAATTATGACTTAGCCATGACATGTTTCAAAAAGCATCCAAGGCAGTAATAGAATAGAACTATTTGAAAACAGTGTCAATGAATTATCTCCCAGATTTCCATGAATAGTCGATCATTTTTTGTAAAAAATCTTGTTTAGTAATGGATTAACTGTAGGGCCAATGATCAATTGCAGTAGGGCCATGAGCTCCCTCTTCAAAAATGGATTTCCGCAAAAAATTAACCATGTTACCGGTGCTACTCTACCACGCATGTTCTAAATAGAAGATGCTAACATAAATAAGTGGATAGCCCAAATCCAAGTCAGATACAGGTAAATCTTCGTCAGATTCTGACTACCAGCAGTATTTCTCATGTCCTTTTTTTTGTCGAATCAGACAACCAAATCCGTTTGCCAATTGAAACAATGGTCAAACAATCAATTCTCCCTATATAAAGACCCACAACTGCAGGTTCAAAAACATCAGGTCAAACAACAGCAAGCCTGGCAATTCCCACAAAATTTCAACACTACTCGTGAGTCATGATTCAATAGCATATACATGCAGAACTTTTTACCAAATTCAACACATTCTCAACATGCCATGAGTCACTCGCTAAGGTTCAGTACATAGTCCCAACACTAAATTCGCATCAAGTATATCGATTTGACGCCCAAACACCAAGCTCAGGTGAGAGAAGGGGAGTCGTAGCAGCAGCAGCAGCACTCACCGGGTAGGCATCGAGCGCACAGGGCGCGAGTGCCGTGCGTAGGCAGTCGAGCGCGGCCTTCCTGTCCGCCTCCGTGCCCCTCCTCCCCAGCTCTACGAACCTCTGCATCGCCACACAAACTCAATCATATCTGAAGGCTCAAGCACAAGCGCGCAGAGGTAGATGGAGACCAAGGAGGCAAGGGCACGTACTTGCTTGTGGAGGTGGAATAGGAGGCGATGGTCGGCGAGCGCGGTGGGCGCATGGGCGCGGAGAAGCGCGAGGGCTGCGTCCACATCGCCCGCCTCGAGTGCGCGGCGGGCGCGGAGGATGAGGAGGCGCGAGCGGTAGGACGAGGACGACGAGGAAGAAGAGGAGGGGACAGAGGAGGTGGCGGTGGTGGTGCAGGAGGAAGGGGAAGACGGCGGCGAGGGGCAGGTGGCGTCGTCGGCGTCAGCGTGAGGAGGGACGACGAGGCGGTCGGATCTGACGAAGTCGAGGACGAGGGCATCCAGCGCATCCCAGTTCACCGGGGGCAGAGAGTTCAGCGGAGGCAGGGACGGCGGCGAGTCCATCGCCGGCGTGGCCGTGACGAAAGCGGCGGCGGCCGGGTGAGGGGAACCCCGAGTTTCCGGTGGGGGAGGTCGCTGAGACGATGAAGTCGGTGGAGGGTGGCGTGCGTACGTGTAGCAATTTCAGATGAGGTGTGATAAGTTGATACGCGTCTAGAATAAATAAATGATCAGAATGCTTGGGTTCAGAGAAAATATGACTAGTATTTTCTATGGAAAGGCCTCACGATTTTATGGTTTATTGACCTACATGCTACAATAATTTATATATTACAATTTATAAAGTCATATTTTATTAATTTTGATTGACAAATACTCGTAGTCAGGTTATATACCCCATGAATACTCAAAAGTCTCCTCCGTTATGTCAGCTAGCTTATAGGATTAAAATATAATATTTTATCTATGAAGGAAAAAATAATAATTTTTTGATCACGAGATAGTTTCGTACACGTATTTCAAGATTGGTCTTGTTTGGTTTTCTTGAATTTCAAGAATAGTAACACTTTGATCGCTATTTACTATATTAAATAAAGACAGTTTAAAAAACCAATTTCAGAATCCTGTGCTAGGAACCCCGACGAATTTAATGAGCCCTTAGACCGCATGATTAGAGAATGGTTACTGTAGCTAATCATGAATTAATTATCGTCATTAGATTCGTCGCAAAAAATTACATCCACCCCTGAAGAGGTTTAGCAAATAGACTTCATTTAGTCCTTCATGCGGATCCTTGAAGACCCACAGTTCCTAGAATTCCAGAAAACCAAACAGGGCTGGTATATGAGTTTGCCTATATTTTGAGTTATGTGCTAAGACTTAGATCATTAAAGAAGTTGTCTCTTATGCTATTTTTTTATTGTTTATGACCCAGTTGTTTACTCTAACCATTGGACAACGCCTAAGGGCAAGTACAACAGTACAGACAGCTGTGACAATTTAAACAAAGGGTTATCTATTTAGCTGTCTGTAAAGTATTTAATTCATCATTTGACACATAAATCATAGTGATCTAGTGCATAGTTGATCCTTGTGAGCTATTTTATTGTATACATTAGAGATTGAAACATACATTGAAATAAGCCTAGAACAAGATTTAGCAACTATAGCTAGGGGTGTGATCTGACCCTGCAATTTTTACATAGAGTTCAACATTCATAGTCAAGTTTAAGTTCCAAAAAATCACCTACTGAACTGCTCTAGAACACGAGATACAATTAAATACTTTTTTACTAATCTTTAACCTAGAGAAAAATTGAAGTGGAATAAGTGCATGTAAGAAAGTTGTAGGCTTTGTTCCAAGGGTTCCAAAACATTTGATTTCGCATTTTTGTGGTTTTTCTGTGATTTTATATGATTTTTGCAAGTTCACTGATTTGAGTTTGAGAAACAAAGTTTTAGTTTACAACTGGGTCCCTGAGTTCTTGCGTGCAGGCCCCTAGAAAGATCTGGGTATGGGCCCCTGGGCGTACAAATACCCAGGCTCCCGTTGTGCTTTACTGTACTTGTCCCATGATCAGTCCGCAAGTACGCACAACAGCACTGGTATCACAACTGCACACAAAACTTGTTAGTAACATTAGTATTTAATCAGAGCTAATATATATATTTTGCAGCAGAAGCAAACAGAAATATAGGACTTCCATCCTACAGTAGTGTGCCTCACCATTCCCACAGGCAACTGACTGGGAGTTAGTCCTAGAAAGAACCAACGTCGAAAACCCGCATCCCTCGGCAAAGAACTGAACTGGGGTGGCTCTTCTTCGAACTCTGGATTTTAAAATTTTAGCAACAAGGGGGAGTACAATTTTGTACTCGCAAGACTTCAGGTGTATATAAAAAATCCTATAATACATGCATGGTTAATCAAGGAAGGCTGACTGGTTCACTAGCACTAGGCTGCATTTTATTTGAGTGTATCTTCATATGCATAATTTTGAAAATATTTTGTTTTATACAAAATAGACCGACATCACCAATCATGACTCCCTATTTCCCATTTCGCGGTCCTTTGACCGTCTATATCGGTCCACCACCTTTGAACTGGTGCAAGTGTTTCCAAACAGTTCCCATTCCAAATTTTCAAACCAAAAGCTCTAAAATCGGCGACTAGCTCAAGCGCTCATAACCGTGAGCACGACTATTCGAATAGTTTTACACTCTGCAGAGGTTGTACACTTTACCCATACGACATGTTTCGCTTTGATGCCAGCGCGGAGCCAATGCGCATTTACACAATTCCTTAGATGTGTCGGCAAGCTAACATGACAAAGCCATTACATCAACTGGACCCAAGATATACTACTCGACAGACTGTAGGAGTTTCTTGGCTCCGTACATCTGCCCGGGTTAGCTACCCCGACATCGACGAACTCCTCAAGCACTCGGGCGGTAGCATCCTCTCGGGGCCAACCGACTTAATAAGCTAAGGCCTGTGCCCATTTAGCCGTATGGTTGCACTGTAATACTTGGCTAGAATAGTGCCAATTACCGGTCCTTAATTTGACACGGCTGATAAATCCCTAAAATGCGCCGGAAACGCATCCAGAACCAAGCCATATCCATCATCCATTTTTTTCCATCCATTTTGCCACCCATATTCTTTTCCTTCATCCTCATACCATCATATCCACTAGACCATATATTCACCAGCGTCTACCATAGAGTTTTTATTCTTTTAAAAAAACAGCCATATAAATGTATATTTTCTTTAAAAGAAACCAACCCATGTGATACTACTTGACTATTGCGCAAAAACTAAGCCAACTATGCATGTGACTCTGAACTACGCGAATAAGCCATAACCTTAGGGTAACAAGGTATAAAAGGGGTACAAAATAACAAGGAAGATAAATGCATTGAAGTAGGACGTGTCTACCCGACATAAAATAACATTTGGACTCATAAAAATCATCATCGCATGCATATATTTGTAGGCTTAGGAATTCATATAGGAGCAAAAATGATCAAGGGTGCTTGCCTTGCTGCTGATCGTTCATACTCTCAAGTATTAGCTCAGCATCTCGCTCAACGTCTGGCGCAGTTACGAACGTCGCGTCGTCTACGCGAAACGAACGACGAAAGGCACATGCACGAAACCCAGCAAGAACCACGAGTAAGAACCAAAACAAAGCCACCAAATGATAGAGCATGATTTTAGAAAATTTTAGGAAAAAGAATCACTTTATTTGGAGTTAAAATGAAGAGGATATACATGTTTGAAGATTAAATTTAGGATTAAAAGATGAAAAGTTACTATTCTGATGAACCCTAGATTTCTCCTATTTTCTCCATTTATTTTCTTACTGGAAAATCATTTGGAAAAGTGTCTGTTTCATTGACAAGTGAGGTCCACAAGGTAGGGTATATTCTATGTATAAAACACGTATTCCTGGATTTGTTTTTCTAAGGGAAAGGCGATGCTGATGTCATCACGACGTCATCAAGACGTCACCATACCCAAATCAAACAGAGCCGCCGCGCGCGCCGGTCGATCCGCGCACTGGAGGCGTGCTCGCGCCTAGCTAGCTGCGCGTACGTGGGCGCTAGCGCGCGCTGCAAGCTGAGCCGTGGCTCGGGACCCGAGGGTCACCGGAGCTTCGCCGGCGGCGAGCAGAGCGGCGGCTTGGGGCGGGGCAACGCGGCCGGGCCGATTCGGCCTCGCCCAAACCAGAAGGAGGTGCCGGGGAGGCTCACCGTGTCGTGGGGAAGCTTGCAGGGCGGCCAAAGCGGGCGGAGGATGGCCGGAGCTACAGTCCGAGGGCGGCGATGGTCCGGCGGCTGGACGACGTCGAAGAGAGGTGGAGCAGGTGCAGCTTGCCGTGGGGAAGCTCGTGGCGACCTCCGATTGGACCGGCGGGCGTCGAACGCGACGAATCGGAGGGGCAAAGGTCGACGGCGGCTTCTGTTCCTGGGCGGCGGCGCTAGCTAGTTCCCGAGCATGGCGGCGCTGCGCGAGACAGGCAACAGGAGGCATGCGGCGGTCGGAGCTGCTGTCCTGCAGCACGAACTTGCGCATGAACTTGCCCATCCGACGCTCCATCTTGTCCATATCGGCGTTGTCCGGCACAGGGGGCAGCGGGAGCATGCAGGGCAGGCATGCCGGCGCTCAGCACAGGGAGAGCAGGGGTGAGGTGCAGGCAACGCAAAAGGGGAGTCGTGGGGCGGTGGCTCTGCGTGCGAAAGAGAGGAGTGCGCTGGTACTTGTGATAGACAAATCAAAGGAGGGAGATCGAGTGGAGAGAGAGCTCCTGGTGCTTGCGGTGGATAAGAAAATCAGAGGAGGGAGAGAAGAGCTAGCGCTCTAGTTTGCTTCGTGGGAAGGACAGAACACACACACAGAGAGAGAGACAGACACAAGAGAGAGAGAGAGAGAGAGAGAGAGAGAGAGAGAGAGAGAGAGATGCTACTGCCGTCTATGCTGTGGTATGTCCATCGACGGAGAGAGAGGGAGCAGGGTGAGAGACGTGGACGGTCGTGAGTAGTGCCGCGAGGACGGTGAGCAGGACGCGAGATGGCGGCGTGCTCCGCGTGCACGCGCTGGAGCTCGGCTGTGGATGGGGACGGCTCGTCGGTGCGGCGTTGGCGAGCGAGGAGAGGTGAGACCGCCGTGGCGGGGCCCGACGGCGAGGTACCCGCCTTGACTGGAAACAGAGGAGACGGGGGAAAAGATAGGGTCAGCCGGTGAGCTGGACGGGAGGAAGCAGTGCGGTGGATGATGCGCGGCGCTGGGGCTCCTCCAGGTCTTGAATGCGCTCGTCCAGCGCACGTCCTTGCTCCGAGCGGCGCGGGTGGACGGCGCGGCGCGGACGGACTCCCCCACAGCACAGGGAGAGGGAGGAGACCGAGGCGGCAGAGCACAGGGTGGTGGAGGACAAGGCCGCGCTGTGCTCGTGGTGACGAGTCTCGGAGGAGCAGCCCCGGCCGCTGGCGCGCGCGCGGCCGGACGCGGGCGGCGCGGGCTCAGCGACGCGCGGCGCGGGAGGAAGACGACGGCAAGAGCGCCAGCGCCGCTGACGTGCGGGCCCGGGCGAGCAGGGCGCCGCGGGGAGGACGAGAGGAGGCGGGTTGGGCCGCACGGGCTGGGGTGGCCGGCCCACGAGGTAGGAAAAAAGAAAAGAGAGAGGGGGAAAGGAAAGGTGGGCCGGCTGGGTTTCGGCCCAAGCCGAGTTAAGCTCTTCTTTTTTTCTTTTTCTTTTTTTTTTTCACTTTCAAACCAAAATTCAAATTCAAACAGAATTTATTGTATTACTCATCTTTTAGCAACATTTTTAAACATGCTCAAGGAGAGTTATTGATGCATAAAACATGAGAAGAACCAAATAAAAACCAAATCAAGCATTGATTTATTTATTTGTCTTAATTTTATTTATATTTGAAATTTGGGCTGTTACACTAGGTAATTGCAATGTGGCCCTGGCCGGAGCTGGGCAGTTCCCGGCCAAAATCTGGCGAGGGTAGGGGTTGGCTGACAGTGAGGTTTGGCCGGGGAGCACTAAGGGGTCACTGCGCACCTAGGGAGAGGCTTGATGAAGTCTGGGCCAAGCCGGGGGGGGGGGGGGGCAGCCCAGGTAGGGCTCGGCAATGGTGGATGGCTGGATTTCGGTGAGGAAAAGGCTACGGGAACAGGTTAGGGAGGACCAGTGGGCTGAGGGGAAGTGTCGGTGTTTACTACCAAGCCTGCTCAGGGATACTCTTAGTAGTAAGGTTTGTAGGTAGGGATCGACTGCTCTGGAACTCAATGGTGCAAGAAACACAAAAATTTAGACAGGTTCGGGCCGCGAGTTGCATAATACCCTACGTCCTGCGTAGTTGTTTGTATTGCATTAGGTGTTGATGATCTTTTGAGGGGGTACCTGCCCACCCTTATATATCCGGGGGGACAGGGTTACATGGAAAGTCCTAGCCGAGTACAGTTGGAATCCTACTACAACACAATCGGGTAGTTTCCTTTGTACTGCAACTAGTCCTATGCCTATTCAGGTAGTTACAAGAGAGGTAAGGTACATCTATAAGCTATCCATTACTCTAGAATATTCTATGCCTATAAGTAGTCCCGCTGCCCCGGATCTGACAACCCCCGAGCTCTTCGTAGCCGAGTCCTGCAGGCGTCGAGTACTTGGCTGGGCGTCTTCGAGTACTTCAAGTAGTCAAAACATCCTTCTGATTGCTTCTGGGCCTTCTTTCAGATATGTCGAGTAGTCCTCCAAGTACTTCCGATTGCTTCGAGGCTGTGAGGTAGTCAAGCCCCGAAATCTCGATGATATATGGTGCACGAAGTACTCGCGCTCCATATGGAGTAGCCCCCGAGCCTTAGGTAGAATCGTAGAATCAGGCTGAAGGTCACTTCAGTCTTTTTCCTTTATTATTTTCTAAAAAAATTGAAAAATAAACCTCTGATGCACATATCTCGCAGCCCCCGAGCCTTAAATCAAAATCCCGTATCTTACGGGTAGCCCCCGAGTAAATATTTGGAATTAAGGATCTAAGACGTGCCATCAGATTTTATCCTTAAGAATATATGCAGGTTTAATCAGATCCGATATTCGAAAAGACCTCTTTTCGGGTAAAATCCCAGAAAATGATACGATTGGATATGCCACACTGATTGCACCCGAATATTCTCAGAAATAAAATCTGAAATATTTATCTCGTTACTGTACGCTCACATGGGACTATACTGTATGGAGAATTTGTATTATTGCATCCGTGAGTGCTGCCACTGTAGCTTCACGGGTTGTCCTCCAGTAAGATCCCTTGCGGCTATAAAAGGTGGGTGAGAGGCCTTTGCCAGAAGCACCAGCGATCCATAGCCATGACTTGCATTTGGTGTTCTTGCTCTCGCCCTCCTGAAATTTATGTAGTCCTTTCCAGCAAAAGATGCTAGAAGAGAACTTGCGAGTGAAAAGAGAAGTCTACCTCATCCTGCAACCCTGTTTCTCTTACCAGATCCATGCTAGACATCATGTCCTTGCATATTCCAATGAGGCAGGTTCTCTGTCGATGGGTTGCATCCGGTTGTGTCTTATTCTTGGGGTTCCCTGTGCCCAAGAACTTGCATTTTTGGTAAGGAGACATAATCTTGTCACAATGTATTCAGGGAGAAGGAGAAATTCCTTTGCACGATGCTACAAGAGATCTTGCGAGGCGATTACTGTAATCTGCTTCCAAACTCTTGAAACTTTTCTCCGAGAATACGAGTATCATTATTACCTTAATGGGAATAACAAGTTTGTACTTTGTCATGGCCTTGAGCCGATCTAACTGCAACAGACTTCGCTCAGGAAGACAATAAGTGTGCGCGCAGACCCGAGTCATTTGTAAAGCTTTTAGGATAAAGTACTCGAGTTGTAATATCCAGTAGTTGTACTGTGTCGAGTACGTTTTCCTTTATTCTGGAATGTAATCCCAGTAGAAGGAAGATGTGTCGAGTAGTTGTCAAGGGATGTGAGTGTTTTCTTTTTCCAGAATGTAATCTCAGAAAAAAGAAATGTCTCAGAAAATCCCGTTTTTCCGCAATTGGTAACTGATTGTTACCCTTCTGGGTATTTAGTATGTTGCCACCACCACTATAAAATAGAATGGTAACTAGGTTTTACCCCACCGGCCGCCATTCTCCCTTTTACTGTTAGATCTATTCTTGTTATTTGCTTCAAACTTCCAGATCCAAAATTCCTTGCTCTCTCTTGCTTCCAAATCCATTAGGGTTTTCACCGGTGTATGCGCATGAAGCGCCCTGTGAATTTCCGGATGGCTCCCAAGAAGTCGAGCAAAGGCAAGGGCGTAGCTGCGAAACTAACCTGCGGGGAGGGATGGATTCCAAGTAAGTGTTCTGAATATGACCTGGAAACCCTAGTTTCTTCTGGTCTTTTGCCGGAGAAATCCGTCATTCAATGGCATCCTGCCTTGGGTGAGAATCATCCGTATGAAAATACGGGCGAAATTGTAGCTTTTGCCCCTTATTTTGAACGGGGATTCTGGCTTCCTTGTTTAGTTTTCTTCTTCGGGCTCCTGCATTACTACAGGATGCAGCTTCACCACTTGACCCCCAATTTCTTCGCTCATATTTCCATCTTCGTGCATTTGTGCGAAGCTTTTCTGGGCATCGAGCCCCATTTTGAGCTTTTTCGATTTCTTTTCCACCTGAAGCCGCAGCCAGATTCCTACAAATTAGATGTAGTAGGAGGTGCGGGTCTCCAGCTTAGATAGAGGAAGGATAAAGTGTACATCTCCTATAATCTTAGTAACAAAGTAATTGACTGGAAGCCTAAGTGGTTATACATAGAAAACCAAAACCAATTAGAGACCCTACCAGCAATTACTCCAGGCCCGCCAGTTTGACGGCCTGAGTGGAATGAGTAACCAGTAAACGACATTCAGATCCCCGAACTACTCGCTTGGATTGCCAACCTTAGTCAAAAGCATATAAGCGGGGATGCTGTCGTGTTCGACTGGATGAAAAGGAGAATCCAACCATTACAAGCTCGGGAGACATTTGGCTTTCAGTATCAGAGAACAACCGATCCATCACGATACTCAGAGGAAGAGATCTCAAACAGAGAAGTCTTTAGTCGAGTACGGCTCCTTCTTAAGGATGTGAAGCATGTGCTCATCATCCCTGATACGTTTTCTGCAGCTAATCCTCCAAAGCAGGTAATCACCAAAGTAGTCGATTTGTAATGATCGAGTACCTTGTATTAGTAATTTTCTGATAGACCTTGCTTTTTTATAGGAGGACGTGGAGCTTTTCAAGAGCAGTCCTCCATTGCCAGGCACTAATCATCTTTTTTATTTTCTCCAGCGCTCTTATAATGTCAACCAAGTCCAAGAATCTTCTCATGGAATCTTACAATAAGAGTACTAATGTCTGACCTTGGTTGTGCAGATGAAGAGGCGGCTAGGGAGAAGAGTGATGGGGAGCACAACCCCACTCCAAGCGTGGATACCCAAGCAGGACACTCGAAGGGTACGCGATCGATGGTGAGGAAATGTAGTAGCTCCTCACAAGCTACCAGTGACAGGTAAGTAGCTTATTGGTTGCAATCGAGTACTTTGCCAAGTTTGTCGATTTGCTTGTTTTGGTTTGAAACTTTTGCTTTTTTCAAGTCCGGCGGCTAAGGTGTCACGGACTACAGCATCTGGGGATGATGTTGTGGTGGGACATACTGTCCCTTCCACCACAGCGGACCTGTCAAAGGGGACTGGAACTACTCGGGCGGCGAGTAGTTCCAATACAAGCGATGCCGGAAACACGGGTGGCAAGGCCGTTATTATTAGGCCTCCCCCTAAGTTCGGCGTAAGAAAGCATGCCTTGACGAGGGCATCCACGTAAGTTCTTTGAACTTATTTGTAGATTTGCCTATTTACCGAGCGCGTTTTAACTGATTCATCTTCGCAGTGACACACTCCTGGAGGCAAGGGGAGAAACTGAAGGTGATTCAGTCCCCAAGTCAGCAGTGGAGAAGCCCCCGAGCACTCCAGAGATGGATGCTCGTCAGGCGGAGGAGATGGTGAATTCTATGATGATGAATTCTCCCCTCCCTGATGCTGAGAGGAGCGATGAAAGGCTCCCAGAAGAGGATGGAAGCAACAAGCTTCCAAAAAAGGGAGGCGACGAGAAGCTTCCCGAGGAGACCCCTACAGGTAAACTTATAATGCCTTGTATTGAAAAAATACTTCCCTTTATTTTTCCTCTTGTTGGATTTTGTAACTCAATTTTTCCTCTAGATTCCCAAAATCCAAGGAATACTGTGGGAAGAGTTGAGGATATGCCGCAAAAGGCAGTCTCTAAGGTGCGGGCAACTACTTCCCAGTTTTCAGCGGGAAGTGCCCTGCCTCAAGAGAAGGTGAAGCTTGCTTACAAGCTGTTGGGAGTAAGTAGTCGAATAACTTCGAGTACTTTATTAGATCGAGTAGTATGTACTTGATCCCCTTGATTTTATACTTTTGGCAGGAGGCATTAGAGCAAGAGACCAGCCTGCCTCAGGACAACTCAGAGCTAGATGCTTTGAGAGAGCAAGTAAAGAAGCTTTCATCCGAGAAGGCTGCCCTTCAGGAGAAGAATAAAAAGCTCGCCAAAGCCAAGAAAGGTTAGTCTTTAGCATACATGATGTACTCGACTAGGTTGTTCTGCCTGATATTTATAAGTTCTTCTTTTCAATCGAGTACACAGCTTTATTAAAATCATTAAAGATTGAGGAAAGCTTGGTACTGGATCTAAAGTTTCTTATGTATGGAAACACAGATGAAATTGAAAAGCTCAAGAAGATCAAGGCGGATTCTGACCAGGAGATGGCGACAGTCCTCAAGCAACTTAAGGACCTGTCAGAATCCCGAGACTTGATGCAGTAGGAGCTCGAAGAGCTGAGAGATGTGAAGGATGTTGCTCAAGATGTGGCAGGCCTTGTGGAGATCCATGAGGGGAATGAAGACGAACCGCTCACGTTGGCGGGGAGGCTTCGTAAAGTACTTGAAAGCTTTGAAAGGTACATCTCCACAACCACCCGACAGAACGTAGGACATGTGCTCGGGTTGGTAAAGTCCTACTGGCCACACACTCCACTTGATCCGCTTGGAAAAGGCGCAAAGGTTGATTGCAGTGATGACCAATTCCATCAGTATCTGGAAGAAACCTCCGCCGTTGCAGACAAGATAGTGGAGACCTTGAACAAGTCCGGATCTCCTTGAATTGTTTGAAAAATATTTGGTGTTTGGTGCCACAAGTACTTTGTCTTGTACAAATGTTTAAATTTGTGGATCGTTGAGTACTTGTTTCTGTGAAAGGATTGCGTGATCCTTTAATTTATATGATCTTGCGATCTATCGAGTAGTGACACTCAAAAGATATGAGTTTTCGCAGCATCGCGCCTACTCAATTTTGGAAGTGGACACAAAGAGTTGAATCCATAAGTGCCTTAAGAAGCAGAGTATTCTCGAGGAGAGTCGAGTAACATGGTTCTTATTCAGAACTCTAGTGCTGACCGGTTAGGATTGAATCCCGTAGGATTAACCAAGTGGGAAAATCACTTTGCAGGAGGGTGTTTTAAGCCGTAGCTTAATTCAGATTTCTTTTTGAAAAGAAATGCTTGTGTTAGAGCGGTGCTCTTATGGACTTAATTATCCAATCAAACGGGGAGACTCTTATGGAGTACTTGGAGAATTAGGAGCTTGGGTGATCTTCTTCGATACATAGGTGAACAGGAGACTCTCGACAACCACTCGGGGTACCGAGGGAAAACAGAACACTTTATGAACTTAGTGTTTCGAGCAAGCAGGTAAAACTCGCCAAGTACTCGAGGCAACAAGCTTCGTAGTGTAACTCCCTCGGTGGTCCAAGCAAGCGGGAGACTCGTGTCGAATATTCAGAGTACCAAGAACTTGTTTTATGCTCCTCTATTTTGGAATAATTTTCAAAATTGACCGGTTAGGATAGACCTCATCTAGTCACCCAAGTGGGAAAAACTTTTTATGAAAATATCCACAAACTACTCGAGCCAGCGAGTAGTGTGTCCTACACAAGGACTGGATTGATTTCTAGAATAGACCTGTTAGGATGAACTCCGTCGAGTTAACCAAGACAAAAATATTTTAGAAATATCACGAACTTATTCGAGCAAGGCAAGTAAGGTGTCCTACCCAAGGACTAGAGTAATTCCTAGGATAGATCTGTTAGGATGAACCCCGTCGAGTTACCCAAGATGAAACAATCGTAAGAATATCCAAAACCTACTTGAGCCAGCGAATAGGGTGTCCTAACAAAGGACTGGAGTAATTCTTAGGATAGATCTGTTAGGATGAACCCCGTCGGGTTACCCAAGACAAAACCATCGCAAGAATATCCAAAACCTACTCGAGCCAGTGAGTAGGGTGTCCTAACCAAGGACTGGAGTAATTCTTAGGATAGATCTGTTAGGATAAACCCCGTCGGGTTACCCAAGACGAAACCATCGTAAGAATATCCAAAACCTACTCGAACCCGCGAGTAGGGTGTCCTAACCAAGGACTGGAGTAATTCTTAGGATAGATCTGTTAGGATGAACCTCGTCGGGTCACCCAAGACGAAACCATCGTAAGAATATCCAAAACCTACTCGAGCCAGTGAGTAGGGTGTGCTAACCAAGGACTGGGGTAATTCTTAGGATAGATCTGTTAGGATGAACCCCGTCGGGTTACCCAAGACGAAACCATCGTAAAATATCCAAAACCTACTCGAGCCAGCGAGTAGGGTGTCCTAACCAAGGACTGGAGTAATTCTTAGGATAGATCTTTTAGGATGAACCCCGTCGGGTTACCCAAGACGAAACCATCGTAAGAATATCCAAAACCTACTCAAGCCAGCGAGTAGGGTGTCCTAACCAAGGACTGGTGTAATTCTTAGGCTAGATCTATTAGGATGAACCCCGTCGGGTTACCCAAGATGAAACCATCGTAAGAATACTCGAGGTAAATCATAAAGAACTACTCGATTGTTGCTCTATGTTGAGCATAGCTTTCGGAGTAGTATTAATAATGAGGTATAGATCATATGAGCAAGAGCAAAGTAGTCGATTCTTTTAAGGGAATCAACTTTTATTGAAGACTTGTCGAGATTACAGTGATTGTAAAATGACAGACTCTAACTCTTAAGACCTACCCCTTGCTCGTAAACGTGAGCAATGGTTTACTTGACTGAATGAAAGATATTCGAGGGTAAAAGTAGTCGGTATGATAGTCGACTAGATTTTTGGTAAACAACCCTTTACCAACGATGCCCCAAGGGCCTTGCGGAGTGAGTTGCACTCGAAGATCGTGTGAGAGCTCTTTGGGTGCATGAAGCACTTGCGTAGGAGCGTTTTGTTGATCTTGTCTCCGCCAAGAGATGTTTCTCCGTGGTGTTGGGTGCGAGGCTTACCCTGGGGGAGGGTAGTTGCCAGCTTGCGCTTCTTGAAGGATGCAGAAGCGTGTGCTGGGATGCGGTAGTTGGAAGAAGGGCTATAAGCCTCTATTTCCTCGCGCTCCTTTCTCCTTGAGATGATGACGTTGCGTGCGTCACGACCAATGTTGATCACATTGCGGAGGTCGTTGTTGGAGTAGTCGTAGTTGTCACCTTGCTGTTCTTGCTGGTAGAGCAGAGGGGAAGCGGTTCTACCAGAGAGGTAAGGTACATCCATAAACTATCCCTTACTCTAGATCATTCTATGCCTATAAGCAGTCCCGCTGCCCCGGGTCTAGCAGGAAGCGGTTCTGGGGGTTAGCTTCGGTCGGGACGGGCTTAGGTGGCAGCTCAACGGCGACGTGATGGCCGGCTGCAATGGTGGTCGTCGTGAGCTGCTCGGGTGCGAGCAGAGGGGAGGCCATGTCCTTTTCATGGGTGAGGAAGGCGCGAATGTGAAAGACCCTTGTTTGGTTATGGTAATTGAGTGACAGCTTAGGTTGACTAATAAGTGTTTTTGCTGAGATACACAGGTGATTAGTCCTCACAAAGACACTAGTATGAGCAATATGTGTCATTATGGAGAAATGGCTAAGTGTTGATGCTATGCTCATATAGTGTGACGAAGAAACTCATTGCATACGAGACATGACATGGAGTCTTGTGGCTAGATGGAGAAGATCGAGACAAGGCTTTGTGTTGATGGACCAGTTGCAAGTGTGAAGGGCAAGTTGGAGGCTTTGAAGCGACAAACTGCATGTGGTGGGGAAGCTTGAGCAAAGACTTGGCACCGATGGACCAAGGCAACGGTGAAGACCAAACGAAGTTGAAATCGATGAACCAATAAGGTCACATCATGATATGAAGTGGATCATATCATTCAAGGAAGATAAAGCTAAGTATGGACTCATGATGATGATCAACAAGCTTGATGGAGGTTGGTGCTTGTGTGGAAACAACATATGAGAAGAGGAAAAGAAATGTGCAAGGCAAAGATATGACTTGTAGGGCATTTCATTTCACCGGTCATAGATGCGTAGAGAAGTGCATGACCTGATTTAGGATAGAGGGTCGTACTATCAAGAGGGGCAAACTTGTTTGCATATTGGTCATCTAGTGGCACTTGAGCGATCTAACTTTGCATACGTTGCTAGGATCGAGCGGCATTGAAAGTTTTACAAAAAAATATTTTGAAAATTCTAACTAAGGCTTAAAAGTCTTGATCATCTCATGGGAAATTATTTGGAGTTGGCATGCCTCGGAAAAAAAGGTTTTTGTTGTGCTCCTAACTATGGGTTGATCTTGGAATGGATTTCTGGGTTGGTACATTTTGTTTTGGATCTTTTATTTAGTTGGGTTGTGTAGTTCTCTGAATAAGCTTTTTATAGAGTCTAAGATCACCTAATTTGGTTAACGGAGTTAAAAGTTATGAACATTTTACCGAGGATTGGTTTTGCTGGAACGGGACCAGCGGACCGTCCGCTACTGGGGGGGGCGGACATCTGCCGGTTTCTTGTGTTAGTTCCAATTGAACCGTTCTGGACTCTGGGTGGTGTTCCAATTTGTATTGCGGACAGTCCGGTCCTTGGGGGTGGATGGTCTGCCTCCTGTTGAAAATTCTTGGTTAGAAACTCTACGGTTTTTGGTGTGATGAACAGGCTCAACGGCGGATGGTTTGCCCCTAGGATGCGGACGGTCCTCCGGTCACTTCCAATTTTAGTTAGAGATTTTTGCAACTCGGTGTGCTCGGAGTTTTTAACCACGGACGGTCCACCTCTGGGGTGCGGATAGTCCGCCGGGGCTGTAATGGTCGACTCTGAAACACATTCAATGCACTTCTAGTCGTTGGGTTTGAATGGTGGACAGTCCAGTCTTTGTGAGGCAGACAGTCCGCGATAGCTCCGTTTTCACGAGATTTGAGTGTGACGGCTAATTTGGGGCCTTCCTCTATAAATAGAGGTGGTGGATGGCCATTTGAACAAGTTGAGCACCTTGGGGACTTGGTGACCTTGTGTGAGAGTGCTTGAGAGCCCTCCAACTCATCACATCTGCTAAGTGAGAGAGCGATTCTAGTTTGTTGCATTGAGAGTTTGCAAGAGATTGGCACTAGGTGATTGAGTTGCAAGCTCGTGGTGCTTGTTACTCTTAGAGGTTGCCACCTCCTAGACGGCTTGGTGGTGGTGGTGTCTCTGTGAAGTTTGCAAGAAGATTGTGCAAAGCTCCAGGACTATGATTGTGAGGGGTGTTGTGCTCGCCCTGCGGGAGACACAAAGAGCAACTCTAATTGAATCGAGGTGTGAAGAGTGTCAAGTTGTCTGCCCGGGTGGAGTGCTAGAGATCGTGTGAGCACTCCATGTGGGAGAGTGTGACTTGAGAGTCGCCACTAGAAAGAAGACCGGCAACATCCTTGATCTTGCCTCAACGAGGATTAAGTGGTTGGCAAACCACCGAACCTTGGTATAAAAATTACCGTGTCAACTTGTTCTCCCCATTGGTTTGCAATTCCTTTCACTAGCTTGTATTTACTTGATCATATATTTGTGCTAGTGAGTTGTAGTTGTTCTTGTGTAACTAGTTTACTTGTGTAGTAAAGTAGTTTTTCTCCCTTGTGCTAGTTAGCTTGTGTAGCTTAGTAGCCTTGCTTAGTTTGTGTAACTAAGTAGTTGTAAGTTCTCTAGGTTAGCTCGTGTAGCTTTGCTAGTTCAGTAAGTTCTAGTTGTGCTTAGTCTTTGTGCGCTTTGCATACTAGTATGAGTAGGAGCTCCGTCTTTGGTTAAGTACTAATGCATAGGTTTGTGTGACCTTGCAACCTAATTGTGTTTGAGCTCTACCTAGCCCGGCACCTTAGTTGCTCAATTAGGTTCTTTTGTAAGGTGCAAGTAATAGATAGAAGGGTGTAGTCTTGGCTAGACCGATTAGTTTAATCCCGTCTTTGTCTAGGTTAGCCGGCATCATTTTAAATTTTAGAAAGGACTATTCACCCTCCTCTAGTCCGCCATCTCGACCCTATAGAACCTTGGGTGCCAAACAAATAATCTGTATGCAGGTACCATATCATATGAAAACCGGGTCCGCCTTAGTTATAGCCTTTACTCGAGGACGAGCAAAGAACTAGCTGTGGGTGGCACTCGATAGCGACCTATTTTAAGCATCAATTTGAGCTAAATTTTTTTGAGAATTAAAATCCCATGCCTGCATGTTTTAGCCAAAAAGGGCCAATTCCGCGTTTCACCTTGACAATATTGCTATATCAGAATTTAGGCAAAAATGCAGATAAAACATGCTTCAAGCCCCAATGTACAAAACCCGACCAGTCGGAGCATGCCAGTTAGCCTCCCGTGGATTAGAGCAGACTATCAGCTCCTGCATGAATGCATAAAATTCGAGCGTCAACATTAGTGATAGGAGTTATTACTAACGAATTCAACAAAGTGTTGGCGTATATTTGTATGTATGTTGCATATAATTGGAAATGACGAGGAAACAAATCTTGAGAGCACGAGAAACACATCATCAATCCAAGGTGACACTCTCTCGACCAATCAGGCGCGAGCACGAGGATCTATGGGCCCACAACCAAGGCAAACCAACATATTTTCAGCCCAAGCATCAAGAACCAACTTAAAGACCCGCGTTAGCCTCCTGGACAAAATTGGGGGCGAAAGGCGGTGCCAATGGTCGGCCAACCATCATGGTCGGACAACCTAGCACTAGGCCCTCTCACCTCCAGCTTCCAAGTGGTGATCCCTGATTGGCTCTAGAAGACGGTTTCGGGTGCCCCAAGTTTTCTCTCGGCCGAGACACCCCTAGTTCACCCCTATAAATATGAGGTGAGGGTGTGATAAATGAGACATCTCACACCTTCAACTCTTCACTCACTTTTGAGTTTGGGGCTTGCTTTAGAGGCTTAGTGTTGACTTCCTAGTGCTAGGAAAATAGGGAGAGAGTGAGGGAGAGTTGTGGAGATGCCGAGTTTGCAGTACTGGCACGCTCCTCCAGTTTGTACCTCGATGGGAGCTTATCAATAGTAGTAAGGCCCTGTTTGGCAGGACTCCAAAACGGGCGCTGGCTTCGGCTCCACGCGGAGCCCTGCCAAACGGGGTGCAGGGAGGCGGCTCCATTAGAGGAGCCCCAAGAAACCCACTCTCTGGAGCCCATCGACGGAGGTGGAGCCACAAAAGCGTGGCTCCACGTAGCTCCGAATAGCTCCTCCCACCTGTTGCCTGTTGGACCTCCTTGTCCTCGTGGAGGGGCCACGAGGCGCGGGCCAAGGCCAGGCCGCCAGGAGGAGGCGCGGGCGAAGGCCAGCGGCGATGGTGTGGGTGGAGCTCGGGAGGTGGCGGCACTTGCCGGTGGGAGGAGGAGACGCGAGGCCGCTGCGGAGGAGGAGGTGTGGGCAAAGGCCAACAGCGGTAGCGCGGGCGGAGCTCAGGAGGTGGCGGCGCTGGCTGGTGGGAGGAGGAGGGGCGGGCTGCCGCGGAGGAGGAGGTGGCGCAGGCTGCCGCGGAGGAGGAGGAGGCGCGAGGAAGGCGATGGGGACAGGGTGGGCGAATGGATAAGAGGATAGCAGGAAAAAAAGTAATGGAGATGAGAATAAAAAAAGGAAAAGAAAGAAAATAAAAAAAGAAGGAAAATGTAAAAAAAATATAGAGGAGGGCAATTTAGATATTTTACAACCTCAATCCAACAGGTGAAGTTGTTTTGCCAAACGTTTTGCAAAACGGTTCCAGCTCCACTAGAGAAGCCGCTCCACCAAAGGAGTCGGAGCCGAATCCGTTTTTGGAGGAGCCGGAGCCCTGCCAAATAGATCCTAAGTGTTTGTGATTCTCTTTGTCCTTTAGCTTCTTAGTTGAGTAGTTCTCTTTCCCCAGTTGTTTACTGGATCGATTGTTCACTAGTATTAGTTTTTGCCTCTAGAGTAGGACTCCTGATAAAGGTGGACAATCTTGATCGACTCGAAGCTGGTAGAAAGAGAACTGGTTTGTAGAAAGTGTAGACATGGTGTCTAGATTAGACTCTATCCTTTGATTAATGTTACATCCCATGGTTTGTAGAGGTAGCCTGTAGGTAGTGATAGCCATGTTTTGTTCAATTGTAATTCTCCACGTTCGGGTGTACGACAATAGCCATATTATCGGAACTTCTGGTTTATCCAGACGAAGCTGGTAGCCCGAAGTAGACAACTAGTTAGCTCTATCTTACATTTGATTTTGAGTCTTAGAAATCCTCTCTGTTCCTTACCTCTTCAATAGTGTGGTGTCCTTGGACGATCGAAGCCTTAGATAATATAATCATGTTGCTCAGTGGATACGATACCCTGAAATACTGTTAGGTGAAAGTTTTGATGATATCTGTGCGCTTGCGAAATTCTATTCGTGATGCCCTAAAACATCAACAGTAGCTTTAAGAAGCTCAAAGACGCCAGGAAACCAGCAGCCCCAGAAAGAGAGGGCCAAGGGGTATAAATACCCAACTTTATAAAACTAACCGTTTGAACTGCCAGAACAGACCGATCAGACCGGTCTGGCCAAAACTAGCCCTTGAGACCAGTCAAGGCTAGACACTTTTGTTACCACCCTGGACCGGTCAGACCGGTCTCCCTGACCAGTTAGACCGGTCAGGGCCAGAGGAGACCAAACCCAAGTTAAGATGCCTCACTTGGTCCACCAAGTTAACACTTGACCTTCCAAGTAGCACAAAGTTAGTTTACAGGGGTTTTCTCTCAAGGAACCTCACTAGGGAGACCTATGAGTACTTTGGATCGTGTCAATCAACCAACGTTGTATCCCTCTTGATAGTGCGACATTTCTATACTCAAGATTAAATATAAATCACTATCAACCACTTGAGCTCTGAAACACTCCAGTTTTGCCATACTATGATTTTGTCAACCTTGGGACTTCAACATTGCATCTTCTCTTGAGCAAATCCATACTTGAGCTAGTGACATAGAATTCCCATCATGTTTGCAAATCTGTCCTTGAAACCTTAAGTCACTCCAAACCGAATTTGATGTATTGCATTGCTTTTCCCAACAAGACTTGGATATGGTAGTTCAAACACTCCACGGATACTAACCACTTCACCCTAGCAATTCGCACATGGTAAGTGTTGCTTCACCAAAACTTGCTTAGTCCCTCGTACTAGTCATCTTGGTTGGTTTCTTCACCACTTATCTTCACCTCATTGAGTTAAGTTTTGCACATCAACAATGAATTCCACTTTTCATTCCCATATCACTTGATTTTTGTCTTGCATTGTAATCATGAACCTTTGAACCTTTAGATAAGAACTCCTCATTATGTCAAGCCATAGTTAGAAATCATCTTTGATAAGTGCATGAACACTTGTTTCTATTTTGCTTAACAATATACTTGACTTCCAATAATATTTCCCTTTTGTTTGATTCTTCGTCACATGAGCCAATGACAACAATTCTTTTACAACTAAATCCATGCTCATGATATCTTCAACAAGATCATTAGTCTTATAATTATGTTGACATTCAATTCACCAAAATTCATTAGACGTCTTAGATGCAATTTCAATACCGCGTGGCTCTGCATCCGAGTGGAGCTCGCGCAGCTCGGTTGGCAGGCGGCGGAGGATCCCACGCCGCGTGGCTCTGCACCCGGACTGAGCTCGCGCATCTTGGAATCCCGGCAGGTTGGCGGCCAGAGGAGCAGCGTGGCTCGGCGGCCGGTAACAGGACCCAGGTGGTCCGGCGGCTAGACGTTTTTTTGGTACTAATAGTTGCTATAGCAGACTATCAAAGCCCTATCACCAAAGGATACGGTATAGTGATGGATCCTCTTCATTTAAGTGTGAGAGGTGTATTTTGATCATTACCAAAAAAAATTGTAATGTGAATCAAATTGATTATCCGCTAATGCACCTCCGATCCTCAAAACCAATTCTCAAAAGATGAAAAGAGTACTTTTTTATAGTAGGATAGGATGAATACTTTGCTGAAGATGCTTTAAGTCCTCATTTCTAGACTCCTAGGATCCTTGTCCAAAGACAAATCCTAACTATGCAGAGAGGAGGGCTCACGCGACAGTTGACAGTTCGATCCTAAGCATGCGGTTAGGAGAGATTAAAGATTTAATATATAACAATGGCAATAATATATTTTTAAAAGAGAGATATTTTAATTAATGAACCAACAATATATAATAAACCATAAATCATATCATAATTATTTTTATCCATGTATTACATATTCAGTAATTAAAATGAACAAGAGAGAACGATATAGGACTCTTGACATGAGGAAATCATCTATAAATTATTACAACACAGAATGGGCAGTTGAGTAAGGGGAATGTGCGTTTAGGTGGCGAGGGGGAACACGGATGGATCCGTATGTTGTGCAGATAGGAATGATAGAGGATAATGGATATGGAACAGACAGTGATGGGTCCAACAGCGAAGGCAACGGAGATCCGGCGGCGGCGAAGGCAAACGCTACATCTAGAAAAGCCAAAGCAGCTTACATTTTGGAAAGGAGTACATTCGCAAGACATGTTTCTGATGTTAGTTAAACTCGTTACAATAAAAAAAGGTGGACCCAACCTGTTAAGTTAATGTACTTCCTTTCAGGTTGCTTGTCTGCAAATGTCATTAATACGATTAGCATTGTCTGATCTAGTGTTTTTCTATCTACTCGTGAGTCCATGTCCTTTAGTTTGTGTCAGCCACAATCGGTATTAACTAGTCCTTAACCAAATGTAGGAAATATATCCAGAAAAGTAACAATTACTTCATAATTTGGCATAATAAACACGCCATATACTCATGTACAAAGGAGCATTTAGTTCCCAAAAAATTTTGGACAAATTTTTTTGGCAACATTTACAATACTAATTAGGAGTATTAAATATAGACTAATTATACAACTAATTACACGGATGGACGGGAAATCGAGATGAATCTATTAAGCCTAATTAATCCATCATTACAAATTGTTTACTGTAGCACGACATTGTTTAATCATTACATAATTAGACTCATTAGATTCGTCTCGCAATTTCAACCTAGGGTTTTGAAATGTGTTTTATTAGTTATTCACATTTAATACTCCTAATTATTGGTCAAACGTTCAAAGTTACTGCAGCGTAGGGAAAATTTTGGGAAAACAGGGCCATTATGTCATACTTCGGCATAATATTCTCATTACATGTTTCTTTCATCTAGATGACACATGATCAAAATGGATAATAAAAATACTAGATCTAATGCCAACGATATCCATATTATAGAAATTTAAATAGACACTCATAAAAAAAGGCAACAATGCAGTCAATTGATAAACAAACTTTACATCTCTTTGTTCAAAGTTTCGGTTTATCTCTTTGTTCAAAGTTTCGGTTTAACTAACATCCTATCACATATGCTTCAGAACTAAACACGTATGAAAAATAGACAAACTGATCCATGCAGTTCTTGTGCTTCAGTTTCAGGTAAAATCGATGTACTTTGCAACATTCAAAAGGTGCAACAAAACTAAGTGATTTGCCTAATTCCTTCGATCATAAAAGTTGGCCGGGTACCAGCAGCTTCAAAATGTTGTCGCACGTGCACCACACTCAAATTGTGGAGGCACGTTTTTGGTATAGTGAACACTACGACAAACAAACGGAACTCATTATTACAAAATAACTTTTTAGATTGTTTGCCTGACTCTTCATGTCTGTTTGCTCGAGAAAAATAACATAAGTACTTTCTTAATGCAATGGTACACTGCTCTCCTGCATGTTCAAGAAAAACAAACATGAAATTACCACATTACGCATTAAATGTCATGAGATGTTATGCATTGTCCTGTTGACTTTATGGATCTGTTTATTTGAAATAATTTTGTAATGGATAAGAATGCACCGTGAGCACTTTAGTAGGCCGCATTTACTAGATAATAAAAGCACAGGTAACTCTTAGATATGTATAGCTGTGTCTCCTCAAACCAAGGATGTGTGGCGATTCCCATCTCTCTATATCTCTCTACAGTAACCCCATTTTATAGCAAAACTGTTAAGCATAATTGCATAGTTGCAAGACATGATGGTAGTAGAAGGTTGTGCAATCCATAAAAGCTGCAGATTTCCATGAGTTTGTTCACTTCCTGTATTTTTCTAATATATCATGTAATTCTTTATTTGTATTTCTTTTTCAGTCAATTCTTTTTGCTGCAAAGTGAAAGTTGGGTGCAGCACAGATCACAAAGTGTAATGCTAGGCAACTAGTCAAAACTCAAAACACCAGTTTATCAGATCATCGTACAGCCAAACTGCAAGCTAGAGCATTCCATAACAATATCACTTTGGCAAGTGACTGTCTCTTTGCAACTCTGCCATTGATCTATTCAGAACTAATTGTAATTCAAGAATAATGGATTGATGTTAGTGCAAATATATTTCTATTGCCTAAAAAGATGTTCCACACTTGTAGTTGTCTGAAAACTCTAGCTCCCTTAATACTTATAAAATTTGCATGCATCAACACAGAACTGATGCATGGAGTAAACGAATCATGTCTTTGGATATCAATCATGATTATAATATTTCATAAGCAATGAACACTATTCTTATTCTTCATGGATCTCATTTTAGGTCTGTATCATGAAAAGCAATCCAAAAAATCGAAGTAACAGAAGTAAAACCTCAAGTAGTTAGTGCGGTCGTGCGGAAGTAAAGTAATAACTTCTGAAATGTTGTACAGTTGAGACTGTCATAATATCTCTGAAACCTGCATAGCAAATATTTAAGTTTAGACCATATGAGAATATTAGATGATAGGAAAACGGATAATGGTGTATATCTTACATGTATTGGCATCTCGGCAATGAGCAGTCCGCTGCTTTCTTCTAAAGCCTTGAGTGTAGCCACCTCGCCACCAACAACCATGTTAATCACAATTCCCTCTGCACCATAAAAGCCCATCAGCTACATCAAGGAGCATAAGAGATGGATCGAATCGATACTATCTTAATATACCTGCTGCCAAGCATGTTGACATGCGCCTTAAGTAAGCTTCCTGTAAAACTAAAATTTAACCTTTAGGACAGGTAAGACATCATAAAGGTAGAACTAGAAGATTCATCAAAACTGTGTAATAGTGAATATAGAAGAAGGAAAAGAACAAAAAAAAACTTCATGGTTTGGGCAGAAAATGGACTGAAACTGAAATCAACAAATACGGGTAAAGCTCACCTTCTTTGTGGGAAGCTCATAGTTGATCAGCACACGAGCCAGAAGAGGTGCCTCTGCCATCGCTGCCAGAGGCAAGCAAGCATCTGTTGCAACTATAATGCTTAGTTTTGTGCCCATACTTTCAGACTTCGAACTTTCAGCCATATCGATATCTTTACTAGTCTGATTCCATTGAATTATTTCTTGACGAAACTTCTCAAGGATCGATGCACGCTCTGCTTCCGCCTGATCACTGTACTGTTCACAAAAAAGACCCATTAGTTATATGTTAATATTGATGTGAAGTGAAGCATCTTATTAGCAAAAGGATCATAGACCTACGAGAACTTGGGCGACGATTTTCATGCTAGAGGTGAAAGAGAAGAGACATTTGGACACATAACAATATTTATGATGGCAAACATCATATATTTTTCGAGAAAATATGCTAGATACAGGCATACTCCCTTCGTTTCAAATTATAGGTAGTTTTGGCATTTCTAGATGCATTAGTATGACATAGTGTATATCTAGAAGCATAGGAGAAATGCCAAAACGACCTGTAATTTGGAACCGAGCAATTATTACTTTGAAGCAACCACAACTTTTAGGAGAAAGTTGAACAAACGAAAATACATCAAGCAAGTTACAAATATGTTGTAGGTTTGTGGTCGTGAATTACCAGCGGTGACATTGACACAAAGGGAAGGTTAGCGACCGCAGCACAAACAGCATCAAGCTCGTCCCGAGAGGAAACACATATCGAAATGGGCAGCCCGCCGCGGCGATCCGCGACAACCCCCAGGAGCTCCAACAGAGTCCTCTGCACACCAAGACAACCATAAATCATAAAGAATCGAGACAAATCAACCAGCGGTACCGCGAAACTGGGCTCAACCAGTCCATTAGCATCCGAGAGACTGAAATCCAAGTGCACTGCCGCGAGGAGGAGGAGGGTTGCATGGAAAAGAGGCACGCACCATCTTAAACTGGGTTCGGTCGACGGCAAGGTAGTAGTGCCGGCCGGGGCTGCGGACGAAGAGAATCCCAGGAGAGTCAATTACATATATAAAACGGCGGGGGGCGCGAGTGAACCGAGGAAGAGACGGGTGCTGCTGCTCCCTCACCTGGGATGCGATGGGGCGGCCGCTGGGGAGGTCGGGGAGGGCAGAGCGTCGGGGAAATCTGCGCCGGAGCTAGCGCTAGCGGCGGCTGCAGATCTCATCGCGCGCGGTTCGCCGGAGAGGGGAACCGAAGCAGGGGAAGTGGAATATTCCTCAACGATTCTAGTGCTCCGAACCTGTGTACGAATAACTAAATTTGAGCCTCCACTCAAGAAAAAACAAAATTTGGAACCGACGTGATTTAGAAGGAGAAATCTCAGAATATGACATTAAGGCCTTGTTAGATGCACTCAAAATTTCAAAACTTTACAAAATTTCCTATCACATCGAATTTTTGAACGCATGCATAAAGTATTAAATGTAGCTAAATAAAATAACTAATTACACAGTTTGACTATAATTTGCGAGACGAATCTTTTAAGGTTAGTTAACCCATGGCGGGATAATAATTACCAAATATAAACAAAAGTGCTACAGTACTTTACACCAAAACTTTTCGCATCTAAACAAGGCCTAAATCGCGATATAACATCCGATTCGCATACCTTTCGAAATATAACATCAGGTGTGTGAACTCTTTGTATTCCTAACATTTCCCATTATATTCTTCTTTACTCGGTTTTCCTTCTACTTTAAATAATCCAGATCATGTGAAGTGACAAAAATACCCTTAGGGAGAAACCTTATCCATCTACTAGTTCTCCGCGAGACTCTGCTCGCCCGATATCTCCCGCCCCGCCCCAACCGCCTCCCTGCCAGGTCAGCGCGCCGTCCCTGCCCTGGAGCAGGGCAGCAGACATTATGTCTTTTGGTTAAGACCATGAAACCCTAACCCTTCTCATCTCTGTAGTGTTCGGTAGAGTTTTATCTGATGCAAACATGTTTATTTCTTTGTTTTTGGTACACAGTAGGTTCGATCCGGATGGGACATTTATCGATCCAGATGGGGCATTTAGGATTTGTGTTCAGTTTTCTCAAGTCACTGCCATGCATGATGATGGACAAGCTATTGATGTGCCGCATAAATATGATAAATGGGAAGTGGATTATCACTATTACACGCTGGAGATGTTATAGAAAGACTTGGCAGCTAGGGTGGAATTGGGAAGAAGGCAGCAAATTGTGGTTTCTGATTTTGATATATCCAGTGGTGGAGAAAGGAAATTGGTGGATGATAAATCTCTGGCACTCGCTTTGTGAGCATGAGAGTAGCCCTATCACTAGAAGGTATCACATTCCCCCTTTTTTAAAGACAATTCACATTATAACCTTTAAGAGTGAAATTGATAAGTGGACTTCTCCTTTTTTTAATGATAATTAGCATTAAGCAATGTGGATGAAACCTCTACCTTCAACACTAGTGCTGGTCCCTTCACAAGGAGGTAACCTATCAATAATAGTTTGGATACACTACAAAAGTAAATTTTAGTGAACAGAGATCTAACTACTACCAACATGTCATTTTCAGCCAAATGGCATTAAACATGGATGGTGGGACAAGTGCTCAAGTAACTCCTGTGAAGAGCGGGAAGAGGAAGATCTTGGCTACGAAAAAGAAGCTCACTCCCAGGAAGGCAAAGGACTAAGATTTGCTTCCACCATGTAGCTTTTGGTGCTCTTGTTTGGCACATCTATGTATGACACTTAAGATGTTGAATGTACTTGAACGACACTTAAGATGTATCCTGAATTTGAATTCACTTGATGTTGAATGTCACTCAGATTGACTACTTCAAGAGTGAAATAATTGATGTTTCCACCTTCTATTTGCTTCATGTTAGGAACACTAGTGTATATAGAGTAATTGTTGTACACATGATAGTTTTATTTTTATAAATTATTTTGACACTCTAATTATATATGTAAGGGTCTGTTCCTGAAATATTTCGGTGCTTCTTCCAGCATAACCTTGGGAAGATTAAAATCTTTCGGATTGACACTAAGCCATCGAGAAGTAAAAGTTACATCAACATTGCTGTAGCACATTCAAAAATTGCAGAGCCTCCCATGGACCCTTCTAAGAAAGAGAGTGGACACCACATCAGTGAACTTTTTAGATAATGGAAAACATCCGACTTCAAACCTCTTCATAGAAGGGGCATCAGTTCAAAATTATTACATCGCTTATAAAATTTAGAACACATAATGGCCCATCATTGTTGACCAATGCGTAAAATAAACAGTCATCCATGGGATGCGAAGAACTCCATGGATCTTGACTCTAGACCCTGACATGCTTTAACAACCTCATCTTTTTTGTCACCAGTGTGCTGCAACAGAGCCCAAAACCGGAGCCAATGCGTCCCTATGAAAAAACCTACAAAAAATATTTTGGTCCGCATTTGTCAAACACAGTTTCATTCCTTGTGAGCCTTATTGCCCAACACAAAGAAGCAGCTCCTATCAATTGCATTAAATTGTGATTATGATTACTAAGTTTAGACCAACCATTAAACAAATCAATGGTACATTGTGGTGGTAAAATACCAAGCACAATATGTACTGCACGCCATAAAAATGAGGCATAATGATATTCGAAAAACAAATGTTGGATTGTTTCTAGTTTACTACAAAAGCAAACAAGTTCTGTTTCCTTTTCAATTTTTCCTAACTAAATTGTCTTTGGTGAAGATCACTCCCCTTTTAACATACCACATGAAAATATTTATTTTTAGAGGAATCTTCAAACACCAAATTTATTGTGTCACTTTAATGTTGTTATTGACTAGGTGCTTACACATTGACTTAACTGTGAATAAATAATTCTTATGGAGATTCCACACAAATATATCCATACCCTCATTTAAATTTACATGTACTAGTTCCGAAACTAGACTATACCACTCAGTTAATTTGTTCCCAACTAGAGCTCTCCTAAAGGAGACATTGAGTGGATTTGTACTAAGCACTTCCACCATAGTTGCATGTTTCTTTCTTACAATGTTAAACACATTTGGGTACTGAAAATTTTGGGTCTGGGTGCTTAATCATTTGTCCTCCCAAAATCTTATTTGGCTGCCACTATTTAGCTTGAACTTCCCAAGATTTAGGAATTGATCTTTTACACCCATGAGACTCGACCAGAAGTGTGAGTCTCCCGCTTCTTTCAGAGCTGGCTTAAAGTTTTAGTGCTGAGATGATATTTGTTTCTAAGCAATTGCTACCACATCCCTTCCTCATTACACAACTTGCAAAGCCATTTACTTAGCAAATATTTGTTCTAAACATCTAAGTTTTGGATTCCCATCCCCCTTGCTCTTTCGGCTGGCAAAGGATCTCCCATTTCACTAATATGTATTTCTTCTTATGTTCTTCATTTTGCCAGAAGAATCTAGACATGTAGTATTCTAATTTTTTAAGGACTCCTCTCAGGACCTCAAAGAAAGAGAGCATAAACATAGGTAGAGTAGACAAAACAGAATTGATTAGAACTAATCTACCACCTGTCAATAAAAGTTTTCCTTTCCAACTGCTTAATATTTTCTCAATTCTGTCCTCAATCATTTTCCAGTCTTTGTTCAAAAATTTTCTATAATGCATTGGGATACCCAAATAGCAGAATGGGTAAGAACCTACCCGTTCCTATTTTGCAACCAAATACCTATGAATATTATGATTCACAGTCTCTTGCTTGCTCGAAACTGAAGATTTTGCTTTTGTGAAAGTTAAGTTTTAGATCCGGTAATTGTTCAAAGGCACAAAGAATTAGTTTCATTTTCTTTGGTTGTACAATATCATGATCCATAAAAATAATTGTATCATCCACATATTGCAGAATAGACAACCCATTATTAACTAGATGAGGAACTACCCCTCTCACTTGACTAACATCTTTAGCTCTAGCTATGATGATTGCTAACATATCCACTACTATGGCCTTGTTTAGTTTCCAAAAAAATTTGCACAGTACCCGTCACATTGAATACACATGCGTGGAACATTAAATGCAGTTAAAAAATTACTAATTACATAGTCTAACTGATTAGCACGAGCTGGCCCTGTTGAAAAGTATTGGAGATGGCGGATCACGTTGCCTTGGACCTTTTTTTAGTCTGAAAATAGGAACCCAATCGATCATTCGCTTTTATTCCTACATTACCACACCAGTGCAGTGAACTAGGCATGAACACAATTTTTTTAAGGTCCAACTATGTAACCCGAGTTATAATGTTGTATCTTGATAAAGATTTTGTTCATGGCTCCACTGATTCGGTGTCCTTTGTTTTTTTAGAAGGGTCCAGTGGAGGCTCTGCAATTCCTGGATGTGCTGCAACCATTGATCTATACAGAACCATGCCGTTTGTAGCTACTAAATTCATATTCTGCAATCATATTTTCTAGGCTTGTTCATCAATCCAATCCATTCCTTGGATTAAAACCCAGACCCGAGGTTCGTCCGCCTCATCATCTTCATGAACTCCTCCAGGTCGATCTCGCCGTCACCTGCACTCATGGAGCAAACATGGATATCAATCAATTCATCACTGACCAGGCCAAGGCAAGCATTGGCAGTGGCTGGACCCATCTCACCGTTCTCATCGGCGGCCTCTATCATCTCCCTCACCTCGTCGAGCGTGAAGTGCTCGCCGGTCTCGATGGCCAGCCGCTGGATGTCGATGTCGGAGATCTTGCCCTGCGGCAGCAGAAGACGGCGCATCACCATTGATTTTTCTTGTTTGGAAACATTTTGTTTTTTTTGCAAAGGATAAAAACGGAAATTTTTAGAAGAAGCTCCAAACGCCGTACGTTACCGTCCTTGTCGATGATGCGGAAGGCCTTATAGAGCTCGTCCCGGGCGTCCCGCTCGCCCATCTTGTCCGTCATCATGTGCACGAACTCGTCGAAGTCGATGGTGCCGCTGCCGTCCTTATCCACCTCCGCGATCATCTGGTTGATTTGCTGCACCACCACCACCACGATAGATCGTCCCATGTCCGTCAGTTAACTTTCCCCAATCCCCACCTACTAGCTAGAACATTCTCTGATCGCTGAAGAACATAAGAAATAATGTTCTGACAAGAACCAGTTTCCTACCTCCGGTGTCATCTCGAATCCCAGGGCTCTGCAAAGGCAACACCATGGGCCGTCAGCTAAGGACCTAAGGTCCCTGTCAACCAGAGCTAGCTGAATGGCAAGTCAAGGTTGAAGCATCTATACACGTACCTCATGGCAACGTTGAGCTCCCTTGCATCAATGGTGCCTGGATCGATGCAGGTGACAGACAAGAGTAAGCAACACCACGCCATGGGCGAGCCCAGCATGCACCAAGTGAAGTGATTCTGTAAAATACTACACCTGAGCCGTCGATGTCGAAGAGGTCGAACGCCTCTTTGATCTCCTTCCTCTTCTGCGCCGTCAGCTTCTTGCGACGGACTTTGTCCGTCCGGTAGCCGGAGGAGTTGGAAGGAGGCTCATAGGCCTTGTACGGGGACGCCTGCACCGCAGAGTTCAGATTTCAGCGAGCCTAGCCATGATCTGGTTGGGAATTTCGAATTCAAACCAAGTCACTCTGTTTTTATTTGTCTGAACAGGGTTTGCAAAGAGCCAAAGACATTGCTTAGTCTGTTCTCATGCTACACTTAACGTAGAACGATGTTGCATCCTACAGGAGTATCTATTATCCGAACCAAAGCGGACACGTAGCTGCAACCGATTGTCTCTCCGATAATCCACTACAAATTAGTTAGGTGAGGTTCAGGGAACTCGAGCCGAGCCATGTCCCTGTGGCGAGAACCAACCAAAGAAAGAACTCGCAGCATCCAATCCAACAACTCTTAAAATTGACTTCAGCAAAAGGACAATTGAATCAGTTCCATGGAACGACCAACAAGATTGATCAAACAATCGGTCGGCATCGGCTATCAATCAGCATAAGCTGAACTAGAGCAGAATAGAGAGAGAGAGAGAGAGAGAGAGAGAGAGAGAGAGAGAGAGAGTCGCGTACCATCTGGGCACAACCGGCGTTGATCACTTAGGGCGCGCGATGAAGCGGGCCGCGGCGTTTCTCCTGATCCCGCTCTCTGAATTGTTCAGCCTGGTGGCTGGAGCTCTTGGCGCAGTAGGGTTTTCCTGAAGCAAGTGGAGGAGGTAGGAGAAGAGTAAAGGCCAACGAAAGAATAGGGAGCTTGTGAAGAAAGGTTGGGAAGGGACAGGAGGGACAGCGCGACACAAAGAAGCGCACCCAAGCACGTCACTGATCAACGACAAGTCCTAGCAGGGTTATATGCGTACCATCTGGCCTAAAAGAAATAACTCTGGCCTTGCACTGAATTCATAGAGATATCGATAGTTGCCAAGATAACTCTGCCTCCGATCACAACAATAACTTGCATTATTTAGATGACAATAACTCGTCAATCTTTTAGTTAGCCAAGATAATTATCCAACAGAAAGGAAAATACCATAAATCATTCTAAAAACTCTCTCAAACAGAAACAATAAATATGGTGTAATTCTTTTAGATATGAAAATGCAAGAAATTGTGATTGACCAATGAATATTACCTCGTGTCATATGAACAGAAGGAGAAATGCAAAATGGCAATCTTTGGAAGCAGGGCAAATTAAACAGAACAGAGCACAGAATGCAAAGCCAAGGGCACCACGACCATGACATGCTGCTCTTTGTTTTCTTGTTGGAGAAAACGATGGCGCTACCTTTCTATTAAACTCATTCGCTTGGTTGCAGGTATCACAAGAAACATGAAACACCGCTAGGGATTTGTCAGAATGGAAGAAGATCTATTATTATTCTTTTCATCTTCCCTTCAAACATTAAATTGTAGAGTTACCATGCATTCTGACAAATACCTATAATCCATCGTAATGTTTAGAATTTCATATAAATTGATTTTTGACTCGGCTGGTAGTCTCCCCTGTAAAGGGGACAGTTGTACATACATGGAGATAATCTCATGTGACAAAAAAGAGCGATTTTTGTTTAAAAAAATCGTTCAAAATGAAATAGAGAGACCACATTGGCACGCGCTAAGAACACCAAGAGTGCCATCTGTTGCATCTACATATATATTTATTGTAAAAGTTAGAGAGATTGGTTGGGTGGACTCTAATAAATTTTCTCCAGCCAAAAGCATGCATGGCTTGTTAAAATCAGGGATACCAGTCACCGCAAAAAAGTTTAGACATTCATTTGATTTAGTGCTAAAATGCGGCAATTAATATTTTCCCCTCTGGCAAGGTTCAAAGAAGTTTCTAGGAATTTACTATAATTTTAATGACAAACATTGATGTGATATTTTTGGACATAAACCAACTAATAGCCACCAAAGGGTCTGTAGCCTAGTGGTTATAAGAGCCTCGGTAGTATTTGAGATCCTGAGTTCGACTCCCCTTAGCAGCAAATATTCTGGGATTTAACGACCACTACTAGGCGGGCACATAAAACAACTGCCTCCCCTTGGGAGCGAATATTCCAGGATTTAACGGCCATTACTTGGCAGGCACATAAAAATATTGCCTCCCCTTAGGAGCGAATATTCTGGGATTTAACGGCCACTACTAGGCGGGCACATAAAACAACTGCCTCTGTTAATGCAAATATTCTGGGATTTAACGACCAACTTAACGGCCACTACTAGGAGGGCACATAAAACAACTGCCTCTGTTAATGCAAATATTCTGGGATTTAACGACCAACTGCCTCCCCTTGGGAGCGAATATTCTGAGATTTAACGGCCACTATTAGGCGGGCACATAAAACAACTGCCTGTGTTAATGCAAATATTCTGGGATTTAACGACCAACTGCCTCCCCTTGGGAGTGAATATTCTGGGATTTAACAGCCACTACTAGGCGGGCACATAAAACCTCTGTTAATGCAAATATTTTGGGATTTAACGACCACTACTAGGCGGGCAATAAAACAACTGCCTCTGTTAATGCTAGGAAAATCGATTAACAGATACGGTCAACATTAAGATGACCGCCCCTCCTCTGTTAATAGGCCTATTTTCAGAGGCGGTCGTTTTACAAAAGCTCGTCGTTAAAAATCCAAACCCAACCCAACTTAAAAAAGTCCAATCTGGCCCGGTAATTGAGTCCAACTATATATACTTGAGTTAGGTTTTGTTCCTCATTCCTCACTCCTGTCGTCCCTATCTCTCTCGATCTCTCACTCTCATCCCCTCCCTCTCTTTCTTTGATGGTGGACGGCTGGGCGGCGGTGGCAGCGCCAGCGGCCAGCGCGGTGCGGCGGGCACGCAGCGGCCCCAGGCGGCGCGTCGGCGGCCAGCAGCGCGGCGGCTGGGGCGGCGCGGAGGAGGCACGGCGGTGGGCGGCGGCCGGCGCCGAACAGGGAGTGCATAGGGGCCACGATGGGCTTGCAGGACTCTAGATGGGCTTGCAGGGCTCTAGATGGGCTTGGCGGGCCGACCCTTTTTTGTTTTTCTATTTCATTAACTAAGGCGGGCAAAAAAACCCACATCAGTTAATGCTACATTGACTGCGACGATAGATTAGAGGCGGTTGCAAAAACCGCCTCAGTTAATGTTTTTTGCCTACCTTAGTAAAGATTTGTGTAGTAGTGAGCGTTGTGCATCCAGTGGTAGGTGACGTTCCCGTCGACAGCGAGGCACCTGTGGTGACTTTGTCAATCTTCTAGTTCTGTGCAGCATATTGTTATCAATTGTATATCTTGATTCCTATTGGATTTGGATTAGTTCTATTTCAATAGGGGTTCTTCCTGTATTTTGCCTTTTATTGTGTTAGATGAAGGGGATATCGAAGAGTAAGGGAGCGAATATTCTGGGATTTAACGACATTATGCATTCAGTGGTAGGCGATGTTCCCGTCAACAGCGAGGCGTCTGTGGTCACTGCGCCAATCTCGATGATTTGCCGGGTCAATCTTCGAAGATGCTCATAGGGGTAGGGTTTGTGTATGCGTGTTCATAGGGGTGTGAGTATGCGTGTGTTGTGAGTGTCTGAGTTGTGCCGTGTAATCTAAAAAAACAACTAAAAGCCAAGTTTTATAGGTGTGCTTTAATATTGGTTGGGCAAAAAAATGGAAATCAATCAAGCAAGGCTTAAAATCCGAAGAGATGTTAACATAAGGTAGAGTGCTATGACAATGAGATATTACTAGAAAGGCACACGGTTTTGTCACGCGGGGTCTGTATCCCGCGTCATAGTATTGTAGTTGATGCATGTAGTAGTTTTTTAAGCAACATAGTTAAGATAAATGTGTTGCTTCGTTATTTTCGCATAAATATCATGGTTTGCAGCTGGTTGTTGCAATTGGTATATATTTTGAGTATTATATTATCATGACGCTATTGATTAAGTAGTATATTATTTTAGATATCGAAAGGAGCTATGATATTTGTTGCTATATATTTATTGTGGTGAAAAAAGGGGTAAAATAATTTAATAGGGAGGGTGAGCAAAATTAGTTGGAAACTTAATGTATTTGCGAAATCATGTTGCAATTAATATATATGTTTTTTAAAGGAAGTAGTGGTTATATTAAAATATGACGCCTTATTTTGAAGGTAGCATGAGAAACCATAGAAAAATGGTGGTACAATATTGCATTTTAAGCAAAATAAGATATTATGTTGAACGAAATATGAAACAACTAGAATTTACAAAACTTTGCTATATAGTAAAGTTGTAGATTTTGAAATAGGCAACTTTTGAAGACGTTTTCGTGCAATCGAATTGTGAAAGCATTTTAAATTTTAAAATTTACTCTACAATAACGATGTAGTATTTGAAGTCTTGATCAATTCTATGTTGAGCAACTTTTAATTCCAACGTATTTTGGTGTTCAAATTGTATGTATAATGTTGCTCGTATAGAAGCAACAGATGGAATATGTTGTGGTTTGATTTAATCAAAATCTAAGCATTTTTCTAAAAAAAATCCTGACAGAGCACCACGACGGTGGGTTAATTTTATGAAAATTTAAGATTATCTTTGCAAATTTCTTTGAACCTGAAGTGTGAACTATGGGCTGATTTTAAGAAAAGTTGAGAGTTTTTTCACAAAAATTTCCTCTGAAAGAGGCCGGATCATGGGTTGATTTCTCTAAAGTTTGAATGATTTTTTTGCAAAATGACTGGAAAACATACTGTTTGGGCCGTTTGTCCAACTGATTCGACGGCTAAGAATTGCGCGCGACTGGCCACCCTCCAGTCCTCGGTTTGGAATCGTATATAGAGATATGAGCGAAGGAGGAATACGAGATAATAATTCCCTTAAGTATACACGCTAACATCACTACAGATGGGCACAGTTTAACAGGACCAAATTTGCCACCAAGACACAAAGTTTCATTGGGCTCAATCTCGAACACAAATAGAATGACAAGCAACATTTAGCCCGTTGAAACCCAGTTGTAACGACAACATAAAAAATTACAAATACACGCCACATACAAAGCTGAAAATAAGCACCCGAGTGATGATGTTTAGAAATTGGCAAAAGGTAGCGCGCGATTGGTTGCGCTTGCGCAGAACACGCGACCTTCCGCGGCCTGCTGCAGCCCCGTGGGCCGTGGGTGGGAATTGGGCTGCCGGGGCCCATTGATTACTGCCGGGATAAATGTTCTACATAATATTCAATAAGATTCTTTATTGTTAGTCTTTGGATATCGATGATCAAAGGGTTCAGAGCAATGAGTATGTACTTATATTAATTACTTCCCCTGTTCTTAATGTACTAGTGGATATGTACGTGCTACAGACACGTGTTTAAAGTCAAATCGTTTACAAGTAATTGGATTGCATCGAACTACTACTAAAAAATATCATTTGTTGCGTGATGGAATAATACAACAAAGAGAAATAAAGGAGTTTTATGACTTACAGCTTACTAAAGGCCCATCAACCTCCTCCATCTTCTCTTTTCCATATAGACGCTCCACCAAATCGAGAGCAAACTCAATTGTTGTTTCTGGACCCCGGCTGGTCACGACATTCTGATTCACCACCCTTAAGTTCATAGGCATCACATCTGCAGTGAACTTCTCCACGAATGATGAATAACAGCATGGGCATATATAATTACACATCTAATTTCACCAAAAAAAATTATACCCTTGAGATTGGTGCTAAAAAGCTTGCCGATATGTGCTCTAAGAATTCATCGCCTGACGTATGCAAGCAAATTAAAAAACAAACATTGTCAAATAAAGTCCCTAAACGATCGATGTTGCTTGATGTCCTATGCAATGGAGAAAATAAATACCTTGATACAACATACAACTTGGGGGTCAAGATCTGATGGGAAATACAGGTGGATCCTGACAGTGCCCTGATTTAATAAAAGTATCATGATTTAATGAAACAAAGAACAAAGATGGAGGTCAGCGATCTCGACGGCAGTTAGCAAAACAAAAAACAAACATCGCTAGACATACCCCTGGACGCCATGGAGAAAACATGCACCATGGCCAAGGTGCAATGGAGGGAGGGGTGGCATCCTCACCGCTGATTTAATGAATCCAAGATCAAAGATGAAGGTCGGCACTTGCCTGGGGCAGTCGGTCATCGTGACGACAGCATGTTGCAGTGGGCGCTCGCGAAGGCGACCCAGCGATAGTGTGACGGCTGCCCACGAGCCAATCTCGGTCGAGCGTGGGAACGACGCACCTGACGGAGCACAAAAACTCTCGATCAACCAGCGCACAACACAAATGGAAGGTTTGGCACTCAATCAACCAGCGCACAACACAAAAAGAAGCTAAACAAAAGAGGGTTAATTAGCTCACAACAATAAGGAAATAAAAGGAGAGATTTTATGATGTCTTACCAAAAATTATAGTTGCCTCATCTCTATACAATGGAAAGTAACAAGTGGGTACAAAGGTGGGTAGGTAAAAGTGTTTGGTATAAAAAGTATTAGGATTTTGATTGAAACATTTTCTTTCTATCAATTTCGTGGGTCTATACCCTCTTTCGTCAAATCTTTGGGCTGACAAATGGGACCTCCATGAGGGGTACGGTGGGACTAATTTTGGTGAGAAAAAGTTTCAATTGTTTCAATTTTTATAAGATAGAAGATTACAATTCTTGTCGATTTTACCCCTAATCAAATATGAAAATGATAATAATTGCCTTTATTTAGGCCCATCCCCATGCTGCTGGTGCTGGCCTTTGTTTTAGGCCCAATCCCAACGTTATTATCCTTTTTTCTAGCTGCTGCATTGTACACCAAAATTGGCGCCCAAGTAACTGCCATCTCTGAGGAACGATCGAGCAGAGCCCTCTGAGAGCTAAGCACAGAAGCTAGGCCAAGCCACGTGCTTTGATTCGGGAGCAGCAGCCTTGGCCGCGACGAAACGTTCCAAGGCCTCTCTTGCCTCCTCTCGCATATACAGGTTGTCCCTTCAGCAGAAACGAAATCAGAGCCGTCCGTTCCAACGAAGCGGCGCCCTGCTCCTCAATATTCATATATAGCTCCGGACATCGCTTCCCCCCTTGAATTACTTTTATTTTCTAGTTTAGGATTCAAAAACCCAAAGCAAAGGCTCTGTCATCTCTTTTCAATTCTCCATGGTTGCATTCTACCAATTTTTTCTTTAATTTCTTTTCCACAACATCCTTGCTGATGATCCAGGACAAAAATGCTGGGTTTTCCTTGGTTTACCTTTAATTTGGTTGAATTTTGCAAGGAAGCAAGCTGAGAGCTGAGTTTCGAAGCAGGTTTTGGTTATCTTTTTAGTTCTTGCATTTGTTTACTCGTGAACTTATCTCCAGCTCTTTTCATGCACCAATGAATCAGTTTAGATTTCTGTTGTCCATATTTATTTCGTTTTCATGAGGTTTCCATGCGCCAATGATGAACGAAAAAGGCTAGGTTGAATAATGATGGGCTTATGCGGTACCTGTGTGGCGCCACACTATGTATTATTATCCACTTGATTACCTATGTTCCTCTCGATCTGAGGCATGATGAAAACTCAACACCTCTTTGTCTTTTTTTGGCCTCTTCTGATATTTTTGAACCATTTTTTTGTCAATATAAATGAAAATTAGTTTGTTTCTCTAGCTCGATAAAGATGGTTTAAAATATTGCATTTTTTCTACACAATAAGAGGACCAAGCAAATTCGATTGTTTTCTTTTCTTCTCCTTTGTTATGTGTGTCTATGTGTTTGTGCCAACGGCAGTTTAGTTCCCCTTTTAAACTAACTCAAAAAACATGTTAACAATTTGAGCAGGTTTTCTTTATTTTCCTGATAAACTTGTAGTCCAAACTTGTTTTGCAGAATATCAATGGAATTTGAGTGGTTTTTCAAGGCTTGCATCCATCAACAGCAACCGTCAAAGTACCTTCAAGAAGGAACTCATGTTGCTTTTGCACCGGGTTAAAAACAATCACAAATCTCTGTTAGAAGAATAGATAGCCCTCTTTGGATAGTTGGTCAGATCTTTTTTATTTCATTCTTTGTTTCTTAAATTGCCTGTTGTAAACTCCGGTCCTTTTTCTTTATAAATATAATCAGTAGGGGATTCTAATCCCCTCTCGATCAAAAAATATCACCGAAAATAGATATTTATGCAAAATGAAGTAGATCAAGATAATGAAATGTATAATTTATTATTCACTATTTTAACTTTTAAGTAAGGTAACTTCATTAATTTCGAGAATCTGTTGGTTCAGTATTCGCATATGCTCTTAAGGATAGGATTTGCGTACGTGCTTCATAGGATGAGTATGTATGCGTTATGAATGTACGAGTTGTTGTACTTAAAAAACTTTATGTTTTATGTGCGTAGAATTGGAAGTGCGCACCGCATAATTAAACACATTTGTAGGAGTAGTGAAGAGCAGAATGGACGGCCTTTGTACTTGGATGTATCGAGAGGGGAAAAAATCAGGTGCACCCGGGGCGTACCGTTGCCTCCGTGCGCCCTGGGCGCACCTGATTTTCTTCCACGGAGAGGTGGGCCATGGGCTGGAGCATTGGAGTTTGCGCGGATCGGTGTGGCTGTGGTGAGAGCCCAGCAGACGATCCCAGCCCTCTATTCGCGCAGCGCGTCCGTGCACTTACGGTTCGCAAGGCCCGCGTCCATCGCACGCAGAGCCGGAAATGGATCACTGCCGGTCTGCCGCTGGACTGATGGACTGGCTGATCGACACGGCGTGGCCAGGTGGATCTCAGCCGTCCGTCCCACGGCTGGCCGGCTATTTAACGCCCAGCCGAGCGACGCCTCGACGCCTCTGCTAACCACTCGTTGGAACCCTACCCGTTCTTGATTTCCTCCGCTCTTCTTTTCCCACACGTTGCATAAAGCGATTCGGTTGCAGCTGCATTTGTGTGGCACTTTATTCAAAGTTTCGTGATGTGATAATTGGAGGTTTTGTGATGTGGATCTTGCAGACTGTATACTTTAAGTTCGATCTGGAAGGCGTCTTTTTGTTCCTTCACCTCCAGATCGATCTTTCAATTGATCTTCTTGTTTTCTTTCGATTTCACCTCTTTAGTCTCTGGTTTTGTCTTTGTGACGCACATTCTCTCTGACGATTCTTGACAAGAAAAAAAGGTTCTTTTTATTTGAAGTGTAAGATTGATTGTTTGATTCCCGAGAAACTCCTTTCTTATTCCGTGCCAATGATGATATTCCATCAAGGTGAATTCTTTGTGTGAGTTGTGATGTCCTTGAGGCGTTCAACTGAGGCACGCGCAAATCTTGATTTTTTTTGTCCTTCAACTTTTTCATGCATAGATTCTTGGCTTTCGTTTTCTGTCCCAGAAAGCTATTCGCTTCTTTAGTTTTTTTGTTGTCGCCTAGTTTGCTTTGATCTACCGCATGGGGCTGGGATGCCAATGATGATGCTGAATTCTAGATGAATTCATGAATATGCTGGTGCGCTGTCATGGTGATATGGACAAGAGGCGTTCATCTGAGGCACACGCCGACGCCAGAATCTGTCTCATTTCCCTGTCATTTACTCATTTGCCTGTTTTCTGCCATCAGAATCTTTTTCCATCTTCATGCTTTGTGAATTTCCAATCTCGTAATATCTTGGCAGGTCTGGATAGAGAAAATTGCTATTATAGAATTCCAAACAACTGGCTTCGCTATTATAGAACTCCTAATGTGGGCTTTGCTAAAATAGGACCCCAAACAATGTGGCTTCGTTTTCCATGACGTTTTCTTCATTTCAATCTCATTTTCAAAACTAAAATACATGTATTTCTTGTATTGACCATATTGCTCTTCTGTTAATCTAATCGATTCATGTACCGTAGCTCTTCATCGATTCACATCTTCGCAAGAGTCGCCATGGGACCGCCGCCGCCCGCCCTCGGTCGATGTCGGCGGCCATCTTTCCTGTGCCGCCACTCGCCTGCAGTCACGGTGCTGCCCCTCCCCACGCCTCCTTGCGCCTTACCTCCCCGCCATGGATGGTGACTATGATGTTGTGGCCGTGACGGACGGCCTAGCCCTAGCCACGACGAGCACAAGTGCTGGAGGCGCCTAAGGTTGAAAACGGGACGGGAAAATCCGGTCCCCACCAGCACCGAATCCCGTAAAAACCGATTGTATACTGTTTCCGCCAAAAAACATCGATTGTATAATGTTTCCGCCAAAAAAACATGAACAGGAAAAAAACAGAAAAAATTTGGCAGGAACAGGAACGGAAACATGAGGGATCTTTTTCCGACCGTTTTCGCGGTTCCTGTAATATATACAAGAATTCTCATCAGTTGTTCCTGTTTTCGGCCTGCATACCAATTTAGAGCCCCAGTCCCCTCTCGGCCCGACCCAATAATCCGGCAAACCGTAAGCCTGACCCCCACCCGGCCACCCCGACTCCCACTCGGCCGCCACCCCCCACCCGCCCACCCGGCCACCCCGACTGGCGACTCCCCGCCTGCCTGCCGCCGCCGCCTCCCTAGCTCCTTCATTGCTCGACTGCTGGGCCGCCGCCGCCGGTCATCGACGTGCCGGCCTCCCCGGACCCCAGCCAGCCCCCAAGCTTCCTCACGCGCCCGCGCCAAGGCAGTCTGCTCTGCTGCTTGCCTGCTCAGCAGCTCACGCTCGGAGGCGGAGTGGCCCGCGGCCCCGGCCCCGTGCTGATGGTCGCGGCTGCAGGCGCTAGGCGGCGGCCAGGGCCCGTGCCGCGCGGGAGACCAGCCGTGCACTCAGGCGCAGCGGTGCTTCAGATCCGTGATGTCGATGGTGGCCATGGCGTCCGCCCAGCTGCACATCAGCACCAGACGGCAGGCGTAGCAAAGCAGGAAGTGAGTTCGTCCAAGCCTCCAATGTGCATAGAGTCTGGCTTCTAACAGCGGCTATGGATTGAATTCGATTCTGCATTCCCGTGACTAAATTCGATCTTTTTTTATGGGGACTAAAATTCGATCTTGCTTGCTTTCAGGTTGCCGAAAGAGTTTGATGACCCGACCTTCTCCACTGTAACGATCCAGAGGATCGTGCTTGGCTGCTTGCGAATTGGGATTTTGTTGCTCTGTACTTGTCAGCTTGTGCAATGCTTGAATGCTTCGTTATGACTCTTGTTTGAATATAACTTAGATTGGTTGAAGTAGTTAATGCTTGAAGTAGTTACATGTATTTTCCCGTCTTAGTTTTCGGTTCCCGATCGTAATCGATATGTTTCCGATCGAACTATTCCGTTCCCGATATCCCGTAATACCGATTTCATTTTCCCGTCCGGCATTCCCGTTTCCGTTCCCGGTCCAAAAATGTGGTTGCGGAAATGATTTAGTGGTTTTCCCCGACCGTTTTCATCCCTAGAGGCAGCGCCCAGACCGCGACAAGCAGCCTGGCCCTAGCCGCCACGGGGCAGCCGGCCAGGCGCCCAGGCCTGTCGTTTAGGGTCTTGAGCAAAACGGTCATATGAGACCTCTAAACATGTATTTGAGATTGAAAATGATATTATAATGGCATAATGTTATGTATTGCGAAGGCACAATGATTCAAGACCTATTTTAACGAAGCGCACGTTAGGAGTCCTATAATAGTGAAGCTAGTTGTTTGGGATCTTATAATAGCAATTTTCTCGATCTAGATTTGTACATCCTTGAATCTGCATATTGCTTGGTCTTTGGATTTTTTCTGCTGTTGCATCAGCAGCGAGTTCTTGCATGAACATCGGCAGTTTTTGATTTCCCCTACTGCCAGCACCATCTATCTACTGCCAATAAAGTGTTGCGGTTTTTTTTCCCCTTTTTCATTCGTGTCCTTTTGGTAGGCCAGAGCAGAGATCGAGCACTGCTTTACTGAAGGAAGAGGGGAACCGTGATTTTATTTCGTATATGTTGGTGACCAGTGCTGTGCTGCATGATGGAGCTACTATGGCTGGCATTTGTTTTGATATACTTGCAAATATTGATCTGTATTTAAGTACGTGCTGATATCCTTGCTAAAGTAGAATGTGCAGAATTGAAGGTTGGTTTATTTGCTCAATGTCTTTCATTTTATACAAGTGTAAGTCAAACACTTGTTTTACACTGATCTTTGTGAGGATCTTGCTGTCAGATCCGGGACAGCGGGACTGCTTATAGTCATAGGATGTTCTAGAGTAAGGAATAACTCATGGATGTACCTTACCTCTCTTGTAACTATATGAATAGGTGTAGAACTAGCAGTAGGACAAAGGAAACTATCCGATTGTGTTGTAGTAGGACTCCAACTGTATTCGGCTAGGACTTTCCATATAACCATGTCCCCTCGGATATAATCATGTCCCCTTGGATATATAAGGGCGGGCAGGGACCCCCTCCAAACAACATCAACAACTAAGGCAATACAAACAACCACACAGGACGTAGGGTATTACGCAACTTGCGGCCCGAACCTATATAAATATTTGTGTTTCTTGCACCATCGAGTTCCAGAGCAGTCGATCCTTACCTACCAACCTTACTGCTAAGGGTGTCGGTACCCTGTAGCAGGGGTACCCACTTCTACCGCAACAAGGCAAGGCTTATGTTGTCATCCATAACTACGTGGTAAGGGGCGGAGCAGCCGGGCCCCCACGGGTTAGGCCCTTACCTCAACGGGCCAACGGCCCCGGACCCGCTCCCCGCTTAGGGAAGGGTCCGGTGACGCCACGTCTCCCTGAGGAAGGGAGGCTCCGAGCCAGCCACCGAGATCGCAGACCCCCATAGGGGTCCGGGACCTCCCCGCACCCGTCCGGACCTCCCTCGCACTTGGATCTAACATATCGCCGGGGGGGGGGGGGTCCGGAGCCGCCACGTGTTCCGTGGCGCGGGCGCGAGCGCGAGTCCTCCTTTGGAAGACTCGCCCACCCACCGCATTCAATGCGTTTGATGAGGCGTGCTCTGCCGCCACGGCAAGCGGGGCAGCCTTTGTCAGGCCTCACTGTAGACCGCATGTTACCAAGGTACACAGTGAGCCGCCTGCGCCGCTCCCGCGCAGAGCCCGTCTACCGCATTAATTGGATACGACGGTACAGCACTTTTCCATCATGCCGCCTACACCGCAAGCTACACGGCCCGTTCAGCTACGTGGCAGGCGACGCCGCTAGCTACGCCTGGCGCCATTTCGACAAGACAACACCTAGACATGCTGAACGGGGGATTCCAGGAGCAGGCAAGGAAATCCAGGGCGAGATCTTCTCCGCCTGTAACGCCATAATGTATGAACAGTTCGTTACTTTATACTACATCGTTGGGCCCACCTGTCGGGGACCCAACGGCCATGTACGCGCCCCCTTGAGATATAAAAGGGAGGCGCTCGCTATACACGGCAGACAGACTATAGGCGATCCAGAGCTCACACAGACTCTAGGTGATCCAGAGCTCACACAGACACTCGCTGGACTCAGCTCCAAACTCTTCACACTCAAGCAATACAACACATAGTGGACGTAGGGTATTACGCTCCGGCAGCTCGAACCACTCTAAATCACTGTGTTCATCGTGTTCTTGAGCGAGATCGAACTAGGACTAGCTAACCCCAGAGTACTCACCCTCTAGGCTTAGGCGGGTGCCTTCCGCCACCCGGCTGTGGTTTGCCACACCACGACATTTGGCGCACCAGGTAGGGGGAGTTTTAGCTGGTCGTAGTTCATCTCTTTCTCGTCTCCATGGTTCGTGTGGACGACGTGGAGATGACAGAGGGTGTGGCATCATCCGCGCCACACGCCTCTCGCCTTCCTGCTCCAGGGGCAACCGTGCCTGTGGAGTAGCCACCGCCGGCGGCGGCGCGTGCTGCTCGCCGGCAAGAGTCAGGGCGCCCATCAAGGGCCCCCTCACAAGCTGCGAGCGGCGGAGCGCTGGCGGCGGCCAGGGAGTTGCTTCGCAACTCCCCGACTGCTGCAGCTTCGCCAGACGCCCTGAGGCAGTGGCGGGACGACGTTGACCGTCTCCTCCATCTGGCTCAGGCCTCCCCCAGTTCTGCAAAGACTGGGCAACGGCCTCCGCCTGGCAACGCGGTGGTACCCTACCACCGACGCCAGGGTGGTGCGTCGGCATCCGTGCGCTCCCCCACATTGAGGGGTGCACGAACAGAAGACCTGCGGGCGGAGCTCAACCGCAGGCGCACGGGTGAGGACGCCCGCATTTCCGTGGAGAGGGCACGAGGGTGCCGTCTCAACATTGAGGGCCGCAACCTCAACGCCGACTTGGACGTGGCAGCACCCAAGCCTCCGGTGAACGCCCGGATACAGGCAGGCGCTCCGGTGGCTGGGGTGGGCTGCGCTGCACTGGCTGAGCACCTCCGCGCGGTGGCATGGCCATCCAAGTTCCATCCGCACCTGCCGGTGAAGTACGACGGTACCACTAACCCGTCGGAATTCCTGCAGGTGTACGTTACCGCCATCACCGCAGCTGGTGGTAATGACGCCGTCATGGCAAGCTACTTTCATGTAGCCTTGTCTGGGCCAGCCGGACTTGGCTCATGAACCTCACTCCCCGGGACGATTCAGTCCTGGGAGGAGCTCTGTACGAGGTTCACAGCGAACTTTGCCAGTGCGTACCAGCAGCATGGTGTGGAGGCTCACCTCCACGCCGTGAGGCAGAAACCCGGGGAGACGCTCCGGGCATTCATCTCGCGCTTCACCAAGGTATGAGGTACAATTCCTCGTATCTCTGACGCATCTATTATCACTGCTTTCCGTCAGGGGGTATGTGATGAGAAGATGCTCGAGAAGTTGGCGACGCACGAGGTGGAAAGCGTTACCACGCTTTTCTCCCTTGCAGACAAATGTGCCAGGGCCGCTGAGGGCCGTGCATGGCACTTAGCCCCCCAAGACGGAGACGCCAAAGCTGGTGGCTCCGGTGCTATCGCCCAGGGCGGTGCCAAGATGAAGAATAAGAACTGGAGTCGCGGGGAGCCGCAACCCGGCAGTCCAGCCATTGCACCAGCGGCACCAGCTGCTGCGGCAGCGGCTGGGGGCCAAAATGCGCATGGCAAACGCCCTCGCCCGCAAAGTGGCAGCGGATGTTCATGCCCAGTGCATCCCACCGCTCGCCACAGCTGTAGCGCATCTAGGCCGATAGATGCTAATGGTAAGTTTCGGTGAGTTAGGACAACCGTATGTGACTAACGTGTGTTTTAAAGGAAAGCTCAATAACTGGATTAGTCTCATATGAAATATGAAAGGAGACCCCTCAATTCGAAACAATCATGCGTACCAAGGACTCAATTTGAAAGATTAAGGACCTTTCTAGTCTCAAGTGTCACAAGGAGTAGAAGGACACTTGATTTAGTTAGGTTTTATAGTTTCTAGTTCTTGATCGTACTATTAAGAGGGGTTCATGAGTTAGTAGCTTGATCAAACTTGAGTTGGCCTTAGAAATCTTGCACACTCACTCAAAAACAGCAAAAGATGGTCAATAGAAGTCAACACAACTCTTGGAAGAAGAAACAATCAAAGTCACATTCGAATCCAAGTCAAAACAGCTGAAAACAAAGAAAATCAGCAGCACCGGTTGAACCGGTGACCTAGCATCGGAGCATCCGATGCATGGCGGAAGGACCGATGACCTGTCGGTCTATCTTGTCTGGATGAAGGCAGAAATCAAATTTAGCACCGGTTGAACCGATGGTCGAAATCAAAGCACCGGTGCAATGAAAGTCCTTTGTTCCAGAGAGCATGTTTTGGAGGACTTCAACCTCTCTTCAGCACCGGTTGAACCGACGCTCCGAAATCAAAGCACCGGTGCAATGAAAGTCTTTTGTTCCAGGGAGCATATTTTGGTGGACTCCAACTTCTCTTCAGCACCGGTTGAACCGACGCTTCAGAATCAAAGCACCGGTGCATTGGATGTACTTTGTTCCAGAACGCTTGTTTGAGTTGATCAGTAAACCTCTTCAGCACCGGTTGATCCGATGCCCCTACGGAGCATGCACCGGTATAATGACGCAAGCGTGGATACTATGTCAGAACTCCAACGGCTACTTCTTTGACACGGAGAGACCGGTTGAACCGATGCCCATATTTTCTATACCGTCGGTTCTTCCGGTGGTCACGGCTTTTCTGCAGAAAACTTCCAACGGCTATGTGACCTCCTCCACTCTATATAAGGGTACCCCCTGGCTCATTTCAGTTGCCTTTGACACCCTGAAAACCTGAGGCCACCCTTGAGAAGAAGAGAAAGAGCTTTGAGCAAAAGAGAGAAGATCTAGTGCTTAGTTTGTGCTTCAACCTTGAAGAACTCATCCTTTGCAAGTGTAGCAAGTGTGCTTGAGCTAGGGCCAACTGAGTGTAGGTCAAGTGAAGGCTTAGGAGCTTGTTACTCTTGGTGTTTGGCAGCACCTAGACGATCTTGGTGATTGAAGGTGTTTCTTCCGGAGCTTGCCAAGGATTGTGGGAGCCCGAAGAAGTGTGTACGTGGCTTGAGCTCCACCACGCCGGGATGGTGAACGGAGACTCTTAGTGAGCGCCCAAGTCTCGGTGACATGGGAGGTGACAAGACTCTTAGTGAGTGTCACAACGTGGATTAGGGGTGTGTGCCAACACATCGACACCACGGGAAAAATCCGGTTGTCTCTTGCCCACTCTTTCATTTCAAGCATTTACTTTCTTGCAACTTTTCATGTGCTTGACATTAGAGATCATAACTTAGCTCTACCTTGCTTAGTTTCATATCTTTGTTAGCTTGTGTAGTTTGCTTTGTTTAGCCGGTTGGTGAATTGAGCCTTACTAGCATTGCATAGGTTAAGGTTGTTTTATTGCTTTAAAATTTTGAAAAAGGCCCAATTCACCCCCCCTCTTGGTCCATCGATCCTTACAATTGGTATCAGAGCCTCGTTGCTCGTTTGGATCATTAGGCTTCACCGCCTAGAGCTATGGCCAAGATGGGAGGTTCGCCGCCTCACTTCGAGGGCAAGAACTTTGCCTATTAGAAAGTTCGTATGGCCGCATACCTTGATGCGATTGCCCCCGAAGTGTGGTTGGCAACAAAGACCGGGTTCACCGGAACTCCCACCACGGAGCAATTAAAATGGAATGCAAAGGCTAGAAATGCAATTTTCGAAGCCATTAGTGAGGAAGTCTTTGCTAGAGTAAATGGCATGAATTTAGCAAGTGATATATGGAAAGAGCTAATTGAAATTCATGAAGGCTCCACAAAAGTCCGTGAACAAAAATATCACTTGTTTAGAGCAAAATATGATTCTTTTAAAATGCTTGCTCATGAAAATTGCAATGATATGTATTCCCGCTTGAATGTCATTGTCAAGGACATTAATGCTCTTGAAGTTTCCAAAATTGACAGTGGCTCCATCAACCGCAAGATTCTCATGCTCCTTCTGAAGCCCAAGTACAACATTATCAATGCTATGCTTCAGAAGGAGAATCTTGATACAATGGAAGTGGGAGAGCTTGTGGGCGAAATTCGCGCTCATGAAATGAGTATCCTTGGTATGACCGAAGAGCCAACAACAAGCAAGTCAATTGCTCTCAAAACCAAGGCCAACAAGCACCGCAAGCTCAAGATGGTCAAGCAAGATTCAAGCTCAAGCAATGAAGAAGAAGATCATCATGAGAGCTCATCCGATGAAGAAGATGATGGAGAACTTGCTCTCATGATGAGAAAGTTCACACGCTTGAATGACAAGATCAACAAGAAGGGTTTCAACTTTGACCCCAAAAGAAGAATGTTCCGGCCATGGGGAGGTGTCAAGAACAAAACTTGCTATAATTGTGGAGAAAAAGGCCACATCTCTCCCGATTGCCCCAAGCCGGACAAAAGAAAGAAGGACAACAAAGGCAAACATCGCCATGATTCAAGCGATGATGAAGAAGATGAGAAGAAGAACAAGAACAAGAAGCTTGGGAAGAAGAAGAGCCATGACAAGAAGACCAAGCTCTTCCCAAAGAAGAAAGGGCACACCAAGAGAAGCTTCTTGGTGGAAAAACAAGAATGGGTGACCGATGTCTCATCAAGCGAAGATTCAAGTGATGAAGAAGACATCGTCACCATCGCCCTCACCAATGAAGAACCACCACTACCTCCGCCTCCTATGTGCCTAATGGCAAAAGGTAACACCAAAGTATGTGAGGTAGATAGTGAAGATGATAGTGATGAAGAGCTTGATCCTTATGAATTCACTAACCTCATTAATGAGTATACATCCGTCATCAAGAGGGAAAAGGGCAAAGTCAAAGTTCTTGAGAGCACTCATGCCAAGTTAGAGCTTGCCCACTCCGATTTGCTTGGAAAATACAATGACTTGCTCAAAAAGCACAATGAGTCACTTGTACTTGCTAGGCAAGTTGAAGAGAGCCACAAAAAACTTAAACAAGAGCATAGGGAGTTGGCTCACAAATATCAAGAACTTGAATTTGCCTATGAAGCAATTGACCCAAGTCTTGAGAACTTTGCTCATGAAACTATTGAAAAGGTCAATGCTTCTACCTCATGTGATGATCTACTCATTAATGCAAATGCCACTAATATTGTGTCCAAGCTTGCTCCTTCTAGGGAAAAGGAGTTGATGGATCAAGTAGCAAGCCTCAAGAGTAGTGTGGAGAAGCTCTCAAGAGGAGAATACATCCACAAGGAAATTCTCTTCAACAATGCACGTGACTATGGCAAGAGAGGTCTTGGTTCATTTCCGGAGCCAAATCAAGGCACTACTCCTTCTCCGGAGATCAAGATTAGCTTCATCAAGGAAGTTGGTTCATATTGCCAACATTGCCAAGTCACCGGGCACCACACTAGGGAGTGCACCTTACCATCACGTCCTCTTCCCACTTTACCTAAGAATTACTCATCAATGTTTCAAAATAACCATTTTCTCTTGAGTAAAGTGAAGGGCAAGGTGAAGGCCAAATTTATTGGCAAAATTGCTAAGGAGTCAAAGAAGAAGCTCCCCAAGCAACTTTGGGTCCCAAAAGCTCTTGTCACACATGTGCAAGGCCCAAAGCTTGTTTGGGTTCCTAAAACTCAAAAGTGAATTCTCATGTGTGTAGGTGAACTACAAAGCCGGTGGAAAACATTGGGTACTTGATAGCGGTTGCTCTCAACACATGACCGGCAATGATAGCATGTTCACCTCTCTTGAAGACCCCGGCGATCATGAACATGTCACCTATGGTGATAACTCAAGGGGGAAAGTCTTAGGTTTGAGTAGAATAGCAATCTCTAAAGATTTATCTATTTCTAATGTCTTGTTTGTAGAAGCACTTAGTTTTAATCTCATTTCTATTGCTCAATTGTGTGATCTTGGACTAACGTGTACCTTTGACAAGAATGGTGTTGTAGTAACTCTTGAAGAAAACAAGTCAATGGTATTCACGGGGTTTAGGCATGGCAACATGTATTTAGTGGACTTCTCTTCAAAGCAAACAAGCACCATGACATGCCTCTTCACCAAGTCTTCTCTTGGGTGGCTTTGGCATAGAAGAATTGCTCATATTGGCATGAGCAACCTCAAGAAAGCCCACAAGAGAGGGATGATCACCGGCTTGAAGGATGTCACGTTTGACAAGAACAAGCTATGTAAAGCATGTCAAGCCGGGAAGCAAGTCGCAACACATCATCCCATCAAGACGATGTTGTCTACCTCCAAGCCGCTCGAGCTACTTCACATGGATCTCTTTGGTCCAACTACATACAAAAGCATTGGTGGTAACCTCTATTGCCTAGTAATAGTTGATGATTTTTCACGTTACACTTGGGTTATGTTTCTAGGCGATAAGGGTGAAACTCCGGAACTTTTCAAGACATTTGCAAGAAGAGCTCAAAGGGAGTACAACTCCCCAATTGTGAAGATCTGGAGTGACAACGGCACCGAGTTCAAAAATATGAAGATTGAAGAATGGTGCGATGAAGAGGGCATCAAGCATGAGTTTTCCGCCACCTACACGCCTCAACAAAATGGAGTGGTGGAAAGAAAGAACAAGACACTCATCACCCTAGCTAGAGCAATGTTGGATGATTATGGCACGTCCGAGAAGTTTTGGGCGGAAGCAATCAACACGACGTGTCATGCATCCAACCGAGTGTATCCTCACCGACTCCTCAATAAAACTCCATATGAGCTCATCACCGGAAGGAAACCAAATATATCATACTTTCGAGTCTTTGGTTGCAAATGCTTCATCTATAAGAAAAAAAAGGCTCGGTAAGTTTGAAAGTAGATGGGATGAAGGTTTCTTTCTTGGTTATGCATCAAACTCCAAAGCATATAGAGTATTCAATCAAACCTCCGGGTTAGTTGAAGAAATATGTGATGTGGAGTTTGATGAATCTAATGGCTCCCAAGAGGAGGTTGTTGGCTATGAAAATGTAGGTGATGAGGAGATTGATGAAGCTTTGAAGAATATGTCCATTGGGGATATCAAGCCAGAAGAGGTGCATGAAGGCAATGATCAAGGGGGAGGACCTTCCTCATCTACACCAAGCACCTCCAAGGCACCCCAAGTGGATAAAGATCAAGACAAAGATGATACACAACTTCAAGAAGATGTGCCAACGCCAACACCCCAAGTCCAAGAACAAGAAGAGCAAAGTGTTCCACCACAAGTCACCCATGATCCACCCCAACAAGCATCCACGCAAATACCGCTAGTGAAGCATGGTCGCATCTCCAAGGATCATCCAATTGGTCAAATCATTGGTAGTCCTTCAAAGAGAGTAAGAACTCGCTCTAAGCATGCTTCATTTTGCGAACATCACTCGTTTGTTTCTTGTATTGAACCCATTAGCATAGAGGAAGCGCTTGAGGACTCGGATTGGGTGATGGCCATGCAAGAAGAATTGAACAACTTCACCCGCAATGAAGTTTGGGTCCTCGAAACTCCTCTGAAAGACAAGAACATCATCGGCACCAAGTGGGTCTTTCGAAACAAGCAAGATGAACATGGGGTGGTGGTACGCAACAAGGCAAGACTTGTGGCAAAAGGGTTTTCTCAAGTCGAAGATTTGGATTTTGGTGAAACTTTTGCTCCGGTCGCAAGACTTGAAGCTATCCGTATCCTTCTTGCTTACTCTTCACATCATAACATTAAGTTATATCAAATGGATGTGAAAAGTGCATTCTTAAATGGCGTTATTAACGAACTTGTTTATGTTGAGCAACCTCCCGGGTTTGAAGATCCGAGGAATCCTAACCATGTTTATAGGTTGCACAAGGCACTCTATGGGCTCAAACAAGCTCCAAGGGTTTGGTATGAGAGGCTTCGTGACTTCCTAATCATGCAAGGCTTCAAGATCGGGAGGGTGGACACCACGTTGTTCACAAAAGACGTCAACGGGGATCTTTTCATTTGTCAAATTTATGTTGATGATATTATCTTTGGCTCAACTAATGATTTACTAAGCCATGAGTTTGCTACCATGATGTCTAGGGAATTCGAGATGTCCATGATTGGCGAATTGACCTTCTTCCTTTGTTTTCAAGTCAAACAAATGAAGGAAGGGACATTCATCCATCAAGAAAAGTATACTAAAGATATCCTAAAGAAGTTCAAGATGGATGAGTGCAAGCCAATCAAGACACCCATGGCAACTAATGGGCATCTCGACTTGGATGTGGACGGTAAACCGATTGATCAATCCCTCTATCGTTCTATGATAGGGTCTTTGCTTTACCTTACCGCATCTAGGCCCGATATAATGTTTAGTGTGTGCTTGTGTGCCCGCTTTCAAGCTAACCCAAAGGAATCACACCTTTCGGCTGTGAATAGGATCCTTCGGTATCTCAAGCACACCCCTAGCATAGGCTTGTGGTACCCCAAAGGCGCTAGTTTAGATCTCTTGGGATACTCGGATTCGGATTTTGCCGGAAGCCGTGTGGATCGCAAGAGTACCTCTGGGGGTTGCCACTTGCTTGGGCGTTCTCTAGTTTCTTGGTCGAGTAAGAAGCAAAATTCCGTGGCTTTGTCCACCGCGGAAGCGGAATATATAGTGGCCGGTGCATGTTGTGCCCAAATCCTATATATGAAGCAAACCCTTTTGGACTTTGGTGTGAAACTAGATAGGATCCCGCTCCTTTGTGACAATGAAAGTGCCGTAAAAATTGCCAAAAATCCGGTTCAACACTCTCGCACAAAGCACATTGATATTCGCCATCACTTCTTGCGTGATCACGAAGCCAAAGGAGATATATCTCTTCAAGGTGTGAGATCCGAGGAGCAATTGGTGGATATTTTCACAAAACCTTTAGACGAGAGTACTTTTGTTAGGCTAAGGAGTGAGCTTAACGTTCTAGATGCTTCTAACGTCATATAATTGCCTTGTCATATAGATGCATTTCACAATACATGTGCTAGGGGCTTGTCTAACCTTGTCAAGATAGTGATGAACATGGGTCTTGCATGAGCCGGTGGTCTTGGTTTCGCTCATGGCATGAAGAATGGTTCATCATGAAGAAGCTTGACGAGGGTTCAAACTTGACAAGATAGATTTAAATTTTGCAATGCATGTGCTTGTCATATAGAATGCATCCATGTTTAATTTCTCGCTTTTCATTGGCATTGCATCTCGTTAGTAGCATCACAAGGGAGCAAATCACACTTCGAGAAAGATATTCTTGCTAAATATGATATATCATCTCTACAAGGGTGATAAGATCAATGTTGTGCTTTCATGCTTATTGAGTCACGTCCTATCGAACTTAAAGTTTCTATCTCTAAGTTCATAAGCAAAGTGGCTCATACATTTGGTTTTTGTGTTTAAACCTCGCTTGGTTCTTATTTTGTCTATGTTTATATAAAAGCTTGCGAGCACTTAGTTTGAGTGTTTGAGGGGTGAGGTTGTCTCTCGAAAATGATCCAAATTGAGTGTTTATGGCTTTGGTTTTGAGGATTTGGATCAGAAGTAGAGTTTGTAGTTCAGCAGAAATTTTCCTTAACCACCGGTTAAACCGACGCCCTGTGTTTATCCATCATCGGTTCAACCGGTGCTTAAAGTCTTCGTGGCTCGGTTTCTGCATTGCCTCTGGAACAACCTCCCATTTTAACACCGATGGCCACCGGTGCTTCCGATGCATGGCGGATGAACCGACGCTTCAGCATCGGTTCAACCGGTGCTACTGCGTGGAGTAAATGGCCCTTGCATAGCCTCTGGACCTTACTCCTGCCGATGCACCGACGCCCGTCGGATGTTCCGGTGCTTCAGTGGCGGATCTTCCGATGACCCTGTTGACCATGTTTCTTTTTCATTCAGATCCGGTCAACGTTGCTCCGATGGTTACACCGGCGCTATTTTCTCTGAACCATCGGACCTTCCGGTGCCTAGGGTTGGCGGGCCCGCCCGTTTTGTTTTCACTTAACCCTTCCGTGGGCCCACACGTCAGTGTCACTGTGTTTCTTCCTCCTCGCGAAACCGTCGCCCCTATAACCGCGCCCATACGCCGCTCCGCCGCCGCCACTCCTGCGTCGCCCCTCCGCTGCCGCACGCGCGCCGCTCCTGCACCGCTTCGCCGCCGCCTCTCGCGCGCGCCCGAGCCACGCTCGCGCTGCCCTGTTCCGCGCCTGCGCCGCCTGCAAGCCGCCGACCGTACGCCGCCATCATCCTCGTCCAGCGCCGCCTGCATTGCTGCTCCTCCTGCTTCACTCATTCCCTTTGCACAAGCTTACAAGCCAAATTTGAAGTTCCTTCCACCCTTTGCCCGAGTGCACGCCAAGTGTTCGAGGAATTGCCACTTAGGCCGTTTTCGTCGTTTTCGTCCCTGTTTTGCAAGGGTATGGCCTACACACTCTTAAGCATGTGATGTATCTCAGTTTTCTCATCCTTTGCACACATATTTACACATATCCTTGCCTTGATCAAACACATATGAATCTTGTCACCTATCTTTGCACATGCTCACATAGATATCTTTTTAAAATCTTTAAGCGTGTCATCGATATCAAGGCTGCTATCCACTAGATTTCACGTCATAGGCTCAAATCAAATCGTTGTTTTGACTCTCTATGACAGATGGCTGGTGACAAGAAGGGCAAGAGCAAGATGGTTGTGCAGAAGAAGAAAAAGCGCACCCGTGAGGACCGCGAGCGAGAGCAGGCTGAGGCAGTGGCAGACGCAGCTGACAGGCAGGGCTCACTCAGGATCAGGGATCCTCAGGCTCAGGGGGAGCCACAGTGGCAGTTACGTCGCTCAGGACGTACTCAGACAGCTCAGGCCACACCTGAGTCCCGCTCACGTCCACGGACTCGAGGTGGTGGCACTCAGAGGCGAGCAGGCCATGCACAGCAGCAGCAGCACACCGGTAGTGACACTCAGATAGGAGGTCAGGACAGTGGTGAGGAGCTGCCCGAGGTTGAGTTGTTTGATCTCAGGGGTATTCCAGGACCTAGGGTCAAGAGACTACGTTATGTGACCCCGGAGCAGTGGTTTCCCGAGCAGAGGGATGTTGGAGTTGATTGTCATTTTTACACTATGCTTCAGGAGTCCTTTTACCATACCTACTGCCAGTTGGACATCAAGATCAGTGAGCACAAGATGCTCCACTGGGTAGCTATGCGTGTAGCAGCAGGTGGGACTCCAGTGCTTCCTCTTTTCGAGAGATATGTTGGATTGCCTGCTCTACTCAGTGAGAGGTCCAGGTACATTCGAGAGTGGGTTCGAATCTTCTACGCCACTCTATTCATTGAGGAGGACTGGCAGTTTATTGACTTCATGTTCCAAGAAAGGCACTATCGTTTGACCCGAGCACGACTGGCTACCTATCTTGGAGTTCAGATTGCCGAGGAGCCACACTTCGTGCACTATCAGGCGTATGGCAGCACGGTACCTCCTCGACGTCCTCATGAGTCTCATGTACCATCTGACGAGGAGATCAGTGTTCTCTTCCAGCAGCCCTTCCTGCCTGGCACACCGAGGACTCCGGACAGGCTGACTCATGTGGCACACTCTATCCATCTAGCTTTGAGGAAGAGTCTGTTATTTCGGATTGGATACAATGAGGGGATCACAGCTCTGCAGCAGTGGCTTCTACTTTATATCATGACAGGTCGTGACTTTGACCTAGTCGACTTCTTTATCTGCGAGTTAGAGGATGTGATTCTGGATGGGATGACAGTTCACCGTCGCCATCCATTTGCTCATTGGATCTGCTGGATTCTGGCTCAGCTAAGTCAGAATGAGCACATGGATGAGCTGGAGCACTCGAGGACACAGTTCAGTTTTTACTCACCTACTACTCCTCGAGACGGTCGTCGCGGCTCGAGAGGCCAGCGCCGAGCACAGCGGGTTTTGGATGAGCGTTTCTTGGCTGAGGGCAGAGTTGCAGATGATCCGATAGCAGCCGAGGACGCTTCACTAGCAGCAGCAGAGGCCCAGCTCCCACACTACCTGATCACTGACTCAGAGGACTCGGAGGATGACGAGGATTTCATTCCCACTGTTACCGTCCCTCGAGGAGCTCATGATGATGAGGCAGGATCTTCTGGTGCAGCACGAGCCCCCGCTCCTCCAGTCTCCACTGCTCAGGTCACTCAGCCCGATGCACTCGCTACCATTCTTACTCGGCTATCAGATCAGCAGGACAGATTTGCTGCAGCTCAGCTGAGCATGCAGGCCGAGCAGGCTCATCAGCAGGAGGCCCAGACTATTGTACTTGAGGGCATTCGGCAGCAGCAGGAGGCCATGAGGCTACAGCTACAGCAGCAGTCCCAGATCCAGCAGCAGATGTTCACATTCTTCTCGGGATGCTTCGGTCAGCTGTATCGTCACACTGGACTGCCTGAGCCTCAGCTCCCTACACTCCAGCAGCTCCAGTTCGACCCTACTACTCCCGCTCCTCCTGTTGGCGGATTTGTGCAGACACCCTTGTCATCTTTTCCGATGTCACCACTTCTTCAGACCGGGTTGTTTGCCAGTCCTGTTCCTACTGCCGCTCCTGTTCCTGCTCCTCAGCCTAGTGTTTGGACTGCCGAGCAGCGTGCAGAGCTTCTTAGACAGCCGCAGATCCTACACCAGCTCCAGCACCCCTCGGCTCAGTCACTCACGTTCGAGTCACCTTCACAGCCTGAGGTGCTCCGTCCGTCCGCCGTGCGCCCCACTCAGCCAGACCTGACTCCTGTCACGTCTGCTCTTCCGACGGACTCCACGGTCGTCGCTGCGCCAGCTTCTACCGCTACTCCAGCTACTTCTGCTGCTCCGACGACTCCGGTCGAGCAGAAGTCCTCTTCGATCGACGACGACTGGACGGACGACGACGCCGACGACTCCACCGCTCAGTTCTCCACCGGACCCAGCCGGAAGACCCCGCCTTCTCCAGCTCAGGATTAGATTGCCTTCCTTTTTGGTGCTTTGTTGCCAAAGGGGGAGATAGATAGGGGGAGTAGAGATAGGGGGAGTTTGGTGGTTTGTGGCGTGATTGGATCTTCATGGATTTTGTGTATGGACATGTTATTTGGATTTTGTGTATGCTCTGTGTTGACATGTCCCTACATGTGCTTTATTTCAAGTAATGCATGCTTATTTATCTCTTTCATTTTCTTATAGTATGTATCTCTACTTTGTGTTGTCATCAATCACCAAAAAGGGGGAGATTGTAGCGCATCTAGGCCGATAGATGCTAATGGTAAGTTTCGGTGATTTAGGACAACCGTATGTGACTAACATGTGTTTTAAAGGAAAGCTCAATAACTGGATTAGTCTCATATGAAATATGAAAGGAGACCCCTCAATTCGAAACAATCATGCGTACCAAGGACTCAATTTGAAAGATTAAGGACCTTTCTAGTCTCAAGTGTCACAAGGAGTAGAAGGACACTTGATTTAGTTAGGTTTTATAGTTTATAGTTCTTGATCGTACTATTAAGAGGGGTTCATGAGTTAGTAGCTTGATCAAACTTGAGTTGGCCTTAGAAATCTTGCACACTCACTCAAAAACAGCAAAAGATGGTCAATAGAAGTCAACACAACTCTTGGAAGAAGAAACAATCAAAGTCACATTCGAATCCAAGTCAAAACAACTGAAAACAAAGAAAATCAGCAGCACCGGTTGAACCGGTGACCTAGCATCGGAGCATCCGATGCATGGCGGAAGGACCGATGACCTGTCGGTCTATCTTGTCTGGATGAAGGCAGAAATCAAGTTTAGCACCGGTTGAACCGATGGTCGAAATCAAAGCACCGGTGCAATGAAAGTCCTTTGTTCCAGAGAGCATGTTTTGGAGGACTTCAACCTCTCTTCAGCACCGGTTGAACCGACGCTCCGAAATCAAAGCACCGGTGCAATGAAAGTCTTTTGTTCCAGGGAGCATATTTTGGTGGACTCCAACTTCTCTTCAGCACTGGTTGAACCGACGCTTCAGAATCAAAGCACCGGTGCATTGGATGTACTTTGTTCCAGAACGCTTGTTTGAGTTGATCAGTAAACCTCTTCAGCACCGGTTGATCCGATGCCCCTACGGAGCATGCACCGGTACAATGACGCAAGCGTGGATACTGTGTCAGAACTCCAACGGCTACTTCTTTGACACAGAGAGACCGGTTGAACCGATGCCCATATTTTCTATACCGTCGGTTCTTCCGGTGGTCACGGCTTTTCTGCAGAAAACTTCCAACGGCTATGTGACCTCCTCCACTCTATATAAGGGTACCCCCTGGCTCATTTCAGTTGCCTTTGACACCCTGAAAACCTGAGGCCACCCTTGAGAAGAAGAGAAAGAGCTTTGAGCAAAAGAGAGAAGATCTAGTGCTTAGTTTGTGCTTCAACCTTGAAGAACTCATCCTTTGCAAGTGTAGCAAGTGTGCTTGAGCTAGGGCCAACTGAGTGTAGGTCAAGTGAAGGCTTAGGAGCTTGTTACTCTTGGTGTTTGGCAGCACCTAGACGATCTTGGTGATTGAAGGTGTTTCTTCCGGAGCTTGCCAAGGATTGTGGGAGCCCGAAGAAGTGTGTACGTGGCTTGAGCTCCACCACGCCGGGATGGTGAACGGAGACTCTTAGTGAGCGCCCAAGTCTCGGTGACATGGGAGGTGACAAGACTCTTAGTGAGTGTCACAACGTGGATTAGGGGTGTGTGCCAACACATCGACACCACGGAAAAAATCCGGTTGTCTCTTGCCCACTGTTTCATTTCAAGCATTTACTTTCTTGCAACTTTTCATGTGCTTGACATTAGAGATCATAACTTAGCTCTACCTTGCTTAGTTTCATATCTTTGTTAGCTTGTGTAGTTTGCTTTGTTTAGCCGGTTGGTGAATTGAGCCTTACTAGCATTGCATAGGTTAAGGTTGTTTTATTGCTTTAGAATTTTGAAAAAGGCCCAGTTCACCCCCCTCAGTGGGCGGCATGAGCAGTCCTCCAAGGACGGCTCACCCCCTCCTCGCCAGCGACCTGGCAAGGAGAAAGCCTCCGACAGCGGGGCCGCTGCTGGGGAGAAGGAGCTGGGGTACCAATCCCCCGCTCGCGAGCTGTAGGGCGTGTAACATGACGACAACTCCGACTCCGACAACGATGACCGCCGCAAGAAGCTGTATGTAATGTACGGCGGGAGCTGGGAGCTTGTCTCCCGGCGGGACGTGAAGACCTTTCGCCGAGAAGTCCTTTCGGTGAAGCCGGGGGTCCCGAAGGCGGCGCCGCAACAAATGTGGATGAACACCACCATCTCATTCGGGCCATCCGACTGCCCGGAGAACATGGCCGGGGCCGGTGTACTACCTTTAGTCACCGCCCCCGTCATATCCAACGTCAGGCTCTATCACGTACTGATAGACGGTGGGGATGGCCTTAACGTCATCAGCTATGCAGCATTCAAGCAGCTGCAGATCCCAGAGTCCAAGCGGACTCCCTCTCGCCCATTCTCCGGAGTGGGCCCACATCCGTTGTTCCCTCTGGGTAGCATGACCTTGCCGGTCACGTTCGGGACCGAGGAGAACTTCCACACGGAGAGCGTCCAGTTCGATGTTGCGGAAGTAAACCTCCCGTTCAATGCCATCATTGGCCGGCCGGCTCTCTACCGCTTCATGGCCATTGCCCATTACGGGTATTTGGTCCTGAAGATGCCTTCCCCTGCCGGTGTCCTCACCGTGCGGGGAGACCGCACCGCAGCCGTCGCTGCAGTTGAGAGGCTGCATGCTCTAGCGGCAGAGGCTGCACGTTCTAAGGAGGACCCGTCCACCTCGCAACCCAGGACGCCTGCAAAGGCTCCCAGGGTTCAGCCGTCTGATCCGGACGATATTCCCGTGAAGACGGCGCAGATCGGGGCGGACTCCTCCAGGACCACCCGCATTGCGGGGAACCTGGAGGAGAAATAGGAAGACGCGCTCATCACTTTCCTCCGGGCAAATGTGGAGGTGTTCGCCTGAGAACCGTCATAGATGCCCGGGATCCCCAGGGAAGTGATCGACCACAATCTGAGGATCTACCCCGACGCCACGTCGGTGCGCCAGAAGCCCCAGAAGCAGTCCGTGGAGTGGCAGAACTTCATTCGTGAAGAAGTCCGCAAGCTCCTACACGCTGGCTTCATCGAGGAGGTCCACCACCCCGAGTGGTTGGCCAACCCGGTCGTCGTCCCAAAGGCCAACGGGAAGCTTCGAATGTGCATCGACTACACCAGCCTCAACATGGCATGTCCTAGAGACCCCTATCCTCTTCCACATATCGATCAGATCATGGACTCCACCTCCGGGTGCGATCTTTTGTCTTTCCTAGATGCATACTCTGGCTTCCACCAGATTCAGATGTCTAGAGAGGATATGAAACATACTGCTTTTGTAATAGTATAAGGGTTTTATTGCTACATCGTCATGCCGTATGGTCTGAGGAATGCCTTACCCACGTTTGTACGAGCTATGAACAAAACCTTATGTAATCTAATTAGAGATGTTGTTGAGGTGTATGTTGATGATATTGTGGTCAAGACTAAGATAGGGTCAACACTAGTTGAGAACCTGTCCCTCGTCTTCGACCGGCTGCGCGCCACGCGCATGAAGCTGAATCCCGAGAAGTGCATCTTCGACGTCTCGGCAGGAAAGCTACTAGGTTTCCTGGTCTCACATCGAGGCATCGAGGCAAACCCAGCCAAGATCAAGGCGATTGAAGTGATGAGGCCTCCTGGCCGCATCAAGGACGTCCAGAAGCTTACTGGATCTCTCGCCGCTCTTAGCCGCTTCATATCGAGGCTGGCTGAGAGGGCCCTTCCCTTCTTCAAGCTATTGAGGAGGCCCGGTCCATTCTCTTGGACCGAAGAGGCTGAGCAAGCCTTCCAGGAGCTGAAGCAGCATCTCACCACACTGCCAATATTGGTGGCTCCAGAGCCTGCCAGGGGGACTACAGGGTCTCCCCGGCCAAGGATGGTGAGCCGGACCCCGGACACGGGGGCCTGTCAGCCTCACCTCCACCTGAAGGTCCGGACCCCGGACAAGGGGGTCCGGAGGAGCCTCGTTTCAGTGGGGACCCAGAACCGCTGGGGGCCCGAGGACCTGACGTGGTGGATAAGGGCGAGCCGGACCCGGTCACCAGGGTCCGGACCATCCAAAAGCCAGTCTACTACGTCAGCGAAGTCCTCCACGAGGCAAAGGCCAGGTATCTTGAGACGCATAAGCTTATTTATGCAATACTTATTGCGTCCTGGAAACTGCGCCACTACTTTCAGGCACACCGAGTTGTCGTAGTGACCTCTTACCCACTAAGAGCGATCCTGCACAACTCCAACGCCACGGGCAATATTGCTAAGTGGGCAGCAGAATTGGCTGAGTTCCAGCTGGACTTCCATCCTCGCCATGCAGTCAAGAGCCAGATCCTGGCTGACTTCATAGCGGAATGGACCCCTTCCCCAAGCAATTCTGGGGGTCCGGACTTCAACACCGGACCCCCGGAGCCGGAAATCAGGACACCAGTCTTCACCGAGCCCCACTGGACACTCTTCTTCGATGAGTCCGTCCGCAAGAAGTGGGCTGGAGCTGGTGTGGTCCTCATCGACCCAAACAGAGATTGGCTGAAGTACATGGTGCACCTTGAGTTCAAGGCCACCAACAACATGGCGGAGTACGAAGCTCTGATCTTTGGCCTAACACAAGCCCTGTCTCTGGGGGTCTGGCAGCTTCTGGTGAAGGGGGACTCTCAGCTAATTATCAAGCAGGTCCGAGGGGATTGCAGCTGCAACAATCCCCAGCTCGTGGCATACCTCATCCACGTGAGGAAGCTCGAGAAGGACTTCGACGCCTTGGAACTGCAACATGTTCCCCGCGAACTCAACTCGGCAGCAGATGATCTCTCTGCGAGAGCATCTACCTGGGCATCCGTGCCCGAGGGCGTCTTCGAAAGATGGTTGCTGAGACCTACCGCCCAGCCTGCCGAACTGGGTGAAGGGGATCAGGCTAGCACCTCGAAGCTAGCGGTCCTGGCGGCATTCCACCTGTGGTGCCCGACCTGGGCTGTGAGCTCTGTCGACGATCCTGGAGACCTCGTGGAGTCACTCCCAACTGCTCAGGGAGCTCCCGATGCATGGATCTCCGAGATCCGGGACTACCTGAAGGACAATATCCTTCCTGATGATGATGTGTCCGTTGAGCGCATAGTACGATTGGCTAAACGCTACGCGGTGGTAGAAGGGGATCTCTACTGCCGTGGTGCCAATGGTACCCTCATGTGATGCATTTCCCAGGAAGAGGGCCGCGAGTTGCTCGTGGAGATCCATGGAGGCGAGTGTGGAAATCATTCCTCATCTCGCACGCTTGTTGGCAAGGCCTTTCGGCATGGCTTCTACTGGCCGACAGCACTCCAGGATGCGGCTGAGCTGGTAAAGTCCTGCAAAGCATGCCAGTTCCATGCAAAGGAAATACACACACCGGCTCAAGCTCTGCAAATGATTCTGCCCTCATGGCCATTCGCTGTGTGGGGCGTGGATATCCTGGGGCCATTCCCCCGGGCCGTCGGCGGGTACCGGTTCCTCTACGTCGCCATCGACAAGTTCACAAAGTGGCCGGAGATTACCCCTGTGGTGAATATCACTAAGAAATCAGCAGTCGCATTCCTCAAATCCATTGTGTGCAGATTCGGCGTCCCAAACCGCATCATTGTGGACAACGGGACCCAATTCAAAAGCAGACTCTTCCAAGAATACTGCGAGGACATCGGCATCCAGCTATGCTTTGCGTCCGTGGCACATCCCCGCAGCAATGGACAGGTTGAGAGAGCGAATACAGAGATCCTTAGAGGACTCAAGACCCGCACCTACAACTGCTTGAAGAAGCATGGTGCCAAATGGGTTGATGATCTTCCGTGCGTGCTATGGGGCAACCGGACTACACCCAGCCGAGCCACCGGGGAGACTCCATTCTTCCTGGTCTACGGGGCTGAAGCATGCCTTCCCCCAGAAATTCACCTGGGCTCACCCTGGGTCCAGACTTTTGACGAGTCCATGCAGGAACAGCTGCGGCGTGATGATGTGGACTTCGTTGACGAACGATGGTGGCGAGCAGCTATCCGAAATGCACGCTACAACCAGGCGCTCCGGCGCTATCAACAACGGTTCGTGCCGAGTAGGGAGCTCTGTGCTGGCGACCTCGTCTTGAGACGGATCCTGAACCGAGCAGGGCTCCACAAACTCTCCCCTAGCTGGGAGGGTCCCTTCAAGGTTACAGAGGTATGCCGGCCCGGATGCGTTCGCCTTGCCACAGAAGATGGAATGCCGATGCCCAACCCATGGAACATATAGCATCTGCGTAAGTTTTACACTTTGGCAGAGCAGGGAAATGAATTTTTCCTTTGTAATAAGATAGAATCAGTGTGCGGCCCGGAGCAGTTGGGGTCCGCCCTCATAAACCCGACCTGTGGCATCCATCACACCTTCAGCTAGCATTAACGCGCGGCACAGAGCGGTAGAGGTCCGCCCTCGTAAACCCGGCCTCTGGCATTCATCGCGCAAGCCATGTGTATCAAGTTGCAAATGAAAGATTTACTCCCAGTTCTGTCTTTGTGTTAAATTTTTATTTCACATTTTGATCCTCGAGATTTTACTTTTCTAACCCCCACGCGGACTTCCATTCTTGTCGCTACAACTAAGATCTGTATTGAGTTGCTGGACTACCGTACAGATCCGGACCCTCTTGCTGTTGGGAGAGGGGTCCGGACCCCTAGGGACCTGCTCTGGAGAGGGGGTGCTTGTTTTCTGGGGTGGTCCGGAGTCCTGTGTAGCCGTTTAGCCGGTTCCGTACCCAAAGCCTACACACTCCACCACCCTGTAACGAGTGCTCTAGTACCCGGAGCCGGGTAATTAGGGGCCCGGACCTCGTTCTAGCTCAAGAGTTGGCTTCCTAAGTCCTACACGGCATGTCCAGCTCCATATCTCAAAGGATCGAGTACGACAAAATGACCTCACCCACTGCTAGGAAGGGTCTGGAGCATCGGAGCCAGGTCCGGAAAAGTCGTGTTGTTTCCTGGAGTGGTCCGGAGCCCTGTGTAGCACCTTAGCCTGATTCCGCACCCTAAGCCTACACACTCCACCACTCTGTAACAAGCACTGAACTGCCTGGACCTGTGCATCTGGAGCTCCGGACCTCGTACTAGCCTGGGAGCCGGTCCAGAATAGGTCCTGCGGGCCTGCTACTAAGCTGTGACTTTGAAGTGGTACACAGGTTAAGCCTTGTCTGGTGGTAGCTAGCTTCAAACCAATGAGCCTACCTACCAGGGGGACCCGGCATCTGCTTTAAATGTTTCATGCAGATCGAGGTCCAGTCTCATTGGAAGACAGACTCAAAACAACTGAGTCTATCTCCTAGGGGGCCCGGAGCATTCGCTTTGAGCCAAACATCATGGATCGATCTCTGCAGTTCTTTTTGCTACACAGGGAGTAAGTCGCTCGCTCTACTTGCGATTTATGCTGCACCCATGCCCAAGGACGCTGCTTAGCCTCATACGGGGGTCCGGAGTGTCTTCTTTGGCTCGGATGGCGGTTAGGTCCAAACAACTGAACCTATCTGCCAGGGGGCCAGGGCGCCGGGGTGCTGCGTACCGCAAACCAGAACAATTTACAAATAGCTAAGTTGAAATTTTCTTCTATTAAGTTTCAGCAAGTACAATGTTTTGTTACATAACACAAAAAACAAAGCAAAAGTACATTGTCCAGCTCAGGGATCGGCAGGCTCCCGCTTGAAGTAGGCGGCGATGAAGTCCTGCACGCCCTCTCGTGCAAAGGCCTCCGTCTCCGCCATAGGACCATCGAGCATGGGGGCTAGCGAGATGGCCGGGTCGTGGCTCCGGAGGCAGGTCAGGATGTGCTCCACCACCATCCGGATCTGCTCGCGGCCCTCGACTTCAAGCTGGCCAGCAAGAACCGGCTCCAGAAGCCGGAGCCTATCCGAAGCGGAGTTCAACACTGGAAGGGCGTCAGCAATCGTAACTGGCTGCTGCGCCACTTGGATTGGGCTCATTCCAAGTGGCACCAGTGCTAAGCTCGCTTTGCTCGCCCAGTCAGCGATTCGCTGGGCCCCCTGGCGCTGGTCCTCCTGCAGCTTCTGGACCGCCTCCTGGACCGCCTCCTGCACACGGGTGTCCAGAGCTGCTTTGTCCGCTTCCACCTCGCGGAACCTCTCCTCGATCTCAGCCTTCCTCTTCTCCGCCGACTCCTTCCGCTTCTTGAGGGAGTCGCGCTGGCGCTCAAGCTGTTTCTCCATATTGGCGATGAGGGATTCCCGCCTATCAAGGGACTTCCTATCGTCCTCCAGCCCCAACTCGGCAATAGCCAGCTTGCTGGCCCTCTCCTCCAGCTGCTTCCGCCATCCAGCCAGGGTCCCGGAGAGCTCGTCCATCTCCTGCTTGCGGATCTCGAGACCCTGGCTGCGGGTCTCAAGCTCGGACCGCTGGGCCATGAGGCGAGTCTCAAGATCGGACCGCTGAGCTACGAAGGTCTCCTCCCGCTGTGCCAGGGCTTTCTCCCGGCTCGATACTGCGAACTCTCGGTCGAACACCTTCCGAAGATTGGCTCGGTAGGCCTCTTGGTCGGCCTTGAGTTTGGACCGAGCTTCTGCAGCATGGGAGGCTTCAGCCTTCGTGTGCGCTTCCAGGCGGGTGTAATAGTCGGAGAGGCGCTGGCATTCGCTCTCCAGGTTAGCCCACTCCCGCCGGAAGGCCGCCTCGGTGGAGGAGGTTGCCTCCACTATCGACTGCCGGACATGGACCAGCACCTGGGGGAGGGGAGTTGCTTCCTCCTCCGGGGGGCCCCGTAGGAGCTGCTTACCAAGGACCACCTCCAGCTCCTCCTCTGCTACATGATCGGAGCTGGAGGTAGGAACTTCCGGCGCAGGCATCGGGACCTCGGTCACCATTGTGCTCGCCGCTGTAGCACTTGTCGCCGTCGCGCTTGCTGCCGCCGAATCCGGAGTCGGCACAATTGTCGTTGTAGCCGGGGTCTCGAGGGCCACCGCGTCGGGTGCGGCTACGCCCAGCACTGGCGCATCTGGCCCTGGCGAACCCACCACCGCCACGTCGGGCGTGGCCGCGTCCGGTACTAGTGCTTCCGCCACCACATCGGGTGCGGCTGCGCTCGACACCGGCGCCTCAGCCGCCGCAGCGTCGGATGCGGCCGCGCCCGACACTGACGCCTCAGCCGCCGCCGCGTCGGATGCGGCCGTGCCCGACACTGGCGCATCTGCCCCTGCAGCATCGGGTGCCACCGGGTTAGCAGAGGTCGCTGCATCCGAGCTCCCTGCCACGCCGTCATACCCGCCATCGTCGCCGAGGCCCCTGTCGCCTGGACCCCCGCTGACGGACTAGCGGCAGTGGAAGAACCGCTTGGGCGAGGAGCCCTGGCAAAACAAAGAGAAGAAGCCTTCAGCACAAAGCGGAGCACATAGAATAAGGGGTGTGGCCAGAATAACACTAACCCTGTGGCGATGGGTCTCCAGCGTCCACGGAGGCCCGACGACTGCTTCTGCTGCTGTCGCTGCTCCTGTGGCTGCTCCTACTGCTGCTGCTGATGTTGTTGCTCCCGTGGCTGCTGTTACTGCTATTGCTGCCGGGGGGAGGTGTCTCTCGACGGTGATTGTGGCGGCGCGGCCATCCTGGAGGTCCCGCGATGGCCGGGGGACCGAGAGCTGCCCTGGCCCGCGTCCTCAGCGGACTTCTGACGCTTCGCGGCGGGATCCCCAACTAGGGTCCCGTCGCCCCGGAGCAACCTGCGCCGGCCCGCATCTCCCGACGATCCGCCAGAACTGCTCCGGACCTGGCTGGGACCGCTCGTAGTGGCGCTGCCAGCCACGACCTACTTACCTTTGGCAATAGGGCCGGACCCCGCGATGTCCGGCACGGCTTGCTCCCCGGACGCACCAGGGATCCGGATCCCACGGTCTGGGTCGCCTCCAGTCTGGCGTGCAGCCAGCCCACTGTCGTCGAGGGTCGGCAGGGTGGCCAGCACCGCGGTCCTCAGGCGCGAGTCCTCGCATAGGGGGACGACACCCTAGGGAACGATCAGGTGCTCCGGGATGAAGGTATCCCCCGTCACCACCCGCACCAGGACCTCCAAGGCTTCCTGGGTCAGGTCGCTCCCTTCTCCGCGGTGGGTCCTGCTGCAGTCGTTGAGGCCGGTGAAGCTCCAAGCAGGGCGCGACCGTTGCCTCAGGGGGGCGATCCGGTGCTTCAAGAAGTCCCCGAGCATGTGCAACGAGGTGAGGCCACTCTCCGCCAGCGACCTGATCTTGCCCAGCACGGAGTCGAAATCCGGCGGCAGGGACGGCTTGGCCCTCCAGGAGATATGGTCGGTGGCGGGTCCCTCGGTCGGCAAGGCGAGGCGCTCGTTGGCTTCGGTGGTGGCGATCACCCAATCCTTGCGCCACTCCTCCCACTTCCCGCCAGTAAGGCCGGGAATGTAAGGCGTCGGCAGGTCGCTCCTTGTCTGGAAGTAATACGCCCCCACCTCATCCTTCGCCCTCCCGGACTTCACCAGTATGAAGAAGTGGCGGAAGAGGATGACGCAGGGCCGCACTCCCACGAACGTCTCGCATAGATGGATGAAGATGGACGTCAGGAGGAGGGAGTGGGGCGTAAGGTGCTGAAGTTGGAGGGCGAAGTCTTCCAGCAGCAATAGCAGGAACGAAGAGATCGGCAGCCCCACGCCGTTGGAAATGTGCGAAGTGAATAGCACAAATTCCCCAGTGCGGAGGTTGCCGAGGGGAACCGAGCCTGTTCGGATCCTCCACCCAAGTAAGCGGCGCACCGTGCTCAGCTCCTCGGTCTGGAAACGACGGGGGTGGCCGAGGGACGCCATCGCGCTGTGGGGGTGTAGAACAATCTATGCAGATGAGCAAGGGGGGAGAAGGCTCGAAGGCAAAGGGGCGCAAAGGTTGGAAGCAAGAAGGCGAATGCGGGAAAGAAACGGCGGTATGCGGTTCGCCCCTTTATGAAGCCTGACCCAACCAGCGCGCCCCGGAACCATCGCTGGAACCCAAGCGATGCGCGCACCTGGTGTTAACCGCCCAGTCCATGACAAGGGGGCCTAGGCCCGCCTGTCAGGGAGAGCGAGTAACAGACAAAGGTGTGAAAAGGAGGGATCTGAACCGTCGCCCGCGCGCGAAGCAAGGCGGAAGTTGAGCTGACGTGCGCGTATTAGGCGCTGGCATGACCAAGCTTTTCGGGAACTGCGCCGGTAGTAAATATCCCGTTTACTCTGGCCGCAACAATGCCAAGCGTCGCGCGCGTGACTAGGGGAACCACTGTGCGTGGGGGCCATAAGTCAGTAAGCCGTTGCGATGTGATGAGGCAGCAAACAACCCGATGGATGGTCAAAGCCTGTCAAAGACCCCTGCAGTAAGAGGCTTCAAGTTATACAGAGCCAAATCTCAGTAGTGGCCCCACCTGCGGGTTCGTACCTCCCCCGAGATGGGCCCGAGGGCCACTGTCGGTACCCTGTAGCAGGGGTACCCACTTCTACTGCAACAAGGCAAGGCTTATGTTGTCATTCGTAACTATGTGGTAAGGGGTGGATTAGCCGGGCCCCCACGGGTCAGGCCCTTACCTCAACGGGCCAACGGCCCCGGACCCGCTCCCCGCTTAGGGAAGGGTCCGGTGATGCCACGTGTCCCTGAGGAAGGGAGGCTCCAAGCCAGCCACCGAGATCTCGGACCCCCCATAGGGGTCCAGGACCTCCCCGCACCCGTCCGGACCTCCCTCGCGCTTGGATCTAACATACCGCCGGGGGGGGGGTCCGGAGCCGCTCGTGTTCCGTGGCGCGGGCACGAGCGCGAGTCCTCCTCTGGAAGACTCGCCCACCCACCGCATTCAATGCGGTGGATGAGGCGTGCTCTGCCGCCATGGCACGCGGGGCAGTCTTTGTTAGGCCTCACTGTAGACCGCATGTTACCAAGGTACACAGTGAGCCGCCTGCGCCGCTCCCGCGCAGAGCCCGTCTACCGCATTAATTGGATACGACGGTACGACACTTTTCCATCATGCCACCTACGCCGCAAGCTACACGGCCCGTTCAGCTACGTGGCAGGCGACGCCGCTAGCTACGCCTGGCGCCGTTTCGACAAGACAACACCTGGACATGCTGAACGGGGGATTCCAGGAGCAGGCAAGGAAATCCAGGGCGAGATCTTCTCCACCTGTAATGCCATAATGTATGAACAGTTCGTTACTTTATACTACATCGTTGGGCCCACCTGTCGGGGACCCAATGGCCATGTACGCGCCCCCTTGAGATATAAAAGGGAGGCGCTCGCTGTACACGGCAGACAGACTCTAGGCGATCCAGAGCTCACACAGACTCTAGGCGATCCAGAGCTCACACAGACGCTCGCTGGACTCAGCTCCAAACTCTTCACACTCAAGCAATACAACACATAGTGGACGTAGGGTATTACGCTCCAGCGGCCCGAACCACTCTAAATCACTGTGTTCATCGTGTTCTTGAGCGAGATCGAACTAGGACTATCTAACCCCCGAGTACTCACCCTCTGGGCTTAGGCTGGTGCCTTCCGCCACCCGGCTGTGGTCACACCACGACAAAAGGGTATCCCTGAGCAGGCTTGGTGGTAAACACCGACAGTTGGCGCGCCAGGTAGGGGATTCGGCGAGTTCATCAGCGAATTCGATGGCCGGATTAAGCCACACCAACAACGTCCCCAAGGGCACAACTCTCGTTTTTGGCTCTTGGGCTTGTACGGCTGACGGATCGGGGGGCTTCTCCAGCCACCTTGTCACGTCCAAATCGCCTGAGCTGAAAAAAACCAACCAATCCGTCGAAATCTGCAAGACTGCAGAACTCGACGGAAAGCAAGCTCCACTCGAGCTTAGTTCGGATATTCTAGAAAATGTGCCGACTCCAACTCGAAATCTCAAGTTAGCCGAGTCCGATACAAACTCTGATCCCAAAAATCTTCAATTTTTTGAAACCCTAGGAAAATACATGTCTTATCTTGAGTCAATCAAACGCCCCAAGATCGAAAATTCAAAACTACTAGATAGAGTAGATCGAGTTTCACGATCAATAGAGGAATGCATCAAGCTTGCAGAATCCGCCCTTGGCCCATCTAAATCACAGCAGAACCCAGAAGCATTGAACCCACCTCAGGAACGGTCAGGCAATATACTCTCAGGGATCGATCGAGTAGATTCCACGCTCGACAACTGCATTAAGATAGCTGAAAACACTCTGCAAAATAAAAAGCAGAAATCGGGAGGAGGAATCTGCGGGAGATCTGGAAAGACAAACGCCTGGCTTGCTCGGATGAGACGTTTTCCTCCAGGAAACCTCAGAATCCTTCAAAAAAAACCTGCTCACAATCAGATTCCTGAACCAGCTGAGTCCTTATTCGATCAGGACTTCGATCAATTCATGAACAAACTCAAAAACTTTCAACCATTCGATGATCTCGAAGACTGGTCAGATAATGTCTATTTGTTCAAGGACGCTATGGCCCATCCACCCCAAAATGCTGACGCCCTCTAGGAATTGATCATGCTTAAAAAGGGAAAATCCAAAGCTCCAGAACAATCCAGCAAGTCAATTTTCGACAGACCCTGGATTAAGGAGCCTGAAGGACTGACTCCCACGCAATCATGGCTACATTGGATGAACAAGAACGCCCTCCGCGAAGAGATGGGCATTCCGCTTCTCGCTCACCCAAAGCACACTGTAACGTCCCGCCTCCCCGAGGCCGGGCCCGCTTACATCTGGCTGCTTTCTAGGACATAGACTGTCCTCACAGACCAACACCAGTCTTTACTGCACCCTTTGTCCTCACTCGTGCGCACCCGGGAAGAACTTCCCGGTCGGTCACCCATCCCCAAATTTCTCCGGGCCAAGCACGCTTAACCTCGGAGTTCTTTGGAGACCGGCTTCCGGAAAAGAAGTTGCAACTTGTTGGTATGAGTATCCGATTAATCCTATTAAGCCCTGGGCCGGGGTGTCACATGCTCACCCCCTTAAGAGACCGACGTCCTCGTCGGTCAATCCCAAGCCAGGAACGTCCTCTCTTGGCCACGTCCCGTACGTCCAGTGGCAGCAGCCCATGTGCCACGTCCGTGCGTCTAGTGCCAACGGTCCCTGTGCCACGTCCGTGCGTCCAGTGCCAACGGCGCATCCCGGATGCCCGTGCAATGACCCGCCACACGCCCGTGCACATGCCGGTGGCATCTGCGCCCCCACGCGCCCGTGCTCATGCTTCCGCACTTACGCCCGTATGTGCCCGTGAAACCGCGAGAGTCGGCTCTGATACCATTCTGTAACGTCCCGCCTCCCCGAGGCCGGGCCTGCTTACATCTGGCTGCTTTCTAGGACATAAACTGTCCTCACAGACCAACACCAGTCTTTTCTGCACACTTTGTCCTCACTCGTGCGCACCCGGGAAGAACTTCCCAGTCGGTCACCCATCCCCAAATTTCTCTGGGCCAAGCACGCTTAACCTCGGAGTTCTTTGGAGGCCGGCTTCCGGAAAAAAAGTTGCAACTTGTTGGTATGAGTACCCTATTAATCCTATTAAGCCCTGGGCCAGGGTGTCACACACACATACTCTAAAATCGATGGATTAACCGATCCCGACTCTGAGTACTCTTCTGACTCGGAGGATGAACTGGACGACCTGTTCCAGTACAGTAAGGAAGTCGAATCCAACTCGACTAAGAATTCCAAGTCCGATCAGGACTCTCTCCCAAACTTGGTCATATATGCAACGCTGCAAGGATGAACTGTGCGTTGGAAAGAGTCACAAGATTCTAAGGCTTTCAGCTCTCTGCCAACGGATCTTCCCTTTCAGCAGAGCAATCCGCTAGACCCGTCTTCAAGCAAACAAGACAAAGTAATTCAAGATCTTTGTCGTGAAATCCTCATGGTTCGCCTCTCTGAAGTTCATGAACTAGAGGATGACTCCACAGAGCGTCTCAATCTCGACGACTACAATTCTGATGACTTCGACGAGTATCTTTCCGACAACATGGAAACTACTCCCCTCACGGTCACAGAAACCCAAGCTGCTACCAAGCAAGACCTGCCTGCACCTCCTCCTGCAGTAACAGTTACTGTCCAACTGGAGGAGCAGCATGCAGTAGAAGATCTCTACGAGCGTCATTGCCTGCTTAACCAGAAAAGGGCATTCAAGTGCCGGCGCCTCGCCAACCGCCAGCAAGAACAGCAAGGTGACAACTACGACTACTCCAACAGTGACCATCGCAATGTGATCAACATAGGTCGTGATGCGCGTAACATCATCATCTCCAGGAGAAAGGAGAGTGAGGAGATAGAGGCTTATAGCCCTTCTTCTAACTACCACATCCCAGCAAGTGCTTCTGCATCCTTCAAGAAACGCAAGCCGGCAAGTACCCTTCCTCATGGTAAGCCTCGTACCCATCACCATGGAGAAACATATCTTGGCGGAGACAAGATCAACAAAACGCTCCTACGCAAGTGCTTCATGCACCCAAAGAGCTCTCACATGATTTTCGAGTGCAACTCACTTCGCAAGGCCCTTGGGGCACCACTGGTAAAGGAGACTTTACCCAAAATCTAGTCGACTGCAGTATCGACTAGTTTACCCGCAAATAATTTCATTCGACTGTGTAAATCATTGCTCATGTATATGAGCAAGGGGGCAGGCCTTATGAGTCAGAGTCCGTCACTTTACAATTACTGTAATTTCGATAAGTTTTCAATAAAAGTTGATTATCTCATAAATCGACTACTTCGCTCTCGCTCATCTGGCCTACACCCCATCACCTTTACTACTCTGGGAACTCTGCTCATCATGGAGCAACAATCGAGTAGTCCATTGTGGTTTACCTCGAGTATTCTTTTGACATTTTTGTCTTGGGTAACCCAACGGGGTTCATCCTAACAGACTTGTCCTAAGAGTTACTCTAGTCTTTGGTTAGGACACCCTACTCGCTAGCTCAAGTAGGTTTTGGATATTCTTTTGACATTTTCATCTTGGATAACGCTACGGGGTTCATCCTAACAGACTTGTCCTAAGAGTTACTCCAGACCTTGGTTAGGACACCTTACTCGCTGGCTCGAGTAGGTTTTGGGTATTCTTTTAACATTTTTATCTTGGGTAACCCAACGCGGTTCATCCTAACAGACTTGTCCTAAGAGTTACTCCAGTCCTTGGTTAGGACGCCCTAATCACTGGCTCGAGTAGGTTTTGGATATTCTTTTGACATTTTCATCTTGGGTAACCTGACGGGGTTCATCCTAACAGACTTGTCCTAAGTGTTACTCCAATCCTTGGGTAGGACACCCTACTCGCTGTCTCGAGTAGGTTTTGGATATCTTTACGATGGTTTCGTCTTGGGTAACTCGACTGGGTTCACCCTAACAGATCTGTCCTAAGGATTACTCCAGTCCTTGGTTGGGACACCCAACTCGCTGGCTCGAGTAGGTTTTGGATATCTTTACGACAGTTTCATCTTGGGTAACTCGACGGGGTTCACCCTAATAGATCTGTCCTAAGGATTACTCCAGTCCTTGGTTGGGACACCCTACTCGCTGGCTCGAGTAGGTTTCGGATATTTTTAAGATGATTTCATCTTGGGTAACTCGACGAGGTTCAGCCTAATAGATCTATCTTAAGAATTACTCCAGTCTTTGGGTAGGACACCTTACTCGCCTTGCTCGAGTAAGATTGGGATATTTCTAAAATATTTTCATCTTGGGAGTTCATCCTAACAGACCTATTTTAGAAAGCAATCCAGTCCTTGTGTAGGACATACAACTCACTGGATCGAGTAGTTTGTGGATATTTTCAAAAAAAGTTTTTCCCACTTGGCTGACCATATAAGGTCTATCCTAACCGGTTGTAACACCCTAAGTCAAATTTCAGTATTTAATAATAAATTTAATTGGCTTTAATTAAATTTCTAAGGATTATTGTGTTAGTCTTGCATTTAATCTAATTTTTGTTCCTTAATTAATTAAAATTTTCCTTAGATTAAAACTTTGTTGCTGCATTCATGCTGGAGCATTTATTTTATTTGCTTGTGTGCATTGGGTGGTTGAATTCAAATTTTGTTTGAATTCAAATAGTTAAATTTGAAAAGGAATAGAAAAGGAAATAGGAAATAGAAAAGGAAAACCCATAACAAAACCCAGCATCCCAGCCCAGTCCCAAAACCCGGCCCAGTTCCCCTTTTCTCTCTTCAGCCCATCAAACCGAATCGGCCCAGCCCGTTCCCTTCTTCTCCCTCACGCCGCGGCCCAGCTTGCTCCTCTCCCGCTTGGCCCAGCTCCGCACGGCCCACGCCGCGGCCTGCCTCCGCCCGCTGGCCTCGCGCCCGCAGAGCGCTCGTTTCCCCCTTTCGCTGACAGGCCGGGCCCGCGCATCAGAGCCGCCCCCTTCCTCCCGCAGCGCCCGTCCGCGTTGAGTTCGCCGGAATATCGTGGTGGTTTCCCTGGGCACGCACGCCTAGGTTCCCCGCCGCCCTATAAGTAGCGCCTCGCGACCCCCCACATCCCATCTCCCCTAGCGCCGCCATCCCTAACCCTAGCCCGCCGCCACCACCCGCACCGCCGCGCTAAATCCTCTGCGCCGCCGCGGCCACGCCGCCGCGGCCACGCCGCCGCGGCCACGCCGCCGCGGCCACGCCGCCCCGCCGCAGCTTCGCCAAGGCCCCTTGACCCTCCTTGGGACCTCAGCCCCGAGGATTGCGCCACGCCGCGCCGGGATTTCGACCCGAAGCCATCCCCGCAGGTGAGCGGTCCGCCGCCCGATTTCTCGCCGCCGGTGACTCCTGAGCCCCCCTGACCCCGCGGCATCTCCGCAGCACCCCCAGGAGTCGAACCAAGGGGATCTGAGGGCCAGAGACGCCCAGCAGCGGCACCTCTCTCGAGCTCCGCCGTGCGCCGCCGACGGCCTACGACGACAACCCCCCTGCTCTGCCTTCCGCGACCGTCCTACACCTCGGTGAGCATCAGCTATATCCCCTGAACCTGTTACGCTAGTTGGATAGGCCTGTAGCCGCGTCCGAGGTCAGAACACCGTCGCCGGCGAGACTCGCCATGGCCCAGCAACGCCCCGCCGCCGCGCACGACGTCCCAAGCCCTAATCCCCTTCCTTGATTGTCCAGGTGGTTTGCGCATGCCTTTCGCGTGCTCCACGGCCAAACTTCGATCCAAACGGAGCTCTGTAGCGCTCGTTTAGCGAGCTCCGGCGAGCCCCCGACGAGCTCCGCCGCGGGAGCCCTGTCCCCGGCGACCAGCGCCACCGCCCCGCGCGCCCATCTGCCCTGAGCCGCACGATCCCCATCGGAAGGCCCAAAATAGATCCAGCCCAGGTCAAACCAGCGGATACCAGTCAGCGCCTGGCTCTTTTGCTAAAGACCCCCCCGGGTTCTGAGTATTCAACCCGCCGTCCAGTCACGTTCAAAAATATTTCCAGTTAGGTCCGGTTTTTAACGAATAGAACCCTGAACTTTTCCCTATTAGAACCCGCCATCCATCCTTGGCAGTTTTACACGCTAGCCCTTAGATCTAAGGTTTAATTATGTTTTAGTCCTCGGTTTTTGCAGAAAACCCCCTGGAACCTTAGTTTTCTTGCAGATTAGTCCCTGAAACTTGTTTTTAGCCTAGAATATGCGTTTTAGCTCCGTTTTAGGCGTTCTTTATGTCCATGCGATCGTTGTAACGCGTAGAACAGTTTAGGCTTAGTTTTTCTTGCTGTTTTTATGTATTGATGTATTGTTTCTTAGTTTTTGTTAGTGTTTGCTTGTATGCTTATTGTTGTGTATTGTCTTTGGCCATGTGTTCGTGAGTAGACATCGATCCATCTGAGGAGCCCCAGTACCAGTACCCGGAACAGCCATCTTATGATCACTTTGAGCAGCAGCAGGAGCAGTACGAGGAAGGCAAGTATAACATGAACAACCTATCATCTTTAAATACAATTTCATACTGCAGAGTGTAAAACTGGTATACTAGCCGTGCTCACGGTTATGAGCGGCCCAGATCCTCCTTTTGATTAGTGGGGTTATCTCCTTCCGACGAGGGAGGTGCCTCTCGGGGTTACCTTGGTGGCTTGGTTTCAGTTTGGTTCTCAGTAGTAACATGTTTAATCTTGATTAATTGTTATGTAACCGGGTTAAAGGTAATTCATCAACTTGTAGTAAATAGCTTTAATAAAATCTTGCCAACACTTAAAAGCTAATGCAGTTGAGTCAGCCAACCTTAGAGCCTCATAGTTTGTGTTATACTTGTTGAGTACAAGTTGTGTACTCACTCTTGCCTCTTCTCTACTTTTTCCTCTTGGATACGCTACTGCTGCTCAGTTCCTGCCGACACGAGGGAGTTCGCTCAGTGCTACCAGGACTACGAGGACTTCTAGGTGTTCGTCTCCTAGTCGTCGTCCCTGTGGCACCCTGCTCCGCTTCGGAGAGTTCTTTTATCGTATTTGTACTTCGCTTCCGCTGTATCAGACATTTTTGTCATTAATGTAATAAATAACATTCGTATTTCGATTTATTATGTCTTATTCGTGATATGTGCTATGATATATTGTTCATTCTGTTGTATATACGTGTGACTTGATCCTGGCACGTATATGATTGCTCGGTTTATGTCCTTTTATAAACCGGGTGTTACACCGGTCAACTGTAAAAGCTATTCCAAGGAGCATAAAACAAGTTTTTGGTACCCTAAATAGGTTGACACGAGTCTCGTGCTTGCTTGGACCACTAAGGGAGTTTCAACTACGGAACTTTTTGCCTCGAGTACTTGACGGGTGTTACTCGCTCGCTCGAGATCCCAAAAGTGTTCTGTTCTCCCTTGGTACTCTGAGTAGTTGTCGAGAGTCTCCTGTTCACATCTGTATCAAAGAACATCCTCTAAGCTCCTAACTCTCCAAGTACTCGACAAGAGTTCTCCCTTGTTTGATTGGTCAATCAAATCCATAAAAGCACCAATCTAACTGACGCATTTCCTTTCAAAAGGAAATGCACATTAAGTTACGACTTAAAATACCCTCTCGCAAAGTACTTTTCCTACTTGGTTAATCCTGCGGGATTCAATCCTAACTGGTCAGCACTAGAGTTCTTATTAGGACCATATAACTCGACCCTATTCGATAAACACTTTGCCTCTTAAGGCATTTACGAATCCAACCTTTTGTATCCACCATCAAGATTGAGTAGGCGTGATGCCGCCAAAACTCATGCCTTTCGAGTTCCGTTACTCGATACATCAAAAGGATCACACAATCCTTTCATAAAACAAGTACCAGATATTACACAAATATTTGTACAAAGTACTTGTGGCCACATGGCAAACAAATTCTACAAGCAGCTCAAGGAGATCCGGACTTGTTCAATGTCTCCACTATCCTATCTACAACGGCGGAGGTTTCCTGCAGATACTAATTGAACTGATTATCAGTACAATCAGCCTTCGCACCTTGCCCAAGCGGATCGAGTGGAGTACATGGCCAGTAGGACTTCACCAACCCGAGTACGTGTCCCATGTACTGTTGGGTGGTTGTGGAGACATACCTTTCAAAGCTCTCGGGTACTTTACGAAGCCTCCCCGCCAATGTGAGCGATTCATCTTCATTCCCCTCTGGAATCTCCATAAGCCCTGCCACATCCTGAGCAGCGTCCCTCACATCCCTTAGCTCTACGAACTCCTGCTGCATCAAGTCCCGGGACTCTAACAGGTCCTTGAGTTGCTTAAGAGCTGTCACCGCCTCTCGATCAGAGTCCTCTTTGATCTTCTTGAGCTTCTCGATCTCATCTGCATTTTGGTACATAAGAATCTTTAGATCCAGTACCAAGCTTTCCTCAATCTTTAATGATTTTGAGCAAGCTGTGTACTCGATTAAAGGAAAAAACTTATAAACACCAGGCAGACCAATCTAGTCGATCACATCATATATGCTAAAAGACTAACCTTTTTTGGCCTTGGCGAGTTTCTAGATCTTCTCATGAAGAGCAGCCTTCTCGGACGAGAGCATTTTCACCCGCTCTCTTAGAGCATCTAGCTCCGAATTGTCCGAGGGCTGGCTACTCTCCTGCTCCAACACCTCCTATCAAAAAGTACAAAACAAAAGGATCAGTACATACTACCCAATCTATAAACAAGTACTCAATATATTCAACTACTTACCCCCAACAACTTGTAAGCAAGCTTCACCTTTTCCTGGGGCAGGGCACTTCCCGATGAGACTTGGGAAGTAGTCGTCTGCACCACTGAGACTGCCTTTTCTGGCGCATTTTCAACTTTCTCTACAATATCCCCTATATTTTGGGGAATTTAGAGGAAAAACGGGTTACTAATCCAAATTAAGAGCAAAGACAAGTACTTTTATCAGTACAAGGCATTATAAGTTTACCTGTAGGGCTTTCCTCAGGTTGCTCCTCGCCACCTTCCTCCTCAGGAAGCTTCTTGTCACCTCCTTCCTCTAGAAGCTTGTCGCTTTCACTGCCCTCCGGGAGCCTTCCATCGCTCCTCCTGGCATCTGGGAGTGGAGAATTCCGAAGCATGGCATCTGCCATCTCCTCTGCCTCGCGAGCACTCATCTATGGAGTGCTCGGGGGCTTCTCCACTGCCGACTTGGGGGATGAGTCGTCTTCAGTTTCCCCCATTGCCTCCAAGAGTGCATCACTGTCAAGACAAACTAGTTAAAATGCACCCGATACACAGCCAAATCTACAAACAAGTTCAAAGAACTTACGTAGATGCCCTTGTCATGACAAGCTTCCTAATGCCAAATTTTCGAGGTGGCTTCACAATGATGGCCTGGCCACTTGTATTTCCGGCATCACCTATACTTGAACTACTCGCCGATCGAGTAGTTACAGTCCCCTTTGACGGGTCCGCTGTGGTGGAAGGGATGGTCTGTCCCACCACAACATCATCCCTAGATGCTGTAGTCCGCGGCATCTTAGCCGCCGGACTTAAAAGAAAGAATTTCAAAATCAAACCAAGCAAATCGACAAATGGGGTAAAGTACTCGATAAGTTACTTATCTGCTGCTTGTAGTCTGTGAGGAGCTGCTGTGCTTCCTCACTATCGAAAGCGTACCCTTAGGGTGTCCCACCTGGGTATCCGTGCTTGGGGTGGGGCTGTGCTTCCCATCACTCTCTCCCCAGGCGTCTCTTCATCTGCACAACCAAGGCTAGATATTATAACTGCTTATATAAGATTCAATGAGAATACTCTGGGATTTGGCTGACAGTATAAGAGCGAGCAGAAAGAGGAAAAGAACGATCATGTGCCTGACAACGGAGAACTACTCTTAAAACGCTCCACGTCATACTATAGAAAGTAAAATTCTATCAGAGTCACACTAAGATAAAGTACTCGATAACTAGAAATCGACTACTCTTATCAGTACCTGTCTTGGAGGATTCGCAGCAGAAAAAGTATAAGGAACAACAGGTACTTTCTTTACATTCCTTAGCAGTCGCTAGACCCGACTAAACACTTCTTCATCTGAGATCTCTTCCTCCAAGAATCTTGATGAATCAGTCATTCTTTGATACTGGAAACCAAATGTTTCCCGAGCCTGTAGCGGCTGGATTCTCCTTTTCATCCAGTCGAATACAATAGCCTCTCCAGTCAAATTCCATTGCCTAAGATCGGCAATTCTTGAAAGGAGTTCAAGAATTTGACTATTGTCGACTGATTTCTTATTCCACTCAGGCCATTAAATCGGAGGGCCTGGGGTAATCACTGGTGTGCTCTCCCGCTGATCTCTACATAAAACCACTTGGGTTTCCAGTCGATTACCTTGCTACTAAGCTTATAGGGGATATAAAATTTATCTTTCCCCTGTCTAAGCTGAAGACCCGCACCTCCTACTACATCTAAAATGTAGGAATCTGGCTGCTATTTAAGGTGGAATAGAAATCGAAAGAGTTCAAAATGGGGCTCGATGCTCAGAAAAGCTTCGCATAAATGCACAAAGATGGAAATATGGACAAAGGATTTGGGGGTCAAATGGTGAAGCTGGATCCTGTAATAATGTAGGAGCTTAGAGAAGAAATTTGAAAAAGGAAGCCCCAATCCCCGTTCAAAATAAGGAACAAAAGCTACAATTTCGCCCATATTTTCATACGGACGATCTTCACCCAAGGCAGGACGCCATTGGATGACGGATTTCTTCGGTAAAAGACCAACAGAAACTAGGGTTTCTAGGTCAGATTCAGAGCACTTACTTGAAACCCATCCTTCTTCACGTGTTGGCTCCGCAGCGACACTCTTGCCCTTGCTTGGTTTTTTGGGAGCCATCCGAAAATCTACAGAACGCTTCACGCGCATACACTGGCTAAAAACCCTAATGGATTTGGAAGCAAGGGAAAGCAAGGAAGTTTATATCTCGATGCTTGAGGATGAGAACAAGAATAGATCTAAACAGTAAAAGGGAAATGGTGGCCGGTGGGGTAAAAACCTAGTTACCGTTCTATTTTATTGTAGGCGGTGGCAACATGGTAAAAACTCATAAGGCTAACAGTCAGTTGCCAATTGCGGAAAAAACGGGATTTTCTGAGACATTTCTTTTTTCTAAGCTTACATTCTGGAAAAAGAAAACACTTACATCCTTTGACAACAACTCGACATTACTTCCTTCAACTGGGATTATATTCCAGAATAAAGGAAAAGTACTCGACTCAGTACAACTACTCGATTTACAATTCGAGTACTTCTTCCTAACTAGCTTTACAACGACTCGGATCTACAGGCACACCTCCTGGATCTCCTAGAGCTTCTAGTTGAGGCCTGCTGCAGCTAGATCGGCTCGAGGCCGTGACAAAGTACAAACTTGTTATTCCCATTAAGGGAATAATGATACTCGTATTCTGGGAGAAAAGATTCAAAGAGTTTGGAGGCAGATTACAGTAATCTCCTCGCAAGGTCTCTTGTAGCATCTTGCAGAGGAGTTTCTCCTTCTCTCTGAATAAGTTGTGACAAGATTAAGTCTCCTTACCAGAGATGTCAGTTCTTGGGCACCCATAAATAGGCAACCCCAAGGATGTGGCACAACAAGACTCAACCCATCGACAGAGAACCAGCCTCATTGGAATATGCAAGGACATGATGTCCAGCATGGATCCGATGGGAGCGTTGGGGTTGCAGGATGAAGCAGTAGGGACTTCTCTTGTCACTCGCAAGTTCTGTTCTAGCATCTTTTGTTGGAAAGGGCTACACAAATTTCAGGAGGGCGAGAGCAAGAACACCAAATGCAAGCCAGAGCTTCTGAACATTGGTGCTTCTGGCAAAGGCCTCACACCCACCTTTTATAGCCACAAGAGACCTTACTGGAGGATAACCCATGAAGCTACAGTGGCAGTACTCACGGATGCAATAATGCAGATTCTCCATACAGTACAAATCCCATGTGCGCATAGAGTAAAAAGATATACATCCCGGATTTTATTTCTGAGGATATTTCGGGTGCAATCAGTGTGGCGTATCCAATCGAATCATTTTTATGGGATTTTTTACCCGAAAAAGGAATCTTTTCGGATACCGGATCTGATTAAACCTGCAGATATTCTGAAAAATAGAATCTGATGCCACGTCTTAGATCCTTAATTCCAAATCTTTGCTCGGAGGCTACCCGCAGAATAAGAGATTTTGATTTAAGGCTCGGGGGCTGCGGGATATGTGTATTAGAGATTTATTTTTTAAATTTTTTTTGAAAATAATGAAGAAAAAAGACTGAAGTGACCGTCAGCCCGATTCTATGATTCAACCTAAGGCTCGAGGGCTACTCCATATGGAGCGCGAGTACTTCGCGCACCATATATGATCAAGATTTCGGGGCTTGAGCACCTCACAGCTTCGAAGCAACCGGAAGTACTTGGAGGACTACTCGACTTATTTGAAGGAAGGCCCAGAAGCAACCAGAAAGACGTTCTGACTACTTGAAGTACTCGAAGACGCCCAGCCAAGTACTCGATGCATGTTGGACTCAGCTACGAAGAGCTCGGGGGCTTGTCAAACTAGGGCCAGCGGGACTGCTTATAGGCATAGGATGTTCAAGAGTAAGGGATGGCTCATGGATGTACCTTACCTCTCTTGTAACTACCTGAATTGGCATAGAACTAGCTGCAGTACAAAGGAAACTACCCGATTGTGTTGTAGTAGGACTCCAACTGTACTCGGCTAGGACTTTCCATGTAACCCTGTCCCCTCGGATATATAAGGGCGGGCAGGGCCCCCTCCAAACAACATCAACACCTAAGGCAATACAAACAACCGCACAGGACGTAGGGTATTACGTAACTCACGGCCCGAGCCTGTCTAAATCTTTGTGTTCCTTGCACCATCGAGTTCCAGAGCAGTCGATCCCTACCTACAAACCTTACTGCTAAGGGTATCCCTGAGCAGACTTGGCGGTAAACACCGACACTTGCTTCCACAGATTCTCCTACGCTTGCATTGTGTATCCACTCCTTTTCAAGAAGGGCATAGCCCAAATTTCATTACCATGCAGCAATGAAATTGCACAGTCTCAAGTGCTACCAGTGTAACGGAAAGAAAACGGTCTTAGCGAACTAAAAATTTGAGCTACCGCGGCCAGAGAACAGCACAAGTTTTCAGAAACAAAAGCGGCCAACAGGCGCCCACAAAGAACTAGTTTAAAGCGAGCACTAAAGGGAAGGGCTTCACAGAGCCACACACGTACAGACGAAACAACTGAAAACACACCCAGAAGTCTTCATCACTGAAGCAGAACCAAACCCGCATCATCGTCGTGGGCTTGTGTATGGAAGTGCAGCGTCGTCTTGAGGAGAGCTGCCGCACCGAGTTCGAGCTCCTCCTTGTTTTGTCCCGCCTTTAGACCTGCCCAGTATTTCAAAAAGGAGCTAGCTAAGCAAACAATCTCCGTTGGGAGCTGATTAGTTTTCGCTCAAAACAACTATTATTCCGGGTTTTCCAAATCGCCCAGCAAATGGCTGCCAAACCAATCATATGGAAATGTTTCCTTTGGGGCAATAAAGCTGAGATCCAGAGCCAAAACTACCCAAAAGAGGTAGGCCTGTGGCTAGCACCTAGCACAAAGGCCACCAGGATCCAAATATACTTAGCAGTATCACAGTCGAAGAAAAGATGGTCAATCGATTCAGGTTTAGTGCTGACCAGTTCCTCTCTGCCAAGTTATCTTTGGTGAGGATGGCGTTATGTTCAATCAGCCACAACCAAATCTTGATCTTTAGAGGGAGCTTTGCTTTCCAGATCAAGTTGTAGTGAGCTCCATGTTCATTAGTGCATAAGTGCTCATAGGTTGACTTGACAGAAAAGAAGCCATTGCTTTCCCATCGCCATTTGGGTTTATCTCTATCATCATTAACTGCAAAAGAAGTCAACATGTCTCTCATCTTTCTAAGTTGATTTTATAGATCCTCATTCAGCCATCTTCTGAAAGATATTCTCCAACCTTGCCTTGCCATGAGAGCAACAGAAGCATTTGATTCATTACAGGTTGCAAAGAGTTGGGGGAATTTCTCTTTCAAAGAGGAATCACAAATCCAGCTATCTTCCCAGAAACTAGTGGAATCGCCTCTCCCCACCAACATCTTTCTTCCTGCTAAGTAGAAATCTTTTATGGAAAGGAGCTGATTCCAAACATGTGAATTGGAAGGTTTCTTTTTTAATAACAAAGTGATACAAGAGTTATTCATATATTTTTTCCTCACTATTTCTTGCCATAAACCTTCATTTGTCTCCAACTGCCACCACCACTTGCATAATAAGCATATATTCAGCTTCCACAAGTCTTTCACCCCCAGACCACCTTTTTTCTTAAGCTGACTTATTCTTCTCCATTTTACCAAATGGTACTTCTTTTTTAAGCCCCCTCCCTGCCAAAAAAATCTTTTTCTAATCACATCAATCTTCTTCAAAATTGTTTTGGGTAGTAAATACATGAACATACTGTAAATAAGAATGCTGCTAAGGCAAGCGTTCAATAAAGTTAGTCTCCCACCTAGGGATAGAGCTCCTCCTTTCTAGCCATTTAATCTCTTATCAATTTTTTCCACTAATGGGATCCAGTTGGCAACATGGATTTTACTTCCAAAAACAGGGACCCCCAAGTACTTGATTGGCCAGCTTCATGTTGCACAGTTGAACATCTCAGCATACATCAAACTTTTTCCACTGTCTTGGCTTATCATAATTACTTCACTTTTATTAAAGTTTATTTTCAGACCTGACATGCTTTCGTAGAGATACAACAAGAGCTTCAGATTTTGAGCTATCTCCATATCATCTTGAACACATAGAATTGTGTCATCAGCATATTGTAGCAAAGCTAAACCTCCTTCTATGTATTCAGGGATCAGTCCTATGATCAGCTGGTTTTGTTGACCCATTTGTATCATTTTGGCTAAAGAATCAGAAGTTAAGTTGAAAAGGAGAGGTGACAAAGGGTCACCTTGTCTTACTCCTTTACCACTTGTAAAATAGGGACCTATCATATCATTAACTTTTACACTGAGGGTGCCACTGGTCACTACTCCCCTTATCCAATTGCACCATCTCTCTGGAAATTCTCTTTGGTTCAAACATTCAAAAAGAAACTTCCAACTTATTTTGTCATAAGCATTCTCAAAGTCAAGCTTCAACACTAAGCCATCCTTCTTTTTGGCTTTTGTGTCATGGATTATTTCATGCAGGCTCATAATCCGTTCCATGATATTTCTCCCCTTTAAGAATGCAGTCTGCCCTTTGTTAATAATTTTCTCAAGGACTGATTCTACTCTAAGCATCAAAGTTTTGGAAAATATTTTGAACATCACATTGAGCAGGCAAATTGGTTTATATTGTTGAATCTGGTTAGCTTCTTTTAACTTTGGAATTAAGGTTATTGTACCATAATTCAATCTGCTAATCTCCATCTTATTCTCAAAGAATTCCTCAAACATCTCAAATTGCGTATCCACTCCTAATCCGCTGGTTAGTTTTCAAACAAAAATCTGGTTAAAACAACTCCAAGAGACTATCTATATCCATCATAATTGTTAGAAATAGAGATTTTAATGCAAAAATAACCTCCAAGAGCTTCTCTAAGTGGTTATCCAAATATAGCCATCATCTATTCCGGATTTCTCGTTAGCCAAAGATAGATAGCGAAAATAGCTCTCTAGAGTGTAAACAAGATATAGATTAGCTATTGGAGAGTGAAGATGTATAGAGAGCGATTTTTATGTATATGACTCTCCAAATGATGATTTAGAGAGTGAAATTTAGAAAGACTCTTGGAGATGCTCTTAGAGCACTCTTGCGAGTTGCGACCAGCTAGCTGGCGGCCACTTAGCCTCAATGGAAGGGATCGAGGAGCATCTGGGTCGATGGGCTGCCACATCTAAAAGAGCAGCTCATATACATAAATGAGTTGGGCCAATTCTACTTTCTGCAGTCTGACATGTACTACCATATCCCTTAGAACGGGACCATCAAGTCTTGAACAAATACGATCTTAGAGCAACTCCAGCAATAGACCCTACTTTGGGTCCCTATTTTATTGAGTAGGGACTCCTACTTTTTGGGTCCTTAATTTCTACTATCAACTCCACCAATAATTCCTAAAGTCAAGTCCCTACTTTTATTTTGATAGATTGGGCCATCAGTCGGTGGCATGCCCTTCTCTTCCCCAACCGAGCTCCCCACCATGCTAGAGCTCACGGTGGTGGTGGGTTGTGCCTCCAGCTCCCGCACGACAGTCCGCACGGCAGTGCGAGGAGTTGGGGCAGCGCTGCCCTTGGCTCCAGCAGAGCTGGTGGGAGCTCCAGGCGACCGCGCGGGTGGGAGCTCCAGTGACACACGACGACGGCGGCGGAGCTCCAACTTCGCGCCGAGCAGGGCCGCTTGCGGGCGCCGATAGCTTTGGGAAGTGGCATGAGCACTACCGTAGCTCGAAGCCCAAGCTCGAAGCCACTGCAGCCGACCGGCTTCCTCGAGCCCAAGCGTCGGAGCGCCATTGGTTCGTCAAGGCACTCAACAATGTCCCGCAGACGAAGCAGGCAGAGGCGGGAGATGGAGCTGCGCGGGGATGTCCCGGAGCACAAGAACGCTAGAGCTCGGGCCCAGCGGCGAGGGTGCTGCAGCTCGGGGCCACAGCGCAGGTGTCGGAGCTCATGGGCGGCGGCCACCTATTGGAGAAGTTCGGTGCTGGAGCTCGGTGCTACAACTCTGCGAGGGAGAGCCGGAGGGAAGGTGGAGAATAGTAGATGTTGGGACCTTCGCACCCGAGGGTTGCAGAGATTCTCAGACAGACAAGGAGTGAACTAGGGCTCAATGACCTTCGGGCAACAATGCAGTGGAAATTTTCCGATGATAAAAAAGTTGTTGTAGTGAAGAAAACTGGAGTATTCATGTCCTGAGGTACATTTACATTTCTGCGCACGCTTTTTCACCTTACATCAGCACTTTCGAGGGTCCTAACTAGTCTTTTCTAAGCTACCTCTAGCACAATTACGCTTTCGCCCATGCTCATTTCTCTTATATCAACACTTTCGAAGGTCTTGTTTGGTCTTTGTACTCGCTCCCCAGCTTAAGTGCCGTTCATGGCTCGCAAGCCACTTGAGTTGTGATCTTCACTCTTCCGTCGCGTCTTCGAAGGTCCTGGAAATGTCCGAGACACACCGTCCTTTGAGCCGCACACCTTCGATCCAAGGCCGAAAGTCCTTGGCATCCTCGGCTTTTAGTCGTCGGTCGCGAGGGGCCTTCGCTCTTCTCCGAGTGTTCCACGTCGTCAGTCCTGCACGGAAGCGGCATACCGGAAAAACCTCCGATCTGCAAAACAACGGGTGACGGCGACAGATTGAAGGTTATGACCGATGGTTGTTTGCGATTACCAATTTGTCAGTGACCTTCGGGCGTAGCACCTCCAGAGGTAGCAATCCCCAACCGTAGAAATGAGAAAGTAGAGACCTCCCTACCCAACCGTGGGAGAAGGGGCTGGAGGGGTAGATTTGTGGTCCTCCCTATTCTAGGGACCCGAGTAGGGGCCTTGCTGGAGTAGAAGTTTTTGTCCTCGGTCCTTATTATTTGAGTAGGGATTCGAATAGGTACATTGCTGGAGTTGCTCTAAGAATGGAGACCACATAGCTTCCAAAGTAAATATGGATCCGATTTGTTTTTCTTTTAATAGTAAACTAGCAAATATGTGCTGCGTTGCGGCAACTAAAGATCTCATATATTTCAAATATTGTTGTTCAATATGGATTTGTTGTGTTTTGACATTCTCATTATATATTATTATATACGTTTAACATTTTGGAACCATCCGTCGATAATAATGTTAGACCAAGCTAAAAATTAAGGTGGAAACATTCCGTGCTCTAAAGCTATATGCTAGCAAACGTATTTGTACGTTACTACGAATGAAAACCTTGTACTTGATAAGTACGACTCCCTTTTTCTATAATAAATTTTCTTTGATTCGGATGTTGTCGTGTTTCATGTTATCATTGCGTTCGAGTCTCGAGTGACTGAGGCTATGGATGAAAATGGGTTGGGTCGACATATTGGCTTAGTTGACCTGATCCATAAAAATAGAGCCAATGGGTTATAGGGGCCGACTCTAAATTTCAAAATGGATTAATAGGGCCGGCACCTATTGACTCGATGGGTATTATGGGTCGACTCATTTGTCATATTAATAATTTTTTATTTAATTTATTAGTTTTCTTCATTCTTTTGAATAAATACAACTGGTCATAAGTTGTTAGATTCTATATACTTCAAAATATAGTGAGGAATATCATACGTTGGAAGTGAAAATGGATAAAATTAAAATCATGAACCGCTAGTAAATATGTTTAATTTGATGCATTGCTAACAATCTTAACATATTATTGTGATATATGTTAATCTTGAATTTTATCTTTTCTAAAAGTATTCATAGTATTCATGATTTAGGATTATAGAAAAATATTTAGGTCGGCTCATAATACCCAATGGATCGTCAAGGTCATAGCATCTAGGAGACATGGATCGACCCATGACTCTTGGAATTAGCCTCGGCCATGCGGCCGGGTCCAAAGCCTGGGCCGGGTCGGCCATTCCCATCTTGAACTGACGCGGGGTCCGGCATGTATGGTGAGCGAGCCCACATGCGGTGTAACACTGCACAGCACAGACAGATGAAGTGCTAACGCAGTGCTGGCGTTGAGTATGTTGATACAGAGATTGCCGTTGCAGAGCACCACTGCGTGAAGAGACTATCCACGAAACACTCAGTACTTGCTAACCACCGACGTCTTCGACAAACACCTTTTGTTTTGTCTCACGAAGTGTGTGTCGAGTTCGATGTTCTTCCTGCTTTGTGGTATGCTAGGCTGAGAATACTATCATTACTTTCTCCACATTACTATGAGTTCGTTGAGCAAGTGCCGCAGCAGTGCATTGCCTACTACTATATACTCCACCTCAGTACTTGAGTGAGAGACTATCGAGGATGACCATAAGACGAGTGCATCATTATGGAGAAATCAAACCGTTGTTATCCACCGCCATGACAGCTGACAGTAGTTTTGGATCGTTGCAGGCTACCAAACGTATAGGTTCGCATCTTTCCGGTTCTAAATAGAACCTTGTTCAATGCGGGAAGGATAATGAGAGAAGGGGTTACCAAGTTATATGCAATCAAATAAATAAAATTGACAAATATTGTACAATTTGTGTTTATTATGTTCTCGAGTGTGGGTGTGTGTCCATGGACATCTGTGTTTATTATACGCAATTTGTGTTTATGTCTTCCATAATTTATTATTTGCGGAAACACGATTACACATCAAACTAGTGTACGGACTAGGGATGCCTTTTTCGTTTGGTAAAGACTTTGTTGCGGCCGGCCGTAAATTCGCTCGACTGCACGGCGTCTAAAATTTGCCGTCCATCTTCGATCGGACACGCAATATTTGTCAGGGGCCATGTTTGTGAGCTATCCCACCGAAATCACATTTACACTACTGTACGGCAGTCTAAGTTAGCCCTCCACTGTGCGGGGCAGTGACTCGTGCAAACGACCTCAAAACTTAAAAAAATTGTAGTTCTTAAACCATATATCAAATTCAAATTTCGATTGCGCACTTGTATCCCTTTCGAGGGGACCTTCAAAATAAGACCACACTTGAATATATTTCGACGATACTTTTCAAAAGACATAAATTGCTTTATGTACAATGAAAAAATGCCAAAATCAATTAGTCAAAATACTCAATCGATCTGCTAAAGTTGTCTATTATTGATCATGCGATAAACATTCACCTACCTAACAAAGTTATTTACCCTTATCCACTATTGACACTAAGCATTCTATCCTCACAATATGAACACCAATATCCACTTAACTGAAACATCATAAGCAAATTAGAATACGCGAAAAAGTATTTTCTCTCAAAAAATTATATCGTTAAAACATAGTGGTGTGAGATCTTATTTTGAAGCTTTTATCGAAACAAACATAACTATGCAATCGGATTTTGATTTCAATGCTCGGTGTTGAAACTATAGTATTTTTATCTTCGAAATTATGTGCATGCATGCTGTTGGTTCTGTCATTATCCCTCACATACATACAACACTCACTGTCCGAATGGCCGTAGCCAGTCTGATTTACGGCCGGCCATAAATTAACGGTGTCCTTTTCGTTTTTCCCCTTTAAGCAAAACCTGCTGTATGTAATTGGCGAGCATGATGACGTCACGGCAATTGCCGCACCTGATTACCGGAGTTGATGACCGCTCCTTCACACAAGAAGAAAGAAAAGAGTTGATGACCGCTGGGCCCGGTGTGTGGAACTCGAACCGACGATCCGAGCCCTCCGTTGGGTGACGGCCAGAAGGCGTTGGCAGGTCCACGGCTGCCGTTAGCGTTCGCCGGATCGGAGCAAATCGCCATCGCAACCGTCCGTCACCGTGTCCTTCGGCCGCCACCGCCCGGCTATTTATGGGGCACCGTGATCCCTTCCAACGCCGCCCCTCCGCCGCTCATTTGGAACCTGCTTTGGTGGGCAGTTGGCAGCGGGGGTTCTTGCTTTTTCTGTGTGGCCAGTTTTCGTGAGTTCTTGCAGATCGATCTCTCGTTTGCTGATCCAGTTCCCCTGTACCCCGCGTCTATGCTCGATTATTGTTTTAGTTGCTCCTACGCTCTCTTTCTTTTCTTCTGACGCTGCAATTGAATTTTCACAAGATCGATCTGAAGAGGATTTCGCGTGCCTTCATCTCCAGATCGATCTGCAGCTCAATTTGGCCTCCATCTCCCTTTTTTTCCCCTCTTCTTTTTACACTTTCTGATATGGTTGTGCCCGTGATGATTTGCGCAACTGGTGAATTCTGGATGAATGTGCTGGTGCACAGGCATGGTGATATGCACTTCCTAAGCGTTCATCTGAGGCACGGCGCCCTCATTAAACTTAAGTTCTCTTTCCCGATCTGTAGCCTGGATTGCCAATTTGGCTTCCCGTCCCCCTTTGCCTGGAAATCTTTGTGTTTGATCGCGTGCGATCTGCAGTGTGGTTTCCCTCCATCAGTTCGTTTCCTGAATTCTGGTCTTTGGAGATTTTTTTTTTTTTTGCGGGTGTGGTCTTTGGAGATTGATTCCTGCTGTCCCATGAATTTGCCCTTGAAAAACCGCAGATCACCATCTCATTGATTTGGCAACTAGTCCCTTCCATAAATCCTCAATTCTTTATTATAACTAAACAGCAACGATGTTCGAACAATACTACAATAGTTATCCACTCTGTTGATTGAAGCTTCAATTCATTACACGCGACAGGATTTAAAGTGACGCCAAAAGAACCTGTGCAGTTTTATGGACCAAGCACAATAACTTGGTAACCGAGCCGGATACGTGTTATGGACGTCTTCCATCTTATAAAATTCTCGCTCCTCTCTCTTCATAATAAATCTGCAATGTTATCAATTTTGCTAATATGGCATAAGATTTAATATTCACAAAACTTTTATGAAACCGCACTGAAAACATGCTTGTATATTAAGAAGCAGTCAAACATATTAGCAATGGGGAAATAATTCTTTTTTTTAGATGGGAAATAAATTCTTGGTGCAAAGTCTAACCATTTTTGAATCCTAGACCTAGCTATCTTGTACACCGGATGTGCTCATGTGCATATCCTCTGTAACGGCCCGCTTGACTGTATCAAAGGGCCAAAAAAGCTGACTGCTCCGGTAGCACTCCCTTGCGACCAAGAGTTTAGGGGGTTTTCTCGACTGGAAAGTTGAAGTCGCTTCCTCTTAATGAAATACAGCAGGGGCTATTATACTCCAGTCGATTTTTTTTTCCAGATACATAGGAATGCCCCCTCTTGAAGATAAGTCTGAAATGGCTGTGTTTGTTGACACCTCACCAATCCAATCAACTTAGAGAGAAGGGAAGTAAAGCAATGAGGTACCGAAAGTAACAGTGTTGGCAAAGCTCTGCACCAGGTAATTTACCACCACCACCACCACATGCTACTCAGCTTTCAGGAGTAGCTTTGGGCTAGGTAAGCTTGCAGCTTTCTCAAGGAACAGGCTGGGATTAGCTTTCATGTAGGAGATATACGGCTTTCATTTAGGAGATATACACAAAACAAAATGCAGAAGCTCTACTGCAGCAGGAGCAGCTTACATGAGTAGTGGAACTCTGTAGCGAGGCTCTGTTACTGAGCTTACCATTTGATCATCTTCACGAGCCACGACTTCACCTGATAGCTCTACTTCATTATTTCAGTTGGAACAAGGGACAGGTTCAGCATGAAGAATTGAAGATACTAGTACAGATAGATCGGAATATCTTATGACATATACCAATGCGGATGATGGTGATAGTACATGGAGCTGGCGATTACCGTGGTTAACATCTTGATTCATTTGTTTTAAGCACGAGCAACTACGGACCAGAAACATTGTTTATCTACAACTAACCAAGTACCTACATGTTTTTTTGCATGCTACGGCTCTTGTACACCAAAGGCCTTCCTGATTTCAGATATGACGCGACTAGACACATCAGGATCAAACATCCTTGGTAGGCTTGCAGTCAGATCGACCTCAATCGACTTGGATCTTACAAGTTGATCCCTCTTGAGAAGAAATTCCCTCTCTGTATCATCCATTTCCACAGTGGAATCAGCACAGCAATCAAGCCAAATTTGAAGAACCTCCTTAGCAACCGTCGCCAGTCGCCCACTCACAATCTCTTCCAAGGCGCCATCTCCTCCTTGTCCACAGTCAATGGTGACCATTACTGCTGTTGGTGAACAGGCACTGCGCACGAAGAGTGATGGTGATCGGTATGGACGAGCTTGCAGTAGTTCTTCAATATTTGCACGCTGCTCGTCCATCCGAGTGTTTTCATAGTACTTCTGCAAATAGTCTGGGTGCAATGCGAGGTCTTTCCGTGGGAGTAGGTCCAGAACCACCACAATTGAAGTTGGGCTACCCTGTATAAGCTCCAATAGGAAATGTGGTGCATCTGTTGCGGTGTTTAGAAAAATGAGAATCGATGTGATGTCAATGGCACCATTTGGGACTTTGCAGTGAAGCGAGGACTGCATCATGAAAGCGATCTGTAGACAAGTAAACACACAACAAATCCATTAGTCATTTCCTTGTACATATTACATGATTGACAAACAGTATGCAAACTAAGTCAAGCTTTTATTTCTAAGAGACTGATCTTCCGATATCTTGCCCATTGTTATTTTCAGCCACTGCAATTGAAGTTTCAACTCAAGAACATATCTGACCTTGATACAGGTACAGTTTCAGTTGTGGCACACAAGAGGATGGATTATTGCTAGTAGTATGAATTCAACTTTTATTTCTTTAATTACCAAGAATTCAGTAGTTTCACAACAATACAATAAGCAAAGTTCATTAACAACAGTTAATCCAACATTCGGATGATGCTTTGCTAGAGTTGGATTACCAATTTGTGCTTCTAAAACCACGCAGTTCACCTTGACCGATCATACGTTACAAGGTAAATCTCGTCCCACAATCTTACAAAAGAGTAGGAGTAGGACAGTCGCAAGTGCCCCCAAACATATTAAACTTAACCGATATTCAAGCAATATTTGGACTTTCAATTCAGATGCCAAGTATTGAGATATCATGTAGCTGATTTTCCCAAGGAAAAGTGCTACGCCCGTATACTGTGCCGCGCGACGCATACCGTCAGATCTGATGAACCGAACCAGCAGCAACTACGGTGTGTGTGTGTATGATACTGCGGTTCTACCACCGGACGAAGAAAAGGAGGAGTATGTACCGACGAGCCAGGCGCGCCCCGGCGCACGTCGAGCGAGCCGACGGCGTTCCCGGCGGCGTTGCGGAACTCGGCGACGTCGTCGGGCACGGCGGACGGCAGCAGCTGCGGGCCCAGCCGCGCCACCGCCTGCTCCGCGAGCGCCCGTGCCACCTCCCGCTGCGGCATCTCGGGCGCGGGCGCCACCGCAGCGTCCGGCATCGCCGGCGCGCGCAGGGTGCTCGACGGTTTGCCCCCGAGATGGAGAGCGCGTCGGTGTGGAAGCCGGAGCCGGGTCGTGCCGCGGCGGGGCCGGGAGAGGGGGCAAGAGAAGGGAGCCGAGGCCGCGGCAAAGGCGAGGGCGGTCGCCGGTAGCAACCGGAGGCAGTGCTCTGGCCGGAGCATGGAGCTGGGGAAGTGAGATGCGGATGCTACAACGACGTGAGAAAACTAGACCTCATCCATCGTTTTTTTTTCTTCTGTTGATAAGGAATTAAGGATCCATTGCTGAGTTGATTTTCGTGTTTATTTTTTTTAACCGGTACCAAACCGGCCAAATTCAAAATTCAAATTTAAATTAAAAAAATGAAAAATTCTCAAAAAATTTCTAAAAATACTTCAATGTGCGACGAATCTAATTGTGTCAAATTTTCTCAAAAATTCGTTCATTTAGTATAGTTTGCGGGGATTTGAAGTAAAACAAAAAAAGCGTGCATACAAAAGTATACAAATACAATGTAAAAGTAGTAAAAAAAAGATTGGAGGGTTCATTTAGACTAAAACATGTTATACAAATATTCATTTAGTATACTTTGCGGGCATTTGAATTTAAACCAAAAAAGAAAAAAATTGAATTTGGCAGGTTACCAGTCAAACCGACCGGTAAACCGATCAAACCGGCCGGTAAACCGATCAAACCGGCCGGTAAACCGGTCAAACCGACCGGTATACCGGTCGGAACCGTTTGAACTGCGAATTTTGAATTCAAATTTGACTTCGACCGGTTTCCGGCCAAACCGGTCCGGTATACCGGTACCGGACCCGACCGGTTTGGCCGGACCGGTCGGTAAGAGAAACCCTGTGTTAGAGCTAGCTATTTTGCTGCTTCTGGCAGAAACATCTTCTCGATCAAGACGCTTTCCTGCATCGGCTCTAAACTTCTTACTGAGGATGCTGCATGCACATTTGCCTGAGACTGTTGCCGGTAGGTTCAGACATTTGCCATGTCCACTACTTGAACCTTTTCAGTAAGCACAGGCAAAACAAAGTTTCTGATTATAGTTCCTGACGGACCTGACGGGACGACATATTGAGTACTATACTAACGCGCCAGGAATTGGCGCGCGCTCATGCGTCGCGGCCCCACATGGGCCCGGGGGTACTGTTTATCATTTAAAAAATAATAAAATGTACTGTTCATGTGGGGCCGGGGGTACTGTTCATAATAAAAAATAATAAAAAGATACTGTTCATGTGTGCCCCACCGGGTACTGTTCATAATAAAAAATATAATTCAAAATTAAAAATAAAAAAATTAAAAAGTGGCCCCATGTGTTTAAATGTTTAGTTTTTTATGAAAAAAAATTATATACTACATTTGCCTCTATTATATATTGGATTTTATTTTCACTTTGTGAACTCGCAAAATATAATTGAATCATACATTCATTTCTAACCCTATCATTTTTTCTACCAAAATTAATAATTCATTTCTAACCCTATCATTTTTTCTACCAAAATTAATAATTAGTGTAAGCTAATCCATCAATTATATCTACTAACATACACAAAATAAATTCTTCTATGTACTATTTATACAGGGATGGGCCCTGTGTGTTATTTAGGTGTTACCCACATAATATTCAATTGGAATCCACCCACAAAATATATTTAATTATTTATTTACATGAAAATAATAACCATATTTCATACACTACGTCTACACGTGCTAGCCCCTACTACTTATTGGATTTTAATTCCACTTCATAAACTCGCAAAATATAATTATATGACAATTTATCAACTATACCTATCACACTTCATTCAATACATCAACACGTTGCCAAAATATATCAGCACGATATTGCTTTAACTGTAATATACGATAATATATTTTTATTATTATTTTACATCAAATCTTTTGCTACAGGCGCGCAAAGCGCGCCAACCTGCCTAGTTTATTGTTATTGGATAGTTCATCGTTTGCCACCGAGTACTCCAAAGATACATCAGCCACATGATTTTAGCACTTAGCACTGGCTAATAAGATTTGCTATTGTGATCGTCTGCTACGTGTAATAATTTGTTGATTGATTCATCCTTCACGAGGGGCTCGAAGCTGGGTCATAATTCCATTATAAGAATTAAGAAAAAAAATGAGATTGCTATTGCTGGGTGGCTTTGGAAGCTCTATGTCCTTGGTGTATCAGCATACTTCCAGGTTGACCAGGTAGCATGTGTAAAGGAAGTGTGTGGCCTATCACCAGCCACATCTTCTTGGCGTATATGGCTGGTGATTTCTTTCAGGTCCTCACCCGTGAACTTCACCTTCAAAGCGTCAATGTTCGCTTCCAGATTTTTTATCTTCGTCGTCGCTGCGTAATTTTGTAGAATTTTTTTTATCAGTAACTAACTTTTGCTCCATCCGAGCGTATAAGCAGTGAGCTTGTCTACTGATAACATCTACAGGAAACCAAAATGAATAGTGAAATGAACCAAGAAGGATGAAAATTAAATATGTCGAACCAAGTCAAGTTGGACGCGTCTATACAACACTTGAGTGTTCATAAGCTCCCAACATTTTATTCTTCGGCCATCGGGCCAATTTGATTTTTTTTCCTTACAAGTTGGATCATTTTGCATATTTAGTGGGGAAAAAAATCTAGAGATCAGAATTCCTTACAATTCAAATGTCCCAAATAATTGGAATGAGAAGGATTTGAAAGGTTTAGAACTTCAAATTAGATCTAACTTTGTACTAAAAAAAGATTGTGTTATTAGAGGCTCTAGCACCCTGTTTCTATTGCCCTGTCTTTGCTAGAAATTATGCCCAAAACATGATTGTAACTCATGAGTAAGTAACTGTAATCTCAATATAAACAACTGCAACTAAGTTACAGACAAAATTCAGGTGTTTGGAGGCCACAAAACATTTGATTTTTTTATTATTTTCTATATCTATTCATTACACATATGAACCACCAAATCTTGGCTTGGAAAATACTCGGTGCCCATAAGGGCACCTGCCCCCCAGGCCATTCAACGCCGTTAATCTCCCGTTACTTGTTTTATATGAGTGCACTCATGATCTTTTGTCTTCATCTGCCATTCTTCTCTTTGCTCACTCGACATCACCACCCATGCACACAACACACCCAGACAACTCTAAGTGCACATTTCTTCAAAAAAAAAACTCTAAGTGCACTTGCTTGCATCCAAATTAGTTTGAAAAATAAATCATAACTAGTTAAATTTCTAGCATTTTATTTAAGAAATGTTTTGTGCACAAATCCAATGAACAACTTTTTTAAAAAATATTCTAAGAAAAAAATACAATTTAGAATTGGATCATGAATCATTCTCAACAAGAATCAAGAAGGAACAAGAAAAAAGAATGAATATAAATTATCTTGCAACAAGAAATGCAAGTTGAAACTTGGAGCTTAATATCTATGTTTTGGAGTTTTGGATTTGACACAAGACAAGACAAGACAAGAAAGACAACATTTTCGTGGCACCGCCGGCAATGTAGAACACGGCGACCCCCGGACATCTTCGTGAATTAGAGAGAGGAGAGGAAAAAGCTAGCCAGCTTGGGACCCAACAGTCACATGGACAGTAGCAAACAACTAGCGAGTTCCGTGAGGAGAAAGCTGACTAGCTGGCCGGTTTGTCTCCGAATGCTCACACTGTTAGTCCTCGAGGATGAATCCATACCACCAATTATTCATCGCACGGTTAAGCGGTTGCGTGGGCACAAGATGTTGGTGATATGCCCAAGAGCCCATCATCACAATACGGTTTAAAGGCCCAAGTGGATATTGATCCAAGAGAGATTAGGGTTACTAATGGGCCTATGAGATAGAAGCCCATTAGTACGCCCTATATATATATATATGAGGGAGGGGCTAGGGGGGGCGATGACCTGAGCCGCGCCACCTCCCTAGCCGCCGCCCCTCCCTCTCTCTCGGCCGCCGCCCTTGCCGTGCGTGCGGTGCTAGCACACCGACGCCCGGCGTTTCATCCCCGTACTTGTGGACTCCGTGGAGGCGCTGCTGCGACTGCTGTGCTGATCGGCTGCTGGGATCAAGTACGAGGAGCTCGGTTCGTGGGACGTGATCGACTACTTCCTCTACATCGACGCGCGACTTCTTCCGCTGCGCTGCGCGTCTAGTGGTAACGATCTATGATCTTCTACTCGCAAGTATCTTGGGTTTATGCGGTAGTAATGCTAGCGTAGCCTACCCGTTTCCCTACAGTGGTACCAGAGCCATCTTGCGTAGTTTTTGGTCTGGATCTTTTGCATATAGGTGATATGTTGTTGTAGTAGATTGGATCTATTACTTTTGCACGGTTTGATTAGATCAATTGGTCATAAGGGGTTAAAACTGGAGCGAGTTGATTGCGCGGCATGTGACAAAAGATTAGTTTGTGTTCTTTCTCTGTTATGCATACGACATGTCCCTACCGGCTGGAATCACCATCGGGACTAACTGTGTGCATAGTCAGTAGATTGAACCAACAGATCAAGGTCATGTATAGATGCAGTCTTCTCAAGTGCAAAGTTTGCACGGTCAAGGTGATTGACCTAGTGAAAATTGAGGCATTATGAATGGCTCGGATTTGAGGTGATGCGATCACTTTGATGAGATTTTCATAGGGATTCCATAGATGCGATCTGTGTAATTCCGTGAGGTTTTCAGGGCGCTGCCCTGAGACCCGCGGGGGGACCGCCGTTGCTTTCTCGCTGTAGCGGCTTCCCAAGCGCTACTTTGGTAGAACACGTCGTACGCCTAACTTGTTTTTGCAGGGTGTGATGTGAATGGTATGGCCTCAATGTCATGTGATGATGTATGTGATGATTTGTGCGACCTGCGTGTCGCAAGTTAACACAACCGGGTTGAGGTTGCACCATTATTGTATAACGACCTGCGTGTCGACTTGTGATGTTTGAATCCTCATGTAATTATTTCACTAGCTATTAGATGTAGTAGCTTAGTATCTTTTCATGGAGGTTTCAATCATGATGGCGATGATGATCACCACAAGACAGGACGGATGGCAATGGAGGTCACCTTGGAGCCATGGCGATGGAGCCCATTATGATGCAAGATGTCATACTATTCATAATATAATATGATTATATGCCTGTGATGTTTATTTTCCTGTCATACTATTCTTTCATGCTTTTACATATGGTGGATGCTTTAATCATGATAGAATAGCTTCCCTCAGAAAAGTTTGAGTTTTTGATGCCTTTTACCAATAGCTGCACCTATAAATTTTGATCGTTGTGTGGTAGGTTTACCAAAGTAGAGTACCCTCAGCTATCACTTTTGTATAGGGTGGATGTCGGACATTCACAAGCATAGTATTGGTTTACTCAGCAAAGCTATCAAAACAGTTTTGGGCTTTAAGGCATAGGGTTGGGGCCGGGGCATTGGATGCCACCCAACAAACAAGAGTCGCATAGAGATGTGATTAGTAATTTGTTACTTACCTGTATCACTACTTTTCTAGCCGTGATGCTAAAGCTCACTAGAATTTTAGTGATTATGGATCTTGAACCACTATATGTCATTAGAGGGAAGATGACTTTGATATAGTAGGTTGTCTTTTGTTAAATCAGTTAATGAAAGTCTTTACATAAACTTAGTGCTGAAATCTTGCTTTACTTTAATGTTGTAGATCATGTCTGCCAGTAACAATTCCGCTTTCAATTTGCGTTCTGTTCTTGAGAAAGAAAAGTTAAATGGAACAAACTTTATTGATTGGTACCGCAACCTGAGAATTGTTCTCAGGCAAGAGAAAAAGGAGTATGTTCTTGAGCAGCCATATCCTGATGATCTCCCTGACAATGCAACTGCTGCTGATCGCAGAGCTTATGAGAAGCACTGCAATGACTCACTTGATATCAGCTGTCTGATGCTCGCCACCATGTCCCCTGATCTGCAGAAGCAGTATGAGCATGCGGATGCTCATACCATGATCGAGGGGCTGCGTGGGATGTTTCAGAACCAAGCCAGGACTGAGAGGTTCAATATCTCAAAATCCTTGTTTGCGTGCAAGCTGGCAGAAGGTAGCCCAGTCAGTCCTCATGTGATCAAAATGATTGGTTACATTGAGACTTTGGATAGACTTGGTTCTGAACTTCACCAAGACTTGGCTACTGATGTTATTCTCCAGTCGCTCCCGGCGAGCTATGAGCCTTTTATCATGAACTTTCAGATGAATGGCTTGGATAAAACATTGAGTGAGTTGCATGGGATGCTAAAAACAGCAGAGGAGAGCATTAAGAAGAATCCCAATCATGTGATGATGATTCAGAAGGGGAACAAAAAGAGGAAGCGTTGGACGCCTCCTAATCCCAAAGGTAAAGGCAAGGAAAAGAGTTCCGGTGGTGAGTCCTCAGGCTCTAAGCTAAAGCCAGCACCTAAGGCCAAATCTGGCCCTACTTCTGAAGATGAATGCTTCCACTGTCATGAAAAGGGACAATGGTCTAGGAACTGCAAGAAGTACTTGGAAGAAAAGAAGAAGAAGAAGGGAAGTGATACTTCCACTTCAGGTATAAATGTTATAGAAATAAATATTGCATTATCTTCTAGTGAATCATGGGTATTTGATACTGGATCGATGATTCACACTTGCAAATCGTTGCAGGGTCTAAGTGAGACTAGAAGATTTGCAAGAGGCGAGTTGGACGTTCGGGTCGGCAATGGCGCAAAGGTTGCGGTGTTGGCGGTCGGCACCTACCACTTGTCTCTACCCTCTGGATTAGTTTTGGAATTAAATAATTGTTATTGCATTCCAGCTTTGAGCAAGAACATTATTTCTTCTTCATGTTTGGAAGAAGTTGGTGATTTTAAGATTGTAATTGAGAACAAACGTTGTTCTATCTTTTGCAATGGTATTTTTATGCTCATTGTCCATTGGTGAATGGATTATATGTTCTTGATCTTGAGGATAAATTTGTCTGTAACATTAATACTAAGAGGCTTAGACCAAATGATTTGAATCCCACTTTTATTTGGCATTGTCGCTTAGGTCATATAAATGAGAAGCGCATTGAACAACTCCATAAAGATGGATTGTTAAGCTCATTTGATTTTGAATCATTTGACACATGTGAGTCTTGTTTGTTTGGAAAGATGACCAAAGCGCCTTTCACTGGTCAGAGTGAGAGGGCGAGTGACTTGTTGGGACTTGTACATACCGATGTATGTGGACCAATGAGCTCAATAGCCAGAGGTGGTTTTCAGTACTTCATTACTTTCACTGATGACTTTAGTAGATATGGCTATATCTACTTAATGAGGCACAAGTCTGAATCGTTTGAAAAGTTCAAAGAATTTCAGAATGAAGTACAAAATCAATTAGGCAAGACAATTAAATTTCTGCGATCTGTTCGTGGAGGAGAATATTTGAGCCTTGAATTTGGTGATCATTTGAAGCAATGTGGAATTATTCCGCAGCTAACTCCGCCCGAAATGCCTCAATGGAATGGGGTATCCGAACGGAGGAACCGAATCTTATTGGACATGGTTAAGTCCATGATGAGCCAAGCTGATCTTCCATTGTCATTTTGGGGTTATGCTCTTGAAACTGCTGCGTTCACACTGAATAGGGTTCCAAGTAAGTCTGTTGAGAAGACACCATATGAGATATGGACTGGGAAGCGTCCCGGATTATCTTTTCTCAAAGTTTGGGGATGTGAGGCTTATGTCAAACGTTTGATGTCAGATAAGCTCACTCCAAAGTCAGACAAATGTTTCTTTGTGGGGTATCCTAGGGAAACCAAAGGATATTATTTTTACAATAAGGCGGAAGGCAAAGTGTTTGTCGCTCGCAATGGTGTTTTCTTAGAAAAGGAGTTTCTCTCAAAAGGATTTAGTGGGAGCAAGGTGCAACTTGAAGAAATTCAGGAAACACCCGAAACTGTTTCAGCACCCACTGAATATCCACGGGATGTGCAAGATGTTGCACAACCCGTAGTTGAGGCACCTGCCCCACGAAGGTCTATAAGGGCACGTCGCGCTACTGACAAGCTCAACCTCCTTATTACGGAGGAGCGCCATGTATTATTGATGGAAAATGATGAGCCCTTGACCTATAAAGAAGCAATGCTGGGACCCGACTCCGACAAATGGCTTGAAGCCATGGAATCCGAGTTAAAATCCATGCATGATAATCAAGTTTGGAACTTGGTCGATCAGATTGACAGTGTAAGACCTGTCGACTGTAAGTGGATTTTTAAGAAAAAATTAGACATGGATGGAAATGTTCACATCTATAAGGCACGATTGGTGGCGAAAGGTTTCCGACAAATTCAAGGTGTTGATTATGGGGAAACTTTTTTCGCCCGTCGCAATGCTAAAGTCTGTTCGGATTCTCCTAGCAATTGCCGCATATTATGACTATGAGATATGGCAAATGGATGTCAAAACCGCTTTTCTTAATGGACATCTAAGTGAGGATGTGTATATGACACAGCCTGAAGGTTTTGTCGATCCTAAAAATGCTGGGAAAATATGTAAGCTTCAGAGGTCCATCTATGGATTGAAGCAAGCATCTCAGAGTTGGAATATTCGTTTTGATGAAGTAGTCAAAGGGTTTGGCTTCATCAAGAATGAAGATGAGCCTTGTGTTTACAAAAAGGCTAGTGGGAGCGCACTTGTGTTTCTGGTCCTATATGTGGATGACATATTACTGATCGGAAATGATATTCCAATGCTTGAAGCCGTTAAAACCTCATTGAAAAAGAGTTTTTCGATGAAGGATTTAGGAGAGGCGGCTTATATTCTGGGTATTAGGATCTATAGAGATAGATCAAAAAGGCTAATTGGATTGAGCCAAGACACGTACATTGACAAGATATTAAATCGGTTCAATATGCAAGATTCCAAGAAAGGTTTCTTGCCAATGTCACATGGCATTACTCTAAGCAAGAGTCAGTGTGCTACGACACCTGATGAGCAAAAGAGGATGAGTACGATTCCTTATGCTTCAGCCATAGGGTCGATCATGTATGCTATGCTTTGCACGCGCCCAGATGTTTCCTTTGCTCTAAGTGTTACGAGCAGGTATCAGTCAGATTTCGGTGAACCTCACTGGACAATTGTAAAGAGTATCCTTAAGTACTTGAGAAGAACTAAGGATATGTTCCTAATATTTGGAGGCGAAGATGAGCTCCTTGTAAAGGGTTACACTGATGCTAGTTTTCAAACAGACAAAGATGACTCCAAATCGCAATCCGGTTTTGTTTTCTGCCTCAATGGTGGGGCAGTGAGCTGGAAGAGTTCCAAGCAAGATACGGTGGCTGATTCGACGACAGAGGCCGAGTATATTGCAGCTTCCGAAGCTGCAAAAGAAGCTGTTTGGATCAGAAAGTTTGTTTCTGACTTGGGTGTTGTTCCTAGTGCGTCCAGTCCAGTGGACCTCTATTGTGATAATAGTGGTGCCGTTGCACTAGCAAAGGAGCCTAGAACAACTAAGAAGTCTAGACATATACTGCGAAAGTATCACCTCATCCGTAACTTTGTTGAGAGAGGTGATGTGAAGGTTTGCAAGGTGCACACGGATTCAAACGTTGCTGATCCGTTGACGAAGCCTCTCCCACAACCAAAGCATGAGGCGCACATGAGATCTATGGGTATTAGATACTTACATCAGTGATTCTAGTGTGCGTGGGAGATTTTATGTCATGAGTATGTTTATGTAATGATAAATAATTGTTATTTGTTCCATGGATGATTATTTTACATTGATTATCAAGTATGTGACTTGTTCGTGAAACTCTTTGTTGAAAATGATATGATTCTAAATTATCCCTAGTTTATGTCGTTGTGTGGGACAACAACGACGTTGAGACTAGCACATGCATTAATTGATGATCATGTTTCACGGATCATGGATATGGAGATATCGGATTAATGATGTGGACACATGTTGGTGAACATGGTGTTGGATTGACCCACTCCAAGACAATGTTGGGATTGTTATTTTGTATGTGCCATCAGTTGTTCTTGAGTGTTATACCTACTAAATCCTTAGACCTGAGATCGCCATTGTTTCTCACTGTGTGTAGTGGTGCATCTTGGGGCTGCTAAACGCTACTCCGTGACTGGGTAGTTACAAAAGCAGCTTACAGGTATGTCATGAAACATGGAATGGGATGTGAGCGGATCAAGATGGAATTTGCCCCTCCTAGATAACGGGAGAGATATCTCTGGGCCCCTCGAGATAGTTGGATTTGAAAGTGCATGGCCATGCCAAAGTGATTAAAGAGTTAATCATTATGACTAAAGGTTAGTTATGAATAGAATCCACTATTAGATCGAGATAATGGTCGAGCTATCACAAAGGTGGCACGCATCTCGCTTTGAGCTTGACTGGTATCGTGTGGCAAAGGGATCGGTGTATGAGTATATCTATGGTTCGGCCGATATGATCTTTATGTGTATTTGTGAGTCACTATGCCCTGCTAGGTGCCGCTATTGACTTGTGATTCGGAAATGATTTCCGATCACGACCACCTACACATGAACCTAACGGGTCACACACTTAAGGGGTTTGGAATGTTGGAAAGCTTGCATGTATGATTGTCTCTAGTGCAAGTGGGAGATTGTTGGTGATATGCCCAAGAGCCCATCATCACAATACGGTTTAAAGGCCCAAGTGGATATTGATCCAAGAGAGATTAGGGTTACTAATGGGCCTATGAGATAGAAGCCCATTAGTACGCCCTATATATATGAGGGAGGGGCTAGGGGGGGGCGATGACCTGAGCCGCGCCACCTCCCTAGCCGCCGCCCCTCCCTCTCTCTCGGCCGCCGCCCTTGCCGTGCGTGCGGTGCTAGCACACCGACGCCCGGCGTTTCATCCCCGTACGTGTGGACTCCGTGGAGGCGCTGCTGCGACTGCTGTGCTGATCGGCTGCTGGGATCAAGTACGAGGAGCTCGGTTCGTGGGACGTGATCGACTACTTCCTCTACATCGACGCGCGACTTCTTCCGCTGCGCTGCGCGTCTAGTGGTAACGATCTATGATCTTCTACTCGCAAGTATCTTGGGTTTATGCGGTAGTGATGCTAGCGTAGCCTACCCGTTTCCCTACACAAGATGCCCCTGTGGGCATCTTGGCTTGAATCTGAAGCATGCAAACTCAACTTGGATCCTTCTAGAACATGGTTTTGTACACTGTTTCTCCATTACCAGGGCAGAATAGATCATGGCAAGTCTATGACCTTGAACCCTACACATTTCACTCTATCTTTTTTCTCCAATAAGTTGTGTTATTTCGTTCGAGAAAAAACATTTCACTCCTTCAAAGCATTAGAAAAGTTCACCTGGTATGGGAACCACATCATCCCCTTGATGCAGAACCCAGGCTAAAGCTAGCTGAGCAGAGCTGCACTGATGTTTCTTGGCAAAGTTTTCTGTCTTGAGATAGATTTGCTTGTTTTTCTCTAGATTTTCTGCCAAAAACCTTGGATACCCCAGCTGACAAGGCCGACACTTAAATGACTAAGTACACTAGATTAAAAAAAGGACTGAAACCAAAATAAATATATTTCAAGCCAGAGATAATATAACATGCTTAGACATATACCAGATTAGATACAGCAGGCACTTGTTCTTTCACGCCTCTTCCACCGAAAAACCCACGACCAATAGGACTGTAAGCAACAATTCCAATGCCCAATTCTCTGGAGTCCACACAGTACAACTCTATCAGGATTCAGGAGTGCCAGACAGTGTATCAGTGTATGTGAACAGTGTACCAGTGTATGTGAACAGTGTATCAGTGTATGTGATCCAGTACCTGAACTCACCTGCATAGTGGCACAATCTCAGGTTCTATGTCGCGAGACCAGAGAGACCACTCCATCTGCACCGCGGAGACGGGGTGCACGGTGTGCGCGCGCCTAATCGTGTCGGGGCTCGCCTCTGACAGTCCTACGTACCTGATCTTTGTAAGGTTGTTCTCATCTGACCCAGTCCAATGACTGGGTCAAACCCCTCTCACGCGCCCTGATTGGGGGCGCTCTTGCCCTTCACTGGCAAGTGGGCCCCCCTTTGCGCAGCGCCAATATAAAAGTAAGAGGGTGATGAGAGGGCACGCGGCCCAAGGTTCGCCGTGCCTCAGTTTCCCAGAACCCTAGACTCTATCCAATCTGAGAGAGGGCGCTGGAGCAAAGGGAAGGTCTCACACCGCTGCCTCTGCGACCTCACCATCGCCACGGCGACGCCTCCACACCGCGCGTCGCTGCCCTAGAACAAGCCTTCACCAACGAACCAGTGATGGCCGGCTCGAGATCCTCAAGAACTAGTGAGTATCCTATCGATCTACTCCTAGGAGGTCCTAATTATTCTAACAATGGTATCAAGAGCCGATCTATCGAGCAGATCAATTTGGGGAAGAAAGAAAGAAAAGAAAAGTGATTCGATCACGAATCGAAAGAAATCAGTCAGAGGAAAAGAAGAGATCGAACTCGATCTATAACCCTAACCCTAGCAAAGCAAAGAGGAAAGGCGCGGCGAGGCTTCCAGGGCATCATCGCCGGCTAGAACGCCGGCTACCGCTGCGCGGAGAGCCCCAGTGGCGCCGGCTTACCGGCGCATCTCCGCCGTCGTGCGGGAAAGGAACCCAAGCCGCTGCCGTCCTGTTGCATCGCGCGTGCGGGCTTCGGGCAAAGGGCACCACTCCCAGGCCGCACGATGGCGGTGCACTCCCACTTAGGAGAGCACGTGCGCCGGCGAGGGGCCGGTGGCGGCGCCGCCATCTCCTTCGGCCGCCATGAGCTGCCACTGCTCTGGGAAAGAAGAGGGCAGAGAGAAGAGAAAGGGGGCTCGGGGCCACCGGCGATGGCGCAGCGGCCGGACCGGTCGGCGCGGTGGCGTGAGGGCCAGCGGCGGCGCCGGCTATTCCCCTCCGGCGAGCCACATCGGCCGCCGCCACTTGGGTCCGAGAAAGAAGAAAGAGAAGAGCAGAATGGCAGCTAGGGTTACGGGGGTGAGAACCGCCCGTCGGGTTTTGTTCCCGCGAGGATGACAGACGGCCGTTCGATGCCGATCGACGGCCAGGATTGGCCGACCGCAGCTGGGCCAGCTTTCGGCCCAGGCGGGCGAGATTTTTCCCGGACCAGGCCCACGTGGCCTGGGGCGCGGGAGGTGCGGCGTGCGCGCAAGCAGGCCATGCCTGCTGGGCCGCCGAGCCGGGCGCTTTTCGGCCCAAATTAGAGAAACGGTGCGCACAGGCCTTGGGCCATTTTCAAGACCAGGCCGAGAGTACAGAAAAGAGCAGTCTTCCTTTATTTTCAGAAGCATTCGCTTGATGGTTTGATGAGTTTTGTATAGTTTTATCTCTATTCAAATTTGAACTAATGGGACAATTTGTTTTAGAGAATAGTAAAGTTTAAAGTATTTTTGCTTCTGAATGAGTACTTTTTCATGTTTCCGATGCAAAGTAAAGTTTTATCCTCTATTTAAATTAGAACCAACAGAAAATTTAAATAGAGGAGAAGAAAGTTATTGGTTAAGTAAAATTATGGTATTGTTATTTTCTGACCAACGTTGAGGATAGCAATATTATAATTTTATTATTAGTTTAAATTCAAGGTTGAATCTCTGACAAATTTTGCATCGAAGTGATCAATTTGCAGAGAATAGAGAAAGACAAAGAATACGAAAGAAAAGTTTTCCGCTGCAATAAAGATAGATAAGATGAGCTTTTCCCTGTGGGTAAAAGCCACATTTAAAGTTTACGTTTTAGAAAGATTTCGGTTGTTTTATGTCAAAGTTGGCTTTTTGGCATTATTTTGCCATTTTAAGTGTCAAGTTGAGCATTATTTTGCTCTTAAAGAAAAGAAAGTTAAAGTTAATTATAATATTGTTATTTTTTGACCAAAGTTGATGATGACAGTATTATAATTTTATTCTAGTCATTAATTCTATATCTGCCCAACGGTGATATAGAACTGAAAGTACCAGAAAGATGTATGTTTTTAATTTTGACCAACGTTAAATTAAGACATGCATTCTTCCCAGTACAGAGAGATAAGCAAAGAGAAGTTGATTTCGTTCAATGCTACCGACAAAAATTTTGAGTTTACTCAGCTGCATTGTTGAGGTCAAGAAAGAAAAGAGCTTGCGTCATTGAGATCTTTTGGTTGATAAGGAAAAGAGACGAAATTGTTTTGAAAGTTTTTCATGATATTGTGATTTGTTAAGTTTTCTGATTAAATTGGAACAAATGGAAAGATTTAATCAGAAAAGAAAGTATATATATGCATGTTTTAGTCATTGTGAATAAGGCTTTATCACTGTAAAATGATTTTTTGTCCTTCAATAGTGAAGACAATGGTTGAAATGAGTAAGATGCATGTTCAATTTGACCAACGTTGAATTAAACATGTGTGCCATTCATGTCCTGTATGGCAGGAAAAGTTTGTGATGACTCATGTACTACTTGAGTATCACAGAAAAGAGAAGAAGTCTAGAGGAGCCTTTTAAGCTATCTCAGCAATACTCATGCACTTCAATAGTGTCATGTTGGATAGTGACTTGGAAATAGTCGTAGGACAAAAGAAAGTTGTATATGAACCAATAGTCAAGATTGCAAGCATGATTTGCGAAAGTATAGCAATATATAAGAACTCTGATGAGTTCTTTGAAAGTGTAATAGTAACAAGAACTCTGATGAGCTCTTGAAATGGAACGAGGAAAAGGGTACTCCCGTTGTTTTGCATGACTTGATCATGTGAACAAACTAAGTAATGAAAGACTCCTCATTCGCAAGTGTTAAAAATAGTTTCGAAATTATGGCAGCAAAGTTTGTGCCATATTGAGAGAGAGAGAATGATTTGAAAGATAAGAAAGATTAAAATTTAAAAAGAAATGATCTATTAAAGAAGAATTTGACCGAAAAGGGAGTACAACTACCCCAACCACAGAAATAAGAAGAGATTGCTGAAGGTTTTCAAGTTCAACAGAAAGAAAAGATAATTGAGCCTCAAAGCAACCGATAAGAAAAGATGAAACCCAAACAAAAGCTAGAAGATATTTCATCTTTACAATAGATGGGATTATCTGGGGGAGTAAAGTATGTCGAGAACTAAAGCTTGAAGAGAAGTGGAACCGTACGTTCAGTCCAATGTTTCAAGCACTACAATATGACAGAAGTTGAGGTGACAATTGTCTTTTGTCATTAAAGAGCAGTAATAGCCCACAAAAAGCAATATGTCTAGCCATCTATTGTTAAAGGATAAAAAATGTACGTAAGTGAAGAAGTACAAATGAAGGTGATTCCACCTCATTTGGAGAAGTCATGAGAGGCGCTCATTCATCGAAGTGGCAAGAAGCCATGGAAGATGTCATGAGGCAAGTTCCAAAATTATTTTGAAACATAGAATAAGTTCCTAACGAAGCCAATACAGTAGACTATAATGGGTCTACAAGATTATAATGTGACTCCAGAGGGAATTGGAAAGTTGTTGAGCGCGATTTGTAGCAAAATGCTTTATGAAAAGAAAAAGGATGAAATGATTCTTTTAGAATCATAATGACAATGGCAGTATACCCTTTTAGAATTATATCAGATGGATGTTGGAGCAATATCTTCCAACAGAGATTTGTATAAGAAAGTATATTCATGACATAACCAAATGGATTTTGTTGTGGAAAGAAAAGAACATTAGGACATCAAATCACAGAATAGTGGTATCTAAAGTTTTGTGAGAACAAAGAAAAGTTTTGGGTTTTTAAGTTAAGGTAAATGCAAGAGACAAATTGCAAATACACAAAGTTCAAAGATGGGACATACATTTCCCGCAAAGTTCAAAGAAGAAGGTTATTATGACCTCTAATTTTGATAAGAAAAATCTCGGTGAATACTCATTCGCTCTAGAAATGGAAATTCACTGGGATAAAAGAAAAGGAGTATTAGAACTATCGCAAAGAGCATACTTAGAAAAGAATTTTAAAGAAATAAAGTATGCATGCGAGTAAGCCTACGCCTGTCCTATTGTTAAGGGTAATCATTTTGGAATTTTTAGTATTCCAGGAACCAATGTGAGATCGATCGAAAGAAAAATGGTTCCATGTGCTTCAGCTATTGGAAGCAAAAATAGTGCTAAAAAAAGAATTTACTTGACATAGCTCAATATCCGGGATATTTTGGCAGAGTTCAATCCAGCAATAGATCACTGGAATGGAGTTAGAGAATGATTTTTGCATTCTTGCAAAGTGTTGTAAGCCTCGTGGCAAGTAAGAAAGAAACGCATGCTCTCAAAAGGTTGACAGTAAAAAGAACTGAGTTTTGGCGAGATGTTTAGTGAAGCCCACAGTAGTAGCTGACACTCGCGCTTGGAGCTTTATTGTGGAAAAGCTCCAAAGCAAAATAGTTGTGATATCGTGGGTCATGTATACCCAAAGTTCAGCATGATATGAGGCTTCAGGACAGGCAAAATGGTTGAGGAAACTTTTACCTGCAATTAATAATGGTAGACAACAGCAATATACCATTCAAGTATCTTCTCTCCTACGGCAACATGTCAAGTGTGCTGCCAAACACATTGACAGTGAGTTTTATGTTGCAAAGGAGAAAATCCAGAATCATATGATAGCATTGAACATCGAAGTACCAAGCATGTGCTTGCGGATCCGCTTACCAAAGGCCTACCGCCCAAGTCAAAGTGGGTTTTACGGAAGGCCTATGATTTCTGGATTACTAAGGGCCCAAAGAAAGGTTGAAGTCTTGTTTCAATATGGAAAAGTGCATTGTGGCTGTTAATCTGACAGTAAATGATAACTGTCATGACGAGGCACGCCCTACGCACTAATCTATAATGAGACGTGGACCAAAAGCAAAGCAAAGCAAGTAAAGAGAAAGTAGAGAACTAAGTTTAAAGTACAGAGTGAGATCAAGGGGGAGAATGTAAGGTTGATCTCATCTGACCCAGTCCAACGACTGGGTCAGACCCCTCTCACATGCCCTGATCAGGGGCGCTCTTGCCCTTCACTGGCAAGTGGGCCCTAGGCCCCCCTTTTCGCAGCGCCAATATAAAAGTAAGAGGGTGACGTGGGGGCACTGTGACACCCCGGCCCAGGGCTTAATAGGATTAATAGGATACTCATACCAACAAATTGTAACTTCTTTTCCGGAAGCCGGTCTCCAAAGAACTCTGAGGTTAAGCGTGCTTGGCACGGAGCAATTTGGGGATGGGTGACCGACCGGGAACTTCTTTCCGGGTGCGCACGAGTGAGAACAAAGTGCGCAGAAAAAACTTGTGTTGGTCTGTGAGGATAGTCTATGTCCTAGAAAGCTGCCAGATGTAAGCGGGCCCGGCCTCGGGGAGGTGGGACGTTACAGAATGGTATCAGAGCCGACTCTCGCGGTTTTACGGGCACGTACGGGCATAAGTGCGGAGGCATGAGTACGGGCGCGTGGGGGCGCAGATGCCACCGGCATGTGCACGGGCGCGTGGCGGGTCAGTGCGCGGGCATCTGGGATGCGTCGTTGGCACTGGACGCACGGACGTGGCACATGTGCTGCTGGCACTGGACGTACGGGACGTGGCCAAGAGAGAACATTCCTGGCTTGGGATTGACCGACGATGACGTCGGTCTCTTAAGGGGGTGAGGATGTGACACCCCGGCCCAGGGATTAATAGGATTAATAGGATACTCATACCAACAAGTTGTAACTTTTTTTCCGGAAGCCGGTCTCCAAAGAACTCTGAGGTTAAGCGTGCTTGGCTCGGAGCAATTTGGGGATGGGTGACCGACCGGGAACTTCTTCCCGGGTGCGCACGAGTGAGGACAAAGTGCGCAGAAAAGACATGTGTTGGTCTGTGAGGATAATCTATGTCCTAGAAAGCTGCCAGACATCGCCACCACGACGCCTCCACACCGCGCGTCGCTGCCCTAGAGCAGGCCTTCACCAACGAACTAGTGATGGCCGGCTCGAGATCCTCAAGAACTAGTGAGTATCCTATCAATCTACTCCTAAGAGGTCCTAATAATTCTAACAATCTTCCCTTCCTCCACTAGCTTCTTGAGCTCACCAACCTACAGCATTAATCTCTCGGCAGCGATCAGGACAGGAAATCACCACATCGGAGGTGGGTGCTGGCAATGGACAGTCGACACCAACGGCATCGTTCAGAGTAAGGATGGATTCGGATGTCTATTCGAATGTCAGATTTTTGGTCATTTTTCTTCGATTATGGACAAATAAGACATATAATTTACTATGTAAATTCATAGCCTTGTATTTAACATTGATCTTGTAAAGATTCATAAAAACTAAACGTCAAATTTATCATATATATTCTCAAATAATAGATATAAAAATTCGAATACGGATTGGATACGGATACGAATCTTTTTTCACCTTTTTAATTGTAGGGAGCAAATAATACATAAAAAAATTTATACAAAATTTTATTCTTATGTGTAATAATATGCTTGATAATATAAAAAAAGATTAGCATAAAATTTTAAGCATATCTATTTTAAAATATCAAATTTGTTCTAAGAATTAGGATGTTTAGATCCATCCTTAGTTCAGAGACCGTGTCCTCGATGGGGACGGTGGTGTCCACGCGGTGCTGGTAGTAGAGGTCGATGTAGTCGAGGCCGAGGCGGTGCAGGCTGTCCTCGCAGAAGGCGCGCACTCCGCCCGGCCGCAGACGCCCCACGCGCCGCCGGCATTCTCCCGCCGCATCCCGAACTTTGTGGCCAGCTGCACCTGCTCCCGCTGTTGGAACCGAGGATCGACGAACGATCACAGAAACACGAGACATGGCGACGAATGCCCCGGCCGCCGAACGGTCTGTATGTTGGCTTCTCTTATTCCACTCGGCTCACCACAGCACACAAGGATTACATGACCATTTATAGGCCTTGGTAACACAGCACCCACGCCACCACTCCAGTGAACTCGGCGCCCACGCACGCACATTGCGACCTTGCTTGTTCTCGTTCGTGAGCACCGAACTCACCGCAAGAACCGGTCTTCAACCTCATCCACGAGCTAGGTGGCGCCCCCTCCGCTGCATCCGCAGGCCTCCAGACGTGGTCTTCCTTGCCTCCAACGAACGAGCAAGCATGCGCCGCACGTCACGCCCTGGAACCCGGCCGCGCCGCCATCCACTCCCATCTCGACCGATCTGGACGCACGATACGTGCACACACAAGTGCCATGCCCCCGTCGAACACACACGATCACGAACTAGACTAGCGCATGCTAACTAACTAGCCTGAACCTATGCACGCAACACACGCACGACTAACAAGCTAACAGACTCACTCGCACACACGCGAACAGTCAGGTTTATTCCTAACACCCGCGGCAGCTCCTTCAGAGCCTGGGCATCACGCAGGCATCAATGGCTTTCTTCGCATGTCATGATGAATAGGAAAGGCGGAGGAACAGGAAGGAAGGAAGGAAGGAGAAACAAGAGACCTTGCCGAGGAGTATCTCGTTGTTGAGGGGCCCGTAGTAGTCGGAGGTGTCGAAGAAGGTGACGCCTTGGCTGAAGGCGTGCGCGACCACAGCGGCGCCGGCCTCGTCTTCGACACCTGCATCAACCAGCACCGCGTCGATCGGTCGATCCAGTCGCGCAATGCGCCGGGATGGAATGAAGCAGTAGGCTCCAGAGGGGACGATGGAGGAGTCTAGTGTCCCTGGGTGCCGAGCTTGGCGCGAGGAACCTGGGAAGCTTGGTCCATGGCCTCGCTGCCGCTGGAGAAGAGTGTGCTCTGCTGAGTGGTGGCTGAGGAGTAAAAAGGAGTCACCGGATATGGAAAAATGGAAAATCAAGATGGGCACTGATCTGTGTCACGCGCTCTGATAGGACGTACGTACGACTGCATGTCGCCTACTTCGATTTGTCCCCTGAAGATGAATTTTTTTTATTTTTTATTTGATTTATCAAAAATATATATCGTTATATTTTTTTTGCAAAAATGTCACCCTGCCGCCGGTTCGTTTGGCGGTAAGGAGTTAACGCCGGATGAACCGGCGGTAAGATCCTTGGCCCACGGCCCATAGAACTTACCGCCGTTTCATCCGGCGGTAACTCCTTACCGCCAAACGAACCGGCGGTAAGTGCTACTGCCGGGCTACAGCGAAACGGCGGTAGGTATTCCCGCAATTTTTTTTAAAATTATTTTATATGCTCCCACTGCTGTAATTAATTGTATAATTATTTTATAGGCTGTCTGAATTGTAATTATTTTCGATACGTTTAGAGATATTTCAGAAAATAATAGAGATAGCAGAGGTTAGGGAAATATTTTTTAAAAAATTTATACAAATTAGATTTAACTCTAATAGTCTGTGAAAATATATTTTTATAAGATATTCATGAGTTTCAATTACGATTTCGATGTCCTGTCACCTTGCATCAGATTCTTCTGCACCCCCACTATAATTATTTTTCACAGACTATTTATAGATGGACGTACCGCCGTTTGAAACGGCGATAGACATGCGTGAACCATGCCTATAGACCAAATAGCTCCATCTATAAATAGAACATCGCCCCATCTCATATGAAATCAATAGCCATCTCATACGAAGTCTTTAGCCATCCCCGCACGAACACCATGTATTTCTCTGGTTCTACCTACATTCCGTGGAACAAGATTAGAGAACCTGTGCCTCAAGGAGTGCAGGTTCCAATGTGCTTCTGCGGTTCGTTGTGCAAGCTGATGGAGTCCAAAGTTTTGGGCGATGACTTCGGCAGGAGGTTCTTCATGTGTGAGAACTACGAGTACGATCCGCCAAAGCGCTACGGCAAGGATAAAGCGAAGGTATCACCTCGCACTATCTAGTTTGCGCCTTCAGAGTTCAGTAAGTTAATTCTAACTCGGCTTGGAAATAGAGTCCACCACCTCTTTGTGATTTCATACAGTGGCTGGACACGGAGCAATCGACCGAAGCTAAGGAACACGTTGAGCGCGAAGCAAGGTGGGCTGCGGAAAGGTGGCAGCGAATGCTGCAAGAGAAAAAAATGGAGGAGAAGCGCAAGAAAGATAAAGAAGAGATCCAGAAAAGGTTCGCAGATGTGGAACGTCGGCAGGCGGAGGAGCGTGAAGCTGATAGGGAGAGGAATCGAGAGAGGGCCCGCCGTGCGAAGGAAGCAGGACCCGAGGCTATTAGGAAGGGGAAGTATCCTCGGTGCACTCAGTAGATAACTATCATGTAATGTTCGAATTTCATATTTCCTAAGGTATGTTAGGTCTAGATGGAACACGACGTTAGCGTGTTCCATGTATATGCCAGTGCAATTGTTATTGTAATTTCAATGTCAAATTAATCTGCATTGTGTAATTTGTACTAGCTACAACTAGATTTTTCAGAAGCATTGCCCTACAAATAAACTTTTCAGACTGACGCGATGACAACTCCCTGGGCATATATCGGCCAGTACACACAATAAAAACAATCAAAACAATCACCATTCATACATTGAACACAAATTAAATAGTGGTCAACACAATTCAACACACAGAACACATGACATGGCATGTCAGGACCTGTTGCAAGCTACGGTAACGAGGTCCAAGACTAAACCTAACATGCCTTAGGTAATTCGAACAAATGTTACTTTATTTATTCAGATGGAGCAGTACAACATCAATCATTCACGGGCAGTACCCTTATCACGTCCCGCGATGTCTGCTTTTGCACGCTCGCCTTTGCGTAAATCTTCATTCACCTTCTTCAACCACTCCATATATTGCTGATCACGATGAGTGATCCATGTGTCAATCCACTCATGGAAATGACACTAATGAGTATGCTTGTCATCACCAGCGTACTTTTGCAAACAAGAAACGATTCAAAATTAATAAAAATAACAAAAGCATATTTACAAATTAATCTATACCTGTGATGTTGCACCTCTTTTTTGGACTTCCTCGATATTCTTGCAACACCAATACCTCTAGCCAAAAGTCTCGTAATCACGAGATATGTTCGGAACACAACACATTTGGCAATAGCAATCGGGTGGCTCTACACCTTTCGGCCATACCTTGGAATTTGTAATACATCTATTGGGATCGTTAGGAGAGGGTCCTAAATTAGCCTCCATTTCCCGACGGAAAGCTGCCCAGGAGAATGAGGAGCTCATAGCTATTTGTTTGGGCTAATTAAAAAAAGTGGAACCTGAATTGCAAGTCTGTGCTCTCGGGAACCACAAGGTGCTCTTTTATACACGCAGGGCTGCCTGCATGTCCAAGCACTTTGAACACAGATATTACCTCTCACTGCTCCACAGTCGTCCACGGTTCTGCACTCGCACGCTCCACAACGCGCACTCATTCCACTTTAAACAACAACAGGACCTCTCACTGCTCGTAGCATCAGTACTCGCACGCTCCACAGCGCACACTGCTACCACTTTAAACACGGATTATTGCAACGACCTACTCATCGCATCGACCACTTTAAACTCGTCGTACTGTCACTGCATCGACCTACTCGTGATTATTGCACTGCCTTGACACATCCCATCGCCCGGAACACTACACGGTACCGGCGTAATCGTCACAATGTAAACCATAGGAATTACATCATAATACAACGTTAATGAAACACATAGCATAAATGCAGTGGCATGGCAGAACCCGTTGCAACTACGGTAAACAGATTCTGATCTAAGCTAACATGCCTTAGGTAATTTAAAAAAACCCAACAAATACAACGATGCGTCACTAGCACTAGGTAGTCCTAATAGCCGTACCCCCACGTAGCTAACTACGTTGAGCCTTCTCCGCAGTATCCACACATTGCAGGTGGTGCAGGCAGTGGTGCCGGAGGGGCAGGGCCCTTCTTCTTGTGACAAGGGCAGTTGCAGTAAGGAATAGTGCATGGTTCATCTTGTGAAGCGGCAGCATTGCTGGTATCATCATCTTCGTCATCTTTGTTACCCTCGTTCACTTCCTCGTAATGGTTCACCTTGCACTCCAGATCAAAGATATTTATCTGGAGGTACTCGATGAACTCCTGAACTGAATCAATTGGTGCAGGATCGTCCCACCTGGTAAATCCACAGTTTTCTGGAGTATCTGAAGACTGCAAAACAAATTTCATGTAAGGTGTCTCAATGAAGATAAAGAAATAAAACAACCGAGTATTACCCATGCGTGTGGGCATTTGAAGAAACACCGACCGCCATCCATCCCGTCGGTGCACATCTGCACTAAGCAGTCCTCACCATGTCTGCATTTTGGCCACGGTTCTCTACGGTTATCGTATTGTCGAAGAGGAGTTTCATTGGTAAATTCACTCTTATGCTGTGGCGGAAACTCAAACACTGGTTCTGGAAAGGAATCAAGTCCAAGAGGCCCCTCCCATATTATGGGGTCTCCCTTTCTTCCCCCTTTTCCTTTCCCAAAACCGTAGTAATTCTTCCCGCTAGGCCCACCTCCAGACATTGGGTATACAATGAGCTTTGGTGTTTGAGTGGTGCTGGGAGTTCACAAACTGGTGAGTATTTATAGGCGCACAAAGGTCGCACGCTGGTGGGTATACCCGGAGTGTGGAGTGTAAATGCACATGAAAATCCTACAGTACTCGCACGCTCCACAGCGCTCACTCCTACCACTTTAAACACGGACACGACCTCTCATTGCTCTTGATTTGTTCCCTCGCACGCTCAACACCGCTCACTCCTCCCACTTTAAACAACGACACGACGTCTCACTGCTCATGACTTCAGCACTTGCACACTCCACAGCGCTCACTCGTGATTATTGCACTGCCCCGACATATCCCATCGCACGGAACACTGCACGGTACCGGCCTAATCGTCATAATTTCACTGCACGGACATATACCATCGCCCGAAACACTGCACCGGCCTACTCATCATAATGGTACGTAATGGACACATCCAATCATAGTCTGCACAGGCCTACATAACATAGTATGACAGAACAAAGTAATTAACAAGCTACAACCTGTAAACTAGATGCGTCCGCGCTTGCCCCCTCTCCTCCTGCCACGTCGCTCTGCAGCCTGGCCCGCCCTAGTGTGGTGCTGCGAGTACGTCAGTGGCTCCGGCGGGATGGTCTGGCGAGTGGACCGACGACCCTGCTCAGGAACAGGCGTCTGCTCCACCTGACTGTAGTCCTGCGTCGCGAGTGGGGCACCCCCCAGCTGTGAAGTGCCGACGACCTCCTGCGTCGGTGCAGAAGAGAAGAACGTGTTCACCCACTCCATCTGCGCGAGGTTGTCCACCTCCTGAATCTCCTCATCGTCGTCTGTCCCTCCCACCTGCCGGTACTCTGATTCACAAACTTCCATCCATCAATATTTAATTAAAAATGTACTTGTTATCGCAAATTAACAACTGGTCTTAGACGTACCTAAATCGTGTATTGGACGACGAAGAGACGAAGATCCGGCGCCGTAGGGATCTATCGACGGAAACAACGACGAGCCGGGCGCTACACAAATAAGAAGTACAAGTTAATGAATAAAGTTTTACATGATACGGTATTGTAAGTGGCACGAGGTTAGAGTACGATTTACCTGCCGAGTACAAATGTGCCGGTCGCGGCACGTACGTGGGCCGAACTGCGGAACCCGAAGGTGTCGCCATCGTGTCAGGTGGCGGTGGCGGTGGACCTGACTGTGCCGCGGGTGCAAACCGTCGTGACGATGGACCGGGCACAAGAACCGGCCCCGAACTGCGAGGTGGGAGGAAGGTGTCGTCCTCACGACAGGTCACCGCTCGTCGGAATCGCTTGCACATATCGACGATCTTCTGCAGTGTGCTCTGGTGCTGGGCGGGCGTCATGTCATGGTACTGGCCCATACTCGACGAAGCCTCGGACTCAATCGCTCGTATGACATCGTACTGTACCGAGAAAGTAGTAACATCATATGCAACCAGTTTTGTATACTGCAAAATCAATCAGAGAAACGTACCGCTATGGCAAAGTTCTGGTCTCGAACTACGGGGTACGTCTCGGACACCCTTGCGGCCTCGATCCGAGCCTCTGGTGGAACGTGCACGACACGTGTGCGCGTCCTCGGCAGGTACCACCGTAGGTAGTCCGCGAACGCCTCGTCGCTGTGCGGCCGATCCTTGAAAACGACGTCGTCGAGGGCCGCGGCCCAAGAGTCTACGTAAGGACGGACCTTGTCGGCCCACCGCGAGCCTGGTGGCTGGCCCTGATGTGTCCACCTATAATAGAAAGCTTGAGCGATTCAATGCTAAATGGTAGGTTATAAAAAAAGATGAATTATTAACAGAACTATTTATTCGGTACCTGTGGACGTGGGCCTCCACTGAGTGCACAATCGGGAACGGGGTCTGCTGGTAGAGACCGAACTGCCTCATAACCCAGTGAACGTGGTACTCCTCGACCTGGATGTCGTAAAGGATCGGCTTCCTCGTCATCCAGTACTCGTGATCTCGCAGGCATAAGGATGAAAGACCGCTCGGTGCCCGGGCGTAAATGTCGGCTGCAGTGTACGGAGTCCACAAGAGCGTCAAACTGTCCCACGAAGTCGTGGTACGACTTTCTCGTCTGCACGCCGACCCAAGAAGGCTGCATAACGAAAAAATAAGTTAACCGCTAAATCGTACAGTTGTGCGGGCATGTAACAATAAGTAAAACAAACGATGTAACGTACCCTCCTGAGGCACCACAACGAACCCATCGTAGGTCTGTCGACGTCGTCGTGGTTTGCAGACAGCTGGACGTACGGCTCGAAGTCCATTTCTGGCCTACCGACGGGAAAGCGCTCGTACGACCAGAGCTGTAACAGTAGAGGACACCCAACAAAAATGGGCTCCTCTGCTGAGACCTTCGTCACGCCCGTGCAAAGACTCCTGTAACTCGCAGCCAAAACGGCAGAACCCCAGCTGAACTGTGGCATCTCGTGAAGTGGAGCATCAGCTATCGACCTCGCCAAAGGAATGAGCTGTTTGGGGCACGAGTCACCCTGCGAGCTGTAGAACATGACCCAGCCGAACAGCCACAGTAAGTAGGCCTCGAAGTGCCTGGCAACCGTAAAGTCGTCTGCGTCTGCCCTCATGTAGTTCGCCTTCAAAATGGTACGAGTCGCCAATGCAAATACGTATGAATATAAGTAAGGAAAGAATCAACATTTATGTACTCACACTGAACTGTAGGAGCCACCTCTTTGTCGGTCCGTGTGCGTGGTTCGTAGGCAAGGGCCGGTACGGCAACGCTAGCTCGTTGCGCTGAACCCCGGCGAACCGAGCCAAAAGGTCGTCGCGCCACGAGAGTCCCACGTCCTCTGCACCCACGGCTCGTCCAGCACACGGCAAGCCTAGAAGCATTGCCACATCCTGAAGAGTAGGGGTCATCTCACCGACCGGGAGGTGAAACGTGTGCGTCTCCGGACGCCAACGGTCCAGAAGTGCCGCGAGGAGGGACATGTCGAACTGAAACCGTGGAGCCCTGTCCCTAGGTGGACATACAGGGTCGGCCATTTTTCCCTCCACAAGTCGCGCAATCGGGAAAAGACCAGAAGCGCATAGCCTGCATCGCGAAAATGAAACATCAAGTTAGAACAAACGGTTACGGAAACAATTAAAATATGTGACAAATGTAACCCGTACCTAGGAATCCAATGACGGTGTATCGGCATCGTCGACATGGGCACACGTGCCCGAAACGTCCCTAAGCTTATGCCACGGACCGCAGACATGTACGACCGGTGGCGCTTGTCGACGAGAGCATCGAGCAACTCAGGGGTGGCTCCTTCCTCGTGCGCCATACCTGTATAATAAGATTTATTAGAAAAAATTTCAGAACATAAATAACAATATTAAGCATAATAACATTAAGTAATACAACAAATACGTAATAAAATACTAAATAAAACATAACGTAATAAACTAATAAATGATGCACAACAAATTACATATCATATAACTTCAATTTCCAATTACAGCAACAAAGTTGAACATACGTTTGCTCCACACATTACAACAAATATTCGTACGGCAAGACGAAATCAGTTTACGACATATTAGTTCTTAATATTACATAATTTAACATCGAACATGATTCAATATCGAATGACACTGTTTACAATCGTCATCGATCACATAAGGCCTTCGTTGTTCGGACGGCGGCCACGACGACCCGTTGCCTGCGTTGCCGGATTTGGAGCTGCTTCTGATGGGCCCGCTCCATCTGTGCGGCCACCATAACTCAATGCCATACAATCCTTGTACGTATGACCCGTCTCATGGCACTTCGAGCAAAGGCGGACGTCTCGACCAGCCTCCGATCGATCCATGTTATTTCTAATGCGTTTCTTCTTGCGTCGGCCCACCCCTTGAAACATTTCTGGATCTGGATCCGGAATGTAAGTTGCATTGTGTTCAGGATCAGTTATGAAGTCTCCCAGGATGCGGAACCCATAAATCTCGTGCCTCCAAGTCATCCAAATAGTTTCCTTCATGAAGTAATTTGAGACATACATACGAGGCTGTAGTCCACCAGCTTCAAAACAGGCAGCAATGACATGTGTGCACGGCATGTGCAACAGCTTTGGCTTATGACATGAGCAAATACAAGCATCAGGACGGAGAACACACTCCTACACATGCTTCTCATGCCGGCCCCCCATTCGGCCTTTGTCCCTACACATCACCTCGTACCGACGTTCCATAGAGCCAACTAGAGTCACCCGATGTAAATGGGCCTTTTTGAAAGCTGCCTCCATATACTCCGTAACCTTGTATCCGTAAACTTTGCGATTATCGACCATATCTTTCTGTGCCACAGCGTAACGGTCCCTAAAGTACTCTCAAGTGCGATACAAGAAGAACTCCACGATCCCAACAAGTGGCAATGATCTTACACCACGCAGCACCCAATTGTATACCTCGGCTAGGTTCGTTGTCATTAAACCGTACCTAGCACCTCCTTCATCAAACAGTAAAGCCCATTTCTCTTTTGGTTCGTGCTCAATCCACTCCGATAATGTCTTAATTGCCCTTCTCCTTTTGCGCCTGACATTCGGACCGTCCAAGCCCACGTCTTCAAGTGAGACCTGGTCGTCCTCCTCTGTATTGACAGATCTCTTCGCTAGCTCCGTCGTTTGCTTTTTTGTTAGCTCATCCAATTTTTTCCATAGGAATTTGAATTTCCTTTCCTAATTCTGGCTGCATAACCGCTTGAACAGCTTCATAAGGGTTTTGTTCTTGAACTGGCTATGAAAGTTTGCACCCATATGCCTCATGCACCACCTACTCTTTAGGTCCGGCCAAAGTTCAGTCCTACTACGCTCAGTAGAACCATTCTGTATGTCATCGATTGCTTGTAATATACCCTTGTGCCGATCATGAATCAAACACATGTTCTCTACATCTTTGACAATCATCTGCTTCACCCTCTGCAAAAACCAATACCAAGTATCCCCTGATTCTTTCTCCATAAAGACAATTGCCAAAGACAACAATTGTCTGTTACCATCAGCTGCAACAGCTGTGAGGATTGTGCCTTCATACATTCCTGTCAAAAATGTCCCATCTATACAAATGACTGGCCAGCAGTGCGGAAACGCCTCAATGCAAGCGCCCAAGGCCAAGAACGACCGTTGGAGTACCTGCTTTCCAGGCTTCTAGGCACATGGATACGTTTTCAAGTAGTAGTAGCTACCAGAATTTCTAAGACATATAGTGTGCAGCAATGCCGGCATATTGTGATACGAAGCTTCATACGTCCCCCACCTCATCTGCAGCGCTTTCTGTTTCGCTCTGTAAGCTTTGTTGTAGCTAATTTTATTTAAACTCCTCCTCAACAGCACAAATGATTGACTTAGGTTCATAACTAGGATTGTCCACGATCAAAGGGTACATGTAGTTAGCTATGAAACCTGCACTGAGGTTGCGGTGCTGTGGTTCTAATTGCTCAAGTAGGCATGTGTGCTCCACAATTTTTTTGACCTCCCAGAAATCCTGCCACTTGCCCATAGAAGCATACATCCTAAAAGGACATTCGCTTCTCACACAACACACGTCATATGTTCTCGGACTGCTCTTGACAACTTTGAACTGTCTTTGCAAAGAGAGAGTCGACCAACATTTTATAGCTTCCTTCATATTGTCACTGTTGGCATACACCGAACCGATGCATACCTCATTTTGCCTGTACTCCCAAGGGACCGCTTTACCTTCATTTACACTTAATTTTGAAAAATCATACCCGGACCAGTTGTGTGGGACATGATAATCATCGTCATCATCATCATCATCATCCGAAGAGTCATCATTCATTGCATTGTGCTGTTGTTCACCCTCCCTCTGAAACTCTTCAACTATCTCTGGAATGTTTTCCCCTCCATCAGCCTGACCAGTTGCTTGACGAGGTTCGTGTGCAGCATGTCTATCATCTTCTAAAATCTCGAGTTCACCACCTTCTTCATGAGGTTCATGCATCGTTTCGGTTTCTTCCGATACTATATCTCCCTGCCCTTCATGATCTCCACCCGCTTCAGTTCCCGAACTAATCTTCTCGAATGTTTGCACAAACAACACAAGCGGTAAGCCTCGGCTACTACTTATATTGACATAGTTCCTTCAATTTTGCGTCCCTTCAAGCGGCAATAACTCCCAAAATATTGGTTCCCTTCGACTGACCACTGCCATGACAGAGATCTCATGTTCATCTCGACTAAGGCCGAAAGATTTAAATAGCCAATTGGATATTGAAATCCAAGTCCTCTTTCTAGCTCGGGGTATTTTTTTTGTGATCGAGCTAAACTCTGACAAATCTACCCCTTCAGGACCATATCTAACTTCTCTTGACCCATAAAACACTTGAAAATACAAATCATCTGACATGCCTGCCAATATTTACGACAATAATTACTCGTCCTTAGAATTTAATCAACGCTAAAAAATATTTCTGCTATTTTTACATCTATCTTAATTATTTCTCTATAATTTCTATTATTGACAACAATTTCTGTTTTTCTATAATATAATATTAATTAATAATATTTTTATGAGACTAATATGTCTGTTTGAACTCATTAATATTTTCAATTATATTCGTATGTAAACTAATATTTTCAATTACATGTTCTACGATTTTGTATCAAAATAACTTATTTTCAAATCACTAATATTTAGTAAAACTATTTCTACATATAAAACTATATTCAAATCACTAATATTTCTAATTCTAATCTACCAACTATTTTTACTAAAATTAAATTTTAAAATTTACCTGCGATCCGAGTGGCGAGCGCCGCCTCGGTGCGGCGGTCGGGGGAGCGCCAGCCAAAGCCCGGCGCGCGGGGGCCGGGCGTGCGTGCGGGAGGCGCGGGGGCCGGGCGGCGGCGCGTGGCAGCGAGCGGGCGGCGGCGTGGGAGGAGCGGGCGGGCAGCGGCGCTGGGGGAGCGGGCGCGCGCGGCTTTAATACGCAGGACCTTACTGCCGGTTGAAACGGCGGTTGGTACTTACCGCCGGAGATCCGGCCCACCACGGCCCACGGCGGTACGATCCTACCGCCGGTTCATCCGGCGGTAACAACCTTCCGCCGGATGAACCGGCGGCTGGGTGACATTTTTGAAAAAAAAATCATGACATATATTTTTGATAAATCGAAAAAAAAAATATAAAAATAAAAAAAAACTCCCTGAAGATGCACCAGCGAGCCGACAAGGAGTCAATCGGCCCAAGCACAAGCCCAATAGTTTGACGTATCACATTAGCTGCAGCTGATGGTCTCAACTAGGCATGCCGGCTGGCCATGTCGGGGGGTGGTCCAATTTATGGTCGTCCGTAAAATGTGTTTCGTACTGTCAATTCCTTTCCATCATAGTAAGAGCAACCTCACGTCACCTCTGTCTCTCCCCACTCCAGCAAAACAATCTACCATTATATATTTATATATTATAAAAATCTAACCTAATTTATATAAATAAAAAATTAACCAAACTTATACAATAAATTTTAAACAAAACTTTGAGGAAAAAAATTGAAAGAAAACTCTAAACAAAAAAAATCCGTGAAAATTTGGACTAGAATATTTTGAGATCGATAAATTTTGGAGAGAAAATTGTGGTACAAAATTTTGAACAAGAAAAAAATTTGGGAGCTAGAAAACTTCAAGGAAAAGATTTTGAGATAGAGAACCGGGAAATAAATGTTCTGACGCAAAATTTCAAGACAATAACAAAAATCAAAGAAATAAAAAAATTGAGCCGGGAAGGGCACGAACACATCCTGGGTAGCTGTCGTGCGGTCCACTGAACCCCACGTGCAGGGTCACTCAGGGCAGCTCATCAACAGCCGCGAGCGGTCGACCGCAAAATCAGTATCAGACCATGTCGGCCGTGTGTGCCGTCAGGTTGGGAGGATGGAAGGGGGAGGTAGAATTGCTACATTTTTTTGTCTGAGTGAGTCACCGAGAGATGGGAGAGCCTGTTATATTGTGAAATTATCATTTTTCTGAATTATATATAAGACATACTATATATACGTATTTTACTGAAAATAAAGGGTATTCATTTGAAAGCCCTTGAATTACATTGGGCCCGCCCCTGCTTGGATGCTGTCATAGTAGGCCAACCTGGCAAGATACATAGAATGAAGGATTAAATTAAGTTGCATGGAAAAGGTTGAGGACTAAAACGATCATTTTAAAAGTTTTAAGATAGTTAACTCACAACTAAAAGTTCCAGGATGAAATAGCCTATTCTACCTATGAAAAACTAGTCTTTCTTTTAGTTTTACATTTTTACATTGATTTCCTCGAGAAATTGATCTAATTTCATCAACAACTTATATACAATATACAATATTAGCCTAAATGTTAAACGGTGAGCGGCCGGTCACTCATCGTTTAGCAAAAAGTTAGTATACACAGTCGAAACAGTTTTACACAACATTACACGGCTAATCGGCCTACACGGCTACCCATCAAGTAACATTTACATGCCATAAAAACGACCGTGTAGGCGAATATTTAATTTTTTGTTGGGGGGCCATGGCCCTTGCCAGCCCCCTACCCCACCCCCTCTATCCAGGCATCCAGCAGATAGGTGTCTTGATAGGTGTCTTTCCCGTCAGGTTGGAACAGGACCTGGCGGTAAAGACCCTTATCACCGTCCCTTCCAAGCTGGAATACTGGTACTCAAAGGCAATTCCAACCGTTACTGATTTATTTATTTTCTAGTACTGAATAATCATGGTGGTTGTTACACTACAAGAAAATGGCTCATTCGTCCGTGGCATTTAGTGCTGGGCACATTTTGGTCCGGTACTAACATTGCTCCGGGGTCATTTTAGTACCGGGCCAAAATTTAAATATCCCCTGAGCCATTTTAGTACCAGCCCAAGACACCGGCTGGTACTAAAGGTCATCCTTTAGTACCGGCCGGTGTCTTGGGCCGGTACTAAAATGGCGCGACCATTTAGTACCGGCCCAAGACACTGGCCGGTACTAGCCCAAGACACCAGCCGGTACTAAAAAACGACATTTAGTACCGGCCGGTGTCTTGGGCCGGTACTAAATGGCTCTCTACGGGTTACTTCAAATGGAATGCATCTTCTACCCAATCACATCTGGTGCATAGGTGGGATGGTAAGGAAGCTACGCGCGAGGCTGGAGGTCATGAGTTCGAATCCTCGAGGCTGGAGGTCATGAGTTCGAATCCTCGCGACCGCGCACGCGCATTTACGCGTGAAAAACTCGCGTGACTTGCGACGATGCGTGTGTGCGGGCCTCCCGGGTGTTCGTTAATTTTTTTTCTTTATTTTTTGGGTGAAAAACCATTTAGTACCGATCCGTATTACCGACCGGTGCTAAACTTCCACTTTAGTACCGGGCGTTTTGACCGATACTAAATGGCACGCCATTTAGTACTGGCCAGTCAGTACCGGTCAGCAGCCCGGTACTAAAAGGGTTGCTGACCGGTACTAATATTGATTTTTCTAGCAGTGTTAAAAGCTATTGCGAAACCTCCAGGAGTAATATAAATGCCGGAAATGGCAAATGATGTGCATGTTGCCCTAGCTTCCAAGTTAGTCAAGTCGAAAGAGTGCAACAAGAAAGAATAGCATTGTCTTCGATGAAAGCTATCGGCTCAATGCTAGTCTGAGCAGATAAAGTGTATTTTATGACTGGAATTTGTAGAAATTTCCTGATATCTCTTGGGTATATTATTTAAGCACCAAACTGATGAGTTCTTACATGTGTTTAAAAATCTTCTTTGGTGCCAAAAGCGGAGTGATCAGGATAGTCTACAATGTCCCGAGGAAGGCCTTGTTGATTTCCGCCACTACCCTATCCGAGACGTCCTTCTCAAACATCTTGGGCAGGTTGGCAGACATGTTAAGCTTCACCGATGTGGTTGAGATCATCTTGTCACTAGCCACCAAGCTCTCCCTCTCCGCCGCCTCCATCTCCACCACGCTCCCCGCACAGTGCTCGAGCCAGACATCAAAAGAGCGGCCATGGCGGAGCTCGCAAGCTGGCCGATCACGATCTCCTCGAGCACCGACTCATTTCCCTCCCCGCACTGCACGTCCACGACGACCGCCGTCGGTGACCACAGGCTCCGGACCAGCAGCGACGGCGACACGTACGGCCGGACCTGAGGGATGCGCGCGATGCTCTGGCGGTGGCTGTCGACTCCCGTGGCGCCGTAGTACCTGTCGATGTAGTCCGGGTGGGGCGGGAGGTCCCTGCGTGGGAAGAGGTCGAGGAGGACGACGAGGGAGGATGGGCCGCCCTGGATGAGCTCCATGAGGAAGTGCGGCGCGTCGGTGGTGCCGTTGAGGAATACGATGAGGGAGGTGATGTCGATGGCGCTGCCAGTTGGAAGCGTGCGATGAAACCAGGCCTCCAGCATGAAGTCGATCTGCAAAGAGCATGACAAATATTTGGTCCATTCGTACCAATCAAACAGTGACTTGAACATGATAATACAATTATTACGAGCTGCGTCATTAAGAGCCACAACATTAATCCTCACATAATACAGTGCTAGAGAAACAGATATAGCAAATAATCTTAAACATCCTTGCAAAAAGGAAAAGCATTCATTTAGATATCAATTTGATGGACAATTTGACCTAGCATTTAGATTCTCAGATCTCCCACAGCCTCTCTCTCTCTCACAGACACTATGGAGACCAAACTGATTAAAGCACTACTAGAAAAAGAGGCATTTGTCCGGCTCCGGTTAGCACCGGTTGCTTTAAACCCGGTATTAATACCAATTTAGTACCGGTTCTACAGCACAGTGTCATTCAGAGCTATTTAGTATCGGTTTTTAACACCACCCGATACTAAATGTCATTATTTAGTACTGGTTGGTGTTATGACCCGGTACTAAATAGCTTCTGGGCCTCCCTAATCATTTAGTACCAGGTGGCATTTAGTAACGGGTGGTGTTATGGTCCGGTAGTAAATGGTCAGTTTTGGTTACTTCAAAAGGATGACATCTTCAATGCACTCACATGTGCTGTGTGGGTCGGATGGTAGAAGAGGCTATGCGCGAGGCCACAGGTCACGAGTTCGAATCTCGGCACACTGCCACCGGTACTGGCCAGCGGGTACCGGTTGACCGGTACTAACCGGGGCAACAGCCCGGTACAAATGTTGCTCCAACCGGTACTGACCGGGGAAACGGCCCGGTACAAATGAATCTTTTTCCTACAGTGAAGGGAAACCGCTGTCACGACTCTGGACTCTGGGAAAGAACAAAGAAAATTCTGATCAGTAAAAAAACATAGTAAGCGCACATGGCCAATACATGCATACGAAATCCTATTATTCATGTACTTTCTAAGAAATATTGCTACGCAAACAAGTTGATGAACTAGTTATAGAAGTTTTTGTATTGTGCAGGCATGGCACAATAAATTTCGTCATATATATGGTCTTGACAATGAGTGAAAAATATTTCATGCAGCAGTAAACCATTCATTCAGTTACTGCATGCTTGCTAGAGCTCCATCTCTGCTGACATCTGTGTTTCACCCAAACTAAAAACAACATGGCCCAACTTAATTGGTATACTTCTATCATTTGGCCACAGCCGCAGCTCTCCAAGGATTTACTCCCTCCTTCCCAGTTTATAAGGCATACACGTATATCAAGATTCAAACCTTCTCATCTTTGACCAATAATTTGACTATTAAATTTTTGTTTTTATAATGCAAATTTCATATGATTGGATTCATAATCAAATATAGTTTACAATGATTATAAGCTTATAATCAAAAGTGATATAATATATGATAAATAAATGGTCAAAGTGTTGTTTAGAAGACCGTGTCATGTTCCACCGTGCCTTATAAACGGGGAAGGAGGGAGTATATAGAGCTAGAAATGACTAGCTACGAAAAATCTTATAGCTACTTCCTACCAAACAGGTTCGTACTAGATCACTAGTTAATAATCAAACTAGCTAGAATTAATTCCAAGTTGCTTAGAGCAACTCCAAGAGACTAGGTAAAATTCCTAGCTAAATGACTAGGTAAAAAAATAAAATGCTAGCCAAAGGGTGTGAGATCCAACACCATCTCCATCCATCCCTCTCCTCCACTCTAAGAAACTAATCTGGTGCGTGGGGCCCACTCATCATCCCCTCCTTCCCCTTCTTTCCCCAGCTCGGCCATGCTGCGGCGGCGCGTGGCTCCACCGGCGGTGCGGTGGTGGCGTGGTGCGTCCGGGTGAAGCCAGCGTGCATGGCGGTGCAGCGCAGGTGGGCGCGCGTGCGCAGGGCAAGGTGCGGGCAGCGCTGCAGAGGCCCAGGGCATGGTAGGGCTGCGCGCTGGCCAACAGGAGCAGAGGAGTAGTAGGGCCAGGGGAGCAGGGCGGCCTTCAGTAGGCAGGGCCGTGCAACAGAGCAGGTCGTGTGGGAGCAGGCGAAGGAGGAGCACGGCAGGTAGGGTGTCACCGCGTTGGCAAGCGGGATGACAAATGCTTCAACTATGGTTGGGCTGGATCCGGTGGGATCCGGCGAGCGGAGCTCCAACGGGATCCGGCGAAGCTCATGGCACTCTATGGCCAGCAGGGCCTGGCACGGTGTGGGGATGGTGGCAGCAGCCATGGCTATCGGCGCAAGGTCACTGGAGCCAGGGGTGGAGCTAGAGAGAAATCGAGGGGGCGCGACACTTCAGATCACGTGGATGATATTTGAGTTTATATGGTAAAATTTTAGAAGTAATAGCTAGTATTCAAAATTTTGTGTGTGCGGCCCCACCCAGCGACTTCAACGTAGCTCCGCCCCTGACTGGAGACCATAGTGGCGGGAGCTGAAGCTTTGGGCATGGCTTACAGGGAGGACGGTAGCCCAGCTGGCTTCTGGGGGAGGTCGGCGTGAGGGCAAGAGGGTGTGGGCGGGCCTAGGAGGGTGGATCCGCTCCGCCTCGGCATCTTTGCCGAGCGAGGCGTGCCAGATGCCGAGTTGGATACCGAGCGAACCCATCTACCGAGTTTGTTGGATCGAATTTTTTGCTGGTATACTGAGGTAAATACTAATCCAGAGTGGTTTACCTCCTCTCTTGGAGTTGCTCTTAGAGATTAAAGATGAAAAAAATAGCTTCACCACTATCCACTTTGTTATGGAAACAGAAGTCAATACAGCAGTAGAATAAACTAACTTCCACTCATATACTTATTCTCACTTCCCACTGCCGGCAACTAGGGATGCAAGTCATAATCATTTGGGATTATTGGATCCACTCAAAAGCAAGATAAAGTGAACTGCAAATGACATTCTCTATCTTTAAATTAGAAGGAAAAATGGCTAAAGTGGCATAGGACACCGTAGTCCATCAACTAGTTAGCACACACCATTGCATTGACTACCCACTTACATCTTCACCATCTAGTACCGACGCTGCCTCCATGTTGCTACTATTGGTGATGCAAACACTTCGGCTTTTGACTGCCAGTTTTGTATGAAAGTGGCAATGGAAAAAAAATTAATTTTCACAGACAACGTGGAGCTCCAACCGGTGGTGAACTGGTGATAACTATTTTCACTGCTGGATCAAGCCACAAATCAGTAGGCTAGGGATGCACAATACCTATTTTCACAGTCAGGTGTCAGCATACAACAAATCAATAGAAAAGTTATACGTGCGACATTGTAGCGTGGGAGGAAGCGCGGGGCAGATGGGGGAGGAGGAGCCGGCATCGGGGACGGAGCGGGAGCTGATGGCAACGGTGGGGAAAAGAACTGAGAGAAGGGGGAGGGCACGACACTGGATGGGGAGAAGAAAAGGTGAAGGGGCAGGATTGACAAAGTGTGTGGGGTTGCTGACTGTGCGCCATCATGTCCAGTCTGCATGGCATGCCACATGGGCGAAAGTGGCAAAGAATGCGTTTAAACTTCTCTCCTGTAGCATTTATGCAAGAAATTTTGTAAGAGTGGTTATCGGAGAGGTGGTTTTCTTAATAATGCCAAATAGTTAAAGTTTCCAACGACGGCGAGGACGAGAGCCAGCTTTTATTTCAAAAAGGACGAGAGCTGGCAAAGGTGGCGCGAGGGCACGTGCGATGGTGATAGGCTAGCAGATATCTGTGGAGAGCGAGGGGCGTTCCTTTTTTGTTTTTTGGTGCTGGACGTGATTGATTGCCGGAGGGCTGGGTGTGGGGTGAAATGGCTGGTGAGCCCAAGAGCGGGGGAGCGAGGTGAAGGGCCAGGGAGGCGAGCGAAGGCAGGATGTAAGGAGCAATCTTCCACATCCTGCCTTTATTCCAGTAGGGGGTCACACCCCTCATGTTTCATAAAAAAAAAACTCTGCATTCAAATTACATAGTTCTGCCTTTATTAAGGGATTCTACATTATTAGAACAAAAGTGTTGTTTGGCAACAATTAAATCTTGCAACATATATTGTATCCTTATGTTTTCAACATAAAAACAGGAACACAACTGGAACCAGTAACTGAAGGTGATGAATCTAGACATATTGAGGAGATCTGATTTGAAAGCCCGTCCTAACCGAAATCTCAGTCGCAAGATGGGCCATTCACCAAGAAGCTTTGTAAGAATGGGCAGTAAAGACGTCAGAGCGCAGACCGCAACAGCTAGCCATAGGAGACGAGTAGACAGAACTGTGTATAAACCAGTTGCGAATGCTGTGGTGGTTGCCATGTATGCAAACCACATGTGCTTCTTGGTAAAAGATCTGTAGTAAAGCAAGAACTCAAGATCCCCCCACCTTGCTATGATGCATATAAAGGCAACAGCAAGTGAGGAGCACATTGCCATGGTATCTGAGATCAAGAATGCCTTAAATGCAAACTTCCTTGCCATGGTGGGAAGCCCCTCGTCTCCAGGATCAGTGCTATAACCTCCAGGCAATGTGAAAGCAGCTGCAAAGGTAATAGTGGTGATGAGGATAGCCACTAGGGAAGTGTTGCCTGTGTATGTTAGAGTCAGTGACTTGATATCCTCCCTTGTTGATATTGTCACTTTGGCCTCGACTTCATTGTGGATAACAGCGATAGAGCTTGCATCTTGAGGATCAGCTTTCAACATAAGCATAAACACTTCGTTCTGCTTAAGTATAAAGAAGCATGGAAATGGTGCTTGCATTAGGTAATATTCTTCTTTGGAGCGTTCAAATTAATACAGATGACACACTAAACAAAGGGAGTGCTCCGCTCCGCTGCACTACTTGTGGCTGTAGCTGTGTAGCAACTATAAAAAGCAGTTCGGTTGAACCGAACCTAAGATAAATCCTAGAAATTCTAAAAATAATCAGAAATATTTTATGATCAGTACGGTAGACTCTAAATAACATGAGCAAAAGCCATTAGTGAAATATTTATTTTTGTCCCTCAATTATCACTTGAGTTTCAATTTCATTCCCAAACTTTCAAAATTACCATTTTAGTCCTAAAACTTTACATTTAGGCTCGATTTAATCTTATGAACTATTAAAATGATGGCATCAGTTCTAAATCTATATTTTTTGGGCTGAATTTTATCTGGATAGTCAAAGTGGTCGTTTTAGTCATCAAACTTTTTCTATTTGGCTCAACCTCATCTGATGTGAAGACTGAAAAATAATATTAGGACAAAACCATGTTTAGTAGAAAGTCTTAAAAATACTGTAGCAACTATTAACATGACAAATTTAATTTTGGGTTTGGCCCATTTTGTACTCTATTAAATCAAATAAATATTATAGACCCATGTTAAAAACTAAGGTGCAATATATTGACTTGGTCCAAATGTGAAAGCCCTTGGGCTATGACTTGGGCCAAATTAGGAGGCCCTAGTAGTTAGACCGTGGGCTAGGCCTGATCTAATCGCGAGCACAATGTGTGCACGAGAAGCAGCCCGTCTGAATGAAGGCGGGGCGCTTTCTCCGAACCTTTTTTTGAACATAAGCTTTCTCTGAAACTCGCTGATGCATGAGCACCAGATGAAGAGGCACTACTATTTGGGCCAAGGGCCACTAACAAGAGGCCGGTCTAACCACACGGCTTGGCCGGTCAAACTGCTAGGTAGGAACAACAGCGCGGGAGCTTCTGTTGACATTAAAAGCAGGGAGCGCTTTATCTAGTGGTTAGTACTGGATTTTTCAGTGCTTAAATACAAAATTTTGAAGCTCTCTAGATGACACAGTAGTTATCTAGTGGTCACCGAGTAAAAACCACCAGATGAATCCGATTCGACCATTGGACGAGAGTGAGCTGTTGGCGCGCATGTTCTGACCGTTAAGGCATGGGCGTCTGACCACCAGGAATGCTGCAGCACAAGAAGAAGCCATGGGGGTGTCTCCTATATAAATAGAGGGGTGGCCAGCCCATGGGGGTTGTTTGGCACCTTGGGCACATAGTGTACACCCTTTGTGCATAGTTTTTGGAGTAAATTGCACCCATCATACAACAACTTGGCAGATGGGTGCAAATAGGTCCAACAACTTGTAAAGTGCTCAATTTAGTACAATAACTTGATAGCTGAGTGCAGATTGATCTAACAACTTAGAAAATATTTAATTTAGTATAATAACTTGGTAAATTGGTGCATTCACAGTCTAAACATTACACGACAATATATTTGCTAACGTCAAGTCACAATAAAGAGTATATTCACGTCGAAATGTATTATTTGACCGTAGATTTTTGTGTTGCAATGGACACCAATAATTTTATTCTCAGAATAAATTAATTATGGTTTTATTAAAAATAATATATTATTTAATCACCAATACAACAGCAACATATTAAGCAAAGTAGATGAATGTCAATAATTCTTAAATTTTATAAATGCAAATTATTGATGGTGATCGGTTGTTGCTTTTCAACTATGTACAGTTTTTTATTAGTTCAAATGCAAACAAATTTTAGAATTACACCATTAGCATCACTCAAATACTGAAGTCGATAAGAGAGACCTTGAAACCTTAGGTTTCTTCTGCGCTTCTGCTCATGTATTCAACAATGCTCATGTTTGTTTCTGTTTATTTAGCTCATTTTTCCGTTCTAACGAATATATGAGGCTTTAAAAATATATGTACCAAGCTCCTAAAAGGTATCAATAGTTTGTATCAACGTATTGGGTTTTTTAGTTTAACAGTGCATATAATCAAACATATCATAAACAGTTAGGGTGAATTTTTTAATATTGAATATCAAATTAAATAGTTTTAATTAAAATTAAATCATTATACAAAAATAATTAATGTAAAGACATAAGATTAATTTTCTAAACAGTGAGGGTTTTTATCCTGGCCAAAAAATTGCCACGCAGGCGCAGACAAAAGTCAATGGTCAAATAATACTTAATACTTTGTCCTAACATGAATATACTCTTTATTGAGACTTTGCGTTAGTTACATTGCCGTGTAATGTTTGGACTGTGAATGCACCTATTTGCCAATTTATTGTATTAAGTTGGGCATTTTACAATAAGTTGGGCATTTTACAAGTTGTTGGACCGATTTGCACCCACCTGTTAAGTTATTGCACTAAATTGAGCATTTTACAAGTTGTTAGACCAATTTGCACCCATTTGACAAGTTGTTGTATGGTGGGTGCAATTTACTCTAGTTTTTGCCCTTTTCTCACATAAGATTAGTGGAGTTCATTTGATTGGTGAGAGTGAGTGATTCTTGGGCGGTGCATTTGAGAGAGTGACACTAGGTGATCATGTTGCAAGCTGCTGGTACTTTTACTCTTGGATGTTGTCACCCCTAGATAGTTTGTGGCTTGTATACTCCATCATAGCTTGCACAGAGATTGTGCGGTGCTCTGGAGTGAGATCACATTGTTGATGAGGATAGTGCTTACCCTGCCAAAGATTGACCAAGAGCAACTTTAGTAGAAGCGAGGTGTGAAAAGGTCCTCGGTGACATGCTGGGTTGTATACGTAGTTGCCAAGTTGGTGGCCGAGCTTGTTGTGTTCATAGCTCGTTGAAGCGGTAATCTAAAGGGACTTGCCTCAATAGGGATTAAGTAGTTGGCAAGCCACCAAACCTCAAGATAAAAATCACCGCATCAACTTAATATCCCGCTTTATTTGCACCCCCTAAACACTAGAAATTTATTTGTTCCTGTACTTGTGCTATTGTAGTTGCTCTTGTTAGCTAGTTAGCTTGTGTATCTAATTTGTTGCTTTCTAGTTATATATACTTGTGTAGTGTAACAATTTGAGTAGTGCTAGTGTTAGTACTAGTGTAGCTTATGCTTAGTGGCTCACTAGTAAATGTAGAAGCTCCTAGTTGCTTGATTTACTAGTTGAATTGGTTTGTGTAACCCTATCACAAAGTAGAATTATATAGGAGAGCTCCCACTAGCTTGGCACCATAGTAATACATTGCATAGGATCTTTTATAATTTAGCTTGTACTATAGACAAAATCATGTAGTCATGGCTAAGCGAATTAGTTCACTTCTGCATTTGCTTTTGGCTAGCCATAGCAATTAGAATTAGAAGTGACTATTCATCCCCTCTAGTCGGCCATCTCGACATTAAAATAGTGGGACTATCTAAGGAATGGTGGAGTGAGGGTGAGGCTATATTGACTTGCATGTCTTGTCCTGAATAGAGTTTCTAATACAGAGATTACACCATTTGAGGAGTGGGAAAAGAAAAGATTGAATTTCTCATAATTAAGCACATGGAGTTTCTTGGCCAAGCTGAATGTGTCAAATAACAAGAAGCGCAAACCTCTATTCTAGGTGAAATCTATTTCGCACAAAACTGTGAATTCAAGACATTGTTCATTGTTTAGTCGTGAAGAGCTATAACCTCAATTCTAGGTGGATGCTCAACTTAACAGTGTCTATCGAAACACTAGTATATCAAACAACAGACAATTGAGAACATTTCATATGTTCCCTAGAATTTGCTAGTGTTTGTTCAAAATTTAATTTAGCGTTGGCCCATTTTTCATTCAATTAAATCAAATAAATTCTAGACCCCTATTAAATGCAAAGGTGCAAAACACTCGATCAATTTAAATAGGTGGCATATGTGTGCTCCTATAGAAGTTGAAACTGGCTAAGGGCGTGCCAAGACGTTGCATGGTGTGCCAAGACGTCGCATGGCATATATATGTCGTGAATGGGTCTGGGTCGGGCAGTGCCACGCCATGATATGATATGGGGCTGGGCTGTGGTTGTGCCACTCAGGCTAATTAATATACAGGGAGTCAGTACAAGTTATCGCTATCATGGGAATAATCGCGGAGAAATTACTTCTGTTCGTTTCTGTCCATTGCCCGAGAATAATCGTGGGTAATTGCAGAGAGATTACTGTTATGTTTGTTGCTCCATGATTACACCGTCTTCCATCGTTCTTCCAGGTGATCAACATCTTCCCGGCAATGAACTAGTACCTGCACACATCTTCTTCTTGGTGGACATTCGCGGGACTACACAACGAACATTTTCTAGCACCACGACTATGGTACATGAGTTCGAGCAACTAGTGTGAATGGCGCCACTGGTGCCCCAAGATCTATTCCGGTCATGGGTATACTTCTGATCTTACTGTTTTTGTTATATTCAGCAAGTTTTATGCTTTGGTCAATATGTTATTTATTGTGTATGTTGTTACTTTTGTGAGTAGTAGTTGGCACGTTCACATATTTAACATCATGATTTTACTACTATTTTTCTAAATTAGATTAAATCTGAAAATAGGTAAATATCTATCATGATAATACTAATGTGTTGCTTCCAATGTTATTTTGTGATAATAGCTATATATATGTGTGTGTCAGAGAGAGAGAGGGAGGGAGGGAGGGAGGGAGGGAGGGAGGGAGAGAGAGAGAGAGAGAGAGAGAGAGAGAGAGAGAGAGAGAGAGAGAGAGAGAGAGAGAGAGAGAGAGAGAGAGAGAGAGAATTATTTCCTACACTCAGGGTGAATGAAATTGAGATCTAAAGGCAAAGATAGTTTTGGGATGGAATTGAACCCAAATGTAAAACCTGTGGATTTAAATGGTCATTTTAAAACTAAGGACGAAATTGATCCCTAAAAGATATTTAAGGGATAGAAATGAATGCTCTGTCAAAGCCATTCAATCTATTATTTTTTCCCTAAAACATTATCTAACTCTGTTAGTTATGCTTAGTTGTCAAATTCCACGGGTGAATGATTGGTAGAACTAGAAGAACAATATGACAGGACAGTCGATATGATCGGCATATATACAGGCTATGTTTGTTTTGGGAAAGCATACAGACTAATTTGTTAGTGGACTAGTACGTGTACTGAGAGAACATATAGTTTAATGTCTTGGCTTTGTCGGCGGCACCAGATAATACCATGATTGGCGTGATAGTCTTTTTGTTCATCATTGTGACGTCAATGTCTTGGCGAAGCAGTAAAGCAGCGACTATCTTGGGATTGCAGACGGCGACTGCGAGATGCAGAGCAGTATTTCCGTCTGAATCTTGCATGTTAATGAGTCCACGGAGCTGTGGCGAACCCAGCACAAATTCTACAAACTCCGTCTGTTGAAAGATTGCAGCTACGTGCAGACATGTCCAACCGTTACTTGTGTAGGTATAGGGCGCATCTGGACAATATTTAAGGAGCTCTCGAGCGACACTGACATGGCCTCGGAATGCAGCAGAAACGAGAAGTGGTTCCCCATCTGCGGAGAACCTGTACCCTAAAGACCGATCGTGTTCCAACAGTACTCTTACCACGTCAATCCTGCTCCAAAGTGTAGCCAGCTGCAGTGGAGTATTCTTGTTCCTTCCCTCTTCTTCACTGGCCAGAGCAGGACGTGTCTCCATAATCATTTTAGCGATGACTAGAAATCAAATCAAGCAGTAAATTAGTTAATTAGAGGGTCAGCAGCTAGCTAGCCATGCATGGAAATATGGAATAGTGGTGTCTGTATTGATTGATTTAGTTTGGGATGAGTCTATTGATGTCATTACCTGAGTTACTGTTTCTCGCGGCAGCATACAGAGCATTGATGCCTCCGGGTCCGCCATGAGCAGAACTCGGAATCTCCAACAATTTCTCGAAGACGTCCTCATAATTCCTCATCACCGCGATGAACATGGGTGACTGGCCGGATTGGTTCACAGCTTCCGACAGAGCAGGCTCCACTTGTATCAGCTCCAGCGCGAGGTCCCTGAGCCTGCTGCGTATTGCGTGGTGCAGGGCGTTGCATCCGTGCTTGTCTTGCTTCAGGATCGTCTCGCTCAGCTGCTGGTCGCGGCAGCACCTGAGTAAAAAAGAGGCCAGAGGCACACGGCCCCTTGTCACTGCGGTGAGCAGCGGCGTCTCGCCATCATTGTTGACGGCCGAGAGGAGAGCCGGAGAATGGTCGAGCGTCGTCACGACATCCTTGCAGAATTCCTCGTGGCCCTGGATGGAGGCGATGTGGAGGCAGTTGTTTCCCCGTGGAGTCGTCCCGAGCAGCACGTCCGAGTCACCAGGAGCTGCTAGTAGTTGCTTCATTGATGGAGCGTCACCACGTGTGGCTGCTTCCAGGAGACGTTGGTCCATATATAATGCTTCCCCTGACGAACTCATGATACCATTATTACTTATATTTTTCTAATTATCCTCAGATAAACATTAGCCCGTGTTATGTTACATATATACATACTCTATCATAATCTCTCAGTAGTGGAGTATTAGCCATGAAGTATCACTATATATATAAAAATAAGAAACGAATAGACAAGCAGGATTCCCATATATAGTACCTGGCTGCTGAATATGGCCGCCGTATAGTATATGGACGGCAAGAGATGATGATCCAGTAACTTAAACGCACTCAACTTCTTTATCCTCAATACAGGTGAAGAGGCAAACAAGAGAAGAGGCTAGCTAGACAAGCAAGAAACTTGTTACTCTGTCCGGTTGTCCCTTGCAGCAGCCTTGTTATATATAAAACACAACCGACAAATAAAACAGTGCTAGAAAAAGGAAAAGAGAAAGCCAAAGGGGAAAAGAGAAAAAGGAAGGTCGTCACTAGAATGAAGCAAAGAATCGATTGTTCTAATACAATAGTTACTAATGTGGTTGTGTTACCACTGCAACAGCTGCTTCACAGTTCACACTGGGCTACATCCGCCCAGTCCGCCCCTTGTCGACTTGGCCCAAGCGAACCATGGAACCCAATGTCAGGAATCCAGGACCCCAATGGCCTTAGCTGATATTCAGGCCTCGATTCCAAGCTGTATCGTATTAATACAGGAGAGATAGAGATGAGGCAGGTAGAAACTAGAGAACCTTGACCTGTAATCAGATATCTTCATGCCTGTTGTTTCCCTTCTTCCTTCTCTAGCTGAGTTTCTTGCAAACAATTTGGTATCAGATTGACTCACCTATCATGGAGCCGGATCCCTCCCACGCGCACTTCATCCGCTTCCGCCATGCCCAGCACACTGACAGACCAGGACCCTAAGGGTTTCCCATAGGGCTGACTACCTGCAAGGAGATAGTGGCCCACAGAATGCCAGGAAGATGCGGATACAACGTGGCGTGGCTTTAAAGGCATGCAAATTAGCCAACTGTTGATGCAGATTTGGCCAACACACAAGCGCTAGAACGCGCGGATCGCAACGATCAGAACAACAACGACGAATCCTGGCGACCGGTTAGACCGGTTGCGCCAACCGGTCAGACTGGTTGGACGCAGAAAACGCTGCGAGACCTAAAACCTCAAACTCGGGAGGGACCCCGTCGGAGCTTGAAGATCTAGCCTTGTCTTAGAGTCGGCAGGCCACCCAAGATGTCCTTGAACACCGTAGAGACGAGCAAAGAACAGCACAAGGTTGGAAAAGCTAGGGTTTGAGAAAAACAAGGAAAATAGTAGATTGATTGATTCGATTGGGTAGAAGGACCCCAATCGGCCATGTCTTTTATATTTATAGGCCGGGAAGGACGTACCCCTTCCAAATCGAGTTACAGACGGACTATACAAATCAAATCTAACCAGATTTGGATTATACAGGACCAGACCGGTCTGACCGGTCTGGTCATACAGGTCGATCCTCGGTAGTTGCCAATTTTGACCGCCAACAGATGCCCCTGCCTTTTTGGTGAGCTTTGCAAGCCAAAACGCAAGTACCAAAAACTACCCTAGTTACATGAATTTACACAGAAAATACAAGGTTAAAAATAATGCTAAGGGCGATACTCTATACCAGTCGTCTTAGTCTTCAAGCGTCTTGCCACACGCTGGGATAATATTTCTTCAAGTATCTTCCATTAAGAGCCCTTGGAAGACGCTCTCCTTGCATCGTCTCCACCATATAAAAATTACTGAAGATAACCTTGATGATCTTGTACGGTCCTTTCCAACTTGGCGACCACTTGCCGAACTTGTTGCTCTTTGTCCCAAGAGGCAATATTGTCTTCCATACCAGCTCACCAACCTGAAAAGATTTGACTCTTACCTTCTTGTTGTAAGCTCTAGCCACCCGAAGTTTGTCTTTCTCAATTTCCTTCAAAGCCTGTAACCGCTTGTCGCTCACTTCATCAATATTATCCGTCATCAAGTCATAGTAGTCAACAACTGTAAGATCATTTTGCTTAGCCAATCTATAAGCGTTCAGATTCACCTCAACGGGCAAAATGGCCTCTTGACCATATACAAGCTCAAAAGGAGTAACCTTAGTAGCACCATGTCTATATATATGATGAGCCCACAATGCTTCAGATAGAACCTCATGCTACCTCCTGGGATTCTCCTCTATCTTCTTCTTGATAAGCTTTATCAAGATCTTATTACTAGACTCGGCCTGACAATTGTCCTGAGCATAGTATGGAGATGAATTGAGTATCTTGATCTTATAAGATTCAGCAAAATCACGTACCTCCTTTGAAATAAATGATGAACCTTGGTCTGTTGTCAAAGTTTGAGGAATACCGAATCTGTGAATAATATGCTCTGTAATAAACTCAATTACCTCCCGATGTGTCATATTCTTCAAAGGATCTGCTTCGGTCCACTTAGTGAAGTAATCCCTAGCAACCAACACGAAGTGATGTCCCTTTGGAGAAGGGGGATTAATCTGACCAATGAAATCCAACTCCCATCCTCTAAACGGCCATGGCTTGATAATAGGATGTACTAATACAGCAGGCACCAACTGAACATTACCAAACCGCTGACATTCTTCATATCCTTTATAATATCTAAAACAATCTGCCATCATATTTGGCCAATAGAAACTGGCTCTCCTAAGCAACCACTTCATTTTAGGAACCGATTGATGCGTACCACAGATGCCTTCATGAACTTCTCCCATAGGAACACGGGCCTGATCAGAATCTAAGCATTTAAGAAGTACATCTTTGGCGGTCCGACGATAAAGCTCATCATCGACCAAAATATATTTAAACGCCAAACATCGAATATTCCTCTCTGCACCATGACCAGGGTCCTTTAAATATATCAGAATAGGCACCCTCCAATTAGCAACCTCGGCCTTCCCTTTGGAATTGGAAACGACGGCCGACTTGCTGTTTTCAGCAGTCTGACCGGTCAGACTGGTTCGTCCAGAACCAGTAACTCGGTTGTTGCTCGCATCGGCTTTCTCATGTTAAAATATTTCTTAGTAACATTGTAGCCAGATGCTTGCTGAGCCAGAGCATTTGCTTCTTATTACTATCTCTCAGAATATGTTGAATTACAAATTCATCGAAGCAAGAAATAATATCAAGGCATCTATCAATATATGCATTTAAAGATCCATTGTAACATTGGCATATCTTGGATACTTACTGCACCACCAGAAGCGAATCACCATAAGCTTCCACATGTTTAACACCCATCGATTCCAAGAATTCCAAGCCAAATAGAAGTGCTTCATATTCAACTTGATTATTCGTGCGCTCTTCTTCTAATCGGTTTGAGAATTCAAAAATAGTGCCACTCAGAGAAATAAGAATGGCACAAATTCCTTGACCATCATCACAAGCCGATCCATCATAGAACAATTTCCGTGGTGTGCAAGTTATATAGCTGACTTCCAAATCATGCTCATCACTAATCCGATGTTCAACAATGAAATGCGCTACAATTTGATCTTTTACAGCTCTTAAAGATTCATAGGCCAAATTATATACGACAAGTGATTAAGCCCACTTTCCGATTCTGCCACTCAAAATCGGCTTTTGTAGCATATGCTTAAGAACATCGGCTTGACAAGTAACTATACAAGTACTTGATAAAAGATAATGTCTCAACTTGTTACAAGCATAATACAATGATAAGCATAATTTTTCAATAAATGTATACCTTGTTTCCGCATCAATAAGCCATCGGCCAACATATGTAATGATATACTGTAACACCCTAATTTAAATTTCAGCATTTTATAATAAATTTAATTGGCTTTATTCAATTTCTTAAGGTTTATTGTGATTAGTCTTGCATTTAATCTAATCTTGAATCACAAGTAATTAAAATTTTCCGTAGGTTTAAATTTTGTTGTTGCATCATGCTGGAGCATTTCTTTATTTGTTTGAGTGAATAAGTTTTTGGATTCAAATTTGTTTGAATTCAATTTATTGTGAGTTAGTAGTATAGGAAATTGAATATAAAAAGGAAAAAACCACAACCCAAACCCAACCCCAGGGAGCCCAGCCACAACCCAGGTTTGGCCCAAACCCAGAGACCAGCCCAGCCCTCCCACACTCTCTCCCCGCTCGGCCCAGGCAAACCCGCGCTTCGGCCCAGCCCGCGCCCTCTCTCTTCTCCCTGGGCCCGCTTCAACCGCGCGCGGCCCAGCAAGCATGCATGCCCAGCACCCCGTTCCCCCCTCAGCGCGTGCTCGGCCCGCGTCGCTCGCGCTCGCCCCGCCGCTGACAAGCCGACCCCACCCGTCATCCCTCTTCTCCCGCTTTCCCCGCTCGCGCACCTGCACCGCCGCGATTCTCGCCGTGATTCGGTTGGGCCTGCACGCCAAGGATCCATGGACCCTTGCCTTCTTAAGCGCCCCAGCCCGCACCCCTAGGAACCCCATCCCCACATCGCAGCGCCGCCCCGCAAACCCTAGCCGCACATCTTGCTCCGCCGAGCCGCCGCACCCCTGCGCCGTCGTGGAGCCGCCGCTCCGCAGCGCCCTAGCCCCTGCAAATCCTCGCGTGAGCTCCGCCTTGGATCCAGGACCAACCCCGAGGTAGCCTTCGTCGAGCTCCGCCACTGTCGCGCCGGGATTTCACCCAAGGCCCGTCGGCGGTAAGTCGAGCCGCCGCCGCAATTCCTCGCCACCAGTGGTGATTTTCATTGATGATATTCTGATCTTCTCCAAGACAGAAGAAGAGCATGAGGAGCATCTGAGACTCGTGTTGCAGAGACTGAGAGAGCATCAGTTGTATGCCAAGTTCAGCAAGTGCGAGTTCTGGATTGACGAGGTTCCATTCCTCGGTCATGTTATCTCTCAGGGAGGCATTGCTGTTGATCCAAGCAAGGTGAAGGATGTGCTCGAGTGGGAGACACCGCAGACAGTGAAGGAAGTCAGGTCTTTCTTGGGCTTAGCAGGATATTATCGGAGGTTCATTGAGAATTTCTCCAAGATCGCGAAGCCTTTGACTTCTTTGCTGGAGAAAAATGTGGTTTTCGTGTGGACTGATGAGCGTCAGAGGGCCTTTGATGAGCTGAAGAAAAGGTTGACTACGGCGCCAGTCCTGACTCTGCCAGACCAGACGAAGAGGTTCACGGTATATTGTGATGCTTCGAAGGATGGTCTTGGGTGTGTTCTGATGCAGGAGGGCAGAGTGATAGCTTATGCTTCACGGCAGTTACGCCGGCATGAGCTGAACTATCCTACTCATGATCTTGAGTTAGCCGCAGTTGTTCATGCTCTGAAGATTTGGAGGCATTACTTGTATGGGCAGCGGTGTGATATCTACACTGATCACAAGAGCCTCAAGTACATTTTCACGCAGAATGAGCTGAATATGCGGCAGAGAAGAGGGCTAGAGTTGGTCAAGGATTATGACCTGGAGATTCACTATCATCCGGGCAAGGCCAATGTTGTAGCAGATGCTTTGAGTAGAAGAAGTTATGTCAACATGGCCGTGGCTTTCCAGATGCCTCCAGAGTTATGCGAGGAGTTCGAGCAGTTGAGTCTGGGCTTCTTGCATCATACTTCCAGTGCAGCATTCGAGGCAGTACCGACTCTAGAGTCAGAGATCAGGCAGCATCAGAAAGATGACGAGAAGCTGCAGGAGATTCGTGAGTTGCTCAAGAAGGGCAAGGCTCCTCATTTCAGAGAGGATGATCAGGGTACTTTGTGGTACAAGAACCGGATCTGTGTGCCAGATGTGAAGGATCTCCGAAAGTTGATTCTGAGTGAGGCCCATGATACAGCATACTCTATCCATCCGGGCAGCACGAAGATGTATTATGATCTGAAGGAACGTTTCTGGTGGTATGGGATGAAGCGTTCAGTGGCAGAGTACGTGGCCATTTGTGACACCTGTCAGCGTGTCAAGGCTGAGCATCAGAGGCCAGCAGGTCTGTTACAGCCTTTGAAGATTCCAGAGTGGAAATGGGAGGAAATCACTATGGACTTCATTGTTGGATTGCCTCGTACTCAGAAAGGGTACAACTCCATTTGGGTAGTAGTGGATCGACTGACGAAGGTTGCTCACTTCATTCCAGTGAACACTACTTACTCCGGTGCTAGACTTGCAGAGTTGTACATCTCTCGGATTGTCTGCTTGCATGGTGTGCCCAAGAAGATCATATCTGACAGAGGGTCTCAGTTCACTTCTCGGTTCTGGGAGCAGCTCCATGATTCGTTGGATACGAAGCTGCGTTTCAGTACGGCTTATCACCCTCAGACAGATGGGCAGACAGAGAGAACCAACCAAGTGTTGGAGGATATGCTGAGAGCTTGTGCTATTCAGTACGGTACTAGTTGGGATAAGTGCCTGTCATATGCTGAGTTCTCATATAACAACAGCTATCAGGCCAGTCTGAAGAAGTCTCCCTTCGAGGCATTGTATGGCAGAAAATGCAGGACTCCTCTCTATTAGGATCAGATTGGTGAAAAGCAGCTCTTTGGCCCTGAGATCATAGATGATGCAGAGCAGATGGTTCAGGCTGTGCGAGAAAATCTGAGGATTGCACAGAGCAGACAGAAGAGCTATGCTGATGGCAAACGGAGAGATCTGACTTTCAGTGTCGGTGATTATGTGTACCTGAAGGTGTCTCCGATGAGAGGAATCCGCAGATTTAATGTCAAGGGAAAGTTAGCACCTCGGTATGTGGGGCCATTCAAGGTGCTAGAGCGGAAAGGCGAAGTTGCTTATTGCCTAGAGTTACCTCTCAGCCTCTCAGGAGTTCATGATGTCTTTCATATATCTCAGCTGAAGAGGTGTCTACGAGTACCCGAGGAGCAGGCACCTCTGGATGGAGTCGATGTCCAGGAAGATCTGACTTATACTGAGCATCCGGTGAAGATTCTGGAGACATCAGAGAGGGTTACGCGGAACAAGCGCATCAAGATGTGCAGAGTTCAGTGGAGTCACCACAGTGAAGCTGAGGCTACTTGGGAGCGAGAAGATGAGTTGAAGAAGACATATCCAGATCTCTTTGCTAGCCAGCCCAGCTAAATCTCGGGACGAGATTTCTTTAAGGGGGTAGGGTCTGTAACACCCTAGTTTAAATTCCAGCATTTAATAATAAATTTAAATGGCTTTATTCTATTTCTAAGGTTTATTGTGTTTAGCCTTGCATTTAATTTAATTTTGTTTCATAAGTATTAAAATTTTGCCATAGGTTTAAATTTTGTGTTGCATTCATGCTGGTGCATAGCTTTTAATTGATTGAGTGTGGTTTGAATTCAAATTGGTATTTGAATTCAACCTTTGTTTGAGCTAGAAATAGAAAAGATTAGAAATAGAAAAGGCAAAACCCAAAACCCAGCCCAACCCGAAACCAAAACCCAACCCAGTCCGGCCCATCACTTGCCCCTTACCTTTTCCCCTTTTCCCTCCCTGGCCACCCGATCCAAGACCGACGGTCTAGATTAGATCTAGACCCGAGCCTCCTTGAGCCCTCAGATCGAGATCTGACGGTCCCGATCTGAAGATACCGGTTCGGCCCGGATGTTTTTCTAAAGAGCCCCTCCCTTTATTGCAAATCAACCCGCGGTCCTGATCTATTCAAAAGTATTTACGCAGAGGTCCTGTTTTTATTCACTTAAGCCCCTGATCTTTCTAAATATCGAACCCGCGGTCCAGAGTTGTAGTTTTTGCACGTTGGACCCTAGATCTTTAGTTTAATTATGTTTCAGTCCCTGGTTTTTGTAGAAAAGCCCTTGGAACTCCAGTTTTCTTACAAATAAGCCCCTGAACTTTGTTTTAGGCCTAGTTTATGCGTTTTAGCTCCGTTTTTAGCGTTCTTTATATCCACGCGATCGTTGTAACGAGTAGAATAGTTTTAGCTTAGTTTTTCTTGCTGTTGTTATGTATTGATGTACTGTTTCTTAGTTTTTGTTAATGTTTGTTTGTATGCTTATTTTCGTGCTTTGTTTTGGCCATGTGTTCGTGAGTAGACGTTGATCCATCTGAGGAGCCCCAGTACCAGTACCCGGAGCAGCCGTCTTCGGAGCACTTTGAGCAGCAGCAGGAGCAGTACGAGGAAGGCAAGTATAACATGAACAACCCATCACTTTTAAATACATTTTCATACTGCATTTTAATATTGTATGCCTTTAAGGATTTCCTAGCCACTTTATATCCTTTATATATGCCTTTGGGTTGCATTTTGGTTAGTTGTGCTAGGTTGCTGCGCTATAACACACCTTGGTCCTTTTTAATTAAATTGATTAATGGTTTACTTGAATTTAATTCTGAGAGTGGCACTCTGTGTGGCTTGAGTGGCTCACGTCTCGTTAAAATTGGCTTTTGCTAGAAACATGGTTTAGGGGGCCAGCACGGTGCTTACTGCCTGGTTGGCCACTCTCCATAAGGACCGGTTCATAGAGCGACAACCTGGGACAACAGCGCTACCACAAGGCTAGAATGGGATAGACTTGGCGTAATAATTAGATCTTTTTGGTTTGGAGTAACTTACCTGCGGGGCAAGAGTAGTAAGCTTCAATGGTCCCTGCTCCTCCGGCTTGGTCTGTGCTTGGATTGCGCTCCTGTACTTGTACCCCTGGAGGTGGGCCCCATCGTCGCCGACCTAACTCTCGCGGTTACGCCTTACCAACGAGATTCTTTTTAAAGGCCTCGTAGTGAGTCGCTGGCCATCTCACCTAAGGAAGTGTGATGAACAACTGGCGTAGCTCACGACTTGTGGGTAAAGATGTGCAACCTCTGCAGAGTGTAAAACTGGTATACTAGCCGTGCTCACGGTTATGAGCGGCCCAGATCCTCCTTTTGATTAGTGAAGTTATCTCCTTCCGACGAGGGAGGTGCTTCTCGGGGTTTACCTTGGTGGCTTGGTTTCGGTTTGGTTCTCAGTAGTTTCTTAATTAATTCTGATTAATTACTATGTAACCGGGTTAATGGTAATTCATCAACTCATAGTAAATAGCTTTAATAAAATTTTGCCAACACTTAAAAGCTAATGCAGTTGAGTTAGCCAGCCTAGAGCCTCATAGTTTGTGTTATACTTGTTGAGTACAAGTTGTGTACTCACTCTTGCCTCTTCTCTACTTTTTCCTCTTGGCTACGCTACTGCTGCTCAGTTCCTGCCGACACGAGGGAGTTCGTCCAGCGTTACCAGGACTACGAGGACTTCTAGGTGCTTCGTCTCCCAGTCGACGTCCCTGTGGCGCCCTGCTTCAGCTTCGGAGAGCTTTATTCGTATTTTGTACTTCGCTTCCGCTGTATCAGACATTTTTGTCATTATTGTAATAAATAACATTCGTATTCGCTTTATTATGACTTTTTACGTGATATGTGCTATGATATACTGTTCATTCTGTTGTATATACGTGTGACTTGATCCTGGCACGTATATGATTGCTCGGTTTATGCTCTTTTATAAACCGGGTGTTACACTTTTGCATGCAGTTCCGTAGACCGTAGCCCTCTGTAGCAGCCGGTGCACCGCACGTCGGCGAGCTCCGTTGCGCCGAGCCGCCCCCACCGCCGCGCGCCCCTCCCCGTACCCCGTAGCGCCCCGACGAGTGCCCCAGTGGCTTACTCGTACCACGGGCATGCTCCAGAGCCCTGCCGCGGCCCGAATCAGCCACGGGAAGGCCGGATTCGGCTTTCTCCGGCGCTGCGCCGCCGCGGGAGTTCGTCTCTGGCGAGTTCCGCCGCCGCCCGCGTGCCCTTTTGCCCAGATCCGTCCGATCAGGAGTGTGCGGCCACGATTAGATCCAGATCCTATCTGTTCTGAGCCACTTGATCCAAATCCAACGGCCCAGGGTCGCGCGTACCGGTTCGGCCCGTCACATTTATTAAAGAGACCCTGAGTTTTATCAAATTCAACCCGCGGTCCAGCTTTAGTCAAACATAATTACAGTTAGGTCTTGTTTTTTTTGTTTTAGCCCCTGAGCTTTGTAGGAATAGCGCCCGCAGTCCAAACTTTGAGTTTTTGCACGCTAGCCCTTAGATCTAACCGTTAATTATGTTTTAGTCCCTGGTTTTTGTGCAGAATCCCCTGGAACCTTAGTTTTTCTCGCTAAGAAGCCCCTAGAACTTGTTTTCAGCCTAGAATATGCGTTTTAGCTCCGTTTTAAGCGTTCTTTATATCCACGCGCTTGTTGTAATGCGTAGAATAGTTCTAGCCTAGTTTTGTATGCTGTTTTCATGTATTGTTGTACTGTTTTGTAGTTTTTGCTAGTGTTTGCTTGTATGCTTATTGTTGTGCCTTGTTTTGGCCATGTGTTCGTGAGTAGACGTTGAGCTACCGGAGGAGCCCCAGTACCAGTACCCGGAGCAGCCATCTTCCGACCAGTTTGAGCAGCAGCAGGAGCAGTACGAGGAAGGCAAGTATAATATGAACACCACCTATCATTTTAAATACATTTTCATACTGCATTTTAATACTGTATGCCTATAAGGATTTTCCTAGCCACTTTATATCCTTTATATATATCCCTTGGGTTGCATTTTGGTTAGTTGTGCTAGGTGCCGCGCTATAACACATAATGGTCCTGTTTAATTAATTTGATTAATGGTATATGCAACTTAATTCTGAGAGTGGCCCTCTGTGTGGCTTGAGTGGCTCACTTCTCATTAAAATGGGTTTTTGTTAGAAACAAGGTTTAGGGGGCCAGCACGGTGCTTACTGCCTGGTTGGCCACTCTCCATAAGGACTGGTTCATAGAGCGACAACCTGGGACAACAGCGCTACCACAAGACTGGAATGGGACGGTCTTGGCGTAATAATTAGGTCTTTTTGGTTTGGAGTAACTTACCTGCGGGGCAAGGGTGGTAAGCTTCTATGTCCCTCGTACTGAGTGGCCTCGTCTGTGGTATTCTTGACGCCCACTAGACCTGCTCCATAGTCGCCGATCCAACCCTCGCGGTTATTCCTTACCAACGAGATTCGTTGTAAAGGCCTCGTAGTGAGTTTGCTAGTCATCTCACCTAAGGAAGTGTGATGAACAACTAGCGTAGCTCACGACTTGTGGGTAAAGATGTGCAACCTCTGCAGAATGTAAAACTGGTATATTAGCCGTGCTCACGGTTATGAGCAGCCTAGATCCTCCTTATGATTAGTGGGGTTAACTCCTTCCGACGAGGGGGTGCCTCTCGGGGTTACCTTGGTGGTTTTGTTTTGGTTCTCAGTAGTAACATGATTAATTTTGATTAAATACTATGTAACTGGGTTAATGGTAATTCACCAACTTGTAGTAAACAGTTTTAAAAAAATTATGCCAATACTTAAAAGCTAATGCAGTCAGCCAGCCAACCTATAGCCTCATAGTTTGTGTTATACTTGTTGAGTACGAGTTGTGTACTCACCCTTGCCTCTTCTCTACTTTTTCCTCTTGGATACGCTACTGCTGCTCAGTTCCTGCCGACGCGAGGGAGTTCGCTCAGCGCTACCAGGACTATGAGGACTTCTAGGCGTTTGTCTCCCAGTCGACGTCCCTGTGGCGCCCTGCTCAGCTTCGGAGAGTTTTTATCGTATTTGTACTTCGCTTCCGCTGTATCAGACATTTTGTCATTAATGTAATAAATAACATTTCGTATTCGCTTTATTATATCTTTTACGTGATATGTGTTATGATATACTATTCATTTTGTTGTATATACGTGTGACTTGATCCTAGCACGTATATGATTGCTCGGTTTATGTCCTTTTTATAAACCGGGTGTTACATATACTCTTTTCCTTCGGTTTCTTGAGTCAAAACAACACCAATGACTTTGTCTTCTGCAGCCACATAAAGCCTAAAAGGAGTACCTCTCTTAGGCCCCATGAGAATCGGTGGTGAAGACAAATATTTCTTAATCTTCTCAAAAGCTTCTTGCTGTTCTGCCCAAAAGTAAATTCAGCTTCATCTTTCAACCGAAGAATAGGAGTAAAAGCATCTATCTTTCCGGACAAATTAGATATAAACCTTCTCAAGAAATTCACTTTGCCCAGAAACTTTTGCAAGTCTTTCTTGCAAGCAGGAGCCTCTACTTTCTTCATGGCTTCAATTCTTTTTGGATCAATCTCTATGCCCTTCTCATGAATAATAAAACCTAAGAATTTCCCAGCCGATACACCAAAAGCACACTTGAGTGGGTTCATCTTTAATCCATACTAACGCATCCTCTCAAGAGCAAGACTTAAATCAGCTAAATGATGACTCATGCCGGCCGATTTAATCACAATATCATCAATATAGACCTCCAATATAATACCAAGTAAATCATGGAAGATCAAATACATAGCTCTTTGATAAGTAGCACCAGCATTCTTTAATCCAAAAGTCATAACAACCCACTCAAACAAACCAACAAAGCCAGGACATCTAAAGGCCATTTTAGACGTATCTTCTTCGGCCATAAATATTTGATTATAACCCGCATTACCATCAAGAAAACTGATAACACGATGTTCAGAAGCCTCATTGATCAACATATCGGCTATAGGCATATGATATTTGACAGGGGCTGTTGGCGTTCGTATGCCCAATAGAATAGATATTCTGCAAGCACACATAATCACCGCTGTAGCACTTCACCTTGGAGTATTCCAGGGTATCGTATTTTTCCTTAGGGAAGCACTATGGTAAAGAATATCGTAAATCGAATGATAACCGTACTAGCTTCATCGACCGTCTGACTAGACGGGGGTAAGCCAGATAGGTAAGCGGGATAAATGGCCAGACGATGACTAAATGACACACGGAGATTCTAATCCTTAGAGAGGTAGCAGCTGGGAGGATAACGAGCGAGGTAAAACTCCTGATACACTTCTGAACTATCGAGCTAGACTCTCTAGATCAGACTAAACACCTAGCTAGTTCTTGGGAAAGCAGAGCTTACTTCGGCGGCTGGAAGAGGAAGGACTTCAGAAAGGGATGAGAGGGGATTCCAACAGCAACCTGCACTACTGCTATGAAAACTCCCGAACGTGGTGGACTACAAAGGATGGATAGGGCTGTCACCACCTACCGACTACCACAATGGTTCCGTGGGGTGGAACACACTTTCTAGCTAATACTAAGGTCAGACACCACATCTGCACTCGGTGTTAGGATTTCTCTCGAGGCCTTCGAGAGAAATCTTCCTCAACCTAGAGCACTAATTTGAGATACTCTGGTCCGGGCGAGAAAACCCGTAAGATATGTTCCCGAGCACTAAGAAAGATAAATTAGCCTAAGCTAAATGAAAACTTCCGTGCTCAAGCTGAACACTCAGACTTGAGTATATAAAAGACTACAGAAAGTAAAGCTTGACTCAGAAAAGTAAAAAAGATAATTTATATTGATAATGTCAAAAGAAAGATACAAGAGCTATACCAGACGTCCAACAACTCCGGAATCCCGAGTAAGCTCGACTCGACTCTAACTCCCAAGCTACTAACCTACTCTAGAAAGTGCAAGTGAAGAGAGAAGAGCTCCAATGGTGTGTCTTGAAGTGATGGATGGTGCCTTCTATTTATAGCCTTCCAAGGTCGGTTCACGACCGGTATTGTAGGTAGCGTCGGTTGAAAGAAGGTAAGACGGTTGAGCGTAGCTTCCACACCAAGACCCAGCCTGAGAGGCTTCCAAGTGGGCCTAGCCGGCCTGGGGATCCCACGATGTGGCCACCGACTTTCGGACAATGGCTCTGATCTTCTCCTAGAGACGGTTGACGGTTGCTTCAGCTCCACGGTTGCAGGTGCTAGGCCGACCGGCCTAGGGGAGGTCGGCCGGCCTCCCTCTGGCCCATCTCGGCCTCTTGTTTTGCCGAGGCTTCACTCCTTATTTGTGCATTGTCCAGGGAAGTGGGTCACTGAATTCTTATTGATCTTGGGCTGCTTTGTGGGTCTTTGAACCAATGTTAATGCCTTTCGGTGCATCCAATTGAACCGAGGCCCAACCCTTAACTTAGAGCCTCATGAGTGTGTCTCATTGCCATTGGATTGAAGTCGGGGCCATGTTCTTGAAGGTGCCATGCCGGCCGGCCTAGGAGAGACCGCCCGTCCTAGGATTTTCCCCATTTCTGCTCATTTTTGGTACATCTGCTCCTACAATCAGAACTCATCCAAAACTTGTGGAACTCGTTAAAAATAAACAAAATATGAATGGAATATATTGTAAAACTCATGTTATTCCCGAGAAGTTGACGGCTAGAATGTGAATTTATGGCCGTCAACACCCCCCCAAGCTTAAACTTTTGCTCGTCCTCGTGCAAAGCTTAAACTGAGGCTCGGTGGATCAGGTGTTGTGTGAATATTCACCCCCTTGCAGGTACCTTGTGCATAGCATATTACTCTTCCTATCTGTACTTATGAAAAGTTGGCTCATACCTAAGGTTCTGGAAGATGGGGCGTATTTGTTTTTCATCCCTCGGTCTTGGGCGGTTGTTGTACTGAACAAACTTCACCGGAATGTTCCCTGCTACCTGTTCAGGTTTCCAGCTTGGATTTTTTTGCAAGAATTTTTTTTCAAAAGAGGTTCAAATTTCCCAATGGTACTCTCGAGTCGCTCGAAGTGTATGATCCTCTCCTATGGTCGAGATATCTGACCATGTTCTTCCTACCTCTAAAGTTGATATGTGGAGTTATGGGTAGGAAGATGTTTGCATACCTTGGTTACCTGTATTGCTCAGCCGAAGGGTGATCCATACCAGGGTTGGTACTTAGCCAAATTCAGGTCTCCTGGAACATGGGATATTTGGAGGGTATGAAGGGATGAAGTGGATAGCTTCCCATTTGAATTTATTTGAATTCTATTATTTGCAACTCTTTGGGATGGAGAGTGGGCTTTTCATTCTCTCTCTCTCTTTTTTAAAGAAGATAGCCCCACTCTCCCTTGCTAATATATCTTGAATTCTTTGGAGTTTTGAATGGGAAGCTTTTGTGGAATGGACTGTGGTGTTGAGATTGTGATCGCGGGGGAGTATAACTGGCAAAAGTGGATGTCAATACCGGGAGTGGGTGACTGACCGGCCAGATATGGTTGGGCTAACAAATGGTGAATTTTTATGGGATGAAGACCTGTAGATGGCAAGTACCATTCCCAAAGTGGATGCACCATTCGACAAAGCTCAAAGTAACTTCAGATAGCTCAAACGGTTTATGCAATATAAGGCTCTGGATGAGTCATTTTAACCATGGGAAACCTTCACCAAAATTTTAGTTTTAAAAGAATTCCGAGGGGTTCCCTACTAGAGCAAGCAGTTTAAATTCCGGTTTGGGCTATCTCGAATCCCGCAACAACTTAGACTTCAGAAATTAAACTCATGCCCCAACTAGTACAGGTACTAGGAGAGTAAAAAGCTGTAAACGAGGCACATACAGGGTTTAAACAGAGCAACTATTCTTCATTTCCAAAGTGAGAGCTTACACGGATTTCCACTCATATACATTTTATTCAAAGCATGGAAATATTTTTGGGGGTTTTTGTTATGAGATTATTTATTTATTACTACTATTATTATTTTTGTTTGTTTTTTTCTAGCATGGCTGCTGAATAGAAAGAACGGGTTCGATGACTTACCTAGTGGTGTGACCCCCCAAAGCTTCGATGAAGCTCAGTCCTCCTCATCGGAGTCCTGCTCTACCTCATCGGGGTCCTCCTCCTCATCATCCTTGTCCTCATCATTGTCATCGTTGTTCTCCTCCTCGTCGTCGTCATTGTTCTATTCGGGCGGCTGGTATGGCTGGTACGGCTGGGACTGCTGATAGTCCAGCCCAAGGTGGATGAAGACGTTCGAGACGTCGTACTACAAAGCGGAGGTCAACCCCTAGCTCTCCTGAGTGAGCTGGGTGTTGTGTGCCATCATGTCCTGCATCTGCTACTGCTGTGTACTAAGGGTACTGATGCGGTTCGAAAGGTCCGTGATGCTCCGGAGAATCGGGTCCTCATAGTTGAAGCGTGCCGACGATGAAGGACCCCATCTGGGGACCATAAGACGAATGCATACCTGCGGGGTAGTACGGTCCTTGACCTCCGGCGAATCCACTACTGCCGGCCTGATAAAGGTCATAGTTATAATGCCCATACACCTCTTTGAAGCTCATGTTTTCTGTGGACGGCCCCGGTTGTGCCAAGGCATGAACCAGGGGTGTCCGTCGTGATGGACCTGCTCCGTCCTGCCCGCGCCGGGTCCTGCTCCTTGTCTGTGGACCTGCAACACTCTGACGTGCGGGTTCTCTTTTCTCCATCTGCAATGTTAGACTTTTCACCGAGTAGAGAGAGAGTCTCAGGCATGGAAGCTCGATCTCCCTATCATACCCGGGGTAACACATAAAGAGAGAATTGCTTGGCCCTTCCCGCATCATGTGCCCTTGGACAAAATGCTCAAGACCGACCTCATATCTATATGCCTCCGTCTCATGCAAGAAAGTGACTTCGGCGCCATCCATCGCTTTAACATACTTCGCCACACGGGTGACCAGTGGGGTTATGTCGATGGGGCTTTTGGCTGTAATCATCTTCTGCTAATGAGCAAGCATGCTCCGGACGGGCGAAAAGCGAATCTTGTTTGCCATAGCATACAGACACTGCAGGTCAGGCAAGCTGCATAGGTGAAGGTTTGTGCGAGAGTGCACAACCATGGCGAGCCACTTGGCAAGAAACCTCAGAGTAGGATTATGAATTGTGACTATGCTGTTCTTGCTACTCACGGGTTCATTAGAAATTTCACTCCACCAAGAGCTACGGTCATACTGATAACGCTCAACAAGTGTGTTGGGGTCTAAGATGCATCTTTTGTTAAAACCCAAAGCAACACTAAACTGTTGGAGAGTCATTTCAAATTGTTCGTTAAAGAACCGAAAGTAAACTTTAGTTTCAGTGCTGGTTTCTTCATCGGTAAGAGACATAAGAAATTCCATGGTTAAGAGATGCGAACCTGGCTCAACAATGTCGGCGAAGTTCTCCCATCCGACTGCAGTGGAGGCTTGGTTCATGTCTTGCAAGAGCCCCGTCATGATGGGAAAGCGGGTTTCGATCCTCTTGGCATGTGCATAGGTTTGCCTCTTCAGTAGCTCGAGTGCTTGCCGCTCGTAGTCGTTCTTGTAGATGATTTGTTGAACCATCGTTAAGATCCTGACGCAGAAGCGGCTTCGTGGGACTGTGGGAATTTCTTCTTCTTCCTGGGATGTGTGTGAACAGTGACCGGAGTCGACCGACATGCTATCCCGAGAAGAAGATGAACTCAGCGAGCTTCTCGATCTTCTCGAAAATGTCTTCTTGACCTTCTCCTTGGCTCGAGTTATCATGGTGCCTGCAAAAGGTTAGTACGAGCAATACCCGAAGGAAACAAGAAATTAAGAGGAGGGTTAGCATTAGTCGTTAGTCATTCTTGCAGGGCGTTTAAACCACCACAAACATTCGATGTTCAGCGTGCCATGAATTTATTTAAAAGGAAAATATTTTTATGTTTTCTGGTTTATGAACTTCACTAATTACTATGCAAATTTTATTTTGGGGTGATCTAGCACTTGAGTCCTTTACTTAATCAACTCAAAAGAGCTCAATTAAGCAAAGAAACTCAATGAAGGGAGAAGAGATTAAGGAGCTCGGGCTATGGCAAGTGTACCTGAGCTTCTGGTGCACCGAGGGACGTCGGGCTCGCTGGCTTTTATAGCCGAGCGCCAGGGCCAGGCCGGTCGGCCTGGGGCAGGCCGGTCGGCTCCTGCGCGGTGGCCGTCGCACCACGTCATTGGTCTAGTGCTTAGGCTTGCAGGTGTTGATGCCGGCGTCAGTGGTGATGGGACGTCAGCGGAGGGCAGAGGCTGGCTGGCCTGCATGGGGCCGCGCGGCCTGGCCCCAGCACGTTGAGTGCTTATCCCTTTGTCCCTTTGCTTCGTGCTTAATCAAAGTTCCCACTCCCTGTTGCTACCTGCCAGAGAAGAGAAAGGTGGGGCCAGCCGGCCTAGGTGAGGCCGGCCGGCCTGGTACTCGGCCAAACTTTTTCGAAATTTTTTGTGAAGTTCTATGGGTGAAAAACTTTCAAATTGTAAACATGCATTGGTTAAAATTCAAACATGATTATGCAAGATGAGAAGAAAATTTATGCAAGGAAAAATGAAACTATCCTATATGCATGCAATCATGGATACATGCCACGTACCTCATGGCGAGGGCTCGGGTTTTGAGTCCGGAGCCGGACTCTCCGTTCCTTTGGTTTGATTGTCGTCGCCAGATGGAGTCTTGGGCGATGACACTTTCTTCCGCCACACTTTCTTAGGTGTGGGTTGTGTTTTGACCTTTGCTTCCTGTGATTCCAGAAATTTCTTACGCTGGATCTGTCGTTTGGCATTCCTATGATTGTGAAGCTTGATTTGCTTCGCTTCCTCTTGAATTCGTAACTCCACCTAAATTCGTAGACTTTCCATGAACGTAATGAGGGCTTCAATGTTCAGAAGCGACAGTTTCTTCATCTCTTTTTCGGGTTTCTTCTTCCGATGGACATCTTTGACTTGTGAGCATTGTTCGACCTTCGGTTTGAAGGCGAACTTCTCCTACTGGCCATTAATGTTGAGCTGAATTTATCTAGCTCCAACATCAATATGGGCGTTTGCTGTGCTCAAGAATGGCCTGCCCAGGATGAGCGGCATCTTGGAGTCGACTTCCATGTCGAGTATGACAAAATCGACGGGAATGAAGAAATTCCGGATTTTCACCAGGATATTCTCTGCTATTCCCATGGGATAGCAGACTGTTTGGTCTGCTAGCTGCAAACACATGGCAGTAGGGGCAAGTGCATGATGGTTAAGTTTGTCATAAACTACCTTTGGCATGACACTGACGCTTTCTCCCAAGTCGCAGAGGGCGTTCGAAAAGTGTTAAGTCCCGATCGAGCAGGTGATGGTAGGGCAGCCTGGGTCTTTCTTCTTCACCAGGAGAGGGTCGAGTATAGCTGCGCTACACTCTTCAGTTAACTGCACGACCTCAGCGGTGGGCAATGTCCCCCTTGTTTCCAAGAATATCCTTGATATACTTGGCATACGTGGGTACCTGCATAGCATCAAGAAGCGGTATATTCACATATAGCTTCTTGATTACCTCGACGAATTTGCCGAATTGTTCGTAGGCCACTGGCTTCCTTATCTGCTCCGAAAATGGTAATGCAGTTGTGTCGCGATAGTCCCGTGAAGTTCTCGGGGGTTCCACGGGGTCTTCCTGGGTAGAAGAAGTGTTGGATTCGACAGCCTCCTCCTGCGCTTCGTCTTCAATTTTGGTATGGCTAGCGGTTACGATCTTCTGCTGCTTCCCTGCATCCTTTGGAAAAGGTGGCTCATACGTGATCTTACCACCACGTGTGGTCACCGCACTAACAGTTTCCTTTGAGGGTACTTCCGGTTGCCTAGGCAGTTTCCCCACATTAACGTTAGGACAAGAAGATGCAAGTTGAGCTACTTGGGATTCTATCATTTTATTAAAGCTCAGTTGGTTCTTAATAACAGAATTGAATCCCTCTAGTTGTGCAGCCATAGATTCTAGGATCTTGTCATTAGCAAGAAATTTCCTACTAATGTTATCATTGATTTGCTTTTGGCCGTACACTAGGTCTTTTAATGTGGGCTGAAAACTATTATTAAAATTTATACCTTGTTGTTGACCGAAGGGGAGGTTGGGCTTGGAGTTCCAACCCTGCTGAGGACGAAATCCTGAGTTGGGATTATTGTTGCTCCCAACGAAGTTTGCGTCCTCTTGAGTTAATGGGCATGAAGTGCCCGAGTGCCTAGTCTCGCCACTTGTTTCGAATGTCCTACGAGACTCTGAAACCTGATTAACCTCCTAATGCGGAGATTCCAGCTTCTTCATCAGAAGTTCCAACTTGGTAGCTAATATATCGACCGTGTCGATCTGATGCACGCCCCTGGGACGGGCTGGCTGCCTTTCTCCTTTCCAACTTTGGTTGGAAGCTATCTTGTCAATCAGCGCCTTTGCTCCCACAACATCGAGAGAAAGGAAGGAACCACCTGCTGCTGCATCAACATGGTCCTGGGCTTGCTGATTCACGCCATGGAAGAAGTTCTGAATCATCAGCCACTCTTCTATGCCGTGGTGTGGGCATGCTTGAATGTACTCCTCGAGACGTACCCAGACTTCCGGGATGGTCTCATCTGGTAATTGCTGAATTCCGGTGATCCTGTTCCGGAGGGCGTTGGTCTTGCCCACTGGAAAATACTTTGCTAGGAATGCATTTGAACAAGCTTCCCATGTAGTAAAAGCTTCCTTGTTGGAATAGAACCACGTCTTGGCCTTCCCGAGCAGTGAGAACGGGAAAAGGCGAAGACGGACGTCATCCAGAGTAGTTCCTCTGGGGTTGATAGTGTTACTCACCTCCAGGAAGTTTTGGAGATGGGCATTGGCATCCTCGGATGCCTTTCCGTAGAACAGACTTGCTTGGACCATGTTCACGAGTCCAGTCTTCAGCTCAAAGCCGTTATTGCCGGCTTGGTTGATGTTCAATCCAGTAGGAATGTGGCTACTGGACGGGGCAGAAAACTGGCAGAGAGTCTTCTGAGCCATGGATGAGGATGATGAAGTGGAGGGTGAACTGACAGGTCAAGTGAGTCTCTTCTGAGGTGGGACGACGCGGCGTCCCACAATTCTCCCAATTCTTTCTAGATTTGGGTGAAAGTTACTTGGTAGGTCGAAACCGGTCATGCACTGCTCTGTATCGATCAAAAGATAGAGAGAGCAATGGTAAGCCCGCTAGAGTTAGTGGCACAAACTAGTAGAGTTTATCAAACTATCTACGATATCTTTAGCCAATTGCTTCCCCGGCAACGGTGCTAGAAATGCTTGTTGGCATTTCGTATGCCCAATAGAATAGATATTCTGCAAGCGCACAAAATCACCGCTGTAGCACTTCACCTTGGAGTATTCCAGGGTATCGTATTTTTCCTCAGGGAAGCACTGTGGTAAAGAATATCATAAATCGAATGATAACTGTACTAGCTTGATCGACCGGCTGACTAGACGGGGGTAAGCCAGATAGGTAAGTGGGACAAATGGCCAGACGATGACCGAATGACACACGGAGATTCTAATCCTTAGAGAGGTAGCAGCTGGAAGGACAACGAGCGAGATAAGACTCCTGATACACTTCTGAACTATCGAGCTAGCCTCTCTAGATCAGACTAAACACCTAGCTAGTTCTTGGGAAAGCAGAGCTTACTTCGGCGGCTGGAAGAGGAAGGACTTCAGAAACGGATGAGAGGGGACTACAACGGCAACCTGCACTACTGCTATGAAAACACCCAAACATGGTGGACTACAAAGGATGGATAGGGCTGTCACCACCTACTGACTACCACAACGGTTCTGTGCGGTGGAACACACTTTCTAGCTAACACTAAGGTCAGACACTATGTGTATACTCAGTGTTAGGATTTCTCTCTAGGCCTTCGAGAGAAATCCCCCTCAACCTAGAGCACTAACTTGAGATACTCTAGTCCGGGTGAGAAAACCCGTAAGATAAGTTCCCGAGCACTAAGAAAGTTAAATTAGCCTAATCTAAAGGAAAACTTCTGTGCTCAAGCTGAACACTTAGACTTGAGTATATAAAAGACTATGGAAAGTAAAGCTGACTCAAAAAAGTAATGAAGATAACTTATATTGATAATGTCAAAAGAAAGATACAAGAGCTATACCAGACTTTCGACGACTCCGGAATTCCGAGCAAGCTCGACTCGACTCTAACTCCCAAGCTACTAACCTACTCTAGAAAGTACAAGTGAAGAGATAAGAGCTCCAATGGTGTGTCTTGAAGTGATGGATGGTGCCTTCTATTTATAGCCTTTCAAGGTCGGTTCACGGCCGGTATTGCAGGTAGCGTCGGTTGAAAGCATGTAAGACGGTTGAGGGTAGCTTCCATGCCAAGACCCAGCCCGAGAGGCTTCCAAGTGGGGCCGGCCGGCCTCCCCTAGGCCGGCCGGCCTGCTGATCCCACCACGTGGCCACCGACTTTCGGACAATTGCTCTAATCTTCTCCTGGAGACGGTTGACGGTTGCTTCAGCTCCACGATTGCAGGTGCTAGGCCGGCCGGCCTAGGGGAGGCCGGCCGGCATCTCTCTGGCTCATCTTGGCCTCTAGTTTTGTCGAGGCTTCACTCCTTATTTGTGCATTGTCCAGGGAAGTGGGTCACTGAATTCTTCTTGATCTTGGGCTGCTTTGTGCATCTTTGAACCAATGTTAATGCCTTTCGGTGCATCCAATTGAACCGAGGCCCAACCCTCAACTCAGAGCCTCATGAGTGTGTCTCATTTCCACTGGATTCAAGCCGGGGCCATGTTCTTGAAGGTGCCAGACCGCCCGGCCTGGGATTTTGCCCATTTCTGCTCATTTTTGGTACACCTGCTCCTGCAATCAGAACTCATCCAAAACTTGTGGAACTCGTTAGAAATAAACAAAATAAGAATGGAACATAGTGTAAAGCTCATGTTATTCTCGAGAAGTTGACGGCTAGAATGTGAATTTATGGCCGTCAATAGGGGCGTAAACTCGGGACCCCTAACGGGCCTGACTCGAACAATGAAAGCCCAGCAAGCCCCTTGTGCTGGCCACGGTGCGGCCCACCAACTGGTGCGGGCAATTGCCATGCTTCATAAGCCAGCGCGGCTGAAGGATGGGCTTCTAGGGACACGTGGAAGCCCACCGACCTAATACCCCGGGTCAGCGCCGTGCTGGACGACCTGGGCCGTGCGTTCCAAAACTGCCGCTCCGCACGTCGGACGTGCCGGTCAAGCCAGGCCCCCGTACAGGCTCCACGACGCCCGTTCCTCCCTTCGCGCAGTGTGGCCAGGGGCTACAGGGCCCCCTGACAGGGGAACAGTGCGACCCGTACAGGCCCCGCGACGCTACGGGAGAGGGCGTCAACGAGCATCGCCTCCCGTGCCGTAATGATGGTCACCCCTGCACAATACTCCATTATGTCAGCGAGTGTGACCGGACAGCTCTGCCTGACCACGGTAAGGCACTGTTGGTGTTTACCGCCAAGCCTGCTCAGGAATACCCGTAGCAGTAAGGTTTGTAGGTAGGGATTGACTGCTCTGGAACTCGATGGTGCAAGGAACACAAAGATTTAGATGTGTGCGTAATACCCTACGTCATATGTGGTTGTTTGTATTGCCTTAGGTGTTGATGATGTTTTGAGGGGGGTCCCTACCCGCCCTTATATATCCGGGGGGGACAGGGTTACATGGAAAGTCCTAGACGAGTACAGTTGGAGTCCTACTACAACAAAATCGGGTAGTTTCCTTTGTACTGTAGCTAGTTCTATGCCCATTCGGATAGTTACAAGAGAAGTAAGGTACATCCATGAGCTATCCCTTATTCTAGAACATTATATGCCTATAAGCAGTCCCGCGCTGCCCCGAGTCTGACACGCCCCCGAGCTCTTCGTATTGGAGTCCTGCAGGCATCGAGTACTTGGCCGGGCGTCTTCGAGTACTTCATGTAGTCAGAACGTCGTTCTGGTTGCTTCTGGGCCTTCCTTCAGGTACGTCGAGTAGTCCTCCAAGTACTTCCGGTTGCTCCGAGGCTGTGAGGTGCTCAAGCCCCGAAATCTTGATCATATATGGTGCGCGAAGTACTCGCACTCCATATGGAGTAGCCCCCGAGCCTTAGGTTGAATCGCAGAATCAGGTTGAGGGCCACTTCAGTCTTTTTCCTTCATTATTTTCCAAAAAATTTGAAAAATAAATCTCTGATGCACATATCCCGCAGCCCCCGAGCCTTAAATCAAAATCCCTTATTCTATGGGTAGCCCTTGAGCTAAGATTTGGAATTAAGGATCTAAGACATGGCATCAGATTTTATTCTTAAGAATATTTGCAGGTTTAATCAGATTTGATATCCGAAAAGACCCCTTTTTCGGGTAAAATCCCAGAAAAATGATTCGATTGGATATGCCCCACATTTGCACCCGAAATATCCTCAGAAATAAAACCCAGTATATTTATCTCTTTACTGTACGCTCACATGGGATTGTACTGTATGGAGAATCTGCATTATTGCATCCGTGAGTGCTGCCACTGTAGCATCACGGGTTGTCCTCCAGTAAGATCCCTTGCGGCTATAAAAGGTAGATAAGAGGCCTTTGCCAGAAGCACCAGCATTCTGAAGCTATGGCTTGCATTTGGTGTTCTTGCTCCCTCCCTCCTAAAGTTTGTGTAGTCCTTTCCACCAAAAGATGCTAGAAGAGAACTTGCGAGTGACAAGAGAAGTCCCTGCTACCTCATCCTGCAACCCTAATGCTCTCATCGGATCCATATTGGACATCATGTCCTTGCATATTCCAATAAGGCAGGTTCTCTATCGATGGGTTGCATCTTGTCGTGTCACACCCTTGGGGTTCGCAGGTTGTGGGTGCCCAAGAACTGACATCTCTGGTGAGGAGACTTAATCTTGTCACAATGTATTTAGGGAGAAAAAGAAATTTCTCTACAAGATGCTATGAGAGATCTTGCGAGGCGATTACTGTAATCTGCCTCGAAACTCTTGAAACTTTTCTCCCAGAATACGAGTATCATTATTCCCTTCATGGGAATAAAATGTTTGTACTTTGTCACGGCCTCAGGCCGATCTAGCTGCTGCAGGCTTTCGTTCAGGAAGCTAAGAAGTGTGCGTGCAGACCCGAGTCGTTTGTAAAGTTTTTAGAAGAAAGTACTCGAATTGTAATATCGAGTAGTTGTACTATGTCAGAGTACTTTTTCTTTATCTTGGAATGTAATCCCGGTAGAAGGAAGTGAAGTCGAGTAGCTGTCAAGGGATGTGAGTGTTTTCGTTTTTTAGAATGTAATCTTACAAAAAAGAAATGTCTCAGAAAATCCCATTTTCTCCGCAATTGGTAACTGGCTGTTAGCCTTCTGGGTATTTACCATGTTGCCACCGCCACTATAAAATTGAACGGTAACTAGGTTTTTACCTCACCGGCTGCCATTCCCCTTTTACTGTTCAGATCTGTTCTTGCTCTTTGCTTCAAACTTCCAGATCCAAAATTCCTTGCTCTCTCTTGCTCCCTAATCCATTAGGGTTTTAGCCAGTGTATGCGCGTGAAGCGCTCTATGGATTTCCAGATGGCTCCAAAGAAGTCGAGCAAGGGGAAGGGCATAGCTGAAGAGCCATCCTGCGAGAAAGGATGGGAACCAAGTAAGTGCTCAAAATCTGACCTGGAAACCCTAGTTTCTGCTGGTCTTTTCAAGAGAAATCCATCATCCAATGTCGTCCTGCCTTGGGTGAAGATCGTCCGTATGAAAATACGGGTGAAATCGTAGCTTTTGCTCCTTACTTTGAACGGGGATTGGGGCTCCCATGTTCGGTTTTTTCTCTGGACTCCTGCGTTACTACAGGATCCAGCTTCACCACGTGACCCCCAGTTCCTTTGTTCATATTTCTATTTTCGTGCATTTGTGCGAAGCTTTTTTGGGCATCGAGCCCCATTTTGAGCTCTTTTGATTCCTTTTCCATCTTAAGCCGCAGCCAGATTCCTACGATTTAGATGTAGCAGGAGGTGCAGGTCTCTAGCTTAGACAGGGGAAGGACAAAGTGTACATCCCCTATAAGCTTAGCAACAAAGTAATCGACTGGAAGCCTAAGTGGTTATACGTAGAAAACCAGTCAAAAACCCTGCCAGCGATTACTCCGGGCCCTCCAATTCAATGGCCTGAATGGAACAAGAAACCAGTCGATAACAGCCAAGTCCCTGAGCTTCTTTCAAGAATTGTTGAGCTTAGGAAAAATAATTTGACTGGAGAGGCTGTTGTTTTCGACTGGATGAAAAGAAGAATTCAGTTGCTACAGGCTCGGGAAACGTTCAGTTTCTGGTATCAGGGAACAACTGATTCATCATGGTTCTCAGAGGAAGAGATCTCTAGTGAAGAAGTGTTTAGTCGAGTTCAGCGACTACTAAGAAATGTGAAGAAAGTACCTATTATCCATGATGCTTTCTCTGCTGCAAGTCCTCCAAAGCAGGTATGAACAAAAGTAGTCAAAATATTCTAGTCAAGTACTTTGTCTTAGCAAGATTCTGAAAGAATTTGCTTTTTGTAGGAGGATGTGGAACTTTTTAAGAGCAGTCCTTCGTTGCCAGGCACTAGATCGTCCTTTTTCTTTCTCCAAGCTCTCTTATATTGTCAACCAAACCCCTGAATATTCTCATGAAATCTTACATAAGTAATATTAATATCTGACCTTTGTTGTGCTGATGAAGAGGCGGCTGGGGAGAAGAGTGATGGGGAACACAGCCCCACTTCAAGCGCAGATGTCCAAGCGGGACACCCAAAGGGTACGCATTCGACGGTGAGGAAGCGTAGTAGCTCCTCACAAGCTATGAGTAACATGTAAGTAGCTTATTGGTTGCAATCGAGTACTTCGTCAAGTTTATCGATTTGCTTGTTTTGATTTGAAACTTTTTCTTTTAAAATCCGGTGGCTAAAATGCCATGGACTATAGCATCTGGGGATGTTGCTGCGGTGGGACAAACCGTCCCTTCCACCACAGCGGACCCGCCAAAGGGGACTGTTACTACTCGACCGGCGAGTAGTTCCAATATAGGTGATGCCGGAAGCTCGGGTGGCAAGGCCATGATCGTTAGGCCGCCCCCTAAATTCGGTGCAAGGAGGCTTGCCTTGACAAGGGCACCTACGTAAGTTCCTCAAAACTTGTAATTGTAGAGTCGTCGTTGTATCGAGTACAAACTGACTTGTCTTTGCAGCAATGCACTCCTGGAGGCAAGAGGGGAAGCTGAAAACAATTCAGCCCCCAAGTCAACATCAGAAAATCCCCAGGGCACTGGGAATGGATGCTCATGAGGTGGAGGAGTTGGCGAATTCCATTATGCAGAATTCACCACTCTCGTTTCCTGAGAGGAGCGAAGTGAAGCTCCCAGAGGATGATGGAAGCGAGAAGCTTCCAAAAGAGGGAGGAGACGAAAAGCTTCCTGAGGAGGCCCCTGCAGGTAAACTTCCCTTTTCTCTTAGTTTAGTTTTGTATTGCATTTTTCCTCTAGATTCCCAAAATCCAGGGAATGTTGTAGAAAAAGTTGAAGATGTGCCACAAAAGGCAATCTCTGTGTTGCAGATGACTACTTCCCTGTAACACCCTAATTTAAATTTCAGCATTTAGCAATAAATTTAAATGGCTTTATTTAATTTTCTAAGGTTTATTGTGTTAGTCTTGCATTTAATCTAGCATTTGTTTCACAAGTAATTAAAAATTTTCTTAGGTTTAACTTTGTTAATGCATTCATGCTGATGCATTGTTTTAATTGTTTGATTTCATAGGGGTTTGAATTCAAAATTTCTTTTGAATTCAAATAGTTGAGCTTGAGTGAGAAATAGAATAGAAATAGAAATAGAAAAGGAAAAACCCAAAGCAAACCCAAACCCAATATCCAGCCCGACCCAGCCTCTCCCCGGCCCATCTCCCTTCCCCCTTCCTCTTCCCGCGGGCCCAGCCCGGTCCCACGGCTCCACTTTCGCGCTCGGCCCACACCCTCCGGCTCGGCCCAGCCCAACCCGCAACGGCCCGCTCCCGCCCCCGCCCAGCCTGAGCCGGCCCAGCCAGCAGCGCCGCTCCCCCGGCCCAGCAAGCTCTCCCCCTCAGCCCGCGCTCCCTGCCACTTGGGCCCGCGCGTCAGACACCTCTTCCACGCCCGCGCGTCGCCCGCGCTCGCCGACAGCCATGGCCCACCTGGCAGTCCCGTCCCCCTCCTCCCTTCCTTCCTCGCGCAGCGACCGCACCGATCTTTGCCGGGAATCTCGCTGCGGTTCCCCTGGGCACACACGCCCAGATCACAGCCCGGCCTATAATTGGCCCCCAGCGGACCCCCCCTGCACCCTATCTCCACGCCCTAGCCGCCCCAAACCCTAGCGAGCCGCGCTGCACCTAGCTCCGCCGTGCAGAGCTCGTGCGCCACCGCATCCACGCCACCCCGCTACACCTCCGCCCCTGCTGAAACCCCGCAGACGCTCCGCCTTGCCGCCGGTGACCTCCACAAGCCGGTCTTCCCCGAGCTCTGCCCGCACCGCGCCGGGATTGCGCCGGATTTCGACTCAGGTGAGATCGGGCCGCCGTTGAAATCCATCACCGCCGGCATTCCTCCGGTCCAATTGACCCACCTCCCGCGTTCGCAGATTGACAGCGAGACTCCCCGTGTGATCCAGGAGGTCGGTGGCGCTCTGCAGCAACCTGTCCACGAGTGTCACACCGAGCCACCGCCGGACCCCGACGCCGGTGATTCTGCACTGCGACCCCGGCGGTATCGCGCCCTCGGTGAGCCCCCGCAAGACCCCGCCATACTTTTACACTAGCTACCTTAGCTTGTAGCACACCCCAGCAGCCGCGCGGGCGCACGCCGGCGACGCTCCGCCGCGCACACCCGCCACCGCTGCCGCACACGCCGTCCCGAGCCCTAATCCGCTGCTCTGAGCGCATAGGTGTATCACCCATGGCGCAATGGTGCTCCACGGCCCATCCCCGGCTCAAACCGACACCGGAGTGCCGGATTTGGCCTCCTCCGGCAAAACCGCCGCCGCGGAAACGAACTCCGGCGCTGAGCGCCGCCGCCCAGCACCCCAAACCTCCCTGGCCACCCGATCCAAGACCGACGGTCTAGATTAGATCTAGACCCGAGCCTCCTTGAGCCCTCAGATCGAGATCCGACGGTCCCGATCTGAAGATAATGGTTCGCCTGGTGTTTTTGTTAAAGAGTCCCTGGACTCTTTGCTAATCAACCCGCGGTCCTAGCCTTTTCAAAAATAATTACAGTTAGACCCTGATTTTAACAAATAACCCCCTGAGTTTCCTTAAAATAGGACCCGCCGTCCAGGTTAGTTCTTTTTGCGAGTTAGACCCTGGAATTAATGTTTATTTACGTTTAGGCCCTCGGTTTTAGCAGAAAAGTCCCTAGAACTCTATTTTTCTTACAAATAAGCCCCTGAACCTTTTTTTTGGCCTAGTTTATGCGTCTTAGCTCCGTTTTTAGCGTTCTTTATGTCCACGCGATCGTTGTAACGCGTAGAATAGTTCTAGAGTAGTTTTGTGCGCTGTTTTTATGTATTGATGTACTGTTCTTTAGCTTTTGTTAGAGTTTGCTTGTCTGCTTATTATCATGCTTTGTTTTGGCCATGTGTTCGTGAGTAGACGCTGAGCTACCTGAGGAGCCCCAGTACCAGTACCCGGAGCAGCCGTCTTCCGAGCACTTTGAGCAGCAGCCAGAGCAGTACGAGGAAGGCAAGTATAACATGAACAACCCATCACTTTTAAATACATTTTCATACTGCATTTTAATATTGTATGCCTATAAGGATTTCCTAGCCACTTTATATCCTTTATATATACCTTTGGGTTGCATTTTGGTTAGTTGTGCTAGGTTGCTGCGCTATAACACACTCTGGTCCTTTTTAATTAATTTGATTAATGGTTTACTTGAACTTAATTCTGAGAGTGGCACTCTGTGTGGCTTGAGTGGCTCACGTCTCGTTAAAAGTTGTTTTTGTAGAAACATGGTTTAGGGGGCCAGCACGGTGCTTAGTGCTTGGTTGGCCACTCTCCATAAGGACCGGTTCATAGAGCGACAACCTGGGACAACAGCGCTACCACAAGGCTAGAATGGGATAGACTTGGCGTAATAATTAGATCTTTTTGGTTTGGAGTAACTTACCTGCGGGGCAAGAGTAGTAAGCTTCAATGGTCCCTGCTCCTCCGGCTTGGTCTGTGCTTGGATTGCACTCCTGTGCTTGTACCCCTGGAGGTGGGCCCCATCGTCGCCGACCTAACTCTCGCGGTTACGCCTTACCAACGAGATTCTTTTTAAAGGCCTCGTAGTGAGTCGCTGGCCATCTCACCTAAGGAAGTGTGATGAACAACTGGCGTAGCTCACGACTTGTGGGTAAAGATGTGCAACCTCTGCAGAGTGTAAAACTGGTATACTAGCCGTGCTCACGGTTATGAGCGGCCCAGATCCTCCTTTTGATTAGTGGAGTTATCTCCTTCCGACGAGGGAGGTGCTTCTCGGGGTTACCTTGGTGGCTTGGTTTTGGTTTGGTTTCTCAGTAGTTACATGATTAAACTTGACTAATTACTATGTAACTGGGTTAATGGTAATTCATCAACTCGTAGTAAATAGCTTTAATAAAATTTTGCCAAGATTAAAAGCTAATGCAGTCGAGTCAGCCAACCTTAGAGCCTCATAGTTTGTGTTATACTTGTTGAGTACAAGTTGTGTACTCACTCTTGCCTCTTCTCTACTTTTTCCTCTTGGCTACGCTACTGCTGCTTCAGTTCCTGCCGACACGAGGGAGTTCGTCCAGCGCTACCAGGACTACGAGGACTTCTAGGTGCTTCGTCTCCCAGTCGACGTCCCTGTGGCGCCCTGCTTCAGCTTCGGAGAGCTTTATTCGTATTTTGTACTTCGCTTCCGCTGTATCAGACATTTTGTCATTATTGTAATAAATAACATTCGTATTCGCTTTAATATGTCTTTTTACGTGATATGTGCTACTGATATACTGTTCATTCTGTTGTATATACGTGTGACTTGATCCTGGCACGTATATGATTGCTCGGTTTATGTTCTTTTATAAACCGGGTGTTACAGAGTGGTATCAGAGCCGTATCGACTGTAGGACGAAGCCTAGATAGAACTGGTCGAGTTTTAGGACTTCTTCTCACCAATCCTTGCCTACTGAAATTATTTTACTATTATACCCCTTGACTTCTATGACTTTTACCCTTCTTGCCTTGATTTCTCTCTCTGAAGAATAGTTCCCGTAGATTTGGCCTGAATCAGTCATCTGACCACCATGAGTATTAGCTAGTGACCCTTTTATAATAATACGATAGCACGCTCTGCGACGCGTTGTGTTAGTCGAGTCTATTGCTAAACTCGGCTAAGTCGTGAAAATTGTCTGCTTGTTATTATGCTACATGGTTGATTTGGATTTTTGACTGATTGCATAGCTTAGTAGCTTAATTTTGATTAAAGAAAATCACTCTGATGTTAAAGTTAACTAATTAATAAAATGAGTTAGATCGTTGGGGGTAAAACAGTCAACTCTATCCTGTCTACTTTATCATGGCTGAGTCTTTTTCCGCAAAGAGTTACCATATCCATCTGAATTTATTCCTGCAATATCCTTACTCGTGAAATCTTTTGTTCAAATCAGATGGTGAACACCTAGGAGCACCGGTTCCGGTTCTGGCCAGCAGCAGGGTCAGAACAACCAGGGTACCGGGATCCCGATGCCGCCGCCTTTGACTCCGGAGCAGTACTTCCAGCTCCAGATGCAGATGATGGCTACCCTGAACAACACTGTTCAGGCTCTTCAGCACGCTCACACTCAGCCTCCGCCTCCTCCACCGCCGCAGCCTCGCGACAGGCGTGCTGAGTTCCTGAGGGGTCACCCGCCGACGTTCTCTCACACGTCCGACCCTCTTCAGGCTGACGACTGGCTCCGTGCAGTGGAGCGTCAGCTGGACATCGCCCAGTGCGATGATCGTGAGCGCGTCTTGTACGCAGCAGGACAGCTGCGAGGGGCAGCTTTGGGCTGGTGGGAGTCCCACCCGGTCCATGACCGCGAGTCTCTCACTTGGCTCCAGTTCAGGGAGCGCTTCCGCAGCCACAACGTCCCCGCGGGCGTTATGAAGATGAAGCAGAAGGAGTTCCTTGCACTGAAGCAGGTAATCTTAAATATAATCATTCAGCGGTTTCTTTTGAGCTTATGCCCCTTTGTTCTATCCCTATGAATCTTGAGTTAATCTTCCGATATCTATCTGTCTTTGTGAATTCAGGGGACTATGTCGGTCACGGAGTATCGTGATCGCTTTCTTCAGCTGTCTCGCTACGCCCCTGCCGAGGTTGCGGATGACCGCAAGAAGCAGGAGCACTTCATGGAGGGCCTTGAGGACTACCTCCAGTACGCACTGCTCAACCTCCGCTTCGACGACTTCAACCATCTGGTTGACAGCGCGCTCAACACTGAGCGTAAGCACTTGGAGATGGAGGACAAGAAGAGGAAGGTTGTCCCCGTTGCTTCCGGCAGCAACACTCGTCCTCGACTCCAGCAGCCCCAGCAGTACCAGCCTCAGTACCGGCCTCCTCAGCAGTACCAGCAGAGGCCACCACAGCAGTACCCGCCTCGACAGCAGCAGCAGGCGGGGCAGGGCCAGAGGTTACCGGCACCTCCGGCTCGTGCTGCTCCACCAGCTCCACCGGTGTAACACCCGGTTTATAAAAGAACATAAACCGAGCAATCATATACGTGCCAGGATCAAGTCACACATATATACAACAGAATGAACAGTATATCATAGCACATATCACGTAAAAAGTCATAATAAAGCGAATACGAATGTTATTTATTACAATAATGACAAAAATGTCTGATACAGCGGAAGCGAAGTACAAAATACGAATAAAGCTCTTCGAAGCTGAAGCAGGGCGCCACAGGGACGTCGACTGGGAGACGAAGCACCTAGAAGTCCTCGTAGTCCTGGTAGCGCTGGACGAACTCCCTCGAGTCGGCAGGAACTGAGCAGCAGTAGCGTAGCCAAGAGGAAAAAGTAGAGAAGAGGCAAGAGTGAGTACACAACTTGTACTCAACAAGTATAACACAAACTATGAGGCTCTAGGCTGGCTGACTCAACTGCATTAGCTTTTAAGCGTTGGCAAAATTTTATTGAAGCTATTTACTACGAGTTGATGAATTACCATTAACCCAGTTACATAGTAATTAGTCAAGTTTAATCATGTATCTACTGAGAAACCAAACCAAAACCAAGCCACCAAGGTAACCCCGAGAAGCACCTCCCTCGTCGGAAGGAGATAACTTCACTAATCAAAAGGAGGATCTGGGCCGCTCATAACCGTGAGCACGGCTAGTATACCAGTTTTACACTCTGCAGAGGTTGCACATCTTTACCCACAAGTCGTGAGCTACGCCAGTTGTTCATCACACTTCCTTAGGTGAGATGGCCAGCGACTCACTACGAGGCCTTTAAAAGAATCTCGTTGGTAAGGCGTAACCGCGAGAGTTAGGTCGGCGACGATGGGGCCCACCTCCGGGGGTACAAGCACAGGAGCGCAATCCAAGCACAGACCAAGCCGGAGGAGCAGGGACCATTGAAGCTTACTACTCTTGCCCCGCAGGTAAGTTACTCCAAACCAAAAAGATCTAATTATTACGCCAAGTCTATCCCATTCTAGCCTTGTGGTAGCGTTGTTGTCCCAGGTTGTCGCTCTATGAACCGGTCCTTATGGAGAGTGGCCAACCAAGCACTAAGCACCGTGCTGGCCCCCTAAACCATGTTTCTAACAAAAGCCAATTTTAACGAGACGTGAGCCACTCAAGCCACACAGAGTGCCACTCTCAGAATTAAATTCAAGTAAACCATTAATCAATTTAATTAAAAAGGACCAGAGTGTGTTATAGCGCAGCAACCTAGCACAACTAACCAAAATGCAACCCAAAGGCATATATAAAGGATATAAAGTGGCTAGGAAATCCTTAAAGGCATACAATATTAAAATGCAGTATGAAAATGTATTTAAAAGTGATGGGTTGTTCATGTTACACTTGCCTTCCTTGTACTGCTCTGGCTGCTGCTCAAAGTGCTCGGAAGACGGCTGCTCCAGGTACTGGTACTGGGGCTCCTCAGATGGATCAACGTCTACTCACGAACACATGGCCAAAACAAAGCACGATAATAAGCATACAAACAAACATTAACAAAAACTAAGAAACAGTACATCAATACATAAAAAGAGCACACTAAACTACTCTAATACTGTTCTACGTGTTACAACGATCGCGTGGATATAAAGAACGCTAAAAACGGAGCTAAGACGCATAATCTAGGCCAAAAACAAGTTCTAGGGGCTTATTTGTTAAAAACAGGGTCCAACTGTAATTATTTTTGAAAGGGCTAGGACTGCGGGTTGAATCTGAAAGACCCCAGGGTCTCTTTAGCAATTAAGCCAGGGCGAAGGGGTACGCGCCGATCTGGATCGTTGGATCCAGATCTGATGGCCTGGGTTTTAAAGGCGCTGGATCTAATCGTGGGCGCCGGTTTAGGATCGGACGGCCAGTGTGGTCTGCGGGCGACGGCGGCGGCGGGACTCGCCGGAGTGGCGCGCCCGCGGCGGAGGATCGCCGGAACTGGCCAGAATTGGCGTTCCCGGGCTCGATTTGGCATGAGATCTGGTCTAGGATGGACTACGCGCCATGCGTAGTCCACCCGGGGTGTTTTTGGACATCGGGAAGGCCCGGAGTAGAGAGGGCAAGGGCGGCATCGGCCCTGCGCGGCGGCGCAACGCCGGCGTGCGGCGCCCGGATAGCTAGGGTGCATCCCGTGCTAGGGGAACGTGCGCAGAGGAAGTAGGGGGTTGGGGTGCAGCTCACCTGGGCTCGGATGCGAGCTGTGACGGCGTGCAGAGGCACCGGTGTCGGGGGCCGGCGGCGCGTCGCGGGGGAGACGGGCCTGACCCGGTGGGGTCAGCCTGTCAGCGAGAGGGGCTACGCGCATGGGGCGGGGAGGCGTCCTGGCGCGTGGGCCGGACCGGCGGCTTGGGCCAGCGGGGAAGAGGGCGAGCGGGCCTGGGCGCGCGAGACTGGGCCGGGTTCGGTTGGGCTACGAAGTTGGGTTTGGGTTTTGTTTTGGGCTGGGTTCTGGTTTTCTATTTTCTGGTTTTCTTTATCCTATCTAATTCTAACTCAAACAAAGCTATTTGAATTCAAACAAAATTTGAATTCAACCACCCAATGCACACAAGCAAATAAAATAAATGCTCCAGCATGTATGCAGCAACAAAATTTTAAACTTAGTCAAATATTAATTACTTGTGAAACAAAATTTAATTAAATGCCATACTAAACACAATAAACCTTAGAAAATTTAATAAAGCTAATTAAATTTATTATTAAATGCTGAAATTTAAATTAGAGTGTTACAACCGGCACCGCAGGCTCCACGTCCGGCAGCTCCTACCGGACAGCAGGCTCAGGGACCTCCTCGCACCTGCTTTCACTGCGGCCAGCCGGGGCACTACGCCAACGCTTGCCCCCGGAAGGCGCAGGTGGGACAGCAGGGGCGCCCAGCTCAGCCCAGGGCGCCAGCACAGGGCAGGGTGAACCACGTGACGGCCGAGTCAGCGGCCGAGGCTCCCAACGTGGTTATTGGTACGTTCATGGTTAATTCATATCCAGCTACAATGCTTTTTGATACTGGTGCTACGCATTCCTTCATTACTCAGTCTTTTGTCGAGCATCATGGTATTCATACTAGCACATTAAAGAGGTGCCTGTTAGTATCTTCACCGGGAGGACAGTTGAGGTCTCACACTTACTGCCCGAGAGTCAGTGTTTCTTTGAGGGGAGTAGAGTTCTGTACTGATCTGATGGTGCTAGACACCAAGGGCATTGATGTCATTCTGGGAATGGAGACTCTGGCCAAGTGGGGAGTCCGGATAGATTGTGCTCAGAGGACAGTCTTGTTATCATCTTCCAGTGGCCAAGAGGTTGTTATCAGTGCAGTAGAGCCTTCTGGATTTCTTCATCAGATGGAGGCTAGACCCACGGACGGTATTCGCGTGGTGTCTGAATTCCCGGATGTCTTTCCGGATGATCTGCCAGGTATGCCGCCTGAACGCGCCATTGAGTTTTGTATTGATCTCTTGCCTGGCACAGCTCCTATTGCAAAGCGGCCCTACCGTATGGCACCTATAGAGCATGAAGAAGTTAAGAAGACTATTGATGAGTTGCTAGCCAAGGGCTATATCCGTCGCAGCTTCTCTCCTTGGGCTTTTCCATTGTTGCTGGTAGATAAGAAGGATGGCTCGAAGAGGATGTGTGTGGATTATCGGGAGCTGAATGCAGTTACTATCAAGAACAAGCATCCACTGCCCCGTATTGAGGATCTCTTCGATTTGCTTCGAGGTGCTCGTATATTCTCGAAGATTGATCTTCGTTCGGGTTACTTTCAGCTGAGGATCCGTCCTGGGGATATTCCGAAGACGGCATTCACCTGCAAGTACGGGCTATATGAGTATACAGTCATGTCCTTCGGCTTGACTAATGCCCCAGCTTTCTTCATGCATCTGATGAACATGGTCTTCATGGATTATCTGGATGTCTTTGTGGTGATTTTCATTGATGATATTTTGATCTTCTCCAAGACAGAAGAAGAGCATGAGGAGCATCTGAGGCTCGTGTTGCAGAGATTAAGAGAGCATCAGCTGTATGCCAAGTTCAGCAAGTGTGAGTTCTGGATTGACGAGGTTCCATTCCTCGGTCATGTTATCTCTCAGGGGGGCATTGCTGTTGATCCGAGCAAGGTGAAGGATGTGCTCGAGTGGGAGACACCGCAAACAGTGAAGGAAGTCAGGTCTTTCTTGGGCTTAGCAGGATATTATCGGAGGTTCATTGAGAATTTCTCCAAGATCGCGAAGCCTTTGACTTCCTTGCTAGAGAAGAATGTGGCTTTCGTATGGACTGATGAGCGTCAGAGGGCCTTTGATGAGCTGAAGAAAAGGTTGACTACGGCGCCAGTCCTGACTCTGCCAGACCAGACGAAGAGGTTCACTGTATATTGTGATGCTTCGAAGGATGGTCTTGGGTGTGTTCTGATGCAGGAGGGCAGAGTGATTGCTTATGCTTCACGGCAGTTACGTCGGCATGAGCTGAACTATCCTACTCATGATCTTGAGTTAGCCGCAGTTGTGCATGCTCTGAAGATTTGGAGGCATTACTTGTATGGGCAGCGGTGTGATATCTACACTGATCACAAGAGCCTCAAGTACATTTTCACGCAGAATGAGCTGAACATGCGGCAGAGGAGATGGCTAGAATTGGTCAAGGATTATGATCTGGAGATTCACTATCATCCGGGCAAGGCCAATGTTGTAGCAGATGCTCTGAGCAGAAGAAGTTATGTCAACATGGCCGTGGCTTTCCAGATGCCTCCAGAGTTATGCGAGGAGTTCGAGCAGTTGAGTCTGGGCTTCTTGCATCATACTTCCAGTGCAGCGTTTGAGGCAGTACCGACTCTAGAGTCAGAGATCAGGCAGCATCAGAAAGATGATGAGAAGCTGCAGGAAATCCGTGAGTTGCTCAAGAAGGGCAAGGCTCCTCATTTCAGAGAGGATGATCAGGGTACCTTGTGGTACAAGAACCGGATCTGTGTGCCAGATGTGAAGGATCTACGGAAGTTGATTCTGAGTGAGGCCCATGATACAGCTTACTCTATTCATCCGGGCAGCGCGAAGATGTATTATGATCTGAAGGAACGTTTCTGGTGGTATGGTATGAAGCGTTCAGTGGCAGAGTACGTGGCTATTTGTGACACCTGTCAGCGTGTCAAGGCTGAGCATCAGAGGCCAGCAGGTCTATTGCAGCCTTTGAAGATTCCAGAGTGGAAATGGGAGGAAATCACGATGGACTTCATTGTTGGATTGCCCCGTACTCAGAAAGGGTACAACTCCATTTGGGTAGTAGTGGATCGTCTGACGAAGGTTGCTCACTTCATTCCAGTGAACACTACTTACTCCGGTGCTAGACTTGCAGAGTTGTACATCTCTCGGATTGTCTGCTTGCATGGTGTGCCCAAGAAGATCATATCTGACAGAGGGTCTCAGTTCACTTCTCGGTTCTGGGAGCAGCTCCATGATTCGTTGGATACGAAGCTGCGTTTCAGTACGGCTTATCACCCTCAGACAGATGGGAAGACAGAGAGAACCAACCAAGTGTTGGAGGATATGCTGAGAGCTTGTGCTATTCAGTATGGTACTAGTTGGGATAAGTGCCTGTCATTTGCTGAGTTCTCATATAACAACAGCTATCAGGCCAGTCTAAAGAAGTCCCCATTCGAGGCATTGTATGGCAGAAAGTGCAGGACTCCTCTCTATTGGGATCAGATTGGCGAGAAGCAGCTCTTTGGCCCTGAGATCATAGATGATGCAGAGCAGATGGTTCAGGCTGTGCGAGAAAATCTGAGGATTGCACAGAGCAGGCAAAAGAGCTATGCTGATGGCAAACGGAGAGACCTGACTTTCAGTGTCGGTGATTATGTGTATCTGAAGGTGTCTCCGATGAGAGGAATCCGCAGATTTAATGTCAAAGGGAAGTTAGCACCTCGTTATGTGGGCCCATTCAAGGTGCTAGAGCGGAAAGGCGAAGTTGCTTATCGCCTGGAGTTACCTCTCAGCCTCTCAGGAGTTCATGATGTTTTCCATATATCTCGGCTGAAGAGATGTCTGCGAGTACCCGAGGAGCAGGCACCCCTGGATGGAGTTGATGTGCAGGAAGATCTGACTTATACTGAGCATCCGGTGAAGATTCTGGAAACATCAGAAAGGGTTACTCGGAATAAGCGCATCAAGATGTGCAGAGTTCAGTGGAGTCACCACAGTGAAGCTGAGGCTACTTGGGAGCGAGAAGATGAGTTGAGGAAGACCTATCCAGATCTCTTTGCTAGCCAGCCCAGCTAAATCTCGGGGACGAGATTTCTTTAAGGGGGTAGGGTCTGTAACACCCTAATTTAAATTTCAGCATTTAGAAATAAATTTAAATGGCTTTATTTAATTTTCTAAGGTTTATTGTGTTAGTCTTGCATTTAATCTAGCATTTGTTTCACAAGTAATTAAAAATTTTCTTAGGTTTAACTTTGTTAATGCATTCATGCTGATGCATTGTTTTATTTGTTTGATTTCATAGGATTTTGAATTCAAAATTTCTTTTGAATTCAAATAGTTGAGCTTGACTGAGAAATAGAATAGAAATAGAAATAGAAAAGGAAAAACCCAAAGCAAACCCAAACCCAATATCCAGCCCGACCCAGCCTCTCCCCGGCCCATCTCCCTTCCCCCTTCCTCTTCCCACGGGCCCAGCCCAGTCCCACAGCTCCACTTTCGCGCTCGGCCCACACCCTCCGGCTCGGCCCAGCCCAACCCGCAACGGCCCGCTCCCGCCCCCGCCCAGCCTGAGCCGGCCCAGCCAGCAGCGCCGCTCCCCCGGCCCAGCAAGCTCTCCCCCTCAGCCCGCGCTCCCTGCCACCTGGGCCCGCGCGTCAGACACCTCTTCCACGCCCGCGCGTCGCCCGCGCTCGCCGACAGCCATGGCCCACCTGGCAGTCCCGTCCCCCTCCTCCCTTCCTTCCTCGCGCAGCGACCGCACCGATCTTCGCCGGGAATCTCGCTGCGGTTCCCCTGGGCACGCACGCCCAGATCACAGCCCGGCCTATAATTGGCCCCCAGCGGACCCCCCCTGCACCCTATCTCCATGCCCTAGCCGCCCCAAACCCTAGCGAGCCGCGCCGCACCTAGCTCCGCCGTGCAGAGCTCAGTGCGCCGCCGCATCCACGCCACCCCGCTACACCTCCGCCCCTAGCGAAACCCCGCAGACGCTCCACCTTGCCGCCGGTGACCTCCACAAGCCGGTCTTCCCCGAGCTCTGCCCGCACCGCGCCGGGATTGCGCCGGATTTCGACTCAGGTGAGATCGGGCCGCCGTTGAAATCCATCACCGCCGGCGTTCCTCCGGTCCAATTGACCCACCTCCCGTGTTCGCAGATCGACAGCGAGACTCCCCGTGTGATCCAGGAGGTCAGTGGCGCTCTGCAGCAACCTGTCCACGAGTGTCACACCGAGCCACCGCCAGACCCCGACACCGGTGATTCTGCACTGCGACCCCGGCGGTATCGCGCCCTCGGTGAGCCCCCGCAAGACCCCGCCATACTTTTACACTAGCTACCTTAGCTTGTAGCACACCCCAGCAGCCGCGCGGGCGCACACCGGCGACGCTCCGCCGCGCACACCCGCCACCGCCGCCGCACACGCCGTCCCGAGCCCTAATCCGCTGCTCTGAGCGCATAGGTGTATCACCCATGGCGCAATGGTGCTCCACGGCCCATCCCCGGCTCAAACCGACACCGGAGTGCCGGATTTGGCCTCCTCCGGCAAAACCGCCGCCGCGGAAACGAACTCCGGCGCTGAGCGCCGCCGCCCAGCACCCCAAACCTCCCTGGCCACCCGATCCAAGACCGACGGTCTAGATTAGATCTAGACCCGAGCCTCCTTGAGCCCTCAGATCGAGATCCGACGGTCCCGATCTGAAGATAACGGTTCGCCTGGTGTTTTTGTTAAAGAGTCCCTGGACTCTTTGCTAATCAACCCGCGGTCCTAGCCTTTTCAAAAATAATTACAGTTAGACCCTGATTTTAACAAATAACCCCCTGAGTTTCCTTAAAATAGGACCCGCCGTCCAGGTTAGTTCTTTTTGCGAGTTAGACCCTGGAATTAATGTTTATTTACGTTTAGGCCCTCGGTTTTAGCAGAAAAGTCCCTGGAACTCTGTTTTTCTTACAAATAAGCCCATGAACCTTGTTTTTGGCCTAGTTTATGCGTCTTAGCTCCGTTTTTAGCGTTCTTTATGTCCACGCGATCGTTGTAACGCGTATAATAGTTCTAGAGTAGTTTTGTGCGCTGTTTTTATGTATTGATGTACTGTTCTTTAGCTTTTGTTAGAGTTTGCTTGTCTGCTTATTATCATGCTTTGTTTTGGCCATGTGTTCGTGAGTAGACGCTGAGCTACCTGAGGAGCCCCAGTACCAGTACCCGGAGCAGCCGTCTTCCGAGCACTTTGAGCAGCAGCCTAGAGCAGTATGAGGAAGGCAAGTATAACATGAACAACCCATCACTTTTAAATACATTTTCATACTGCATTTTAATACTGTATGCCTATAAGGATTTCCTAGCCACTTTATATCCTTTATATATACCTTTGGGTTGCATTTTGGTTAGTTGTGCTAGGTTGCTGCGCTATAGCACACTCTGGTCCTTTTTAATTAATTTGATTAATGGTTTACTTGAACTTAATTCTGAGAGTGGCACTCTGTGTGGCTTGAGTGGCTCACGTCTCGTTAAAAGTTGTTTTTGTAGAAACATGGTTTAGGGGGCCAGCACGGTGCTTAGTGCTTGGTTGGCCACTCTCCATAAGGACCGGTTCATAGAGCGACAACCTGGGACAACAGCGCTACCACAAGGCTAGAATGGGATAGACTTGGCGTAATAATTAGATCTTTTTGGTTTGGAGTAACTTACCTGCGGGGCAAGAGTAGTAAGCTTCAATGGTCCCTGCTCCTCCGGCTTGGTCTGTGCTTGGATTGCGCTCCTGTGCTTGTACCCCTGGAGGTGGGCCCCATCGTCGCCGACCTAACTCTCGCGGTTACGCCTTACCAACGAGATTCTTTTTAAAGGCCTCGTAGTGAGTCGCTGGCCATCTCACCTAAGGAAGTGTGATGAACAACTGGCGTAGCTCACGACTTGTGGGTAAAGATGTGCAACCTCTGCAGAGTGTAAAACTGGTATACTAGCCGTGCTCACGGTTATGAGCGGCCCAGATCCTCCTTTTGATTAGTGGAGTTATCTCCTTCCGACGAGGGAGGTGCTTCTCAGGGTTACCTTGGTGGCTTGGTTTTGGTTTGGTTTCTCAGTAGTTACATGATTAAACTTGACTAATTACTATGTAACTGGGTTAATGGTAATTCATCAACTCGTAGTAAATAGCTTTAATAAAATTTTGCCAAGATTAAAAGCTAATGCAGTCGAGTCAGCCAACCTTAGAGCCTCATAGTTTGTGTTATACTTGTTGAGTACAAGTTGTGTACTCACTCTTGCCTCTTCTCTACTTTTTCCTCTTGGCTACGCTACTGCTGCTCAGTTCCTGCCGACACGAGGGAGTTTGTCCAGCGCTACCAGGACTACGAGGACTTCTAGGTGCTTCGTCTCCCAGTCGACGTCCCTGTGGCGCCCTGCTTCAGCTTCGGAGAGCTTTATTCGTATTTTGTACTTCGCTTCCGCTGTATCAGACATTTTGTCATTATTGTAATAAATAACATTCGTATTCGCTTTAATATGTCTTTTTATGTGATATGTGCTATGATATACTGTTCATTCTGTTGTATATACGTGTGACTTGATCCTGGCACGTATATGATTGCTCGGTTTATGTTCTTTTATAAACCGGGTGTTACATTCCCAGGATTCATCGGGAAGTGTTCTGCCTCAAGAAAAGGTGAAGCTTGCTTACTAGCTGTTGGGAGTAAGTAGTCGAGTATCTCGAGTACTTGTTTTCTTAGATCGAGTAGTGTATACTGATCTTTTTATTTTTTAATTTTTGGCAGGAGGTGTTGGAGCAGGGGAGTAGCCAGCCCCCAGACAATTCAGAGCTAAATACTCTGAGAGAGTAGGTGAAGAAGCTCTCGTCCGAAAAGGCTGCCCTTCACGAGAAGATCAAGAAACTCTCCAAGGCCAAAAAAGGTTAGTCTTTAGCATATATGATGCAGTCGACTGGATTGTTCTGCCTAGTGTTTATAAGATTTTCTTTTAATCGAGTACACAATTTGCTCATAAACATTAAAGATTGAGGAAAGCTTGGTACTGGATCTAATGACTCTTATGTATCGAAACGCAGATGAAATCGAGAAGCTCAAGAAGATCAAGGCAGATTCTGATCAAGAGATGGCAACGGTTCTTCAACAGCTCAAAACCTTGTCAGAATCCCGGGACTTGATGCAACATGAGCTTGAAGTGCTTAGAGATGTGAAGGATGCTGCTCAAGACGTGGTAGGACTTGTGGAGATCCCGGAGGGGAATGAAGACGAACCGCTCACGTTGGCGGGGAGGCTTCGTAAAGTACCCGAAAGCTTTGAAAGATATGTCTCCACAACCACCCGACAGTACGTGGGACATGTACTCGGGTTGGTAAAGTCCTACTGGCCACGTACTCCACTTGATCCGCTTGAGCAAGACGCGAAGTCTGATTGCACTGATGATCAATTCAATCAGTATCTGCAAGAGACCTCCGCTGTTGCAGACAACATAGTGGAGACCTTGAACAAGTCCGGATCGCCTTGAATTACTTGTAAAATATTTGGCGTTTGGTGCCACAAGTACTTTGTCTTGTACAAATGTTTAAATTTGTGTAAGAGTAAATTGCACCCCAGGTCCCCAAACTTGTAGCGTCATTCCACTTAGGTCCCTAAACTCTCAAATCATCTAATTGGTTCATCCCAGGTCCCAAATGTGCCATGCGTGCATCCGAAACCAATGTGGCATGCCACGTGGAGCCACGATGGCAAATATTTGCAAAAAAAACATCTAAATTTTTTTCTTCCCCCACCCTAACCCCCCCTCTTTCTCACTTAACCCCCTCCTCTTTTTTTTTCTTCTCCAGCTAATCCCCTGCCTCCTCTGTTCTTCTCAGGCGTACGGCAGGGGGCGCCGGCGGCCTTGGGGCTGGCGGCCCTGGGGCGCGATGGCGGCCGGAACTAGGGGAAAAGGGAGAGGGGGCAGCGGGGAATCAATTCCCCTCCTCACCACGAGCTGGGGAGGCACGAGGAGGCGGCTCCATGGCGGTGGGCAGAGGTGGCCGACAGCAGTTCTGGTGGCGGCGCGAGAGGGCCGGGGAGGGGGCTGCGTGGTGGAGGGCGAGTTCGTGGAGGGGGAGGGCTGCCGCGCTGCCTACTGGCCGCCACACCCAGGGCCTCCTCGCCATGCAATTGCCCCGGAGAGCTCCTCCCGCCGGCACCGCCACTCCTCATCATGCTGCTTCCTCACTGCCGTTCACCGCTCCTCGACCCCACGGTGAGCTTCACCCCCGCGTGGACCACGCCATGCGCTCGTCTCCTCGCCTTACCGCGCCGTCGTTCGCCGCTCACTATCGCCGGCCGGGGCTATACTCGTGCGTCACGCACGCCAAGCGCGCCATGGCGTGTTCCGGCCGCGCCCCTGCCGCGAGTCAAGGCCAACGCCCAGCCTTGACTTGGCCCGGGGTCTGCCTGGCCTCTTGGGCCTGGAGCTGCCGCGGGCGTGCTCCGCCCCTGACTGGCGCGCGGGAGCCGCTGCCATTTTGCCCCTGACTCGCACGTGGGCATCGCAGTGGAGGCTCGTGGTGGCGCGGCCCGCGACGTGGTGGAGGCACGCCATGCTCCCTCCACCGGATGCGGCCGGACGCAGATGCGCGCGTGGTGGCCGCCCTCCCCCTCTTCTAGCGGCCGCATTCGCCATCGGGCTTGCGCGCGCTCCGGCGGTAGACGGCGTGGCGAAGGGCGGAGGGCGGCCATCGGTGCACCCCCTCCTCACTCATGTGTGCCGGACCAGCGAGTGCGCGCCCCTTCCTCCGCCACGGCATGCGCGTGCTGCCTCGCTGCAGCCGCTCCGCCGCAGGGCGAGTCGTGCGGAGGGAGGAGGGGCGCGGGATGCTGGAGCCAAGCCAAGCCATGGTGCTAGCATGGTGGAGGAGGGGGGGAGGGCCGTGCTAGAGCTCGTCGGAGGGCTAGGGAGAAGGGTTGAGGCCGCCGCCCCGCCATGGCCGCCACAGGCAGGGGGAGTGAGATTGAGGGAGAGAGAGATTGGAGGAGTGTAACACCCGGTTTATAAAAGGACATAAACCGAGCAATCATATACGTGCCAGGATCAAGTCACATGTATATACAATAGAATGAACAATATATCACAGCACATATCACGTAAAAAGATATAATAAAGCGAATACGAATGTTATTTATTACATTAATGACAAAATGTCTGATACAACGGAAGCATAAAACATATACGATATCTCTCGTCGGAAGCTGAGCACGGTGCCATAGGGACGTCGACTAGGAGACGAATGCCTAGAAGTCCTCGTACTCCTGGTAGCTCCGGGTGAACTCCCTCACGTCGGCAGGAACTAAGCAGCAGTAGAGTATCCCCAAGAGGAAAAAGAGTAGAGTAGGCAAGAGTGAGTACAAAACTTGTACTCAACAAGTATAACACAAACTATGAGGCTCTAAAGTTGGCTGACTCAACTGCATCAGCTTTTAAGTATTGGCAAAGTTTTATTAAAGCTATTTACTACAAGTTGATGAATTACCATAAACCCAGTTACATAGTAATTAATCAAAATTAATCATGATACTACTGAGAACCATACCAAACCAAGTCACCCGGGGAAACCCTCCTAACCAAAGGAAGATAACCCCACTAATCAAAAGGCAGATCTGGGCCGCTCATGACCGTGAGCACGGCTAGTATACCAGTTTTACACTCTGTAGAGGTTGCAAATCTTTACCCACAAGTCGTGAGCTACGCTAGTTGTTCATCACACTTCCTTAGGTGAGATGGCTAGCAAACTCAGTACGAGGCCTTTTCAAAGAATCTCGTTGGTAAGGAGTAACCGCGAGGGTGGATCGGCGACTATGGAGCAGGTCTAGTGGGCGTCAAGACACAGGTGCACAGACCAAGCACAGATGAGGCCACTTAGTACGAGGGCCATAGAAGCTTACCTCCCCTGCCCCGCAGGTAAGTCAGTCCAAACCAAAAAGACCTAATTATTACGCCTAGACCGTCCCATTCCAGTCTTGTAGTAGCGCTGTTGTCCCAGGTTGTCGCTCTATGAACCGGTCCTTATGGAGAGTGGCCAACCAAGCACTAAGCACCGTGCTGGCTCCCTAAACCATGTTTCTAACAAAACATATTTTAACGAGACGTGAGCCACTCAAGCACGGAGCACAGAGGGCCACTCCCAGAATTAAGTTGCAATAAACCATTAATCATATTAATTAATAAGGACCAAGTGTGTTATAGCGCAGCAACCTAGCACAACTAACCAAAATGTAACCCAAGGGATATATATAAAGGATATAAAGTGGCTAGAAATCCTTATAGGCATACAGTATTAAAATGCAGTATGAAATTGTATTTAAAGTGATAGGTGGTCTTCATGTTATACTTGCCTTCCTCAAACTGCTCCTGCTGCTGCTCAAACTGCTCAGAAGATGGCTGCTCCAGGTACTGGTACTGGGGCTCCTCAGATGGATCAACGTCTACTCGCGAACACATGGCCAAAGACAATACACAACATAAACATACATGCAGACAATAGCATATACTAAGAAACAGTACAACAATACATGAAAATAGCAAACAAAACTAAGCTAGAACTATTCTACGTGTTACAACGATCGCGTGGACATAAAGAATGCCTAAAACGGAGCTAGAACGCGAAAACTAGGCCTAAAACAGGATCTAGGGGCTTAACTGGAAGAAGAACAGAGTTTCTTGGGGTTTTCTGCAAAAACCGAGGACCTAAATGTAAAAACTAAGAAGATCCAGGGGCTAACACATGAAAAAGCCAGGGGTGGACGGCGGGTTCAAATCTGGGAAAACTCAGGGGCTAAAACGCTAAAAACTGGGCCTAACTGTAATTACTTTTACACTAACTTGGACCGCGGGTTGAATACCAGGAAATGCAGGGTCTCTTTTGCAAATACGATAGGGCGAAGGGGTACGCGTGGATCTGATCCATTGGATCACGATCTCGCGGCTCAGAACAAAACGTTTCGCAATCTAACAGTGGGCGTTGGATGCGGATCGGGCGGCCAGGGTTTCTCGTGGGCAGCAGCGGCGGCGGGGACTCGTCGGGGACAGAGCTCCTGCGGCGGGGCGCCACTGGAGTTGGGCGATCTGGCGTTCCCAGGCTCGTTTTGGCCTGCGGTTTGTCCTGGGAGGTAGTACGCATCACGCGTAATCCACTGGGGGGTTGAGCCGGGTTCGGGGAGGCCTTGGGAGTTGGGACGAAGCTGCGACGGCGGGGGCGGTGCTGGGCCATGGCGCTCGCCGGGGTGTGGCGTGTTCCGGGCTCGGATGCGGCCTACGGTCTAAGACAACAAGTGTAAAAAGGAATAGGGGCCGTGCTTGTGCTCACCGAGGGTCTTGATTGGGCGGAGTCGCAGCACAGGACGGCCGGCAACGACGACTGACGGCGGAGCGGAGGCCGTGCTCGGGGACGGAGATGATGCAGCGGTGCTCCAGGCTTCTGGTCCCCTCGGGTCGGCTCTTGATGTTGCTGCGAAGGTGTACACAGGAATCTGGGCGGCCGGAGCATCAACGGCTGCGTGGAATTGCACCGGTGGAACAACTTACCGGTGGCGGGTATCGGGCCGAAATTCGGCGCAGGTGCGGCTCGAACCGGGGCAAGCGAGCTCGGGTTAGGTCTTGGGCACGGGGCGGAGCTCCAGCAGGGGTTGGCCGAGGCTGGGAGGCCGTGGCATGGCTGGTCCGCGGCGGCGCCGAGGAGTCTGTGCTGTGGAGCAGAGGGGTGTGGGCGGAGCTAGGGTTTCTTGGTGGCGGCTACGGATGGGAGGATGAGGGAAGGCACGGGGGTTCCTATTTATAGGGCGGCGGAGCGTCTTGGCGTGCGCGCCCGGGATGGAAGGTTTGCCGGGATCGTGGCCGGGGATCTCGGCCAGGGTGGCGGGGTCGTTGCGCTGCGGAAGGGGTTGAGCTGGCAAGCGGGGCCCACGGGTCAGCGGGCGGGGGAGCGCGAGGCGCAGCGTGGCTGGGGACTGGGCCGCGCGCGGGGTGAGCGGAGGGAGTGGGGATAGGCCGAGCTGGGCTGGAGGGTTTGGGCTGGCCTGCGTGGAAACTGGGCCGCAGTGCTGGGCTTCGCGGGGAGAGGAGGAAAGAGGAGCTGGACTGGGTCGCCTGGGTTGAGGCCCGATTGGGTTTTCCTTTCTTTCCTATTCTTTTCTTTTCCTATTTCAAACACCACTCAAATCTATTTGAATTCCAACCAAATTTGAATTCAAAACCCTATGCACTCAACCAAAGAAAACTTATGCACCAGCATGAATGCACAAACATGTTTAAACCTAGAGAGATTTTAATTACTTGTGAAAGAAAATTTTATTAAATGCAAGGCTAAGCATATTAAATCTTAGAAAATTAAATAAAGCCAATTAAATTTATTATTAAATAGGAAATTTAAATTAGGGTGTTACAGACCCTACCCCCTTATAGGAATCTCGTCCCCGAGATTCAGCTGGACTGGCCAGCAAAGAGATCTGGATATGTCTTCCTCAGCTCTTCTTCTCGCTGTCTGCCCATCTGTCTGAGGATGATAGGCGGTACTGAAGCACAGCTTCGTATCCAGCGAATCATGGAGCTGCTCCCAGAACCGTGAAGTGAACTGAGATCCTCTGTCAGATATGATCTTCTTGGGCACACCATGCAAGCAGACAATCCGGGAGATGTACAACTCTGCAAGTCTAGCACCTGAGTAAGTAGTGTTCACTGGAATGAAGTGAGCAACCTTCGTCAGACGATCCACTACTACCCATATAGAGTTGTACCCTTTCTGAGTACGAGGCAATCCAACAATGAAGTCCATAGTGATCTCCTCCCATTTTCACTCTAGAATCTTCAATGGTTGCAATAGACCTGCTGGCCTCTGATGCTCAGCCTTGACACGCTAACAGGTGTCACAAATAGCCACGTACTCTGTCACTGAACGCTTCATCCCATACCACCAGAAACGTTCCTTGAGATCATAGTACATCTTGGTACTGCCCGGATGAATAGAGTAAGCTGTATCATGAGCCTCACTCAGAATCAACTTCCGGAGATCCTTCACATCTAGCACACAGATCCGGTTCTTGTACCACAAAGTACCTTGATCATCCTCTCTGAAATGAGGAGCCTTGCCTTTCTTGAGCAACTCACGGATCTCCTGCAGCTTCTCATCTTCCTTCTGATGCTGCCGGATCTCTGCCTCTAGAGTGGGCACTGCCTCGAATGTCGCACTCGAAGTATGATGCAAGAAACCCAGACTCAACTGCTCAAACTCTTCACATAACTCCTGAGGCATCTGGAAAGCAACGACCATATTGACATAGCTTCTTCTGCTTAGAGCATCTACCACAACATTGGCCTTACCCGGATGATAGTGAATTTCCAGGTCATAGTCCTTGACCAGCTCTAACCATCTCCTCTGCCGCATGTTCAGCTCATTCTGCGTGAAAATATACTTGAGGCTCTTGTGATCATTGTAGATATCACACTGCTGCCCATACAAGTAATGCCTCCAAATCTTCAGAGCATGCACAACTGCGGCTAACTCAAGATCATGAGTGTGATAGTTCAGCTCATGCCGACGTAACTGCCGTGAAGCATAAGCAATCACTCTGCCCTCCTGCATCAGAACACAACCAAGACCATCCTTCGAAGCATCACAGCACACCGTGAACCTCTTGCATCACTCTGGCAGAGTAAGGACTGGCGCCGTAGTCAACCTCTTCTTCAGCTCATCAAATGCCATCTGACGCTCATCAGTCCATACGAATGCCGCATTCTTCTCTAGCAAGGAAGTCAAGGGCTTCGCGATCTTGGAGAAATTCTCAATGAACCTCCGATAATATCCTGCTAAGCCCAAGAATGACCGGACTTCCTTCACCGTCTGCGGTGTCTCCCACTCAAGCACATCTTTCACCTTGCTCGGATCAACTGCAATACCCCCCTTGGAGATGATATGACCGAGGAACGGAACCTTGTCAATCCAAAACTCGCACTTGCTGAACTTAGCATACAGCTGATGCTCCCTCAATCTCTACAACACGAGCCTCAGATGAACTTCATGTTCTGCCTCTGACTTGGAAAAGATCAGAATATCATCAATGAAGATCACCACGAAGACATCCAGATAATCCATGAAACCATGTTCATCATGTGCATGAAGAAAGCCGGGGCATTAGTCAAGCCGAAAGACATGACTGTGTACTCATACAGCCCGTACTTGCAAGTGAATGCCGTCTTCGGAATATCCTCAGGACGAATCCTCGGCTGAAAATAACCCGAACGCAGATCAATCTTCGAGAATACACGAGCACCTCGAAGCAGATCAAACAGATCCTCAATACGGGCTAGTGGATGCTTGTTCTTAATGGTAACTGCATTCAGCTCCCGATAATCGACACACATTCTCTTCGAGCCATCTTTCTTATCTACTAGCAATAATGGAAAAGCCCAAGGAGAGAAGCTGCAACGGATATAGCCCTTGGCTAGCAACTCATCAATAGTCTTCTAACTTCCTCATGCTCTATAGGTGCCATGCGGTAGGGCCGCTTTGCAATAGGAGCTGTGCCAGGCAAGAGATCAATAGAAAACTCGATGTCGCGTACAGGCGGCATACCTAGGCAAATCATCCGGAAAGACATCCGGGAATTCAGACACCACGCGAATACCGTCCGTGGGTCTAGCCTCCATCTGATGAAGAAATCCCGAGGGCTCTGAAGCACTGACTGTCACCTCTTGGACATCAGATGCTGACAAGTGAACTATCCGCTGAGCACAATCAATACGAACTCCCCATCGGGTAAGGGTCTCCATGCCCAAAATCACATCTATCCCCGAGGAATCAATGATGATCAAACCAGTGCAGAATTCTACCCCCCTTATGACCATACTAACTCTGGAGCATATGGAACATGTATGTATCTGGCCCCCAAGTGAGGTAACTACCATAGCTGTCCTCATACAAGAAACTGGTATACGATGCTGCTCGGCAAATGACACGGAAATGAAAGAATGAGTAGCACCGGTATCCAAAGGCACTGTAGCTGGACGAGAGTTGACCATGAACGTACCAATAACCACATTAGGAGCCTCGACCGCTGACTCGGCCGTCACGTGGTTCACCGACCCTGTGCTGGCGCCCTAGGCTGAGCTGGGCGCCCCTGCTGTCCCGCCTACGCCTTCCGGGGGCAAGTGTTGGCGTAGTGCCCTGGCTGGCCGCAGTGATAGCAGGTGCAAAGGGGTCCTTGAGCCTGCTATCCGGCAGGAGGAGCTGCCTGCCGTGGAGCCTGAGGTGCTGGCGGAGCTGGTGGAGCAGCACGAGCCGGAGGTGCCGGTAACCTCGGGCTCTGACCAGCCTGCTGCTGCTGTCGAGGCGGGTACTACTGCGGCCTCTGCTGGTACTGCTGGGGAGGCTGGTACTGCTGCTGCTGGTACTGCTGGGGCAGCCGGAGGCGAGGACGGGTGTTGCTGCCGGAAGCAACGGGAGTGATATTCCTATTCTTATCCTCCATCTCCAGGTACTTGTGCTCCGTGTTGAGCGCGCTGTCAACCAGATGGTTGAAGTCATCGAAGCGGAGGTTGAGCAGCGCGTACTGGATGTAGTCCTCAAGACCCTCCATGAAATGCTCCTGCTTGTCGCGGTCATCCGCGACCTCGGCAGGGGCGTAGCGAGCAAGCTGAAGGAAACGATCACGATACTCCGTGACCGTCATAGTTCCCTGAAGTGAAAATGACAGTTGTATGACGAATGATTAGCTGATGCTTCAGAAACATAGAACAAGGGGGATACTAGCTCAAAAGGAAATGCTGAAAGATTATATCTGAGTTTACCTGCTTAAGTGCAAGGAACTCCTTCTTCTTCGTCTTCATAACGCCCGCGGGGACGTTGTGGCTGCGGAACCACTCCCGAAACTAGATCCAGGTGAAAACCTCGCGGTCCTGAACTCGGTGGGACTCCCACCAGTCCAAAGCTGCCCCTCGCAGCTGTCCTGCTGCGTACAAGACACGCTCCCGATCATCGCACTGGGCGATGTCCAGCTGCCGCTCCACTGCACGGAGCCAGTCGTCTGCCTGAAGTGGGTCAGACGTGTCAGAGAACGTCGGCGGGTGACCCCTCAGGAGCACGCCTATTGCGGGTCTGCGGCGGTGGAGGAAGCGGAGGCTGAGTGTGAGCCTGCTGAAGTGCCTGAACAGTGTTGTTCAGGGTAGCCATCATCTGCATCTGGAGCTGGAAGTACTGCTCCGGGGTCAGAGGCGGAGGCATCGGGATCCCAGTACCCTGGTTGTTCTGCCCCTGGTTGTTCTGCCCTTGCTGGTCAGAACCACGCCTAGTGTTCACCATCTGATTTTTGGACAAAAGATTTCATGAGTAAGGATATTACAGAAATAAATTCAGATGGATACGATATTTTTCTGCAAGAAAACTTGGGCATGATAAAGTAGACAGGACAGAGTGGATGGTTTTACCCCCAACGATCTAACTCATTTTATTAATTAATTAACTTTAACTTAAAATAGATTTTTATTAAACAAATTTAACTACTAAACTATGCAATCAACCAAAAATCCAAATCAAACATGTAGCATAATAACAAGCATACAATTTCACAACTTACCGAGTTTAACACACAACTCGACTAACACAACGCGTCGCAGAACGTGCTATCGTATTATTATAAATGGGTCATCCAGCTTATACCTATGATGGTCAGACGACTTACTTCTGTCCAAAATCTACAGAAACTAATTCTATAGAGAGAAATCAAGGCAAGACGAGTAAAAATCTTAGAATTCAATGAGTATAATAGCAAAATAGTTTCAGTAGACAAGGCTTAGAGAGAAGAAGACCTAAAACTCGACCAGTTCTATCTAGGCTTTCGTCCTACAGTCGATACGGCTCTGATACCACTCTGTAACACCCGGTTTATAAAAGGACATAAACCGAGCAATCATATACGTGCCAGGATCAAGTCACACGTATATACAACAGAATGAACAATATATCACAGCACATATCACGTAAAAAGATATAATAAAGCGAATAAGAATGTTATTTATTACATTAATGACAAAATGTCTGATACAGCGGGAGCGTAAAAACATATACGATATTTCTCGTCGGAAGCTGAGCAGGGCGCCACAGGGACGTCGACTGGGAGACTAACGCCTAGAAGTCCTCATACTCCTGGTAGCTCTGGGTGAATTCCCTCGCGTCGGCAGGAACTGAGCAGCAGTAGAGTATCCCCAAGAGGAAAAAGAGTAGAGTAGGCAAGAGTGAGGACACAACTTGTACTCAACAAGTATAACACAAACTATGAGGCTCTAAAGTTGGCTGACTCAACTGCATCAGCTTTTAAGTCTTGGCAAAGTTTTATTAAAGCTATTTACTATAAGTTGATGAATTACCATAAACCCAGTTACATAGTAATTAATCAAAATTAATCATGATACTACTGAGAACCATACCAAACCAAGTCAGCCGGGGAAACCCTCCTAACCAAAGGAAGATAACCCCACTAATCAAAAGGCAGATCTGGGCCCCAAGTGTGTTATAGCGCAGCAAACTAGCACAACTAACCAAAATGCAACCCAAGGGAGATATATAAAGGATATAAAGTGGCTAGGAAATCCTTATAGGCATACAGTATTAAAATGCAGTATGAAATTGTATTTAAAGTGATAGGTGGTGTTCATGTTATACTTGCCTTCCTCAAACTGCTCCTGCTGCTGCTCAAACTGCTCAAAAGATGGCTGCTCTGGGTACTGGTACTGGGGCTCCTCAGATGGATCAACGTCTACTCGCGAACACATGGCCAAAGACAATACACAACATCAACAAAAACATATACTAAGAAACAGTACAACAATACAAGAAAATAGCAAACAAAACTAAGCTAGAACTATTCTACGTGTTACAACGATCGTGTGGACATAAAGAACGCCTAAAACGGAGCTAGAACGCGAAAACTAGGCCTAAAACAAGATCTAGGGGCTTAACTGGAAGAAAAATAGAGTTTCTGGGGGTTTTCTGCAAAAACCGAGGACCTAAACGTAAAAACTGAGAAGATCCAGGGGCTAACACGTGAAAAATCCAGGGGTGGACGGCGGGTTCAAATCTGGGAAAACTCAACGGCTAAAACGCTAAAAACTGGGCCTAACTGTAATTACTTTTACACTAACTAGGACCGCGGGTTGAATACCAGGAAACGCAGGGCCTCTTTTGCAAATACAACAGGGCGAAGGGTTATGCGCGGATCTGATCCGTTGGATCATGATCCCGTGGCTCAGAACAAAATGTTTCGTGATCTAACTGTGAGCGTTGGATGCGGATCGGGCGGCCAGGGTTTCTCATGGGCACTGGCGGCAGCGGGGACTCGCTGGGGACAGAGCTCCTGCGGCGGGGCGCCACCGGAGTTGGGCGATCTGGCATTCCCGGGCTCGTTTTGTCCTGCGGTTTGGCCTGGGGGGTAGTACGCATCATGCGTAATCCACTGGGGGGTTGAGCCGGGTTCGGGGAGGCCTTGGGACGCAGCTGCAATGGCGGGGACGGTGCTGGGCCATGGTGCTCGCCCGGGTGTGGCGTGTTCCGGGCTCGGATGCGGCCTACGGTCTAAGACAACAAGTGCAAAAAGGAATAGGGGCCGTGCTTGTGCTCACCGAGGGTCTTGATTGGGCGGAGTCGCAGCGCAGGACGGCCGGCGACGACGACTGACGGTGGAGCAGAGGCCGTGCTCGGGGACGGAGACGATGCAGAGGTGCTCCAGGCTTCTGGTCCCCTCGGGTCGGCTCTTGATGTTGCTGCGAGGCTGTACACGGGAATCAGGGCGGCCGGAGCATCAACGGCGGCGTGGAATTGCACCGGCGGAATAACTTACCGGTGGCGGGTATCGAGCCGAAATTCGGCGCAGGTGCGGCTCGAACCGGGGCAAGCGAGCTCGGGCTAGGTCTTGGGCATGGGGCGGAGCTCCAGCGCGGGTTGGCCGAGGCTGGGAGGCCGTGGCGTGGCTGGTCCGCGGCGGCGCCGAGGAGTCTGTGCGGCGGAGTAGAGGGGTGTGGACGGAGCTAGGGTTTCTTGGTGGCGGCTGCGGATGGGAGGATGAGGGAAGGCACGGGGGTTCCTATTTGTAGGGCGGCGGAGCGTCTTGGCGTGCGCACCTGGGATGGAAGGTTCGCCGGGATCGTGGCCGGGGATCTCGGCCAGGGTGGCGGGGTCGTTGCGCTGCGGAAGGGGTGGAGCTGGCAAGCGGGGCCCACGGGTCAGCCGGCGGGGGAGCGCGAGGCGCAACGCGGCTGGGGAATGGGCCGCGCGCGGGGTGAGCAGAGGGAGCGGGGACGGGCTGAGCTGGGCTGGAGGGTTTGGGCTGGCCTGCGTGGGAACTGGGCCGCAGTGCTGGGCTTCGCGGGGAGAGGGGGAAAGAGGAGCTGGACTGGGTCGCCTGGGTTGAGGCCCGATTGGGTTTTCCTTTCTTTCCTATTCTTTTTCTTTTCTATTTCAAACACCACTCATATCTATTTGAATTCCAACCAAATTTGAATTCAAAACCCTATGCACTCAACCAAAGAAAACGTATGCACCAGCATGAATGCACAAACATGTTTAAACCTAGAGAGATTTTAATTACTCGCGAAAGAAAATTTTATTAAATGCAAGGCTAAGCATATTAAATCTTAGAAAATTAAATAAAGCCAATTAAATTTATTATTAAATAGGAAATTTAAATTAGGGTGTTACAAGGAGGGAGAGAGAGAGGAGCAGATCGGAGAAGATAAAGAATATGGAGGGCCTTTTTGCAAATTCTTGCCAGCCTGACACCACGTGGCATGCCACGTTGGCATTGGAAGCTGCGCGTGGCATGTTTGGGACTTCGAATGGAACACTTAACAAAGTTTAGGGACCCAGGTGGACGATTTGAGAGTTTAGGGACCTAGGTGAAAACTCGAGACAAGTTTGGGGACATGGGGTGCAATTTACTCTTTGTGTAATGTCGAGTACTTGTTATGTGGAAGGATTGCGCGATCCTTTGATATGTCGAGTAATGATACTCGAAAGGCATGAGTTCTGGCGTCATCGCGCTTACTCAATCTTGATAATGGATACAAAGAGTTTTACCCATAGGTGCCTTAAGAGGCAGAGTATTCTCGAATAAAGTTGAGTGACATGGTTCTAATCAGAACTCTAGTGCTGACCGGTTAGGATTGAATCCAGCAGGATTAACCAAGTGGGAAAAGCACTTTGGTAAATGAATATATGGGCCATAGCCGATCAAACATTTCTTTTGAGAAGAAATGTTTTGTTTTGGAGCAACGCTCCTATGAGTTTGGTTGTCCAAGCAGTCGAGAGATCTCTCGACAACTACTCGAAGTACGGGTAGAAAATGGAACACCTTATGAACTTTGGCGACCCTATCAAGGGGGAGAAACCTGAATAGGCATGTAGGGCAGCAAGTCCTTGGTGTAACATCTTCAGTAGTTCGAGCAAGCGGGAGATTGATATCGAGTACTTTAGAGAACCTGGAGCTTAAATTAGGCTCCTTTGATTCTGGGATAATTTTCAATGTTGACCGGTTAGGGTAGATCTTATCTGATCACCCAAGTGGGAAAAACTTTTTTCGAAAATATCCACAAACTATTCAAACCAGCGAGTAGAGTGTCCCAAACAAGGACTGGATTGATCTCTAAAATAAGTCTGTTAGGATGAACTCCATCAAGTTACCCAAGACCAAAATATTTTAGAAATATCTCAGGCTTACTCGAGCAAGGCGAGTAAGGTGTTCTACCAAAGGACTGGAGTAATTCTTAGGATAGAACTATTAGGATGAACCCCTTCGGTTTACCCAAGACGAAACCATCGTAAGAATATCCAAAACCCTACTCGAGCCAGCGAGTAGGGTGTCCTAACCAAGGACTAGAGTAATTCTTAGGACAGATCTGTTAGGATGAACCCCGTCGGGTTACCCAAGATGAAACCGTTGTAAGAATATATAAAACCTACTCGAGCCAGCGAGTATGATGTCCTAACCAAGGACTGGAGTAATTCTTAGGACAGATCTGTTAGGATGAACCCCGTCGGGTTACCCAAGATGAGACCGTCATAAGAATATTCAAAACCTACTCGAGCCAGTGAGTAGGGTGTCCTAACCAAGGACTGGAGTAATTCTTATGACAGATCTGTTAGGATAAACCCCATCGGGTTACCCAAGACGAAACCGTCGTAAGAATATCTAAAACCTACTCGAGCCAGCGAGTAGGGTGTCCTAACCAAGGACTGGAGTAATTCTTAGGACAGATCTGTTAGGATGAACCCCGTCGGGTTACCCAAGATGAAATCGTCGTAAGAATACTCGAGATAAACCATAAGAAACTACTCGATTGCTGCTCTTATGTTGAGCAGAGCTTTCAGAGTAGTATTTAGTGATGGGGTATAGATCAGATGAGCGAGAGCAAAGTAGTCGATTTATGGGGAAATCAACTTTTATTGAAGATTTGTCGAGTTTACAGCAATTGTAAAATGACAGACTCTGACTCTTAAGATCCACCCCTTGCTCGTATACATGAGCAATGGTTTACATAACTGAATGAAAATATTCGTGGGTAATACTGGTCGGCATGGGAGTCGACTAGATTTTAGGTAAAGTTTCCTTTGCTGGTGGTGCCCCAAGGGCCTTGCGGAGTGAGTTGCACTCGAAGATCGTATGGGAACTCTTTGGGTGCATGAAGCACTTGCGTAGGAGCGTTTTGTTGATCCTGTCTCTGCTGAGAGATGTTTCTCCATGGTGTTGAGTGCGAGGCTTACCCTGGGGGAGGGTACTTGCCGGCTTGCGCTCCTTGAAGGATGCAGAAGCATGTGCTGGGATGAGGTAGTTGGAAGAAGGGATGTAAGCCTCAATTTCCCTCACGCTCCTTTCTCGTTGAGATGATGACATTGCGTGCGTCGCGACCAATGTTGATCACATTGCGGAGGTCGCTGTTGGAGTAGTCGTAGTTGTCACCTTGTTATTCTTGCTGGCGGTTGGAGAGGCGCTGGCGCGTGAATGCCCTTTTCTGGTTAAGCAAGCGATGACGCTCGTAGAGGTGTTCTGCTGCATGCTGCTCTTCCAGTTGGACGGTAACTGTTACTGTTGGAGGAGGTGCAGGAGGGTCTTGCTTGGCAACAGTTTGGGCTTCTGTGACTGTTGGGGGAGTAGTTTCCATGTTATCGGAAAGGTACTTGTCAAAGTCATAAGAATTGTAGTCAATGAGATTGAGACGCTCTGTGGAGTCATCCTCTAGGATTTCATGGCAAAGATCTTGAATTTCTTGGTCTTGTTTTCTCGTTGACGGGTCTAGCGGGGTGCTCTGCTGAAAGGGGAGATCTGCCGGTTGGGAGCTCAAAGCCTTAGGATCTTGTGTCTCCTTCAGGTGCACTGTCCGTCCTTGCGGCGTTGCATATATGACCAAGTTTGGGAAGGAGTCCTGATCGGACTAATTGTTAGTCGAGTTGGATTCGACTTCCTTACTGTACTGGATTAGGTCGTCCAGTTCATCCTCCGGGTCAGAAGAGTACTCGGAGCCGGAATCGGTTAGGCCACCGATTTTGGAGTATGTGTGCTTTGGGTGAGCGAGAAGTGGAATGCCCATCTCTATGCGAAGAGCGTTCTCGTTCATCCAATGTAGCCATGATTGAGTGGGAGTCAAGCCCTCAGGCTCTTTTATCCAGGATTTGTCAAAGATAGACTTGCTCAGTTTTTCAGGAGCTTTGGACTTTTCCTTTTTAGGCCTGGCCAGTTACCAGAGGACACAACATTCTTAGGTGCATCATGCATGGGCCATAGCGTCCATGAACAAGTCAATGTTGTCTGACCATTCTTCAAGATCGTTGAATGGTTCAAAGTTGTTGAGACTTTCCATGAACTAATCGAAATCCTGATCAAAAATAGAATCAGAGATATTAGTTGGTTTATGAATCCAACTGTGAGCAGGTTTCGGTGAAGAGTTCTGAGGTTTCCTGGAGGAAGACGGTCCCATCCGAACAAGCTGGGGGTTTGTCTTTCCAGATTTCCCGCAGATTCCTCCTCCCAGATTCTACTTCTTGTTTTGCAGAGTGTTTTCAGCCATCTTAATGCAGTCGTCGAGCATTGAATCTACTCGATCGATCCTAGGGTGTGTGTCGCCCAACCATTTCTGTGGTGGATTCAATGGTTCTGGGTTCTGCTGTGTTTTAGATGAGCCAAGAGCGGATTCTGCAAGTTTAATGCATCCTCTATTGATCGTGAAACTCGATCTACTACATCGAGTAGTTTTGAGTTGTCGATCTTGGGGCGTTTGATTGACTGGAGATAAGTCAGGTATTTTCCGAGGGTTTCGGAGAAGTGAAGATTTTTGGAATCAGAGTTTTTGATGGACTCGACTGACTCGTGAGTTCGAGTTGGAGTCGACATGTTTTCTGTAGTATCCGAGCTGAGCTCGAGTAGAGCTCATTTTTCATCGAGATTTGCGATCTTGCAGATGTCGGCGGGTTGGATGATGGCTTTCGGTTTAGGCGAGTTGGGCGTGACAAGGTGGCTGGAGAAGCCGCCCGATCCGTCAGCCGTGCAAGCCCAGGAACCAAAAACAAGAGTTGTGCCCTCGGGCACATTGTTGGCGTCGCTTGATCTGGCCATCGAATTCGCCGATGAACTCGCCGAATCCCCTACCTGGCACGCCAGCTGTCGGTGTTTACCGCCAAGCCTGCTCAGGGATACCCTTAGCAGTAAGGTTTGTAGGTAGGGATCGACTGCTCTGGAACTCGCTGGTGCAAGGAACACAAAGATTTAGACAGGTTCGGGCCACGAGTTGCGTAATACCCTACGTCTTGTGTGGTTGTTTGTATTGCCTTAGGTGTTGATGATGTTTTGAGGGGGTCCCTGCCCGCCCTTATATATCCGGGGGGGACAGGGTTATATGGAAAGCCCTAGTCGAGTACAGTTGGAGTCCTACTACAACACAATGGGGTAGTTTCCTTTGTACTGCAGCTAGTTCTATGCCTATTCGGGTAGTTACAAGAGAAGAATGGTACATTCATGAGCTATCCCTTATTCTAGAACATTCTATGCCTATATGCAGTCCCGCTACCCCGGGTCTGACAAGCACCCCTCACCGGGCATGCTGTCCTTCGGGCAGAAGCTACGTGGGGAGGATGTGTGATAGCCCTGCGGATAAGAGGTATAGGTGCAGATGGATAGGACGAGAGATGATTGCCCGAGCGACCGTTCGAGTGACCGAGCCATCCCGACTCGACGAGGACGGGTCAGCACTTAGCCAACCTGTTGCCCAAAAGAACTAACCAGACTCAAGCCTTCCCATTCCCGACTGACCGAGTGGGCCACGACGACAGACAGAGGCGAAGGACTCCCAGACGGAACCAAGACACAATGATGGATATATGTAATTGGGGGCCCCACCTTGAACTATAAAAGGGAAAGCCCCCCACGTAGGAAAGGGTTGGACTCCGAGAGGTTCGACACTACTTGAAACAGTTTGTAAGCTCCCCTCTGAACTTTGAGCACCCGGGCTTGAGAGCAATAGAGCAAGAACACCATCCACCATACTGGACGTAGGGCACATACAGCCTGAACCAGTCTAAATCCTTGAGTCTATGCGTGCTAGACCATGTCCGATCAAATGCACAACAAACGAGCAATCGAGTAGTTTAGTAGTCGCCCATTCTCCGCAGCGACAGTTTGGTGCCATCCGTGGGGAGCGCTTTGAGCGTTCACTGCTTCGGCGATCGGATGGTTTCGATCACTCCATTCGCCGCCCCGGTGGTGAGCCATGGCGAGACGATCTGCTTCAGCTCCCTGGAGTTCCCCGCGATCCCCCGCAATGGATCGTGGGCACCTCCACCGTTCCCGCCTTCCCAGACCTTCCAGTTTGGAAGTCTGGAGTTCGTCACCAACCAGCTCGGTGCACTGCTCCTCTGTGAGGAGGAAGCCGCTCCAGCGGCCACCGAGGAGCCCACTCCTCCTCCCAAGCTTCACAAACTGAAGTGCCGGTGATCGATTCACTGGCGCATCAGGAAGCAGAAGCCATCACAGCCAACCCGCGCGGTGCTCCGCTGCATCGCGCTCATGATGGCGACCAACCCGGCCGCTGAGGACGTCAACTTGGTCCTCTACTCTTTGGCCAACGTCTCTTGGCAGCTCGCGGGCGGACCTCTGTTACCGCCACCCCGTTCATTCTCTGAGCGGCTGCCATTTGGCCTACGCAACTCCGCGGGCATCTATGCCCGAGGGATGCACAAGGCCGTGCATGGCCACCAGCCCACGCCCCAGTTCGTGGGTATGGTGGGGAGCTACCCCAACTCCGTCAACGACCTCCTGTGCTACGAGGATCCCTTGAGTGTCTCCTCCAGCACGGAAGACAACTACCTGGAGGGGGTATCCGCGCCACCTCGTGTTTGCACCATGGCAGGTGCTCCCAGCGACCCACCACCGGAAGTAGTGCCGTCTCAGCAGACGCACAGTACTCCTTCGGATCACTGCGCGTAGGCGCTTACCAACGCACAGGCCAACACCGAGGATCTTCGTCTTCGGCGGCAGCACAAGCCTCACCCGTGGACCAGCTTCCGCAGGCCCACTCTGGGTCAAAGGGGGGAAACCCCGCTGGATCCACACGGTAGTGCGCGCGCGGGGTCAACCGCGACATCATCAACGACGCCCGCATGCAATGCCCACAAGAGTTTCGCGCGGGCCAGAACATCGCCGGAGCGGTGATTCTTCTGCAGACACTGCCAGAGCCGGAGGATCCTGCCCAAAGGGATCTCCACCGCCAGGTAAAAAACCTGGTGGAACTCGCCGCCGTCCAGCAAGCGGCGAGCTCCTCTCTACACCACCGCCTCGTGCCCTGCTGGCGGTGCAAGCCACCTAGGGCGGGAGCCGTCTGAGGTGTAGCGTCCCCCACTGGCGCAGCAAGCCGACGCGGGCGGCACGCTAATCTCGGTGCCAGCATCCGCTCCTCTCCCGCCGAGGCCACCAGGCCACGGTCGCATCGGCCCCAACTACGATGGGCGCAGCGTGATCCAAGGCTGACTGCAAGAGCGGCATCACACTGACATCGACCGTGTGGCTGCCCGCGCAGAGGACGCGTGGGCATACACTCCAAATCTGGAGTGCTCGCCGCTCTGACGTGGAGGATGCCCTTGCAACCCTAATGTCGATCATGACTGGAGTCCAAGCCCGGACCCATCCAGACCGTGCGCCTTCTCCAAGGCGATCCGCGGGGCGCCCTTCCCCCAGCATTTCAGGCCACCAGCGAACGTCATGAAATACACCGGTGATACGAACCCCGGTGTATGGCTAGAGGATTACCGGCTTGCATGCCGAGCCAGAGGAGCAAACGGCGATTGCTTCCTGATCTAGTACCTCCCAATCTGCCTGGGAGAGAACGTCCGCGTCTGGTTGGAGTTCTCGCCCGCTGACTCCATCGGCAACTGGGTGGACCTCCAAAAAGTCTTCATCAGGAACTGGGCGGACCTGGCAATTCTTGGGACCTCAAGAATTGCAAGCAGGAGCCCGGCGAGTCCCTGTGCGACTACATCCGGTGCTTCCCAAGCAATGCAACTCGCTCTACGGCGTCATCGATGCCGACATCATCAGCGCGTTCCTCAGCGAGACGAGCTGCAAAACCCTAGTTCACAAACTGGGGTGCCAGAAGCCGCGCACCACTCATGAGCTTCTAGACATCGCCACCAACCGCGCCTCTGGCGAGGAGGCGGTTGGAGCCGTCTTTGTGCGGGACCAGCTCGCGGCGAAGGCAAAATGAGACAACCCCGACGGGCCCTCCATGATCCGCGACAGGAGGAAAAACAAGAAGAACTGCCGTCCACCCACCGCCGGTGAAGTCACGGCGACCGACCGCCAAGATAAGCGCCCTCCGAGGAACAATCACTTTGACCAGCTCCTGGAGAAGCCATGCACCAACCACGGCTATCCGGTGAGCTATAAGTTCAAGGATTGTGACATGATGAAGTGCCTCCTTCGCAGGACAGCCAAGTCCGACGGTGACGGCTGCGATAAGCAGCTCGACGCCAACTAGGACAAGGAGAAGCCAGCAGAGGGATCGTTCCCTGAGGTGGACCGGTGCCTAGTCATCATCGATGTCCTGGAGGACGACTGCTCCAGGCAACAGCAGAAGGTGTGGCTTTGTGAGGTATGCGCCGCCGTGAGCGCCGTCCCCAGGAAGCTGAAATGGGCATCCACGCCCATCATCTTCGACCAAGACGACCACCCGGCCAGCATCCCTCGACCGGGAAGCTACCCGCTCGTCGACGACCCCGTCGTCAGCAACATGCGCATGTCCAAGGTGCTGATGGACGGGGGCAGTAGTCTCATCATCCTGTACATCAACACCCTGGAGGCCATGGGGGTCCTGCGGTCTTGCCTATGGGCCTCTCTTCCCCTTCTATGGCATCCTGCCGGGTATGAAGGTGTACCCGGTTGGCAACCTCGACCCGCCGGTCACGTTCGGCAGCAGAACCAACTACCGCACCGAGACCCTCAGGTTCGAGGTGGTAGACTGGAAGGGGGTGGTACCACGCCATCCTTGGGCACCCTGCCTATGCCAAGTTCATGGCGGTGCCCAACTACACCTACCTTAAGCTCAAGTTGCCGGGCTCGAACAGAGGCCTCACCGTGAGTGGCTCCTTCGAGCAGGACTACGCCAGCAGTCGCGAGCACTTCAACCTTGCCACCACCACCGCGAACTCGGCAGAGCTCGGCCAGCTTCGCGCCACCACCGCCGAGTGTCGCCCTGACCCTGGCAAGCCCAGCCAGGTACCGACTTTCATCTCGACCAAGGAGACCAAGCCGGTCGTGGTCGATGACGTCAACCCAACCAAGACGGTGCGGGTCGGCTCCCAGTTGTCGGCCAAATAGGAACTCGCGCTCGTCGACTTCCTCCGTGCCAACAAGGACACTTTTGCCTGGAAGCCGTCCGACATGCCGGGCATCCCAAGGGAGGTCGCCGAGCACGAGCTCCGCATTTTGTTGGGATCCAAGCCCGTCCAGCAATGACTACGCCGCTTCGACGACGAGAGGCGTAGGGCCATAGGGGAGGAAATAGCTAAATTGTTAGCTGCTAGCTTCATAAAGGAAGTCTACCACTCCGAGTGGCTCTCTAACCCAGTCCTTGTAAAGAAGAAAAGTGGTCAATGGAGGATGTGTGTCGACTACACCAGCCTGAACAAGGCATGCCCCAAAGATCCTTTTCCTTTGCCTAGAATAGATCAGATAATCGATTCCACCTTCGGATGCGAAATCTTATCTTTTCTTGACGATTACTCAGGCTATCACCAGATAGAGATGAAGGAATCCGACCAGCTCGCGACATCCTTCATCACATTGTTCGGCTCGTACTATTACGTCTCTATGCCGTTCGGACTCCAGAACACAAGCGCAACATACCAGCGATGCATGCAGGCCTGCTTCTTGTTGACATTTCTTAGCGTCGCTACTAGGAGTGGTTAGTTCCTAGCAACGCCGCCAGAAATGCTGGTGTTGGTATGTCTTAACGTTTACAGAAAGATCCGCAAGCGCACGGATATACCATTGTAGCATTTATATTTTCCCAAGGGATGGCTAGGTTGTGTAAAGTTTATTTACAAGTTCCATAACCATGACACGTATGAGTAAAATGAAGACCACTAACTATACAGGGGTAAGTGATAAATGAATGATAATCAAGGATAATATGACACACACAGAATAGCCAACTCTCATGAATAAAAAATAAACAAGCACACCTAAGGTTAGTGGGAGCATAGGCAAAGATTCCTAGTATACTATTTATGTTAGCAGATAAGTTACGTTAGCCACATTGCTTAGAGCTGTAGGTGCCAGGAAATTAGGGACATCGGGGAGAATGACCAGCACTGGAGAACATCCAGTCCCATTTCATCTTTGTATGAACTCCTACACCATACCCGAACGTCGGGGAGTATGCTAACCGAGAAGCAGCTTCCCGGCGCACCGACAGGGCTGTCACCACCTGCGGTCTACCCCAGTCACACCATGGAGTACCGTCATATCCGAAGGATCCCGCATACCTGGGCACCATGCCTGCATATGAAGTCACTACCCTAGCACCCTCGGGTCCCCCACCCTTCGGATGGACAGGTAAGATGCTAAGGCAAGCCCGAAAGCACAACGAACCGATATCCTTACCCAGATCATCTGGTCTAAGCAAGCAACTACTATAACTTGATAAAGCACTAATCAAAGCTAAGAATGCTAAGAATATAGCAAGATAACCAAGAATGAACTCGATATGAATAATATAAAGAAAGTCAGAATACAAAGCCATACCAGAGGCCGAGGATTGCTCGCCAACCCCGAGGATGATTGGATTCTCTAAGGAGATGAAGTACTAGCCTAGCTCCACTACCCTAAGGAGTACAAGTCACAAGAGATTGTAGAGAGAGAGGCCTTCAAGTGGTGTGTGTGGTGAGAGTGGTGGGAGGCCCCTTTTATAGCTTGAGAGGTTGGTTCCCGCCATCTCTAAATATGGAAACATCATCAACCGCCTTCAGGAGGATAGGATCAAGCTTCCCGCCAAATCTCAGCTTGAATTGCTGACATGTGGGGTTGGCCAACCCCCTCTTCCTGCCACTGGCCACCGTCCTTCTCTGGTACACTACCTGGTGCGTCCTGATGTCAGATGGTCGGTGTCGGGGCTTGGTTGGTCGGTTTGGTCTGGTTTGTGGGCCTCCTTTGCTCATGTTACGCAGGACACGATCATCTGTGACTTCTGTTTGCATATTCGTCGTGTTTTCATCTTATTCCGGACTTGTGCTCTTGAAATCATGAATCTTCAAAAACAACTGTGGAGCTAGGTTAGTGATACAAATATGCGAGTAAGAGGTATAGTTTTCTTTCTTTTATGAGTATAGTTGACGGTCATATTTCGCACTTAACAACCGTCAACAACACCCCCAAACTAGCCTTTTGCTCGTCCCTGAGCAAAACAAGGTGTTCGTTGTTGATCAGGAGTTGCTACAATGTTGAATTTCCAACTTATACTTAGGCACAACTAAATGCTTCTTACCTTGATTTTGAATAAGTTGGCTTTTGTTCATACCTCTTATCTTTCTCCTGTGGAGCTTATAGCTTCACCTCATCTTTGGCGGTTGAGAGTCAGAACGGTATCATAGAGTGCTCATATTTCTTTTCTTTTAGTTCAACCCTCAATCCGGAGGTTTTGTAAGATTTTTTAAAAGAAATTTATAAAGTTCCTCGAATGATCTCTTAGATCGCTCAATGTGTATGATTCCTTACCAAGGCTTTATTATGCCTTTCTTCCTCAACCTATCTCTAATGGCTATTTTTGTGGAGCTGTTGGTATGGAGGATTTGAAGACATACCTGCTTCTCATATTTTACTAAGTCAAAGACCGGATCCAAAGGAGAAACAAGTCATAAACCTTGATCAAGATATGCAAGTGTGTGGATATTTTTGGTGGATGGTGTATGAACTTCTTTGTATGCACCATCTCTCTCTTTTCTTTCCTTTCTTTTTGGATCAGGGGCTATCTCTCTCTTTTTTTTTTGACATGCCTAAGCATGTGGCATACCTTCTTTGAGTATGCATCTTTTATTTTCTCATAGCCCCATATCCTTGACATATTTTTTAGAGAGAGGTGTCATACATGGACTTGGAGTTTTATTTTGTGGATGAATGAAATTTTGCTCACTTCTAGTGTAGAAGCATATGTGGTGGAAATGTGTACGTGATCTTGATCATGGGAGTATGAAATGAATCTCACTAAGGGTCACAATAATTTGACAAAGCTCAATGAGATAGCGAGTTGCATATGTGGAAGGTTTTACAGTGAAAATCAATATATGGCTTTGGATGAGAATTTCATATCATCGAGGAACTTTATTATATTTTTGTGTTTTCAAAATTAAATACTCCGGATGTCAAGTATCACATAAGAGAAGATCATAGCAAATCTACTTAACCATATCATAGCTCACAACAACTTAGATTTGGATCATGCTTTTTGCTACCCACATGTTTCAAGTTTAAGGTCTGAGCAATTTAAGCCACCAAACCCAAAACTAGGTAGAGCATAAAGTTATAACTAAGCATATGAAAGAAATTAACAGAGTACCTATTCATCATCTCAACAAGGAAAACGTACACCATGCTTACTACACATATTAAAAGAAAATATTTTTGGTGTTTTCTAAATTTTGCAAATTTTTATTTATTTTTAGTTATGCAAATTTTTATGGATTTTCTGATTTTACAAATTTTTATGGGTTTCACACAAGGTTATGAAAGCTGTAAAGAAATGATACAAGTTACCTCTTGTGGGGGTCCTCCCCCAAGCTAAGCTTCAGGCTTACTGTTGACAGCCATAATTTCACATTCTAAGCCGTCAACTTCTCGGGAATAACATGAGCTTTACAACACTACGTTCCATTCATATTTTGTTTATCTCTAACGAGTTGCACAAGTTTTGGATGAGTTTTGATTTCAGGAGCAGGTGTACCAAAATTGAGCAGAATTGGGCAAAATCCTAGGCCGGGCGGCCTCTCCTAGGCCGGCCGGCCTGGCACCTTCAAGATCACGGCCCCGGCTTCGATCCAGTGGCCATGAGACACACTCATGAGGCTCTGAGTCGAGGGTTGGGCTCTAGTTCAATTGGATACACCGAAAAGGCATCAACTTTGGTCCAAAGACTCACAAGGCAGCCCAAACTCCAAAGTAATCCAGCAACCCACATCCCTGGAGGATGCACGAAGGCAGAGTGAATCATCGGCAAAACCTGAGGCCGAGATGGGCCAGAGGGAGGCCAGCCAGCCTCCCCTAGGCCGGCCAACCTAGCAGTTACAACCGTCAAGCAAAGCCAACTGCCAACCGACTCCAGGAGAGGATCAGAGCCATTGTCCGAAAGGCGGTGGACACCTGGTGGCATCCCCAGGCCGGCCGGCCCCAAATGGAAGCCCCTCAAGGTGGGGTTTGGCGTGGAAGTTAAGCACAATGGTATTACCTGCTTTCAACCGATGCTATCTGCAGTAACCGCCAGAACCGACCTTGGGAAGGCTATAAATAGAAGCACCATCCATCACTCAAGACACACACCATTGGAGCTCTTCTCTTTCACTTGTACTATCTAGAGTAGGTTAGTAGCTTGGGAGTTAGAGTCCAGTCGAGCTTGCTCGGGATTCCAGAGTCGTCGGAAGTCTGGTATAGCTCTTGTATCTTTCTTTTGACTTTATTAATATAATTTATCTTTTTTAGTTTTCTGAGTCAGCTTTAGTTTATGTAGTCTTTTATTTACTCAAGTCTGAGGATTCAGCTTGAGCACGGAAGTTGTCCTTTAGCTTAGGCTAAGTTATCTCTCTTAGTGATCGGGAACTTATCTTACGTGTTTTCTCGCCCGGACTAGAGTATCTCAAGTTAGTGCTCTAGGTTGAGGGGGATTTCTCTCGAAAGCCTCGAGAGAAATCCTAACACCGAGTGCAGATGTGGTGTCTGACCTTAGTGTTAGCTAGAAAGTGTGTTCCACCCCACAGAACCATTTGTGGTAGTCGGTAGGTGGTGACAGCCCTATCCGTCCTTTGTAGTCCACCACATTCGGGTGTTTTCATAGCAGTAGTGCAGGTTGCCGTTGGACTCCCCTCTCAACCCTTTCTGAAGTCCTTTCTCTTCCAGCCACCGAAGTAAGCTCTGCTTTCCCGAGAACTTGTTTAGTCTGATCTAGAGAGGCTAGCTCGATAGTTCAGAATTGTATCAGGTGTCTTATCTCGCTCGTTGTCCTCCCAGCTGCTACCTCTCTAAGGATTAGAATCTCCGTGTGTCACTCGGTCATTGCCTGGCCATTTATCTCACTTACCTATCTGGCTTACCCCCGTCTTGTCAGTCGGTCGATCAAGCTAGTATGGTTATCATTCGGTTTACGATACTCTTTACCATAGTGCATCCCTAAGGAAAAATATGATACCCTGGAATACTCCAAGGTGAAGTGCTACAACAGTAATTCTGTGCGCTTGCAGAATATCTATTCTGATCGGGCATGAGGAACGCCAACAAGCATTTCTGGCGCCGTTGCTGGAGAAGACATTAGCTAAAGATATCGTAGATAGTTTGATAAACTCTACTAGTTTGTCGCCGCTAACTCTAGCGGGCTTACCATTGCTCTATCTATCTTTTGATCGATGCAGAGCAGTGCATGACCGGTTTTGACCTACCGAGTAACTTCCACCCAAATCCAGAACGAATTGGGAGAAATGTGAGACGCCGCGTCGTCCCACCTCAGAAAAGACCCACTTGGCCTATCAGTTCACCCTCCACTTTAGCATCCTCATCCATGGCTCAGAAGACCCTTTGTCAGTTCTCTGCCCCATCCAGTAGCCACATTCCTACTGGATTGAATGCCAACCAAGCCGGCAATGACGGCTTTGAGCTGAAGACTGGACTCGTGAACATGGTCCAAGCAAGTCCGTTCTGCGGAAAGGCATCCGAGGATGCCAATGCCCATCTCCAGAACTTCTTGGAGGTGAGTAACACCATCAACCCCAGAGGAACTACTCTGGATGACGTCCGTCTTCGCCTGTTCCCATTCTCACTACTCGAGAAGGCCAAGACGTGGTTCTACTCTAACAAGAAAGCTTTCAAGACAAGGGAAGCTTGTTCAAATGCATTCCTAGCCAAGTACTTTCCAGTGGGCAAGACCAATGCCCTCTGGAACAGGTTTACCGGGATTCAGCAATTACCAGATGAGACTATCCCAGAAGTCTGGGAACGTCTCCAGGAGTACATACAAGCATATGCCCACACCACGGCATAGAAGAGTGGCTGATCATTCAGAACTTCTTCCATGGCCTGAATTAGCAAGCCTAGGACCACGTTGACGCAACTGCGGGTGGTTCTTTCCTTTCTCTCGACATTGCGGGAGCAAAGGCGCTGATTGACAAGATAGCTTCCAACCAAAGTTGGAAAGGAGAAAGGCAGCCAGCCCATCCTAGAGGTGTGCATCAAATTGACACGGTCGACATGTTAGCTGCCAAGTTGAAACTTCTGATGAAGAAGCTGGAATCTCCACATCAGGAGGTTAATCAAGTTTCGGAGTCTCGTATGACATGTGAAACATGTGGAGAGACTGGGCACTCATGCACCTCGTGCCCCTTAACTCAAGAGGACGCAAACTTTCTTGGAGCAAAAACAATCCCAACTCAGGATTTCGTCCTCAGCAGGGTTGGAACTCCAAGCCCAACCTCCCCTTCGGTCAACAACAAGGTATGAATTTTAATAACAGTTTTCAGCCCACATTAAAAGACCTAGTGTACGGCCAAAAACAAATCAATGATAACATTAGTAGGAAATTCCTTGCTAATGACAAGATCCTTGAATCTATGGCTACACAACTAGTGGGATTCAATTCGGTTATTAAAAATCAACGGAGCTTTAATAAAATGATAGAAACTCAAGTAGCTCAGCTTGCATCCGCATGTCCTAACGTTAATGCGGGGAAACTACCTAGGCAACCGGAAGTGCCCTCAAAGGAAAATGTTAGTGCGGTGACCACGCGTGGTGGTAAGACCACGCAAGAGCCACCATTCCCAAATGATGCAGGAAAGCAGCGGAAGACAGTAACTGCTATTAGTACCGAAGTTGAAGACGAAGAACAGGAGGAGGCTGATGACTCCAACACACCTGCTACCCAGGAAGACCCCGTGGAACTCCCGAGAACTTCACGGGACTATCACGACACAACTGCCTTACCATTTCTGGAGCGGATAAGGAAGCCAGTGGCCGACGAACAATTCGGCAAATTCATCGAAGTAATCAAGAAGTTATATGTGAATATACCACTTCTTGACGCTATGCTGGTACCCACATATGGCAAGTATATCAAGGACATTCTTGGAAACAAGCAGATGCTGCCCACCACTGAGGTTTGTGTAGTTAACGGAAGAGTGTAGCGCTGCTATACTCGATTCTCTCCTGGTGAAGAAGAAAGACCCAGGCTGCCCCACCATCACTTGTTCAATCGGGGCTCAACATTTTTCTAACGCCCTCTGCGACTTGGGAGCAAGCGTCAGTGTCATGCCCAAGGTAGTTTATGATAAACTTAACCATCATGCACTTGCCCCTACTGCCATGTGTTTGCAGCTAGCGGATCAAACGGTCTGCTATCCCGCGGGAATAGCAGAGAATATCCCGGTGAAAATCCGAAATTTCTTTATTCCCGTCGACTTCGTCGTACTCGACATGGAAGTCGACGCCAAGATGCCGCTCATCCTGGGTAGGCCGTTCTTGAGCACGACAAATGCCCATATTGATGTCGGAGCCGGAGAGATCCAGCTCAACATCAATGGCCAGCAGGAGAAGTTCTCCTTCAAACCAAAGGTCGGACAATGCTCACAAGTCAAAGAGGTCCGTTGGAAGAAGAAACCCGAGCAAGAGACGAAGAAACCGTCGCTTCCGAACATTGAAGCCCTCATCGCATTCGTGGAAAATCTGCGGATTCAGGAGGAGTTACGAACTCAAGAGGAAGCGAAGCAAATCAAGCTTCACAATTAGAGGAATGCCAAACGTCGAATCCAGTGTAAATTTTTTTTGGAATCACAGGAAGTGAAGGTCGAAACACAACCCACACCCAAGAAAGTGTGGCGGAAGAAAGTGTCATCGCCCAAGACTCCATCCGGCGATGACAATCAGACTAAGGGAATGGAGAGTCCGGCTCCGGACTCAAAACCCGAGCCCTCGCCATGAGGTACGTGGCACGTATCCATCATTTGCATTGCATATAGGATAGTTTAATTTTTCCTTGCATAAATTTTCTTTCCATCTTGCATAATCATGTTTGAATTTCAACCAACCCATGTTTAAAATTTGAAAGTTTTGCATCAATAGAACTTCACAAAAATTTTCGAAAATTTTTGGCTGAGCTCTAGGCCGGCCGGCCCCACCTTCTTTATGTTTGCCAAAAAACAGCAGGGAGTGGAGACTTTGATTAAGCGCGAAGCAAGAGACAAAGGGATGGGCACACAACGTGCCAGGGTAGGCCGAGCGGCCCCATTCTGGCCGGCCGGCTCCTCCCCTCCGCTCATGTCCCGTCACCATCGACGCCGGCATCAATACCTGCAAGCCTAAACACTAGACCAAAGACGTGGCTCAATGGCCACCGCGTAGGAGCCGCCCGGCCGGCCTGGCCCTGGCGCCTGGCTATAAAAGCCAGCGAGCCCAACATCCCTCGGTGCACAAGAAGCTCAGGTGCACATGCCTCAATCCGAGCTCTTTAATCTCTTCTCCCTTCCTTGAGTTTCCTTGCCTAATTGAGCTCTTTTGAGTTAATTAGGAGAAGAACTCAAGTGCTAGCTCGCCTAAAAACAAAATTTGAGTAGTAATTAGTGAAGTTCATAAACCAGAAAACACAAAAATATTTCCATTCTAAATAAATTCATGGCAGGTTGAACATTGAACATTTGTGGTAGTTTAATGCCCCGCAAGAACGACTAATGACTTACGACTAAGAGACTAACGCTAACCCTCCTCTTAACTTCTTGTTTCCTTCGGGTATTGCTCGAGCTAACCTTTTGTAGGCACCATGATAACTTGAGCCAAGGAGAAGGTCAAGAAGGCATTCTCAAGAAGGTCGAGAAGCTCGCGGAGTTCCTCTTCTCGGGATAACATGTCAGTCGACTCTGGTCACCGCTCACATGCATCCCGGGAAGAAGAAAAAATTCCCGCAGTCCCAAGAAGCCACTTCCGCATCAGGATCTTGACGATGGTCGAGTAGATCATCTACAAGAATGACTACGAGTGGCAAGCACTCGAGCTGCTGAAGAGGCAAACCTATGCCCATGCCAAGAGGTTCGACACCCGCTTCCTCATCACGACGGGACTCTTGCAAGACATGAACCAAGCTTTCACCGCCGTCGGATGGGAGAACTTCGCCGATGTAACACCCTAATTTAAATTCCATCATTTATTAATAAATTTATTTGGCTTTATTTATTTTTTCTAAGGTTTATTGTGTTAGACTGGCATTTAATCTAAAATTTAGTTCCTTAAATAATTAAAATTTTATCATAGGTTTAAAAATTTGTGTTGCATTCATGCTGGTGCATATTTTTTATTTTAGTGTGGTTTGAATTCAAATTTGTATTTGAATTCAAACTTTGTTTGAATTAGGAATAGAAAAGAGGAAAGAAATAGAATAGAAAAGGAAAGAGAAAAGGAACCCAAACCCAAAACAAGAAACCCAGCTCACAGCCCAGTCCAACCCGAAGCGGCCCATGGCCCACTCTTCTTTTTCCCACCCCAAACCTGGCGGCCCGCTCACTCCCCACGCGGCCCAGCCACTCCCTCTCTCCCCTGCGGCCCACACTCCGCAGCCCGCGTCGCCTTCTCCCCGCTCGGCCTGCCAGCGCCAACAGCCCACCAGCAGTGGCCCAGCTCTCCCCGCGTCGGCCTGCTCGCCCCAGCGCGTCGCCCACGCTCAGCCCGCGCCACGCACTTCGCCGCTGACCAGCGGGGCCCGCTTGTCGGCCCCATCGTCTCCCCCGCCTCTCCCGGCCGCGCAACGGCCAGGCGCGATACCCGGCCGGGAATCACGCCGGACTTCCGTCCTGGGCGCGCACGCCTAGGGCGCTCCGCCGCCCTATAAATACCGCCCGTGGCCCTCCGCACCTCATCCCCCACTCCGTTGCCGCGCCGCCATAAACCCTAGCATGCCACAGCTCCGCCATGCCGAGACCCCCTGCGCCGCCGGTGAGCATCTCCGCCGCGTTGATTCCTCGCCACCGGGGTATCTCAGGCCGACCTAATCACCTCTGCATTTTCCCTGGCCTCCTAGGAGTCGAACCCGGAGACCCAGGCGACCGGAGGACCACCCCACCGGCCCGTTCCCGAGTTCAGCCGGGCGCCGCCGCCGGTCTTCGCCGTCGAGCCCTACGCCGGACTCGCCCTTCGATCCAAGCCCTCGGTGAGCCACATCCCGGTCCGCCCTTTCTTTACGCGCTAATTTTGGTAGCCGTAGCCCCCTGGAGTCATCGAACCGCCTACTCCGGTGAGTTCCCGGCGCCCAGAGCCGCCTCGCCGTCGAGGGCCATGCCCCCAGCCCAACAGCGCCTCCCTAGGCACCCTAGTGCACTACCCATGCCGGAGCGGTGCTCCCCAGCCAAACCACGGCCGAAACCGAGCCCTAGAGCGCCGCCTTGGCCTTATCCGGTCACGCGCCGCCGCGGAGCAGAGGACTCGGCGACCCAGCACCAAAATCTTAGGATTGCACAGAGCAGACAGAAGAGTTATGCAGATGGCAAACGGAGAGACCTGACTTTCAGTGCTGATGATTATGTATATCTGAAGGTGTCTCCGATGAGAGGAATTCGCAGATTCAATGTCAAAGGGAAGTTAGCACCTCGTTATGTGGGGCCATTCAAGGTGCTAGAGCGGAAAGACGAAGTTGCTTATCGCCTGGTGTTACCTCTCAGCCTCTCGAGAGTTCATGATGTCTTCCATATATCTCAGCTGAAGAGGTGTTTGCGAGTACCCGAGGAGCAGGCACCCCTGGATGGAGTCGATGTGCAGGAAGATCTGACTTATACTGAGCATCCGGTGAAGATTCTGGAGACATCAGAGAGGGTCACTCGGAACAAGCGCATCAAGATGTGCAGAGTTCAGTGGAGTCATCACAGTGAAGCTGAGGCTACTTGGGAGCGAGAAGATGAGTTGAAGAAGACCTATCCAGATCTCTTTGCTAGCCAGCCCAGCTAAATCTCGGGGACGAGATTTCTTTAAGGGGGTAGGGTCTGTAACACCCTGTAACACCCTAATTTAATTTTCCGATTTAATAATAAATTTAATTGGCTTTATTTAAATTTCTAAGGTTTATTGTGTTTAGTTGGCATTTTAATCTAATTTTGTTCCATTAAATTATTAAAATTTTGTCTAAGGTTAAAACTTTGTTGTTGCATTCATGCTGGTGCATGCTTTTATTTGAGTGTGGTTTGAATTCAAATTGGTATTTGAATTCAACCTTTGTTTGAATTAGATTTGAAAAGAGAGAGTAAATAGAAATAGAAAAGTAAAAACCCAAAGGAAACCCAAACCCTTAACCCAGCCCAAACGCAGCCCGGCCCAGGCTCCCCTTCAGCCCGCGAGCGCGCCACTCCTCCTCTCCTGGCCCATCTAACCTCACTCTGGCCCAACCCAGACCGTGGCCCATCTCACCCCGGCAGCCCAGCTGACACCCCCTCGTCCTTCACTTCCCAGCGCGTGCCCCTCTCTTTCCCCCGGCCCAGCGTCGCGTCTCCCTCCGCGCTCAGCCCAGCTGCTCGGCCCGCATCGCGCCCCTCGTTTTCGCCCGCGCCACGCCTCAGTCACTGCCAACGCTGGCCCACCCCGTCAGTCCCGTCTCCCTCCTCCGCCTCCCCCGGACTCGCGCAACCGGCCGCGATCCCCGGCCGTATTCCCCGCGGTCCTTCCTTCCTGACCCACACGCCGAGGCCCGGCCTGCCCCTTTAAACGCGTCCTGGCCCTCTCCCGCATCCCACCTTCCCTCGCAGCCGCCATCTTAACCCTAGCTCGCACATCCGCACCGCTCCGCCATCTCGCTGTGCTCCGCCATGCCGCGCCTCTGTGCCGCCGCGGACAAGCCGCCCTACTGGTCGCTAGCCCCTGCAATCCACCGCAAGAGCTTCACCGTACGTCCAACATCGCCCCCGAGCCGTCCCTCCTCGCCAGCAGCCTCTGCAGTAGCCGGATTTGTGCCGGAATTTTTTCGCAGGTAACTCGGCCCGCCACTCCGATTGGTCACCGCCGTTTACCCCCGGACCCTCCTGACCTCTATACCACCTTCACAGCTCGATAGCGCATCTTCCTGTAGAGAACCGAAGCCCAGAGGAGCTCTGCATCACCCACATCCGCGAGCGCCACCGCGACCCGCCGCTCGACGTTGTCGCCGACCGCCCTGCACGGCCGCACCAGCCGTTCTGACCCTCGGTAAGCATCCCCAACCCCCTTTTTGTCGCTTTGGCGCTAGTTTAGGCGGATCGTAGCCCCGGGAACGCCCGATAGGCGAGCTCCGGTGAGCTTTGGCACTGCGCCGCCGCGGGAAATCGATTCCCGGCGAGCCCCTTCGCCACCGGCGTCCACGAACACCGTCAGCCGCCCGATCTGAATCAACGTCCGTGATTAAAACCCGAACCCATCAGATCTGAGTCGCCAAATCCCGATCCAACGGCCTGGATCCCTGGATACTGGTTCGGCCGGTGCTTTTTGCTAAAGAGCCCCCCCGGGTTCTGAGTATTTAACCCGCAGTCCACCTCCATTGAAAACTAATTGTAGTTTGGCCCTAGTTTTATTCACGGACCCCCCTGAGTTTTCCAGAAATCAAACCCGCCGTCCACCCTTGGCAGTTTTACGCATTAGCCCCTAGAACTAATGGATAATTATGTTTTAGCCCTCGGTTTTAGCAGAAAACCCCCTGGAACTTCAGTTTTCTTACAAATAAGCCCCTAGAACTTGTTTTTAGCCTAGAAAATGCGTTTTAGCTCCGTTTTTAGCGTTCTTTATATCCACGCGATCGTTGTAACGAGTAGAACAGTTTAGACTTAGTTTTTCTTGCTGTTTTATTGTATTGATGTACTATTTCTTAGATTTTGTTAGTGTTTGCTCGTATGCTTATTTTCGTGCATTGTTTTGGCCATGTGTTCGTGAGTAGACGTTGATCCATCTGAGGAGCCCCAGTACCAGTACCCGGAGCAGCCGTCTTCGGAGCAGTTTGAGCAGCAGCCAGAGCAGTACGAGGAAGGCAAGTATAACATGAACAACTCATCACTTTTAAATACTTCTTCATACTGCATTTAATACTGTATGCCTATAAGGACTTTTCTAGCCACTTTATATCCTTTATATATATCCTTTGGGTTGCATCTTGGTTAGTTGTGCTAGGTTGCTGCGCTACAACACACTCTGGTCCTTTTTAATTAATTTGATTAATGGTTTACTTGAACTTAATTCTGAGAGTGGCCCTCTGTGTGGATGAGTGGTTCACGTCTCATTAAAAGATGGTTTTTGTAGAAACATGGTTTAGGGGGCCAGCACGGTGCTTAGTGCTTGGTTGGCCACTCTCCATAAGGACCGGTTCATAGAGCGACAACCTGGGACAACAGCGCTACCACAAGGCTAGAATGGGATAGACTTGGCGTAATAATTAGATCTTTTTGGTTTGGAGTAACTTACCTGCGGGGCAAGAGTAGCAAGCTTCAATGGTCCCTGCTCCTCCGGCTTGGTCTGTGCTACGTGCTTGTACCCCTGGAGGTGGGCCCCATCGTCGCCGACCTAACTCTCGCGGTTACGCCTTACCAACGAGATTCTTTGTAAAGGCCTCGTAGTGAGTCGCTAGTCATCTCACCTAAGGAAGTGTGATGAACCTCTGGCGTAGCTCACGACTTGTGGGTAAAGATGTGCAAACTCTGCAGAGTGTAAAACTGGTATACTAGCCGTGCTCACGGTTATGAGCGGCCCAGATCCTCCTTTTGATTAGTGAAGTTATCTCCTTCCGACGGGGGAGGTGCTTCTCGGGGTTACCTTGGTGGCTTGGTTTTGGTATGGTTCTCAGTAGTAGTATAATTAATTCTGATTAATTACTATGTAACTGGGTCAATGGTAATTCATCAACTCGTAGTAAATAGCTTTAATAAAATTTTGCCAACACTTAAAAGCTAAAGCAGTTGAGTCAGCCAGCCTAGAGCCTCATAGTTTGTGTTATACTTGTTGAGTACAAGTTGTGTACTCACCCTTGCCTCTTCTCTACTTTTTCCTCTTGGCTACGCTACTGCTGCTCAGTTCCTGCCGACACTGAGGGAGTTCGTCCAGCGCTACCAGGACTACGAGGACTTCTAGGTGCTTCGTCTCCCAGTCGACGTCCCTGTGGCGCCCTGCTTCAGCTTCGGAGAGCTTTATCGTATTTTGTACTTCGCTTCCGCTGTATCAGACATTTATGTCATTATTGTAATAAATAACATTCGTACTTCGATTTATTATATCTTTTTACGTGATATGTGCTATGATATACTGTTCATTCTGTTGTATATACGTGTGACTTGATCCTGGCACATATATGGTTGCTCGGTTTATGTTCTTTTATAAACCGGGTGTTACAGAGTGGTATCAAAGCCGTATCGACTGTAGGACGAAGCCTAGATAGAACTGGTCGAGTTTTAGGACTTCTTCTCTCTAATCCTTGCCTGCTGCAACTATTTTACTATTATACCCCTTGACTTCTATGACTTTTTACCCGTCTTGCCTTGATTTCTCTCTCTGAAGAATAGTTTTCGTAGATTTTGGCCTGAATCAATCATCTGACCACCATGAGTATAAACTAGGTGACCCTTTTATGATAATACGATAGCACGTTCTGCGACGCGTTGTGTTAGTCGAGTCTTTTGCTAAACTCGGCTAAGTTGTGAAAATTGTCTGCTTGTTATTATGCTTCATGCTTGTTCTGGATTTTTGAATGATTGCATAGCTTAGTAGTTTAAAGTTGTTTAAAGAAAATCACTCTTATGTTAAAGTAACTAATTAATAAAATGAGTTAGATCGTTGGGGGGTAAAACAATCCACTCTAACCTCTCTACCTTATCATGCCTTGAGTTTCCCCGGTCTTGTTTGTTGAGAAGAAGGATAATACGAAGAGGGTATGATATCCAGGGATTCACTGGCAAGGACATCACCGACGGGGACGTCAGTTTCTGTAAGGGGGTAGGGATGTGACACCCCGGCCTACAGATAGTACAGAAGGATTTGAGAATCTCTCAGACGAGGCAGAAGAGTTATGCTATAGTTCTTTTTCTCGGGTTTATGTATCATCTATCCGGAGTTAGCAGCAGTGATGCATGGGCAGTTTTGTCTACGTAAGATTGAACTTTAAATAGTTTGGTTTTTCTCTCTTCCTTGACCTTACTCGTGCTTTCTTTTGTCCCAGCTCAGATGTCAGCTGAACAAAACAGCCTTGGAGTTAGTGCAATGGGTGATGGTGTTCATGCAACGGTTTCCGTGAAGCAGCCGACAACGATACCAGATCAGCCCTCGCAAACAACATACCACCCGAAGAATGGTGAGAAAGCTTGCCCGTGTTGCCAATTCTATGGCGTTCCTTGTCGTCAAATTCGTGCGACTGAAGATGAAGCCACAACTAGGGGGAACCAGAGATTGTTCTCCAGTACAAAGAGAAAGAGGTCTCATCAAGAGCAGCTAGCAGAAGATTCCCTTTTCCTTGACTATCCATCGGTCGATGAGCTACAGATCATCCAGAAGAGAAATGATCCTGAGTGCTCTAGAGATACACAGGTCAGGAACCAAGCACTCTATGATTATGTTGATGGGTTGACTATCACTATGAATGTGATCCAGCCACGTGGTCGCAAGGAGTCCAAAGAGCAAGCAGCAAAAATAATGCAAGATGTGAAGATAAGTTCACAGGGAGCTCAACGAAGTAGCGCCATTCACCGCCACCGCATGTGCTACAAATGCGGGCAGAAAGGTCATTATGCTAAAAGTTGTCCAGCACCTCAGGCTCCACGGCAGGCAGGACAGCAGGGGCGCCCAGCCCAACCCAGGGCGCCACGACAGGGGAAGGTGAACCACGTGACGGCCGAGTCAGCAGCCGAGGCTTCTAACGTGGTTATTGGTACATTCATGGTCAACTCTTATCCAGCTATGGTGCTTTTCGATACCGGTGCTACTCATTCTTTCATTTCCAAGTCATTTGCCGAGCAGCATCGTATACCAGTTTCTTGTATGAGGACAGCTATGATAGTTACCTCACCTGGGGGCCAGATACACACATGCTCTATATGCTCCAGAGTTAGTATTGTCATAAGGGGGGCAGAATTCCGCACTGGTTTGATCGTCATTGATTCCTCGGGGATAGATGTGATTTTGGGCATGGAGACCCTGACCAGATGGGGAGTCCGTATTGATTGTGCTCAGCGGATAGTTCACTTGTCAGCATCTGATGGCCAAGAAGTGACAGCCAGTGCTATAGAGCCTTCTGGTTTTCTTCATCAGATGGAGGCTAGACCCACGGATGATATTCGCGTGGTGTCTGAATTTCCGGATGTCTTTGCGGAGAACTTGTCGAAAGAAGGAAGAGGAGTTGATGAAGACATATCCTAGTCTCTTTGCTAGCCAGCCTAGAATCTCGGGACGAGATTCCTGTAAGGGGGTAGGATTTGTAACACCCTAATTTAATTTTCTGATTTAATAATAAATTTAATTGGCTTTATTTAAATTTCTAAGGTTTATTGTGTTTAGTTGGCATTTTAATCTAATTTTGTTCCATTAAATTATTAAAATTTTGTCTAAGGTTAAAACTTTGTTGTTGCATTCATGCTGGTGCATGCTTTTATTTGAGTGTGGTTTGAATTCAAATTGGTATTTGAATTCAACCTTTGTTTGAATTAGATTTGAAAAGAGAGAGTAAATAGAAATAGAAAAGTAAAAACCCAAAGGAAACCCAAACCCTTAACCCAGCCCAAACGCAGCCCGGCCCAGGCTCCCCTTCAGCCCGCGAGCGCGCCACTCCTCCTCTCCTGGCCCATCTAACCTCACTCTGGCCCAACCCAGACCGTGGCCCATCTCACCCCGGCAGCCCAGCTGACACCCCCTCGTCCTTCACTTCCCAGCGCGTGCCCCTCTCTTTCCCCCGGCCCAGCGTCGCGTCTCCCTCCGCGCTCAGCCCAGCTGCTCGGCCCGCATCGCGCCCCTCGTTTTCGCCCGCGCCACGCCTCAGTCACTGCCAATGCTGGCCCACCCCGTCAGTCCCGTCTCCCTCCTCCGCCTCCCCCGGACTCGCGCAACCGGCCGCGATCCCCGGCCGTATTCCCCGCGGTCCTTCCTTCCTGACCCACACGCCGAGGCCCGGCCTGCCCCTTTAAACGCGTCCTGGCCCTCTCCCGCATCCCACCTTCCCTCGCAGCCGCCATCTTAACCCTAGCTCGCACATCCGCACCGCTCCGCCATCTCGCTGTGCTCCGCCACGCCGCGCCTCTGTGCCGCCGTGGACAAGCCGCCCTACTGGTCGCTAGCCCCTGCAATCCACCGCAAGAGCTTCACCGTACGTCCAACATCGCCCCCGAGCCGTCCCTCCTCGCCAGCAGCCTCTGCAGTAGCCGGATTTGCGCCGGAATTTTTTCGCAGGTAACTCGGCCCGCCACTCCGATTGGTCACCGCCGTTTACCCCCGGACCCTCCTGACCTCTATACCACCTTCACAGCTCGATAGCGCATCTTCCTGTAGAGAACCGAAGCCCGGAGGAGCTCTGCATCACCCACGTCCGCGAGCGCCACCGCGACCCGCCGCTCGACGTTGTCGCCGACCGCCCTGCACGGCCGCACCAGCCGTTCTGACCCTCGGTAAGCATCCCCAACCCCCTTTTTGTCGCTTTGGCGCTAGTTTAGGCGGATCGTAGCCCTGGGAACGCCCGATAGGCGAGCTCCGGTGAGCTTTGGCACTGCGCCGCCGCGGGAAATCGATTCCCGGCGAGCCCCTTCGCCACCGGCGTCCACGAACACCGTCAGCCGCCCGATCTGAATCAACGTCCGTGATTAAAACCCGAACCCATCAGATCTGAGTCGCCAAATCCCGATCCAACGGCCTGGATCCCTGGATACCGGTTCGGCCGGTGCTTTTTGCTAAAGAGCCCCCCCGGGTTCTGAGTATTTAACCCGCAGTCCACCTCCATTGAAAACTAATTGTAGTTTGGCCCTGTTTTATTCACGGACCCCCCTGAGTTTTCCAGAAATCAAACCCGCCGTCCACCCTTGGCAGTTTTACGCGTTAGCCCCTAGAACTAATGGATAATTATGTTTTAGAACTCGGTTTTAGCAGAAAACCCCCTGGAACTTCAGTTTTCTTACAAATAAGCCCCTAGAACTTGTTTTTAGCCTAGAAAATGTGTTTTAGCTCCGTTTTTAGCGTTCTTTATATCCACGCGATCATTGTAACGAGTAGAACAGTTTAGACTTAGTTTTTCTTGCTGTTTTATTGTATTGATGTACTGTTTCTTAGCTTTTGTTAGTGTTTGCTCGTATGCTTATTTTCGTGCATTGTTTTGGCCATGTGTTCGTGAGTAGACGTTGATCCATCTGAGGAGCCCCAGTACCAGTACCCGGAGCAGCCGTCTTCGGAGCAGTTTGAGCAGCAGCCAGAGCAGTACGAGGAAGGCAAGTATAACATGAACAACCCATCACTTTTAAATACTTCTTCATACTGCATTTAATACTGTATGCCTATAAGGACTTTCCTAGCCACTTTATATCCTTTATATATATCCTTTGGGTTGCATCTTGGTTAGTTGTGCTAGGTTGCTGCGCTACAACACACTCTGGTCCTTTTTAATTAATTTGATTAATGGTTTACTTGAACTTAATTCTGAGAGTGGCCCTCTGTGTGGATGAGTGGTTCACGTCTCGTTAAAAGATGGTTTTTGTAGAAACATGGTTTAGGGGGCCAGCACGGTGCTTAGTGCTTGGTTGGCCACTCTCCATAAGGACCGGTTCATAGAGCGACAACCTGGGACAACAGCGCTACCACAAGGCTAGAATGGGATAGACTTGGCGTAATAATTAGATCTTTTTGGTTTGGAGTAACTTACCTGCGGGGCAAGAGTAGCAAGCTTCAATGGTCCCTGCTCCTCCGGCTTGGTCTGTGCTATGTGCTTGTACCCCTGGAGGTGGGCCCCATCGTCGCCGACCTAACTCTCGCGGTTACGCCTTACCAACGAGATTCTTTGTAAAGGCCTCGTAGTGAGTCGCTAGTCATCTCACCTAAGGAAGTGTGATGAACCTCTGGCGTAGCTCACGACTTGTGGGTAAAGATGTGCAACCTCTGCAGAGTGTAAAACTGGTATACTAGCCGTGCTCACGGTTATGAGCGGCCCAGATCCTCCTTTTGATTAGTGAAGTTATCTCCTTCCGACGGGGGAGGTGCTTCTCGGGGTTACCTTGGTGGCTTGGTTTTGGTATGGTTCTCAGTAGTAGTATAATTAATTCTGATTAATTACTATGTAACTGGGTCAATGGTAATTCATCAACTCGTAGTAAATAGCTTTAATAAAATTTTGCCAACACTTAAAAGCTAAAGCAGTTGAGTCAGCCAGCCTAGAGCCTCATAGTTTGTGTTATACTTGTTGAGTACAAGTTGTGTACTCACCCTTGCCTCTTCTCTACTTTTTCCTCTTGGCTACGCTACTGCTGCTCAGTTCCTGCCGACACGAGGGAGTTCGTCCAGCGCTACCAGGACTACGAGGACTTCTAGGTGCTTCGTCTCCCAGTCGACGTCCCTGTGGCGCCCTGCTTCAGCTTCGAAGAGCTTTATCGTATTTTGTACTTCGCTTCCGCTGTATCAGACATTTATGTCATTATTGTAATAAATAACATTCGTACTTCGATTTATTATATCTTTTTACGTGATATGTGCTATGATATACTGTTCATTCTGTTGTATATACGTGTGACTTGATCCTGGCACGTATATGGTTGCTCACTTTATATCCTTTATATACATCCTTTGGGTTGCATTATGGTTAGTTGTGCTAGGTGCCGCACTATCATACTCTGGTCCTTTTTAATTAACTTGATTAATGGTTTACTTAAATTTAATTCTGAGAGTGGCCCTCTGTGCTTCGTGCTTGGGTGGCTCACGTCTCGTTAAAATATGGTTTTTTGTAGAAACATGGTTTAGGGGGCCAGCACGGTGCTTAGTGCTTGGTTGGCCACTCTCCATAAGGACCGGTTCATAGAGCGACAACCTGGGACAACAGCGCTACCACAAGGCTAGAGTGGGATAGACTTGGCGTAATAATTAGATCTTTTTGGTTTGAAGTAACTTACCTGCGGGGCAGGGGCGGTAAGCTTCTATGGCCCTCGTGCTGAGTGGCCTCGTCTGTGCTTCGTGTCTTGACGCTCACTAGGCCTGCTCCATAGTCGCCGATCCACCCTCGCGGTTACTCCATACCAACGAGATTCTTTGTAAAGGCCTCGTAGTGAGTCGCTAGTCATCTCACCTAAGGAAGTGTGATGAATAACTGGCGTAGCTCACGACTTGTGGGTAAAGATGTGCAACCTCTGCAGAGTGTAAAACTGGTATACTAGCCGTGCTCACGGTTATGAGCGGCCCAGATCCTCCTTTTGATTAGTGGGGTTGTCTCCTTCCGACGAGGGAGGTGCCTCTCGGGGTTACCTTGGTTTGGTTTGGTATGGTTCTCAGTAGTATCATGATTAAATTTGACTAATTACTATGTAACTGGGTTAATGGTAATTCATCAACTTGTAGTAAATAGCTTTAATAAAATTTTGCCAAGATTAAAAGCTAATGCAGTTGAGTCAGCCAACCTTAGAGCCTCATAGTTTGTGTTATACTTGTTGACTACAAGTTGAGTACTCACTCTTGCCTCTTCTCTACTTTTTCCTCTTGGCTACGCTACTGCTGCTCAGTTCCTGCCGATACGAGGGAGTTCGCTCAGCGCTACCAGGACTACGAGGACTTCTAGGTGTTCGTCTCCCAGTCGACGTCCCTGTGGCGCCCTGCTCAGCTTCGGAGAGTTCTTTTATCGTATTTGTACTTCGCTTCCGCTATATCAGACATTTTTGTCATTAATGTAATAAATAACATTCGTATTCGCTTTATTATATCTTTTTACGTGATATGTGATATGATATACTGTTCATTCTGTTGTATATACGTGTGACTTGATCCTGGCACGTATATGATTGCTCGGTTTATGTCCTTTTATAAACCGGGTGTTACAGAGTGGTATCAGAGCCGTATCGACTGTAGGACGAAAGCCTAGATAGAACTGGTCGAGTTTTAGGACTTCTTCTCTCCAATCCTTGCCTGCTGAAACTATTTTACTATTATACCCCTTGAATTCTATGACTTTTACCCGTCTTGCCTTGATTTCTCTCTCTGAAGAATAGTTTTCGTAGATTTTGGCCTGAATCAGTCATCTGACCACCATGAGTATTAGCTAGTGACCCTTTTATAATAATACGATAGCACGTTCTGCGACGCGTTGTGTTAGTCGAGTCGGATGTTAAACTCGGCTAAGTCGTGAAAATTGTCTGCTTGTTATTATGCTACATGTTTGATTTGGATTTTTGAATGATTGCATAGCTTAGTAGTTTAAATTTGTTTAAAGAAAAAAAATCACTCTTATGATAAGTTAACTAATTAATAAAATGGATTAGATCGTTGGGGGTAAAACAGTCCACTCTATCCTGTCTACTTTATCATGGCTGAGTCTTTTTCCGCAAAAGAGTTATCATATCCATCTGAATTTATTCCTGCAATATCCTTACTCGTGAAATCTTTTGTCCAAAATCAGATGGTGAACACAAGGCGTGGTTCTGACCAGCAGGGGCAGAACAACCAGGGTCAGAACACCCAAGGGACCGGGATCCTGATGCCGCCGCCTTTGACTCCGGAGCAGTACTTCCAGCTCCAGATGCAGATGATGGCCACCCTGAACAACACTGTTCAGGCTCTTCAGCAGGCTCACACTCAGCCTCCGCCTCCTCCACCGCCGCAGCCTCGCGACAGGCGTGCTGAGTTCCTGAGGGGTCACCCGGCGACGTTTTCTCACATGTCCGACCCTCTTCGGGCTGACGACTGGCTCCGTGCAGTGGAGCGCCAGTTGGACATCGCCCAGTGCGATGATCGTGAGCGCGTCTTGTACGCAGCAGGACAGCTGCGAGGGGCAGCTTTGGACTGGTGGGAGTCCCACCCAGTTCAGGACCGCGAGGCTCTCACCTGGCTCCAGTTCAGGGAGCGCTTCCGCAGCCACAACGTCCCCGCGGGCGTTATGAAGATGAAGCAGAAGGAGTTCCTTGCACTGAAGCAGGTAATCTTAAATATAATCATTCAGCGGTTTCTTTTGAACTAATGCCCCTTGTTCTATCCTCATGAATCTTGAGTTAATCTTTCGATATCTATCTATCTTTGTCACTTCAGGGGACTATGTCGGTCACGGAGTATCGTGATCGCTTTCTGCAGCTTGCTCGCTATGCCCCTGCCGATGTTGCGGATGACCGCAAGAAGCAGGAGCACTTCATGGAGGGCCTTGAGGACTACCTCCAGTACGCGTTGCTCAACCTCCGCTTCGACGACTTCAACCATCTGGTTGACAGCGCGCAAGCACCTGGAGATGGAGGACAAGAAGAGGAAGGTTGTCCCTGTTGCTTCCGCCAGCAACACTCGTCCTCGCCTCCAGCCGCCCCAGCAGTACCAGCAGCAGTACCAGCCTCCCCAGCAGTACCAGCAGAGGCCGCAGCAGTACCCGCCTCGACAGCAGCAGCAGGCAGGTCAGGGCCCGAGGTTACCGGCACCTCCGGCTCGTGCTCCACTAGCTCCGCCAGCACCTCAGGCTCCACGTCCGGCAGCTCCTACCGGACAGCAGGCTTCGACACTTGCATGCGTCTGCTATCACTGCGGCCAGCCGGGGCACTACGCCAACACTTGCCCCCGGAAGGCGCAGGCGGGATAGCAGGGGCGCCCAGCTCAGCCCAGGGCGCCAGCACAGGGTCGGGTGAACCACGTGACGGCCGAGTCAGCGGCCGAGGCTCCTAACGTGGTTATTGGTACGTTCATGGTCAACTCTCACCCCGCTACAGTGCTTTTCGATACCGGTGCTACTCATTCTTTCATTTCCAAGTCATTTGCCGAGCAGCATGGTATACCGGTTTCTTGTATGAGGACAGCTATGGTAGTTACCTCACCTGGGGGTCAGATTCGTACATGTTCTATATGCTGCAGAGTTAGTATTGTCATAAAGGGGGTAGAATTCCGCACTGGCTTGATAGTTATTGACACCTCAGGGATAGATGTGATTTTGGGCATGGAGACACTTACCAGATGAGGAGTCCGTATTGATTGTGCTCAGCGGATAGTTCACTTGTCAGCATCTGATGGCCAAGAGGTGACAGTCAGTGCTTCAGGGCCTTCTGGATTTCTTCATCAGGTGGAGGCTAGACCCACGGATGGTATTCGCGTGGTGTCTGAATTCCCAGATGTCTTTCCGAATGATCTGCCAGGTATGCCGCCTGAACGCGCCATTGAGTTTTGTATTGATCTCTTGCCTGGCACAGCTCCTATTGCAAAGCGGCCCTACCGTATGGCACCTATAGAGCATGAAGAAGTCAAGAAGACTATTGATGAGTTGCTAGCCAAGGTCTATATCCGTCGTAGCTTCTCTCCTTGGGCTTTTCCATTGTTGCTGGTAGATAAGAAGGATGGCTCGAAGAGAATGTGTGTCGATTATCGGGAGCTGAATGCAGTTACTATCAAGAACAAGCATCCACTGCCCCGTATTGAGGATCTCTTTGATTTGCTTCGAGGTGCTCGTATATTCTCGAAGATTGATCTTCGTTCGGGTTGTTTTCAGCTGAGGATCCGTCCTGGGGATATTCCGAAGACGGCATTCACCTGCAAGTACGGGCTATATGAGTATATGGTCATGTCCTTCGGCTTGACTAATGCCCCGGCTTTCTTCATGCATCTGATGAACATGGTTTTCATGGACTATCTGGATGTCTTTGTGGTGATTTTCATTGATGATATTCTGATCTTCTCCAAGACAGAAGAAGAGCATGAGGAGCATCTGAGACTCGTATTGCAGAGATTGAGAGAGCATTAGCTGTATGCCAAGTTCAGCAAGTGCGAGTTCTGGATTGACGAGGTTCCATTCCTCGGTCATGTTTTCTCTCAGGTCTAACACCCTAGTTTAAATTTCCACATTTATTAATAAACTTAATTTGTTTTATTTAAATTTCTAAGGTTTAATGTGTTTAGCCTTGCATTTAATTTATTTTTGTCTCACAAAGTAATTAAAATTTATCATAGGTTTAAATTTTTGTGTTGCATTCATGCTGGTGCATAACTTTAATTGTTTGAGTGTGGTTGAATTCAAATTTGTATTTGAATTCAAACCTTGTTTGAATTAGGAGGAGAAAAGAAAAGAAATAGAAAAGGAAAGGAACCCAAAACCCAACCTAACAACCCAAACCCAAAACCCAGCTCAACCCAAGATCTCGGCCCAAACCTCAACCCGGCCCATCGTTTCCCGCGGCCCAACCCTCTCACTCGCGCGCGGCCAGCCCGCTCGCACGAGCCCAAGCCAGCGCGCGCCACTCCTTTCCCGGGCCTGCCCCGACGCGCCGGCCCAGTCCGTTTCAGCCAGTCCCGCTCCCCCGCGATGCACGCCAAGCCCAAGCACCCTCTCCCGCAGCCCAGCAAACCCCGCCAGCACTAGCTCTCTCTCCCACCGATGCCCCGGGCCCACCTGTCGGCATTGTCTTCTCCCCTTTCCTTCCTCCCCGCGCCCGAATTGCTCTGCTCGCTGGACCACCACAGCCCGCCTTCCTCCCCGCTACGCCGTGGCCCGGCCGGCCTCGCGGGCCTACCGGCCAGCCTCACCTGAGCATCATCCCCTCTTCCAGAAGCTTCCTCCCCCGAGCTAGGAAATCCCACGGAGCAACGGCCCGGTCCGACCTTTCCTCGCCGCGATCCTCGCTGGCTCCCAATCCGTGGCCCGCCTATCCAGGATCACCGCCGGCTATTAATTAACCCATCCCCCCCCCCCCCCCCGCGGATCCCTGCGTCCCCATCTCCACCCCGCAGCCACCACCATCACCCCAGCGCCCCCCCTCGCCTCGCTCCGCCGTGCAGGGCACTCACGCCTCCACAAACCGCCACCTCGAAGGCCAACTCCGGCCCCTGCACCGCACTGGAGCACCGCATGGAGGAGGAGGTCGCCTGTAGCCGCTCTCTACGCCCTCTACCCCACGCTCCGCACGGGGATTGCTCACCGGAGCACCGCCGAGTGAAAGTGATCGGGTGCTCTAGCCTAAGAGGGGGAGGGGGTGAATTAGGCACTAATAAAAACTTAGACCTATGGCTCCAACTAGTTTGCACAAAGCTTAAACTAAAACAAGCTATCTAGATGTGCAACTAGGTTGTTCTAGTGTAAAACCCCTATCCCAAAAGAGTTTAGCAACCTATAGCCTTTCCTATCAAGAAACTATTCTATGAAAGTAAAGGCATACAAATTACTAGAATGAAATGCGGAAGCTTAAAGAGCGGGATAGGAGATAGCAAACTCTTGACGCGGGTGTTTATCCCGTGGTTCGGTTAGCCACAAAGGCACACCTACATCCACGTTGTTGTAGCACTCACTAAGAGTATTGCTACTCGGCCACCAAGTCTCTTCCGTGAACACAATCACGGTCACCTTGGCCCCGGGTTCCACTAAGGAGCTTCTCCACAAAGGATGGGGGTCTCCACGTCCCCCGCACAAAGGTGTCGTCGCCGCTCCACACCAAGTCGGAGGGTCGATGACGTTGCCGGCGAGCTTCACGCTCCAAGGTGCCGGCGCACCAAGCTCTTGTTTTGGTTCACTAATGAACCACAGCACAAAGGCTCTAAGCCTTGCAAACTCACTCACTAAGAGCTAATCCTTTACACAACACTCTCAAAGTGTGCTAAGGGCTAAGGATATGATCTTGATGCTTTTGTATGGCTTGGAGATGTTCTTGGGTGTGTGTGGGATGTCCAGCAACTCCAGCAATCTTCAAATGGCCGGGGTGAGGCGTATATATAGGCCACCAAGTCTTGTAGCCGTTGCTCCAACGGTTAGCTGAAAATCTGCGTACCACCGGAAGAACCGATGCCTCTTGGCAGGGTAGCGTCGGTTCATCCGGTCACTCATAACACGAAGTAGCCGTTGGACTCCTGATGTCTGACGCAGAGACCACCGGTTGAACCGATGCTTTGTACCGATGCCTCACCGGTTCAACCGGTGCTGAAGGAATCTTCTCCTGGACGCTGACGTCATTACACCGGTGGTATGCACCGATGCACCGTCGGTTGAACCGGTGCTGAAGAAACTTCTTCTGGGCACTTGACATCGTCTCTGGTACAAAGGACGGCCATTGCACCGATGCCCTATTTTAGACCGTCGGTTCAACCGGTGCCTATAGGCTGACTTGGCTTCGATTCCCTTCTGCACCAAAGTATCAAGGCGTCGGTTCTTCCGACTACCATCGGATGCTCCGATGCCCTGGCGTCGGTTCTTCCGGTGCTCCTGAATCGAAGAGCTTTCAGGGCTGCCCTTCGGGCCTTGCTACGCCTATTTTCTCTTTCTCTTTGTCATCACTTGAACCTAAAAGCCTGAGAATGATCATCTTAACAATCATATTAGTCCAAGTGTTGTGTTGTCATTCGATCACCAAAATCACTCGAAATGGCATCAATGGTGCCATGTTCGTTACACCGAGCCGCCACCACCGAGCCGCCACGCCGCCAACGTCCCTCCGCTGCAACCCGGACGCCTCGAGCCCTCGGTAAGAAATAGTGCCGCCACCCTGTCCTTTTGCGCTAAGTTCTAGGTCGGGTAGCGCACCGTAGGCTCCCTTGCACTGGTCACCGGCGAACCCTCGCCGCCCCTCACCGTGGTGAGCTCCTGCAAAACCCAAATCCCCTTCCCAGTGTGCCCAGTTGGATTCGCCATGATGCGGACTACCTCCCTGACCCAAGACCGCTCCGTTTCGAGCCCGGGAACGCCGAAACACCGAAGTCCGGCGAGTTCCCAGTGCCCCGCCGCCGCGGAGATTGATCTCCGGCGAGCTGCGCCGCCGCCCCACACGCCCGAACCGCCCTGGCCGCCCGATCTCGGAAGGACGGCCACGATTAGATCCATAACCCCTCGTTTCCTAACCGCCAGATCCGAATCCTACGGCTGTAATCCAAAGATACCGGTTCGGCCTGGCTTATTTTCTAAAGAGCCCCCGGTTTTCCACTGATTTAACCCGCGGTCCATCGGTATAGAAAAATAATTACGCAGAGGCCCTGTTTTTAGCACTTAGCACCCTGAGTTTCTTTAAAATAGAACCCGCCATCCTGGCTAGGCCTTTTTGCATGTCAGACCCTAAAACTTTCTAGTTTTTACATATAGGCCCTCGGTTTTAGCAGAAAAGCCCCTGGAACCCTGTTTTTCTTACAAATAAGCCCCTAGAACTTGTTTTTAGCCTAGATTACGCGTTTTAGCTCCGTTTTTAGCATTCTTTATGTCCACGCGATCGTTGTAACGTGTAGAACAGTTTAGGCTTAGTTTTTCTTGCTATTTTTATGTATTGATGTACTGTTTCTTAGTTTTTGCTAGTGTTTGCTTGTATGCTTATTGTTGTGCGTTGTTTTGACCATGTGTTCGTGAGTAGACGTTGAGCTACCGGAGGAGCCCCAGTACCAGTACCCGAAGCAGCCGTCTTCGGAGCAGTTTGAGCAGCAGCCAGAGCAGTACGAGGAAGGCAAGTATAACATGAACAACCTATCACCTTTAATTACAATTTCATACTGCATTTTAATACTTTATGCCTATAAGGACTTTCCTAGCCACTTTATATCCTTTATATATACCTTTGGGTTGCATTTTGGTTAGTTGTGCTAGGTTGCAGCGCTATAACACACTCTGGTCCTTTTTAATTAATTTGACTAATGGTTTACTTGAACTTAATTCTGAGAGTGGCCATCTGTGTGGATGAGTGGCTCATGTCTCGTTAAAAGATGGTTTTTGTAGAAACATGGTTTAGGGGGCCAGCACGGTGCTTAGTGCTTGGTTGGCCACTCTCCATAAGGACCGGTTCATAGAGCGACAACCTGGGACAACAGCGCTACCACAAGGCTAGAATGGGATAGACTTGGCTTACTAATTAGGTCTTTTTGGTTTGGAGTAACTTACCTGTGGGGCAAGAGTAGTAAGCTTCAATGGTCCGTGCTCCTCCGGCTTGGTCTGTGCTTGGATTGCGCTCCTGTGCTTGTACCCCCAGAGGTGGGCCCCATTGTCGCTGACCTATCTCTCGCGGTTACGCCTTACCAACGAGATTCTTTGTAACGGCCTCGTAGTGAGTCGCTAGTCATCTCACCTAAGGAAGTGTGATGAACCCCTGGCGTAGCTCACGACTTGTGGGTAAAGATGTGCAACCTCTGCAGAGTGTAAAACTGGTATACTAGCCGTGCTCACGGTTATGAGCGGCCCAGATCCTCCTTTTGATTAGTGGGGTTGTCTCCTTCCAACGAAGGAGGTGCCTCTCGGGGTTACCTTGGTGTGGTTTTGGTATGGTTCTCAGTAGTATCATGATTAAATTTGATTAATTACTATGTAACTGGGGTAATGGTAATTCATCAACTCGTAGTAAATAGCTTTAATAAAATTTTGCCAAGACTTAAAAGCTAATGCAGTCAGTCAGCCAACCTTAGAGCCTCATAGTTTGTGTTATACTTGTTGAGTACAAGTTGTGTACTCACTCTTGCCTCTTCTCTACTTTTTCCTCCTGGCTACGCTACTGCTGCTCAGTTCCTGCCGACACGAGGGAGTTCATTCAGCGCTACTAGGACTACGAGGACTTCTAGGTGTTCGTCTCCCAGTCGACGTCCCTGTGGCGCCCTGCTCAGCTTCGGAGAGTTTTATTCGTATTTGTACTTCGCTTCCGCTGTATCAGACATTTTGTCATTAATGTAATAAATAACATTCGTATTTCGATTTATTATGTCTTATTCGTGATATGTGCTGTGATATACTGTTCATTCTGTTGTATATACGTGTGACTTGATCCTGGCACGTATATGATTGCCCGGTTTATGTTCTTTTACAAACCGGGTGTTACAAAGTGGTATCAGAGCCGTATCGACTGTAGGACGAAGTCTAGAAAGAACTAGTCGAGTTTTAGAACTTCTTCTCTCTAATCCTTGTCTGCTGAAACTATTTTACTATTATACCCCTTGACTTCTATGACTTTTTACTCGTCTTGTCTTGATTTCTCTCTCTGAAGAATAGTTTTCGTAGATTTTGGCCTGAATCAGTCATCTGACCACCATGAGTATTAGTTAGGTGACCCTTTTATAATAATACGATAGCACGTTCTGCGACGCGTTGTGTTAGTCGAGTCTTTTTGCTAAACTCGGTTAAGTTGTGGAAATTGTCTGTTGGTTATTATGCTACATGTTTGATTTGGATTTTTGAATGATTGCATAGCTTAGTAGTTTAAATTTGTTTAAAGAAAATCACTCAGGTGTTAAAGTTAACTAAGTAATAAAATGAGTTAGATCGTTGGGGGTAAAACAGTCCACTCTATCATGTCTACTTTATCATGTCTGAGTCTTTTTCCACAAAGAGTTATCATATCCATCTGAATTTATTCCTGCAATATCCTTACTCGTGAAATCTTTTGTCCAAAATCAGATGGTGAACACCAGGCGTGGTTCTGACCAGCAGGGGCAGAACAACCAGGGTCAGAACACTCAGGGGACCGGGATCCCGATGCCGCCACCTTTGACTCCGGAGCAGTACTTCCAGCTCCAGATGCAGATGATGGCCACCCTGAACAACACTGTTCAGGCTCTTCAGCAGGCTCACACTTAGCCTCCGCCTCCTCCACCGCCGCAGCCTCGCGACAGGCGTGCTGAGTTCCTGAGGGGTCACCCGCCGATGTTTTTTCACACGTCCGACCCCCTTCAGGCTAACGACTGGCTCCGTGCAGTGGAGCGTCAGCTGGACATCGCCCAGTGCGATGATCGTGAGCGCGTCTTGTACGCAGCAGGACAGCTGCGAGGGGCAGCTTTGGACTGGTGGGAGTCCCACCCAGTTCATGACCGCGAGTCTCTCACTTGGCTCCAGTTCAGGGAGCGTTTCCGCAGCCACAACGTCCCCGCGGGCGTTATGAAGATGAAGCAGAAGGAGTTCCTTGCACTGAAGCAGGTAATCTTAAATATAATCATTCAGCGGTTTCTTTTGAGCTAATGCCCCTTGTTCTATCCTTATGAATCTTGAGTTAATCTTTCGATATCTATCCGTCTTTGTCACTTCAGGGAACTATGTCGGTCACGGAGTATCGTGATCGTTTTCTTCAGCTGGCTCGCTACGCCCCTGCCGATGTTGCGGATGACCGCAAGAAGCAGGAGCACTTCATGGAGGGTCTTGAGGACTACCTCCAGTACGCGCTGCTCAACCTCCGCTTTGATAGCGCGCTCAACACTGAGCGCAAGCACTTGGAGATGGAGGACAAGAAGAGGAAGATTGTCCCCGTTGCTTCCGGCAGCAACACTCGTCCACGCCTCCAGCAGCCCCAGCAGTACCAGCAGCCTCAGTACCGGCCTCCTCAGCAGTACCAGTAGAGGCCACCGCAGCAGTACCCGCCTCGACAGCAGCAGCAGGCGGGGCAGGGCCAGAGGTTACCGGCACCTCCGGCTCTTGCTGCTCCACCGGCACCGCAGGCTCCACGTCCGGCAGCTCCTACCGGACAGCAGGCTCAGGGACCTCCTCGCACCTGCTTTCACTGCGGCCAGCCGGGGCACTACGCCAACGCTTGCCCCTGGAAGGTGCAGGCGGGACAGCAGGGGCGCCCAGCTCAGCCCAGGGCGCCACTTCAGGGCAGAGTGAACCACGTGACGGCCGAGTCAGCGGCCGAGGCTCCCAACGTGGTTATTGGTACGTTCATGGTTAATTCATATCCAGCTACAGTGCTTTTCGATACTGGTGCTACGCATTCCTTCATTACTCAGTCTTTTGTCGAGCATCATGGTATTCATACTAGCACATTAAAGAGGTGCCTGTTAGTATCTTCACCGGGAGGACAGTTGACGTCTCACACTTACTGCCCGAGAGTCAGTGTTTCCTTGAGGGGAGTAGAGTTCTGTACTGATCTGATGGTGCTAGACACCAAGGGCATTGATGTCATTCTGGGAATGGAGACTCTGGCCAAGTGGGGAGTTCGGATAGATTGTGCTCAGAGGACAGTATTGCTATCAGCTTCCAGTGGCCAAGAGGTTGTTATCAGTGCAGTAGAGCCTTCTGGATTTCTTCATCAGATGGAGGCTAGACCCACGGACGGTATTCGCGTGGTGTCTGAATTCCCGGATGTCTTTCCGGATGATCTGCCAGGTATGCCGCCTGAACGCGCCATTGAGTTTTGTATTGATCTCTTGCCTGGCACAGCTCCTATTGCAAAGCGGCCCTACCGTATGGCACCTATAGAGCATGAAGAAGTTAAGAAGACTATTGATGAGTTGCTAGCCAAGGGCTATATCCGTCGCAGCTTCTCTCCTTGGGCTTTTCCATTATTGCTGGTAGATAAGAAGGATGGCTCGAAGAGAATGTGTGTCGATTATCGGGAGCTGAATGCAGTTACTATCAAGAACAAGCATCCACTGCCCCGTATTGAGGATCTCTTTGATTTGCTTCGAGGTGCCCGTATATTCTCGAAGATTGATCTTCGTTCGGGATATTTTCAGCTGAGAATCCGACCTGGGGATATTCCGAAGACGGCATTCACATGCAAGTATGGGCTATATGAGTATACGGTCATGTCCTTTGGCTTGACTAATGCCCCGGCTTTCTTCATGCATCTGATGAACATGGTCTTCATGGATTATCTGGATGTCTTTGTGGTGATTTTCATTGATGATATTCTGATCTTTTCCAAGACAGAAGAAGAGCATGAGGAGCATCTGAGACTCGTGTTGCAGAGATTGAGAGAGCACCAGCTGTATGCCAAGTTCAGCAAGTGCGAGTTCTGGATTGACGAGGTGCCATTCCTCGGTCATGTTATCTCTCAGGGAGGCATTGCTGTTGATCCGAGCAAGGTGAAGGATGTACTCGAGTGGGAGACACCGCAGACAGTAAAGGAAGTCAGGTCATTTTTGGGCTTAGCTGGATATTATCGGAGGTTCATTGAGAATTTCTCCAAGATCGCGAAGCCTTTGACTTCTTTGCTGGAGAAGAATGTGGCATTCATATGGACTGATGAGCGTCAGATGGCCTTTGATGAGCTGAAGAAGACGTTGACTACGGCGCCAGTCTTGACTCTGCCAGACCAGACGAAGAGGTTCACGGTATATTGTGATGCTTCGAAGGATGGTCTTGGGTGTGTTCTGATGCAGGAGGGCAGAGTGATCGCTTATGCTTCACGGCAGTTACGTCGGCATGAGCTGAATTATCCTACTCATGATCTTGAGTTAGCCGCAGTTGTGCAAGCTCTGAAGATTTGGAGGCATTACTTGTATGGGCAGCGGTATGATATCTACACTGATCACAAGAGCCTCAAGTACATTTTCACGCAGAATGAGCTGAACATGCGGCAGAGAAGATGGCTAGAGTTAGTCAAGGATTATGACCTGGAGATTCACTATCATCCGGGCAAGACCAATGTTGTAGCAGATGCTTTGAGCAGAAGAAGTTATGTCAACATGGCCGTGGCTTTCCAGATGCCTCCAGAGTTATGTGAGGAGTTCGAGCAGTTGAGTTTGGGCTTCTTGCATCATTCCTCCAGTGCAGCATTTGAGGTAGTACCGACTCTAGAGTCAGAGATCAGGCAGCATCAGAAAGATGATGAGAAGTTGCAGGAGATCCGTGAGTTGCTCAAGAAGGGCAAGGCTCCTCATTTCAGAGAGGATGATCAGGGTACCTTGTGGTACAAGAACCGGATCTGTGTGCCAGATGTGAAGTATCTCCGGAAGTTGATTCTGAGTGAGGCCCATGATACAGCATACTCTATTCATCCGGGCAGTACGAAGATGTATTATGATCTGAAGGAACGTTTATGGTGGTATGGGATGAAGCATTCAGTGGCAGAGTACATGGCTATTTGTGACACCTGTCAGTGTGTCAAGGCTGAGCATCAGAGGCCAGCAGGTCTGTTACAGCCTTTGAAGATTCCATAGTGGAAATGAGAGGAAATCACTATGGACTTCATTGTTGGATTGCCTCGTACTCAGAAAGGGTACAACTCCATATGGGTAGTAGTGGATCGTCTGACGAAGGTTGCTCACTTCATTCCAGTGAACACTACTTACTCCGGTGCTAGACTAGCAGAGTTGTACATCTCTCGGATTGTCTGCTTACATGGTGTGCCCAAGAGGATTATATCTGACAGAGGGTCTCAGTTCACTTCTCGGTTCTGGGAGCAGCTCCATGATTCGTTGGATACGAAGCTGCGTTTCAGTACGGCCTATCACCCTCAGACAGATGGGCAGACAGAGAGAACCAACCAAGTGTTGGAAGATATGCTGAGAGCTTGTGCCATTCAGTACGGTACTAGTTGGGATAAGTGCCTGTCTTATGCTGAGTTCTCATATAACAACAGCTACCAGGCCAGTCTGAAGAAGTCCCCCTTCGAGGCATTGTATGGCAGAAAGTGCAGGACTCCTCTCTATTGGGATCAGATTGGTGAGAAGCAGCTCTTTGGCCCTGAGATCATAGATGATGCAGAGCAGATGGTTCAGGCTGTGCGAGAAAATCTGAGGATTGCACAGAGCAGACAGAAGAGTTATGCAGATGGTAAACGGAGAGACCTGACTTTCAGTGCTGGTGATTATGTATATCTGAAGGTGTCTCCGATGAGAGGAATTCGCAGATTCAATGTCAAAGGGAAGTTAGCACCTCGTTATGTGGGGCCATTCAAGGTGCTAGAGCGGAAAGGCGAAGTTGCTTATCGCCTGGAGTTACCTCTCAGCCTCTCGGGAGTTCATGATGTCTTCCATATATCTCAGCTGAAGAGGTGTTTGCGAGTACCCGAGGAGCAGGCACCCCTGGATGGAGTCGATGTGCAGGAAGATCTGACTTATACTGAGCATCCAGTGAAGATTCTGGAGACATCAGAGAGGGTCACTCGGAACAAGCGCATCAAGATGTGCAGAGTTCAGTGGAGTCATCACAGTGAAGCTGAGGCTACTTGGGAGAGAGAAGATGAGTTGAAGAAGACCTATCCAGATCTCTTTGCTAGCCAGCCCAGCTAAATCTCGGGGACGAGATTTCTTTAAGGGGGTAGGGTCTGTAACACCCTAGTTTAAATTTCAACATTTATTAATAAACTTAATTTGTTTTATTTAAATTTCTAAGGTTTAATGTGTTTAGCCTTGCATTTAATTTATTTTTGTGTCACAAAGTAATTAAAATTTATCATAGGTTTAAATTTTTGTGTTGCATTCATGCTGGTGCATAACTTTAATTGTTTGAGTGTGGTTGAATTCAAATTTGTATTTGAATTCAAACCTTGTTTGAATTAGGAGGAGAAAAGAAAAAAAATAGAAAAGGAAAGGAACCCAAAACCCAACCTAACAACCCAAACCCAAAACCCAGCTCAACCCAAGATCTCGGCCCAAACCTCAACCCGGCCCATCGTTTCCCGCGGCCCAACCCTCTCACTCGCGCGCGGCCAGCCCGCTCGCACGAGCCCAAGCCAGCGCGCGCCACTCCTTTCCCGGGCCTGCCCCGACGCGCCGGCCCAGTCCGTTTCAGCCAGTCCCGCTCCCCCGCGACGCACGCCAAGCCCAGCACCCTCTCCCGCAGCCCAGCAAACCCCGCCAGCACTAGCTCTCTCTCCCACCGATGCCCCGGGCCCACCTGTCGGCATTGTCTTCTCCCCTTTCCTTCCTCCCCGCGCCCGAATTGCTCTGCTCGCTGGACCACCACAGCCCGCCTTCCTCCCCGCTGCGCCGTGGCCCGGCCGGCCTCGCAGGCCTACCGGCCAGCCTCACCCGAGCATCATCCCCTCTTCCAGAAGCTTCCTCCCCCGAGCCAGGAAATCCCACGGAGCAACGGCCCGGTCCGAGCTTTCCTCGCCGCGATCCTCGCTGGCTCCCAATCCGCGGCCCGCCTATCCAGGATCACCGCCGGCTATTAATTAACCCCCCCCCCCCCCGCGCGGATCCCTGCGTCCCCATCTCCACCCCGCAGCCACCACCATCACCCCAGCGCCCCCCTCACCTCGCTCCGCCGTGCAAAGCACTCACGCCTCCACAAACCGCCACCTCGAAGGCCAACTCCGGCCCCTACGCCGCACTGGAGCAGCGCGTGGAGGAGGAGGTCGCCTGCAGCCGCTCTCTACGCCCTCTACCCCACGCTCCGCACGGGGATTGCTCACCGGAGCACCGCCGAGCCGCCACCACCGAGCCGCCACGCCGCCGACGTCCCTCCGCTGCAACCCGGACGCCTCGAGCCCTCGGTAAGAAACAGCGCCGCCACCCTATCCTTTTGCGCTAAGTTCTAGGTCGGGTAGCGCACCGTAGGCTCCCTTGCACTGGTCACCGGCGAACCCTCGCCGCCCCTCACCGTGGTGAGCTCCTGCAAAACCCAAATCCCCTTCCCAGTGTGCCCAGTTGGATTCGCCATGATGCGGACTACCTCCCTGGCCCAAGACCGCTCCGTTTTGAGCCCGGGAACGCCGAAACGCCGAAGTCCGGTGAGTTCCCAGTGCCCCGCCGCCGCGGAGATTGATCTCCGGCGAGCTGCGCCGCCGCCCCACACGCCCGAACCGCCCTGGCCGCCCGATCTCGGAAGGACGGCCACGATTAGATCCATAACCCCTCGTTTCCTAACCGCCAGATCCGAATCCTACGGCTGTAATCCAAAGATACCGGTTCAGCCTGGCTTATTTTCTAAAGAGCCCCCGGTTTTCCACTGATTTAACCCGCGGTCCATCGGTATAGAAAAATAATTACGCAGAGGCCCTGTTTTTAGCACTTAGCACCCTGAGTTTCTTTAAAATAGAACCCGCCATCCTGGCTAGGCCTTTTTGCATGTTAGACCCTAAAACTTTCTAGTTTTTACGTATAGGCCCTCGGTTTTAGCAGAAAAGCCCCTGGAACCCTGTTTTTCTTATAAATAAGCCCCTAGAACTTGTTTTTAGCCTAGATTACGCGTTTTAGCTCCGTTTTTAGCGTTCTTTATGTCCACGCGATCGTTGTAACGTGTAGAACAGTTTAGGCTTAGTTTTTCTTGCTGTTTTTATGTATTGATGTACTGTTTCTTAGTTTTTGCTAGTGTTTGCTTGTATGCTTATTGTTGTGCATTGTTTTGACCATGTGTTCGTGAGTAGACGTTGAGCTACCGGAGGAGCCCCAGTACCAGTACCCGGAGCAGCCGTCTTCGGAGCAGTTTGAGCAGCAGCCAGAGTAGTATGAGGAAGGCAAGTATAACATGAACAACCTATCACCTTTAATTACAATTTCATACTGCATTTTAATACTGTATGCCTATAAGGACTTTCCTAGCCACTTTATATCCTTTATATATACCTTTGGGTTGCATTTTGGTTAGTTGTGCTAGGTTGCAGCGCTATAACACACTCTGGTCCTTTTTAATTAATTTGACTAATGGTTTACTTGAACTTAATTCTGAGAGTGGCCCTCTGTGTGGATGAGTGGCTCACGTCTCGTTAAAAGATGGTTTTTGTAGAAACATGGTTTAGGGGGCCAGCATGGTGCTTAGTGCTTGGTTGGCCACTCTCCATAAGGACCGGTTCATAGAGCGACAACCTGGGACAACAGCGCTACCACAAGGCTAGAATGGGATAGACTTGGCTTACTAATTAGGTCTTTTTGGTTTGGAGTAACTTACCTGCGGGGCAAGAGTAGTAAGCTTCAATGGTGCCTGCTCCTCCGGCTTGGTCTGTGCTTGGATTGCGCTCCTGTGCTTGTACCCCCGGAGGTGGGCCCCATCATCGCTGACCTATCTCTCGCGGTTACGCCTTACCAACGAGATTCTTTGTAACGGCCTCGTAGTGAGTCGCTAGTCATCTCACCTAAGGAAGTGTGATGAACCCCTGGCGTAGCTCACGACTTGTGGGTAAAGATGTGCAACCTCTGCAGAGTGTAAAACTGGTATACTAGCCGTGCTCACTGTTATGAGCGGCCCAGATCCTCCTTTTGATTAGTGGGGTTGTCTCCTTCCGACGAAGGAGGTGCCTCTCGGGGTTACCTTGGTGTGGTTTTGGTATGGTTCTCAGTAGTATCATGATTAAATTTGATTAATTACTATGTAACTGGGGTAATGGTAATTCATCAACTCGTAGTAAATAGCTTTAATAAAATTTTGCCAAGACTTAAAAGCTAATGCAGCCAGTTAGCCAACCTTAGAGCCTCATAGTTTGTGTTATACTTGTTGAGTACAAGTTGTGTACTCACTCTTGCATCTTCTCTACTTTTTCCTCCTGGCTACGCTACTGCTGCTCCGTTCCTGCCGACACGAGAGAGTTCGTTCAGCGCTACCAGGACTACGAGGACTTCTAGGTGTTCGTCTCCCAGTCGACGTCCCTGTGGCGCCCTGCTCAGCTTCGGAGAGTTTTATTCGTATTTGTACTTCGCTTCCGCTGTATCAGACATTTTGTCATTAATGTAATAAATAACATTCATATTTCGATTTATTATATCTTATTCGTGATATGTGCTGTGATATACTGTTCATTCTGTTGTATATACGTGTGACTTGATCCTGGCACGTATATGATTGCTCGGTTTATGTTCTTTTACAAACCGGGTGTTACAGGGAGGCATTGCTGTTGATCCGAGCAAGGTAAAGGATGTGCTAGAGTGGGAGACACCGCAGACAGTAAAGGAAGTCAGGTCATTCTTGGGCTTAGCATGATATTATCGGAGGTTCATTGAGAATTTCTCCAAGATCGCGAAGCCTTTGACTTCTTTGCTGGAGAAAAATGTGGCTTTCGTGTGGACTGATGAGCGTCAGAGGGCCTTTGATGAGCTGAAGAAAAGGTTGAATACAGCGCCAGTCCTGACTCTGCCAGACCAGACGAAGAGGTTCACGGTGTATTGTGATGCTTCGAAGGATGATCTTGGGTGTGTTCTGATGCAGGAGGGCAGAGTGATTGCTTATGCTTCACGGCAGCTACGCCGGCATGAGCTGAATTATCCCACACATGATCTTGAGTTAGCCGCAGTTGTGCATGCTCTGAAGATTTGGAGGCATTACTTGTATGGACAGCGTTGTGATATCTATACTGATCACAAGAGCCTCATGTACATTTTCACGCAGAATGAGCTGAACATGCGGCAGAGAAGATGGCTAGAGTTGGTCAAGGATTATGACCTGGAGATTCACTATCATCTGGGCAAGGCCAATGTTGTAGCAGATGCTTTGAGCAGGAGAAGTTATGTCAACATGGCCGTGGCTTTCCAGATGCCTCCAGAGTTATGCGAGGAGTTCGAGTAGTTGAGTCTGGGCTTCTTGCATCATACTTCCAGTGCAGCATTCGAGGCAGTACCGACTTTAGAGGCAGAGATCAGGCAGCATCAGAAAGATGATGAGAAGCTGCAGGAGATCCGTGAGTTGCTCAAGAAGGGCAAGGCTCCACATTTCAGAGAGGATGATCAGGGAACCTTGTGGTACAAGAACCGGATCTGTGTGCCAGATGTGAAGGATCTCCGGAAGTTGATTCTGAGTGAGGCCCATGATACAGCTTATTCTATTCATCCGGGCAGCACGAAGATGTATTATGATCTGAAGGAACGTTTCTGGTGGTATGGGATGAAGCGTTCAGTGGCAGAGTACGTGGCTATCTGTGACACCAGTCAGCGTGTCAAGGCTGAGCATCAGAGGCCAGCAGGTCTGTTACAGCCTTTGAAGATTCCAGAGTGGAAATGGGAGGAAATCACCATGGACTTCATTGTTGGGTTGCCTCGTACTCAGAAAGGGTACAACTCCATATGGGTAGTAGTGGATCGATTGACGAAGGTTGCTCACTTCATTCCAGTGAACACTACTTACTCCGGTGCTAGACTAGCAGAGTTGTACATCTCTCGGATTGTCTGCTTGCATGGTGTGCCCAAGAAGATCATATCCGACAGAGGGTCTCAGTTCACTTCTCGGTTCTGGGAGCAGCTCCATGATTCACTGGATACGAAGCTGCGTTTCAGTATGGCTTATCACCCTCAGACAGATGGGCAGACAGAGAGAACCAACCAAGTGTTGGAGGATATGCTGAGAGCTTGTGCCATTCAGTACGGTACTAGTTGGGATAAGTGCCTGTCATATGCTGAGTTCTCATATAACAACAGCTATCAGGCCAGTCTGAAGAAGTCCCCCTTCGAGGCATTGTATGGCAGAAAATGCAGGACTCCTCTCTATTGGGATCAGATTGGTGAGAAGCAGCTCTTTGGCCCTGAGATCATAGATGATGCAGAGCAGATGGTTCAGGCTGTACGAGAAAATTTGAGGATTGCACAGAGCAGACAAAAGAGCTATGCAGATGGCAAACGGAGAGACCTGATTTTCAGTGTTGGTGATCATGTATACCTGAAGGTGTCTCCGATGAGAGGAATCCGCAGGTTTAATGTCAAGGGGAAGTTAGCACCTCGGTATGTGGGTCCATTCAAGGTGCTAGAGCGGAAAGGCGAAGTTGCTTATCGCCTGGAGTTACCTCTCAGCCTCTCAGGAGTTCACGATGTCTTCCATATATCTCAACTGAAGAGATGTCTGCGAGTACCCGAGGAGCAGGCACCACTGGATGGAGTAGATGTGCAGGAAGATCTGACTTATACCGAGCATCCGGTAAAGATTCTGGAGACATCAGAGAGGGTTACACGGAACAAGCGCATCAAGATGTGCAGAGTTCAGTGGAGTCATCACAGTGAAGCTGAGGCTACATGGGAGCGAGAAGATGAGCTAAGGAAGACATATCCAGATCTCTTTGCTAGCCAGCCCAGCTAAATCTCGGGGACGAGATTTCTTTAAGGGGGTAGGGTCTGTAACACCCTAATTTAAATTCCAGCATTTATTAATAAATTTATTTGGCTTTATTTATTTTTTCTAAGGTTTATTGTGTTAGACTGGCATTTAATCTAAAATTTTGTTCCTTAAATAATTAAAATTTTATCATGGGTTTAAAAATTTGTATTGCATTCATGCTGGTGCATATTTTTTATTTGAGTGTGGTTTGAATTCAAATTTGTATCTGAATTCAAACTTTGTTTGAATTAGGAATAGAAAAGAGGAAAGAAATAGAATAGAAAAGGAAAGAGAAAAGGAACCCAAACCCAAAACAAGAAACCCAGCTCACAGCCCAGTCCAACCCGAAGCGGCCCATGGCCCACTCTTCTTTTTCCCACCCCAAACCTGGCGGCCCGCTCACTCCCCACGCGGCCCAGCCACTCCCTCTCTCCCCTGCGGCCCACACTCCGCAGCCCGCATCGCCTTCTCCCCGCTTGGCCTGCCAGCGCCAACAGCCCACCAGCGTGGCCCAGCTCTCCCCGCGCCGGCCTGCTCGCCCCAGCGCGTCGCCCACGCTCAGCCCGCGCCACGAACTTCGCCGCTGACCAGCGGGGCCCGCTTGTCGGCCCTGTCGTCTCCCCCGCCTCTCCCGGCCGCGCAACGGCCAGGCGCGATACCCGGCTGGGAATCACACCGGACTTCCGTCCTGGGCGCGCACGCCAAGGGCGCTCTGCCGCCCTATAAATACCGCCCGTGGCCCTCCGCACCTCATTCCCCACTCCATTGCCGCGCCGCCGTAAACCCTAGCACGCCACAGCTCCGCCACGCCGAGACCCCCTGCGCCACCGGTGAGCATCTCCGCTGCGTCGATTCCTCGCCACCGGGGTATCTCGGGCCGACCTAATCACCTCTGCATTTTCCCTGGCCTCCCAGGAGTCGAACCCGGAGACCCAGGCGACCGGAGGACCACCCCGCCGGCCCGTTCCCGAGTTCAGCCGGCCGCCGCCGCCGGTCTTCGCTGTCGAGCCCTGCGCCGGACTCGCCCTTCGATCCAAGCCCTCGGTGAGCCACATCCCGGTCCGCCCTTTCTTTACGCGCTAATTTTGGTAGCCGTAGCCCCCTGGAGTCATCGAACTGCCTACTCCGGCGAGTTCCCGGCGCCTAGAGCCGCCTCGCCGTCGAGGGCCATGCACCCAGCCCTGCAGCGCCTCCCTAGGCACCCTAGTGCACTACCCATGCCGGAGCGGTGCTCCCCGGCCAAACCACGGCCGAAACCGATCCCTAGAGCGCCGCCTTGGCCTTCTCCGGTCACGCGCCGCCGCGGAGCAGAGGACTCCGGCGACCCAGCACCGCCGCCTGAGCCCCCAATCACCTAGAGCCGTCCGATCTGAAACGTGTGTCCAGGATTAGATCTAGGATCCTTTAGATCTGAGCCGCCAGATCCTAATCCTACGGCCGAGATCTAAACTTACCGGTTCGGCCCGTTCTTTTTGCATAAGAGCCCCTAAGTTTCTTCCTTATCAACCCACGGTCCTGTTAGTTCAAAAGAATTTACGGTTTGGTCCTGTTTTTAGCACATAACCCCCTGGCCGTTCTGGAAATAGAACCCGCCGTCCTTTGCTGCTGATTTTGCGAGTTAGACCATGGAGTTAATGTTTAATTGCATTTTAGTCCCTCTGTTTTAGCAGAAAAGCCCTGGAACCTCAGTTTTTCTTACAGTTTAGCCCCAAGAACTTGTTTTTAGCCTAGAAAATGCGTTTTAGCTCCGATTTAGGTGTTCTTTATGTCCACGCGATCGTTGTAACGCGTAGAATAGTTTTAGCTTAGTTTTTCTTGCTGTTTTTATGTATTGATGTACTGTTTCTTAGTGTTAGCATTTGTTTGCATGTAAGTTTATGTTGTTGCCTTGTTTTTGGCCATGTGTTCGTGAGTAGACGTTGAGCTACCGGAGGAGCCCCAGTACCAGTACCCGAAGCAGCCGTCTTCTGACCACTTTGAGCAGCAGCAGGAGCAGTACGAGGAAGGCAAGTATAACATGAACAACCTATCATCTTTAAATATAATTTCATACTGCATTTAATACTGTATGCCTATAAGGATTTCCTAGCCACTTTATATCCTTTATATACATCCTTTGGGTTGCATTATGGTTAGTTGTGCTAGGTGCCGCGCTATCACACTCTGGTCCTTTTTAATTAACTTGATTAATGGTTTACTTAAATTTAATTCTGAGAGTGGCCCTCTGTGCTTCGTGCTTGGGTGGCTCACGTCTCGTTAAAATATGGTTTTTTTGTAGAAACATGGTTTAGGGGGCCAGCACGGTGCTTAGTGCTTGGTTGGCCACTCTCCATAAGGACCGGTTCATAGAGCGACAACCTGGGACAACAGCGCTACCACAAGGCTAGAATGGGATAGACTTGGCGTAATAATTAGATCTTTTTGGTTTGGAGTAACTTACCTGCGGGGTAGGGGCGGTAAGCTTCTATGGCCCTCATGCTGAGTGGCCTCGTCTGTGCTTCGTGTCTTGACGCCCACTAGACCTGCTCCATAGTCGCCGATCCACCCTCGCGGTTACTCCCTACCAACGAGATTCTTTGTAAAGGCCTCGTAGTGAGTCGCTAGTCATCTCACCTAAGGAAGTGTGATGAATAACTGGCGTAGCTCACGACTTGTGGGTAAATATGTGCAACCTCTGCAGAGTGTAAAACTGGTATACTAGCCGTGCTCACGGTTATGAGCGGCCCAGATCCTCCTTTTGATTAGTGGGGTTGTCTCCTTCCGACGAGGGAGGTGCCTCTCGGGGTTACCTTGGTTTGGTTTGGTTTGGTTCTCAGTAGTATCATGATTAAATTTGACTAATTACTATGTAACTGGGTTAATGGTAATTCATCAACTTGTAGTAAATAACTTTAATAAAATTTTGCCAAGATTAAAAGCTAATGCAGTTGAGTCAGCCAACCTTAGAGCCTCATAGTTTGTGTTATACTTGTTGAGTACAAGTTGAGTACTCACTCTTGCCTCTTCTTTACTTTTTCCTCTTGGCTACGCTACTGCTGCTCAGTTCCTGCCGACACGAGGGAGTTCGCTCAGCGCTACCAGGACTACGAGGACTTCTAGGTGTTCGTCTCCCAGTCGACGTCCCTGTGGCGCCCTGCTCAGCTTCGGAGAGTTCTTTTATCGTATTTGTACTTCGCTTCCGCTATATCAGACATTGTTGTCATTAATGTAATAAATAACATTTGTATTCGCTTTATTATATCTTTTTACGTGATATGTGCTATGATATACTGTTCATTCTGTTGTATATACGTGTGACTTGATCCTGGCACGTATATGATTGCTCGGTTTATGTCCTTTTATAAACCGGGTGTTACAGCCGACATTGCCAAGCCAGGTTCGCATCTCTTGACCATGGAGTTTCTTATGTCTCTTACCGTTGAAGAAACTAGCACTGAAACTAAAGTTTACTTTTGGTTCTTTAACAAACAATTTGAAATGACTCTCCAACAATTTAGTGTTGCTTTGGGCTTTAATAGAAGATGCGTCTTAGACCCCAACACACTTGTTGAGCGTTATCAGTATGACCATAACTCTTGGTGGAGTGAAATTTCTAATGAACCCGTGAGTAGTAAGAACAGCATAGTTTCAGTTCATAATCCTACTCTGAGGTTTCTCGCCAAGTGGCTCGCCACGGTTGTGCATTCTCGCATAGACCTTCACCTCTGCAGATTGCCTGAGCTGCAGTATTTATACGCTATGGTGAACCAGATTCACTTCTCGCCCGTCCGGAGCATGCTTGCTCATTGGCAGAAGATGATTACGGGTAAAAGCCCCATCGACATAACCCCACTGGTCACCCGTGTGGCGAGGTATGTCAAAGCGATGGATGGCGCCGAAGTCACCTTCTTGCCTGAGACGAAGGCATATAGTTATGAGGTCGGTCTTGAGCATTTTGTGCAAGGGCACATGATGCGGGAAGGGCCAAGAAATTCTATCTTTATGTGTTACCCCAGGTACGATAGGGAGATCGAGCTTCCATGCCCGAGACTCTCTCTCTACTCGGTGAAGAGTCTAACATTGCAGATGGAGAAAAGATGTAACACCCGGTTTATAAAAGAACATAAACCGAGCAATCAAATACGTGCCAGGATCAAGTCACACGTATATACAATAGAATGAACAGTATATCATAGCACATATCATGTAAAAAGATATAATAAAGCGAATACGAATGTTATTTATTACAAAAATGACAAAATGTCTGATACAGCGGAAGCGAAGTACAAATACGAATAAAGCTCTCCGAAGCTGAAGCAGGGCACCACAGGGACGTCGACTGGGAGACGAACACCTAGAAGTCCTCGTAGTCCTGGTAGCGCTGGACGAACTCCCTCGTGTCGGCAGGAACTGAGCAGCAGTAGCGTAGCCAGGAGGAAAAAGTAGAGAAGAGGCAGGAGTGAGTACACAACTTGTACTCAACAAGTATAACACAAACTATGAGGCTCTAAGGTTGGCTGACTCAACTGCATTAGCTTTTAAGTGTTGGCAAAATTTTATTAAAGCTATTTACTACGAGTTGATGTATTACCATTAACCCGGTTACATAGTAATTAGTCAAATTTAATCATGATACTACTGAGAACCAAACCGAAACCAAGCCACCAAGGTAACCCCGAGAGGCACCTCCCTCGTCGGAAGGAGACAACCCCACTAATCAAAAGGAGGATCTGGGCCGCTCATAACCGTGAGCACGGCTAGTATACCAGTTTTACACTCTACAGAGGTTGCACATCTTTACCCACAAGTCGTGAGCTACGCCAGTTGTTCATCACACTTCCATAGGTGAGATGACTAGCGACTCACTACGAGGCCGTTACAAAGAATCTCGTTGGTAAGGCGTAACCGCGAGAGTTAGGTCAGCGACGATGGGGCCCACCTCCGGGGGTACAAGCACAGGAACGCAATCCAAGCACAGACCAAGCTGGAGGAGCAGGGACCATTGAAGCTTACTACTCTTGCCCCGCAGGTAAGTTACTCCAAACCAAAAAGACCTAATTAGTAAGCCAAGTCTATCCCATTCTAGCCTTGTGGTAGCGCTGTTGTCCCAGGTTGTCGCTCTATGAACCGGTCCTTATGGAGAGTGGCCAACCAAGCACTAAGCACCGTGCTGGCCCCCTAAACCATGTTTCTACAAAAACCATCTTTTAACGAGACGTGAGCCACTCATCCACACAGAGGGCCACTCTCAGAATTAAGTTCAAGTAAACCATTAATCAAATTAATTAAAAAAAGACCAGAGTGTGTTATAGCGCAGCAACCTAGCACAACTAACCAAAATGCAACCCAAAGGTATATATAAAGGATATAAAGTGGCTAGGAAATCCTTATAGGCATACAGTATTAAAATGCAGTATGAAATTGTATTTAAAAGTGATAGGTTGTTCATGTTATACTTGCCTTCCTCGTACTACTCCTGCTGCTGCTCAAAGTGCTCGGAAGTCGGCTGCTCCGGGTACTGGTACTGGGGCTCGTCAGATGGATCAACGTCTACTCACGAACACATGGCCAAAACAATGCACAGTAATAAGCATACAAGCAAACACTAACAAAAACTAAGAAACAATACATCAATACATAAAAACAGCAAGAAAAAATAAGCTAAAACTATTCTATGCGTTACAACGATCGCGTGGATATAAAGAACGCTAAAAACGGAGCTAAAACGCATATTCTAGGTTAAAAACAAGTTCTAGGGGCTTATCTGCGATAAAAACTAAGTTTCAGGGGGTTTTCTGCAAAAATTGAGGGCCTAAATGTAATTAAACTATAGATCCAGGGTCTAATGTGCAAAAACTACAGCTCTGGACTGCGGGTTAGATTATTAAAAAGCTCAGGGTGTTAAGTGCTAAAAAGCGGACCTTAACGTAATTAAAGGATAAATCAAAGGTCTAACGCGTAAAAACTACCAGGTTGGACTGCGGGTTGTATTTTTATAAAGATCAGGGGTCGAAACGTTAAAAACTGGACTTAACTGAGAATATTTTTGAACTGGACCGGAGCTCGGGTTGATTTCTAGAAAACTGGGGGTTTCTTTAGCAAAAAGACCACAGCGAACCGATATGTTTTGATCTGAGCCGTTAGTTCATGATCCGATGACTTAGATTTAAAAGAACCTAGATCTAATCTGGGGTGTCGGGTATAGATCGGGCGGCTGGGGTGAAAAGGGGTGTGTGAGGCGGCGGTGGGCAGCCGCCGGCGACAAATCTCGTGGCGGCGCAGCACTGAGTTCGCCGGAGTTCGGCGCTTCCGGGGTTCCAGGGGTCGCTTTGTCTAGGGTTTTGTCCTGGAATGATCACCGAGACATGCGTGATCCACCCAAGGCTTCTGCTGGGCACGGGGAGGACCGGAGCGGCGGGTTCGACGGCGGAGACGGCTCGGCGTGACGGAACTCGACGGCGAGCTCGCGGAAGTACGGTTCTGGGCACGGGAGAGGCTGCAACCATTTGCGTGTGCGCGCGCAGCACTACTGCAAGCCAAAACAGAGGCAAGGCGAGGCGGAGTGCTGTCGCGGAGATTCCGTCATGGCGGATCTGCGGCACACGCGGCGCGAAATCGACGGCGAAGCGCTCCTCTGCTCGTCGGGCGATGGCGGCGGTACTGCGCGGTGCAAGGGAAGGTAGGCAGTGGGGGAGAGGAAGAGGGGAAGGCTTCACGGGGCCAATTAAAGGCGGGCGCCGGGGATTGTGGACGCGGTTGGGGGGGGGGGAAATCCCCGGTGGTTTCGCCGGAGATCTCGGCGGGCTGTTCTGCGGGCGAGGAACGGGGAAGAAAGGTCTGACATGCGGGCCGGGCTGTCAGCGGCGCTGGGGCAGCGGGCGACGCTGGCGGGTGGGACCGGCGGGTCGGGGCGGACGACGCGCGGCTGGGCCGAGTTGTTCGCGCGGAGGGAGAGCGGGCTAGACCGGTGGCGCGCGCGCGGTGAAGCGGGGCGTGCTTTGCTGGCAGCGGATCGCGGGGCAGGCCGAGCGGGATCGGGCCGCGTGTGGGGTAAGGGTGAGGGTGAGTGCTGGGCCGCGCGGGCCGTGCGGGGGAACCAGCTTGCTGGGCCCAAGCAGGAGAAGGAGAGGGCCGACTGGGCCATGGGGAAAGGAGAGGGGTGAACTAGGCCCATGGGAAGGGAGAGGGAGGAGTGGGTTTGGGCTGTTGGGTTGGGCTGGGGTTTTATTGGGCTGGGCTAGCTCTAGGATTTGTGCTCCCTTTCTATTCCTAATTCAAACAAGTTTTGAATTCAAATGCAAAATTTGAATTCAAACCACACTCAAATAAAAGTATGCACCAGCATGAATGCAACACAAAATTTAAACCTATGATAAATTTTAATTACTTGAGGAACAAAAATTTGGGTTAAATGCCAGACTAACACAGAAAATCCTTAGAAAATTAAATAAAGCCAATTAATTTATCGATAAATGCTGAAATTTAAATTAGGGTGTTACAGACCCTACCCCCTTAAAGAAATCTCGTCCCCGAGATTTAGCTGGGCTGGCTAGCAAAGAGATCTGGATATGTCTTCATCAACTCATCTTCTCGCTCCCAAGTAGCCTCAGCTTCACTATGGTGGCTCCACTGAACTCTGCACATCTTGATGCGCTTGTTCCGAGTAACCCTCTCTGATGTCTCCAGAATCTTCGCCGGATGCTCAGTATAAGTCAGATCTTCCTGCACATCGACTCCATCCAGTGGTGCCTGCTCCTCGGGTACTCGCAGACATCTCTTCAGCTGAGATATATGGAAGACATCATGAACTCCCGAGAGGCTGAGAGGTAACTCCAGGCGATAAGCAACTTCGCCTTTCTGCTCTAGCACCTTGAATGGCCCCACATACCGAGGTGCTAACTTCCCTTTGACATTGAATCTGCGAATTCCTCTCATCGGAGACACCTTTAGGTACACATAATCACCAACACTGAAAGTCAGGTCTCTCCGTTTGCCATCTGCATAGCTCTTCTGTCTGCTCTATGCAATCCTCAGATTTTCTCGCACAGCCTGAACCATCTGCTCTGCATCATCTATGATCTCAGGGCCAAAGAGCTGCTTCTCACCAATCTGATCCCAATAGAGAGGAGTCCTGCACTTTCTGCCATACAATGCCTCGAAGGGGGACTTCTATAGACTGGCCTGATAGCTGTTGTTATATGAGAACTCAGCATAAGATAGGCACTTATCCCAACTAGTACCATACTGAATGGCACAAGCTCTCAGCATATCCTCCAACACTTGGTTGGTTCTCTCTGTCTGCCCATCTGTCTGAGGGTGATAGGCCGTACTGAAACGCAGCTTCGTATCCAGCGAATCATGGAGCTGCTCCCAGAATCGAGAAGTGAACTGAGACCCTCTGTCAGATATAATCTTCTTGGGCACACCATGCAAGCAGACAATCCGAGAGATGTACAACTCTGCAAGTCTAGCACCGGAGTAGGTAGTGTTCACTGGAATGAAGTGAGCAACTTTCGTCAGTCGATCCACTACTACCCAAATAGAGTTGTACCCTTTCTGAGTACGAGGCAATCCAACAATGAAGTCCATAGTGATTTCCTCCCATTTCCACTCTGGAATCTTCAAAGGCTGCAACAGACCTGCTGGCCTCTGATGCTCAGCCTTGACACGCTGACAGGTGTCACAAATAGCCACGTACTCTGCCACTGAACGCTTCATCCCATACCACCAGAAATGTTCCTTCAGATCATAATACATCTTCGTGCTGCCCGGATGAATAGAATAAGCTGTATCATGGGCCTCACTCAGAATCAACTTCCGGAGATCATGCACATCAGGCACGCAGATCCGGTTCTTGTACCACAAGGTACCCTGATCATCCTCTCTGAAATGAGGAGCCTTGCCCTTCTTGAGCAACTCACGAATCTCCTGCAGCTTCTCATAATCTTTCTGATGCTGCCTGATCTCTGACTCTAGAGTCGGTACTGCCTCAAAAGCTGCACTGGAAGTATGATGCAAGAAGCCCAGACTCAACTGCTCGAACTCCTCACATAACTCTGGAGGCATCTGGAAAGCCACGGCCATGTTGACATAACTTCTTCTGCTCAGAGCATCTGCTACAACATTGGCCTTGCCCGGATGGTAGTGAATCTCCAGGTCATAATCCTTGACCAACTCTAGCCATCTTCTCTGCCGCATGTTCAGCTCATTCTGCGTGAAAATGTACTTGAGGCTCTTGTGATCAGTGTAGATATCACACCGCTGTCCATACAAGTAATGCCTCCAAATCTTCAGAGCATGTACAACTGCGGCTAACTCAAGATCATGAGTGGGATAATTCAGCTCATGCCGACTTAACTGTCGTGACGCATAAGCTATCACTCTGCCCTCCTGCATCAGAACACACCCAAGACCATCCTTCGAAGCATCACAATACACCGTGAACCTCTTCGTCTGGTCTGGTAGAGTCAGGACTGGCGCCGTAGTCAACCTCTTCTTCAGCTCATCAAAGGCCCTCTGACGCTCATCAGTCCACACGAAAGCCACATTTTTCTCCAGCAAAGAAGTCAAAGGCTTCGCGATCTTGGAGAAATTCTCAATGAACCTCCGATAATATCCAGCTAAGCCCAAGAATGACCTGACTTCCTTTACTGTCTGCGGTGTCTCCCACTCTAGCACATCCTTCACCTTGCTCGGATCAACAGCAATGCCTCCCTGAGAGATAACATGACCGAGGAATGGAACCTCGTCAATCCAGAACTCGCACTTGCTGAACTTGGCATACAGCTGATGCTCTCTCAATCTCTGCAATACGAGTCTCAGATGCTCCTCATGCTCTTCTTTTGTCTTAGAGAAGATCAGAATATCATCAATAAAAATCACCACAAAGACATCCAGATAATCCATGAAGACCATGTTCATCAGATGCATGAAGAAAGCCGGGGCATTAGTCAAGCCGAAGGACATGACTGTATACTCATATAGCCCATACTTGCAGGTGAATGCCGTCTTCGGAATATCCCCAGGACGGATCCTCAGCTGAAAATAACCCGAACGAAGATCAATCTTCGAGAATATACGAGCACCTCGAAGCAGATCGAAGAGATCCTCAATACGGGGCAGTGGATGCTTGTTCTTGATAGTGACTGCATTCAGCTCCCGATAATCCACACATATCCTCTTCGAGCCATCCTTCTTATCTACCAGCAATAATGGAAAAGCCCAAGGAGAAAAGCTGTGACGGATATAGCCCTGGGCTAGCAACTCATCAATAGTCTTCTTAACCTCTTCATGCTCTATAGGTGCCATACGGTAGGGCCGCTTTGCAATAGGAGCTGTGCCAGGCAAGAGATCAATACAAAACTCAATGGCGCGTTCAGGCGGCATACCTGGCAGATCATCCGGAAAGACATCCGGGAATTCAGACACCACGCGAATACCGTCCGTGGGTCTAGTGATGAGGACATGACCAATACGCATATGACCAAGGCCCAATTGAAGATAGAGTTCAAAGCCCACTCCACATTGAAGTCCGATTTATTCGCGAGTCCGGTTCGGACTGCAGGAGCAGGCCTCACAAAAACGGACGCCCAGGCCACATACGGGCTCCGTTTTGGGCGTTCTATATATCGTTGGAAAGCTAAGGAGATAAGCTTTCTAACACAACTGATCCCATATCAAAATACGCTCAGAGTCGATGGGAATCGTCGAAACAACATGACGACCAGAATCTGCCTGGATGCAGCGACACCAGTTTTTGGGCCCGAAGGCCTTGTACTCCCTAGGGTTGCCCGGCCACCCCCTTGGCCGCCCCCCCAGCCTCTCTCTTATATATACACAGCAGCCGCCATTAGGTTAGTTGGGTTTTGCTTAGATTCATTCTGTCAAGAACAGTTGTCGCCGTTCATCGGTTTGTGAAACCCCAACTTGTGAGATTAATCATTCATCTGCAGAGTCACTCTATTTGAGCTGCGTTTCTTTCGAGTTCTTGCTTGTGTTCTTCGTTGCACTTGCAGGGATTAGCCTTCTTGGCGAGGTCAACCGGGTTGTGACACGGTTGATAACCAGAGGAGTTGTGGTGCTAAGATTGCTGGATTCGGGTCTTAGGATCTGAAGCCGGATCGGTGTGTCTCGCTCCGCCTACAACGAGAGTTATCCAGAACCTGACGGAAGATCGGGAACCCACGTCCCCATTATCTAGCCTCCATCTGATGAAGAAATCCCGAAGGCTCTACTGCACTGATAACAACCTCTTGGCCACTGGAAGCTGATAGTAAGACTGTCCTCTGAGCACAATCTATCCGGACTCCCCATTTGGCCAGAGTCTCCATTCCCAGAATGACATCAATACCCTTGGTATCTAGCACCATCAGATCAGTACAGAACTCTACTCCCCTCAAGGAAACACTGACTCTCGGGCAGTAAGTGTGAGACCTCAACTGTCCTCCCGGTGAAGATACTAACAGGCACCTCTTTAATGTGCTAGTATGAATACCATGATTCTCGACAAAAGACTGAGTAATGAAGGAATGCGTAGCACCAGTATCGAAAAGCACTATAGCTAGATATGAATTAACCATGAACGTACCAATAACCACGTTGGTAGCCTCGGCCGCTGACTCGGCTGTCACGTGGTTCACTCTGCCCTGAAGTGGCGCCCTGGGCTGAGCTGGGCGCCCCTGCTGTCCCGCCTGCGCCTTTCGGGGGCAAGCGTTGGCGTAGTGCCCCGGCTGGCCGCAGTGAAAGCAGGTGCGAGGTGGTCCCTGAGCCTGCTGTCCGGTAGGAGCTGCCGGACGTGGAGCCTGCGGTGCGGGTGGAGCTGGTGGAGCACGAGCCGGAGGCGCCGGTAGCCTCGGGCCCTGACCTGCCTGCTGCTATCGAGGCGGGTACTGCTGCGGTGGCCTCTGCGGGTACTGCTGAGGAGGCCGGTACTGCTGCTGGTACTGCTGAGGCTGCTGGAGGCATGGACGAGTGTTGCTGCCAGAAGCAACGGGGACAATCTTCCTCTTCTTGTCCTCCATCTCCAAGTGCTTGGGCTCAGTGTTGAGCGCGCTGTCAACCAGATGGTTGAAGTCGTCGAAGCGGAGGTTGAGCAGCGCGTACTGGAGGTAGTCCTCAAGGCCCTCCATGAAGTGCTCCTGCTTCTTGCGGTCATCCGCAACATCGGCAGGGGCGTAGCGAGCCAGCTGAAGAAAACGATCACGATACTCCGTGACCGACATAGTTCCCTGAAGTGACAAATACGGATAGATATCGAAGATTAACTCAAGATTCATAAGGATAGAACAAGGGGCATTTGCTCAAAGGAAACCGCTGAATGATTATATTTAAGATTACCTGCTTCAGTGCAAGGAACTCCTTCTGCTTCATCTTCATAACGCCCGCGGGGACGTTGTGGCTACGGAAACGCTCCCGGAACTGGAGCCAAGTGAGAGACTCGCGGTCGTGAACTGGGTGGGACTCCCACCAGTCCAAAGTTGCCCCTCGCAGCTATCCTGCTGCGTACAAGATGCACTCACGATCATCGCACTGGGCGATGTCCAGCTGACGCTCCACTGCACGGAGCCAGTCGTCAGCCTGAAGCGGGTCGGACGTGTGAGAGAACGTCGGCGGGTGACCTCTCAGGAACTCAGCACGCCTGTCGCGAGGCTGCGGCGGTGGAGGAGACGGAGGCTGAGTGTGAGCCTGCTGAAGAGCCTGAACAGTGTTGTTCAGGGTAGCCATCATCTGCATCTGGAGCTGGAAGTACTGCTCCGGAGTCAAAGGTGGCGGCATCGGGATCCCGGTCCCCTGGGTGTTCTGACCCTGGTTGTTCTGCCCCTGCTGGTCAGAACCACGCCTGGTGTTCACCATCTGATTTTGGACAAAAGATGTCACGAGTAAGGATATTGCAGGAATAAATTCAGATGGATATGATAACTCTTTGCGGAAAAAAACTCAGACATGATAAAGTAGACAGGATAGAGTGGACTGTTTTACCCCCAACGATCTAACTCATTTTATTAATTAGTTAACTTTAACATCTGAGTGATTTTCTTTAAAAAAATTTAACTACTAAGCTATGCAATCATTCAAAAATCCAAATCAAACATGTAGCATAATAACAAGCAAACAATTTTCACAACCTAGCCGAGTTTAACATACGACTCGACTAACACAACGCGTCGCAGAGCGTGCTATCATATTATTATAAAAGGGTCACCTAGATTATACTCATGGTGGTCAGATGACCGATTCGGGCCAAAATCTACGAAAACTATTCTTCAGAGAGAGAAATCAAGACAAGATGAGTGAAAAGTCATAGAAGTCAAGGGGTATAATAGTAAAATAGTTTCAGCAGACAAGGATTAGAGAGAAGAAGTCCTAAAACTCGACCAGTTCTATCTAGGCTTCATCCTACAGTCGATATGGCTCTGATACCACTCTGTAACACCCGGTTTATAAAAGAACATAAACCGAGCAATCATATACGTGCCAGGATCAAGTCACACGTATATACAACAGAATGAACAGTATATCATAGCACATATCACGTAAAAAGATATAATAAAGCGAATACAAATGTTATTTATTACAAAAATGACAAAATGTCTGATACAGCGGAAGCGAAGTACAAATACGAATAAAGCTCGCCGAAGCTGAAGCAGGGCGCCACAGGGACGTCGACTGGGAGACGAACACCTAGAAGTCCTCGTAGTCCTGGTAGCGCTGGACGAACTCCCTCGTGTCGGCAGGAACTGAGCAGCAGTAGCGTAGCCAGGAGGAAAAAGTAGAGAAGAGGCAGGAGTGAGTACACAACTTGTACTCAACAAGTATAACACAAACTATGAGGCTCTAAGGTTGGCTGACTCAACTGCATTAGCTTTTAAGTGTTGGCAAAATTTTATTAAAGCTATTTACTGCGAGTTGATGTATTACCATTAACCCGGTTACATAGTAATTAGTCAAATTTAATCATGATACTACTGAGAACCAAACCGAAACCAAGCCACCAAGGTAACCCCGAGAGGCACCTCTCTCGTCGGAAGGAGACAACCCCACTAATCAAAAGGAGGATCTGGGCCGCTCATAACCGTGAGCACGGCTAGTATACCAGTTTTACACTCTGCAGAGGTTGCACATCTTTACCCACAAGTCGTGAGCAACGCCAGTTGTTCATCACACTTCCGTAGGTGAGATGACTAGCGACTCACTACGAGGCCATTACAAAGAATCTCGTTGGTAAGGCGTAACCGCGAGAGTTAGGTCAACGACGATGGGGCCCACCTCCGGGGGTACAAGCACAGGAGCGCAATCCAAGCACAGACCAAGCCGGAGGAGCAGGGACCATTGAAGCTTACTACTCTTGCCCCGCAGGTAAGTTACTCCAAACCAAAAAGACCTAATTAGTAAGCCAAGTCTATCCCATTCTAGCCTTGTGGTAGCGCTGTTGTCCCAGGTTGTCGCTCTATGAACCGGTCCTTATGCAGAGTGGCCAACCAAGCACTAAGCACCGTGCTGGCCCCCTAAACCATGTTTCTATAAAAACCATCTTTTAACGAGACGTGAGCCACTCATCCACACAGAGGGCCACTCTCAGAATTAAGTTCAAGTAAACCATTATTCAAATTAATTAAAAAAAAGACCAGAGTGTGTTATAGCGCAGCAACCTAGCACAACTAACCAAAATGCAACCCAAAGGTATATATAAAGGATATAAAGTGGCTAGGAAATCCTTATAGGCATACAGTATTAAAATGCAGTATGAAATTGTATTTAAAAGTGATAGGTTGTTCATGTTATACTTGCCTTCCTCGTACTGCTCTTGCTGCTGCTCAAAGTGCTCGGAAGTCGGCTGCTCTGGGTACTGGTACTGGGGCTCCTCAGATGGATCAATGTCTACTCACGAACACATGGCCAAAACAATGCACAGTAATAAGCATACAAGCAAACACTAACAAAAACTAAGAAACAATACATCAATACATAAAAACAGCAAGACAAACTAAGCTAAAACTATTCTATGCGTTACAACGATCGCGTGGATATAAAGAACGCTAAAAACGGAGCTAAAACGCATATTCTAGGCTAAAAACAAGTTCTAGGGGCTTATCTGCAATAAAAACTAAGTTTCTGGGGGTTTTCTGCAAAAATCGAGGGCCTAAATGTAATTAAACTATAGATCCAGGGTCTAATGTGCAAAAACTACAGCTCTGGACTGCGGGTTAGATTATTAAAAAGCTCAGGGTGTTAAGTGCTAAAAAGCGGACCTTAACGTAATTAAAGGATAAATCAAAGGTCTAACGCGTAAAAACTACCAGGTTGGACTGCGGGTTGTATTTTTATAAAGATCAAGGGTCGAAACGTTAAAAACTGGACTTAAATGAGAATATTTTTGAACTGGACCGGAGCTCGGGTTGATTTCTAGAAAACTGGGGGTTTCTTTAGCAAAAAGACCACAGCGAACCGGTATGTTTTGATCTGAGCCGTTGGTTCATGATCCGATGACTTAGATTTAAAAGAACCTAGATCTAATCTGGGGCGTCGGGTATAGATCGAGCGGCTGGGGTGAAAAGGGGCGTGTGAGGCGGCGGTGGGCAGCCGCCGGCGACAAATCTCGTGGCGACGCAGCACTGAGTTCGCCGGAGTTCGGCGCTTCCGGGGTTCCAGGGGTCGCTTTGTCTACGGTTTTGTCCTGGAATGATCACCGAGACATGCGTGATCCACCCAAGGCTTCTGCTGGGCGCGGGGAGGGCCGGAGCGGCGGGTTCGATGGCGGAGGCGGCTCGGCGTGACGGAACTCGACGGCGAGCTCGCGGAAGTACGGTTCTGGGCACGGGAGAGGCTGCAACCGTTTGCGTGTGCGCGCGCAGCACTACTGGAAGCCAAAACAGAGGCAAGGCGAGGCGGAGTGCTGTCGCGGAGATTCCGTCATGGCGGATCTGCGGCACACGCGGCGGCGAAATCGACGGCGAAGCGCTCCTCTGCTCGTCGGGCGATGGCGGCGGTACTGCGCGGTGCAAGGGAAGGTAGGCAGTGGGGGAGAGGAAGAGGGGAAGGCTTCACGGGGCCAATTAAAGGCGGGCGCCGGGGATCGCGGACGCGGTTGGGGGGGGGGGAAATCCCCGGTGGTTTCGCCGGAGATCTCAGCGGGCCGTTCTGCGGGCGAGGAACGGGGAAGAAAGGTCTGACATGCGGGCCGGGCTGTCAGTGGTGCTGGGGCAGTGGGCGACGCTGGCGGGTGGTACCGGCGGGTCGGGGCGGACAACGCGTGGCTGGGCCGAGTTGTTCGCGCGGAGGGAGAGCGGGCTGGACCGGTGGCGCGCGCGCGCGGTGAAGCGGGGCGTGCTTTGCTGGCAGCGGATCGCGGGGCAGGCCGAGCGGGATCGGGCCGCGTGTGGGGTAAGGGTGAGGGTGAGTGCTGGGCCGCGCGGGCCGTGCGAGGGAACCAGCTTGCTGGGCCCAAGCAGGAGAAGGAGAGGGCCGACTGGGCCGCGGGGATAGGAGAGGGGTGAACTGGGCCCATGGGAAGGGAGAGGGAGGAGTGGGTTTGGGCTGTTGGGTTGGGCTGGGGTTTTATTGGGCTGGGCTAGCTCTAGGATTTGGGCTCCCTTTCAATTCCTAATTCAAACAAGTTTTGAATTCAAATGCAAAATTTGAATTCAAACCACACTCAAATAAAAGTATGCACCAGCATGAATGCAACACAAAATTTAAACCTATGATAAATTTTAATTACTTGAGGAACAAAAATTTGGGTTAAATGCCAGACTAACACAGAAAATCCTTAGAAAATTAAATAAAGCCAATTAATTTATTGATAAATGCTGAAATTTAAATTAGGGTGTTACAAAAGAGAACCGACATGACAGAGTGTTGCAGGTCCACATACGAGGAGCAGGACTCGGTGCGGACAAGCCGAAGCAGGTCCTTCACGACGGGCACCCCCGGTTCATGCTTCGGCACAACTGGGACCGTCCACGGAGAACATGAGCTTCGAGGAGGCATACAGGCACTACAACTATGACCCGTACCAGGCCGGCAGTAGCGGATTCGCCGGTGGACAAGGGCCGTAGTACCCCGCAGGTATGCATTCGCCTTATGGTCCACAGGTGGGTCCCTCATCGTCAGCACGCTTCAACTATGAGGACCCGATCGTTCAGAGCATTGCGGACCTTTCAAACCGCATCAGCACACTTGGTACACAGCAGCAGGAGATGCAGGACACGATGGCACACAACACCCAGCTCACTCAGGAGAGCTGGGGGTTGACCTCTGCTTTGCAGTATGACGTCTCGAATGTCTTCATCCACCTTGGGCTGGACTATCGGCAGTCCCAGCAGTACCAGCCATACCAGCCGCCCGAATAGGAGAACAACAACAACGATGAGGACCCCGACGAGGGAGAGCAGGACTCCGATGAGGAGGACTAAGCTTCATCGAAGCTTGGGGGGAGTCACGCCAACAGGTAAGTCATAGCACTCGTTCTTTCTATTTAGTAGCCACGCACAAAAAACAACAACAAAAATAATAATAGTAGTATTAAATAATCTCTTAACAAAAACCCCAAAAATATTTACATGCTTTGAATAAAATATATGAGTGGAAATCCGTGTAAGCTCTCACTTTGGAAATGATGAATAGTTGCTCTGTTTAAACTCTGTATGTGCCTCATTTACAGCTTTTTACTCTCCAAATACCTAAATTAGTTGGCACATAGTAGTCCACTGAAAATCTGGTTGTGTGGAGGCATGAGTTTAATTTCTAAAGTCTAAGTTGTTGCGGGATTCGAGATAGCCCAAACCGGAATTTAAACTGCTTGCTCTAGTAGGGAACCCCTCGGAATTCTTTTAAAAACTAAAATCTTGGTGAAGGTTTCCCATGGTTAAAATTGTAACACCCGGTTTATAAAAGGACATAAACCGAGCAATCATATACGTGCCAGGATCAAGTCACACGTATATACAACAGAATGAACAGTATATCACAGCACATATCACGTAAAAAGGTATAATAAAGCGAATACGAACATTATTTATAATAATAATGACAAAATGTCTGATACAGCGGAAGCGAAGTACAAATACGAAGCCTCTCGGAAGCTGGGCGCCACAGGGACGTCGACTGGGAGACGAAACGCCTAGAAGTCCTCGTAGTCCTGGTAGCGCTGAACGAACTCCCTCGCGTCGGCAGGAACTGAGCAGCAGTAGAGTATCCCCAAGAGGAAAAAGAGTAGAGTAGGCAAGAGTGAGTACACAACTTGTACTCAACAAGTATAACACAAACTATGAGGCTCTAGGTTGGCTGACTGACTGCATTAGCTTTTAAGTCTTGGCAAAATTTTATTAAAGCTATTTACTACAAGTTGATGAATTACCATAAACCCAGTTACATAGTAATTAATCAAAATTAATCATGTTACTACGAAGAACCAAACCACAACCACCAAGGTAACCCCGAGAGGCACCCCCTCGTCGGAAGGAGCTAACCCCACTAATCAAAAGGAGGATCTGGGCCGCTCATGACCGTGAGCACGGCTAGTATACCAGTTTTACACTCTGCAGAGGTTGCACATCTTTACCCACAAGTCGTGAGCTACGCTAGTTGTTCATCACACTTCCTTAGGTGAGATGACTAGCAAACTCACTACGAGGCCGTTACAAAGGACACGTTGGTAAGGTGTAACTGCTAAGGATTCAGGCAATGCAACGATGGTACCCACCTTGAGGGGTACGCAGACCAAGCCTCGTAGCCTGGGAACCATTGAAGCTCGACTCCCCTCTTGCCCCGTCGGTAAGTTACTCCCGAACCAAAATGGCCTAATTAGTAAGCCAAGACCGTCCCATTGCAGTCTTGTGGTAGCGCTGTTGTCCCACGTTGTCGCTCTATGAACCGGTCCTTATGGAGAGTGGCCAACCAGGTAGTAAGCACCATGCTGGCCCCCCCTAAACCATGTTTCTAGCAAAGCAAATTTTAACGAGAAGTGAGCCACTCAAGCCACACAGAGGGCCACTCTCAGAGTTAAGTTGCATATACCATTAATCAAATTAATTAAAAAGGACCAAGTGTGTTATAGCGCGGCACCTAGCACAACTAACCAAAATGCATCCCAAGGATATATATAAAGGATATAAAGTGGCTAGGAAATCCTTATAGGCATACAGTATTAAAATGCAGTAAGAAAGTGTATTTAAAAGTGTTAGGTTGTTCTTATTATACTTGCCTTCCTCAAACTGTTCCTGCTGCTCAAACAGCTCAGAAGATGGCTCCTGGTACTGGTACTGGGGCTCCTCCGGTAGCTCAACGTCTACTCACGAACACATGGCCAAAAACAAGGCACAACAATAAACATACATGCAAACAATGGCAAAAACTAAGAAACAGTACAACAATATATGAAAACAGCGCACAAAACTACTCTAGAACTATTCTACGCGTTACAACGATCGCGTGGACATAAAGAACGCCTAAAACGGAGCTAAAACGCATAAACTAGGCCAAAAACAAGTTCCAGGGACCTATCTACGAGAAAAACTAAGTTCCAGGGGGTTTTCTGCAAAAACCGAGGGCTTAAACATAATTAAAGGTTAGTTCTGGGATCAAACGTGCAAAACTACGCTGACTGGACTGTGGGTCCTATTTCTAAGAAGGTCAGGGGTTAAAACGCTAAAAACTGGGCTCACATGCAAATACTTTTGCAAGCGTCTGGACGGCGGGTTGATTTCAAAAGAAAGCAGGGACTCTTTAGAAAAACATCATGGCCGAACTGGTATCTACGCGCGTGGGCCATTGGATCTTGATCTAGTGGCTCGGAGCGGATGGAATCGGGATCTAATCTGATCCGTTGGCCACGGATCGGACGGTTCTGGAAGAAGGGGCGAGCAGGCGGCGGCGCGAGTCACCGGACTTGAGGTTTCCGCGGCGGCGCTCGTCGATTCCTCGCCGGACTTGGCCTAACTAGCATTCCCGAGGTTGATTCATGTAGTGGTTTGGCCCAGAAGCATGAGTGTGACATGCGTAATCCACTGGGCGTGTCTGTGCGGGTCTACAACGGCTCTAGCAGGGTGCGCAATGGCGGAGCGGCCATCGCGCTCCGGCGAGTAGGCGTAGTGGTGCTCGGTTGTTGAGGAGGAAGGGAAAAAGGGGGCTGGGAGGATCCTTACTACTGCACGAAGTTCATGCGGTGCTCGAAAACGGCGCAGAGGGCTCGCAGCGGTGGATCCTCCGCGGCGTGGCGGCTCGACGATGCTCCGGTGAGCAATTCCCGTGCGGAGCTTGGAGTAGGGGCGGAGAGAGCGGCCGGCGTTGACCTCTTCCACCTCGCGATGCTCTTGCGTTGCTGTAACACCCTAACTTTAAATTTCTGTATTTATTAATAAATTAATTGGCTTTAGTTAAATTTTCTAAGGTTTATTGTGTTTAGTTGGCATTTAATCTAATTTTTGTTCCTTAATTAATTAAAATTTACCATAGGTTTAAATTTTTGTTGCATTCATGCTGGTGCATAATTTTATTTGAGTGTGGTTTGAATTCAAATTCAAATTTGAATTCAAACTTTGTTTGAATTAGACTTAGAAAAGAAAAAGAAATAGAAAAGGAGCCCATAAACCAAACTCAAACTCAAACCCAGCCCAAACCACCTTCCCAAGCCCAGCCCAGCACCCAGCCGGCCCACTCCCTCTTCCCCCTCTCCCTTCCCGGGCGGCCCAGCCCGCACGCCACCCCGGCCCAACGCGCGCGCTCGCGCCAGCGCTGAAGCCAGCTACGCCCGCTCGGCCTCCCGCTCGGCCCAGCCACTCGCCCGCGCGACGCCCGCCCCGCGGCCTGCCTCCGCCTCGCGCCCGGCCCGCCCGCGCTCCCCGCTCCGCTGCCAGGCCGGCCCCACCGGTCAGGACCACCTTCTTCCCCGCGTCGCCCGCGCGCAACGCCCGCCCCGCAATCACCGGCGCAGCGGCCGGGGATTTCCTTCCTCATCCGCCCCACGATCCCCGGCGCCCGGTCTATTTTTTGGCCCCCAGCGGACCCCCCTGCATCCCATCTCGCTTTTCAGCCGCCACCGCACTCCGGCTCGCCGCGCCGCATCTCGCTCCGCCGCACAGGGCCTCTGCGCCTCCGTGGAGCCGCCGCCCTGCCGCTCCCTAGCCCCCGAGATCCACCGCACGAGCTCCGCCCGCAGGCCAGGAACACCTCCGAGCCCCCGTCACCGACCTCGACCCCTGCAGCGACCCGTATCGCGAACTCCGACGGTGCGCCTCCGTCCGAGCTCGACGCCGGCCTCCCTGCATCGCCGCACCGCCCGATACGACCCTCGGTGAGCGACCCTTCGGCCTCCTCTACCTTCTGCGCTAGCTATTAGGAATGGTAGAACACCCCAGACCCCAGAACACGGGCACGCCGGCGAGCACCGCCGCGCCGAACCGCCGCCGTCGCGGCACGCGACTCCTCGGACCACCTCGAGGCCTGTAATTACCCCAGGTGGACTACGCATGGCGCGTAGTCCATCATAGACCCAGATCCGGGTCAGATTGACCCCTGGGGCGCCGTTTCGGCCTGCTCCGGCGATCCCGCCGCCGCGGAGGATGAACTCCGGCGACCAGCTCCGCCGCCCCCCGCGTCCCCTTCGAGCGGATCCGTCAGATCTTAAATCAACGGCCGCGATTAGAACCCAAGCCATTTAGATCCAAGCCATTAGATCTAGATCCAACGGCCGAAAACCGCGCGTACCCCTTCGGCTTGGTAGTTTTGCTAAAGAGCCCTCGCCTTTCCTTGAAATCAACCCGCAGTCCAGGCGCTTTCAAAAATAATTACAGCTGGGCCCAGTTTTTAGCAGATAACCCCCTGGCTTTTCTCAAAATAGAACCCGCCGTCCAGTTAGGGTCTTTTTACGCGTTGGCCCTCGGATCTTTCCGGTTTTTACGTTTTAGCCCTCGGTTTTAACAGAAAACCCCCTGGAACTTCAGTTTTCTTACAAATAAGCCCCTAGAACTTGTTTTAGGCCTAGTTTATGCGTTTTAGCTCCGTTTTTAGCGTTCTTTATATCCACGCGATCGTTGTAACGCGTAGAATAGTTCTAGAGTAGTTTTGTGCACTGTTTTTATGTATTGATGTACTGTTTCTTAGCTGTTTGTTAGTGTTTGCCTGTATGTTTATTTTGTGCATTGTTTTGGCCATGTGTTCGTGAGTAGACGCTGAGCTACCTGAGGAGCCCCAGTACCAGTACCCGGAGCAGCCGTCTTCGGATCAGTTTGAGCAGCAGCAGGAGCAGTACGAGGAAGGCAAGTATAACATGAACAACCTATCACTTTAAATACAATTTCATACTGCATTTTAATACTGTATGCCTTTAAGGATTTCCTAGCCACTTTATATCCTTTATATATACCTTTGGGTTGCATTTTGGTTAGTTGTGCTAGGTTGCTGCGCTATAACACACTCTGGTCCTTTTAATTAATTTGATTAATGGTTTACTTGAACTTAATTCTGAGAGTGGCACTCTGTGTGGCTTGAGTGGCTCACTTCTCATTAAAAGATGTTTTTTTTAGAAACATGGTTTAGGGGGCCAGCACGGTGCTTACTGCCTGGTTGGCCACTCTCCATAAGGACCGGTTCATAGAGCGACAACCTGGGACAACAGCGCTACCACAAGGCTAGAATGGGATAGACTTGGCGTAATAACTAGATCTTTTTGGTTTGGAGTAACTTACCTGCGGGGCAAGAGTAGTAAGCATCAATGGTCCCTGCTCCTCCGGCTTGGTCTGTGCTTGGATTGCGCTCCTGTGCTTGTACCCCCGGAGGTGGGCCCCATCGTCGCCGACCTATCTCTCGCGGTTACGCCTTACCAACGAGATTCTTTCTAAAGGCCTCGTAGTGAGTCGCTGGCCATCTCACCTAAGGAAGTGTGATGAACAACTGGCGTAGCTCACGACTTGTGGGTAAAGATGTGCAACCTCTGCAGAGTGTAAAACTGGTATACTAGCCGTGCTCACGGTTATGAGCGGCCCAGATCCTCCTTTTGATTAGTGAGGTTATCTCCTTCCGACGAGGGAGGTGCTTCTCGGGGTTACCTTGGTGGCTTGGTTTTGGTTTGGTTCTCAGTAGTATCATGTTTAAACTTGATTAATTACTATGTAACTGGGTTAATGGTAATTCATCAACTAGTAGTAAATAGCTTAAATAAAATCTTGCCAACACTTAAAAGCTAATGCAGTCGAGTTAGCCAGCCTAGAGCCTCATAGTTTGTGTTATACTTGTTGAGTACAAGTTGTGTACTCACTCTTGCCTCTTCTCTACTTTTTCCTCTTGGCTACGCTACTGCTGCTCAGTTCCTGCCGACACGAGGGAGTTCGTCCAGCGCTACCAGGACTACGAGGACTTCTAGGTGCTTCGTCTCCCAGTCGACGTCCCTGTGGCGCCCTGCTTCAGCTTCGGAGAGCTTTATTCGTATTTTGTACTTCGCTTCCGCTGTATCAGACATTTATGTCATTATTGTAATAAATAACATTCGTATTCGCTTTATTATGTCTTTTTACGTGATATGTGCTATGATATACTGTTCATTCTGTTGTATATACGTGTGACTTGATCCTGGCACGTATATGATTGCTCGGTTTATGTTCTTTTATAAACCGGGTGTTACAGAGTGGTATCAGAGCCATATCGACTGTAGGACGAAGCCTAGATAGAACTGGTCGAGTTTTAGGACTTCTTCTCTCCAATCCTTGACTGCTGAAACTATTTTACTATTATACCCCTTGACTTCTATGGCTTTTTACCCTTCTTGCCTTGATTTCTCTCTCTGAAGAATAGTTTTCGTAGATTTTGGCCTGAATCAGTCATCTGACCACCATGAGTTAGCTAGGTGACCTTTTTATAATAACACGATAGCACGTTCTGCGACGCGTTGTGTTAGTCGAGTCTTTTGCTAAACTCGGCTAAGTTGTGAAAATTGTCTGCTTGTTATTATGCTACATGTTTGATTTGGATTTTTGACTGATTGCATAGCTTAGTAGTTCAAATTTGCTTAAAGAAAATCACTCAGATGTTAAAGTTAACTAATTAATAAAATGAGTTAGATCGTTGGGGGGGTGAAACAGTCAAATCTATCCTGTCTACTTTATCATGGCTGAGTCTTTTTCCGCAAAGAGTTATCATATCCATCCGAGTTTATTCCTGCAATATCCTTACTCGTGAAATCTTTTGTTCAAATCAGATGGTGAACACCAGGAGCACCGGTTCCGGTTCTGGCCAGCAGCAGGGTCAGAACAACCAGGGTACTGGGATCCCGATGCCTCCACCTTTGACTCCGGAGCAGTACTTCCAGCTCCAGATGCAGATGATGGCTACCCTGAACAACACCGTTCAGGCTCTTCAGCACGCTCACACTCAGCCTCCGCCTCCTCCACCGCCGCAGCCTCGCGACAGGCGTGCTGAGTTCCTGAGGGGTCACCCGCCGACGTTTTCTCACACGTCCGACCCTCTTCAGGCTGACGACTGGCTCCGCGCAGTGGAGCGTCAGCTGGACATCGCCCAGTGCGATGACCGTGAGCGCGTCTTGTACGCAGCAGGACAGCTGCGAGGGGCAGCTTTGGACTGGTGGGAGTCCCACCCGGTCCATGACCGCGAGTCTCTCACTTGGCTCCAGTTCAGGGAGCGCTTCCGCAGCCACAACGTCCCCGCGGGCGTTATGAAGATGAAACAGAAGGAGTTCCTTGCACTGAAGCAGGTAATCTTAAGAATAATCATTCAGCGTTTTCTTTTGAGCTAATGCCCCTTGTTCCACCCTTATGAATCTTGAGTTAATTTTCCGATATCTATCTGTCTTTGTCAATTCAGGGGACTATGTCGGTCACGGAGTATCGTGATCGTTTTCTTCAGCTGGCACGCTACGCCCCTGCCGAGGTTGCGGATGACCGCAAGAAGCAGGAGCACTTCATGGAGGGTCTGGAGGACTACCTCCAGTACGCGCTGCTCAACCTCCGCTTCGACGACTTCAACCATCTGGTTGACAGTGCGCTCAACACTGAGCGTAAGCACTTGGAGATGGAGGACAAGAAGAGGAAGGTTGTCCCCGTTGCTTCCGGCAGCAACACTCGTCCTCGACTCCAGCAGCCCCAGCAGTACCAGCCTCAGTACCGGCCTCCTCAGCAGTACCAGCAGAGGCCACCGCAGCAGTACCCGCCTCGACAGCAGCAGGCAGGTCAGGGCCCGAGGTTACCAGCACCTCCGGCTCGTGCTCCACCAGCTCCACCGGCACCGCAGGCTCCACGTCCGGCAGCTCCTACCGGACAGCAGGCTCAGGGACCTCCTCGCACCTGCTTTCACTGCGGCCAGCCGGGGCACTACGCCAACGCTTGCCCCCGGAAGGCGCAGGCGGGACAGCAGGGGCGCCCAGCTCAGCCCAGGGCGCCAGCACAGGGCAGGGTGAACCACGTGACGGCCGAGTCAGCGGCCGAGGCTCCCAACGTGGTTATTGGTACGTTCATGGTTAATTCATATCCAGCTACAGTGCTTTTTGATACTGGTGCTACGCATTCCTTCATTACTCAGTCTTTTGTCGAGCATCATGGTATTCATACTAGCACATTAAAGAGGTGCCTGTTAGTATCTTCACCGGGAGGACAGTTGAGGTCTCACACTTACTGCCCGAGAGTCAGTATTTCTTTGAGGGGAGTAGAGTTCTGTACTGATCTGATGGTGCTAGACACCAAGGGTATTGATGTCATTCTGGGAATGGAGACTCTGGCCAAATGGGGAGTTCGTATAGATTGTGCTCAGAGGACAGTCTTGTTATCAGCTTCCAGTGGCCAAGAGGTTGTTATCAGTGCAGTAGAGCCTTCTGGATTTCTTCATCAGATGGAGGCTAGACCCACGGACGGTATTCGCGTGGTGTCTGAATTCCCGGATGTCTTTCCGGATGATCTGCCAGGTATGCCGCCTGAACGCGCCATTGAGTTTTGTATTGATCTCTTGCCTGGCACAGCTCCTATTGCAAAGCGGCCCTACCGTATGGCGCCTATAGAGCATGAAGAAGTTAAGAAGACTATTGATGAGTTGCTAGCCAAGGGCTATATCCGTCGCAGCTTCTCTCCTTGGGCTTTTCCGTTGCTGTTAGTAGATAAGAAGGATGGCTCGAAGAGGATGTGTGTCGATTATCGGGAGCTGAATGCAGTTACTATCAAGAACAAGCATCCACTGCCCCGTATTGAGGATCTCTTCGATTTGCTTCGAGGTGCTCGTATATTCTCGAAGATTGATCTTCGTTCGGGTTACTTTCAGCTAAGGATCCGTCCTGGGGATATTCCGAAGACGGCATTCACCTGCAAGTACGGGCTATATGAGTATACAGTCATGTCCTTCGGCTTGACTAATGCCCCGGCTTTCTTCATGCATCTGATGAACATGGTCTTCATGGATTATCTGGATGTTTTCGTGGTGATTTTCATTGATGATATTCTGATCTTCTCCAAGACAGAAGAAGAGCATGAAGAGCATCTGAGGCTCGTGTTGCAGAGATTGAGAGAGCATCAGCTGTATGCCAAGTTCAGCAAGTGCGAGTTCTGGATTGACGAGGTTCCATTCCTCGGTCATGTTATCTCTCAGGGAGGCATTGCTGTTGATCCGAGCAAGGTGAAGGATGTGCTCGAGTGGGAGACACCACAGACAGTGAAGGAAGTCAGATCTTTCTTGGGCTTAGCTGGATATTATCGGAGGTTCATTGAGAATTTCTCCAAGATCGCGAAGCCTTTGACTTCTTTGCTAGAGAAGAATGTGGCTTTTGTATGGACTGATGAGCGTCAGATGGCCTTTGATGAGCTGAAGAAGAGGTTGACTACGGCGCCAGTCTTGACTCTGCCAGACCAGACGAAGAGGTTCACGGTGTATTGTGATGCCTCGAAGGATGGTCTTGGGTGTGTTCTGATGCAGGAGGGCAGAGTGATAGCTTATGCTTCACGGCAGCTACGCCGGCATGAGCTGAATTATCCTACTCATGATCTCGAGTTAGCCGCAGTTGTGCATGCTCTGAAGATTTGGAGGCATTACTTGTATGGGCAGCGGTGTGATATCTACACTGATCACAAGAGCCTCAAGTATATTTTCACGCAGAATGAGCTGAATATGCGGCAGAGAAGATGGCTAGAGTTGGTCAAGGACTATGATCTGGAGATTCACTATCATCCGGGCAAGGCCAATGTTGTAGCAGATGCTTTGAGCAGAAGGAGTTATGTCAACATGGCCGTTGCTTTCCAGATGCCTCCAGAGTTATGCGAGGAGTTCGAGCAGTTGAGTCTGGGCTTCTTGCACCATACCTCCAGTGCAGCATTTGAGGCAGTACCGACTCTAGAGTCAGAGATCAGGCAGCATCAGAAAGATGATGAGAAGCTGCAGGAGATTCGTGAGTTGCTCAAGAAGGGCAAGGCTCCTCATTTCAGAGAGGATGATCAGGGTACCTTGTGGTACAAGAACCGGATCTGTGTTCCAGATGTGAAGGATCTTCGGAAGTTGATTCTGAGTGAGGCCCATGATACAGCTTACTCTATTCATCCGGGCAGCACGAAGATGTATTATGATCTGAAGGAACGTTTCTGGTGGTATGGGATGAAGCGTTCAGTGGCAGAGTACGTGGCTATTTGTGACACCTGTCAGCGTGTCAAGGCTGAGCATCAGAGGCCAGCAGGTCTGTTACAGCCTTTGAAGATTCCAGAGTGGAAATGGGAAGAAATCACTATGGACTTCATTGTTGGATTGCCTCGTACTCAGAAAGGGTACAACTCTATTTGGGTAGTAGTGGATCGTCTGACGAAGGTTGCTCACTTCATTCCAGTGAACACTACTTACTCCGGAGCTAGACTTGCAGAGTTGTACATCTCTCGGATTGTCTGCTTGCATGGTGTGCCGAAGAAGATTATATCTGACAGAGGGTCTCAGTTCACTTCTCGGTTCTGGGAGCAGCTTCATGATTCGTTGGATACGAAGCTGCGTTTCAGTACGGCTTATCACCCTCAGACAGATGGGCAGACAGAGAGGACCAACCAAGTGTTGGAGGATATGCTGAGAGCTTGTGCTATTCAGTATGGTACTAGTTGGGATAAGTGCCTGTCATATGCTGAGTTCTCGTATAACAACAGCTATCAGGCCAGTCTAAAGAAGTCTCCCTTTGAGGCATTGTATGGCAGAAAATGCAGGACTCCTCTCTACTGGGATCAGATTGGTGAAAAGCAGCTCTTCGGTCCTGAGATCATCGATGATGCAGAGCAGATGGTTCAGGCTGTGCGAGAAAATCTGAGGATTGCACAGAGCAGACAGAAGAGCTATGCAGATGGCAAACGGAGAGACCTGACTTTCAGTGTCGGTGATTATGTGTACCTGAAGGTGTCTCCGATGAGAGGAATCCGCAGATTTAATGTCAAAGGGAAGTTAGCACCTCGTTATGTGGGGCCATTCAAGGTGCTAGAGCGGAAAGGCGAAGTTGCTTATCGCCTGGAGTTACCTCTCAGTCTCTCAGGAGTTCATGATGTCTTCCATATATCTCAGCTGAAGAGATGTCTGCGAGTACCCGAGGAGCAGGCACCCCTGGATGGAGTCGATGTCCAGGAGGATCTGACTTATACTGAGCATCCGGTGAAGATTCTGGAGACATCAGAGAGGGTTACTCGGAACAAGCGCATCAAGATGTGCAGAGTTCAGTGGAGTCACCACAGTGAAGCTGAGGCTACATGGGAGCGAGAAGATGAGTTGAAGAAGACATATCCAGATCTCTTTGCTAGCCAGCCCAGCTAAATCTCGGGACGAGATTTCTTTAAGGGGGTAGGGTATGTAACACCCTAACTTTAAATTTCTGTATTTATTAATAAATTAATTGGCTTTAGTTAAATTTTCTAAGGTTTATTGTGTTTAGTTGGCATTTAATCTAATTTTTGTTCCTTAATTAATTAAAATTTACCATAGGTTTAAATTTTTGTTGCATTCATGCTGGTGCATAATTTTATTTGAGTGTGGTTTGAATTCAAATTCAAATTTGAATTCAAACTTTGTTTGAATTAGACTTAGAAAAGAAAAAGAAATAGAAAAGGAGCCCATAAACCAAACTCAAACTCAAACCCAGCCCAAACCACCTTCCCAAGCCCAGCCCAGCACCCAGCCGGCCCACTCCCTCTTCCCCCTCTCCCTTCCCGGGCGGCCCAGCCCGCACGCCACCCCGGCCCAACGCGCGCGCTCGCGCCAGCGCTGAAGCCAGCTACGCCCGCTCGGCCTCCCGCTCGGCCCAGCCACTCGCCCGCGCGACGCCCGCCCCGCGGCCTGCCTCCGCCTCGCGCCCGGCCCGCCCGCGCTCCCCGCTCCGCTGCCAGGCCGGCCCCACCGGTCAGGACCACCTTCTTCCCCGCGTCGCCCGCGCGCAACGCCCGCCCCGCAATCACCGGCGCAGCGGCCGGGGATTTCCTTCCTCATCCGCCCCACGATCCCCGGCGCCCGGTCTATTTTTTGGCCCCCAGCGGACCCCCCTGCATCCCATCTCGCTTTTCAGCCGCCACCGCACTCCGGCTCGCCGCGCCGCATCTCGCTCCGCCGCACAGGGCCTCTGCGCCTCCGTGGAGCCGCCGCCCTGCCGCTCCCTAGCCCCCGAGATCCACCGCACGAGCTCCGCCCGCAGGCCAGGAACACCTCCGAGCCCCCGTCACCGACCTCGACCCCTGCAGCGACCCGTATCGCGAACTCCGACGGTGCGCCTCCGTCCGAGCTCGACGCCGGCCTCCCTGCATCGCCGCACCGCCCGATACGACCCTCGGTGAGCGACCCTTCGGCCTCCTCTACCTTCTGCGCTAGCTATTAGGAATGGTAGAACACCCCAGACCCCAGAACACGGGCACGCCGGCGAGCACCGCCGCGCCGAACCGCCGCCGTCGCGGCACGCGACTCCTCGGACCACCTCGAGGCCTGTAATTACCCCAGGTGGACTACGCATGGCGCGTAGTCCATCATAGACCCAGATCCGGGTCAGATTGACCCCTGGGGCGCCGTTTCGGCCTGCTCCGGCGATCCCGCCGCCGCGGAGGATGAACTCCGGCGACCAGCTCCGCCGCCCCCCGCGTCCCCTTCGAGCGGATCCGTCAGATCTTAAATCAACGGCCGCGATTAGAACCCAAGCCATTTAGATCCAAGCCATTAGATCTAGATCCAACGGCCGAAAACCGCGCGTACCCCTTCGGCTTGGTAGTTTTGCTAAAGAGCCCTCGCCTTTCCTTGAAATCAACCCGCAGTCCAGGCGCTTTCAAAAATAATTACAGCTGGGCCCAGTTTTTAGCAGATAACCCCCTGGCTTTTCTCAAAATAGAACCCGCCGTCCAGTTAGGGTCTTTTTACGCGTTGGCCCTCGGATCTTTCCGGTTTTTACGTTTTAGCCCTCGGTTTTAACAGAAAACCCCCTGGAACTTCAGTTTTCTTACAAATAAGCCCCTAGAACTTGTTTTAGGCCTAGTTTATGCGTTTTAGCTCCGTTTTTAGCGTTCTTTATATCCACGCGATCGTTGTAACGCGTAGAATAGTTCTAGAGTAGTTTTGTGCACTGTTTTTATGTATTGATGTACTGTTTCTTAGCTGTTTGTTAGTGTTTGCCTGTATGTTTATTTTGTGCATTGTTTTGGCCATGTGTTCGTGAGTAGACGCTGAGCTACCTGAGGAGCCCCAGTACCAGTACCCGGAGCAGCCGTCTTCGGATCAGTTTGAGCAGCAGCAGGAGCAGTACGAGGAAGGCAAGTATAACATGAACAACCTATCACTTTAAATACAATTTCATACTGCATTTTAATACTGTATGCCTTTAAGGATTTCCTAGCCACTTTATATCCTTTATATATACCTTTGGGTTGCATTTTGGTTAGTTGTGCTAGGTTGCTGCGCTATAACACACTCTGGTCCTTTTAATTAATTTGATTAATGGTTTACTTGAACTTAATTCTGAGAGTGGCACTCTGTGTGGCTTGAGTGGCTCACTTCTCGTTAAAAGATGTTTTTTTTAGAAACATGGTTTAGGGGGCCAGCACGGTGCTTACTGCCTGGTTGGCCACTCTCCATAAGGACCGGTTCATAGAGCGACAACCTGGGACAACAGCGCTACCACAAGGCTAGAATGGGATAGACTTGGCGTAATAACTAGATCTTTTTGGTTTGGAGTAACTTACCTGCGGGGCAAGAGTAGTAAGCATCAATGGTCCCTGCTCCTCCGGCTTGGTCTGTGCTTGGATTGCGCTCCTGTGCTTGTACCCCCGGAGGTGGGCCCCATCGTCGCCGACCTATCTCTCGCGGTTACGCCTTACCAACGAGATTCTTTCTAAAGGCCTCGTAGTGAGTCGCTGGCCATCTCACCTAAGGAAGTGTGATGAACAACTGGCGTAGCTCACGACTTGTGGGTAAAGATGTGCAACCTCTGCAGAGTGTAAAACTGGTATACTAGCCGTGCTCACGGTTATGAGCGGCCCAGATCCTCCTTTTGATTAGTGAGGTTATCTCCTTCCGACGAGGGAGGTGCTTCTCGGGGTTACCTTGGTGGCTTGGTTTTGGTTTGGTTCTCAGTAGTATCATGTTTAAACTTGATTAATTACTATGTAACTGGGTTAATGGTAATTCATCAACTAGTAGTAAATAGCTTAAATAAAATCTTGCCAACACTTAAAAGCTAATGCAGTCGAGTTAGCCAGCCTAGAGCCTCATAGTTTGTGTTATACTTGTTGAGTACAAGTTGTGTACTCACTCTTGCCTCTTCTCTACTTTTTCCTCTTGGCTACGCTACTGCTGCTCAGTTCCTGCCGACACGAGGGAGTTCGTCCAGCGCTACCAGGACTACGAGGACTTCTAGGTGCTTCGTCTCCCAGTCGACGTCCCTGTGGCGCCCTGCTTCAGCTTCGGAGAGCTTTATTCGTATTTTGTACTTCGCTTCCGCTGTATCAGACATTTATGTCATTATTGTAATAAATAACATTCGTATTCGCTTTATTATGTCTTTTTACGTGATATGTGCTATGATATACTGTTCATTCTGTTGTATATACGTGTGACTTGATCCTGGCACGTATATGATTGCTCGGTTTATGTTCTTTTATAAACCGGGTGTTACAGTTGCTCGGTGGCCGGAGAGGGGCGCTAAGGAGGTGGGTCTATGGTGGCGCAGTGCGGTTCCCGAGCGTAAGGTTCTACGGCGGTGGGGTGCTCTACGGCTAGGGTTTGGGTGGGCTGCAGGGGTGAGGATGGGAGGGAGCGCAGGGATTGCGGCGGTTTAAAGGAGGCAGACCGGAGATCTCGGCGTGGGAGCAAGGAAGGGAAGGTAGCGGGGATTTCGGCGAGAGGATCTCGGCGTGGATCCGGTGGAGAAGACAGGGCCGACAAGCGGGCCCCGCTGGTCAGCGGCAGAGGGAGCGGTTCACGGGGGGGAGGGGGGGCAACGGGCAACGCCGGGCTAGCGGCTGCAGCAGCTGACGGGTGGGCCACGCATGTCAGCGAGCGGGGGGGGGGGGGGGGAGAACGGGTGATGCGTGGGCCCGCCCGGTCAGGGAAAGAAAAAGCGCGCGCGGTGCTGCTGGCTGAAGCGGGGCAGGCCGGGGCACATGCGTGCGGGGTGAGGGCGCCATGCTGCTGCGCTTCATGGGCTGAGCGCGGGAGCTAACTGGAGGACTGGGCCGTCTGCGGGGAGATGGGTCGCGGGCTGAGGGAAGTAGCTGGGGTGCGGGTTGGGCCGGATGAGCTGCTGGGCCCGCGCAGAAGGAATTGGGCCGCGGGGAGAGAGGTGGGCCGCAGGGTTGATGATGGACTGGGCTGGGTTGGTTGGTTTGGGTTGGGTTTCTCTTTTCCCTTTTCTATTTGCCACTTCACTCCAATTCAAACCAAACAAACTAATTGAATTCAAACTTGAATTTGAATTCAACCCTAGCACTCAAACAAATAAAATAATGCACCAGCATGTATGCAACAACACAATTAAACCTAAGGAAAATTTTAATTACTTATGCAACAAAATTAGATTAAATGCATTACTAGCACAATAAACCTTAGAAATTTGAATAAAGCCAATTAAATTTATTATTAAATACTGAAATTTGAATTAGGGTGTTACAAATCCTACCCCCTTACAGGAATCTCGTCCCGAGATTCTGGGCTGGCTAGCAAAGAGATTAGGATATGTCTTCATCAACTCCTCTTCCTTCTTCTGGCAAGTCTTCCGGAAAGACATCCGGGAATTCAGACACCACGCAGATACCATCCGTGGGTCTAGCCTCCATCTGATGAAGAAAGCCAGAAGGCTCTGTAGCACTGACTGTCACCTCTTGGCCATTAGATGCTAACAAGTGAACTGACCGCTGAGCACAATCAATTCTGACTCCCCACTTGACAAGAGTGTCCATTCCCAGAATCACATCAATACTCTTGGTGTCTATCACCATCAGATTTGTACTGAACTTTACTCTCCCTATGGAAACAATGACTCTGGGGCAGGAGATATGAGACCTCAATTGTCCTCCAGGTGAAGATGCTAACATGCACTTCTTTAATGTGTTAGTACGAATACCATGGTGCTCGACAAAAGACTGTGCAATAAAGGAATGCGTAGCACCAGTATCGAACAGCACCATAGCTGGATATGAGTTGACCATGGACGTACCAATAACCACATTCAGAGACTCGGCCGCTAACTCGGCCGTCACATGGTTCACCTTCCCCTGTCGTGGCGCCCTGGGTTGGGCTGGGCGCCCCTGCTGTCCTGCCTGCCGTGGAGCCGGTGAAAGGCGCTTCTGTGGACAACTTTTGGCATAATGACCTTTTTTCCCGCATTGGTAACACATGCGGTGGTGGTGAATGGCGCTACTTGGTTGACCTCCATGTGAACTTAGCATCACATCTTGCATCGTTTCTGCTGCTTGCTCTTTGGACTCCTTGCGACCGCGTGGCTGAATCACATTCATAGTGATAGTCAACCCATCCACGTAATCATGGAGAGCTTGATTCTCGACCTGTGTATCTCTAGAGCACTTAGGATCCTTTCTCTTCTGGATGGTCTGTAGCTCTTCGACCGATGGAGAGTCAAGGAAAAGGGAACCCTCTGCTAGCTGCTCTTGATGAGACATCTTTCTCTTTGTACTGGAGAACAACCTCTGGTTCCTTCTAGTTGTGGCTTCATCTTCAGTCGCACGAACTTGACGACAAGGAACGCCATAGAATTGGCAACACGGGCAAGCTTCCTCACCATTCTTCAGTTGGTATGTTGTTTGCGAGAACTGATCTTGTACCGTTGTCGGCTGCTTCACGGAAACTGTTGCATGAACACTATCACCCATTGCACGGTCTCCAAGGCCTTTTTGTTCTGCCGACATCTGAGCTGGGGCAAAGAGGAAACACAGATTGGTAAGGTCAAGGAAGAGAGAAAAACTCCAGATAGGTGTTACATAAATCCGGGAAAAAGGAATTATAGCATAACTCTTCTGCCTCATCTGAGAGATTCTCAAATTCTCCAGTGCTATCTGTAGGCCGGGGTGTCACATCCCTACCCCCTTACAGAAACTGACGTCCTCGTCGGTGACCTCCTTGCTAGTGGATCCCTAGATATCATCTCTTCTTCGTGTTATCCTTCTTCTCAACAAGACAGAAACCCAAGGCATGATAAGGTAGAGAGGACACAGTGGATGGTTTTACCCCCAACAATCTAACTCGTTTTATTAATTAATTAACTTTAACTTAAGACTGATTTTCTTTAAACAAATTTAACTACTAAACTATGCAATCAACCAAAGATCCAAATCAAATATTTGCATAATAACAAGCATACAAATTCACAACTTAGCCGAGTTTAACATCCGACTCGACTAACCACAATGCGTCGTAGACCTTACTATCGTATTATTATAAAGGGGTCATCCAGCTTACACCTATGATGGTCAGACGACTTACTCCAGCCCAGAATCTACGGAAACTATTCTATAGAGAGAAATCAAGGCAGGACGAGTAAAAAATCTTGGAATTCAAGGAGTATAATAGCAAAATAGTTTGAGCAGACAAGGTTGAGAGAGAAAAGGACTTAAAACTCGACCAGTTCTATCTAGGCTTTCGTCCTACAGTCGATACAGCTCTGATACCACTCTGTAACACCCGGTTTATAAAAGGACATAAACCGAGCAATCATATACGTGCCAGGATCAAGTCACATGTATATACAACAGAATGAACAGTATATCACAGCACATATCACGTAAAAAGGTATAATAAAGCGAATATGAACTTTATTTATAATAATAATGACAAAATGTCTGATACAGCGGAAGCGAAGTACAAATACGAAGCCTCTCGGAAGCTGGGCGCCACAGGGACGTCGACTGGGAGACGAAACGCCTAGAAGTCCTCGTAGTCCTGGTAGCGCTGAGCAAACTCCCTCGCGTTGGCAGGAACTGAGCAGCAGTAGAGTATCCCCAAGAGGAAAAAGAGTAGAGTAGGCAAGAGTGAGTACACAACTTGTACTCAACAAGTATAACACAAACTATGAGGCTCTAGGTTGGCTGACTGACTGCATTAGCTTTTAAGTCTTGGCAAAATTTTATTAAAGCTATTTACTACAAGTTGATGAATTACCATAAACCCAGTTACATAGTAATTAATCAAAATTAATCATGTTACTACTGAGAACCAAACCACAACCACCGAGGTAACCCCGAGAGGCACCCCCTCGTCGGAAGGAGCTAACCCCACTAATCAAAAGGAGGATCTGGGCCGCTCATGACCGTGAGCACGGCTAGTATACCAGTTTTACACTCTGCAGAGGTTGCACATCTTTACCCACAAGTCGTGAGCTACGCTAGTTGTTCATCACACTTCCTTAGGTGAGATGACTAGCAAACTCACTACGAGGCCATTATAAAGGACACGTTGGTAAGGTGTAACCGCTAAGGATTCAGGCAATGCAACGATGGTACCCACCTCGAGGGGTACGCAGACTAAGCCTCGTAGCCTGGGCACCATTGAAGCTCGACTCCCCTCTTGCCCCGTCGGTAAGTTACCCCCGAACCAAAATGGCCTAATTAGTAAGCCAAGACCGTCCCATTGCAGTCTTGTGGTAGCGCTATTGTCCCAGGTTGTCTTTCTATGAACCGGTCCTTATGGAGAGTGGCCAACCAGGCAGTAAGCACCGTGCTGGCCCCCTAAACCATGTTTCTAGCAAAACAAATTTTAACGAGAAGTGAGCCACTCAAGCCACACAGAGGGTCACTCTCAGAGTTAAGTTGCATATACCATTAATCAAATTAATTAAAAAGGACCAAGTGTGTTATAGCGCGGCACCAAGCACAACTAACCAAAATGAATCCCAAGGATATATATAAAGGATATAAAGTGGCTAGGAAATCCTTATAGGCATACAGTATTAAAATGCAGTATGAAAGTGTATTTAAAAGTGATAGGTTGTTCATGTTATACTTGCCTTCCTCAAACTGTTCCTGCTGCTCAAACTGCTCAGAAGATGGCTCCTGGTACTGGTACTGGGGCTCCTCTGGTAGCTCAACGTCTACTCACGAACACATGGCCAAAAACAAGGCACAACAATAAACATACAAGCAAACACTGGCAAAAACTAAGAAACAATACAACAATACATGAAAACAGTGCACAAAACTACTCTAGAACTATTCTATGCGTTACAACGATCGCGTGGATATAAAGAACGCCTAAAACGGAGCTAAAACGCATAATCTAGGCCAAAAACAAGTTCCAGGGACATATCTGCGAGAAAAACTAAGTTCCAGGGGGTTTTCTGCAAAAACCGAGGGCTTAAACATAATTAAAGGTTAGTTCTAGGGTCAAACGTGCAAAACTGCGCTGACTGGACTGCGGGTCCTATTTCTAAGAAGGTCAGGTGTTAAAACGCTAAAACTGGGCTCACATGCAAATACTTTTGCAAGCGTCTGGACGGCGGGTTGATTTCAAAAGAAAGCAGGGACTCTTTAGCAAAACATCCAGGCCGAACCGGTATCTACGCGCGTGGGCCGTTGGATCTTGATCTAGTGGCTCGTAGCGGATGGAATCGGGATCTAATCTGATCCGTTGGCCACTGATCGGACAGTTCTGGAAGAAGGGGCGAGCAGGCGGCGGCGCGAGTCGCCGGACTTGAGGTTTCCACGGCGGCGCTCGTCGATTTTTCTCCGGACTTGGCCTAACTAGCATTCCCGAGGTTGATTCAAGTAGCGGTTTGGCCCAGAAGCATGAGTGTGACATGCGTAATCCACTGGGCGTGTCTGTGCGGGTCTACAGCGGCTCTAGCAGGGTGCGCAATGGCGTAGCGGCCATCGCGCTCCGGCGAGTAGGCGCAGAGGTGCTCGGTTGTTGAGGAGGAAGGGAAAAAGGGGGCTGGGAGGATCCTTACTACTGCACGAAGTTCATGCGGTGCTAAAAAACGGCGCAGAGGGCTCGCAGCGGTGGATCCTCCGCGGCGTGGCGGCTCGGCGATGCTCTGGTGAGGAATTCCCGTGCGGAGCTTGGAGTAGGGGCGGAGAGAGCAGCCGGCGTCGACCTCCTCCACCTCGCGATGCTCCTACGGCGCTCGGTGGCCGGAGAGGGGCGCTGAGGAGGTGGGTCTATGGTGGCGCAGCGGCAGTTCCCGAGCGTAAGGTTCTACGGCGGCGGGGTGCTCTGCGGCTAGGGTTTGGGTGGGCTGCAGGGGTGAGGATGGGAGGGAGCGCAGGGGATTGCGGCGGTTTAAAGGAGGCTGACCGGAGATCTCGGCGTGGGAGCAAGGAAGGGAAGGTAGCGGGGATTTCGGCGAGAGGATCTCGGCGCGGATCCGGTGGAGAAGACAGGGCCGACAAGCGGGCCCCGCTGGTCAGCGGCAGAGGGAGCAGTTCACGGGGGGGAGGGGGGCAACGGGCAACGCCGGGCTAGCGGCTGCAGCAGCTGACGGGTGGGCCACGCATGTCAGCGAGCGGGGGGGGGGGGGGGGGAGAACGGGTGATGCGTGGGCCCGCCCGGTCAGGGAAAGAAAAAGCGCGCGCGGTGCTGCTGGCTGAGGCGGGGCAGGCCGGGGCACATGCGTGCGGGGTGAGGGCGCCATGCTGCTGCGCTTCATGGGCTGAGCGCGGGAGCTAACTGGAGGACTGGGCCGTCTGCGGGGAGATGGGTCGCGGGCTGAGGGAAGTAGCTGGGGTGCGGGTTGGGCCGGATGAGCTGCTGGGCCCGCGCAGAAGGAATTGGGCCGCGGGGAGAGAGGTGGGCCGCAGGGTTGATGATGGACTGGGCTGGGTTGGTTGGTTTGGGTTGGGTTTCTCTTTTCCCTTTTCTATTTGCCACTTCACTCCAATTCAAACCAAACAAACTAATTGAATTCAAACTTGAATTTGAATTCAACCCTAACACTCAAACAAATAAAATAATGCACCAGCATGTATGCAACAACACAATTAAACCTAAGGAAAATTTTAATTACTTATGCAACAAAATTAGATTAAATGCATTACTAGCACAATAAACCTTAGAAATTTGAATAAAGCCAATTAAATTTATTATTAAATACTGAAATTTGAATTAGGGTGTTACAAAAATGACCCATCTAGAGCTTTTTAGTGCATAAACCCATTTGAGCTATCTGAAGTTACTGTGAGCTTTGTCGAATGGTGCATCCACTTCGGGAATGGTACTTGCCACCTACAGGTTTTCATCCCACAAAAATCCACCATTTGCTAGCCCAAACATAGCTGGCCTGTCAGTCACCCACTCCCGGTAGTGACATCCACTTTTGCCAGCTATGCTCCCCCGCAATCACCATCTCACATACCACAGTTCACTCCACAAAGCCCCTCATTCAAAACTTCAAAGAATTAAAGATATTTCAGCAAAGGAGAGCGGAGTTATCTTCTTTAAAAAAAAGAGAAAAGAAAAAGAAAGGCCCACTCTCCATTCCAAGTTGCAAATTATGGAGTTCAAATAAATTCAAATGGGAAGCCATCCACTCTACCCACTTCGTACCCTCCAAAATACCCCATGTTCCATGAGACCAGAATTTGGCTAAGTACCGACCCTGGCTTGGATTACCCTTCGGCTAAGCAATACAGGTAACCAAGGTATGCATACATCTTCCTACCCATAAACTCCACTTATCAGCTATAGAGATAGGAAGAGCATGGTCAGATATCTCGACCATAGGTGAGGATCATACACTTTGAGCGACTCGAGAGTACCATTGGGAAACCTGAACCTCTTTTGAAAAATTCTTGCAAAAATCCGAGTTGGGAACCTAAGCAGGTAATAGGGAACATTCCGGTGAAGGTTGTTCAGTCCAACAACCGCCCAAGACCAAGGGATAAAAAATAGATACGCCCCATCTTCCAGAACCTTAGGTATGTGCCAACTTTTCATAAGTACATACAGAAAGAGTAATATGCTATGCACAAGGTACATGCAAGGGGGGTAAACATTGATGCAAGTCCAGATCCACCGAGCCTCAGTTTAAGCTTTGCTCGAGGAGGAGCAAAAGTTTAAGATTGGGGGGGAGTTGACGGCCATAATTTCACATTCTAAGCCGTCAACTTCTTGCAAATAACATGAGCTTTACACTATGTTCCATTCATATTTTATTTATCTCTAACGAGTTGCACAAGTTTTGGATGAGTTTTGATTTCAGGAGCAGGTGTACCAAAATTGAGTAGAATTGGGCAAAATCCCAGGTCGGGCGGCCTCTCCTAGGCCGGCCGGCCTGGCACCTTCAAGATCACGGCCCCGGCTCCGATCCAGTGGCCATGAGACACACTCATGAGGCTCTGAGTCGAGGGTTGGGCTCTGGTTCAATTGGATACACCGAAAGGCATCAACTTTGGTCCAAAGACTCACAAGGCAGCCCAAACTCCAAAGTAATCCAGCAACCCACTTTCCTAGAGGATTCACGAAGGCAAAGTGAAGCATCGGCAAAACCTGAGGCCGAGATGGGCCAGAGGGAGGCCGGCCGGCCTCCCCTAGGCTGGCTGGCCTAGCAGTTACAACCATCAAGCAAAGCCAACTGCCAACCGACTCCAGGAGAGGATCAGAGCCATTGTCCGAAAGGCGGTGGACACCTGGTGGCATCCCCAGGCCGGCCGGCCTAGGGGAGGCCAGTCGGCCCCACATGGATGCCCCTCAAGCTGGGGTTTGGCGTGGAAGTTAAGCACAATGGTATTACCTGCTTTCAACCGACGCTACCTGCAGTAACCGCCAGAACCAACCTTGGGAGGGCTATAAATAGAAGCACCATCCATCACTCAAGACACACACCATTGGAGCTCTTCTCTTTCACTTGTACTATCTAGAATAGGTTAGTAGCTTGGGAGTTAGAGTCGAGTCGAGCTTGCTCGGGATTCCGGAGTTGTCGGAAGTTTGGTATTGCTCTTGTATCTTTCTTTTGACTTTATTAATATAATTTATCTTCTTTACTTTTCTGAGTCTGCTTTACTTTCCGTAGTCTTTTATTTACTCAAGTCTGAGGATTCAGCTTGAGCATGGAAGTTGTCCTTTAGCTTAGGCTAAGTTATCTCTCTTAGTGATCGGGAACTTATCTTACGGGTTTTCTCGCCCAGACTAGAGTATCTCAAGTTAGTGCTCTAGGTTGAGGGGGATTTCTCTCGAAAGCCTCGAGAGAAATCCTAACACCGAGTGCAGACGTGGTGTCTGATCTTAGTGTTAGCTAGAAAGTGTGTTCCACCCCACAGAACCATTGTGGTAGTCGGTAGGTGGTGACAGCCCTATCCGTCCTTTGTAGTCCATCACGTTTGGGTGTTTTCATAGCAGTAGTGCAGGTTGCCGTTGGACTCCCCTCTCAACCCTTTCTAAAGTCCTTCCTCTTCCAGACGCCGAAGTAAGCTCTGCTTTCCCGAGAACTTGTTAGGTGTTTAGTCTGATCTAGAGAGGCTAGCTCGATAGTTCAGAAGTGTATCAGGTGTCTTATCTCGCTTGTTGTCCTCCCGGCTACTACCTCTCTAAGGATTAGAATCTCCGTGTGTCACTTGGTCATTGCCTGGCCATTTATCTCACTTACTTATCTGGCTTACCCCCGTCTAGTTAGTCAGTCGATCAAGCTAGTACGGTTATCATTCGGTTTACGATACTCTTTACCATAGTGCTTCCCTGAGGAAAAATACGATACCCTGGAATACTCCAAGGTGAAGTGCTATAGTGGTGATTCTGTGTGCTTGCAGAATATCTATTCTGATCAGGCATAAGAAACGCCAACACTTACTACGGCTGGAAGGGGTTGAAACCCGTCCAGCGGCAGTATGCCCTCCACTCCTCCTATCGCTGCAACTGTAACTGCTCCATGTCGTGGATCCTTTCGCCAGTGTGACGCTGCCATGCTTGGGTATTGTCAATGTGTTGGTTCAGCATCTCTTGTATGTTGCCACCCTGCACCCGTAGTTCTCCTAGCTGCTGGGTCATGGCGCCGAAACCTCGGGACGAAGACGTCCGTTTGATGAGGTTCGGGGCTCCACCGGAGCTGGAAACTGGTGGACCGGTGGCCTGGTGCCTGCCGTGTCCATTCCTCAGTGCTGGCGCTGTGCCATGAAGAACCACCGGCCTCATGCTGATATGAGTGATGTGGCTGCTGAGGCGGTGCTGTCGGCTCTGCCTCCCTTCTGGTCCTGCTTCTTGCAATCCTGCCAGGCAAACCAGAAGATCTATGCCTACGATCCCCTTCTCGTGGAACGAGAGGGATGGTTAGCGAATGGAAATTATACAAATGGAACTCTGTATTGGGTAGCGGAATCTCATTTGTATAGCCCAAGTAAAAGAAAATCAAAGAGTCATTCGGGCCTTTCTTGAGTGTGTGACCTTGGATCAGATATGCCTCGTGGATATACGTACGGTCGCCCTCAATGAAAGGAATAGAATTCCGTTCTAAGGCACCGTACGTGTAGCAATGCTAGTAATCAAAGAAGTGCACTCAATAGGACCCGTTATCTTGAAATTTGAAAGCCATTGCCTAACCAAAGCTTGCGTGGGGGAGATTTTGATCTTGTTGACCATGGCATAAAGAATGAACAACTCATCGTTGCGCACGGGTCGAACATCATCTCTTGGAAAGAGAGTGATGGTCAACCACTTGTGCATCAACTGAAGAGTTGGATTATGAATATCACCGCACCGAGGTGCGAACTTGCCATGGACAACTTGACCTAAAATCCGGCCCAAAATTCATGACGATTAAAACCGCGGCAAGTTTGGTCGAGAGAAATCGGCCAGCGTTTGTTGAAATCGAGGTGGCCGGCAAAAGTTTTCCAAGAAAGCAAATATTCTTCCCCGAAAAGTCGAAAATAAACCTCGTTTTCCACCTCCTGGAGGGTGCAAAGAAATTGGATGGTGAGGAGTCGAGAACCATACTCCTCAACGGGAACAAAATTATCCCATCCGATTTCATGCCAAACGGTAGAGAAGTCTTCGTACATACCTGTTTTGATGAGGAGGTCCGGATCGAATGCTCGGGTGTGGATGAAGCTTCTGTTCTTGAGGATGGCGTAGCCTTGTCATTCATGATTGTCTCACAAGTCGAGGTATGGTGCATCTTCCGCATCAATCTCTATCATCTCGGCTTGTGGTTCGGCTTGCATCTCTTCGTATTGTTCTTCATCCTCATAATCCATCATGCTTGGTGTATGCGTAGGTTCGGGTGTGTACGAGCTTGAGCCACCCCGAGAATGGGATGAACTTCCACCCGTCATCTTCTTGAATGTGCCGGAAACCTTCTGCCCTATGGCTTTCATGATGGAACTAAAACACGTGCAACTCGAAACAGGTTACGTTAGTGAAACCAAAATTAATGTTCATACCCGTGAGTTGCTTCTCCTTTCTTGCAGCAAAGAATTTAGAGAGAGAGGTCTCTTGAATTCAAATCTTGAGCAAAAATCCAATGAAAACCCGAGAGCAAAGTTTGAGAGAGTTTGAGAGAGAGTGAATGAGAGTTGAGTGTGAGAGCTCAACACCCACCCTTCGGCCTCTATTTAAAGAGAGAATGCCCGGGTACAACGGCTAGGAACTGAACACAATTATCACTAGCCGTTGGAAAAAGATGGCAGAGAGCCATTGCCAGGTGGGGTCGGCCGACCCTAGGGTTCGGTCTGCCCCCTCTGTGGGCCCACTGGCTGATAGCCAGGGCCCAGGGGCTCTCTAACGGCTATAAGTTTTGAAATTTTGGATGCCCGGCCAAACTTTGCTTCGAAAGATGTTCAAAATTATTTTCCAAAGGATTTTCATGCTCGGAAATATTTTTGGATTTTTGTGAAAGAAAGAAAAAGTGCCAGAAAAGTTTCTAGCATGCAAGAGTGTTTTGAAAATTCAGATATGCAGTGGGAAAAATCAAAAAAGTTGAGAAAAGAAAAAATGGTGGAAAGCAAATATGAGATACGTACCGATTTACCTTCGGCAAGGGCTCGTTGTTTTGAGTCTGACGAGCGGGACCTTTCTCCTGCTGTTATTACCACTGCTCGGCTTATCCTAGAGAATTGGACAAGGACGAGCTTGCAACCTTACCCCACACCTTCTTTGCACGTCTTTTCTTTGATCTTGTGGTCGTACGTTCTTCTGGCTGGGGTTCTGGTGCACCCCAGAGTAGACTTCCGTCGTGAGCCTGCTGGATCACAAACTTTTGCTCCTTCCTGTAGAGGAATTTAAAGAATATGTTGTCGACCTCGATGCAGAGTTGGACTTCTCCAGATCCGACATCGATCCTAGCCTTCACACTGTTCAGGAAGGGGTGTCCGAGAATAAGATCTAGACCCAAGTCCCCCTCCATGTTGAGGACGACAAAGTCGGTGAGGTTGAAGCAGTTTTGGACTCGTACGTAGATGTTTTCGACTATCCCTTCGGGATGTCAAACTATAGAATCTGTAAGCTGTACGAACACACGGGTCTGGGAAAGAGTAGGATACTATAATTCTTCAAAGATTACCTTGGGCATGATGTTTATGCATGACCCAAGGTCGCAGGGGGCCCGTTCAAAATATTGATCAAAGATGAAACAGCTAATCATGGGCACCCCTGGATCTCCATGAAGTTTTGCTGTCAGCCCGCCCCATGCATTCATCCTTGGGTGCGTGGCTCTTCCTGCATGGTTAGTTCGAGAAGTCTGCCGGGGAAGGTTGCCCCACCCGGTAGACACCATATTTGCAGTTTCAACGGGAGATTTGAGTTGCCCCGGAATTTTCCCGGACTCAGAGACAGGAACAGCAGCAGCGATTTGAGCCAGTTGAGTTTCTATCATTTTGTTAAAACTTAGTTTGTTTTTATGAGCAGAAGAAAGAGTTTCAACTTTAGCATGTATGCTTTCTAAAATTTTATCGTTGGCAGCAAGCTTCTTGTTTAACGATTTATTGATTTTAGCTTGGCCAAAGATTAAGTCTCTCATGGAGGGTTGGTTCGAATTGAAATTTGAGTTATAGTTGTTACCTCCTCCTTGGAATGGTGGGCGTGATTGACCCCACCCCTGGCCTCCTTGTGGACGGAACCCGGTGTTGTTGATGTAGGCTGCGTCTTCTCGGGTCTCGGGGCATTCATTCCCCGATTGTCCACAGTCACCACAAACTTCGCACGTAAAGTATGAGTTCATAGCATGGACGGGAAGAAGCATCTGTTGCTGGTTCCCTTCATCAAGCTTTTTCATTAGGAGGTCCAGCTTGGCGGCGAGCATGTCCGTATCCTTGACGGTATGCATTCCGCGCTTGGTTCTAGGCTGGGAACGCTCCTCGTTCCAGCCCTGGTTGGAGACCATCTTTTCAATCAAGGCCGTAGCCTTGGCAATTGTAAGCTCGAGATAGGCTCCTCCAGCAGCAGCATCAAGGTGGGCTCTGGATGTTGTCATTAGCCCATTGTAGAAGCTTTGGAGTACGAGCCACTCGTCCATCCCATGATGAGGACAGGCGAGTATGTATTCTTGGAGTCTCCCAAACTTCTGGGATGGATTCCATCCCTGTCTGCTGGAAACTTGAAATACTTCTGTGTAGGGCATTTGTTTTGCCCAACGGAAATAATTTGGCGAGGAACGCCGTGGAACATTTGTCCCATGTGATGACAACTTCCTTGTTCTAATAAAACCATTGTTCCGCCTTCCCCAAGAGGGAGAAAGGAAATAGGCGGAGCTTGATGGCGTCAGTTGTAACGCCCCGTATGGTTATAGTCTTGTAAAGCTCCAGGAAATTCTGGAGATGGGCTTTAGCGTCCTCATTCGGCTTGCCACAGAATGGGCTAGCCGGCACCATATTTATGACGCTAGACTTCAGCTCAAAGTTCACGTCCCCAACATCAATGTTGGGTCCAGTTGCCACATTGGCAGCTGAGGGGACGGAGAAGTCGCTGAGAGTCTTCTCAGCCATGAGTTCAGTGATTGTTGATGGTGCTTGGGAATCTGGCTCGCTTGTCGACTGCGAGATCGGAGGAGGGACGACGCAAGGTCGGACCCTTCTCACAAGCTTCTCGGGATTTTCAACAAAATTTGTCGGCAAGGAGAAACCAGACATACACTACCCTGTTTTCATCCAATCAGGAGAAAACAAAAAGATAAACACATTAGCCTGTACAAGCAGGCGCTACCTCTTACTTATATTGCCATGTTTCTGTACTTAGTAAATAACTTTATACTTAGTGCCATCCCCGGCAATGGCGCCAGAAATACTTGTTCACATTTCTTAGCGTCGCTACTAGGAGTGGTTAGTTCCTAGCAACGCCGCCAGAAATGCTAGTGTTGGTATGTCTTAACGTTTACAGAAAGATCCGCAGGCACACGGATATACCGTTGTATCATTTCACCCGGAAGTATTCAGGGTATCGTTATTTATATTTTCCCAAGGGATGGCTAGGTTGTGTAAAGTTTATTTACAAGTTCCATAACCATGACACATATGAGTAAGATGAAGACCACTGACTATACAAGGGTAAGTGATAAATGAATGATAATCAAGGGTAATGTGACACACATAGAACATCCAACTCTCATGAATAAAAAAATAAACAAGCACACCTAAGGTTAGTGGGAGCATAGGCAAATATTTCTAGTATACTATTCATGTTAGCAGATAAGTTATGTTAGCCACATTGCTTAGAGCTGCAGGTGCCAAGAAATTAGGGACATCGGGGAGAATGACCCGCACTGGAGAACATCCAGTCCCGTTTCATCTTTGCATGAACTCCTACACCGTACCCTAACGTCAGGGAGTACGCTAACCGAGAAGCAGCTTCCCGGCGGAGCAACATGGCTGTCACCACCTGCGGTCTACCCCAGTCACACCATGGAGCACCGTCATATCCGAAGGATCCCGCATACCTGGGCACCATGCCCGCATATGAAGTCACTACCCTAGCACCCCCGGGTCCCCCACCCTTCGGATGGACAGGTAAGATGCTAAGGCAAGCCCGAAAGCACAACGAACCGATATCCTTACCCAGATCATCTGGTCTAAGCAAGCAACTACTATAACTTGATGAAGCACTGATCAAGGCTAAGCATGCTAAGAACATAGCAAGATAACCAAGAACGAACTCGATATGAATAATATAAAGAAATTCGGAATACAAAGCCATACCAGAGGCCGAGGATTGCTCGCCGACCCCGAGGACGACTGGATTCGCTAAGGAGATGAAGTACTAGCCTAGCTCCACTACCCTAAGGAGTACAAGTCACAAGAGAGTGTAGAGAGAGAGGCCTTCAAGTGGAGTGTGTGGTGAGAGTGGTGGGAGGCCCCTTTTATAGCTTGATAGGTCGGTTCCCGCCATCTCTAAACATGGAAACATCATCAACCGTCTTCAGGAGGATAGGATCAAGCTTCCCGCCAAATCTCAGCCTGAATGACTGACATGTGGGGTCGGCCGACCCCCTCTTCTCGCCACTGGCCACCATCCTTCTCTGGTATACTGCTTGGTGGGTCCTGATGTCAGATGGTCGATGTCGGGGCTTGGTTGGTCGGTTTGGTTTGGTTTGTGGGCCTCCTTTGCTCATGTTACGCAGAACACGATCATCTGTGATTTCTGTCTGCGTATTCGTCATGTTTTTGTCTTATTTCGGACTTGTGCTCCTGAAATCATGAATCTTCGAAAACAACTGTGGAGTTAGGTTGGTGATACAAATAGGCGAATAAGAAGTATAGTTTTCCTTCTTTTATGAGTATAGTTGACGGTCATATTTCGCACTTAACAACCGTAAACACTTCTCCGACCAGATTAATCCGCCGACCGAACCCGACCGAGCGGATCCGCCTCGGGCAACGATCATGGTCTACGTTGAGGACATCGTCGTCAAGACACCTCGTGCGGATGACCTAGTCGCCACCTTGAGCGCCACATTCGCAAACCTCAAGAGGTTCAACATTAAATTGAACCCCGAGAAGTGCACATTCGGTGTACCCAAGACCAAACTCCTCAGGTACATGGTGTCCGAGCGTGGCATCGAAGCCAACCACAACAAAAACGCGTCAATCACCAACATGGGTCCTATCCGCGGCGTCAAGGGTGTCCAGAGGTTAACCGGGTGCCTAGCAGCCCTCAGTCGATTCATTGCTCGACTGGGTGAGCGAGGTCTGCAATTGTACAAGCTCCTCAAGAAGTCTGATACCTTTGTCTGGATGGAGGAGGCACAGGCGGCCCTCGACCGCCTCAAAACCCTTCTATCCTCTGCCCCGGTGCTCATCGCGCTGGATCCTTGCGAACCCCTTCTGCTTTACCTAGTAGCCACCAACCATGTGGTCAGCGCCGCTTTGGTGGTAGAAAGGTAAGAGCCGGGACACGTCCTCAAAGTCCAACGGCCCGTGTACTTTGTCAGCGAGGTACTGACCGACACCAAGTCGTTGTACCCACAGACACAAAAACTTCTCTACGCCGTCATCATGGCGACCAAGAAGCTGCAACACAACTTCACCGAGCATGAGGTGTCGGTCGTCACCTCATTCCTACTCGGCGAGGTGGTCCGAAACCGCGACGCCATCAAGTTCGTGTCGCGCACGGCAATAAAGTCTCTGGCCCAGGCCGATTTCATCACCGAGTGGACAGAAGTCCAAGCACCGACCCCGGAAATCTCTCATGAGTATTGGACCCTCTTCTTCAATGGGTCGGTCATAGAACCCTGCGCGGGGGGCGGAGTCGTCTTGGTCTCCCTAGAGGGAGGCAAGTTCCGGTACGCAGTCCGCCTCCCTATCCCCCGCGTCCAATAACATCGCCGAATATGAGGCGCTGATCAGCGGTCTTCGCATAGCCATCGACATTGGGGCAACTCCCCTCTTCATCTACGGCGTCTCGAAGCTGGTAGTCGACCAAGTCATGAAGAACTCTAACTGCGAGAGTCCCCTCATGGACGCGTATTGCTAGGAAGTCCACAAGCTGGAAGGGAAGTTCAGAGCTTTGGAGCTCCACCACATCCCGCGAAAACAAAATCCCGACACAGATGCTCTCACGAAGATGGCCACCGAACGCAAGCCGGTGCCCAGTGGTGTTTTTGTCAATGACTTGAACACGCCATCATCACGAGAGAAGCCGCCGACCGCAGACAAAGCCCAAGCAGAGGAAACAGAGCATGCGGAGAAAACAGAGCACGCTCCCACCATCCCAGCCCCCGACCAGACACCCGGGGGCCCACACTGCTTGGCTACCGGTCAACCCGACCCGAGCCAAGCAGACGACACAGACTAGAGAGCCGACCTATTGGCTTACCTCCTCCATGCAATCCTCCCCGAGGAACGTAACGCAGCTTGCAGGATTGCCCGATGAGCAAAGACATTCGCCGTAATCGACGACGAACTCTACAAACGCAGCCCCTCAGATTCTGGTATTCTCATGAAGTGCATCCCCATTGCCTAGGGCAAGGAACTTCTTCTTGAGATACACGCCGGGATCTGTGGACACCACACTGCACCATGCTCCCTGGTTGGAAAAGCTTTCCGACAAGGTTTCTACTGGCCAACGGCACTGCGCAACGCGGAGGAAATCGTCCGCGCATGCAAGGGCTGCCAATTTTACACAAAACAAACCCACCTACCAGCCCAAGCCCTTCAGACCATTCCCATAACATCGCCATTTGCCGTGTGGGATCTGGACATGGTCGGACCACTGCGAAAGGCACTAGGAGGGTTCACCCACCTACTTGTCGCGATCGACAAGTTTACCAAGTTGATAGAGGCAAAACCGATCACTATGATACGAAGTGGATAGAGGCAAAACCGATCACTATGATTGATTCCAAGGAGGCCGTCAAGTTCCTCCTGGACATCATCTACAGGTTCGACATGCCCAACTCCATCATCACCGACAACAGAACCAATTTCACGGGCCAGCACTTCCAAGATTTCGCGGAAGGATATGGAATCCGGATCGACTGGGCATCGGTCGGACACCCACGCACAAATGGGCAAGTTGAGAGAGCCAATGGCTTAATCCTCCAAGGGCTCAAACCTCAATTTTTTGACCAGCTCAAGAAATTTGCGGGTCGTTGGGTGGACGAACTGCCGGAGTGCTTGGCTCTAACTTCACATTGCAGTCTTTTTGGGATTTCTGTGATAATTCCTGCATTGAGGTCAAGTATGCTTCAGTGGCTCATCCTCGAGCAAATGGTCAAGTAGAGCATATCAATGGCTTGGTACTCGATGGCTTGAAGAAAAGACTCTACGACGCCAATTCTAAGAAAGGTGGCAAGTGGATTCAAGAACTACCCCATGTGGTCTGGGGGCTGCGAACGCAGCCTAGCAAAGCAACGGGACAATCCCCCTTCTTCCTCACTTACGGGTCAGAGGCTATACTACCCACAGATATCATGTGGAAATCTCCAAGAGTAGAAGCCTATCAAGAAGGAGAGGTAGATGAAGCTCGACAACTTGAGTTAGATTCAGTAGAAGAGGTCAGGATCAATGCTTTGACCCAATCGGCTAGATATCTTCAAGGAGTCAGGCGCTATCACGATCGCAATGTCCAGCAAAGATCTTTCAATGTTGGAGACCTAGTTTTATGAAGGATTCAAAATGAGACAAGATTGCACAAGTTAAATTCCAGATAGGAGGGACCTTTCATTGTTTCTAAGGTCACAAGACCCAGATCATATAGAATTACTGATGCAGATGGCAATAAGGTCCCCAATTCCTAGAATATTGAACACTTGCGCAGATTTTATCCTTGATCTAAGTAGCATGGTGATGTCATTTGATCTCTTTAATAAAGCAAGGGTTTCATCAGATTTTCGACTACATTAAAGGCAGTTTTCAATCTGGCAGCATCATCTCCGACTACTCTCCAAAAGGTTCATCCAACCCGGATAATCTCCACAGATTTATACTGACCTGGATAACTTGTTCAGGATAGCTTACACAGTTTTCCATCGGGATAACTATACAAGTCACATCCTTGTCCTCGATATAAGGACACAACCTACTCGCTAGCTTGAGAAGGGATATGGATACCTTCACTAGTTTGTCCATCTTGGGTAACTCGACGAAGTTCATCCTAACAGGTCAACAATAAGGAACTCCAGCCTTGCTTTAAAGGCAAAACTACTCGCTTGCTCGAGTATGTTATGGATACTGTCAGACCCGGGACAGCAGGACTGCTTATAGGCATAGAATGTTCTAGAGTAAGGGATACCTCATGTGTGTACCTTATCTCTCTTGTAACTACCCGAATAGGCGTAGAAATAGCTGCAATAAAAAGAAAACTACCCGATTGTGTTGTAGTAGGACTCCAACTGTACTCGGCTAGGACTTCCCATGTAACCCTGTCCCCCCGGATATATATGGGCGGGCAGGGACCCCCTCCAAACAATCATCAACACCTAAGACAATACAAACAACCACACAGGACGTAGGGTATTACGCAACTCGCGGCCCGAACCTATCTAAATCTTTGTGTGTAACACCCTAGTTTAAATTCCAGCATTTATTAATAAATTTAATTGGCTTTATTTAATTTTCTAAGGTTTATTGTGTTAGTCTTGCATTTAATCTAAGTTTTGTTCCTTAAGCAATTAAAATCTATCATAAGTATAAACTTGGTTGTTGCATCATGCTAGGGCATCTTTTCTTTTGTTATTCGGTTAGAGTTTTGAATTCAAATTGAATTCATTGTCTTGAGTTTGAGTTTGAATAGAAATAGAGAAGAAGAGAGAGAAAGGAAACTCAACCCAGCCCGGCCCACTCTCTCCCTTCCCTACAGACAACCCACTCCTTCTCCCCTCAGCCCAACCCTTTCCCACGGCCCGGTCCGCGACTTTCCCCTCATCACGCGCCAGCCCAGCTCGCCTGTACCGGCCCAGACTCCCGTGTCTGGCCCAGCGCCGCGCGACGCGCTAGCTCGGCCCAGCGCTCTGCGCTCCGCTCGCCCGCACCCCGCAGCGGCCGCTCCCCGCACCGCGTCGCCCTCTCCCTTCCCGCTGCCAGCCCGGCCCCACGCGCCAGGGCCATCCTCTTCCTCCGGATCCCGCTCGCGCAACTGCCGCCGAACATCTCGCCGGAGATCTCGCCCGCGCGCCCAATGGCACGGACGCCCAGGACCCCGGCCCTTTCCTTAAATTGTACCTCCGTGACCCCCTGCGCCCCATCACCCAGCCCATCGCCGCCCAAACCCTAAGTCCGCCGCGCTCGCGCAGCTCCGCCGCGCAGAACCCCCTGCGCCACCGTAGCCTCGCTGCTCCGCCACACCCCAGGCTTCCCAGAGCCGTGTAGTAGTCTCGCCCCATTCCCAGGCACCTCTCCGAGCTCGCTTGCCCCGATCCGAGCCACGACTGCGCCGGACTTCAACCCGCGACCGCCGCCGGTGAGTAGCTCCGCCATGGCGATTCCACACCGTCGGAGCGCCTCGGACCGCCCTGATCTCCGCATCTCCCTCACAGGCACCCCTGGAGCCGAACCGAGGAGCCCAGAAGCCGGGAGACGCCCTGCAGCAGGTCCTCCACGAGCACCGCACCTCCTCGCCGCCAGAGTTCGCCGTCGAGCCCCTGCACCGGACTCGCCCATCGATCCACCCCCTTGGTGAGCCTTTGACCGGCTTCCTGTTTTGGTTGCACTAGCTAGCTCGGCCTGTAGGACACCCTAGCGCCTAGGACACCGCACGCCGGCGAGCGCCACTGCGCAGAGCCGCCGCCGCCATCGTTCTCGCCGCTCAGACCTTCCCCGTGCCCACCTAAGTGCCCAGGTGGACTACACGTTCCGCGGGCATGCTCCCCGACCCAAGCCCGGGTCGGATTGACCCCCGGAGCGCCGGTTTGGGCGTCTCCGGCGAGCCCTCCGCCGCGGGAGCCCCGTCGCCGGCGAGTCCCGCCACCGCCGGCGCCCGCGAGTCTTCTGAGCCGCCCGATTTGAGTCCTACGCCCCAGATTAGATCCAGGATCCTTTAGATCTGAGCCGCCAGATCCTAAACCTACGGCCGAGATCCAAAGTTAACGGTTCGGCTTGGATTTTTTTCTAAAGAGACCCCCAACTTTGCCTAAATCAACCCGCAGTCCGATCCTATTCAAAAATATTTACGCAGAGGACCTGTTTTTAGCGTTTTACCCCCTGAGCTTCTTTAAAATTTAACCCGCCGTCCAGCACTGGACTTTTGCACGCTAGCCCTTAGATTTAATGGTTAATTATGTTTTAGTCCTCAGTTTTTGTAGAAAACCCCCTGAAACTCCAGTTTTCTTACAAATAAGCCCCTGAACCTTGTTTTTAGCCTAGAATATGCGTTTTAGCTTCGTTTTAGGCGTTCTTTATATCCACGCGATCGTTGTAACACGTAGAATAGTTTTAGCTTAGTTTTTCTTGCTGTTTTTATGTATTGATGTATTGTTTCTTAGTTTTTGTTAGTGTTTGCTTGTATGCTTATTACTGTGCATTGTTTTGGCCATGTGTTCGTGAGTAGACGTTGATCCATCTGAGGAGCCCCAGTACTAGTACCAGGAGAAGCCATCTTCCGAGCACTTTGAGCAGCAGCAGGAGCAGTACGATGAAGGCAAGTATAACATGAACAACCTATCATCTTTAAATACATCTTTCGTACTGCATTTAATACTGTATGCCTATAAGGACTGTTCTAGCCACTTTATTTCCTTTATATATCCCTTTGGGTTGCATTTGGTTAGTTGTGCTAGGTTGCTGCGCTATAACACACTCTGGTCCTTTTTAATTAAATTGATTAATGGTTTACTTGAACTTAATTCTGAGAGAGGCCCTCTGTGTGGATGAGTGGCTCACGTCTCGTTAAAAGATGGTTTTTGTAGAAACATGGTTTAGGGGGCCAGCACGGTGCTTAGTGCTTGGTTGGCCACTCTCCATAAGGACCGGTTCATAGAGCGACAACCTGTGACAACAGTGCTACCACAAGGCTAGAATGGGATAGACTTGGCTTACTAATTAGGTCTTTTTGGTTTGGAGTAACTTACCTACGGGGCAAGAGTAGTAAGCTTCAATGGTCCCTGCTCCTCCGGCTGGTCTGTGCTTGGTTTGCGTACCTGTGCTTGTACCCCCGTGAGGTGAGCCCCATCGTCGCTGACCTAACTCTCGCGGTTACGCCTTACCAATGAGATTCTTTGTAACGGCCTCGTAGTGAGTCGCTAGCCATCTCACCTAAGGAAGTGTGATGAACAACTGGCATAGCTCACGACTTGTGGGTAAAGATGTGCAACCTCTGCAGAGTGTAAAACTGGTATACTAGCCGTGCTCACGGTTATGAGCGGCCCAGATCCTCCTTTTGATTAGTGGGGTTGTCTCCTTCCGACGAGGGAGGTGCCTCTCGGGTTACCTTGGTGGCTTGGTTTTGGTTTGGTTCTCAGTAGTATCATAATTAATTCTGATTAATTACTATGTAACTGGGTTAATGGTAATTCATCAACTCGTAGTAAATAGCTTCAATAAAATTTTGCCAACGCTTAAAAGCTAATGCAGTTGAGTCAGCCAACCTTGGAGCCTCATAGTTTGTGTTATACTTGTTGAGTACAAGTTGTGTACTCACTCTTGCCTCTTCTCTACTTTTTCCTCTTGTCTACGCTACTGCTGCTCAGTTCCTGCTGACACGAGGGAGTTCGTCCAGCGCTACCAGGACTACGAGGACTTCTAGGCGTTCGTCTCCCAGTCGACGTCCCTGTGGCGCCCTGCTTCAGCTTCGGAGAGTTTTTATCGTATTTGTACTTCGCTTCCGCTGTATCAGACATTTTGCCATTAGTGTAATAAATAACATTCGTATTTGCTTTATTATATCTTTTTACGTGATATGTGCTGTGATATACTGTTCATTCTGTTGTATATACGTGTGACTTGATCCTGGCACGTATATGATTGCTCGGTTTATGTCCTTTTATAAATCGGGTGTTACATTGTGTTCCTTGTACCATCGAGTTCCAGAGCAGTGGATCCCTACCTACAATCCTTATTGCTAAGGGTATCCCTGAGCAGGCTTGGCGGTAACCACTGACAGCTGGCGCGCCAGGTAGGGGAGTCGGCGAGTTCATCGGCGAATTCGATGGCCGGATCAAGCGACGCCAACAATGTGTCTAAGGGCACAACCCTCATTTTTGGTTCCTGGGTATGCACGGCTGACGGATCGAGAGGCTTCTCCAGCCACCTTGTCAAGCCCAACTCACCTAAACTAAAAACCACCACTCATCTCGCCAACATCTGCAAGACAGCAGATCTCGACGAAAAAAGAGTTCTACTCGAACTCGGTCCGGAGAAACTAGAAAATGTGCCGACTCCAACTCGAGCCTATGAGTTAGCTGAGTCCGGCACAAATTCTGATACCGAAAAAACTCACTTTTTCGAAACCCTCGGAAAATACTTGACCTATCTCAAGACGATCAAATGCCCCAAGATCAACAACTCAGAACTACTCAGTGGAGTAGATCGAGTTTCACGATCAATAGAGGGCTACATCAAACTCGCAAAATCTGCCATTGGCTCATCCACATCACAGTAGAACCCAGAAGTATTGAACCCACCATAGAAATGGTCGGGCGATATACTCTCAGGGATCGATCGATTAGATTCTAAGCTCACCCACTGCATTAAGATAGCCAAAGGCACTCTGCAAAACATGAAGCAGAAATCAGGAGGAGGAATCTGCGGGGCATTTGGTGAGACAAACCCCAGGCTTGTTCGGATGGGACCATCTATCTCCAGGATACCTCAGAGCCCTTCACCGAAACTTGCTCACAAGCAGACTCCTGAGCCAATCGAGTCCCGGTTTGAGCAAGATTTCGATCAATTCATGAACAGCCTCGACAACTTCGAACCATTCGACGATCTCGAAGATGGTCAGACAACGTCGACTTGTTCATGGACGCCATGGCCAACCCACCAGAACACGCTGACGCCCTCTGGGAACTGGCCAAACTCAAAAAGGGAAAAGATAAAGCTCCAGAACAATCCAGTGAGTCGATTTTTGACAAACCCTAGATCAAGGAGCCTGAAGGGCTGATTCCCACTCAATCTTGGCTACACTAGATGAACGAGAACGCCCTCCGTGTAGAGATGGGCATCCCGCTTCTTGCTCACCCAAAGCACACATACTCCAAAATCGGTGGGCTAACCGATTCCGACTTCGAGTACTCTTCCAACTCGGAGGACGAACTGGATGACTTAATCCAGTATAGCAAACAAGTCAAATCCAACTCGACTAAGATCACCATGTCCGATCAGAACTCCTTCCCCAACTTGGTCATATTTGCAACACCGCAAGGATGGATAGTGCACCTAAGGAAGATACAAGATCCCAATACCTCTTGCTCGCAGCCAACGGATCTGGCCTTCCAATAGAGCACCCCTCTAGACCCGTCCTCAAGCAAACAAGACCAAGAGATTTAAGATCTTTGCCGTGAAATCCTCATGGTCCGCATCTCTGAAGTCCAAGAACCTGAGGGTGATCCCACGGAGCGTCTCAACCTCGACGACTACAACTCTGATGATTTCGACGAGTACATTTCCGACAACATGGAAAATACTCCTCCCACAAACATAGAAGCCCTACCTACTATCAAGCAAGATCTGCCTGCACCTCCTCCAGCAGTGACAGTCACCGTACAATTGGAAGAATAGCACCTCGCAGAAGATCTTTACGAGCGTCACCGTCTGCTTAACCAGAAGAGGGCGTTCAGGCGCCAGCACCTAGCCAACAGTCAGCATGAACAGCAGGGCGACAACTACGATTACTCCAACTACGACTTCCGCAACGTGATCAACGTTGGTCACGACACGCGCAATGTCATCATGTCAAGGAGAAAGGAACGTGAGGAAGTCGAGGCTTACAGCCCTTCTTCCAACTACCACATCCCACTAAAGGTTTCCGCATCCTTCAAGAAGTACAAGCCGGTAACCACCCGTCTTCAGGGTAAACCGCGCACCCCGCATCATGGGGAAACATCTCTTGGCGGAGCAAGGATCAACAAGACCCTACAACACAAGTGCTTCATCCACCCGAAGAGCTCTCACATTATCTTCGAGTGCGACTTACTCCGCAAGGCCCTTGGGGCACCCGTCTTAAAGGAAACTCTACCTAAAATCTAGTCGACCACTGTATCGACTAGTTTTATCTTCAAATAATTTTATTCAGTCATGTAAACCATTACTCACGTCTAACGGGCAAGGGTTAGGTCTTAAGAGTCAGAGTCTGTCATTTTACAATTACTGTAATCTCGACAAATCCAAAAGAAAAGTTGATTTCGTCCGCAAATCGACTACTTGGCTCTCGCTCCTATAGCAAGTACCCCATTTCAAACACTATCCGGGTAGCTGCATCGGAGCAGCAATCGAGTAGTTTTTATGGTTTACTTCAAGTGATCTTATGACATTTTTGTCTTGGGTAACTCAACGGAGTTTATCCCAACAGACCTGTCCTAAGAAACAATAGTCCTTAGTTAAAGGACACCCTACTCGCTGGCTCGAGTAGGTTTTGGATATCCCTTCGACATTTACGTCTTGGATAACCTGACAGGGTTCATACCTAACAGTTCTGTCATAAGAATTACTCCAGGCCTTAGTTAAAAGACACCCTACTCGCTAGCTCGAGTAGGTTTTGGATATCCCTTCGACATTTATGTCTTGGATAACCTGACGGAGTTCATACCTAATAGTTTTGTATTAAGGATTGCTCCAGTCCTTGGTTAAAAGACACCCTACTCGCTGGCTCGAGTAGGTTTTGGATACTCTTTTGACATTTTCGTCTTGGGCAACTCGACGGGACTCGTACCTAATAGACTTGTCTTAAGAGTTACTCTAGTCCTCGGTTGAGGACACCTTGCCTCGCTCGAGTAAGTTTTGGATATCCTTCCGACATTGACGTCTTGAATAACCCGACAGGGTTCATACCAAACAGTTCTGTCTTAAGGATTACTCCAGTCCTTGGTTAAAGGACACCCTACTCTCTGGCTCGAGTAGGTTTTGGATACTCTTTTGACATTTTTATCTTGGGCAACTCGACGGGTTTCATACCTAACAGACTTGTCTTAAGAGTTACTCCAGTCCTCGGTTGAGGACACCTTACTTGCCTCACTCGAGTAAATTTTGGATATCCTTCCGACATTTACATCTTGGATAACCCAACGGGGTTCATACCTTACAGTTCTGTTTTAAGGATTACTCCAATCCTTGGTTAAAGGACACCCTACTCGCTGGCTCGAGTATGTTCTGGATACTCTTCCGACATTTTCATCTTGGGCAACTCGACGGGGTTCGTACCTAACAGACTTGTCTGAAGAGTTACTCCAGTCCTTGAATAGGACACCTTACTCGCCCTGCTCGAGTAAGTTTGGGATATTTCTAGAATATTTACGTCTTGGTTAACTTGACGGAATTCAATCCTAACAGTCCTATTTTAGAAATCAATCAAGTCCATGTATAGGACATACTACTCGATAAGATCGAGTAATCCGAAATATTTTCACAATAGTTGTATACTATCTGGGTGACCAAGCAAGGTCTATCCTAACTGGTCAACTACGAAAATCCCTCAAGGAGTACGAATAAGTTTTTGATACTCTAAAATAGGTTGACAAGAGCCTCCTGTTCACCTATCTATCAAGGAACATCTTTCGCTCCAAATACTCGATAAGAGTTTTTCCCCCGATTGGACAACAAAGTCCATACGAGCTTCGCTCTAACAAAGCATCTCCTTTAAAAAGGAAATCTACTTTAAGCTACGGCTTCTCAACATTCTTACAGTGCTTTTCCCACTTGGTTAATCCTGCGGGGTTCAATCCTAACCGGTCAGCACTAGAATTCTGATTCAGAATCATACAAACTCGACCCCACTCGAGAATACTTTGCCTCCTAAGACACCTACGGATACAATTCCTCATATCTTCTATTATAACTAAGTAGGCACGATGCTGCAAAAACTTAGGATTTTCTCGAGTACAACTACTCGACACATCAAAGGATTCCACAATCCTAACACAGAACAAGTACTTAAACATTACACAAATATTCAAACATTTGTCCAAAGTACTTGTGGCCACACGCCAATCAATTTACAAACAAAGTTAAAGGAGACTCAGGCTTGCTCAGGGACTCCACAATCTAGTTGGCCACCATGGAAATTTCTTCCAAATACTGACTGAATTGTTCTTTAGTACAATCAGCTTTGGCGCCCTTCCCAAGTGCATCAAGATGACTCGTTGGCCAATAAGACTTCACCAACCCGAGTACATGACCCACGTACTGACGGGTGGTTGTGGAGACGTACCATTCAAAGGCTTCGGGTACTTTACAAAGTTTTCCCGCCAGCGAGAGCAGTTCATTTTCGTTCCCTTCTGGGATCTCGATAACCTCGGCTACTTCTTGGGCAGCATCCCTGACTTCCCGCAGCGCAACAAGCTCTTGTTGCATCGAGTCCCGGGACTCTAATAGCTCTTTCAGCTGCTTCATGGCTCCCACCATCTCCTGGTTAGAATCCGCCTTGATCTTCTTGAGCTTTTCAATTTCATCTGCGTTTTGGTACATAAGAATCTTTAGATCCAGTACCAAGCTTTCCTAAATCTTTAGTGATTTCGAGCAAGCTGTGTTCTCGATACAAAGAAAATCTTATAAACACCAAGCAGAACAATTAGTCGAGTGCATAGTATATGCTAAAGACTAACCTTTCTTGGATTGGGAGAGCTTCTTAAGCTTCCCCTGGAGAGCAGCCTTCTCAGACGAGAGCATCTTCACATGCTCTCTCAAAGCATTCAGCTCTGTATCGTCCTGGGCTTGGCCACCTTCTTGCCCCAATGCTTCCTGCAAAAATAAAAGGATCAGTATACTACTCGATCTATACTAAAGTATTCGAAGTGTTCGACTACTTACCCCCAGTAGCTTGAAAGCAAGCTCCACCTTCTCTTGCGGCAAGACACTTCCCGATGAGACATGGGAAGTACTTGCCCGCACCTCAGAGATGGCCTTCTCTGGCACATCCTGAACCATCTCCACAGTATTCCCTGGATTTTGGGAATCTAACGGAAAAATATGCTACTTAATTAAGTTAAGAGCAAAGAAAAAGTACTTACTCAGTACAAAATGGTACAAGTTTACCTGCAGGGGCCTCCTCAGGTAGCTTCTCATCGCCTCCCTCAGGAAGCTTCTCGCCATCCTCCTCCTCTGGAAGCTTGCCGCTTCCACCATCCTCTAGGGGCCTTTCATCGCTCCTCTCGATATCAGGAAGTGGAGAATCCAGAAGCATGGCATTGGCCATGTCTTCTGCATCACGAGCACTCATATCCGGAGTACTTGGGGGCTTCTCCACCGCCGTCTTGGGGGCAGAGTCATCTTCAGTTTCCCCACTTGCTCCTAGGAGCGTATCACAGAAAAAACAAATTAGCTACTCGATATAAAGGCAAATCCTACAATTACAAGTTTCAAGGAACTTATGAAGGAGCTCTTTTCAGAGCAAGCGCCTTAACGTCAAATTTGCGGGCAGGCTTCACAATTAAGGCATGTTTACCCGCATCACCGGCGTTATCTACATTGGAACTACTCGCCGGAGGAGTAGTCCCAGTCCCCTTTGATAGGTCCACTGTGGTGGAAGGGACGATCTGTCCCACCACAGCATCATCCCCAGATGCTGCTATCCATGGCATTTTAGTCACCGGACTGGAACCAAGGAAAAAGTTCAAAATAAAACTAGCGAATCGAAGATAGGAGTACTCGATTGCAATAAACTAGCTACTTACATGTTGCTAGTAGTCTGCGAGGAGCTGCTTCACTTCCTCACAGTCGAACGAGTACTCATTGGATGACCCGCATGGGTATCCTCGTCTCGACTGGGACTATATGCCCTGTCATCATTCATGGCTAATTCCCCAGCTTCTGCATCAGTAATTTCATCATCAGAACTAAAGCCTTTAATTTCTGAAGAATCTTCAGAATCAAGCAAAAGTTTGGCATGAGCACTCGGAACAAGATGGGATGGGCGAAATATGCCTGGAAGAGGAGGACTACTCCTATATACATTTACATCATCCTACAAAAAGGAATGGAAAAATTATGAGTGGCAAAAACAAGTACTCGATATTACAAATCGACTACTTATCACTTACCTCCTTAGGAGGGTTCAACACTAAAAAGGTGTTGAGGAGGTGCGGAACATGTTCCACCTTCTCGAATAGCCATTGTACTTGACAAAGAACTTCTCCATTGGAGATCTCCTCCTCTGAATACCGCGATGGATCATTTTTCCCCTGATATTCGAAACCAAAAGTAACTCGAGCTTGGAGAGGCTGGATTCTACGCTTCACCCAGTCAAAGGCCACAGCCTCTCCACTTATTCCATTTTGTTTCAGACTTGCAATCATTTCCAGAAGGTCTAGAATTTGACTCATATCAAGAGGCTTCTTTAGCCATTCAACTCGCTGTACAGGAGGGCCAGTTTGGATGGGTGGAAGGCTGTTTCCATGATTTTCGACATAAAACCATCTTGGTTTCCAGTCGATTACTTTTTGTGACAATTTATAGGGGATGTAAACCCTATCCATCCTCTATTGAAGTTGAATCCCTGCCCCACCAACTACATCTAGTCTAGCCGAACTTGGCTGGGGCTCAAGATGAAAAAGATGGCAGAAAAGGTCGAAATGGGGCTCGATGCCCAGAAAAGCTTCGCACAAATGTACAAAGATAGATATACGAACAAAAGAATTGGGGGTAAGATGATGAAGATGGATCCCATAATAATACAGGAGTCCAGAAAAGAAATTAGAGCTGGGAAGACCCAACCCTCGCTCAAAGTATGGAACAAATCCAATAACCTCACCTGTATTTTCATACGTATGGGCGTCACCAAGTGTTGGACGCCATTGGATTACTGATTTTGATGGCAAAAAACCCTGCTTAACTAAGGATTCCAAGTCAGATCTTGAACACTTACTTGATTCCCAGCCTTCCTCACGGGTTGGTTCTATAGCTGTACCCTTCCCCTTGCTTGATTTCTTGGGAACCATCAGGAAATCCACAGAGCGCTTCACGCGCATACACTGATGGAAACCCTAAAGGTGGAGTTGAGAAGCAAGGAGGAGCAGGAAATTTTAGAATCTGGGGGGCTTGAAGGCAAGAACAGATCTGAGCAGTAAAAATGAATGGCGGCTGGTGGGGTAAAAACCTAAGTTACCATTTCATTTTATAATGACGGTGGCAATATGGTAAAACACCTCCAAAAGCCAACAGTCCGTTGAAAATGCGGAAAACATGGGATTTTCTGAGACATTTCCTTTTTCTAAGATTACATTCTAGAAAAAGAAAACACTCACATCCCTAGTCAACTACTCGACTCATCTTTCCTTGACAGGGATTACATTCCAGAACAAGGAAAAGTACTCGACACAGTACAACTACTCGACTCATCTTTCCTCGACTGGGATTACATTCCAGAACAAGGAAAAATACTCGACATAGTACAACTACTCGATATTACAACTCGAGTACTTCTTCCTAACTAACTTTACAACGACTCGGGTCTCCACGCACACTTCTTGGCTTCCTAAGAAGCCTGCTGCAGCTAGATCGGCCCGAGGCCATGACAAAGTACAAACTTGTTATTTACATCAAGAGAATAATGATACTCGTATTCTAGGAGAAAAGTTTCAAGGGTATGGAGGTAGATTACAGTAATCACCTCGCAAGTCCTCTTGTAGCATCTTGCGGAGAAATTTCTCCTTCTCCCTGAATACGTTGTGACAAAATTAAGTCTCCTTACCAGAGATGTCAGTTCTTGGGCACCCAGAGACAGGCAAACCCAAGGATGTGACACAACAAGACTCAACCCATCGACAGAGAACCTTCCTCATTCGAATATGCAAGGACATGATGTCCAGCATGGATCCGTCAAGAGAAGCAGGGTTGCAGGATGAGGTAGCAAGGACTTTTCTTGTCACTCGCAAATTCTCTTCTAGCATCTTTTGCTGGAAAGGGCTACACAAACTTCAGGAGGACGAGAGCAAGAACACCAAATGTAAGCCATGGCGGCTACACGTTGGTGCTTCTGGCAAAGGCCTCTCATCCACCTTTTATAGCCGCAAGGGATCTTACTGGAGGACAACCCGTGACGCTACAGTGAAAGCACTCACGGACGCATTCATGGACACATTCAAGTGTGCAATAATGCAGATTCTCCATACAATAACATCCCATGTGAGCACACAGTAAAGAGTCGTACATCCCGGGTTTTATTTCTAATGTTATTTCGGGTGCAATCAGTGTGGCGTATCTAATTGCATCATTTTTCTGGGATTATTTACTAGAAGAAGAGGTCTTTTCGGATATCGAATCTGATGAATCCTGCAAATATTCTGAAGAATAAAATCTGATGCCACGTCTTAAATCCTTAATTCTAAATATTAGCTCGGGGGCTACCCGTAGCATAAGGGATTTTGATTTAAGGCTCGGGGGCTGCGGGGTATGTGCATCATAGATTTATTTTTCAATTTTTTTGGAAAATAATGAGGGAAAAAGACTGAAGTGACCCTCAGCCTGATTCTGCGATTCAACCTAAGGCTCGGGGGCTACTCCATATGGAGCGCGAGTACTTCGCGCACCATATATGATCAAGATTTAGGGGCTTGAGCACCTCACAGCCTCGAAGCAACCGGAAGTACTTGGAGGACTACTCGACATACCTGAAGGAAGGACTAGAAGCAACCAGAAGGATAAGCTGACTACTTGAAGTATTCAAAGACGCCCAGCCAAGTACTCAACGCTTGTAGGACTCGGCTACGAAGAGCTCGGGGGCTTGACAAACCCAGGACAGTGGGAGTGCTTATAGGCATAGAATGTTCTAGAGTAAGGGATAGCTCATGTGTGTACCTTATCTCTCTTGTAACTACCCGAATAGGCGTAGAACTAGCTGCAGTACAAAGGAAACTACACGATTGTGTTGTAGTAGGAATCCAACTGTACTCGGCTAGGACTTCCCATGTAACCCTGTCCCCCTGGATATATAAGGGCAGGCAGGGACTCCCTCCAAACTATCATCAACACCTAAGGCAATACAAACAACCACATAGGACGTCGGGTATTACGCAACTCGCGGCCCGAACCTGTCTAAGTCTTTGTGTTCCTTGTACCATCGAGTTCCAGAGTAGTCGATCCCTACCTACAAATCTTACTGCTAAGGGTATCCCTTAGCAGGCTTGGTGGTAAACACCGACAGATACTACTAAATTTTGTCCTTCTGGGGTAACTCGATGGGGTTCATCCTAACCGATCAATCTTAGTAGTTACTCCAGTCTACATGATAGACACCCTACTTGCTAGCTCAAGTAGGTATTGGATATTTTAAGATGGTTTCGTCTTGGGTAACTCAACGGGGTTCATCCTAACAGATCTATCTTAGAAATTACTCTAGTCCTTGGTTAGGACACCCTACTCGCTCGCTCGAGTAGTTTATGGATATCTTTACAAAGTTTTTCTATCTGGGTAATCCGACGGGATTCATCTTAATTGATCAACTATAAAGTTACTCCATGCAAGCATTCTACTTGATAATTCGAGTAGTTCATATTTATCCTACAGTATCATATCATGCTTCTGAAGACACGCCATCAGGATAAAAACAATACATGCAACAAGATCTTACAGAAGATAGCAAGAGCTATTACAAGCAAATCATTCTGCCAAGTTCTTCAAAATCTCCTCAGCAATTACCTCTGACTCTTTACAATAGCTCTGGAATTTCTCATCAGAACAATCAGGAGCTATTCCTTTAGCTATGGGAGCTAAATTATGCCGAGGCCTGTAAGACTTAACAATTCCAATCATATGGGTCAGATAATTCATGGAGGTGGCCGTCATGACGTCGAAGAATTTCTTGGGAGCCTCTTCTAGACGCTCTGCTAAAGACTTACTACTCGACGACCTCTCGTCAGAATCTACCATATCTACAATAACATGAGCTGCTGCTTGTTGACGCTCACTAACGATCATTTCTAGGCGTCAACTTGATCAGAAAATCATGAGAGTTTGCATTTCTTACATGCACTTATATTCAATAAAGTCCCTAAACAACACTTTACCTTCTGGAATATGCAAGTTGTGTTTTTGAGCTAATATGCAGGTTGCAAGCACACTTTGGCCCAGCAGAAAATCACAGAAAATATCAGAGTACCGATTCAGGCTCAAATGGACCAAGTGTAGCCCAAGGACCGAAGCAAAACAAGTCAAGATAGGCCAACACCAGCGTGGATCAGACAAGGAGGCCCAAACAAGCCCAACCCCCAGTAGTTGGGGCGGTAGGCGGCCAGGGCTGGCCGGCCGACCTATAGGTCGGCCGGCCAGGCCCATGAGGCCCTCCGCCTCAACTTTGCCACGTGGCGCCTCCCTGTTGCTCATTTAGGTCGGTTTGGGGTGCTGCGGCCGGTGGCTCCCTCCTATAAATACAAGGGAGGGGTAGAGAATAGAACACACACGCACACACCTGACTTCACTCACCTCTCAAGTTCCTTCTTGCATAGTCTTTAAGCTTAGTGGAGTTTAGGAGAAGACTAGGAGTCATCGAGTCGCCGGTGTTGCTCGAGAGTCTGGTATGGGTTCATCTCTAGCTCTCTCTTGTAATATTCGGTTGTTTGTAATAGAATTAGTGTAACACCCTGTTTATAAAAGGACATAAACCGAGCAATCATATACGTGCCAGGATCAAGTCACACGTATATACAATAGAATGAACAATATATCACAACACATATCACGTAAAAGATATAATAAAGCGAGTATGAATGTTATTTATTACATTAATGACAAAATGTCTGATACAGAGTATGCAGAAGCATAAAGCATATACGATAACTCTCGTTGGAAGCTGAGCAGGGCGCCACAGGGACGTTGACTGGGAGACGAAACACCTAGAAGTCCTCGTACTCCTGGTAGCTCCGGGTGAACTCTCTCGCGTCGGCAGGAACTGAGCAGCAGTAGAGTATCCCCAAAAAGGACAAGAGGAAAAGGAGTAGAGAAGGCAAGAGTGAGTACACTTGTACTCAACAAGTATAACACAAACTATGAGGCTCTAAGGTTGGCTAACATAACTGCATTAGCTTTTAATCTTGGCAAAATTTTATTAAAGCTATTTACTACAAGTTGATGAATTACCATAAACCCAGTTACATAGTAATTAATCAAAATTAATCATGATACTACTGAGAACCATACCAAACCAAGCCACCCGGGGAAACCCTCCTAACCAAAGGAAGATAACCCCACTAATCAAAAGAAGGATCTGGGCCGCTCATGACCGTGAGCATGGCTAGTATACCAGTTTTACACTCTGCAGAGGTTGCACATCTTTACCCACAAGTCGTGAGCTACGCTAGTTGTTCATCACACTTCCTTAGGTGAGATGACTAGCAAACTCACTACGAGGCCGTTACAAAGGACCACGTTGGTAAGGTGTAACCACTAAGGATTCAGGCAATGCAACGATGGTGCCCACCTCGAGCGGGTACAAGATAACACAGACCAGCCTCGTAGCATAGGGACCATTGAAGCTCGACCCCCCGCTTGCCCCGTCGGTAAGTTACCCCCGAACCAAAATGATCTAATTAGTAAGCCAAGACCGTCCCATTCTAGTTTTGTGGTAGCGCTGTTGTCCCAGGTTGTCGCTCTATGAACCGGTCTTTATGGAGAGTGGTCAACCCAGCACTAAGCACCATGCTGGCCCCCTAAACCATGTTTCTAACAAAAACCAATTTTTTAACGAGGTGTGAGCCCCTCAAACGGGCCACTCCCAGAATTAAGTTGCATATACCATTAATCAAATTAATTAAAAAGGAATATTATGTGTGAGAGCGCAACAACCTAGCATAACTAACCAAAATGCAACCCAAGGGATATATAAGATAATAAAGTGGCTAGGAAAATCCTTATAGGCATACAGTATTAAAATGCAGTATGAAAGTGTATTTAAAAGTGATAGGTGGTGTTCATGTTATACTTGCCTTCCTCAAAGTTCTCCTGCTGCTCAAACTGCTCTGAAGATGGCTCCTAGTACTGGTACTGGGGCTCCTCAGATAGATCAATGTCTACTCACGAACACAAGGCCAAAAACAATACACAACATAAACATACATGCAAACAATAGCATATACTAAGAAACAGTACAACAATACATGAAAACAGCAAACAAAACTATGCTAGAACTATTCTGCGTGTTATAACGATCGCGTGGACATAAAGAACGCCTAAAACGGAGCTAGAACGTGAAAACTAGGCCTAAAACAAGATCCAGGGACCTAACTGCGAGAAAAACTGAGCTACAGGGGGTTCTGGCCAAAAACCGAGGGCCTAAACATAATTAAACATTAAATCTGGGGTCTAACGCGCAAAAGGACAGGGCTGGACGGCGGGTTCGAATCTAGGAAAACTCAGGGGCCTAACTGCTAAAAACTGGGCCTCAGGGTAATTATTTTTACACTAGCCAGGACCGCGGGTTGAATCAGGGAAAGACAGGGGCTCTTTAACAAAATTTCCAGGCCGAACCGGTATGCGCGGATTAGGGCCGTCGGATCTTGATCTAACGGTTTGGAGCGAAGCGGTACGCCGATCTAATCCAGGCCGCTGATTCCGGATCTGGCGGCCAAGAACGGTTCATGCTCTGCTCCGTAGCTGCGCTTCACCGGGGTAGGCCAATCTCGGCCTTCCCGGGGTCAAATCGATGGGGCATTGGGTCAGGGATGATTAGAGCGTCGTGCATAACCCTCTTAGGCCAAAAGCGAGGCGTGGCGAGGTCCTTAGCGCCGGGCGCGATGGCGGGGGCGGAACTGCACGGTGGCGCATCACCGGCGCGCGTGTTCGTGTGGTTCTAGGCCTGGCTTAGGGGTGCAAAGCGTGCACAAGGGCTCTGTGCAGCACGGGCGAGCCCGTGCGTGACTCGTGCGGGGCTGTGCGGGGTTGCAGAAGGCTCGCCATGCCGAGTTCACGGTGCGGCGGCGACGCTGCGCTGGCGTGCCGGTGTTCTGGTGCCTGGGGTGCTCTACCAACCCTAATAGCTAGCGCAAAAGGCAGCGGAGGCCGAGGGATTGCTCACCGAGGGTCGGGATCGGGTGGTGCGGCAGTGCACGGAGGCCGACGTCGATGGCGAGCAGCGACGCAGGAATGGAGCTCGTGGACGGGGCACTGCCGGGGTACTCCGGGCCTCGGATCTCCTCGAGTTGAAGCGGGGTGTTGCTGCGGAGGCGTACAAGTGGTCAGGGCGAGCTACGGGCCTCCGGCAGTGAGAAATTGTGGTGGTGGATAGGGTTTACCTGAATCAGGCTCCGGTGGAAATTCTGGCGATGTAGTCCATGAACCGGAGCGTGGCCGTCTTAGGAAGTCTCCTGGGGCCAAGATGGAGCTGCTGCGGCGGTCGGTAGGGCCTGGGGTGCGGTGGTGTGGCCGGTGCACGGCGGCGCAGGGAGGTATGTGCGGTGGAGCTGAGCGAACGCGGCGGAGTTAGGGTTTGGGCGGCGCTGGGCTGGGTGATGGGGCGCAGGGGGCCACAGAGGTGCGATTTAAGGAAGGGGCCGGGGTCCTGGGTGTCCGTGCCATTGGGCACGCGGGCGAGCGTCACGGCGGAAATCTTGGCTCTGTTAGCTCGCCGGGGAAGAAAGATAGGAGGGGGATGACAGGTGGGCCAACATGGTCAGCGAGCGAAAGGGCGACGCGCGCTGCGTGCAACGTGAATGGCTGACGCGCGGGCCAGGTTTGGCGGCGGGACGGGGGAGGGAAAGCGGACAACGCGCGTGTGGCGTGCGGGTGGAGCGGGCCGAGCGGGGGTGTCCTGGGCCGAGAGAGAAGGAGGGCGCTGCTGGACCGCGCTGGCTGCTGAGCTGGGCGAGAACCGGCCGAGGAGAGAGGGAGCCTAGCCGCGCGAGCGCTGGGCTGGGCACGAGAAAAAGGGAAAGGGGTCCGCGGCTGAACTCGGGCTGCTGGGCTGATTTGCTGGGTTTAGGTCCTTTTGGGTTTCTATTTTTCTCCTCCCCTTTTCTATTTCTAACCACACTCAAACTATTCAAATTTGAATTCAACCCTAACACTCAACCAAATAAAATAATGCACCAGCATAAATGCAACAAACATTTTTAAGCTTAGACAAATTTTAATTACTTGTGAGAGAAAATTAGATTAAATGCAAGACTAAACATAATAAACCTTAGAAAATTAAACAAAGCCAATTAAATTTATTAATAAATGCTGGAATTTAAATTAGGGTGTTACAAACCCTACCCTCTTATAGGAATCTCGTCCCCGAGATTCAGCTGGACTAGCTAGCAAAGAGATCTGGATATGTCTTCCTCAGCTCATCTTCTCGCTCCCATGTAGCCTCAGCTTCACTGTGATGACTCCACTGAACTCTGCACATCTTGATGCGCTTGTTCCGTGTAACCCTCTCTGAGGTCTCCAGAATCTTCACCGGATGCTCAATATAGGTTAGATCTTCCTGCACATCCAACCCATCCAGTGGTGCCTGCTCCTCAGGTACTCGCAGACACTTCTTCCACTGAGAAATATGGAAGACATCATGCACTCCAGGGAGACTAGTAGGCAACTCCAGGCGATAAGCAACTTCGCCTTTCCTCTCTAGCACCTTGAATGGACCAATATACCGAGGTGCTAGCTTCCCCTTCACATTAAACCTGCGGATTCCTCTCATCGGGGACACCTTCAGATATGCATAATCATCAACGCTGAAGGTCAGGTCCCTCCGTTTGCCATCTGCATAGCTCTTTTGCCTACTCTGTGCAATCCTCAGATTCTCCCGCACAGCCTGTACCATCTGCTCTGCATCTTCTATAATGTCAGGGCCAAAGAGCTGCTTCTCACCAATCTGATCCCAATAGAGAGGAGTCCTGCACCTTCTGCCATACAATGCCTCAAAGGGGGACTTCTTCAGACAGGCCTGGTAGCTGTTGATGTAGGAGAACTCAGGATATGACAGGCACTTATCCCAACTAGTACCATATTGAATAGCACAAGCTCTCAGCATATCCTCCAACACTTGGTTGGTTCTCTCTGTCTGCCCATCTGTCTGAGGATGATAGGCGGTACTGAAGCGCAGCTTCGTATCCAACGAATCATGGAGCTACTCCCAGAACCGTGAAGTGAACTGAGATCCTCTGTCAGATATGATCTTCTTGGGCACACCATGCAAACAGACAATCCGGGAGATATACAACTCTGCAAGTTTGGCACCGGAGTAAGTAGTGTTCACCGGAATGAAGTGAGCAACCTTCGTCAAACAGTCCACTACTACCCATATAGAGTTGTATCCCTGCTGAGTACGAGGTAATCCCACTATGAAATCCATCGTGATCTCCTCCCATTTCCACTCAGGAATCTTCAACGGCTGCAACAAACCGACTGGCCTCTGATGCTCTGCCTTCACACGCTAACATGTGTCACAGATGGCCATATACTCGGTGACTGAACGCTTCATCCCGAGCCACCAGAAATGCTCCTTAAGATCATAGTACATCTTGGTACTGCCAGGATGAATAGAGTAAGTTGTATCATGAGCCTCACTCAGAATCAACTTCCGGAGATCCTTCACATCTGACACACAGATCCGGTTCTTGTACCACAAGGTACCCTGATCATCCTCTCTGAAATGAGGAGCCTTGCCTTTCTTGAGCAATTCACGGATCTCCTGCAGCTTCTCATCTTCCTTCTGATGCTGCTGGATCTCTGCCTCTAGAGTGGGCACTGCCTCGAATGCTGTACTCGAAGTATGATGCAAGAAACCCAGACTCAACTGCTCAAACTCCTCGCATAACTCTGGAGGCATCTGGAAAGCAACGGCCATGTTGACATAGCTTCTCCTGCTCAGAGCATCTGACACAACATTGGTCTTACCCGGATGATAGTGAATCTCCAGGTCATAGTCCTTGACCAGCTCTAACCATCTCCTCTGCCGCATGTTCAGCTCATTCTGCGTGAAAATATACTTGAGGCTCTTATGATCAGTGTAGATATCACACTGCTGCCCATACAAGTAATGCCTCCAAATCTTCAGAGCATGCACAACTGTGGCTAACTCAAGATCATGAGTGGGATAGTTCAACTCATGTCGACGTAACTACCGTGAAGCATAAGCAATCACTCTGCCTTCCTGCATCAGAACACAACCAAGACCATCCTTCGAAGCATCACAATACACCGTGAACCTCTTGCTCTGGTCTGGTAGAGTAAGGACTGGCGCCGTAGTCAACCTCTTCTTCAGCTCATCAAATGCCATCTGGCGCTCATCAGTCCATATGAATGCTGCATTCTTCTCTAGCAAAGAAGTCAAGGGCTTCGCGATCTTGGAGAAATTCTCAATGAACCTCCGATAATATCCTTCTAAGCCCAAGAATGACTGGACTTCCTTCACCGTCTGCGGTGTCTCCTACTCGAGCACATCCTTCACCTTGCTCGGATCAACTGCAATGCCTCCCTTGGAGATGATATGACCGAGGAATGGAACCTCATCAATCCAAAACTCGCACTTGCTGAACTTAGCATACAGTTGATGCTCCCTCAATCTTTGCAACACGAGCCTTTGATGAACTTCATGCTCTGCCTCTGTCTTGGACAAGATCATAATATCATCAATGAAGATCACCACGAAGACATCCAGATAATCCATGAAAACCATGTTCATCAAGTGCATGAAGAAAGCCGGGGCATTAGTCAAGCCGAAAGACATGACTGTGTACTCATACAGCCCGTACTTGCAGGTGAATGCCGTCTTCGGAATATCCTCAGGACGGATCCTCAGCTGAAAATAGCCCGAACGCAGATCAATCTTCGAGAATACACGAGCACCTCGAAGCAGATCAAAGAGATCCTCAATATGGGGCAGTGGATGCTTGTTCTTGATGGTAACTACGTTCAGCTCCCGATAATCGACACACATTCGCTTCGAGCCATCTTTCTTATCTACTAGCAACAATGGAAAAGCCCAAGGAGAGAAGCTGCGACGGATATAGCCCTTGGCTAGCAACTCATCAATAGTCTTCTTGACTTCCTCATGCTCTATAGGTGCCATGCGGTAGGGCCGCTTTGCAATAGGAGCTGTGCCAGACAAGAGATCAATAGAAAACTCAATGTCGCATTCAGGCGGCATACCTGGCAAATCATCCGGGAAGACATCCGGGAATTCAGACACCACGCGAATACCATCCGTGGTTCTAGCCTCCATCTGATGAAGAAATCCCGAGGGCTCTGAAGCACTGACTGTCACCTCTTGGCCATCAGATGCTGACAAGTGAACTGCCTGATGAGCACAATCAATTCTGACTCCCCACTTGGCAAGAGTATCCATTCCCAGAATCACATCGATACCCTTGGTATCTAGCACCCTCAGATCAGCACTGAACATTGCCCCGCTTATGGCTATACTGACTCGGGGGCAAACAATATGGGAGTATCTAGCACCCACAGATCAGCACTGAACATTGCCCCCCTTGTGGCTATACTGACTCGGGGGCAAACAATATGGGATCTCAACTCCCCTCCCGATGAAGAGACTAGCAGACACTTCCTTAATGCAGTGGTAAAGAAACTATGCTCCTCAACATATGACTTGGTGATGAATGAATGAGTAGCACCAGTATCGAAAAGCACTGTACCTAGATGGGAGTTGACCATGAACGTACCAATAACCATGTTAGGAGCCTCGGCCGCTGACTTGGCCATCACGTGGTTCACTCTGCCCTGTGCTGGCGTCTTGGGCTGGGCTGGGCGCCCCTGCTGTCCTGCCTGCGCCTTCCGGGGGCAAGAGTTGGCGTAGTGCTCCGGCTGGCCGCAGTGATAGAACGCATGAGGAGGTGCTGGAGCCTGCTGTCTGGTAGGAGGAGCTTCCTGCCGTGGAGCCTGCGGTGCTGGCGGAGCTGGTGGAGTGGCACGAGCCGGAGGTGCCGGTAACCTCGGACCCTGACCTGCCTGCTGCTGCTGTCGAGGCGGGTACTGCTGCGGCCTCTGCTGGTACTGCTGGGGAGACCGGTACTGCTGCTGCTGGTACTGCTGGGGCGGCTGGAGGCGAAGACGGGTGTTGCTGCCGGAAGCAACGGGAATGATCTTCCTCTTCTTGTCCTCCATCTCTAGGTGCTTGCGCTCCGTGTTGAGAGCGCTGTCAACCAGATGGTTGAAGTCGTCGAAGCGGAGGTTGAGCAGCGCGTACTGGATGTAGTCCTCCAGTCCCTCCATGAAGTGCTCCTGCTTGTCGCGGTCATCCGCGACCTCGGCATGGGCGTAGCGAGCGAGCTGAAGGAAACGATCATGATACTCCGTGACCGTCATAGTTCCCTGAAGTGAGAAGGACAGATGTATGACGAAGGATTAGCTCATGCTTCAGAAAGATAGAACAAGGGGGATACTAGCTCAAAAGGAAATGCTGAAAGATTATATCTGAGTTTACCAGCTTAAGTGCAAGGAACTCCCTCTTCTTCGTCTTCATAACGCCCGCGGGGACGTTGTGGCTGCGGAACCACTCCCGGAACTGGATCCAGGTGAAAGCCTCGTGGTGATGAACTGGGTGGGACTCCCACCAGTCCAAAGCTGCCCCTCGCAGCTGTCCTGCTGCGTACAAGACTCACTCCCGATCATCGCGCTGGGCGATGTCCAGCTGACGCTCCACTGCACGGAGCCAGTCGTCCGCTTGGAGTGGGTCAAACGTGTGGAAAAACGTCGGCGGGTGACCCCTTAGAAACTCCGCACGCCTGTCACGGGTCTGCGGCAGTGGAGGAGGCGGAGGCTGAGTGTTAGCCTGCTGAAGTGCCTGAACAGTGTTGTTCAGGGTAGCCATCATCTGCATCTGGAGCTGGAAGTACTGTTCCGGTGTCAGAGGCGGAGGCATCAGGATCCTAGTACCCTGGTTGTTCTGCCCCTGGTTGTTCTGCCCCTGCTGGTCAGAACCACGCCTGGTGTTCACCATCTAATTTTGGACAAAAGATTTCATGAGTAAGGATATTGCAGAAATAAATTCAGATGGATACGATATTTTTCTGCAAGAAAGACATAGACATGATAAAGTAGACAGGATAGAGTGGACGGTTTTACCCTCAACGATCTAACTCGTTTTATTAATTAATTAACTTTAACTTAAAACTGATTTTAATTAAACAAATTTAACTACTAAACTATGCAATCAACCAGAAATCCAAATCAAACATGTAGCATAATAACAAGCATACAATTTCACAACTTAGCCGAGTTTAACACAAGACTCGACTAACACAACGCGTCGTGGAACGTTCTATCATGCAAAGGTCAGGGAATCCTATACTGAAAAGGGTCTGTGAGATACTTCAGGGACAAAGTTACGGAAACTAATTCTATAGACAGAAATCAAGGTAAGACGAGTAAAAATCTCGGAAGTTCAAGGATCAAAATAGCAAAATAGTTTCAGCAGACAAGGATTAGAGAGAAGAAGACCTAAAACTCGACCAGTTCTATCTAGGCTTTCATCCTACAGTCGATATAGCTCTAATACCACTCTGTAACACCCGGTTTATAAAAGGACATAAACCGAGCAATCATATACGTGCCAGGATCAAGTCACACGTATATACAACAGAATGAACAATATATCACAGAACATATCACGTAAAAGATATAATAAAGCGAGTATGAATGTTATTTATTACATTAATGACAAAATTTCTAATACAGAGTATGCGGAAGCGTAAAGCATATACGATAACTCTCGTCGGAAGTTGAGCAGGGCGCCACAGGGATGTCGACTGAGAGACGAAACGCCTAGAAGTCCTCATACTCCTGGTAGCTCCGGGTGAACACTCTCGCGTCGGCAGGAACTGAGCAGCAGTAGAGTATCCCCAAAAAGGACAAGAGGAAAAAGAGTAGGGAAGGCAAGAGTGAGTACACTTGTACTCAACAAGTATAACACAAACTATGAGGCTCTAAGGCTGGCTGACATAACTGCATTACCTTTTAATCTTGGCAAAATTTTATTAAAGCTATTTACTACAAGTTGATGAATTACCATAAACCCAGTTACATAGTAATTAATCAAAATTAATCATGATACTACTGAGAACCATACCAAACCAAGCCACCCGGGGAAACCCTCCTAACCAAAGGAAGTTAACCCCACTAATCAAAAGGAGGATCTGGGCCGCTCATGACCGTGAGCACGGCTAGTATACCAGTTTTACACTCTGCAGAGGTTGCACATCTTTACCCACAAGTCGTGAGCTACGCTAGTTGTTCATCACACTTCCTTAGGTGAGATGACTAGCAAACTCACTACGAGGCCGTTACAAAGGACCACGTTGGTAAGGTGTAACCACTAAGGATTCAGGCAATGCAACGATGGTGCCCACCTCGAGCGGGTACAAGATAACACAGACCAGCCTCGTAGCGTAGGGACCATTGAAGCTCGACCCCCCGCTTGCCCCGTCGGTAAGTTACCCCCGAACCAAAATGATCTAATTAGTAAGCCAAGACCATCCCATTCTAGTCTTGTGGTAGCGTTGTTGTCCCAGGTTGTCGCTCTATGAACCGGTCTTTATGGAGAGTGGTCAACCCAGCACTAAGCACCGTGCTGGCCCCCTAAACCATGTTTCTAACAAAAACCAATTTTTTAACGAGGCGTGAGCCCCTCAAACGGGCCACTCCCAGAATTAAGTTGCATATACCATTAATCAAATTAATTAAAAAGGAATATTATGTGTGAGAGCGCAACAACCTAGCATAACTAACCAAAATGCAACCCAAGGGATATATAAGATAATAAAGTGGCTAGGAAAATCCTTATAGGCATACAGTACTAAAATGCAGTATGAAAGTGTATTTAAAAGTAATAGGTGGTGTTCATGTTATACTTGCCTTCCTCAAAGTTCTCCTGCTGCTCAAACTGCTCTGAAGATGGCTCCTAGTACTGGTACTGGGGCTCCTCAGATAGATCAATATCTACTCACGAACACAAGGCCAAAAACAATACACAACATAAACATACATGCAAACAATAGCATATACTAAGAAACAGTACAACAATACATGAAAACAGCAAACAAAACTATGCTAGAACTATTCTACACATTATAACGATCACGTGGACATAAAGAACACCTAAAACGGAGCTAGAACGTGAAAACTAGGCCAAAATCAAGATCCAGGGACCTAACTGCGAGAAAAACTAAGCTACAGGGGATTCTGGGCAAAAACCGAGGGCCTAAATGTAATTAAACATTAAATCTGGGGTCTAACGCGCAAAAGGACAGGGCTGGATGGCGGGTTCGAATCTGGGAAAACTCAGGGGCCTAACTGCTAAAAACTGGGCCTCAGGGTAATTATTTTTACACTAGCCAGGACCGCGGGTTGAATCAGGGAGAAGCCAGGGGCTCTTTAACAAAATTATCAGGCCGAACCGGTACGCGCGGATTAGGGCCGTCGGATCTTGATCTAACGGTTTGGAGCGAAGCGGTACGCCGATCTAATCCAGGCCGCTGATTCCGGATCTGGCGGCCAAGAACGGTTGGGTGCGCGGGGCGGCGGCGCGAGTCGCCGGAGCTCTACCCCGCGGCGGCGCTTCACCGGGGTAGGCCAATCTCGGCCTTCCCGGGGTCAAATCGATGGGGCATTGGGTCAGGGATGATCAAAGCATCGTGCGTAACCCTCCTGGGCCAAAAGCGAGGTGTGGCGAGGTCCTGAGTGCCGGGTGCGATGGCGGGGGCGGAACTTCACGGTGGCGCATCACCGGCGCGTGTTCGCGTGGTTCTGGGCCTGGCTTAGGGGTGCAAAGCGTGCGCAAGGGCTCTGTGCAGCACGGGCGAGCCTGTGCGTGACTCGTGCGGAGCTGTGAGGGGTTGCAGAAGGCTCGCCATGCTGAGTTCACGGTGCAGCGGCGACGCTGCGCCGGCGTGCCAGTGTTCTGGTGCCTGGGGTGCTCTACCAACCCTAATAGCTAGCGCAAAAGGCAGCGGAGGCCGAGGGATTGCTCACCGAGGGTCGGGATCGGGCGGTGCGGTGGTGCAGGGAGGCCGACGTCGATGGCGAGCAGCGGCGCAGGAACAGAGCTCGTGGATGGGGCACTGCCGGGGTACTCCGGCCTCGGTTCTCCTCGAGTTGAAGCGGGGTGTTGCTGCGGAGGCGTACAAGTGGTCAGGGCGAGCTAAGGGCCACCGGCGGTGAGTAATCGCGGCAGCAGACAGGTTTTACCTGAATCATCTCCTGTGGAAATTCCGGCGATGTAGTCCATGAACCGGAGGGTGGCCGGCTTAGGATGTCTCCTGGGGCCGAGGCGGAGCTGCTGCGGCGATCGGTAGGGCCTGGGGTGCAGTGGCGTGGACGGTGCACGGCGGCGCAGGGAGGTCTGCGCGGCGGAGCTGAGCGAGCGCGGCAGAGTTAGGGTTTGGGCGGTGCTGGGCTGGGTGATGGGGCGCAGGGGGCCACGGAGGTGCGATTTAAGGAAGGGGCCGGGGTCCTGGGCGTCCGTGCCATTGGGCACGCGGGCGGGCGAGCGGAAATCTCGGCTCTGTTAGCTCGCGGGGAAGAAAGATAGGAGGGGGATGACAGGTGGGCCAACATGGTCAGCGAGCGAAAGGGCGACGCGCGCTGCGTGCAGCGTGAATTACTGATGCGCGGGCCAGGTTTGGCAGCAGGACGAGGGAGGGAAAGCAGACAACGCGCGTGTGGCGTGCGGGTGGAGCGGGCCGAGCGGGATTGTCCTGGGCCGGGAGAAAAAGATGACACTGCTGGGCCGTGCTGGCTGCTGAGCTGGGCGAGAACGGGCCGAGGAGAGAGGGAGCCGGGCCTCGCGAGCGCTGGGCTGGGCCCGAGAAAAAGGGAAAGGGGTCCGCGGCTGAACTCGGGCTGCTGGGCTGATTTGCTGGGTTTAGGTCCGGTTGGATTTCTATTTTTCTCCTCCCCTTTTCTATTTCTAACCACACTCAAACTATTTGAATTCAAATTCAAATTTGAATTCAACCCTAACACTCAACCAAATAAAATAATGCACCAGCATGAATGCAACAAACATTTTTAAGCTTAGACAAATTTTAATTACTTGTGAGAGAAAATTAGATTAAATGCAAGACTAAACATAATAAACCTTAGAAAATTAAACAAAGTCAATTAAATTTATTAATAAATGCTGGAATTTAAATTAGGGTGTTACAATTAGACTATGGTTACCGATATCTGCTTGAAGTATGTTATGAGTTATCGGATATATGCTTCTTGATATAGTTACGTTATCATTCTATGCTTGCATTGTATGATCGCCCTGTGCTGGAGATGGTTAGTCTTTTGTTCTTAGAACTCTATCAACTGCTCCAGTATTCGTATGATTGCTCTAGTGTGATGTCTGTCCATCCGGAGGGTGGGGGCTCCGCGCGGGACACTAGAGTATCCCTTACTAGTGTAGACATGGTGTCTAGATTAGCTAAGTGTTGCTGGATGTCAACTATACCCACGGTTTGTAGAGGTAGCCGGCAGGTGGTGACAGCCCTGTCCGAGCCTTTTAGTAATCCTCCATGTTCGGTATGGGGGGTAGGAGGTACATAAAGTCGCCGGGGTGTACGGGTTCCTCTCGTCGCTTCGATAGCGATCTCCTTGTTGTGTAGTGTAATCTCTGACGAGCTAACCAATGAGAAAGTGTAGATATAGCTAGCCTAGCACAGCTGACTCGAGCTCTGACTTTTACCTTGCTCCCGGCCTAAAGCATCTTTTATCTTCCTTTTATTTATTTATCCGAGAGGGTAATTTGTGTGTGTCACACTACCTCCTACCATGTTATTATCTTACCCTTGTTTATGCATGAGAATATCCAATCTAGATAGAGTTTACCCACTAATTTATATATTATCTCACTCACCGCCTTCCCTGCGGAAATATAAATGACACCCCGGTATACTCCTGGGTAAAATGCTACAGCGGTATTCCGTGCGCTTGCGGATTCATTCGTGGTCATGAAATACTGCCACCCCAAATTGGCGTCTGCGGGCGTCATCGCTGGTGACGTTGGTAGGCGCCAACAAGCATTTTTGGCACCGTTGCCGGGGAAGGCACAGAGTGAAATATATAGAGAAAAGTTGTGAACAAAATTGAAATTGGTATTCGCTTGCTAAATAGGCTAACTTGGCTTTGTTTTCTTGTCTTTATTGATATGAAAACAGGGTAGTGTATGACCGGTTTCGATCTGCCACAAAACTTTCATTCCGATCCAGAGTCACTTTGGAGAAGAGTTCGACCTCGTATCGTACCTCCTCAGATCTCACTCTCGGCAGTCGATCCAGTCATCGCATCATCGTCAGCTCCTAGAGCTATGGCCCAGAAGACACTCTGTGATTACTCTGCTCCATCTGCTAATCAGGTTCCTACCGGGCCCAAGGTCAACACTGGAGGAGAAAATCTCGAGATCAATATGGGTCTCATTACGATGGTGCAGGCCAGCCCATTTTGTGGCAAGGCCAATGAGGATGCCAACGCTCATCTCCAGCAGTTCTTGGAGCTCTGCAGTACTTTTGTTATCAAGGGTGTATCGCAAGGTGCAATCCGGCTCCATATATTTCCGTTCTCTCTCTTGGGGAGAGCGAAGCAATGGTTTTATGCTAACAAGGTTGTTGTGGATACTTGGGACAAATGTGCCAAGGCATTCCTCTCGATGTTCTTCCCGATGAGCAAAACCAATGCTCTTCGTGGTCGGATTTCGAAATTCCAGCAGGCATTAAATGAGTCAATTTCGGAAGCTTGGGAGAGGCTTCAGGAGTACATTCTAGCGTGTTTGCACCATGGAATGGATAATTGGCTCATTCTATAGAACTTCTACAATGGGTTGACACAGTCATCCCGTGATCATGTGGATGCCGCTGCAGGTGGAGCTTTCTTCTCACTAACCATTGAAAGAGCTACATCATTGATCGAGAAGATGGTTTCCAACCAAGGTTGGAGCGATGATCTCCTCCAACCGCGCCAGCGTGGCATGCACTCTGTTAAGGAGGCCGACATGCTCGCTATGAAGATTGATCTCCTCCTCAAGAAATTTGAGCATTATTCCCAAGATAAGGCTCAATTGCAAACACTTCAAGCCTTGGAGACTCGCATGACGTGCGAGGTCTGCGGGAATGTTGGACATTCGGGCGATAATTACCCAGAAACCCAAGAATAAGCTCTATTCCTCAATGGCACCAATGGGTTTCGTCCACAAGGAGGTCAGGGGTGGAATCAACCATGCCCATACTACCAAGGAGGTAATGGTAATTCGAATTCTTTCGGTCCTAACCAGCCTACCTTGAGAGATCTTGTCTACAGCCAAGCGAAGATCAATGAGTCCCTTCAGAAAAAGTTGACCGCTATAGACAAATCTATGGAGACTATCCATGCCAAGATGGATGGATTCTCCACTGCCATCAAGAACCAGTTGAGTTTCAACAAGATGATTGAGACTCAACTAGCTCAAGTGGCTGCTACCATGCCCCCTGATTTGGAGAACGTTAAGGCGATAACCACACGAGGAGGTAAAACTACACAAGACCCGCCTTATCCTAACCATATTAACAGGAAAAAGCAAGCCCGGTGGCAGAAGAACCACCTCGGGAGGAGGAACCCGAGAAGGTTCACGAAGGGAAGATGGCTCCGCATGAATTCTATGACACTCAATTATTGCTGTTCCCTATGAGGGCAAAGAAGTCAAGTACAGACGAGCAGTTCAGCCGCTTTGTTGAGATAATACAACAAGTGAACATCAATGTACCCTTGATGGATGCGATGAAGGTTCCGACCTATGCTCGCTATATCAAGGACATAATCAACAACAAGCGACCGCTGCCAACTACCGAAGTAATCAAGCCCACTGAGGCATGCAGTGCAGCTATACTTCAACAATTGCCCGAGAAGAAAAAGGATCCAGGATTCCCCACTATCAGATGTTCAATAGCGACACAGAACTTCGACAAAGCCTTATGTGATTTGGGGGCCAGTGTTAGTGTGATGCCGAAGGTGGTATTTGACCAACTCAACTATACAGAGTTGACACCAACACCAATGTAATTGCAATTGGCTGATTCTTCAGTTCGGCACCCAGAAGGAATCGCTGAGGATGTCCCAGTGAGAGTTCGGGATTGTTTCGACCCAGTCGACTTTGTGGTACTTGATATGGATAATCAGAAAGAGACTACTCTCATTCTAGGACGGCCATTCCTCAATACAGCAGATGCACATATTGATGTTGGGGCTGGAGAAATCCGACTCCATATCAATGATAAAGAGGAGAAATTTGACTTCTGACCCAAGAGAGAGCAATGCTTGATGATCCGAGTCAAATTTGGGCCAAACCCTCAGAAAATCAAAGAAGTCGAAGTCACACCCTCTCAGAAAGATAGTCTTATACCTTTTATGAAGACACTTATGAAAGAAGATCCAATGAGCACAAAAAGGTCTAAGAAGGGTAAACCAAGGGCTACTACGCTCGAGGATCCTGTTCCTGCGCCGCCTACGCCACCAAAGAAGACCAATAAGGTGTGGCGCAAGAAGAACAAGACATCATCGACTGCTACTACTTCTCCAGGTACGGACGAAACGACATCAACCTAATCAGGTATGGAGAAAGGTCCTGCTTTTCGACCCTAACCAAGAGCTAGCTTGGGAGAGGTTCCCTCCCTTAAGTCAACGGTATCCCTTTATTTGCTTTCAATAAAATTTGATAAAAAAAACTTTCAAAAACAAAATAAAAATTTACTGCTTTATTTCGATTTTTCATGATGCGCGGTAAGAATGTTTTAACTCCTTGTGATAAGTTGAAAGGATGAGTTTTGCTTTGCTCTATCATGTCTGTTGTGCCTAGTTTGAAAATAAGAGTTCTATTGAGTTTAAATCTGCTGGTTATGCAAATATCTTGTCAATGAACCTAAAAGTTCCGTGGGTTGCATATGCTTGATTCAAGTCTAAGTTGTTGCGAGTTCAGATATGGTAAATAAGGTTGTGTAAGCTTGTTCTAGTGATGCTTGAAGTCTGGAGTTGTTTTCAAAAAAAAATTCTAAAAGAAGCAAGTCCCCCAGCGATATGCAATGTCCTACCAAAGCCATATGTCATATTCCATGAAAAACCCTTTACACATATGCTACTTGATATTCTGTTGAGTTTTGTCAAATTGTGTGACCCTAGTGAGATGCTTTTCATGCTTTCTCGATCATAAGCACGTACACATCCCATCCAATTGCTACAATCCTACACTGGGAATTGGCACCACCACCCATTCATTCCACATAATAAATGCTCCATGTCTTGGTGATCTCTCTCGTAGAATATCCCTGAAATAAAATAAAGTCAGATTATGGTTGCCCAAAAAAAGAAAAGATGGCATGCCAAAGAAGCATGACCCCAAAAAAAAGAGAGAGAAAAGGGGGTAGCCATGTCTCAAAAAAAAAGAGAAGAAAGAGACATAGGGATGATTCGAGAGAGAAAAGCCATTACCTCAAGGAGTAAGTCATATCCATCCACCCATCCATCCACTCATACACTTGCACCTTTTGATCGAGATTGCATGACTTGTTTTTCCAAGGATCCTCTCTTTGACTTTACAATAAATAGAATACAAGTGTGTCCTGTTCTTATCCTACCTTGAGCTCCATAAAGGCTTGTAGTAGTAGGGAAGATCAAAGGCAGATACTGCCCTAGTAAGGAAATACAAGATGAGTGCCTCGAGAGAGTTATCCTGGGAGCTTTGCCATGTTTTCAAAATTCTTTCAAAAAAAAATCTCCAAATGGATTGCGGATCTATGAACAAGTAAGTATCACTCTATGCACCGTTCTTACTTTCAACAACCCAAGACAAGGAGATAGCTAAAAAGCCCCATGAAGGAGTAAGGTAATTGAGCAAAGGTATGCTAACCGACATATTTAAGCTTATAGATTGTAACACCCGGTTTATAAAAGGACATAAACCGAGTATGCGGAAGCGTAATACATAAACGATAACTCTCGTCGGAAGCTGAGCAGGGCGCCACAGGGACGTTGACTGGGAGACGAACGCCTAGAAGTCCTCGTACTCCTGGTAGCTCCGGGTAAACTCCCTCGTGTCGGCGGGAACTGAGCAGCAGAAGAGTATCCCCAAGAGGAAAAGGAGTAGAGTAGGCAAGAGTGAGTACACAACTTGTACTCAATAAGTATAACACAAACTATGAGGCTCTAGGTTGGCTGACTGACTGCATTAGCTTTTAAGTCTTGGCAAAATTTTATTAAAGCTATTTACTATAAGTCGATGAATTACCATAAACCCAGTTACGTAGTAATTAATCAAAATTAATCATGATACTACTAAGAACCATACCAAACCAAGCCACCCGGGGAAACCTGCCTCGTCAAAGGAAGATAACCCCCACTAATCAAAAGGAGGATCTGGGCCGCTCATGACCGTGAGCACGGCTAGTATACCAGTTTTACACTCTGCAGAGGTTGCACATCTTTACCCACAAGTCGTGAGCTACGCTAGTTGTTCATCACACTTCCTTAGTTGAGATGACTAGCAAACTCACTACGAGGCCTTTACAAAGAATCTCGTTGGTAAGGAGAAACCGCGAGGGTGGATCGGCGACTATGGAGCAGGTCTAGTGGGCATCAAGACACGAAGCACAGACGAGGCCACTTAGCACGAGGGCCATAGAAGCTTACCGCCCCTGCCCCGCAGGTAAGTTACTCCAAACCAAAAAGACCTAATTATTATGCCAAGATCGTCCCATTCCAGTCTTGTGGTAGCGCTGTTGTCCCAGGTTGTCGCTCTATGAACCAGTCCTTATGGAGAGTGGCCAACCAAGCACTAAGCACCGTGCTGGCCCCCTAAACCAAGTTTCTATCAAAACATATTTTAATGAGACGTGAGCCACCCAAGCACGAAGCACAGAGGGCCACTCCCAGAATTAAGTTGCATAAACCATTAATCAAATTAATTAAAAAGGACCAAGTGTGTTATAGCGCAGCACCTAGCACAACTAACCAAAATGCAACCCAAAGGATATATAAAGCGTAAAAAGTGGCTAGGAAAGTCCTTATAGGCATATAGTACTAAAATGCAGTATGAAATTGTATTTAAATGTGATAGGTGGTGTTCATGTTATACTTGCCTTCCTCGTACTGCTCCTGCTGCTGCTCAAACTGGTCAAAAGACGGCTGCTCTGGGTACTGGTACTGGGGCTCCTCCGGTAGCTCAATGTCTACTCACGAACACATGGCCCAAAAACAACACACAACATAAACATACATGCAAACAATAGCAAAAACTAAGAAACAATACATCAATACATGAAACAGCAGACAAAACTATGCTAGAACTATTATACATGTTAAAACGATCCCGTGGACATAAAGAACGCCTAAAACAGAGCTAAAACGCAAAATCTAGGCCAAAAACAAGTTCCAGGGACCTATTTGTAAGAAAACTGGAGTTCCAGGGGGTTTCTGGGCAAAACCGAGGACTAAAACATAATTAAACTACAACTCTGGGGTCTAACTTGCAAAAACAGCAGCCAAGGACGGCGGGTTCAAAATCTAAAGAGTTTAGGGGGCTGGGCGCTAATTTCTGGACTAAACTGCAATTACTTTTGAATAGAGGTGGACTGCGGGTTGATATTAAGAAAACCGAGGGGCTCTTTAACAAAAGCGCCAGGCGAACCGGTATGTTTGGATCCAGGCCATTGGATCATGATCACGTGGCTCAGGGCGAAGCGGTACGCCGATCTAATCTCGGCCATCCGTCTGGGATCGGGCGGCCAGGGAGTGTTTCGCACGCGAGGCGGCGGCGCAAACCGCCGGAGGCCAATCTCCACGGTGGCGCACAGGGGAAACCCGCCGGAGTTCACCAATCTTGGTGCTCCGGGGCTTTATTCGAGCGAGGCTAAGGTCTGGGAGGGTCTACACATCATGCGTGATCCACACGTGCGCTCAGATCGGAGAAACGGAGCTTGGTATGGCGTACGCAGCGACGAGGGCGGACACGCGCAGTGGAGCACGCCGACGTGGATGCGTTCACGCTGTGCTGGGCTTGGATCCGAGTGCAAGGGGGTCCATGAGCGTGTGTGGTGTTAACGCGAACCCAAAACAAGGGTCGCACAAGGTTGGGGTGCTCTGCAGCGCATCCGCCACGGCGGAGCAGGGGCGCTTATGGCGGCGAGGCGCCGGCGCATGGTGTTCCTGTCTAGGGCGTGAAGAAGGCCCTAGATCTAGCATAGGAGGTAAAGGAGGCCGCGAGGGTACTCACCAGGGTTCGAATTCGAGCTGCGAGGCCGTGCGGGGCATCGACGGCGTTGACCGGCGGCGGAGGGGGGCAGAGCTCGCGGAGGAGTAGACACATGTAACACCCTAATTTAAATTCCAGCATTTAATAATAAATTTAATTGGCTTTATTTAAATTTCTAAGGATTATTGTGTTAGTCTTGCATTTAATCTAAATTTTTGTACCTTAAGTAATTAAAATTTTATCTTAGGTTTAATTTCGTTGTTGCATCATGCTGGGCATTGCTTTATTTGTTTGAGTGCTAGAGTGAATTCAAATTCAAATTTGAATTCATTTGGCTTGAGTTTGAGTTAGAAATAGAAATAGGAAATAGAGTTAGAATTAGAAAAGGAAAACCAAAAAAAACCCAAACCCAAACCAGCCCGGCCTGTCCAACCTCCTCCTCCAACCCAAACAGCCCAGCCCACACTTTCCCCCGCGGCCCGTTCACCTCTCTCCGCGCTGGCCCGGCCCGCCTAGCGTGCTCGGCCCACCTCTTCCGCTCGGCCTGCAGCGCATGCTCGCCCCGCTCTCACCCGCCTGCCACCTGGGACCCGCTCATCGGACGCCCCCTCCCACGCCTGCGCGTCGCCCGCGCTCACTGACAACGCTGGCCCGCCTGTCATCCCCCTCCTCCCCCTTCCTCTCTCAGCGCCTCCACTCCGCGCAACCACCCCGACTTCACCGGCGAGATTGCCGGGTATTCCTTTCCCCCTTCTGCGCCCCGCGACCCCGGCTTCCCCTTTAAACCACCTCGCACCCCAGGAACCCATCCCATCCCACTAGCGCCGCCGCCCCAAACCCTAACAACCACCCCGCCATTGCCTCTGCTCGGAGCCACCTCTGCGCCGCCGCGCTCTCACCACTCCACCGCTCCCAGCCTCCGCAAACCCCGCCACGGAGCCGCCTCAACATCCAGAACCACTCCGTGCCGCCTGATCGAAGGTTAGACCCGAGCTGCGCCGGATTTCCACCCACGACCCGCCGCCGGTGAATTGCTTCTCCGCGGCAATTCGACGCCGTTGGAGCACCCCGGATCGACCTGACCGCCGTATCTCCCTCGCAGGCAACCCTGAACTCGATCCGTGCAGTCTAGGAGCCCGGCGCACCTCTGCAATGACTCCTTCCCCGATCTCCGTCCAGCTCCTCCGCCCGAGCTCGCCGCCGGCTCGTCTACATCGCTCTTCTGTCCGATTCCGCGCCCGGTGAGCACCACCCAGTTCTCAGTTACCCTTTTTGCGCTAGTTTTGGTAGCCGTAGCCCCCTGGAGACCCCGAACCGCCTGCTCCAGCGAGGTCTCGCCGCAAGAGCCGCCATTGTCGCCGAGTCCTACGCTCCGAGCCTCCCCGAACCTGACTTAACCCCCCCAGTGGGTTACGCACGACGCCCTTGTTCCTTTTCACCAGCCCGCAGCCCAAAACGAGCCCAGAAACGCCAGGAGAGCCAACCTCGGCGACGCGCCGCCGCCCGCGCCCCCATCGCTGCTGAGTCGCCCGATCTGAAGGCGACAGCTACGATTAGATCCCGAGGCCATTAGATCTGAGCCTCTTGATCAAGATCCGACGGCCCCTGAGCAAAGATAACGGTTCAGCCTGTACTTTTTGCAAAAGAGACCCCAGCTTTCCCTAGTTTCAACCCGCGGTCCAGCTTTATTCAAAACTAATTCCAGTTAGGTCCTGTTTTTATCGTTTTAGCCCCTGAGTTCCTTTAAATTAGTACCCGCCGTCCTTGGCTGCCGATTTCGCGAGTTAGACCCCAGAACTACCCTTTAATTATGTTTTAGTCCTCGGTTTTGCCCAGAAACCCCCTAGAACTCCAGTTTCTTACAAATAGGTCCCTGGATCTTGTTTTTGGCCTAGATTATGCGTTTTAGCTCCGTTTTAGGCGTTCTTTATATCCACATGATTGTTGTAATGCGTAGAATAGTTTTAGACTAGTTTAGTGTGCTGTTTTTATGTATTGATGTACTATTTCTTAGTTTTTGTTAGTGTTTGCTTGTATGCTTATTGTGTGCCTTGTTTTTGGCCATGTGCTCGTGAGTAGACGTCGATCCATCTGAGGAGCCCCAGTACCAGTACCCGGAGCAGCCGTCTTCCGACCAGTTTGAGCAGCAGCAGGAGCAGTACGAGGAAGGCAAGTATAACATGAACAACCTATCACCTTTAAATACAATTTCATACTGCATTTTAATATTGTATGCCTATAAGGATTTCCTAGCCACTTTATATCCTTTATATAAATCCTTTGGGTTGCATTTTGGTTAGTTGTGCTAGGTGCCGCGCTATAACACACTTGGTCCTTTTTAATTAATTTGGTTAATGGTATATGCAACTTAATTCTGAGAGTGGCCCTTTGTGTGGCTTGAGTGGCTCACGTCTCGTTAAAAATTGGTTTTGTTAGAAACATGGTTTAGGGGGCCAGCACGGTGCTTAGTGCTTGGTTTGCCACTCTCCATAAGGACCGGTTCATAGAGCGACAACCTGGGACAACAGCGCTACCACAAGACTGGAATGGGACGGTCTTGGCTTACTAATTAGGTCTTTTTGGTTTGGAGTAACTTACCTGCGGGGCAAAGAGTGGTAAGCTTCAATGGTCCCTGCTCCTCCGGCTTGGTCTGTGCTTGGTTTGCGCACCTGTGCTTGTACCCCCGTGAGGTGGGCCCCATCGTCACTGATCCAACTCTTCGCGTTTACTCCTTACCAACGAGATTCTTTGTAAAGGCCTCGTAGTGAGTTTGCTAGTCATCTCACCTAAGGAAGTGTGATGAACAACTAGTGTAGCTCACAACTTGTGGGTAAAGATGTGCAACCTCTGCAGAGTGTAAAACTAGTATACTAGCCGTGCTCACGGTCATGAGCGGCCCAGATCCTCCTTTTGATTAGTGGGGTTATCTCCTTCTGACGAGGGGGGTTCCTCTCGGGGTTATCTTGGCTTGGTTCGGTTTGGTTCTCAGTAGTAACATGATTAATTTTGATTAATTACTATGTAACTGGGTTTATGGTAATTCATCAACTTGTAGTAATTAGTTTTAATAAAATTTTGTCAAGACTTAAAAGCTAATGCAGTCAGTCAGCCAACATAGAGCCTCATAGTTTGTGTTATACTTGTTGAGTACAAGTTGTGTACTCACTCTTGCCTACTCTACTCTTTTTCCTCTTGGGGACACTCTACTGCTGCTCAGTTCCTGCCGACGCGAGGGAGTTCGCTCAGCGCTACCAGGACTACGAGGACTTCTAGGCGTTCGTCTCCCAGTCGACGTCCCTGTGGCGCCCTGCTCAGCTTCGGAGAGTTTTATCGTATTTGTACTTCGCTTCCGCTGTATCAGACATTTTTGTCATTAATGTAATAAATAACATTCGTATTCGCTTGATTATATCTTTTTACATGATATGTGCTATGATATACTGTTCATTCTGTTGTATATACGTGTGACTTGATCCTGGCACGTATATGATTGCTCGGTTTATGTCCTTTTATAAACCGGGTGTTACAACGCAGGGGTGCTTCCGGCTACTAGATCCCACGGGCGGCTCCAAGGTGGTCCTGCGAAGGTATACTGGGGCTCAGGGAGGTTCGAGTATCACCGGCGACGAGTAATTGCTCGTGATTGTGCTCACCTTCGGCGGCGGCTTCGCGAGGCAGAGCGGCGCAGAGGCGGCGGCTAGGGTTTGGGTGCGTGCTGGTGGATGGGAGGGGGCGCAGGGGATCGCGGGCAGTTTAAAGGAGACAGGACGGAGATCTCGGGGTGGGAGCAGGGAAGGAAGGGCCGCGGAGATCTCGGCCGGACTCTGCTGCGCGGGCGAGGTACGCGGGAGGAGGGGATGACCGGTGGGACCCGCTGGTCAGCGGCGGGCCGAGCGACGCAGAGCGGGCGCTGAGCGGCGCGCGGTGTGCTGGGCCGTGTGCGCTAGCGGGCCGAGCGCGTGCTGAGGCAGCGGGTGACCTGGGCCGCACGGTGGGTCGTGCGGGGCGAGCGAGCGGCGCTGGCCCGCGGAGAGGGGAGAGCTGGGCTCGCGTGGAAAAAGAGCGGGTTGGGCTGATTTGGTTGCTGGGCTGGGTTTTCCTTTTCTATTTCTATTTCCTCTCTCTTTTTCTTTTCCCTATTCAAACTCAACTCAAACTATATCTATTCGAATTCAAATTCAAAATTTGAATTCAACCCTAGCACTCAAACAAAAAGAACAATGCACCAGCATGAATGCAACAACACAATTTTAAACTTAGACAAATTTTAATTACTTGTGAGAGAAAATTAATTTAAATGCGAGTCTAAGCATAATAAACCTTAGAAAATCAAACAAAGCCAATTAAATTTATTATTAAAAGCTGAAAATTAAATTAGGGTGTTACAGACCCTACCCCCATATAGGAATCTCGTCCCCGAGATTCAGCTGGGCTGGTTAGCAAAGAGATCTGGATATGTCTTCCTCAGCTCATCTTCTCGCTCCCATGTAGCCTCAGCTTCAGTGTGATGACTCCACTGAACTCTGCACATCTTGATGCGCTTGTTCCGTGTGACCCTCTCTGATGTCTCCAGAATCTTCACCGGATGCTCAATATAAGTCAGATCTTCCTGCACATCTACTCCATCCAGTGGTGCCTGCTCCTCAGGTACTCGCAGACACTTCTTTAGCTGAGAAATATGGAAGACATCATGAACTCCTGAGAGGCTGGTGGCCAACTCCAGGCAATAAGCAAGTTCGCCTTTCCTCTCTAGCACCTTGAATGGACCAACATACCGAGGTGCTAACTTCCCCTTGACATTAAACCTGTGGATTCCTCTCATCGGAGACACCTTCAGGTATACATGATTACCAACACTGAAAGTCAGGTCTCTCCATTTGCCATTTGCACAGCTCTTTTGCCTACTCTGTGCAATCCTCAGATTTTCCCGCACAGCTTGTACCATCTGCTCTGCATCTTCTATAATGTCAGGGCCAAAGAGCTGCTTCTCACCAATCTGATCCTAATAGAGAGGAGTCCTGCACTTCCTGCCATACAATGCCTCAAAGGGGGACTTCTTCAAACTGGCCTGGTAGCTGTTGTTGTAGGAAAACTCAGCATACGACAGGCACTTATCCCAACTAGTACCATACTGAATAGCACAAGCTCTCAGCATATCCTCCAATACTTGGTTGGTTCTCTCTGTCTGCCCATCTGTCTGAGGATGATAGGCGGTACTGAAACGCAGCTTCGTATCCAACGAATCATGGAGTTGCTCCCAGAACCGTGAAGTGAACTGAGATCCTCTATCTGATATGATCTTCTTGGGCACACCATGCAAACAGACAATCCGAGAGATGTACAACTCTGCAAGTCTAGCACCGGAGTAAGTAGTGTTCACTGGAATGAAGTGAGCAACCTTCGTCAGACGATCCACTACTACCCATATGGAGTTGTACCCTTTCTGAGTACGAGGTAATCCCACTATGAAATCCATCGTGATCTCCTCCCATTTCCACTCGGGAATCATCAACGGTTGTAACAAACCCGCTGGCCTCTGATGCTCAGCCTTGACACGCTGACAAGTGTCACAAATAGCCACGTACTCTGCCACTGAACGCTTCATCCCATACCACCAGAAACGTTCCTTGAGATCATAATACATCTTCGTGCTGCCCGGATTAATAGAATAAGATGTATCATGAGCCTCACTCAGAATCAACTTCCGGAGATCCTTCACATCTGGCACACAGATCCGGTTCTTGTACCACAAGGTACCCTGATCATCCTCTCTGAAATGATGAGCCTTGCCTTTCTTGAGCAACTCACGAATCTCCTGCAGCTTCTCATCTTCCTTCTGATGTTGCCTGATCTCTGCCTCTAAAGTGGGTACTGCCTCGAATGTCGCACTCGAAGTATGATGCAAGAAACCCAGACTCAACTGCTCAAACTCCTCGCATAACTCTGGAGGCATCTGGAAAGCAACGGCCATGTTGGCATAGCTTCTTCTGCTCATAGCATCTGCCACAACATTGGCCTTACCCGGATGATAGTGAATCTCCAGGTCATAGTCCTTGACCAACTCTAACCATCTCCTCTGCCGCATGTTCAGCTCATTCTGCGTGAATATATACTTGAGGCTCTTGTGATCAGTATAGATATCACACTGCTGCCCATACAAGTAATGCCTCCAAATCTTCAGAGCATGCACAACTGCAGCTAACTCAAGATCATGAGTAGGATAATTCAGCTCATGCCGGCGTAACTGCCGTGAATCATAAGGAATCACTCTGCCCTCCAGCATCAGAAAACAACCAAGACCATCCTTCGAAGCATCACAATACACCGTGAACCTCTTGCTCTAGTCTGGCAGAGTAAGGACTGGCGCCGTAGTCAACCTCTTTTTCAGCTCATCGAAAGCCATCTGACGCTCATCGGTCCATATGAATGCCGCATTCTTCTCTAGCAAGGAAGTCAAAGGCTTTGTGATCTTGGATAAATTCTCAATGAACCTCCGATAATATCCTGCTAAGCCCAAGAATGACCGGACTTCCTTCACCGTCTGCGGTGTCTCCCACTCGAGCACATCCTTCACCTTGCTCGGATCAACTGCAATACCTCCCTTGGAGATGATATGACCGAGGAATGGAACCTCGTCAATCCAGAACTCGCACTTGCTGAACTTAGCATACAGCTGATGCTCCCTCAATCTCTGTAACACGAGCCTCAGATGCTCTTCATGCTCTTCCTCTGTCTTGGAGAAGATCAGAATATCATCAATGAAGATCACCACGAAGTCATCCAGATAATCCATGAAAACCATGTTCATTAGATGCATGAAGAAAGCCGGGGCATTAGTCAAGCCGAAGGACATGACCGTGTACTCATATAGCCCATACTTGCAAGTGAATGCCGTCTTCGGAATATCCCCAGGACGGATCCTCAACTGAAAATAACCCGAACACAGATCAATCTTCGAGAATATGCGAGCACCTCGAAGCAGATCAAAGAGATCCTCAATACGGGGCAGTGGATGCTTGTTCTTGATGGTAACTGCATTCAGCTCCCGATAATCGACACACATTCGCTTCGAGCCATCCTTCTTATCTACTAGCAACAATGGAAAAGCCCAAGGAGAGAAGCTGCGACGGATATAGCCCTTGGCAAGCAACTCATCAATAGTCTTCTTGACTTCTTCATGCTCTATAGGTGCCATGCGGTAGGGCCGATTTGCAATAGGAGCTGTGCCAGGCAAGAGATCAATAGAAAACTCGATGTCGCGTTCAGGCGGCATACCTGGCAAATCATCCGGAAAGACATCCGGGAATTCAGACACCACGCGAATACCGTCCGTGGGTCTAGCCTCCATCTGATGAAGAAATCCCGAGGGCTCTGAAGCACTGACTGTCACCTCTTGGCCATTAGATGCTGACAAGTGAACCGTCCGCTGAACACAATCAATACGGACTCCCTATCTGGTAAGGGTCTCCATACCCAAAATCACATCTATCCCCGAGGAATCAATGATGATCAAACCAGTGCGGAATTCTACCCCCTTTATGACCATAATATCTCTGGAGCATATAGAACATATATGTATCTGGCCCCCAGGTGAGGTAACTACCATAGCTGTCCTCATACAAGAAAATGGTATACCATGCTTCTCGGTAAATGACTTGGAAATGAAAGAATGAGTAGCACCGGTATCGAAAAGCACTGTAGCGGGGTGAGAGTTGACCATGAACGTACCAATAACCACGTTAGGAGCCTCGGCCACTGACTCGGCCGTCACGTGGTTCACCCGACCCTGTGCTGGCGCCCTGGGCTGAGCTGGGCGCCCCTGCTGTCCCTCCTGCGCCTTCCGGGGGCAAGAGTTAGCGTAGTGCCCCGGCTGGCCACAGTGATAGCAGGTGCGAGGGGGTCCCTGAGCCTGCTGTCCGGTAGGAGGAGCTGCCTGCCATGGAGCCTGAGGTGCTGGCGGAGCTAGTGGAGCAGTACGAGCCGGAGGTGCCGGTAACCTCGGGCCCTAACCTGCCTGCTGCTGCTGTCGAGGCGGGTACTGCTGCGGCCTCTGCTGGTACTACTAGGGAGGCTGGTACTGCTGCTGCTGGTACTACTGAGGCGGCTGGAGGCGAGGACGGGTGTTGCTACCGGAAGCAACGGGAACGATCTTCCTCTTCTTGTCCTCCATCTCTAGGTGCTTGCGCTCCGTGTTGAGCGCGCTGTCAACCAGATGGTTGAAGTTGTCGAAGCGGAGGTTGAGCAGTGCGTACTAGAGGTAGTCCTCAAGACCCTCCATGAAGTGCTCCTGCTTCTTGCGGTCATCCGCAACCTCGGCAGGGGCGTAGCGAGCAAGCTGCAGAAAATGATCACGATACTCCGTGACCGTCATAGTCCCCTGAAGCGAAAAAGACAGATATTTATATCGAAGGATTAATTCATGACTCAGAAAGATAGAACAAGGGGGTATTAGCTCAAAAGGAAACGCTGAATGATTATATCTGAGATTACCTGCTTCAGTGCAAGGAACTCCTTCTGCTTCATCTTCATAACACCCGCGGGGACGTTGTGACTACAGAACCGCTCCCGGAACTGGAGCCAGGTGAGAGCCTCGCGGTCCTGAACTGGGTGGGACTCCCACCAGTCCAAAGCTGCCCCTCGCAGCTGTCCTGCTGCGTACAAGACTCGCTCCCGATCATCGCACTGGGCAATGTCCAGCTGGCGCTCCACTGCACGGAGCCAGTCGTCAGCCTGAAGAGGGTCGGACGTGTGAGAGAACGTCGGCGGGTGACCCCTCAAGAACTCAGCACGCCTGTCGCGGGCTTGCGGCGGTGGAGGAGGTGGAGGCTGAGTGTGAGCCTGCTGAAGTGCCTGAACAGTGTTGTTTAGGGTAGCCATCATCTGCATCTGGAGCTGGAAGTACTGCTCCAGGGTTAGAGGCGGAGGCATCGGGATCCCAGTACCCTGGTTGTTCTGCCCCTGCTGGTCAGAACCACGCCTGGTGTTCACCATCTAATTTTGGACAAAAGATTTCATGAGTAAGGATATTGCATAAATAAATTCAGATGGATACGATATTTTTCTGCAAGAAAGACTTAGACATGATAAAGTAGACAGGATAGAGTGGATGGTTTTACCCCAACAATCTAACTCGTTTTATTAATTAATTAACTTTAACTTAAAACTGATTTTCATTAAACAAATTTAACTACTAAACTATGCAATCAACCAAAAATCCAAATCAAACATGTAGCATAATAACAAGCATACAATTTCACAACTTAGCCGAGTTTAACACACGACTCGACTAGCACAACACGTCGCAGAACGTGCTATCGTATTATTATAAAGGGGTCATCTAGCTTACACCTATGATGGTCAGATGATTTACTCCTGGCCAGAATCTACGGAAACTAATTCTATAAAGAAGATTCAAGGAAAGATGAGTAAAAATCTTGGAATTTCAAGGAATATAATAGTACAATAGTTTCAGCAGACAAGGCTTAGAGAGAAGAGGACCTAAAACTCGACCTGTTCTATCTAGGCTTTCGTCCTACAGTCGATATAGCTCTGATACCACTCTGTAACACCCGGTTTATAAAAGGACATAAACCGAGCAATCATATACGTGCCAGGATCAAGTCACACGTATATACAATAGAATGAACAATATATCACAGCACATATCACGTAAAAAGATATAATAAAGCAAGTACGAATGTTATTTATTACATTAATGATAAAATGTCTGATACAGAGTATGCGTAAGAGTTATACATAAACGATAACTCTCGTCGGAAGCTGAGCAGGGCGCCATTGGACATCGACTGGGAAAATGAACGCCTAGAAGTCCTCGTACTCCTGTTAGCTCCGGGTGAACTCCCTCGCATCAGCGGGAACTGAGCAGCAGTAGAGTATCCCCAAGAGGAAAAGGAGTAGAGTAGGCAAGAGTGAGTACACAACTTGTACTCAACAAGTATAACACAAACTATGAGGCTCTAGGTTGGCTGACTGACTGCATTAGCTTTTAAGTCTTGGCAAAATTTTATTAAAGCTATTTACTACAAGTCGATGAATTACCATAAACCCAGTTACATAGTAATTAATCAAAATTAATCATGTTACTACTGAGAACTATGCAAAACCAAGCCACCCGGGGAAACCTGCCTCGTCAAAGGAAGATAACCCCACTAATCAAAAGGAGGATCTGGGCCGCTCACGACCGTGAGCACGGCTAGTATACCAGTTTTACACTCTGCAGAGGTTGCACAACTTTACCCACAAGTCGTGAGCTACGCTAGTTGTTCATCACACTTCCTTAGGTGAGATGACTAGCAAACTCACTACGAGGCCTTTACAAAGAATCTCGTTGGTAAGGAGTAACCGCGAGGGTGGATCGGCGACTATGGAGCAGGTCTAGTGGGCGTCAAGACACGAAGTACAGACGAGGCCACTCAGCACGAGGGCCATAGAAGCTTACCGCCCCTGCCCCACAGGTAAGTTACTCCAAACCAAAAACACCTAATTATTACGCCAAAACCGTCCCATTCCAGTCTTGTGGTAGCGCTGTTGTCCCAGGTTGTCGCTCTATGAACCGGTCCTTATGGAGAGTGGCCAACCAAGCACTAAGCACCGTGCTGGCCCCCTAAACCAAGTTTCTATCAAAACATATTTTAACGAGACGTGAGCCACCCAAGCACGAAGCACAGAGGGCCACTCCCAGAATTAAGTTGCATAAACCATTAATCAAATCAATTAAAAAGGACCAAGTGTGTTATAGCGCGGCACCTAGCACAACTAACCAAAATGCAACCCAAAGGATATATAAAGGGTAAAAAGTGTCTAGGAAAGTCCTTATAGGCATACAGTATTAAAATGCAGTATGAAATTGTATTTAAAAGTGATAGGTGGTGTTCATGTTATACTTGCCTTCCTCGTACTGCTCCTGCTGCTACTCAAACTGGTCGGAAGATGGCTGCTCTGGGTACTGGTACTGGGGCTCCTCCGGTAGCTCAACGTCTACTCATGAACACATGGACCAAAAACAATACACAACATAAACATACATGCAAACAATAGCAAAAACTAAGAAACAATACATCAATACATGAAACAGCAGACAAAACTATGCTAGAACTATTCTACGTGTTACAACGATCCCGTGGACATAAAGAACGCCTAAAACGGAGCTAAAATGCAAAATCTAGGCCAAAAACAAGTTTCAGGGACCTATTTGTAAGAAAACTGGAGTTCCAGGGGGTTTCTTGGCAAAACCGAGGACTAAAACATAATTAAACTACAACTCTAGGGTCTAACTTGCAAAAACAGCAGCCAAGGACAGTGGGTTCAAAATTTAAAGAGTTCAGGGGGCTAGGCGCTAATTTCTGGACTAAACTGCAATTACTTTTGAATAGAGGTGGACTGCGGGTTGATATTAAGAAAACCGAGGGGCTCTTTAACAAAAGCGCCAGGTGAACCGGTATGTTTGGATCCAGGCCGTTGGATCGTGATCACGCGGCTCAGGGCGAAGCGGTACGCCGATCTAATCTCGGCCACCCGTCTGGGATCGGGCGGCCAGGGAGTGTTTCGCACGCGGGGCGGCGGCGCAAACCGCCGGAGGCCAATCTCCGCGGCGGCGCGCAGGGGAAACCCGTCGGAGTTCACCAATCTTGGTGCTCTAGGGCTCTATTCGAGCGAGGCTAAGGTCTGGGAGGGTCTACACATCATGCGTGATCCACACGTGCGCTCAGATCGGAGAAACGGAGCTTGGTATGGCGTACGCGGCGATGAGGGCGGACACGTGCAGTGGAGCACGCCGGCGTGGATGCGTTCACGCTGTGCTAGGCTTGGATCCGAGTGCAAGGGGGTCCGTGAGCGTGTGTGGTGTTAACGCGAACCCAAAACAAGGGTCGCGCAAGTTTGGGGTGCTCTGCAGCGCATCCGCCACGGCGGAGCAGGGGCACGTATGGCGGCGAGGCGCCGGCGCACAGTGTTCCTGTCTAGGGCGTGAAGGAGGCCCTAGATCTAGCATAGGAGGTAAAGGAGTCCGCGAGGGTGCTCACCGGGGTTCGAATTCGAGCTGCGAGGCCGTGCGGGGCATCGACGGCGTTGACCGGTGGCGGAGGGGGGGGCAGAGCTCGCGGAGGGGTAGACGCAGGGGTGCTTCCGGCTCCTGGATCCCACGGGCGGCTCTAAGGTGGTCCTGAGAAGGTATACTGGGGCTCAGGGAGGTTCGAGTATCACCGGCGATGAGCAATTGCTCGCGATTGTGCTCACCTTCGGCGGCGGCATCGCGAGGCAGAGCGGCGCCAAGGCGGCGGCTAGGGTTTAGGGGCGTGCTCGTGGATGGGAGGGGGCGCAGGGGATCGCGGGCAGTTTAAAGGAGACGGGCCGGAGATCTTGGGGTGGGAGCAGGGAAGGAAGGGCCGCGGAGATCTCGGCCAGACTCTGCTGCGCGGGCGAGGTACACGGGAGGAGGGGGATGACCGGTGGGACCCGCTGGTCAACGGCGGGGCGAGCGACGCAGAGCGGGCGTTGAGCGGCGCGCAGTGTGCTGGGCCATGTGCACTAGCGGGCCGAGCGCGTGCGGAGGCAGCGGGTGAGCTGGGCCGCGCGGTGGGTCGTGCGGGGCGATCGAGCGGCGCTGGCCCGCGGATAGGGGAGAGCTGGGCCCGCATGGAAAAAGAGCGGGTTGGGCTGATTTGGGTGCTGGGCTGGGTTTTCCTTTTCTACTTCTATTTCCTCTCTCTTTTTCTTTTCCCTATTCAAACTCAACTCAAACTATATCTATTCGAATTCAAATTCAAAATTTGAATTCAACCCTAGAACTCAAACAAAAAGAACAATGCACCAGCATGAATGCAACAACACAATTTTAAACTTAGACAAATTTTAATTACTTGTGAGAGAAAATTAATTTAAATGTGAGTCTAAGCATAATAAACCTTAGAAAATCAAACAAAGCCAATTAAATTTATTATTAAAAGCTGAAAATTAAATTAGGGTGTTACATAGATGAATCTCTTTGCTTCAGAGTATGACATGACAGGTAAGGTACGAGTCAAAGTGATTTTCTGATCAACAACTGATTTGTCCTACTTTGCTCGAGACGAGCAAACGACAGCTTGGGGGATCTTGTTGATGCTCACTAATGATCATTTCTAGGTGTCAACTTGATCATAAAATCATGAGAGTTTGCATTTCTTACACGCACTTATATTCAATAAAGTTCCTAAACAACACTTTACCTTCTAGAATATGCAAGTTGTGTTTTTGAGCTAATATGCAGGTTGCAAGCACACTTTGGCCTAGCAGAAAATCACAGAACATATCAGAGTACCGATTCAGGCTCAAATGGACCAAGTGTAGCCCATGGACTGAAGCAAAACAAGTCAAGACAGGCCAACCCTAGCGTGGATCAGACAAGGAGGCCCAGACAAGCCCAACCCACAGCAGTGGGGGCGGTTGGCGGCCAGGGCAGACTGGCCGACCTATAGGTCGGCTGACCAGGCCCATGGGCCCCACCGCCTCAACTTTGCCATGTGGCGCCTCCCTGTTGCTCCTTTAGGTCAGTTTGGGGTGTTGCGGCCGGTGGCTCCCTCCTATAAATACAAGGGAGGGGGTAGAGAATATAACACACACACACACACCTCACTTCACTCACCTCTCAAGTTCCTTCTTGCATAGTCTTTAGGCTTAGTGGAGTTTAGGAGAAGTCTAGGAGTCATCGAGTCGCCGGTGTTGCTCGAGAGTCTGGTATGGGTTCATCTCTAGCTTTCTCTTGTAATATTCGGTTGTTTGTAATAGAATTAGACTATGGTTACCGATATCTGCTTGAAGTATGTTCTGAGTTATAGGATATATGCTTCTTGATATGGTTGCGTTATCATTCTATGCTTGCATTGTATGATTGCCCTGTGCTGGAGATGGTTAGTCTTTTGTTCTTAGAACTCTATCAACTACTCCAGTATTCGTATGATTGCTCTAGTGTGATGTCTGTCCATCCGGAGGGTGGGGGATCCGCGCGGGACACTAGAGTATCCCTTACTAGTGTAGACATGGTGTCTAGATTAGCTAAGTGTTGTTGGATGTCAACTATACCCATGGTTTGTAGAGGTAGCCGGCAGGTGGAGACAGCCCTGTCCGAGCCTTTTAGTAATCCTCCACATTAGGTATGGGGGTAGGAGGTACATAAAGTCGTCGGGGTGTACGGGCTCCTCCCATCGCTTCGATAGCGATCTCCCTATTGTGTAGTTTAATCTCTGACGAGCTAACCAATGAGAAAGTGTAGATATAGCTAGCCTAGCACAACTGACTCGAGCTCTGACTTTTACCTTGCTCCCGGCCTAAAGCATCTTTTATCTTCTTTTTATTTATTTATCCGAGAGGGTAGTTTGTGTGTGTGTGTCACACTACCTCCTACCATGTTATTATCTTACCCCTGTTTATGCATGAGAATATCCAATCTAGATAGAGTTCACCCACTAATCTATATATTCTCTCACTCACAGCCTTCCCTGCGGAAATATAAATGACACCTCGGTATACTCCCGGGTAAAATGCTACAGCGGCATTCCGTGAGCTTGCGGATTCATTCGTGGTTCATGAGATACTGCCACCCCAAATTGGCGTCTGCGGGCGTCATCGCTGGTGACGTTGGTAGGCGCCAACACTGCTACTAGTCGATTATGATCGCTTGGAGTGCCTGATAAAAGCATATTCTAATAATTATTCAAATTATAGGTGAAACAATGTCAAGACAAGGGTCAAAATACTTACAGGCTTGAGAAGTCTGTAGTTGTTCTTAGAGTTTGGCTTTCTCTTCTTGAAGGCTCTTGATCTGCTGCCTCATATCGCAAAGCTCCATATGATGCTGTCGCTTTGCTTCATAAAGCTTATTCCGTGCAGCAAGAGACTCATCAAGGCGTTTGGCAATAAGAGCATTTTGCTGCTCCAAGATCTTTTGATTGTCAACAGTCTTATACAAAGCATGAGATTTGAAGAAGGACCGATTGGCAACTTCCTACGAAATACAAAGAAAGATTGGTCAGACGCCATCAACTACTCGACTTAAGCAAAGTAGCAGCAGCAGAAGGTTTAACTTGGTATATTTAAAACTCCACTGCATATAGTCTGCGAGTTTCTTCACGTTGTCTATAGACAACAATGGATCATCAAAGAGCTCTTTACCCAATTCCTCCTAGGTAGATTGTGGCATGGACTGGAAGGGTACTACTAGAACAGCAGGATCTCTCGATCCTTCAGCTCTACCACTATTAGTTCTAGCAGCACTTGAGGTACCTTTAGTCACCACAGGAGTAATCTCGGGTGCTTCAGGATTTGTCTCATTCGATGTTCTCGGCGTGTCCGTACTTGGCAAGTTGACAGTTGAGTTCTCAATCATCCCAATTACTGGTGACTCAGGGGCTGATCGAGTAGTTGTGTCAGAATCACTCTGCACCCAGTTACGAAAATCCTGGATCTGATCCTTTTCATACGCTGGGAGATGTTGGATCCTAGCCAAGCAAGATTCACAATAAGAAAGCTAAGGCAAAGAGGATCTAATCAAAGAATGTCAAATTCTTACTGGCCACTGTCGGGACGGTGAATTTTCCTCTGTAACAAAGATCTAGGAGTTGCCTTCCGTTTCCTTCTATCATCAGAAGGAGCAGCATCTTCCGAGGTTGGAAGCATGTAGTACCATGTTCTATAATTTTTCTGCAAAAGAAAGCAAGGATTTGTCAGAAGATCAAACCCTTGTCTACAAGTACTCGACAGTGTGACTCAAAACTTACCCAGGTATTCTCGGGAGGATTAACTGCCGAAAAGAGTGTTGGTAGTTTCAGAGACTTGTCAAAGTTATCGAGTAATTTACAACATCTCTTGATTGCTTCGGAATAAGCCATTGCTTCTGGCGAGAGCCTGGTGGGATCCTTTGTACCTTCATATCTGAAGGCAGGATGTTTTCGATATTGGAGAGGTTGGATCCGACGAGTCACAAAGGAACCACATGATCACCAGTGACTCCTTTGTTCTTGAAATTGGCAATAGCATGAAGAATGCACTCAACTTGTTTGCCACCAGGTCCCGCACTTGACCAGTTTGTTTGGACTTGGGGGGTACCAGCAACTCTTTCTGGAAGTGGAGATTCAAAGTTTCCGACATGAAACCAGAAACTTTTCCACTCGGTTCCTTTACCCGCTGGATCATAAGCCAAATACTCGTCTCGGGTCTCAAGACGAAGCACTAGTTCACATTCGCCAATTACGGCGGGTTTGGCGGCATTCGGAACGGGTACAAGGGTGAAGAAATGTTGAAAAAGATGGAAGTGGGGAAGGATACCAAGGAAAGCTTCGCAGAAATGAGTAAATATAGAAAGATGCAAGATGGATTGAGGAGTCAAATGATGCAATTGGATTCCCCAGAATTGCAGAAGAGCATGGAAAAACTCAGACACAGGTACCACAAGACCATGTTCCACAAAATCACGGAACATGACGGTTTCAAGTGTACCTTCAAAAGGATAATCCTCTCCTTTGCCTGCACGCCATTGAATTACACCTTGAGTCTAGAGAAGACCCATATTCTCTAGTTCTTGTACAACTGATTCACACATTTTGCTTCTGCGCCAGCCTGTGGAAAGATTGGCAATAGCTTCATCTTCGATCTTGGAGTTGTTCTTCTTGGGAGCCATCTCAATGTCACGATTCAGGCTCGGGGGCTACGAGAGGGGTTAACAGATGCCACAAGCACTGGAAAAATGTAAATATGAATTTGACGGTGGCCAAGAGTTAAGAGGATAAAAAACCTAGGAGTTACTGAACGGGTTTATAAGGTTTCTGATGGCAATTTTGTGAATACCTGGAAGATCAACGGATTGTTTCCTTTTCGGGAAAGTTTCATCACAAATTTTGCCATGAGTTTTTTATTCTTAAATCTAAATTGAGAGATTTAAATTCAAGACTCGGGGGCTGCGGGATATGTGCATCAGAGATTTAATTTTCAATTTTTTTTTGGAAAGTAATGACGAAAAAAGACTGAAGTGACCCATAGCCTGATTCTGCGATTCAACCTAAGGCTCGGGGGCGACTCCATATGGAGCGCGAGTACTTCGCGCACCATATATGATCAAGATTTCGGGGCTTGAGCAGCTCACAGCCTCGGAGCAACCAGAAGTACTTGGAGGACTACTCGACGTGTCTGAAGGAAGGCTCAGAAGCAACCAGAAGAATGTTCTGACTACTTGAAGTACTCGAAGACGCCCAGCCAAGTACTCAACGCTTGCAGGACTCGGCTATGAAGAGCTCGGGGGCTTGTCAGACCCGGGACAGTGGGACTGCTTATAGGCATAGAAAGTTCTAGAGTAAGGGATAGCTCATGGATGTACCTTACCTCTTTTGTAACTACCCAAATAGGCGTAGAACTAGCTGCAGTACAAAGGAAACTACCCGATTGTGTTATAGTAGGACTCCAACTATACTCGGCTAGGACTTTCCATGTAACCCTGTCCCCCCAGATATATAAGGGTGGGCAGGGACCCCCTCAAAACACATCAACACCTAAGGCAATACAAACAACCACAGAGGACGTAGGGTATTACGCAACTCGCTGCCCGAACCTGTCTAAATCTTTGTGTTCCTTGTACCATAGAGTTCCAGAGCAGCCGATCCCTACCTACAAACCTTACTGCTAAGGGTATCCCTGAGCAGGCTTGGCGGTAAACACCGACAGGAGGCAAATGGTGGGTTTTGTTAGTAGCTTGGGAGAAAGTCATGCAACTGCTTGGGTTAGGAGGGCTGTGCACTCACAACCTAGAAATTATAGGATGGTCCCTATTGGCGCCTACCAACGTCACCAGCGATGACGCCCGCAGATGCCAATTTGGGGTGGCAGTATTTCATGAACCACGAATAAATCCACAAGCGCATGGAATACCGCTGTAGCATTTTACCCGGGAGTATATCGGGGTGTCATTTATATTTCCGCAGGGAAGGCAATGAGTGAGAAGATATATAAATTAGTTGGTGAACTCTATCTAAATTGGATATTCTCATGCATAAACAGGGGTAAGATAATAACATGGTAGGAGGTAGTGTGACACACACACACACAAACTACCCTCTTGGATAAATAAAAGATAAAAGATGCTTTAGACCGGGAGCAAGGTAAAAGTCAGAGCTCGAGTCAACTGTGCTAGGCTAGCTATATCTACACTTTCTCATTGGTTAGCTCGTCAGAGATTAAACTACACAATAGGGTGATCGCTATCGAAGTAACGGGAGGAGCCCGTAGACCCCGGCGACTTTATGTACCTCCTAGCCCCCATACCGAACGTGGAGGATTACTAAAAGGCTCGAACAGGGTTGTCACCACCTGCCGACTACCTCTACAAACCGTGGGTATAGTTGACATCCAGCAACTCTTAGCTAATCAAGACACCATGTCTACACTTGTAAGGGATACTCTAGTGTCCCGCACGGAGCCCCCACCCTCCGGATGGACAGACATCACACTAGAGCAATCATATGAATACTGGAGCAGTTTATAGAGTTCTACGAACAAAAGACTAACCATCTCCAGCACATGGTGATCATGCAATGCAAGCATTGAATAATAACGCAACCATGACTAGAAGCATATACTCGATAACTCAGAATATACTTCAAGCAGATATCGGTAACCAAGAGAGAGAGCTAGAGATGAACCCATACAAGACTCTCGAGCAACTCTGGCGACTCGATGACTCCTAGACTTCTCTTAAACTCCACTAAGCCTAAAGACTATACAAGCAAACCAAGAAAGGAGATGAGAGGTGTGTGGTGTGTGTGTATCCTATTCTCCACCCCCTTGTATTTATAGCAGGGAGCCACGGAGTGAAGCCTTCACAACCGACGTAGGGGACCAATGGGGAGACGCCACGTGCCCTGGTTGAGGCGGTGGGGCCCACGGGCCAGGTCGGCCGACCAGGTAGATCGGTTGGCCTGCCCGGGCCACCAACCGCCCCAACTTCTTCTGGCAGGCTGTCTTGGGCCTCCTTGTCTGATCCACGTTGGGGTTGGCCTGTCTTGACTTGTTTGAATTGGGTTCTTGCATAACTTTTGGTCCATCTGAGCCTGAATCGGTGCTCTGATAATTTATGTGATTTTATGTCGGGCCAAAGTGTGCTTGTAACCTGTATATTAGCTTAAAAATACAACTTGCATATTCTAAAAGGTAAAGTGTGGTTTAGGGACTTTATTGGATAAGGATGCATGTAAGAAATGCAAACTCTCATGATTTTCTAATCAAGTTAATGCCTGGAAATGGTCGTTAGTGAGCGTCAACAAGATCCCCCAAGATGTCCTTTGCTTGTCCCGAGCAAAGTAGAACAAATCAAGTTGTTGTTCAGAAAATCACTTTGACTCGTACCTTGCCTGTCATGTCATAGTCTGAAGCAAAGAGATTCATCTATAACTTAAATAAGTTGGTTACCATACCTTTGCTCAATTACCTTCCTCCCTCATGGGGCTTTTTAGCTGTCTCTTTGTCTTGGGCTGTTGAGAGTTAGAACGGTGCATAAAGTAGTACTCACTTGTTCATAGATCCGCAATCCATCTGGAGACACTTTTTTGAAAGAATTTTGAAAACATGGCAAAGCTCCCAGGATAACTCTCTCGAGGCACTCATCTTGTATTTCCTTACCAGGGCAGTGACTGTCTTTGGTCTTCCCTACTATGTAAGGATCACCGGGGTGTCCGACCCTAGAGGGGGAGGGGTGAATAGGGTCGCTAATCGCTTTTTAACCTAGGGCTCAATCTAATTGCATAAGATAAACCTAACACGTCCTACACATGCTAGTTATGACTAAGGTTTATCTATGGTACCCTCTACTTACCTCAAAAGACTTGCAACCTATAGCCAATCCTAATCAAACTAACTAGGAAGGTAAAGGGAAGCAAGTAAGAGTAAATGCGGAAACGTAATGCGGTAAGTAAAGCGGTAAGGGAGAGGATATGCAAACTCCCGTGAAGACACCAAGACACATGATTTAACGTGGTTCGGTTAGGACACCAAAAGTCCCTCCCTACGTCCACGGCCACTTGTCCAACACGAACAAGTGTGATGCTGAGTCTCTTCGCTTGATCACCGTCTTGCCACGCCTCCAAGGCTCCCGACAAGCAAAGGCTAAGTGACACCAAGTCACAAAGACGAGGTCACCGCCACCGTCTATCTCGAAGCGTCACCACGGCACCGTCTTCACTATCTTGGAGTTTTAACACCAAGTAGGGGCCTCCTTCCCCGCACAAAGTGTCGATGCCACTCCACACCAAGTCGGAGGGTCACACGACGAGTACACAAGGTGCTTGCCACAGCAAGGCTTTCTCTCAAGCTAGTTCTCTCAAGAACTAAGCCTAAACAAGCACTAAGCACTCTCACAAGTGTGCTTAAGCCTATATGATGTACAATGAAGCTCTATGGTGGTTGGAGATGATCTTTAGCTCTTGTATACTTTCTTGAACTCCAGCAACCTCAAATGACCCAGCCTTGGGCGTATATATAGGCAGCCCAAGCAAATATAGCCGTTGGAGAAAAGCTGCCAGAAAAACACTTAACGCCGGTTAATCCGACGTACCTCCAAAGCCATCGTCGGTTTAACCGGTGATACTAAAACTACCTGCCTCAAAAACTAGCCGTTACATGTACAGGCAATCAACCGATGCTACGTCGGTTTAACCGGTGAATGTAGTTGCCATTTGAACTCTAAAAACCAACTCTCTGGACAACTGCACCGACGTTCACCAAGACCCAATCGTCGGTTCATCCGGTGTATAGAATTTCCTCTGTCTTCATCTGTCAATGCACCGACGTATACAAATTTCCTAACGTCGGTTCAACCGGTGAAACCAAACTTCCAGACGTGCTCCAAGTCAATGCACCGACGAGTGTAAAATACCCAACGCCGGTTAATCCGGTGCCAAACCCTAGGGTAGCGGAACCCCCGTAGGGGTGGCCCTTCGGGCCTAGCTACGCCTATCTTCTATTTGTCATCACTTGAACCTAAAAGCCTGAGAATGGTTTTCTTAACAATCATATTAGTCCAAGTGTTGTGTTGTCTATATCAATCACCAAAACATTATATTGAAATATGGCATGAGAGGCCATTTTCGCTACATACTACTACAAGCCTTTGTGGAGCTCAAGGTAGGATAAGAACAGGGCACACTTGTATTCTATTTATTGTTAAGTCAAAGAGAGGATCCATGGAGAAACAAGTCATGCAATCTCGATCAAAAGGTGCAAGTGTATGAGTGGATGGATGGATGGATGAATATGGCTTACTCCTTGAGCTAATGGCTTTTCTCTCTCGAATCATCCCTATGTCTCTTTCTTCTCTCTTTTTTTTTTGAGACATGGCTACCCATTTTCTCTCTCTTTTTTGGGTCATGCTTCTTTGGCATGCCATCTTTTCTCTTTTTGGGGCAACCATAATCTAACATTATTTTATTTCAGGGATGTTCTACGAGAGATATCATCGAGACATGGAGTATTTATAGATGTGGAATGGATGGTGGTGCTAATTCCCAGTGTAGGAATATAGCAAATGGATGGGACGTGTACGTGCTTATGATCGAGAAAGCATGAAGAGTGTCTCACTAGGGTCACCCAATTTGACGAAATTCAACAGAACATCAAGCAGCATATGTATAAGGGTTTTTTTATGGAATATGACATATGGCTCTGGTAGGACATTGCATATCGCTGGGGAACTTGCCTTTAATTTTTTTTTCAAAAACAACTCCAGACTTCAAGCATCACTAGAACAAGCTTGCATAACCTTATTTACCATATCTGAACTCATAACAACTTAGACTCGGATCAAGCATATGCAACTCATGGAACTTTCAGGTTTATTAGCAAGATATTTGTATAACCAACGAATATAAACTCAAGAGAACTCTTATTTTCAAACTAGGCACAACAGACATGATAGAGCAAAGCAAAACTCATCCTTTCAACTTATCAAAAGGGAGTTAAAACATTCTTACCGCGCATCATGGAAAAGAAAAATAAAGCAGTAAGTTTTTATTTTTTTTTAAAAGTTTTTTATTAAATTTTATTGAAAGCAAATAAAGAGATACAGTTGACTTAGTGTAACACCCGGTTTATAAAAGGACATAAACCAAGCAATCATATACGTGCCAGGATCAAGTCACACGTATATACAATAGAATGAACAGTATATCACAGCACATATCACGTAAAAAGATATAAAAAGTGAATACGAATGTTATTTATTGTAATAATGACCAAATGTCTGATACAGAGTATGCCGAAGCGTAATACATAAACGAAGCCTCTCGGAAGCTGGGCACCACAGGGACGTCGACTGGGAGACGAAACGCCTAGAAGTCCTCGTACTCCTGGTAACTCCGGGTGAACTCCCTTGCGTCGGCAGGAACTGAGCAGCAGTAGAGTATCCCCAAGAACAAGAGGAAAAAGTGTAGAGGAGGCAAGGGTGAGTACACAACTCGTACTCAACAAGTATAACACAAACTATGAGGCTCTAAGGTTGGCTGACTCAACTGCATTAGCTTTTAATCTTGGCAAAATTTTATTAAAGCTATTTACAACAAGTTGTTGAATTACCATAAACCCGGTTATATAGTAATTAATCAAAATTAATCATGATACTACTGAGAACCAAACCGAACCAAGCCAAGGTAACCCCGAGAGGCACCCCCCTCGTCGGAAGGAGATAAATCCACTAATCAAAAGGAGGATCTGGGCCGCTCATGACCATGAGCACGGCTAGTATACCAGTTTTACACTCTGCAGAGGTTGCACATCTTTACCCACAAGTCGTGAGCTAAGCTAGTTGTTCATCACACTTCCTTAGGTGAGATGACTAGCAAACTCACTACTAGGCCTTTACAAAGAATCTCGCTGGTAAGGAGTAACCACGAGGGTTGGATCGACGACTATGTAGCAGGTCTAGTGGGCGTCAAGAATACCACAGACGAAACCACTCAGTACGAGGGACATAGAAGCTTACCACCCTTGCCCGCAGGTAAGTTACTCCAAACCAAAAAGACCTAATTATTACGCCAAGACCATCTCATTCCAGTCTTGTGGTAGCGCTGATGTCCCCGGTTGTCGCTCTATGAACCGGTCCTTATGGAGAGTGGCCAACCCAGCAGTAAGCACTGTGCTGGCCCCCTAAACCATGTTTCTAACAAAACCATTTTATAACGAGACGTCAGCCCCTCAAACGGGCCACTCCCAGAATTAAGTTGCATATACCATTAATCAAATTAATTAAAAAGGACCATGTGTGTTATAGCGCAGCAACCTAGCACAACTAACCAAAATGCAACCCAAGGGATATATATATAAAGGATATAAAGTGGCTAGGAAAGTCCTTACAGGCATACAATATTAAAATGCAGTATGAAAATGTATTTAAGGTGATAGGTGTTGTTCATGTTATACTTGCCTTCCTCGTACTGCTCTTGCTGCTGCTCAAACTGGTCAGAAGACGGCTGCTCCGGGTACTGGTACTGGGGATCCTCAGATGGATCACCGTCTACTCACGAACACAAGGATAAAAGCAAGGCACATAATAAGCACACAAGCAAACACTAACAAAAGCTAAGAAACAGTACATCAGTACATAAAAACAGCACACCAAACTAGTCTAAAACTATTCTACGCGTTACAATGATTGCGTGGATATAAAGAACGCCTAAAACGGAGCAAGAACACGAAAACTGCGCCTAAAACAAGGTCCAGGGCTTTTCTGCAAGAAAAACTAAGCTTCTAGGGGTTTTCTGCAAAAACCAAGGACTAAAACATAATTAAAGGTTAGTTCTGGGGTTTAACTCATGAAAAAGACAGGTCTGGACCGCGGGTTCTAAAAGGTAGAAGTCCAGGGGCTTAGACGCTAAAAACTGGGCCAAACCGCAATTATTTTTCAAAAGAGGTGGACTGCGGGTTGATAACAAGAAAGATGGGGGTGTCTTTAGCAAAACTGCCACGGCTGACCGGTATCTAGCATGGTCAACGGCCCTGGGCTGTTGGATTGCGATCGTGTGCACAAAAACGAAGAGGTACGCGGGATCTAATCTGATCCGTTGATTGCGGATCGGATGGATCAGGATGAAAGGGGGCGACGGCTGCGGCGCGGGGTCACCGGAGTCGAGCTCTGCGGCAGCGCTGCACCGGAGATGGCCATTCTCGGCCTTCCCGGGGTCAAAAAGGACGAGATCTGGGTCGGGAGGGGACTACGCGACACGTGTAGTCCACCTGGGGCTTTTGCGGGCCTCGGGGAGGCTGGTTGCAGCGCGCGCTGCGTCGGTGGCGGCCCTGCGCGGCGGTGCATCGCCGGCGCCCCCGCGCTGGGCGACTCTAGGGTAGGGATCCGGGTCTGTGGGTTCTACGTGCGTGTGCAGAGCCAGTGCAGGCCAGGGCAAGGCACGGTGAGGGCTAGGCGGCGCTGCAGGGCACCCGCCACGGCGGAGCTACGGCGGTGAGGTGTCGGCTTGTGGTGCCTGGGCACTGATGTGGGTCATGGGCTACAACAACTCAGGCAAAAGGAAAAGGGGGCCGGGGTGTAGCTCACCGAGCTCAGAATTGGACGATGGCGTGATGCAAGATCGCCGGCGACGAGTTCGGGCGGAGCCGCTGGACGGAGTTCGCGGTCCGGGTGCGGGATGCTCCTCCGAGCCTGGGATCCTCTCCAATTGGAGCGCCGGGGTGCTGCGAAGTTGGAACAGGGTCAGGAAGGGATCGGGGATTGCCGGCGGCGAAGAATTTACGGCGGCGGAGCTTCTCACCAGTGATGCGGATTTAGCGAAGATCCGGCGCTACAGGGGCCTAGGCCGGGGAAGGAGAGCTCGGGGAGTCTCCTGGGGCTCGGGCGGAGCTAGTGCACGGCTCTGGTGGGGCTTGGGCGCGGCGGAGCGTTGTGCCCGCGGCGGCGCAGAGTTCTAGCGTGGCGGCTAGGGTTAGGATGGCGGCTAGGTCGTGGGGATAGGGTTCCAGAGGTGCGGGAGGGGCCATTTATAGGGCGGCAAGATTACCTGGGCGTGCACGCCCGGATTTGGAAGGCCGGCGAGCGTATCGGCGGGGATCGCGGGGTTCGATTGCGCGAGGGGGAAGACGGGCCTGACAGTGGGGCCGGGCTGTCAGTGGTCGCGGGCGACACGCGGAGAGAGCGGGCGGGCCGAGCGGAGCATTGAGCTGGGCCGCGTGCTGCTGGGCCGCAGCGGGGAGAAGGGGGAGAGCTGTGCCTAGGTGGAGCGGGGCGAGCGGGCCGCGCGGGGAAAAGAAGGGTGCAGGCCGGGCTGGGTTAGGAGAGGGGTTGGGCTGGGTTTCCTCTTTCTATTTCTTCTCCCTTTTTCTTTTTCAAACTACACCCAAAATAATTTGAATTCAAATCAAATTTGAATTCAAAAACCTATGCACTCAAACAAACAAATAAAACTTATACACCAGCATGAATGCACAAACAAGTTTAAACCTAAAATAAATTTTAATTGCTTATGCAACAAAATTAGATTAAATGCAAGCTAAGCAAATTAAATCCTTAGAAGAATTAAATAAACTAATTAAATTTATTATTAAATAGGAAAATTAGATTAGGGTGTTACAAATCCTACCCCTTACAGGAATCTCGTCCCGAGATTCTGGGCTGGCTAGCAAAGAGAAACAAGGATGGGATTAAGTTCTAAGATACCCACATGACTTGAGTTGGAAGTATGTTGAACCTCATGCTCAATTTGCTCTCCTGACGAGGTCTGAACCTTTACCACTCTTTTGGTAGGCTGCATCACAAGTTTGTTTCGAGCTGACCAGTCTTAACCAAGAATGATGTCGATTCCTGTTGACTCCATTACAATAAGGTTCTCAGAGAAGGTTGCCTCGCCTATCCTCATGCTGACTCGAGGACATATGTAACTGGAGATTTGTTCTTTTCCTGATGATTTGACGACCATTCTCTTCCTCATGGGAAGCTTCAATATCTCATGCTTAGCAGCAAACTGCGTGCTGATGAATGAATGTGTAGCACGAGGGTCTATCAACACTGAGGCTGGGAAAGAGTTGACCAGAAGCATACCAAGAATGACTGGATTATTATCCCGAATGGTTTCTGCTGACACATGGTGAACTCTACCCTGGAGGTACTCTTTTGGTCGCTTCTTGGATTGCTCACGCTTTGTTCGATCACTGCACACTGGTATCACCTGCCGCTGATCCTGATCATTCTGAGTATCCTGCTTGGAGCAGTTCCCGGAAATAAGGTGGGTCTCGTCACTACTGGTACGCGGGATGGTTGAAAGGTCCTGAACTGGTGCTACTGGTGACAGCTGATTCTTAGGACAACTTTTGGCATAATGACCTTCTTGCCTGCATTGGTAGCACAGGCGATGGCGGTGAATGGCACTATTTGGTTGACCTCCTTGTGAACTTAACATCACATCTGGCATTATTTCTGCTGCTTGCTTTTTGGACTCCTTGTGGCCGCGTGGCTGAATCACCTTCATAGTGATAGTCAACCCATCCACATAATCATAGAGTGATTGGTTCTTGACCTGTGTATCTATAGAGCATTCAGGATACTTTCTCTTCTGGATGGTCTGTAGCTCATCGACCGATGGACCGTCAAGGAAAAGGGAATCCTCTGCTAGCTGCTCTTGATGAGACCTCTTTCTCTTTGTACTGGAGAACAACCTCTGGTTCCTCCTAGTTGTGGCTTCATCTTCAATCGCACGAACTTGATGATAGGGAACACCATAGAATTGGCAACACGGACAAGCTTTCTCACAATTCTTCGGGTGGTATGTTGTTTGCGAAGACTGATCTTGTACTGTTGTCGGCTGCTTCACGGAAACTATTGCATGAACACCATCACCCATTGCATGGTCTCCAAGATCTTTTTGTTCTGCCGACATCTGAGCTGGGATAAAAGGAAGCATAGATTGGTAAGGTCAAAGAAGAGAGAAAACCTCACTATGTAAGGTTCTATCTTATTTGAACAACACTACCCATGCATCACTGCTGCTAACTCTAGATAGATGTCACATAAACCCGCAAAAGAGAACAATAGAATAACTCTTCGGCCTCATCTGAGAGATTCTCAAATTCTCCAGTACTATCTGTATGCCGGGGTGTCACATCCCTACCCCCCTTACAGAAACCGACGTCCTCGTCGGTGACGTCCTTGTCGGTGAATCCCTAGATATCACATCCTCTCCGCACTATCCTTCTTCTCAACAAGCAAGACAGGAGAAGCCTAAGGCATGAAAAGGTAGAGAGGATAGAGTGGATGGTTTTACCCCCAACGATCTAACTCATTTTATTATTTAATTAACTTTAACTTAAGACTGATTTTCATTAAATAAATTTAACTACTAAGCTATGCAATCAACCAAAAATCCAAATCAACCATATAGAATAATAACAAGCATTCAAAAGTTCACACTTTAGTCGAGTTTAACACACGACTCGACTAACACAACGCGTCGCAGAACGTTCTATCGTGCTGAGGTCAGGGAATCCTAGACTGAAAAGGGTCGGTGAGATACTTCAGGGCCAAAGCTACAGAAACTAATTCTATAGAGAAAAATCAAGGGAAGACGAGTAAGAAATTCAGAATTCAAGGAGTATAATAGCAAAATAGTTTCAGCAGACAAGGCTGAGAGAGAAAAAGACTTAAAACTCGACCAGTCCTATCTAGGCTTTCGTCCTACAGTCGATATAGATCTGATACCACTCGGTAACACCCGGTTTATAAAAGGACATAAACCGAGCAATCATATACGTGCCAGGATCAAGTCACACAGTATATACAACAGAATGAACAGTATATCACAGCACATATCACGTAAAAAGATATAATAAAGTGAATACGAATGTTATTTATTGTAATAATGACCAAATGTCTGATACAGAGTATGCGGAAGCGTAATATATAAACGAAGCCTCTCGGAAGCTGGGCACCACAGGGACGTCAACTGGGAGACGAAACACCTAGAAGTCCTCGTACTCCTGGTAACTCCGGGTGAACTCCCTCGCGTCGGCAGGAACTGAGCAGCAGTAGAGTATCCCCAAGAACAAGAGGAAAAAGTGTAGAGGAGGCAAGGGTGAGTACACAACTCGTACTCAACAAGTATAACACAAACTATGAGGCTCTAAGGTTAGCTAACTCAACTGCATTAGCTTTTAATCTTGGCAAAATTTTATTAAAGCTATTTACTACAAGTTGATGAATTACCATAAACCCAGTTACATAGTAATTAATCAAAATTAATCATGATACTACTGAGAACCAAACCGAACCAAGCCAAGGTAACCCCGAGAGGCACCCCCCTCGTCGGAAGGAGATAACCCCACTAATCAAAAGGAGGATCTGGGCCGCTCATGACCGTGAACACGGCTAGTATACCAGTTTTACACTCTGCAGAGGTTGCACATCTTTACCCACAAGTCGTGAGCTACGCTAGTTGTTCATCACACTTCCTTAGGTGAGATGACTAGCAAACTCACTACGAGGCCTTTACAAAGAATCTCGTTGGTAAGGAGTAACCGCGACGGGTTGGATCGGCGACTATGTAGCAGGTCTAGTGGGCGTCAAGAATACCACAGACGAGCCCACTCAGTACGAGGGACATAGAAGCTTACCACCCTTGCCCCGCAGGTAAGTTACTCCATACCAAAAAGACCTAATTATTACGCCAAGACCGTCCCATTCCAGTCTTGTGGTAGCGCTGTTGTCCCAGGTTGTCGCTCTATGAACCGGTCCTTATGGAGAGTGGCCAACCCAGCAGTAAGCACTGTGCTGGCCCCCTAAACCATGTTTCTAACAAAACCATTTTATAACGAGACGTCAGCCCCTCAAACGGGCCACTCCCAGAATTAAGTTGCATATACCATTAATCAAATTAATTAAAAAGGACCATGTGTGTTATAGCGCAGCAACCTAGCACAACTAACCAAAATGCAACCCAAGGGATATATATATAAAGGATATAAAGTGGCTTGGAAAGTCCTTATAAGCATACAGTATTAAAATGCAGTATGAAAATGTATTTAAGGTGATAGGTGTTGTTCATTTTATACTTGCCTTCCTTGTACTGCTCTTGCTGCTGCTCAAACTGGTCAAAAGACGGCTGCTCCGGGTACTGGTACTGGGGCTCCTCAGATGGATCACCGTCTACTCACGAACACATGGCCAAAAGCAAGGCACACAATAAGCACACAAGCAAACACTAACAAAAGCTAAGAAACAGTACATCAGTACATAAAAACAGCACACCAAACTAGTCTAAAACTATTCTACGCGTTACAACGATCGCGTGGATATAAAGAACGCCTAAAACGGAGAAAGAACGCGAAAACTGCGCCTAAAATAAGGTCCAGGGGCTTTTCTGCAAGAAAAACTAAGCTTCTAGGGGTTTTCTGCAAAAACCAGGGACTAAAACATAATTAAAGGTTAGTTTTGGGGTTTAACTCATGAAAAAGACAGGTCAGGACCGTAGGTTCTAAAAGGTAGAAGTCCAGGGACTTAGATGCTAAAAACTGGGCCAAACCGCAATTATTTTTCAAAAGAGGTGGACTGCGGGTTGATAACAGGAAAGATGGGGGTGTCTTTAGCAAAACTGCCACGGCTGACCTGTATCTAGCGTGGTCAACGGCCCTGGGCCGTTGGAGCGCGATCGTGTGCGCCAAAATGCAGAGGTACGCGGGATCTAATCTGATCCGTTGATTGCGGATCGGATGGATCAGGATGAAAGGGGGCGACGGCGGCGGCGCGGGGTCACCGGAGTCGAGCTCCGCGGTGGCGCTGCGCCGGAGATGGCCATTCTCGGCCTTCCCGGGGTCAAAAAGGATGAGATCTGGGTCGGGAGGGGACTACACGACACGTGTAGTCCACCTGGGGCTTTTGAGGGCATCGGGGAGGCTGGATGCGGCACGCGCTGCGTCGGCGGCGGCCCTGCGCGGTGGTGCATCGCCGGCGCGCTCGCGCTGGGTGACTCTAGGGCTAGGATCCGGGTCTGTGGGTTCTGCGTGCGTGCGCAGAGCCGGTGCAGGCCAAGGCAAGGCACGGTGAGGGCTAGGCGGCGCTGTAGGGCACCCGCCACGGCGGAGCTACGGCGGTGAGGCCTCGGCGTGCGGTGCCTGAGCGCTGGTGTGGGTCATGGGCTACGACAACTCATGCAAAAGGAAAAGGGGGCTGGGGTGTAGCTCACCGAGCTCAGAATTGGACGATGGCGTGATGCAGGATCGCCGACGACGAGTTCGGGCGGAGCCGTTAGACGGAGTTCGTTGTCCGGGGTGCGGGATGCTCCTCCGAGCCTGGGATCCTCTCCAATCGGTGCGCCGGGGTGCTGTGAAAGTGGAACAGGGTCAGGAAGGGATCGGGGATTGCCGGTGGCGAAGAATTTATGGCGGCGGAGCTTCTCACCGGTGATGCGGATTCGGCGAAGATCCGGCGCTGCAGGGGCCTAGGCCGGGGAAGGAGAGCTCGGGGAGTCTCCTAGGGCTCGGGCGGAGCTAGTGCACGGCTCCGGTGGGGCTTGGGCGCAGCGGAGCGTCGTGCCCGCGGCGACGCAGAGTTCTAGCGCGGCGGCTAGGGTTAGGATGGCGGCTAGGTCATGGGGATAGGGTTCCAGAGGTGCGAGAGGGCCATATATAGGGCGGCGAGATGACCTGGGCATGCGCGCCCGGGTTTGGAAGGCCGGCGAGCGTCTCGGCGGGGATCGCGGGGTTCGGTTACGCGAGGTGGAAGACGGGCCTGACAGTGGGGCCGGGCTGTCAATGGTCGCGGGCGACATGCGGAGAGAGCGGGCGGGCCGAGCGGAGCACTGAGCTGGGCCGCGTGCTGCTGGGCCGCAGCTGGGAGAAGGGGGAGAGCTGGGCCTAGGTGGAGCGGGGCGAGCGGGCCGCGCGGGGAAAAGAATGGTGCAGGCTGGGCTGGGTTAGGAGAGGGGTTGGGCTGGGTTTCCTCTTTCTATTTCTTCTCCCTTTTTCTTTTTCAAACTACACCCAAACTAATTTGAATTCAAATCAAATTTGAATTCAAAAACCTATGCACTCAAACAAACAAATAAAACTTATGCACCAGCTTGAATGCACAAACAAGTTTAAACCTAAAATAAATTTTAATTGCTTATGCAACAAAATTAGATTAAATGCAAGCTAAGCAAATTAAATCCTTAGAAGAATTAAATAAACCAATTAAATTTATTATTAAATAGGAAAATTAGATTAGGGTGTTACACTTAGGGGAGAGAACCTCCCCCAAGCTAGCTCTTGGTTTAGGGTCCGAAAAGCAGGACCTTTCTCCATACCTGATCAGGTTGAGGTTGTTTCGTCCATACCTGGAGAAGTAGTTGCGGTCGATGACGTCTTGTTCTTCTTGCACCATTTCTTCTTGGTCTTCTTGGGTGGCGTAGGCGGCGCAGGAACAGGATCCTCAGATGCTGGATAGACGATTTCCAGATCTTCCCATACTGTATTGGCGATGAAGTCAGGGATCTTCTGATCATCTTCCACTAGCTCGGTTGGTGGAGTATGAATTTTCCAATCCTCCCAAGCTGGCTTGGAAGAGGGGTGATAGTCTTGATCATCCCAACCGGGCTCTGCCATAGCCCTTGTTTCTCACTATCCTCATGAATCAGGAATACCTCTCTCTTGTTTTGGACTTAAATTTCATGATCTTTTCTATAATATGGAGGCTGATTCTTCCTCTCCCCACATCAATTCTGGCATTTGTATCCTTGAGGAATGGTCGCCCATGTATGAGCGGAATTTCAAGATCTCCTTCCATATCAAGGACTACGAAGTCCACCAATATGTTGGTATTCTTGATTTTTACCATTAACCTTTCCACAACTCTTTCTGGATATCTTATCGTGGAATCTGCCAGCTGAACACACATAGTGGTAGGGGAAATTGATGGATAGCCTAGCTTCTCGAAAGTTACCTTGGGCATGATATTGACACTGGCTCCAAGGTCACAAAGGGTGTGATCAAATTCATAATCAGAGACTGAGCAGCTGATCACTGGGGTTCCGGGATCTTCTCTTATTGTGGCTGCTAACTTACCCCACACACCTCTTCTTGGGCGTGTGAGCTTCTCTGCATAGCTGACGGGTGTCCTGCTAAGGGGCTCTTTCCACATAGCATTGATGACATTCACGCTTTCTAGAGTAGACTCGGGTTGCACCGGAATTCCTAGTTCAGCAGCAGGTGTAGAAGCAGCTAGTTGAGCCAATTGAGTATCTAGCACCTTATTGAAACTCAACTGGTTCTTCATAGCCGTGGAGAATCCGTCCATCTTGGCATGGGCAGTCTCCATAGATTTGTCTATAGAGGCCAACTTCTTCTGAAGGGACTCATTGATCTTCGCTTGGCCGTAGACAAGATCTCTCAAGGTAGGCTGGTTAGGACCGAAAGAATTCGAATTCCCATTACCTCCTTGGTAATATGGGCATGGTTGACTCCACACCTAACCTCCTTGTGGACGAAACCCATTACTGCCATTGAGGAATAGAGCTTCTTCTTAGGTTTCTGGGCAATTGTCGCCCGAATGTCCAACATTCCCGCAGACCTAGCACATCATGCGAGTTTCCAAGGCTTGAAGTGTTTGCATCTGAGCCTTATCTTGGGAATAATCCTCAAATTTCTTGAGGACGAGATCAATCTTCATAGCGAGCATGAGGCCCTCCTTGACGGAGTGCATACCTCGCTGGCGCGGTTGGAGGTGATCATCGCTCCAACTTTGGTTGGAAACCATCTTCTCGATCAATGATGTAGCTCTTTCAATGGTTAGTGAGAAGAAAGCTCCACCCGCAGCGGCATCCACATGATCACGGGATGACTGTGTCAACCCATTGTAGAAGTTCTGTAGAATGAGCCAATTATCCATTCCATGGTGCGGACACACCAGAATGTACTCCTGAAGCCTCTCCCAAGCTTCCGGAATTTACTCATTTGATGCCTGCTGGAAGTTCGAAATCCGACCACGAAGAGCATTGGTTTTGCCCGTCGGGAAGAACTTCGAGAGGAACGCCTTGGCACATTTGTCCCAAGTATCCACAATAGCCTTGTTAGCATAAAACCATTGCTTCGCTCTCCCCAAGAGAGAGAACGGAAACAGATGGAGCCGGATTGCATCTTGCGATACACCCTTAATAACAAAAGTACTGCAGAGCTCTAGGAACTGCTGGAGATAAGCGCTGGCATCCTCATTGGCCTTGCCACAGAATGGGTTGGCCTGCACCATCGTAATGAGACCCGTCTTGATCTCGAAATTTTCTCCTCCGGTGTTAACCTTGGGCCCGATGGGGACCTGGTTAGCAAACGGAGCAGAGTAATCACGGAGTGTCTTCTGGGCCATAGCTCTAGGAGCTGACGATGATGCAATGACTGGATCAACTGCCGAGAGTGGTCTCCGAGGTGATACGAGATGAGCTCGCATCCTCCTCAAAAGTGACTCTGGATCGGAATGAAAGTTTTGCGGCAAGTCGAAACCGGTCATACACTACCCTGTTTTCATATAAAAAAAGACAAGAAAACAAAGCCAAGTTAGCCTGTTTAGCAAGCGAATACCAATTTCGATTTTGTTCACAACTTTGTCTATATATTTCACTCTGTGCCTTCCCCGGCAACGGCGCCAAAAATACTTGTTGGCGCCTACCAACGTCACCAGCGATGACGCCCACATACGCCAATTTGGGGTGGCAGTATTTCATGAACCACGAATAAATCCGCAAGCGCACGGAATACCGCTATAGCATTTTACCCGGGAGTATACCGGAATGTCATTTATATTTCTGCAGGGAAGGCGATGAGTGAGAAGATATATAGATTAGTTGGTGAACTCTATCTAGATTGGATATTCTCATGCATAAACAGGGGTAAGATAATAACATGGTAGGAGGTAGTGTGACACACACACAAACTACCCTCTTGGATAAATAAAAGATAAAAGATGCTTTAGGCCGGGAGCAAGGTAAAAGTCAGAGCTCGAGTCAGCTGTGCTAGGCTAGCTATATCTGCACTTTCTCATTGGTTAGCTCATCCGAGATTAAACTACACAACAGGGAGATCGTTATCGAAGTAACGGGAGGAGCCGTACACCCCAGCGACTCTATGTACCTCCTACCCCCCATACTGAATATGGAGGATTACTAAAAGGCTCGAACAGGGCTGTCACTACCTGCCGGCTACCTCTACAAACCGTGGGTATAGTTGACATCCAGCAACTCTTAGCTAATCTAGACACCATGTCTACACTAGTAAAGGATACTCTAGTGTCCCGCGTGGAGCCCCCACCCTCCAGATGGATAGACATCACACTAGAGCAATCATACGAATATTGGAGCAGTTGATAGAGTTCTAAGAACAAAAGACTAACCATCTCTAGCACAGGGCGATCATGCAATGCAAGCATTGAATAATAACGCAACCATGACAAGAAGCATATACTTGATAACTCAGAATATACTTCAAGCAGATATCGGTAACCATAGTCTAACAAATGACCGAATATTACAAGAGAGAGCTAAAGATGAACCCATACCAGACTCTCGAGCAACTCCGGCGACTCGATGACTCCTAGACTTCTCCTAAACTTCACTAAACCTAAAGACTTTGCAAGGAATGCAAGAGAGGAGATGAGAGGTGTGTGATGTGTGTGTGTGTCCTATGTGTCCAATTCTCCACCCCCCCTTGTATTTATAGCAGGGAGCCACGGGGTGAAGCCTTCACAACCGATGTAGGGGACCAATGGGGAGACGCCACGTGCCCTGGTTGAGGCGGTGGGGCCCACGGGCCAGGTTGACTGACCAGGTAGGTCGGTCAGCCTGCCCGGGCCACCAACCGCTCCCAACTTCTTCTGGTAGGTTGTCTTGGGCCTCCTTGTCTGATCCACATTGGGGTTGGCCTGTCTTGACTTGTTTGAATTGGGTTCTTGCATCACTTTTGGTCCATTTGAGCCTGAATCGGTGCTCTGATAATTTCTGTGATTTTATGTCGGGCCAAAGTGTGCTTGTAACCTGCATATTAGCTTGAAAACATAACTTGCATATTCTAAAAGGTAAAGTGTGGTTTATGGACTTTATTGGATAAGGATGCGTGTAAGAAATGCAAACTCTCATGATTTTCTGATCAAGTTGACACCTGGAAATGGTCGTTAGTGAGCGTCAACAGTCCTTGCAAATGAGATGGCTTTGGATTGAAAAAACTAAGCTATTGCGATCTTGGGCTGGTCTTAAGATCCCTTTTCATATGGACACATCGGTTATGTTTGTAATTTCAGTGGTAACTTCAGTTGCTGGTAAAAGTGAGAACACAATGTTTTGGACATATTGGTGGATCATCCTTGAGTTTTCAAGAGTGAGCGTCAACAGTCCCAATGTTTTCAAGAGTGTTCCTCCAAAATTGAGGAACAAAAGGACTGTAGCCGAGCCCTTCCTTGAGTTGACTTGGATAGTAGATATTTGGGGTGCTATTGATTGGCATAGTCTTGCTAAATACCTACAGTTGTGGGACATGCTCTCTAACATTGCTCTTAATGATAATACAGATGCCATCAGTGGATGTTTGAACCATCAGGCAACTTTTCTACCAGGTCGGCCTATCGTGCTTTTTTCATTGGTTCAACCTCTTTTGAGCCTTGGAATGGATTGGAAACCTGGAAATGACCTTATTGGCTGGCCGTCCGCAATCGCTGCTGAATAGCTGACCGTCTGCAAAAGAGAGGACTTCCACATCCAGAGCAGTTGCCCCCTTTGTGATCAGGATGATGAAATGGTTCGACATTTACTTATTTCATGTGTTTTTGATAGACAATTCTAGATTAGCATTCTACAGCCATTGAACTTGACAACACTGGTTCCAAGTCAAAGATGTGCTTCTTTGGTGGACTGGTGGAAAAATCGCGGAGGAAAATTTGCAGCAACACAAAAAAGGGTTTCAACTCCTTGGTTATTCTTGGAGCATGGATCTTTTGGAAGCAACGGAATGCTTGCGTGTATGATAAAGTTGCACCCAACGTTCAGAGAGTCCTCTAAGTCTTTCAAGATGATTTAGAACTTTCGCGGTCAGCTCATGCAAAGGTCGGCTCCTGTAAAGGTCTACTAGTTTTGACCTTGCTCTTTATGCTTTAATTTTTTTGGTGGTCAGGTCCTTTATGCTTTAGTCGTGTAATAGTTTTTTATTTCCGAAATATTTTTTGATCAATCCTATTCCTTATCCAAGATGGGATTTGGGATTTGTAATTGGATTATTATTTTTAATAATGCAAGGCCCTGTTTGTTTTGTGTTATGCTAGAAAATAGTAATATTTTGACTACTAATTACGGTGTCAAACAAAATCAGTTTACGAAACTAACTTCAGAATCCCCGCGCTAGGAATCCTGAAGAATTTAACGAGGCCTTTGACCGCACGATTAGATGATAGTTACTGTAGCATTACTATACCTAATCCTCGATTAATTACCGTCATTAGATTTGTCACAAAAAGTTACACCCATCAATGAAGAGGTTTTGCAAATACATTTCGTTTAGTGGCCCATGCATAGAGATTAGGATGAATCACTGTTCATTAGGACAAGTAACCAAGCGGGCCCAAAATATGTTCTAAGCAAAAAAAAAAAACAATCCCACACTCGAATACTTCCCCTGTTCTTCGTTTTCCTCCCGTTCGTCCCTTTCCCGCTCAGATTCTCCACAAATTCCCCTCTAGCCTCAGCAGGGTCCTAACAGATGGTAGCGATGGGAGGGGGGATGGCACCTAAATCTGGAGCGCCTGGCGCTGCGTGCCCCCGAGGATGGCGGAGGTCGTCCCCGCCGGTCCTGGAGCCCCGGCGCACGAACGGCGGGACGCCACCACCCCTCTCCCGTCGCCCCCTTCCCATCGCGACCACCCAACCCAACTTCCCTGTCACCGCGCCACCGACGCGCAAATAACCGGGGGGCATGCGCGCGTGTGTGGCTCCCTTCCTCCCTCCCCGCCCGCACCCCCATCCCACCCCCACCCCCACCCCCACCCCCGGCGCGCGTCGCGTCGCGTCGCGTCTCTCCTGGTCGGAGGCGGAGGAGCGGAGGACCACCACCTGCGCCGGCGCATAGGCGTCCAGCATTCCCGCGATCCGGTCCCGCCCGACCCGTTGCCGGGGCAGCTCGATCCGACCGACCGACTCGCCGGCCGGCGGGCGCCACGTAGTCATGTAATGGCCTCACTCTCATCCCATATGCTTCACCCGCCGTGTCCATTCTGGTTGTGCTGATGATCAGTCACTGGGGTTCGCGGGTGGGTTGTCGTGCCGTGTTGCACCTCGTTTTCGTTCCACCATTTGTTAGAAATCGCATTTTCGATGGTGTGTTGCGGATCGATCATCGGTTCCTGGTCCGTTTTGATTTTCTCTTTTCTAAAATACAAATTTGCGTGTTTTCAATTTTGGTTTCACTTTTGTGTGCTAATCTTCAAAGTTGAATTATACCTGTCTGATTGATTATCGGTTGCTGGTTCACATTTTATAAATTCAACTGAGATGCTTTCAAAAGTTTCTCCCATTTTTGTCAACCTATAGCATCTCATTATTGGAATCTGGGTTATGATATGTTCGTTAGGGTTGCCTTTAACTTGGCACTAACATGCACATTATCAGCTGTTAACATAGCAGTGAAGGATGGCGTGCGGGAACCTGTGCTATTTTTGCCCTGGGCTGACAACACGGTCCAGGATGCCCGTCAAGCGGTACAAGAAGATCCTTGCAGAAATCTTTCCCAGAACACAGGTTTGGAGTTTGTTGCATCCCTTTTATTTTTGTGATTTTGTCAAGTGTGACCATGTTGTCGCTTTCACTGTTGTGGATCTATTTATTGGTTGAGCATGTTTTTTCCCTGCTGTAGGATGAAGAACCTAATGAAAGAAGGATTGGCAAGTTGTGCGAGTATGCTTCAAAAAACCCTCTTCGAATGCCTAAGGTCCATCCATTGCTCTTGTTCTTGTAATTTTTTTTTTTGAAAAGAACCGGTAGGATTCTGCCATGCTTGCATTGATATAGAAGAAGTAGCAAGAAACAAAAGGAAACTTAATTGGAGCAGGTAAAAAACGAGGCAACAAAGAATAAAGAAAACACCCCAAGAGAGCTCGAAGCAATTAGGATTCTCTCTTTGTGGCATTTTACACCGAGTGCAGCCACCTCCTTGATTCTTGCGAACAGCGTCTTAGTCGTCGTCGAGTGCTGGGAGTCAAAAAAATCCCCGCTTTATATTCAATATCCCATGCTATTAAGAGTGTGAGCGAGCAAACCGCCCCTTGCTTCCTCGTTTTCATATCAGGAGTGTTCTAACTTTTTGAGCTAGTTATTCTTTCTGCTAAACGAATCTTCAGAATACAATTTGTCGGTATTATAGCGACTGCATGACAAATTATAAATGCAATGGGACACTGTATAACTGGAAACTGGAGATGCCTCTTGGGACATTGTGCTAGGCTTCTAGCTTAACGTTTCGAGTATAGGGCCCTTTTCTCTGTGGTGCTCTTGTTTTAGAGTAATCCTTATTTATTAATATTACCAAACATGAATGACTCTCAATCTGTTCTAACAAATTCAGATTCTCAGTAAGCTTGTGGTCTTTTGCATATTGATATTTGAGCAGATCACAGTTTACTTGGAGCAACGTATTTACCGTGACTTAAGAAGTGAGCAGTATGGCTTTGCCAAAGTGGTGATGTTGATATATCGCAGGCTATTGGTTTCTTGTAAAGAACAGATGTGAGTCTTACTTTCAAGTTTCTCTTGCTTTCATTACACTGGATTCTGTGAAGTTACGTGTGTTAATCTAGCAGCACCCTAATGTAAATAATCTTATGTTATATTTTCATTTGGTTTGCAATGGATATACTTCTTACACTTTATTATTGCTTTTGGTGGTTACAATTATAATTGTTATTTTCTTAATGCAGGCCGCTGTTCGCAAGTAGCCTATTAAGCATTGTACACACTCTTTTAGACCAAAAGAGGCGAGATGATATGCGCATCATTGGGTGTGAAACCTTGTTTGATTTTGCTGTCAATCAGGTATTCCTATCAGGGTGGATACCATTGTCCATTAGAGATGTTCATTTTATATAGAGGCTTATGTCATTATTGGTGATCTCTTGTCTTTATATTCCAGATGGATGGTACATATCAGTTTAATTTGGAAGGGCTGGTGCCAAGATTATGTGAAATAGCTCAAGAAGTAGGAGAAGATGAGAGGGCACGGACCCTGAGAGCGGCAGCCCTGCAATCCCTTTCAGCTATGGTAAGTTCTGTGTTCAGGCCATATCAAACAGATATCATGTTCCAAAAGGATGTTGACACACTACTAGCATAATAGTAAGTCTAATTCATAGTTTAATACATTTCTTATCATGTGATAAAAGAAAATCACATGCAATAAGTACTTGCGACTAACTTCAGATTTACTTAACTTACGAACTATGCTAGCTCAGTTGTTTGAGGATGTGGATGTATGCCTGGATCACCCAAGTTCAAATCCCATTTCATGCAAATTTGGACTCCTGCTTCTTCTTTATAACTAAACATGTAATATTGTAATCCCGTTACTATCTTTAGAAGATCCAGATATTTCTGCAAATATATACTCCCTCCAGTCATGCATACACGTCATTTTGGACATCAGCAGGATCACATCATGTTTTTGTGAATTGTGAGTAGACGGAGTGTTATTGTGGCTGTTGGGCTGAGAGGATTGAGGAGGAAGAGAGAGACAGCTAGGGCTGCTAGGGCGCTGGGAGCGCCAACCGCGGGGCTTTGCCCACGGCCGGCAAGAGAGAAGGTGTTTCCTTCTAATCTCTTGCTTGATTAGATTGATACATCTCCCCTCCTTATATAGAGAGGTTTGACTTTGCCCCTAAGCAAGCAATATTAACCCTAACCCTAATGGGCTATACAGCCAATCCAGGCCCAATAGGCCCATGACGTACTCTAACACCCCATGACGTACTCTAACACGGAGTAGCTGTTTAGAACGTCAAACTCTGTTAAAAATATTTCAATTATACTCCATCACTATGTAGATTGGACTCAAATGAATTATGAAAATTGTGTCTTCTCAAATATTTATGTTTTTTAGTATTCCTCTAATGTAGCATAACCACTAGGAGCATCTAAATTTTTTAAATGAAATTATCTTAAGCCATAATATTATGTAGTTTCTTCCATTGTGCAGATCTGGTTTATGGGAGAGCTTTCTCATATCTCATCAGAGTTTGACAATGTAAGTAATATCAAGCAAGTTCTTTTTTCTTGCCTTAATTTCCTTTAATATGTACATGCCAATCTTGTAGTTACATCTAAAGAAGAAATATTATTTGGTACTGCAAGGAAGGTTCCTTGCTTATGTTCATTTGGTTACTACCATGGTATCACTTTTGCAAGCAGATTGGAGCCACAAACGTTTCATCACAGCTCATGTTTCTCTATTTTATTTTCTAGGTTGTTCAAGTTGTACTGGAAAACTACACACCTCAGAAGATGCAAAATGATGGTCAAAGTGATGCCGACAATCAATTGATGCAAGAAGACCAAAATGCTGGGCATCCTCCTTCCCCTTTTGTCATCCCTATGCTCCCCTCTTGGGAGAACATAGTTGATGTTAAGGGAGGAGTTAAACTGCAAGAGTAATATAATATTTTTTTTTCTCATTTTTATTGACTTTGTTATTTCTTCTTGTATAGTAAGTAGTTCCTAACATATCCCTATGATGCAGGGAAGACGCTAGGGATCCTAAGTTTTGGTCTAGAATTTGCGTGCACAATATGGCCAGGCTTTCTAGGGAAGCAACCACATTCCGACGCATCTTGGAATGTTTGTTTCGGTACTTTGGTAACAATAATTCATGGTTGTCAGAGAATGGACTTGCTCTATGTGTCTTGTTGGACATGCAACTTTTAGTAGAAAGCACAGGTGCTCCCTTTTCATTGTAGTCTCTGAGGCTAAGTATACTATATATGGGCAATGTGGTTACTTATGTTGCTTAAACGATTTCTGCAGGCCAAAATATGCACTTAATGCTATCACTACTGATAAAGCATATTGAGCACAAGGCAGTGGTGAAGCAGCCAGACATGCAGCTTAGCCTCGTGGAGGTGGCAACTACCCTTGCAGAGCAATCTAGTGCTATGGCTTCAGCAGCAACTATAGGTGCCATAAGTGATCTTGTGAGGCATTTGAAAAGGACATTCCATATTACTCTTGGAAGTAAAGATTTGGAATTAGTAAAATGGAATGAAAAATTCCGGAAGGCCATAGATGAATGCCTAGTTCAGCTGTCAAAGAAGGTGCTTTTGCCTTTCTCTCCATCTAAAGCTTTATGCTTCCTTCTTGTTACAATTGGTCTGTATAATATGTTCATTAGTCATATAAATGAACATCTATGCACAATGCATATAAGGCTTACCAAGATTGTTGTGTTGGTCAGGTAACTGATGCTGGGCCAGTTCTTGACATGATGGCTGTGATGCTAGAAAACATTGCAAGTACTGCTGTTGTAGCTAGGTCAACTGCAGCTGCTGTTTACCGCACAGCTCAAATAATTGCATCCGTGCCAAATTTGCAATATCAGAATAAGGTATATTGTTACAACTAACAACTTGAAGTGTTAAAAATAATCTCAGAGAAACACTACTTTCTTCTGGTTTAAAACGTATCTTCTATACTTGATGCCAGGTGTTTCCTGAAGCTCTGTTTCATCAGTTGTTGTTAACAATGATCCACCCCGATCATGAAGCTCGTATTGCTGCTCACCGCATATTTGCTATTGTCTTAGTCCCGTCTTCTGTTTCCCCTTCCATTCAAGCTAGTCCCTCCGGGCAGGCAAAGAAACATGACATGCAGAGGACACTCTCTAGGGCTGTGTCTGTATTTTCTTCTTCAGCTGCTATCTTTGAAAAGTTGAAAAAGGACAAGCACTCGGACAGTTCACTAGGAGAAAGCAAGGACAATAGTTTGCATAACATTGGTGAAGGGACGGGACAACACAAGACTCAGAATCTGCCTGCGTCTCAAAGCCGTCGACGTAGCATGAAAATGCCTAATTTTTCTATGAAAAGAGGCCCTTCAATGGCCATAAGAGCTCCATCGGTATCAATCAGAGCTCCCTCAATATCTCTGAGAGGTCCTTCAATGTCTTCGAGAGCATCTTCTATGTCTGTAAAAGAAGACCAAAGCTCCTCGAGTGAGGAAACGGTATAACTGATTCTAACCTGGATTTATCATGAATTACAATGAGCTATATTTGAGCAAATATTTCTTATCATGAATAACTTTTTGTGCACTGTGCTGAATGCATTCAGGAATCAGTGTTGGTAAAGCTGAGCGCTCGTCAAATTACACTTTTGCTGTCATCCATTTGGGCTCAAGCAACATCTCCTGAAAATACTCCTGCGAACTATGAAGCCATTGCTCATACTTACAGTTTGCTTCTGTTGTTCTCTGGATCCAAGGTAACCCTACTTTCTATGCATTGTTCGTTTCCTTGACATAACTACCTTCTTGTAAGAGAGGAACCTGATAACTATTAAATTGTCACCAAGTCCAACATTTCGTTATGGAGATGAGGTGGCCGAGTCTCTGCATTGCAAGTTCTATTTGGATCTGGAAAACTTTTGGGGGAAGGAACACAAGGGGATCTTATAAATGGTTCTGGCATGAGTAGAGCCCCAAAGGGGTTCGCTCCTCGTGATCCCTTAGGTCCTTTATATAGGGTAGGGAGAGGTAAATATATGCCAAGCCTTTTGGGAGGGTACAATAATTACAAATGTGCCTTACATGAAACTGTCTATCTACGTGAGCTGGTTCATTTCCCCAACACTATTTAGTAGCTTTTCTGTACAGCACTCCTAAATCGATGATATGCCAAAGGTTTGAATAACTATGAATTATTACACAAAAAGTCTAATTTTCTTTAGAGCTCATTAGAACTATATGGAACTAACCTCATAATCTTGAAATCACATAAGTTTACACAAGTTTCTATTGTTCTATAGTCTATACATTCCATGATGCCTTAACTTACTGTTCTGTTCCTTCTCTCATTCTTAATATGTATTATCTTCCCTTACCTCATTCCTAAGCAGCTCTTATGTGGATTCCTCCCATTTCTTCTAGTGAACTAGCACCTCATGCCTTCCTTTAGCTCAATAAAAGCATAAGGAGGCACCTTAGAGGGAGAGTGGGTATGTCAATCATTATGACTTGAGTCATATATGCTGATGTTTTCTCCCCTTTCCTCTTCCAGGCATCAACTTTTGAGGCTCTTACTCAGAGTTTTCAGGTTGCTTTTGCTTTGAGGGGCTATTCACTCATTGAAGCAGGTGATACAGTCAAATTCCCTTTGAAGCATTAGAAAGTCAATAGAAACTCAATGTTCCATGTAAAGTTTCGTGTTGTACATGATGGCATAGGAGCTCCACGTACTTAACTGTGGTTTTGACTCCTTTCTAACTGCCTTCTTTTATCTTGTAGATTCGTTACCACCGTCTCGGCGCCGGTCCTTGTTTACCCTATCCACAACCATGATTATTTTCTCTTCGCGAGCTTACAATGTGTTGCCACTTATTCCAATCTGTAAACAAATGATCAATGACCGTGCGGTATGTAAGAACAAATTTGAACCCTCATTTTATTCTTCTGCATTTCTTTTGATTATGTTAGTTCAACTCCCTAAACAGTACTGTACAGAATGATGGTATAAAATATTAGTTTTTTTTTAGAGGGAATATTAGTTGGGAAGTAGTAGAAACACATCAGGGAACCAAGCTGAGGGTCTGAATAAAATTAACCTTTAAATAATCAAACTTGCTATGTTGTATTGTTTCTCCTGTATCTACCCTAATATTTGTTTGTAAATCTTTATCTTTCAATATTAATGGTTCCTGGAAATCTCTTTTTTTATTTTTTGAAAGCTCCTGGAAATCTTTTGTACCACATAGTGAGTACTGAGTTGAGTAGTGACAGTATAACAACTGTGTACCCATGAACATCGATTCTTCATCCTTCCATCTTATGGTCCCTTGCTATCCTTCAGTGTCCTATGGTTTAGAGTTCAATTGACAAATGTGGTTTTAGGTGTCAATAATGATGCATAGGTTTGACACCCACCCAATTTGTTGTTGTAATATAATAAGGTTTGTATTCTTGATCTTTGAAGCACCTCTGCTTCATCTTGACTCCTATGTACTCTTCATGTATGGTGTGGCCCTTATATTTAACATTTGTTTGCTATTTTGCTTAGGCTGATCCATTTCTTCATTTGGTGGATGAGAGCAAACTTACGGCTGTTAAAGATTCCCCAGATGACCCGTCAAAAATATATGGATCACCGGAGGACAATGCTAATGCACTGAAGTCCCTTTCAGAAATAGAATTATCAGAAAGTCAATCTCGAGAATGCATAGTCTCCACAATCATGAACAGCATTGCAAATATGATGGATGTAATGTTGGCATTCCTAATTGTATCTTGTTTTCATAGTTTTGATCGAGTTCAACGCGGCTGCTGATGACTTCCCTAGTTCTGCAGGCGGAGTTGCATAATGTGAGAAGCCAATTGCTAACCGACTTCGCTCCAGATGACATGTGTCCTACAAGCACTCAGTTCTTTGAAGCACATATTGATAATCCTTCATCAGAGTCTCAGGAGGCTGACCACCATCATGAAGAGGTACATATGTCTGGTTCGCGTATCAACAGAAGCTTAATTTCCATGCTAAAAGAATATATGTTTTCAACAGGCTATGTTGATTGACCTGGGGAATGATCATGATGTTTTTGGGGAAGCTTCAGAAAGGACAGAAGCTTGCGCATCTTCTGTACCTGCATCAGATCTTCTGAGTATTGATCAACTTCTTGAAACAGTATGCTCTTCATCCTAGAAACTCATCCTTTCTCACTTCTTATTTTTTCTGCCCTTAGGCTGGTAGTGTCATGTTGATATGGCCTTGCATGAGTGGTCATTTGGCATGGTTACTTTTTAGTGATAAAATCTTTTTTCATGCCTTTCAGGTTGGCACGGACGCAGCACCTCAGGCAGGAGCAGCACCGTTGTCAGCAGACATGGCGTTCAAGGATATGACCAGCCACTGCGAAGCCCTGACGATCGGGAAACAGCAGAAGATGTCTGCCTTCATGAGCTTCCAGCAGAGCGTGCAAGTGTCAGGCCTGCCAAGCAGCCAGCCCCACGACATGGAGCTGGCTCTCTTCCAAGACCAGCAATTGCCTCAGGTACAGTACCTCCCATTCTCAAGGCCATTCCTTTGCCCTCACAGAATCCATTTCAAAATGAACGCAATGCAGAACAAGGTATTGAGCATTGACATCAATGATCCTAATTGTGAGCAGACCACGGCGCGGAGCACGAACCCGTTCGCCGATGAGAACCTGCAAAGCTATCCGCAGGTGATGAACGCGCCCAACGGCGAGAACCCGCACCCGCAGCCAGGTCAGGACTGCCAGCAAGAGTTCCTGAAGCTGCCGGCGGCAAGCCCGTACGACAACTTCCTCAGGGCTGCTGGCTGTTAGAGGTGTCCATCCTGCAGCAGCCAGGCTATCAGTTACTTGACGTGGATGATGGTGACCTCAAGATAGTCCCAAAAGGCACGTGTGTCAGTTTTCCAGTTTTTGCAGGAGGTAAGGAGAAAAAGAAGGTATGTCCGTGTCTGAGGCCTTAGAGGCTCAACCGGATTCGACACCCATTCTTTACGTATAGCTGTGTGTATTGACATATAGGTTGGTTCTTGTGTGTATTGTTGCCTTTGCCAAATGCAACGTGTAGAGGGGCTGGGGGGAGCAGTGCCTTCTACCGCAGACTGTACATGTAACATGTTGCAGAAATCATATAAAGAAAATGACGTGTTCGAAACTAAAAAAATGTCTCATAACAAATCAGCACCAGCCATTAGTCACAGCCAAGCGAACACAGCGAATTGCCAGCTGGTTTATTTGTCCCTTCGACTTCATGCATGTAAATGTAATGGCGCCAATTTACTGTAATCCTGGCCATCGTAATCAGTGTCTAGCAGGCATGATGGCCATTTCGGTCTTCTGGAATAATCTGCACACACCGATTTTTCTGACCAGTTTAGGTCGGTCTCCACGCACTATAATCGTACTGCGTACGGACACCGGATAGGAAGGCAACTTTCCACCATCTTTTACTTCTTTTTTTACTGGTTTTATTACTTTTCCCTACGACACTTTGATTTTGTTGATGTTGTGAAGGTGACTCGTCAACACTCACATGTGGAGACGTATATATAGAAAATTCGAGCTTCCACGCTGGACCTTTTGACGCCAACGCACCACTACAACTATTACTTGTTTGTTTTCTTTTGCAAAGCGGTTCGCTTCTCCATTTTTCGAGAGAGGAAAAAGGGAGGGAAAAGTGGGAGAGGCTCAATGACAAGCGTCCGTCACCAATTTGTTGACTAACTAATTACATAAACATTCATATGAAAATAATACACTTTCATATTTAATCAGCTGTTGTCTTATATAGATACTAAATGTTGTTTCCCTTTTAAACTTTTAAATAGCAAATATAATTGGTTATTCCATCACGCAACAAATGAGAATCTTTTAGTAGTAGTCCGATGCAATTCAATAATTTTTAAATAATTTGACTTTAAACAATGCCACCATACATCTCCAATCTTAAGCTTATCCTATTAGGAAGAAAAGGGATTTATTGCTGGGCACGTTTTATGTGCTGCCGTCCATTCTCTTTTCGAACAAACAGTAGTGTAGTCGATTGTCATCTTTCACACTACTCCCTTTTGCTAAAAGGTGACGGAGTAACTAGCTACTGGAATATGCCACTTCTCCGTTTATTAAATTAACAAAAAAAAACGTGCCAGCAGCCTCTGCCTGATCTTGATGTCTACAGTTCGTGGCCGGCTTCAAAGTGATATAAATACAAATATTCCGAATTCATGGGGTGGTTCTCATATTCCTTCCGGAAGCGGTAATGTCTAGCAAGGAGCACCACTACACCGGTTAGCATTGTTGTATCTTGTCATGTGACATGAGAACCAGATTAAATGTGAGCTAATCAAGACATTAGCGTGAAATAGTGGGTTACAGTTGGAGGTAGAATCATATGATAAGCAGGCAGTTAGCATGGCTGTTATTATCTTATCGTACACAAGGAAGATCCAAGATAGAAGCAAAAAAAGAAGATCAATCATTTGTGTGCCAGTTCACCTGATTGCTGACGAAGAAAAACCATTGGTTCTCACCAGGTTGTCGTCTCTGATGATTTACTACTTGCAAAGAAAAGGATGGCCTCTGATCTCCCATTCTCTCCGCGGCAAAATTCAGCATCACGGGTCTTGTCTGCTTCGTTTCGAGTGAGCAACGCAGGCCGTATACATGATTTCAGCACCGTACCATTTAATTTGAGACCTGAAAGAAAATTGTACTTCATCGAGCGACGCCGTACGTCCGAAACCAATGGTGAATTGCAGGAGCACAGCTTAGGCCAGTCTCAGTGCATAATTTAATGGTACAGACTGGGAATTAGATAACTGTGCCAGATGTGTTTTATGGTGATGAAACTCTCCTCACATCTGATGAAACTCCATCATTCTCTCTTCTTGTCATATCACCAAAATTGATGATATTTAATGCTATGAAATCCTTCATGAAACCCCTATTGAGACTAACCTTATCTATCACATGCCTGCCGAGTCAGTACATCTTCCTCCTCCTCCTTGAAGTCGGCAAGTCAATGGAAGTTTATTTTCCTTCGAATACCACACCTTGATTATTCCAATTCACACGGTAGACCATCAACGTTTCAGAGACCGCCTGATTTCCACACGATGCCAATATTACATTTGACATATCGCTCTCATCGATTAGAGAATTGTTCTGCGGATCACCCTATGAATTATATTCTTTCCACACCACCATATATCAAAAATTCAAACCTCTTCGGTCTTGAAATTGCTGGAACAGTATGTACTGGAAATTCAAGTCAAATTTCTGGAGAGATTTACATATATATAAAGTCCGCTTGAAATCATCAGTTTGAAAACTCAGCATGTATGTTCTCTGAACTGATGATGAAGAGTCTATCTCCCTGGAAATTAAAGACGCGTTTAATTAGATGATGTCTGTTGGGCTTAACATTTGGTAGCAAGGCCGGTGGTTGACATTACCGGAGAATTAACGTGCGTTCCACGCTGGACATCCACTGGGATGTGCTGCCGATGATCGACAGGGATGAGGAGATCAAGAAAATAATCCAACCGTAGACTAAACAAGGGGTTGAAGAAAGCAGCCGGCCACCGAATCCCCGGTTGTACTCCTCTCCTCCCCGGTTTTGTACCTTGTTGTCCTACCATCCTTGCCTGGAATATCATATTCATACTCCTATATTAATTCAGCAAACCTTTTTATAATATAATTGGGGATTGGTTCATGCTCCTTGCGTCCTTGTCCCTCTATATTGATTTCTTTAATGTGCGCATGCAACCCAAGATTCATACTTTTCTAACTAATTGTAATCGGCTTGGGTTGGAGGAAATTGATAGAAGGTAATGAGAATCTAGATATGAGAGCATAGAAAGCCCTTGTTTGTTTAGTGGGAATCAGAGTTTTGGGGATAGAAAAGAGGATCTTATATAGGAGCTAACTCAGACCGAGAACTTACAAGCTAGCGGTGGTAATTGGAAGCGAATTATGTTTAAGTGAAATGTCAATGTGTCATGACCGTTCGTCTTGATTTATGATACAATTTTCCCATCCAAACCGCAAAGAAAATATAGGACAAGAGTTCTCTCTTAAAATCCAAACCGCAAAGAAAATATAGGACAAGAGTTCTCTCTTAAACTCCTTCATGTTAATTCTCATCACAAACAATGTATTAGGATTAAAAAATAAACTTCATTTTTTAACCACATTCTTCATGCCATACACTACTACAGATATGATCATTACAAATAGCCTATCACCACCAGTTCCAAATGGACCCGGCGGTGATGCACACTCATCACCGACGGTTCGTATTACGAACCGGCGGCGTTAGGTTTACGGGCATGGGCTCCTCTCATAGCTACAGGCAGAGCTCTATTTCTGTATGTAGGCATCGTCGTGTATTGCAAAATTGAATTGAAAAGACTAAAACCTTGATTTGACAGGCCACATGATTGGCGGTTTTAAATGAGTCTATCAGTTTTGAAGTGCATTGTTATGATCCCAAACTCATATAGTATGCTGCATGATCGGCAGGTGCTAGTGTCTATTGCATAGATGTATCGTTCTTATCTAATATATTTGATGTATGGACTCTTTGTTTCAATCTCGATTTATGGACTCCTTATTTTAATCTTGATGCATGGACTTTTTCGTTTAATCTCAATGTATAAGCTGTTTAGTTTGAATTCTGTTGCTACAATTATATATTTTATATACTATAAAATAGTGTAATATTATTATATAAATATTTTTTTATGGGAAAAAGGTCTTCGCCGCCGATTCAAACAGTTGGTGATGAGTGCTCATCACTGCCGCTTTGTTTCTTGAACCGGCGGTGTGACGGCACACTCATCACTGCCGGTTTATGAACGCCCCATCACCATCGACTTAAATCCAGCATCCTCCAAAACCGGCAGTGATAGTTTTTTGAACCGGCGGTAATAGAGGTGCTGTAGTAGTGATAGACACTAGAGTGGCGACACTACAGTAGACTCTATCCGTGATGACTAAAATGACGCCATTTTTCATCACCACAAGTTAGGCAAGAATGTTTGGCACAGCTTTGAAGTTGAGGATAGAAAGCAAACAAGCACTGATAACTTCATTGTAAGTTTGTTATTCCTTTCTCAAGGAACTCTACATACAAGAACTGGCAATATGTTTTTTGTGTAGTTATTATTGGATATTTGGATATGGATAAGGGAGAATGGAGAGCCCTAGGCCCCTAGCTGCTATGCACCGTAGCGGCATCGCCAAGTGTATGGCCGTTGCCATTAAGGATGGAAACAGATCGGATTTGCACGAATACGGATTCGGATATCTCGGATAACCATATTTGTGTTTCCTTCCAATTTCCAACCCTTAGGATGGAAGCGGATCGGATTCGCACGGATACGGATTCGGATATCTCGGATATTCTCGGATATCCATTTTTCTATTTCCTTACCGTTTCCATCTCTAGTTGCCATTCTGCCTAGAGCGTACGCTTTTGTACACAGTAGGACGACGGCAAATTTATGGCCCGGCACGGTCCTTTAGGCAGCTCGCTATGCCCAATGCGAGGACACCACGTGCCATCACTACTACAGAATAGGCCTTTGTTCCAGGCCATTTGTCCCGGCAGCCTTTGGGCCCGGGACAATATATGGCTTTTGTCCCGGGTCTAACGGCTAGCCGGGCCAGCGGGGGGACAGGGGCCTTTTGTCCCGGTTGGAGGCACCAACCGGGACAAAAGGGTGGCCTTTTATTCCAGTTGGTGGCTCCAACCGGGACAAAAGGCCCGCGCAGCCTTTTGTCCCGGTTGGAGCCACCAACCGGAATAAAAGGCCCCCTTTTGTCCCGGTTGGTGTCTCCAACCGGGACAAAACTCCTTGGCCCCCTTATCCCCTTCCCTCTCCCCCCGCCCGAGCCATTCAGCTCACTTGTTCTTGTTGTTCTTGCCTCGGGAGAGAGGAGTTCTTGCTCATTTCTTCACCACATTTGTGAAGATCTTTGATTCCCCGTCCATACATCGGCGCTAAAGGTTTGGGGCTTGTTTTTCTCTTCTTCCTTGGCTTGTATAGCTCATTTCATGCTTTAGAAATAGAGAAAATGTGTAGCTAGCTCATTTCTTGGACATTTAGATTGCATATGTAGGTGTGATTTTCTTTTAGATTTAGATGAGTGTGTGGATAGTAGAAATTTTTAGAATGAGTGTAGACACTTCATGTGATGTACTTGTATATATGACCATATTGTGGATAGTTGATTTTTGTATTCATGAATGAATTAATGAAATGAGTATATTAGAATTTTTTGTATTATGAATGGATTATTTTGACACTCTAGTGATGTATTTATTCAGGCTCACATTGAAACCATCTAGAAGCTAAAAAAATCTTTATTTCGAAACAAGTATACGTCGTTAATCTCCATCCAACGGTGATGGCACTACCTTTCGGGGATACACGATGCGCTATAAGGACGTCGCGAATCGGCTGGTCGCATCACCAGCACTTCCGATTGATAAGAAGACATCATTTGACGCAGTCAGCATGGCCGTTGTTGTACTGAGAGCATATCAACGAGCACGCTGCCAGTGCCAAGTGATGTGCCTATTAATCGTAAATGTTGGTGCTACGACTGGCCGATTGGTGACATCCTTGTACCGCACCGTGTCCCCCTGAAAGACAGTGTCATCACCGCAGGGTTGAGGTTACTGACATATACATTTTCAAAAATAAAGGTTTTTTTTCTTCTAGAGGGTTTCTAGATATTGAAAAAAGTGTACTCCTGGAACTGAAGGGTGTCAAAGTAATTAGAAGTTATAGAGATTTCTTTCAATTAATTAGAGATTTCTTTCAATTAATGATACATTTCGTTTTTTTATATGATTTCATTGTTATTTGCAAGAGTTATTAATCTGATCATTGTAATTGTAATAGTAAATAATATTTGCATTATCATGGTAAGAATTTATAATTTTGTGGAAAATAAAGGTATTTTTCAGTAAAATATGGCTTCAGCAGTTGGAGGGAGTGGCGCCGGTGGGGGTGATCGTTGTCCTTTTGGAGAGAAGGGCACAACTCGAGTAGGTCGTCGGTCCAAAAAACCTAATGCTTTTCATAGGGCAGCGCTCCGTTATTTGGAAAAAGAATATAGAGAATGCGTGGCAGGGGACGAGGAACCTCCGTTTGATCTTGAGGATTTATTGTGGCGTTACAGTTCGTCACCACCAAACTCGGAAGTTTTAGCTCCACCATCTTCTTCTGCGCTAGCAAGAAATCCGTTAGAGCATTCTGCGTTCCAACGCAAGGACGGTTGAAAACCTATGTGTTGTTGTCGGAATTTTTAAGTTTCATGTATAGTACTCCTTTGTTAAGTTCTGTAATGGATTAAGTACTCCTTTTAATTAATCAAGATGTATGATGGATATTGCAGATCTTTTAATTATTCATGTTATGTTATATTTAGTTTAATTTAGGTTTGATATATTTTATTTATTCGATACGTGTAAAGAATTCAAATCGATTTATTTAAAATGTAGATGGACTGGTAATAGATGTACAATGCTAACCAATGTTTAAAAGAATTCATTGATGGCCTGCATTATTTTTTGTCTGTGGCTAAGGCAAACAAGCAGAATGGTTTTATGTGCTGCCCGTGTGTTCATTGCAACAATAACAAGGATTACTCATCTTCAAGAATCCTACACAGCCACATTTTCGCAAATGGTTTCATGGAGAAGTATGTTTGTTGGACGAAGCACGGAGAACAGAGGGTTACCATGGAAGACAATGAAGAAGAAGATTTTGACGACCACTTTCCCGGGAATGCTGGAATCGGTGCATTCGATGACGATATTCCCATGGAAGAGCCCGAAGTAGATGTAGCAGAAAATGATCCCAGCGACGATCTGGGGCAGGCATTGCACAATGTGCAGGCAGACTGTGAGAGTGAAACAGAGAGGTTGAAGTTCCAGAAGTTGTTAGAGGACCACCGTAAGTTGTTGTACCCAGATTGTCAAAATTGATTGAAGAAACTTGGCACCACCTTGGAGTTGCTGCAATGGAAGGCGACAAATGGTGTATCCGACAAGGGATTTGGTGAATTACTCAAACTTGTTAAAAAAATACTTCCTAAGGACAACGAATTGCCTACCACAATGTATGAAGCCAAACAACTTGTTTGCCCTTTAGGATTGGAAGTGCAAAAGATAAATGCATGCCCCAACGACTGCATCCTCTACCGAGGTGAGTACGAGAATTTAGATGCATGTCCCGTATGCAGTGCATTGCATTACAAGATTAGAAAAGATGATCCTGGAGATGTCGAGGGGGAGCCTCCCCGGAAGAGAGCTCCTGCGAAGGTCATGTGGTATTCGCCTATAATACCACGTTTGAAGCGTCTATTTAGAAATAAAGATAATGCTAAGTTGATGCGATGGCACAAAGAGGAATGCAAGAAAGACTCGATGTTGAGACACCCCGCTGATGGGTCGCAGTGGAGAAAAATAGATAGAACATACCCTGAATTTGATTTGGATGCGAAGAACATAAGGTTCGGTTTGAGTACGGATGTCATGAATCCTTTTGGTGAGATGAGCAGTGGTCATAGCACTTGGCTGAGACTCTTTGTATGTACAATCTTCCACCATGGCTCTGCTTGAAACGAAAGTTCATCATGATGCCTGTGCTTATCCTGGGTCCAAAGCAGCCCGAAAATGACATTGATGTGTATCTAAGACCATTGGTCGAAGAACTCTTATTGCTCTGGGGCGATAAAGGTGTACGGGTGTGGGATGAATACAAACAGGAAAACTTCAACCTACGAGCATTGCTATTCATAACGATCAATGACTGGCCTGCTCTTAGTAACTTGTCAGGACATTCGAACAAGGGATACAAAGCATGCACACACTGTTTAGATGATACCGATAATATATGGTTGACTCACTGTAAGAAGGTTGTATACATGGGTCATCGTCGGTTTCTTGCCATCAGGCATGCGGTACGAAAGAAGGGCAAGCATTTCAAAGGCCAAGCGAACCACCGAACAAAACCAATGCACCGTAGTGGTAAAGATGTCTTCAACATGGTAAAAGATCTAGAAGTTATTTTTGGAAAGGGATCTGGTAGCCAACCTGTTCCGAACGAAAATAGAATGGCGCCCATGTGGAAGAAGAAATCTATATTTTGGGAGCTACCATATTGGGAAGTCTTAGATGTTCGTCATGCAATTGATAGCATTCTTGGGAGTGTACAGAAAGACAAAAGATATAGTAGAAGCACATCAAGAATTGCAACGTATGGAAGAACGAGATGCCTTACATCCACAACAGCGAGATAATGGACGACAATACTTAAGTCCTGCCAGCTATACTCTTAGCAAGGAAGAGAAAGAAACCATGTTTGATTGCTTGAGCAGTATAAAGGTTCCATCTGGATACTCATCCAATATAAAAGGAATCTTAAATTTGGCGGAGAAGAAATTCTTCCGGTTGTGCTACGGGGGATTCTGCCTGATAACGTCCGGTTGACCATCGTGAAGCTATGTGCCTTTCTCAACGCAGTTTCTCAGAAGATAATTGACCCGGAGAATTTGATAAAGCTGCAAAACGATGTGGTGCAATGTCTTGTTGGCTTTGAGCTGATATTTCCACCATCTTTCTTCAACATCATGACACATCTTCTAGTGCACCCTATGAAAGAGATTGATATCATCGGACCAGTATTTCTACACAACATGTTCCCATTCGAAAGGTTCATGGGGGTACTCAAGAAATGTGTTTGTAATCGAGCTCGTCCAGAAGGAAGCATCGCCAGTGCCTACGGAACTGAGGAGGTCATTGACTTTTGTGTTGACTTTATTGATGACCTTAAACCGATTGGAGTCCCTGAATCGCGATATGAGGGGAGACTAACTGGAAAGGGTACATTAGGAAAGAAATCTTATGTCTGCACAGATGATTTCTCATTCAAGAAAGCGCATTATATGGTTCTTCAACAATCATCCTTGGTTGACCCATATATCGAGGAACACAAGAAAATTCTGTTCTCCAATTTCCCGGAAAAGTCTGAGGCATGGATTACACGTGAGCACATGAACACTTTCTGCAGCTGGTTGCAGAAACATCTAATGCATAACATGGATATAAGTGAACAACTGTTCTTATTGGCTAGAGGACCATCTTGGAATATCTTAACATACCAAGGGTACGAGATAAATAGAAACACATTTTATACGATAGCCCAAGATAAAAAGAGTACCAACCAAAACAGCGGTGTTCGTATGGATGCCACGGACAATAATGGAAAAAATGACACATATTACGGCTACATTGAAGAGATATGGGAGATGGATTACGGTCCCAATTTCAAGGTGCCTCTATTTCGTTGCCAATGGGTTAAGCTATCTGGAGGAGGGGTAACAAAAGATGAATATGGGATGACAATTGTTGATCTCAACAATCTTGGATATAGAGACGAGCCATTTGTCCTACCTAGGATGTCGCTCAAGTTTTCTACATTAAGGACATGTCCAGCAAGCCAAAGAAGGGGATAAACATGCAAAAGGATGAGCCTAAGCGACACATAGTTCTATCAGGAAAGAGAAACATCGTTGGAGTGGAGGACAAGACAGACTTGTCAGAAGAATATAATAATTTTGTTGCCATTCCACCTTTCGAAGTAAATGTTGATCCATGCATCCTGCTAGCCAATGATGATGCTCCATACTTGCACCGTGATCATAATCAAGGAACATTTGTGAAGAGAAAGTATGTTACCGCTAATCCTTCATGTACTTGAATCATTTTATATTATTGTATAAAAACGTAATCGCAATTCGAATACTTTTATTATATATGTACTGTACAATTATACTTTATGTGTTATATATATCATTTTTTATATTTTTCACTTAATTACTAGACTCAATTATAATTTTCATTCAATAATGGATTACTCAACTAATTTTATTTATTTCATGAAATTACATTCACATTAACACACTATACTCTCTCACTAACACACACAATCTCACTAACACACACACTATCTCTCAAACTCACACACTACTCAATAATATCATGAAATTGCTTAATTTTATGTAAAATTCACTTTTTAAACGTTAATATCGTGATAGAATCCACTTTCTGTCGAAAAGCAATAGTTTGAAAAAAAATTCACCTAATATATTTTTGAATGGTCAAAATAACAAATATGATTTCAAAAAAGTTAGATATTTCGTTGACCCAATCACTTGAATGAAAATTAGTTATTTTTGTTGTGTGTATCAAGTTTATATAGAGATAAGAAATTTTGTTCCATAATTTTTGAAATTAAAATTTATTAACTGAATTAACAAATGAAAGCCTATTTTAAAAGAGAAGTAAAAATAAACAAAAACAAACATAAGATTTGGCGGGAACGAGGGAAAACGGGCCCCTTTTGTCCCGGGTGGTAGATCCACCCGGGACTAAAGGTGGGCCGCGGGCTGGGAATTTTCCCGGCCTGTCCAAAAACACCTTTTGTCCCGGGTGGAGCCACGATCCGGGACAAAAGGCCCTTTTGGCCCGGGTGGTGGCTGCACCCGGGACAAAAGGCCCCCCCTTTTGTCCCGGGTCGTGGCTTCACCCGGGACAAAAGACCCCCCCCCCCATATATCTCCCTTCTTCCTCCGCCTCCCCCCAACACTGTCAGTTCTTGATCTGCGCCCTTTGCCGCCGCCGTCCCCTGCTCCCACCGCCTCCTGCTCGCCGTCGTTGTCGTCCTCGAGCGCCGCCTACCTCCACCTCAAGAGGACGCGCCGCCAGAGCTCCGCTGCCCCACCGCGCGGCGGCGTCCCCGAGCGCCGTCGTCCGCCATCACCGGCCCCCGCCCGCGAGCCCCGTGCCCTCCCCGAGCGCGCCATCGTCCTCCTCCTCCCCGTCCCGACGCCGCACGCCGCCACGTCGTCGTCCTCCTCCCCAACCTCCGCCTCCGGCCAGGCTGCCTGGCCCGCGCCTCGGCCGTCGCCTATGCGCACTCTCACTGTACGTGCGCCGCGCGCCGCCCTGGCCCTACTGGCAGCCCGGTCGTGCACTGCCGGCCGACGCCGCCCCCTAACTCTAATGTCTATTTTTTAGTGAAATTTGAAAATATGGATTACATGAGTTCAAATTTGTTTACAAATTATTTTGTAACATATTGATTATTTGTTAATTTATTTAATTGTGATGACAATTAGAGTGAAATCATAATTATTGATGGCAACTAGAGTGAAATCATAATTGTTTAAAATATAGAGTATTTGTTAACTTGTTAATTACTTTTGAAATTATATTATTTGGAGTGACATCATAAATTGTTGTGTAAATTTGAAAACATATTGGTGTATGAATGTGAATATGAGTTCATGTTATTTAGAATGAAATCAAAATTTGTATATTTAATTTTTAAATGTATGAATGTGTATGTATGTTTGTATGTGTGCGTAAAGTGTATTTAAATTTATGTAGGCACGGACGTCCGATCGATCATTACCAAGCACTAAACCATCCGCCCCCCTTCTCGACCTCGTTCATCGACCTTCAACCCTCGCCGACATCTAAATGTAACATATATTTGATAGAACATTACTTAGTGAAATTATTGATAGAATTTCATGTATTTCCTGGACTGTGATATTTTGTGTACATATATTTGAATTACTTATTGAAATGTCTATAATATTTCATGTATACTTTTTGAACATTGTTACTCATTGAATATTGTGACTTATACATTTCATATATATTACTTAGTGACTACAAAATATTTCATGTATATTTCTTGAATTACTTTGAGAATATTTCTCGACCTCGTCCATCTATAGGCAATTAGTGATTTTTCTTATATGTTTTAGTCAAGATGGACCCGCGAATTCCGATCAAATGCTCTCAAATATGTGGATTATTTAGAGAATTTTTTAAGGGTTTTATTTGTATTCATATTTTAGTTACGATGGACCCGTGACACACAGATGCGGAAGACGAACAATTCCTATTGAATATGATTGCCGAAGGTCAAGGAAATGTCCCTGAACAAGCTGATGATGGCAGCAATACCGACATATATTTGAATATGTCCGGTGATGGAATTGAGCCACCATCTATTCAGGATGACGCTGCTGGTGAACAAAGTGCTAATGTACATATCACAACTATACTTATTTGTAGTGAAAATCATATTTTCATCTGAATCTATATGAATACTATGAATGTTTTTTATAGCCGTCTGGATCATCGTCGCAGCAGAAAAAGACGAAGTGAGGCCCGACAAAAAAACTGGAAGGGCGGTTCATTATGACGGAAGTTGGTCCAGATGGCGAACTGATCGCTCCAGAAGCTGCCGCTAAAAATCCATAAGACAATCCGGATGTATTGTCAGGGACCACATCCCGATCAGCTTCAGGCTCTGGAAAGCTTCCAATCCAAGCGAGGAACGGGATGCGGTACCCGAAAGAGAAAAAGAATGGTGCTGGCGGGAGCTTGAGAAAAACTTCACGGTTCAAGCTGAATCCAAAGAGATTTGCAAGGGCTGGACCCTGGGTAAGATGGCCGAATATCTGCAATCATTCAAGAAAATTTTGACGAAGAAATATATCAAGACCAGGACCACACCTGTATTTACCGGCGAGCTCAAAAAGCTTAGGGGTCACTGGGATGCATTTGTGGAATACAAGTCTTCAGAGCTTGGGCTTCAGAAGGTGCAGAAGGCCAAAGACAACGCCTCGAAGAAAGTGTACCATCACACTCTAGGCCAAGGAGGTTACAAGCTTGCAATACCTAAATGGGAGAAGATAGAGCAGGATCTGCTTGACAGAGGCATCCAACCTGCGACCATGAACTGGCCTGAAAGGTCAAGGACCTAGTTTTATGGTCACGGGGGAAGCTTAGACCCATTGACTGGGGACTGCATCTATGGGCCAAAGATCCAGCTAGCAGCCCAGAGACTATAGGAGGCCATACAAGCAGCGGCCGAGGGAACATTCCAGCCGGATAGAGAGAGGGACGAGCTGACTTACGCCCTTGGGAATCCAGAGCATCCGAGCCGCACAAGAGGCAAAGGCATGGTTCCGTGGAAGTATGGGTTCAGTGATTACATTGAATCATATAGAAACCGGCAAAGAAGAAAGAATGATGAGCGGGAGCACTTGCGAAGGCTAGAGGAATGGCTCATATCACACGATCAAAGACTGGAGGAAGAGGTTCAATGCCAAGTGGCCATAGCAATGAGCCAGCAACAGCAAGCGCAAACAGTGCCTCCAGAGCCTAATGTCGCAGCCGATCATATGTCTCATCGGAAAAGCAGCTGCGCTTCCACAGACGTCGTCGTCGAGCCAATGGGGATCCGGGCCGCAGTTGAAGCGATGGCCCCACAGTGATTTCCAGTGGATGAGATCACCCAGCGGACACCTTGTGACCTGCAGACTGCCATTAAGAATTTAATGTTCACTGTTGCGTACGGTACCTCCAAGCCAACCCAACTAGGCGATGTGTACCACGGGCAGCAAATTCCGGCAGGATATACAAGAGTTGGCATGGAGCAGGTGTGCCAGGGTTGGGAGACGCTCGAGCTTGATATTCCTGGAGGCGATGGGGAGAGGACACTAGCAGAAGCCATTCATGGCTACATCCTATGGGATAAGCGCTATATTGTCCTAAAGTCGGATGATCGAACACCAAGACCGGCATCTCAGCATGCCTCTCCAAGGCCATCATATCTGCAAAACCCCCTAAGGGCAGCACTGTCTCAGCAAGGTTCACCGGCACATTCTCCATCACCATCATCTCATGCGCCGATGAACACTCAACCGTCACCGTCGCCTCCATGATCACCCCCTCCGCCGTCAGCAAAGAAGTAGAAACAGCCGCCGGCAAAGAAGGTAGCTGCACCGGCTAAGGAGCCTCCAAAGAAGAAGGAAAAGAAGAAGAAAACCAAGGAGGCTCCTATTAAACCCTAGGACATGAGCCTTGAAGAATGCGATCGGATAACTCAAGAAAGAGTTAAAGAGCACTTCAAGCTGAAGCCGAAGCCGGAGCCCGAGAAAGTGATAAATCCGGTAGATTTGAAATTTTTAAGGGAATGTGCGAAGCAAATAAGAGAAAATTCATTCCGAGAGATCCCCCTTCAGACTACGAACGCACAATTATCAAAACTACTGAGAAAAAGAAGAGACAATCAAAGTCGTCATCGTCCGACGTTCCATAGCTCGGAGCCCAAAAGAAACAATCAATAGAGCCTCTCGTAGTGGGACAGACGACGCAACAACAAGACTTTGTTACATTTTTGAAAGAATCAAACCTGACGGCGGCTCAGATTGCAGGGGGAGAAGATATTCCAAAGGCCGATGTGGTCGTCAAATGGACGTATGAGATCGGCAAAACTCTTGTACCCCCCGAAGTAGTGTCCGTGCTTCCAACGCAAATGTATAAGCTGCACCAGCACTACATATGTGCGATGGCCGATTGCATCTTCATGTAGGTGCAAAGATTAAAGATGATGATTTCTTACGGGGGGAGGCCATTATATGGATAAACTGGGAAGAAATTTACCAACTATTCCATCAGGAGGACCTTGACATCTCTATGGTCGGCTTGTGGGTTCAATAAGTATTTTACTCTCCTTACGTATTGTTTTGCATGATCTCAACATACTGATCCCTTGATTTATTCGGTATCATGTAGAATGGAGATACAAACTTGCAGGAGAAAGGTATACTCTCACCTCGGCTTCATCGACCCAATTACTTGTAATTGGAGGATTCTACGCGACACTTCCGATGAGCTATTCCAAAACTTGTTCAAGTACATAAGCGTTCATCACAACAAGCAAATGATATTGTTTCCTTACAACTTTGCGTGAGTGATTCCTTCCGTCTAACTCTTTCTATTATGTAATCGAATTGTTTAAACCTTAACTACCAAGAACTGCCTCCGTATAATCTTGCAGTGAACACTGGGTCCTAATTGTCATAATTCCCGAGAAGAGCCTACTCGTGGTTATGGACTCATTGAGGAGAAATCCAGAACAATACGAAAACCTTCTTAACATGATGAAAAAGTAATTCTACCACTACTCCGTCGATGACCGATAATTTGAATCACTTTGTTACTTGACTATAATTGTTCTAATCATGCACAGGATTTGGAAATAATTCGCTAAAAATCATTCAGGCAAATTTGACAAGGAATTGAAGATCAAGACAGATTTTGCGGTACACACTTGGATAATTCATTGCACAATTCATTAGTTTTATTATATATTCATGTAAATACCTAATAATTTCTTCTCTCTTAAAGTGTATGAGGCAGAAACAAGGCACTAATTTATGTGCATATTATGTATGCGAGAACATCCATGGTCTGGTAGGTCCTCCAAGGGCCTGGACAGATTGGGAGGAGGAAGTAAGTAAAAAACTTGTTAATATTTGAACTTGTCTTTTAATTAGTCGAAATTAATTATCCCCTTTTTCCATAGGTCGAGGAGATGCGCGATAAACTCATACCGGAGGAAAAGATTATGGCGGTTCAAGAACAATTGTCCGGATTTATTGTTGAGCAAGTCCTCGATCCAAAAGGCGAATTCTACTATGATGGACTATCTAATATTGACAATCGCAGCAAATATGATAATATACGCGTATATATGTAATTAAGAATGAATATACCTATGTGCACAAGACTAAATCAGAAAAGTAAACTCAGCATATCATTCAACGGTCTAAAAATTTGATAAATCTTAAGGTGATTGCTAGGTGCTATGGATATGGTTTATTTCATTTGGTTCAGCATATGACTCTGGTAGGTATATGTAAGGGAATAAGGGCCATGATTTATTTTCGTCTTTTTTAAAAAATAAATTCACAAACTCACAAGAAAAAATGTAAGTAACTTAAAATGATAAAATCTGATCATATCACAAAAGGCAACAATTCAAATGGCTCGGGGTTCTAAAGATATGGTTCACAAACTCGGGTTTAGTAAAAAATAAAATTCATGCTTTTGTTTATCAAGTTGACGAACCCCTTTTTAAATATTATCATGTTTCAAATAATTTTAAATTGGAAATTAAATCATGTTTAAAGGATGTAGGGAGAAAATGAGTGAGAGTGTGCAAAATTGTGATAAGAGACGAGACGTCCACGTGACGTTCGGAGGTGATCGCATCGTGTAGGTATGAAATGTCGTGGTAATCTCCCACACACTTGTTTTCGACCTGCTTATCAAATCATGCATAAAGACAAGACAAAAACATAAAATCGAAGGGGGGCTCTACCGGCATTAACACCGGGGAGCCAAAAGTTTATTGGAACTAAAATTACTCTCACCATGAAACTTACGCAAGCAAGGCTGAATTGATGTTGCATCAATATGAGAATACTATACAATATGAATACAATGCCTTGGCTTACCTTCCTATTTGAATTCAGCTTAATGACTCACCGATTTAAAGTTGATGAAATTCCTGCAGAGGTTTAGTCCGCATATATACAACGAAAATTCATGAAAGTATTAACTCTAGGTTCATCAATCAAACTTAACTCCATGTCTCGTTTAATTGAAGAAGGCATTTTAACCTAAGCACCATACTTAATTTAAAAGGCCTATGAATTTGTTTTGCAAGACGCATTCAAACCAGCGCATGCAAGATCAAATGAAGGATGTATGGAGCATGAGTAAGCTTTTATTCAAACAGGGACAAGTATGAGCACAAATCTGGTGATCCTCGGGCAACCTCCCAGAAGGGCTTTGTTTAATGTGAAAATATGGACATGTTTTGTTTTTTTATAGAGCGAGATGCAGGAACTAACACCATATACAAACCAAGATAATGATAGTCATGGATGGAACATACTCGGGGGGGGGGGGGGCTCACTTACCTCCCCTACATTTGGAGTTTGCATTGCTGGACAACAAAACTCAAGTGTGCGGAGTTCAAGTTATCTTTTGTTGTTGTTCCTTCACCAAGTCGTTCCAAGGTGATGCGGTCGGTGTAGCTCATGTCGTAGGTGTTGTCTATCCATTGTCCTCTTTGATCCCCACCTAAAATGATTAGCGACCAAAAATACCCAAAGGAAAACACTATTCTAAAACATGCTCTTGCTTGTTATTAAAAAGGAAAGTATAAGCTAATCCAGGTTATCTCCCGGCAGTGCTTTGTTTTTATGGTCGTAAGCTTGACCATGAGAGTTCCTGTAGCTATCATTGGTGATATGTCATTGTTTCACCACCAATTGTTGAAGCTAGACAAAAAGGTTAGTGCCATAGTGCACCCACGAAATCTGCAATGTTTACGATAAACAAATGTGTCTACAACCACACTCCTCAAGATTTTGCAGGAAAAGATGTTGAGGTGATTGCATTTCTCGTGTGTGCGCGGGGCACTAAGTGTGCCTGACTCTGACAAAGCATTGGATGAGCATAGTTTTCATGGTATTTTAGGGGTGAAACTCCTATGCTCATTTATGGAATCCTTTTCTTCGAACTGTAGAGTCGGCGCCTCACATAATTCCATGGCCCGTTGATTCTCCATCTCAAGAGATGCATCGTGAAAAATCAGGGTTGTATCTTTGATCATGGTCGAGAACAACATACTCTGGGCTAGTGGAAGGAGGCTCAAACTCGATCAATGATGATGATGATCATTCGTCTTCACAAAGGTGAAGGGTATCCTTCGAGTTGCACTATTTCGAAAATTTTGCAACTTCCAAGAGAACGGGCTCAAATAATACGAACGGAGATGGATGCATCATCTCCTCAAGCAGGTTTAGCTCGGGAAGCGGCTTTGCCAAAGGATTTTCTAAGCAAGGAATAGCAGTGGCAGAAGCATTTTCCCTTAGCATTTCATCTAGGCTCCCTTGATAAGATGTGAGAAGTTTTTCAAGTGGGGAGACTCGGAGAAGATCAAAATCGAGGATATCAAAGATGTGGAAGTCTAAGCACATCTCGATTTTGTCTATGATAAAAGGCACGTCCCTTGCGATCTCCCGACATTCAAAGAGTCTGGAGGGACTTCTAAAGTATTTGTTGGTTGGGGTTAGAGGCTTGTTACCCACAAGAGTATCCATGAGATACTCGGGTATGATGCAAACCTCAGCAGCAGGGTCATAAAGAGCATCTACGGTATTCCTCTCATAGAACAAGGGATGGTCATGGAGGCTGGGCTAATCTGAATTACTTCAGAAGTTTGCCTTGCCTCCTTCAACTAATCCATTGCGAGTGTATGGCAGGAAAATCCATCGAAGGTCTCATAAAGACATAACGATTCTGTAGGCTCTTCGTGCCTAAGATGATTCGAGGTGTTTCTAATGTTTCCTAAACGGTCATCCTCGAATCGAAAAGAGAACTCCGAAGGTTGAATTTCTTCTTCCTTCGGTGTTCATGGTTCAGGAGAGGGCTCAATAGATAAATATGGGGATGTGAAAGATTAAAGCTCAGATCCATGTGTTGAGAAATTCTCATGGCTCGACGTGGATTTCCCCCGATGGGGTTCTCTATGGTCGGTAGGAAAGAAAGAGTTTTCTAAGAGGCTATCTAAGATCTCTCTTTTTTCCATTTGATTTACGTGTGCAAACCATCCTCCGGCAGCAATGCTGAGCCCTAGGGCAGATTCCATGTCTAAACCCGAATAAAATATGTTCAATGATATATCTTCGGGTATACACAAGTTTGGGCTAGATGCCAAAAGGCGTAAGAATCTAGCCCATGTTGCATCTAGGACTACGAGGCCCGAGCACAGTTCCTCGAATTCTCGCTAATGGTCATAGGGATCTTCAATTTCCCCAGAGAAGGGTTGCTTTCGAATCATGGCTATAAAGCAAGAGTCGAGTTCATAGCCAAATGAGGCAGGTGATGATGGCTCAGAGAACTCACCCTAGGAGCAGAAAGGTTGTGGATAGAAGGCTACTTCGTGGTAGCGGGGGTAAAGATAGCAGAAAGAAAATTAAAAAGTACAGTGAATACATCTGGATAGATAGGCTTTTAAAGATAGCTTCTCCATGGGTAGCGGGGGTAGAGGTAGAATCAAGGAAAAAGGGAAAAGATACGAGGATGACTGGGTTTGAAGATAAAGTAGTTGCCGTTTCTCGATTGCGGAGCCAGAAAGCTTGTTGACGTTTCTTGACATCGCTACCAGTTTAACTAGTAGCGGCACAAGAGAATGTCTGGGTATGCTGAACCTTATGAAAGAATCTGCAAGCGTACGGATACCGATGTAGCTTTCACCGCAGAGTATTCTAAAGGTTATCGAATCCAAGGTAACGTGAGTACGATATCTAGGTTCCAGGCTCATCCAAGGATACAACATAGGTAGGATCAAGGGGTAGAGAAGACTATTTAGATTCAAGGTAAGATCAAACTAAGAATCAGCAGTTTACGTCGGGCACCAGCTTTGTCTGGTCAAACCAGAAGTTCTGGCATAGGCTGCTATCGTGCAACCGAACATGGAGAAATACGATGCCACAAAGTTGGGCTGTCACCACCTGCAGGCTACCTCTAGAAATTGTGAGACACAACAAACGAATGGTAAAGTCTAATCTAGGCACCATGACTACACTATCGTTTACTAACTCTAGTCCTGGCCAAGAACATTCGTCTCTATCGGAAGTCTTAGACTAGAGCTAACCACTAATACTAGTAGACACTCAATCCAATAAACAGCTAGAAACTACTAACTAAACTTGAACTGAAATTATGAATACTGAAAAAGTCACGAACACTTACAGACCGATAAGCATCTGTCGAGGTACAATCGGAGAAGAGTGCCGACAGGTCCGGCACTTCCCCTGGCTTCTCCTCACTCTCTTCCTATTTCTCCTGAACTCATAGGCTGCCTAAGCACCTAAGGAGAGCTCCCTAGCTCTAAGAGAGGTGAGAGTGGAATGGTGAGTTGATGTGTGCGTTCATTCTCTAGCCCTCCTTTCATATTTATAGGGAGGAGAACGAAGTCTTCATGCGGCATTTGCAGCAGGTGTGGCACTTGGAACCGATGTTAGGAAGCTACCAAGAAGCTGCAGGCCAAAGATGAAGGTCCGTGGGCCACTGTTTGGCCGACAAGTGGGCCCCACCTATGGCCACCGCCTTTGGCCAGAAAGCTTCCATGTGGGTTCCATTGGCCTTGGCATGTGCCTAAGCCTTTGTAATGTCGGTTTCCTTGCTCTGGTGGGCCCTTTGATCCATGTGACGACACGTGTCGTGCTCTGATTCGTCGAACTTTTGTACCTTGCACTACTACAGAAACTGATTAACAACAACCTTTTTTAGGATCTCTGAGGCGGGCACAAAAAATAACCGCCTTTGGCATTAACAGATGCGGTCATTTCTTATTAATAGTGGTGGTTACGGAAACTGCCTCGGAAAATTGATTAATAGAGGCTGTCAACATTATGATGACCGTCTCTATTAATACTCCTATTTTTAGAGGCGGTTCTATTACAAATGTCCGCCTCAGTTAAAAGATCATGCCCAACCAAATTTTAAAAAGCCCAACCCGGCCCGGTAGATGACTTATATGTTTGGGTTAGGTTAGAGTTTGTTTCCGTCTCTCTCTCTCTCTCTCGATCGACCTCTCCCCCTCGTCTCAGCCAAACCGGATGGAGGGTTCGGCCGCGACGGCCGGCGACGCAGAAGGTGCGGCCGCATGTGGCATGGAGGGTGCGGCCGTGTGCGGCGCGGAGGGTGCGACGCGGAGGGTTCGGCGCGGCGGCCACGCCCGGAGCTGGGGTGGCGGCGACCCCGAGCGGCACGGCGGCCGACGGCCCCGAGCAGGGCGGATCTGGCGTGAGTGGGGTGGATCCGGCCCCACCTCACCTCTGGGGGCGGATTTGTCCCCTAGATCGTCTCCGGCGGCGGATTCGGCAGCCCCCACCTTGGATCCAGCGGCGCGAGGACTCCTCTGGCAGCGACGGCAAGCTCGAGCGGACGCGGCCCCGAGCCGCGGCGTGGCCCCGAGCGGACGCAGCGGCGGCGGGCGGCGACGGCGGTGCAGATGGGCTCGCCGGGCACGTGATGGGCTCGGCGAGCTCATCCCATTTTTTATTTTTTTTCTTCGATTTTCTGAGGCAAGCGTGCAACCGCCTCTGAAAATGTCTCTTTTACAGAGACCTTAGCTCAGAGGCGGTTGCCCTTGCCCGCCTCTAAAAATATTTTTTAACCGCCTGAGATAAGATTTTTGTAGTAGTGTTGGATCATGACTTGCCACTTAACTTTAATTTTGGCTCAAATTCATCTGCATACATTTTCAAACCAGTATCTGTAGAATTTATTAGTTTTTAATTCTATGCTACCACATATTCCATCTTTATGCATGATTTTCATGCCGGAGTTGACGATCAAAATGGGTCGAATTAGACCGTCAACAATCCGCTGGATAAAGATGTCTAGGGGTGGGGAGAGGATTGCTGAGGCAGACAGATAAGAGAGTAAGGAAGAGGCTATTGTATCACCTTTTTTCTAGTATTTTGCCATTTTATGGATTCAGCTATTATCGTTACTCCAAGAACGCTACACGCGAAATCGGAGGTCTTGGCTTCAATTCCTCGCGACCGTGTATTTATGCGTAAAAAATTCACGTGACTTGTACAGGTGGGGTTGGGATTTTTTTTTTATTTTTTCTGGATGGCACATTTACCGGTTGCTGCAACTTAGCTTGTAGTCCTAGCTGGTACCAGTAGTTGTTGCCGATACTAACCGTGCTATATGACCGATCGATATTAATTCTAGTTTTTCTAGTAATGTTAATTAAACTTATCACCATCACCAATCGTTTTTTTATAGTGAGATAGTATCACCGTTACCGTTCACCACGAGTACAAAAGGCCGCCTCCGTTCTTGTTCCCTAACCTCCGAATCATCCACGAAACAAGAGAGGAGAGGAGACCACGTCCTGCGCTTGTGAAGTGGTTGCCCACCACCAACTCCAAGAAGAGCCCGCGGCTCGCGAGAGGCGGGAGCTAGCTAGCACTAGCAGCCATGGCGGCCACCAATCCATGACCAGGCGGCAGGAGCCACGGCTACCTACTAAACCCTCCTCCAGCCGCCGCTGCACCAGCGGTCAAGAAACGCAAGTAGGCACGGTACTCGTGCGCCCACCGTCGCCGGCGATCGACGATGAGGGTGATGGGCTACTTCTGGTCCACCAAGGCCGCCACCACGACGTCGCCGTCGACCAAGAAGAAGGCGAAGAAGGACGGTCGCGGGGCGGCGGCGCGCGAGGACGCGGGCCTCCGGAAGTCGCTGCTGGAGCAGCCGGCGGCGCCCGCGGCTGAGGGCGGCGTGCCCAAGGGGAACTTCGCGGTGTACGCCGGGGAGGAGTCCCGGCGGTTCGTCGTGCCCACGGGGTACCTCCGGGAGCCTGCGTTCCGGGACCTCATGGAGCGCGCCGCCGACGAGTTCGGCTTCGCGCAGGCCGGCGGCCTGCGCGTGCCGTGCGCCGAGGAGGACTTAGAGGACCTCCTGCGCCGCCTCCAGCGCAAGAACGCCGCCGGTGGCAAGGGGAAGAAGGCCATCCGGTAGGCGACTGGAGAAGGCCTAGTAGGTTTTTTTTTTGTACAATTTGCTTGACGTGTAGATGAGATCAGCTCAGCTCAGATGAGGGTGCAGCTCTCCTGTACAGACAATACAGAGCGCAAGCAAGCAGCCACATGCATGCATGCGTAGCATAGGTGAATGAATGGTGTGTTGATTCAATGTTCGTCCCGTGAAACATGGAGTATGTAGAAAATTCCTGGGGGGAATTGGGCTATTTAATGTTCAAAACTTGTAAGATTTGAATTTGAGTCAAATTTCTACGTCCAAAGAGGCCGTAGGAGATTCTTGTTTGTTGATCAGACGAAACATTTAGTAAGACGATGGGGTTTCTTCAGTTCTTGGTTTTCCTTTTTCTGATTACTGATAGTGGATTCATAAGAATTCTGGATCACTGTCGATTCCGTTCTTTTTTTTTAAAACAAACTGTCGATTTCATTCTAAAAGGAGGAATCTTCTGTCAGGGGATGAATTCTGATCATGTTTGTTCTTACTAGGAAAAAAAGAATGGATTTTGTGGAATTATACATCTTTCCCATCTCCCAAACTTTGATTTGGTTGGTTGTTGTTTCTTCTTAGTATTCTTTTTTTTTTGTTCGGTTGGTTCGTTGTAGTCTACTTGTAGATATGATGTAATGATGGGGGCAGTGCGTCTCCAATCACATTCATCAATTCCAAGTGATGGACGCACTCATCATCTCTGTTCCATACCTCCACTGAAACAGAATATGGACTCGGCATTTGGAGCATCACTAGTTAATGTAAATTGTCCACTTGAAAAACTAAAAAATAGCACTGATGATCTAAAAATTGAACAACTTGTAGCGGCTCCCGGGTCTGGATCTGAAGTGGTCCTTCATGCTGAAATGTAGGATTGAGCAATGTCATGAATGTCACTATGTAAGTCTTGGCTACACTTCCAAAAGTTTTTCTTTACCACTGAAATTACGAGAACAGCAATGGTACTTCTTTGTTTCTGCAGGTTGACTTCAGCTCTTACATTGGGAGACATCAGATTCAGGTAACCAGCTGCATGATTGAAAATGTAAGCACGTCCCTCTCAGAATTGTGCTACATTTCAAACGGCAGTTAGTATCTCATTCACGTACAAGGACAGCAATTTCAGGTAGCCTGCTGCAGTGCTGCAAGATAGAACAACAAAGCACACGTCCATGTCAGAACAGACCACCCATCTCACAGTAGTGCAATCATTGTGCTTCCTCAGACTCAGAGAGAGCTTCTCCCGCTTCTTTGTTCATCTGTGTCTTCTGCAGAAACATGCTTCAGTTTCAGGCCCTACCTGGTTGTCCTGGCAGAACAGATACCCCGGATCCTACGATACGATTCCGTACTACATAACAAGTGCGCATTCATTCTGCCCCTTATCGTTAAGATAGGTTATTTTGATATGCAAATTCAGAAACTTAACAAAATGTGTGTTGGTTCGGTTGCTGAAGATTCAGTTGCAGATGCAGAGTATCCCTCTCATGTGTCGTCGATGTGAAGCCAGATGCGCTGCCAAATTGCCATGTGAATACGTACCAAATATCCTTATTTTTCTGCAAATCTTAAAAGTATGTGAAGCATGGTGATTAAGAATATGCCAACAGAATCACATATTAAGAATGCAGCAGAGTACATGCGTATCTCATGAACCAAGTAAACAAACGAGGGTTCGTTTTCTTTCTGATTCCTATTTCCGGACGACTGAAACAGTAGATGCCTTGCCTTTCCAAATGGTTAGAACAGCATTTTTTTTACCACACTTGTGTTGTGAACTACTCCCTCCAATCACAAACAATTGAAGTTTTGACTGAAATCCGGTCAAACTTTTAAAACTTGATTATCTATAGATTTTAAAACATGTAGTTTGGGGGCATAGAAATGGTGCATGCAGATTTGAATAGACACGTACTCCCTCGAACGCCATGAAAACTCACCTCGAAGACTGAAAACTTAATAGTTAATGCTCCTGCATTAAGCTGCTAATCTACACCTTCACAGTGACGTGCAGACTTGGATACTGAGCAAAGTAAGGAACCTGAAGGGTGTGGCAGTTCCTTAGATTCAGTTTCTGTATTTTTCATCTTCTGGTTTCAGTTTGTGAAGAAAAAAATGCAGCTAAGGATTGAATGAGCTGTGACAGAAATCATCAGGAACTGCAAGACCAAATCTTTTTCTTGTTTGTCTTACATTAGAGCCTTGTGGATCACGAAAAAAGAAATCCTCCATCTCCTCCCATCGTTGTACAAATTACAGATCTAATATGTGCAACGCAACCTCTTCTCCTTTCTTCAGAAAAAAAAAACAAGAAGAAAGAAAGAACCAACCCGAGGAAGGAGAGAGGAAAAAAAGAAGCAAGAACAGAGAATCAGAGCAAGCCAGAGGCCTCCTCCATTCACGGCGTCATCTGCAGAGGATCTCCGTCTCGGAGGAGCAGGAGCAGTCGCACATGGCGGCGGCGGCGTCCTTCTTCCTTCCTTGCACGAGGCGGAGGATGCCCTCGAAGACCTCGACGTCGCAGGGGATCCGGAGCGCGCCCTCGTGCCGGAACCCGAACTCCTCCTCGGCCTCCCGGAGCAGCTCCGCGAACGCCCAGTGGCCCAGGTACTCGGTGGGGATGACGAACCGCCGCATCTCATCGCCGACGTACACCGCGAAGGAGCCCCTCGGCACGCTGCTCCGGCCGCCCTTGCCGCTGCCGGACGCCGACGGCGTCACCGTGGCCAGCTTCTTCCACTTCTTGAGCAGCTGCTGCAGCCGCACGATGTCCTGGATCTTGTTGCTCGCCCGGCCAGGCGGCCACCCTCCTGCTGCTGCTGCTGCTGGACCTGCTGGCACGACTCCTCCATTGCGGCGAGTAATGAGCAGAGCGAGCAGGTGGCTGCTGATTGCTCGATGCGTTCTTGCTCGGGTGAAGGACCGAGAAGGACGGAGGGCGAGAATATATAGGAGATTGGAGGAGGGATTGCCTCTGGAAGCCTGCTCGTGACTTCTGAGCCTCTTCACGTTAGTTTATGTGTTCAAATCGATGGAGGTTGTTTTAATGATTAGTTTTCGGTAAGGGAGCCCTGCTTTTTTTAATCACAAAAAATATTTGATCTGCGTACATTTTTTCTCTCCCTTTTTACGCTCATTCTTTGCCATTCATTTTAGATATCGTGCAGTATGATTTTCAAAACTTTTTACCAGTGTTTGCAAAAATCACTCTGATGCGCCATTTACTGGCGATGGCAAGCATCACCAAAGATATGGCATATTGTTGAATATTCCGCCGCCAGAAGATACAGTTAAGAATAAAAAATAATGCAAATTGCAAAGCCACAGCCCACAATAGATGTACTTGTTGTTCTGCACCCACTTCAGTTGGAAGGTCGGATTGAGTGACTTCACGGTAATGGTACTGAACTTGCATGGTCAATCAGTCCATGTTGAGATGTCACTGATGTGGAAATTATGAATACGTGTTGAGAGCCCCCCCCCCCCCCCCTCCCCGATTTCAGTGATGATATGGGTCACCAGTGAAGCTGAAGCTTACTAAAATGTACTCCACTGCTGTTCTTCATGACACGCTGAATTCTACACACCAGCTTCTTCCAGCTCTCATGCTGGTATCCACGCCGGCTGTTAGGTGAAAGGATTTTTGAATTCGACACTGATAGTCAAACTGCATATGCTAATAGTGCAATCATTCCAAATCAGAATGCCACAAACTTGCTAGGTCCATCAGTTTTGGATTTGAACCATTACCTACGCTTCATTTTTCAGAAAGAAAAGTATACTACTACAAAAATCATTCATACGGCTAGGTACCAGAACACATTTGCCCCTCATGAGGGCCAGGCCATATAGTACATGATTCTCGCTTCCGAAACACCTCGCTCTATGCCAGAAATTTGAGACTGATCATTTGCCCCTCATGAGGGCTAGGCCATATACGTACGGTACGGAGTGGAAAAATTATGACGTTTGGATTCTGAGAATCATTTGCCTTACGTGTATCCAAGTATCCAACTAAGTGCAGTGCAGCAACGCCAAAACAAACTGCCGAGGCAAGATGAAAACAACAGGAGCCAAAACAAACAAACCGCTCGATCAGGATTATTCTGAATCAAATCCACTACCGGAAATCCGTAATTTGCCGAGTGTTTTTTATCGGACACTCGGCAAAGAGCCTCTTTGCCGAGTGTCGAAGTAAGGACACTCGGTAAAAAGCTTCTTTGTCGAGTGTCAAATGAAGACACTAGGCAAATATAAATTTCAAATCTAATTTTGAGCCACTAAATAAATTTAAATAAAAAAATTTCAACTACAAAGTTGTGTAGCTTCACAAGATCTACAATTTTTATATTAATTTTTTATTTTTTGATAAAGTGATAGTAAATTTGTTCACAAAATCGATAGCTCTCTGATATAGTTTCAAAAACTATATATGAGACTTATAAGATTTGTGAACAATATTACTACCACTATATCGAATAAAAAAAACTAAAATAAAAGTTGTTGATCTTCAAAAGTTGAACAACCTTGTAGTTGAAAATTTTTTAATTTGAAATCATCTTCTCAACGAAAAGTACATTTGAACTTCTGAAATTTGAAATTCAAATTTCATAAACGACATCGGATAGAGAAAGTACCAAAATGAAAGTTGTAGATCTTGAAAAGTTATGAAACTTTATAGTTGATAATTTTTTAATTTGAATTTATTTAGGACATGAAATAAATCATTCAAATACGAACAAATAAAAAATAAAAAATGTTTGCCGAGTGTTTTTAGGGGACACTCGGCAAACAATGTGGGCCCATGAATCCGCACAACGCGCACACCATTTTTTATCTTTTTTTCTTCATTTTTCCCTCCCGCTCGGTCGACCTTATCCACACAACACACACGGCCCGGTGCTCCTCCCCTCACCCATCGCCTCCCTCCTCCCGCTCGCCTCCACTCTCCTCCACCCCTTTGGCGGCGCGCGGGGGCCGGCCCCCTCCTCCGGTGGCGGCGGCGCGCGGGGCGCGGGGCCCTCCTCCAATGGAGGCAGCGCGCAAGGCAAGCGACGCGGCCCCCTCCTTAGATCTGGCGGCCGGCGGCGGCGGGGAGCGGCTGCTGTGGCCGGCGACGGCGGGGAGCGGCTGCGGCGGCCGGAGTGGACAGAGCGGCGTCGGGGGATTTTTTATTTATTCAAAAATTTCTTTGCTGAGTGCTGAGGTAGACACACGACAACTCTTTGCCGAGTGTCCGACACAAAACACTCGGCAAAGTGTTTGCCGGCAACCTTTTACTCGGCAAAGAGCTCTTTGCCGAGTGTTTTTCGGCCTTCGCCGAGTGTTTATGGCACTCAGCAAAGCACCGAAATCCGGCAAAGCCCTGCACAAACACAAACAAAAATTTGAGACCCCCAACTTGCCATCTGGATGCATCCGCAGACGGGTACGTATAAAAGTTCATCTTACTTTTGCTCTTACTGCATTTGTTTATCTTCCTCATCTACTTCAAGGCTCTTTTCTCTCTCCTGTTTCAAACTGTGTGCATGGGAGAACATGGCAGGCCGGTTGATGAAGAGGGGGGTAGCTAGGGGAGTACACGCCTGCATCTGCATGTAAGGAGGTTTATTCACATGCACGGGATCATCATGAAGCTTTACTCCTAAGCAATGAACAAGAATAAATGTTACCAGTAAGATGCCTCTAATGCATATGACTAACACTAGTTCTGATCCTTGTAGACTTCATTCCCTTTTTTAGTATACTTTTAAAAAAGAAAGAGAAAAGGCAAAGGGCGTTGCATAATTGAAGAAAATGGATTGATGAATCGTGAAAACGCAAGATTCCTTAATAGTGTTAGACTTGTATTTCCCCTGATATTATTCCAGATCATGTGAATGCTCACTAGACCATTTCCTGAAGATTTCAAGTACATTCCAAGTGGGAGGATTGGATTCCTTTCCTCCACCACGCATATGCTAATTAATCATGAGACAGAGGACCCAAATAGGCAATTGCCAACACCCAAAGCATAGTTTATCTTGAACCACCATGTGCATGATGATTTCCATCGTCCTCTAGCTAATCATTGGTATATATACAACGCAATGCCATTCCAAGCAGATGGGCAGATGGTGCATGGATTAATTGGATCAACAACTGCTCATTGTTGACGGCCATAAATTCATATTCTAGCCGTCAACTTCTCGGGAATAACACGAGCTTTACACTATGTTCTATTCATATTCCATTTATTTCTAATGAGTTTCACAAGTTTTAGATGAGTTTTGATTTCAGGAACAAGTGCACCAAAAATGGACAGAAATGGGCGAAAACCTAGGCCAGGCGGCCTCTCCTAGGCCGGCCGGCCTGGCACCTCTGAGGACACGGTCACGGCCTCAATCCAGTGGCAATGTGGCACAACCATGGTGCTCTAAGTCGAGGATTGGGTCTCGGTTTAATCGAATGGACCGAAGGGCATTGGCATTGATCCAAGAACCCACAAGGCATCTCAAGATCAAGTGTGAATCAGTGACCCACCTTCCTGAAGATAGCACAAATGTGGAGTGACAAGTCAGCACAACGGAGGGCCGAGTTGCCCCAGAGGGAGGCCGGCCGGCCTCCCCTAAGCCGGCCGGCCTCCAACTATCAGCGTTCGGGCAACGCAACGACTACCGACTTCAGGGAGCAATCCAGGACGTCTGTGCAAAGGCGGTGGCCACGTGGCCGAAACCCCAGGCCAGCCGGCCAGCCCCACCTTGCAGCGTCTCGCATCCCGGCTTCGCATGGAAGACAACACACCGACCTTACCTGCTTACAACTGACGCTACGGGGATTAACTACCAGAACTGTCGGTGTTTACCGCCAAGCCTGCTCAGGGATACCCTTAGCAGTAAGGTTTGTAGGTAGGGATCGGCGGCTCTGGAACTCGTTGGTGCAAGGAACACAAAGATTTAGACAGGTTCGGGCCGCGAGTTGCGTAATACCCTACATCCTGTGTGGTGGTTTGTATTGTCTTAGGTGTATATCCCGGGGGGACAGGTTTACATGGAAAGTTCTACCTGAGTACAGTTGGAGTCCTACTACAGCACGATCAGATAGTTTCCTTCATACTATGGCTAGTTCTATGCCTATCTGGGTAGTTACAAGAGAGGTAAGGTACATTCATGTGCTATCCCTTACTCTAGAACATTCCAGGCCTATAAGCAGTCCCGCTGCCCGGGGTCTAACAAGCCCCCGAGCTCTTCATAGCTGAGTCCTGCAGGCATCGAGTACTTGGCTGGGTGTCTTCGAGTACTTCAAGTAATCAGAACATCTTCCGATCCTTCTCTCAGATATGTCGAGTAGTCCTCCAAGTACTTGTGGTTGCTTCGAGGCTGTGAGGTGCTCAAGCCCCGAAATCTTAATCATATATGGTGCGCGAAGTACTTGCGCTCCATATGGAGTAGCCCCCGAGCCTTAGGTTGAATCGTAGAATCAGGCTGAGAGTCACTTCAGTCTTTTTCTTCTTTATTTTCCAAAAAATTTGAAAATCTCTGATACATATATTCCGCAGCCCCAAGTCTTGAATTTAAATCTCTCCATTTAGATTTAAGAATCAAAGTAAACTCGTGGCAAAATGAAAACTTCCCTAAAAAGGAAAGAATCCGTTGATTTCCCAAATATTTATGAAATTGCCACCAGAGACCGTATAAAGCCATCTGAAAACTTGTGAGGGTTTTACCCCTTGAACTCCTGGCCGCCGTCAAACTCAAATTTCACCCTTTTCCTTTCTCAGTGAGATCCACAGCCCCTCTCTTAGCCCCCGAGCCTAAACTCGTGACTTTGAGATGGCTTCTAAGAAGGACAAATCCAAGGTTGAAGAGGAAACAGTCGCCAATATGTCAACGGGTTGGCGCAAGAGCAAAATGTCTGAAGCAGCGGTGCAGGAATTAGAGAATTTGGGTCTTCTCTAGGCTCAAGGTATGATCCAATAGCATGCAGGGGAGGGAGAAGATTACCCCATGGAAGGTACCCTCGAGACCGTTGTATTCCATGACTTCATGGAACGTGGTCTTGCACTTCCCGTATCGGAATTTTTCTATGCTCTTCTGCAGTTTTGGGGAATCCAACTGCATTATTTGACTCCTCAATCCATTTTGCATCTTTCCATTTTTACCCATTTCTGCGAAGCATTCCTTGGCATTCTTCCGCATTTTCACCTTTTCCAACACTTTTTCACCCTTGTCCCCATTCCGAATTCCACCAAACCCGCCGTTGTCGGAGGTTGTGAATTAGTACTCTGTCCTGAGACCCGAGACGAGTACTTGGCTTACAATCCATCGGGCAAAGGAGTCGAGTGGAAAAAATTCTAGTTTCATATTGGAAACTTCAAATCTCCCCTCCCAGAAAGAATTCCTGGGGACCCCCAAGTTTGAGAGAGCTGGTCGAGTAAAGGACCTGGTTGCAAGCAAGTTGACTGCATTCTGAAAGCCATTGCTCATTTGAAAAATAAAGGAATCACTGGTGATCATGTAGTCTTTTCTTTTGTAAGCCGTCGAGTCCAGCCTCTCCAGCATTGGAAGCATCCTGCCTTCAGATATGAAGGCACACAAGACCATACCAGAATGTCTCCAAAACCAATGGCTCAGTCGGAGGTAGTCAAGAGGTGCTGCAAAGTACTCGACAACTTTGACAAGTCTCTGAAGCTTCCAACGCTCTTTTGGGAAAACAATCGTCCCGAGAATGTATGGGTATGTGGTTTGAAAACCATGTCGAGTACTTGTAGTTAACATTTTTTATCTTCTGACGAATTCTTTGCTTCTTTTGTAGAAAAATTATATGTCCTGGTATTGTATGCCTCTGACATCCGTAGATGCTGACTCTGATGGCAGCAAGAAATGGAAGGCAACTCCCGAATCTTTATTGCAGAGAAAAGTTCCTCGTCTCGATGCCGGCCAGTAAGGATCTGATATTCTTTTGATTTCATCTTGTTTGCTCAGCTTTTTATTCAGGATTTTGCTTGGCTAGGATCCAATATCTCCCGGCACATGAGAAGGAATAGATTCAAGATTTCTGCAACTGGGTTTCGAGTAGTTCAGAGGGAACTAGTCGATCAGCCCCCGAGTCACCTGTAATTGGGTTAATCGAGAACCCAGTTGCCGGTTTGCCAAATGTAGACATGGCTGGAAAATCAAAGGAGCCAAATCCTGAAACACTTGAACATACTCCTGCGGTTGCTGAAGGAGCCTCCAATGCTGATAGGACTGGTAATAGTGGAGCTGAAGGATCGAGAGATCCTGCCGTTCGACTAGTGCCTTTTCAATTTATGCCTCAGTCAACTCAAGAGGAGTTGGGGAAAGAACTGTTTGATGATCCACTACTATCTATAGACAACGTGAAGAAGCTTGCTGATTATATGCAATGGAGCTTCAAATATACCAAGGTGAGTATTCTGCTGCTATTTGTTTTTCTCGAGTAGTTATTGACATCTGACCAGTCTTGCCTTGTATGTCATAGGATGTTGCCAATCGATCTTTCCTGAAGTCTCAGGCTTTGTATAAGACTGTCAACAATCGAAAAACCTTGGAGCAACAGAATGCCATGATTGCAAAATGACTGGATGAATCTCTTGCTGCTCTGAACAAGCTTTATGAAGCAAACCGAAAGCATCATCTAGAAATTTGTGATATGAAGCAGCAAATCAAGAGCCTCGAAGAAGAAAGATCAAAGCTCTAGGTAGATAATTCGAGGCTTCAAGAAGTGAATGCAAAGCTTCAAGAATAGTTGCAGATTGCTCAGTCTTGTGAGTACTCGATCTTTTGTCTTGATATTGCTTTGTCAATAATAATTACTGAAGTATCCTTTCATCAGGTTCTCCAGATGACCACGCTCGATTGGTAGCAGCAACTCAAGTCCTTGTGGAGATGATTGATTCTGAAGAGGGGTCATCAAATAGCAAATCCTTGGTGGAGCGTTTAGAAGAGGCTCCCAAGAAGATTTTTGATGTCATGACGGTTACCTCTAAGAATTATTTGACCCACATAATAGGAGTTGTCAAGTCTTACTTGCCTCACTTCAACTTAGCTCCCATAGCTAAAGGAATAGCTCCCACTTGCTCTGATGAGAAATTCCGGGACTATTGTAAAGAATTAGAAGTGATTGCTGAGGAAATTCTGAAGAACATGGCAGAGTAGACTGCTTGTAACAACTCTTGTAATCTTTAGTGGATTCTTGTCGTTGTTCATAACTTGTATCCTGTTGGTGTGTCTTCAGAAGCATTATCTGATACCCTAGGATAAGTATGAACTAATCGATCAATTGAGTAGAATACTCGCATGGAGTAATCCTTAAAGTTAATCAGTTAGGATGAGTCCCGTCGGACTATCCAAATAGAAAAAACATGTAAAGATATCCATAAACTACTCGAGCAAGCGAGTAGTGTGTCTTGACCAAGGACTGGAGTAATCCATAAGACAAAACTATTAGGTACGAACCTCGTCGGGTTGCCCAAGACGTAAATGTCAAAGAGATATCCATAAATTACTCGAGCAAGGTGAGTAAGGTGTCCTTTATCTAAGGACTGGAGTAATCCTTAAGGCAGAACTGTTAGGTATGAACCCCGTCGGGCTATCCAAGACGTAAATGCCAGAAAGATATCCAAAAATTACTCGAGCGAAGTGAGTAAGGTGTCTAACTTTTAGACTGGAGTAACTGCTAAGATTGACCTGTTAGGACGAACCCCGTCGGGTTGCCCAAGATGGACAAAATGTAGTAGTATCCATAACATATTCGAGCAAGCGAGTATATTTGCCTTTACAGCAAGGCTGGAGTTCCTAATAGTTGACCTGTGAGGATGAACTCCGTCGAGTTACCCAAGATGGACAACTAGTAAAGGTATCCATACACCTTCTCAAGCTAGGCAAGTAGGTTGTGCCCTTGTATTAAGGACAAGGATGCGGCTTGTGTAGTTTTCCTGATGGAAAACTGTGTAAGTTATCCTGGACTGGTGAAGCTGTCAGATAGAGAAATTGTCTTTAATGTAGTCGATATACTAGTAAAGACCCTTGCTTTATTAAAGAAATCAACTGATGTCATCATATTGCTTGGATCAAGGATAGAACTTGCGCACGTGCTCAATATTCCATAAATTCGGTACTTCATTGCCATCTGCATCAGTGATTCTATATGATCCTGGTCTTGTAACCTTGATTATGATGAAAGGACCTTTCCATCTAGAATTTAACTTGTGCAGTCCCGTCTCATCTTGGATCCTTCGTAATACTAGATCTCCTACATTGAAAGATCTTTGTTGGACATTGCAGTCATGATAGCGTCTAATCCCTTGAAGATATCTAGCTGATTGAGTTAAAGCATTGACTCTGGCTTCTTCGACTGAATCCAACTCGAGTTGTCGAGCTTCATCTGCTTCTCCTTCTTGGTAGGCTTCTACTCTTGGAGATTTCCACATGATATTAGCGGGTAGTATAGCCTCTGACCCATAAGTGAGAAAGAAAGGAGATTGTCTAGTTGCTTTGCTTGGCTGGGTTCGCAGCCTTCAGACTATATGAGGTAATTCTTGAATCCACTTGCCACCTTTCTTGGTGCTGGCATCGTAGAGTCTTTTCTTCAAGCCATCAAGTACTAAACCATTGATGCGCTCAACTTGACCATTTGCCCGAGGATGAGCCACTGAAGCATATTTGACCTCGCTGCAGGAGTTGTCACAGAAATCCCAGAAAGATTGTGATGTGAAATTAGAGCCAAGATCTGTAATGATGGTGTGAGGAAAGCCAAATCGGTGGATAATGTCAGAGATGAAATCCACTGCTCTGTCGGATGAAATCTTGACAATGGGCTTGTACTCGATCCACTTGGTAAACTTGTCGACTGCTACCAGCACATGATTGAATCCTCCTGGAGCTACGGTTAAAGGTCCGATCATGTCCAAACTCCAACAGGCAAACGGCCATGATGGAGGGATTGTTATCAGGTTATGTGTTGGGACGTGAGTCTTTTTACCGAAAAATTGGCAACTAGGGCATCGTCTGACAAGGTCTTCTATGTCTAAAACAGCTATTGGCCAAAAGAAACCTGACCTATATGCCTTGCCAACTAGTGTCATTGATGTGGCGTGATTGCCGCGAACTCCTTCATGTATTTCTCTGAGGATGTCTTTGCCTTCTTCAAGGGTAACACACTTCATGAGAATGCCTGAAGCAGAGCGCTTGTATAGGTTGTCGCCAACCAGGACGAAACCCATGCTACACCTGATGATGCGGGCAGCTTCAACACTTTTAGGATCGACATGTGGTGGAGGCTTGAACTCCTTGATGAAGTCAATAAGTTGAGTCCGCCAATCTTCTTCAATCATCAGCACTTCTCTAACTGTGGCCGGGGCCTTCGTGTTAGTGGCTTGTTGGCTTTGTTCTTTGACTGATGGGTGGTGAAGTTCGTGGACAAAAACTCCTGGTGGAACAGTCGCTCGAGTGGACCCAAGTTTGCAGAGGACATCGGCTCCCACATTGTTGTCTCGGTCTACGTGGTGGATTTCCAATCCTGAGACCTTGTTTTCGAGCTTTCTGATTTCTTCAACATATGCATCCATTATATCCTTATGGATGTCCCACTCTTTATTGACTTGTTGGACGACGAGTAGAGAATCGCCGTAAACGAGTAGTCGCTTGATGCCAAGAGAAACTGCTAGTCGAAGACCATGTAGCAGTGCCTCGTATTCAGCTTCATTGTTGGAGATTTTGAAAAGGATTTGGAACACATACTTCAATTGCTCTCCTTTGGGGGAGATAAATAGAACTCCCACGCCACCTCCGTCGAGCTTAAGTGAGCCATCGAAATACATCACCCAATGCTCTGGAGCGTTCTGGGGTGCTGGAATTTGATTTTCCCGCCACTCTGCTAAGAAGTCGACTAGTGCCTATGACTTGATTGCTGTTCTTGGCTTGAAGTTGATTTTCAAGGCTCCTAGTTCAACTGCCCACTTTGAAATTCGTCTAGTGGCATCCCGGTTGTGGAGTATATCCCCCAATGGGAAGTCAGTTATGACTGTGATCTTGTACTCGTCGAAGTAATGTCGGAGCTTCTTGGAGGTGATTAGAATTCCATATAGAAGTTTCTGAATGGATGGATATCTAACCTTTGACTCAGAGAGTACTTCACTGATGAAGTAGACTAGTCTCTGAACGCCATAGGCGTGGCCTTCCTCCAGGCGTTCAACTATTATCGTCGTACTAACTACATGGGTAGTCGCAGCGATGTAGAGGAGTAGTTCCTCGCCGGGTAGTAGAGCTATTAGAATCGGCGGTGACTGGAGATGATGTTTGAGGTTCTCGAGTGCTCCCGCAGCTTCTGTAGTCCACTCGAATTTATCTTGTCGCTTTAGAAGCTTGAAGAAGGGTAAGCCCCGTTCGCCAAACCTGGACAAGAATCGATTCAAAGCTGCAATGCAGCCTGTAAGTTTCTAGACGTCCTTGATGGTAGCTGGAGCATTCATGGCCATGATGGTGTTGATGTTTTCTGGATTGGCCTCAATTCCTTGGTTACTGATGATAAATCCGAGTAGTTTTCCAGAGAGTACGCCAAAGACGCACTTGGTTGGGTTGAGCTTCCAGCGAAATTTTTAGAGGTTGTTGAAGGTCTCTCAGGACATTGATGAATTGATCATGGGTCTTTGTTTTGACAATGACATAGTCAATGTAGGCTTCAACATTGCGATGTAGCTGATCAGCGAAGCACAGCTGTATCGCACGCTGGTAGGTGGCGCCAGCGTTCTTCAACCCGAAGGACATTGTCTTGTAGGCGTATGCCCCATAAGGTGTGATGAAGGCCGTCTTGATTTGGTCTTCTTCTTTCAGGGCGATCTTATGGTATCCCGAGTAGCAGTCGAGGAAGGATAACAGGACACATCCTGCTGTCGAGTCGATTACTTGATCAATACGTGGTAGCCCGAAAGGATCCTTTGGGCAGTGTTTGTTTAGATCAGTGTAGTCGACGCACATCCTCCACTCGTTGTTGTTCTTCTTCTGGACAAGCACAGGGTTAGCCAGCCATTCGGGATGGTAGACTTCTTTGATAAACTCTGCTGCGAGTAGTTTTGCCAGCTCTTTCTTAATGGCCTCTCGCTTGTCCGGTGAGAAACACCGCAACCGTTGCTTTTTTGGTGTGGCTTTAGGGTCGAGCTTCAAGGCATGCTCGATCAACTCCTTGGGGACTCCTGGCATATCTGCTGGTTTCCACGCGAACACATCTCGGTTGGCCCTAAGGAAGTTGACGAGCTCGAGTTCCTATTTGTCGCCCAGTCCTGCTCCGATGATGGCTGTTTTGGAGTCGTTTCCCTCTTGTAGCTGGATAGTCTTGGTGCCCACATCACCAGTTGGTTTAACCGATGATTGGCTTGGCTTCTTGGAGGGCATCGACTCCTTGAGTGAGAGTTCCTTAGCAGCAGCAAGTATCTCGCTGACAGAGCTAGGGACCCGTGGCGTGCTCGGGTTTGGTCCCTGGGAACACGGCGAAGACGTTGCGCAGGCTGTGGGAGCTCTCGGTGCAGAGGGGCGGTGTGCTTGCGGCGGAGCAGAGGCGCGGCACGGCGGGGGTGAGCGGCGCGGGCTTCTCTGGATCTCAGCTGTGGAATGGGAGGCGCAGGGGGCCGTGGGATGCTAATTAAAGACCGCGGGGATCCTGGGGAGGCGTGCCCGGCGGGGACGCTGCGGTGATTGCGGCCGGGCGTTGCTCTGCGGGGAAAGTGGATCGCGCAACCGATCTTTTGCGTGATCCGGGGCTCGGGCTAGGAAGCTTCTAGAGGGGAAAGGGCTCTGGGAGGCCGGCCAGTGGGTCCTGCGCAAGCGCGGGGTGAAGCGGGGCTACGGGTCAGCGAGGGCGCGGACGGAGCAGAGCGGAGAGCGCGGCGAAGACCCCGGGGAGGAGGAAAGGGAAAGATCTGACCCGTGGGCCAGGTCTGTCAGTGGGAGACGCAACGAGCGCGAGCTGCGGGCTGAGCGGTGTGCGGGGAGCGGGGAGCTGGGCTCTGGGAGTGGGCCGCGCGGTGGAGCGGGCCGTGGCTGAGCGATGCGCTGGCGCTGGGCCGTGCTGCGCGGGGAGAGGGTGAGTGCGGGTTGGGCTGCCGAGCGGGGTTTTGGGCCGGGGAAGTGGCTCTGCTGGGCCAAGCGCGTGGAGGGGAAGGGGAAGGCGGGCCGGGCCGTAGCTGGTCCTTTGGGCCGGGTTTTGGGTTTTGGCTGGTTTTCCTTTTCTAAATCTTCTTTTCTTCTATTTCTAATTCAAACAAAGTTTGAATTCAAATACAATTTGAATTCAAACCACACTCAAATAATTAAAACCATGCACCAGCATGAATGCAACAATAAATTTTTAAACTTAGACAAATTTTAATTACTTGTGAAACCAAAAATTAGATTAAATGCCAGACTAAGCAAAATAAATCCTAGAAAATTAAATAAACCAATTAAATTTATTATAAAATGCTGGAATTTAAATTAGGGTGTTACAGACCCTACCCCCTTAAAGAAATCTCGTCCCCGAGATTTAGCTGGGCTGGCTAGCAAAGAGATCTGGATATGTCTTCATCAGCTCATCTTCTCGCTCCCATGTAGCCTCAGCTTCACTGTGATGACTCCACTGAACTCTGCACATCTTGATGCGCTTGTTCCGAGTAACCCTCTCTGATGTCTCCAGAATCTTCACCGGATGCTCAGTATAAGTCAGATCCTCCTGCACATCGACTCCATCCAGGGGTGCCTGCTCCTCGGGTACTCGCAGACACCTCTTCAGCTGAGATATATGGAAGACATCATGAACTCCTGAGGGGCTGAGAGGTTACTCCAGGCGATAAGCCACTTCGCCTTTCCGCTCTAGCACCTTGAATGGCCCCACATAACGAGGTGCTAACTTCCCTTTGACATTGAATCTGCGGATTCCTCTCATCGGAGACACCTTCAGGTACACATAGTCACCAACACTGAAAGTCAGGTCTCTCCGTTTGCCATCTGCATAGCTCTTTTGTCTGCTCTGTGCAATCCTCAGATTCTCTCGCACAGCCTGAACCATCTGCTCTGCATCATCTATGATCTCGGGGCCAAAGAGCTGCTTCTCACCAATCTGATCCCAATAGAGAGGAGTCCTGCACTTTCTGCCATACAATGCCTCAAAGGGGGACTTCTTCAGACTGGCCTGATAGCTGTTGTTATATGAGAACTCAGCATAAGACAGGCACTTATCCCAACTAGTACCGTACTGAATGGCACAAGCTCTCAGCATATCCTCCAACACTTGGTTGGTTCTCTCTGTCTGCCCATCTGTCTGAGGGTGATAAGCCGTACTGAAACGCAGCTTCGTATCCAACGAATCATGGAGCTGCTCCCAGAACCGAGAAGTGAACTGAGACCCTCTGTCAGATATGATCTTCTTGGGCACACCATGCAAGCAGACAATCCGAGAGATGTACAACTCTACAAGTCTGGCACCGGAGTAAGTAGTGTTCACTGGAATGAAGTGAGCAACCTTCGTCAGTCGATCCACTACTACCCAAATGGAGTTGTACCCTTTCTGAGTACAAGGCAATCCAACAATGAAGTCCATAGTGATCTCCTCCCATTTCCACTCTGGAATCTTCAAAGGCTGTAACAGACCTGCTGGCCTCTGATGCTCAGCCTTGACACGCTGACAAGTGTCACAAATAGCCACGTACTCTGCCACTGAACGCTTCATCCCATACCACCAGAAACGTTCCTTCAGATCATAATACATCTTCGTGCTGCCCGGATGAATAGGGTAAGCTGTATCATGGGCCTCACTCAGAATCAACTTCCGGAGATCCTTCACATCTGGCACACAGATCCGGTTCTTGTACCACAAAGTACCCTGATCATCCTCTCTGAAATGAGGAGCCTTGCCCTTCTTGAGCAACTCACGGATCTCCTGCAACTTCTCATCATCTTTCTGATGCTGCCTGATCTCTGCCTCTAGAGTCGGTACTGCCTCGAATGCTGCACTGGAAGTATGATGCAAGAAGCCCAGACTCAACTGCTCGAACTCCTCACATAACTCTGGAGGCATCTGGAAAGCCACGGCCATGTTGACATAACTTCTCCTGCTCAGAGCATTTGCTACAACATTGGCCTTGCCCGGATGATAGTGAATCTCCAGGTCATAGTCCTTGACTAACTCTAACCATCTTCTCTGCCGCATGTTCAGCTCATTCTGCGTGAAAATGTACTTGATGCTCTTGTGATCAGTGTAGATATCACACCGCTGCCCATACAAGTAATGCCTCCAAATCTTCAGAGCATGCACAACTGCGGCTAACTCAAGATCATGAGTAGGATAATTCAGCTCATGCCGACGTAACTGCCGTGAAGCATAAGCAATCACTCTGCCCTCCTGCATCAGAACACACCCAAGACCATCCTTCGAAGCATCACAATATACCGTGAACCTCTTCGTCTGGTCAGGCAGAGTCAGGACTGGCGCCGTAGTCAATCTCTTCTTCAGCTTATCAAAGGCCATCTGACGCTCATCAGTCTATACAAAAGCCACATTCTTCTCTAGCAAAGAAGTCAAAGGCTTCGCGATCTTGGAGAAATTCTCAATGAACCTCCGATAATATCCCGCTAAGCCCAAGAAAGACCTGACTTCCTTTACTGTCTGCAGCATCTCCCACTCGAGTACATCCTTCACCTTGCTCGGATCAACAGCAATGCCTCCCTGAGAGATAACATGACCGAGGAATGGAACCTCGTCAATCCAGAACTCGCACTTGCTAAACTTGGCATACAGCTGATGCTCTCTCAATCTCTGCAACACGAGTCTCAGATGCTCCTCATGCTCTTCTTCTGTCTTGGAGAAGATCAGAATATCATCAATGAAAATCACCACAAAGACATCCAGATAATCCATGAAGACCATGTTCATCAGGTGCATGAAGAAAGCCGGGGCATTAGTCAAGCCGAAGGACATGACCGTATACTCATATAGCCCATACTTGCAGGTGAATGCCGTCTTCGGAATATCCCCAGGACGGATCCTCAGCTGAAAATAACCCGAACGAAGATCAATCTTCGAGAATATACGAGCACCTCGAAGCAAATCAAAGAGATCCTCAATACGGGGCAGTGGATGCTTGTTCTTGATAGTGACTGCATTCAGCTCCCGATAATCCACACACATCCTCTTCGAGCCATCCTTCTTATCTACCAGCAATAATGGAAAAGCCCAAGGAGAGAAGCTGCGACGGATATAGCCCTTGGCTAGCAACTCATCAATAGTTTTCTTGACTTCTTCATGCTCTATAGGTGCCATACGGTAGGGCCGCTTTGCAATAGGAGCTGTGCCAGGCAAGAGATCAATACAAAACTCAATGGCGCGTTCAGGCGGCATACCTGGCAGATCATCCGGAAAGACATCCGGGAATTCAGACACCACGCGAATACTGTCCGTGGGTCTAGCCTCCATCTGATGAAGAAATCCAGAAGGCTCTACTGCACTGATAACAACCTCTTGGCCACTAGAAGCTGATAGCAAGACTGTCCTTTGAGCACAATCTATCCGGACTCCCCACTTGGCCAGGGTCTCCATTCCCAGAATGACATCAATGCCCTTGGTGTCTAGCACCATCAGATCAGTACAGAACTCTACTCCCCTCAAAGAAACACTGACTCTCGGGCAGTAAGTGTGAGACCTCAACTGTCCTCCAGGTGAAGATACTAACAGGCACCTCTTTAATGTGCTAGTATGAATACCATGATGCTCGACAAAAGACTGAGTAATGAAGGAATGCGTAACACCAGTATCGAAAAGCACTGTAGCTGGATATAAATTAACCATGAACGTACCAATAACCACGTTGGGAGCCTCGGCCGCTGACTCGGCCGTCACGTGGTTCACTCTGCCCTGAAGTGGCGCCCTGGGCTGAGCTGGGCGCCCCTGCTGTCCCACCTGCGCCTTCCGGGGGCAAGCGTTGGCGTAGTGCCCCGGCTGGCCGCAGTGAAAGCAGGTGCGAGGGGGTCCCTGAGCCTGCTGTCCGGTAGGAGCTACCGGATGTGGAGCCTGCGGTGCCGGTGGAGCGGGTGGAGCACGAGCCGGAGGTGCCGGTAACCTCGGGCCCTGACCTGCCTGCTGCTGTCGAGGCGGGTACTGCTGCGGGGGCCTCTGCTGGTACTGCTGAGGAGGCCGGTACTGCTGCGGGTACTGCTAAGGCTGCTGGAGGCGTGGACGAGTGTTGCTGCCGGAAGCAACGGGGACAATCTTCCTCTTCTTGTCCTCCATCTCCAAGTGCTTGCGCTCCGTGTTGAGCGCGCTGTCAACCAGATGGTTGAAGTCGTCAAAGCGGAGGTTGAGCAGTGCGTACTGGAGGTAGTCCTCAAGACCCTCCATGAAGTGCTCCTGCTTCTTGCGGTCATCCGCAACATCGGCAGGGGCGTAGCGAGCCAGCTGAAGGAAGCGATCACGATACTCCGTGACCGACATAGTCCCCTGAATTGACAAAGACAGATAGATATCGAAAGATTAACTCAAGATTCATAAGGATAGAACAAGGGGCATTAGCTCAAAAGAAACCGCTGAATGATTATATTTAAGATTACCTGCTTCAGTGCAAGGAACTCCTTCTGCTTCATCTTCATAACGCCCGCGGGGACGTTGTGGCTGCGGAACCGCTCTCGGAACTGGAGCCAAGTGAGAGACTCGCGGTCATGAACTGGGTGGGACTCCCACCAGTTCAAAGCTGCCCCTCGCAGCTGTCCTGCTGCGTACAGAACTCGCTCCCGATCATCGCACTGGGCGATGTCCAGCTGACGCTCCACTGCACGGAGCCAGTCGTCAGCCTGAAGAGGGTCGAACGTGTGAGAAAACGTCGGCGGGTGACCCCTCAGGAACTCAGCACGCCTGTCGCGAGGCTGCGGCGGTGGAGGAGGCGGAGGCTGAGTGTGAGCCTGCTGAAGAGCCTGAACAGTGTTGATCAGGGTGGCCATCATCTGCATCTGGAGCTGGAAGTACTGCTCCGGAGTCAAAGGTGGAGGCATCGGGATCCCGGTCCCCTGGGTGTTCTGACCCTGGTTGTTCTACCCCTACTGGTCAGAACCACGCTTGGTGTTCACCATCTGTTTTTTTGGACAAAAGATTTCACGAGTAAGGATATTGCAGGAATAAGTTCAGATAGATATGACAACTATTTGCGGAAAAAGACTCAGCCATGATAAAGTAGACAGGATAGAGTGGACTGTTTTACCCCCAACGATCTAACTCATTTTATTAATTAATTTAACTTTAACATAAGAGTGATTTTCTTTAAACAAATTTAAGCTACTAAGCTATGCAATCATTCAAAAATCCAAACCAAACATGTAACATAATAACAAGCAGACAATTTCCACAACTTAGCCGAGTTTAGCAAAAAGACTCGACTAACACAACGCGTCGCAGAACGTGCTATCGTATTATTATATAAGGGTCACCTAGCTTACTCATGGTGGTCAGATGACTGATTCAGGCCAAAGTCTACGAAACTATTCTTCAGAGAGAGAAATCAAGGCAAGAAGGGTAAAAGTCATAGAATTCAAGGGGTATAATAGTAAAATAGTTTCAGCAGACAAGGATTGGAGAGAAGAAGTCCTAAAACTCGACCAGTTCTATCTAGGCTTCGTCCTACAGTCGATACGGCTCTGATACCACTCTGTAACACCCGGTTGATAAAAGAACATAAACCGAGCAATCATATACGTGCCAGGATCAAGTCACACGTATATACAACAGAATGAACAGTATATCACAGCACATATCACGAATAAGACATAATAAATCGAAATACGAATGTTGTTTATTACATTAATGACATAAATGTCTGATACAGCGGAAGCGAAGTACAAATACGAATAAAAACTCTCCGAAGCTGAGCAGGGCGCCACAGGGACGTCGACTGGGAGACGAACGCCTAGAAGTCCTCGTAGTCCTGGTAGCGCTGGACGAACTCCCTCGTGTCGGCAGGAACTGAGCAACAATAGCGTAGCCAAGAGGAAAAAGTAGAGAAGAGGCAAGAGTGAGTACACAACTTGTACTCAACAAGTATAACACAAACTATAAGGCTCTAGGCTGGCTGACTGACTGTATTAGCTTTTAAGTCTTGGCAAAATTTTATTAAAGCTATTTACTACGAGTTGATGAATAACCATTAACCCAGTTACATAGTAATTAATCAAGATTAAACATGATACTACTGAGAACTAGACTGAAACCAAGCCACCAAGGTAACCCCGAGAGGCACCTCCCTCGTCGGAAGGAGACAACCCCACTAATCAAAAGGAGGATCTGGGCCGCTCATAACCGTGAGCACGGCTAGTATACCAGTTTTACACTCTGCAGAGGTTGCACATCTTTACCCACAAGTCGTGAGCTACGCCAGAGGTTCATCACACTTCCTTAGGTGAGATGACTAGCGACTCACTACGAGGCCGTTACAGAGAATCTCGTTGGTAAGGCGTAACCGCGAGAGTTAGATCAGCGACGATGGGGCCCACCTCTGGGGGTACAAGCACAGGAGCGCAATCCAAGCACAGACCAAGCCGGAGGAGCAGGGACCATTGAAGCTTACTACTCTTGCCCCACAGGTAACTTACTCCAAACCAAAAAGACCTAATTAGTAAGCCAAGTCTATCCCATTCTAGCCTTGTGGTAGCGCTGTTGTCCCAGGTTGTCGCTCTATGAACCGGTCCATATGGAGAGTGGCCAACCAAGCACTAAGCACAGTGCTAGCCCCCTAAACCATGTTTCTACAAAAACCATCTTTTAACGAGACGTGAGCCACTCATCCACACAGAGGGCCACTCTCAGAATTAAGTTCAAGTAAACCATTAATCAAATTAATTAAAAAGGACCAGAGTGTGTTATAGCGCAGCAACCTAGCACAACTAACCAAAATGCAACCCAAGGATATATATAAAGGATATAAAGTGGCTAGGAAAGTCCTTATAGGCATACAGTATTAAAATGCAGTATAAAATTGTATTTAAAAGTGATAGGTTGTTCATGTTACACTTGGCTTCCTCGTACTGCTCCTGCTGCTGCTCAAAGTGCTCAGAAGACGGCTGCTCCGGGTACTGGTACTGGGGCTCCTCAGATGGATCAACGTCTACTCACGAACACATGGCCAAAACAATGCACGATAATAAGCATTCAAGCAAACACTAACAAAAAGCTGAGAAACAGTACATCAATACATAACAACAGCACACTAAACTACTCTAATACTATTCTACGTGTTACAACGACCGCGTGGATATAAAGAACGCTAAAAACGGAGCTAAAACGCATAAACTAGGCCTAAAACAAGGTTCAGGGGCTTATTTGCAATAAAAACAGGGTTCCAGGGGCTTTTCTGCTAAAACCGAGGACTAAAACGTAATTAAACTAAAGCTTCAGGGTCTAACTCGCAAAATCAGCAGCAAAGGATGGCGGGTTCTATTTCCAGAAAGTCCAGGGGGTTAAGTGAATAAAATAGGGCCAAACCGTAATTACTTTTCTATATAGCTGGACCGCGGGTTGATATTAACAAAGGTCAGGGGCTCTTATGCAAAAATGATAGGCGAAGCGGTATCTTTGGATTACGGCCGCTGGATCTAGATCCAACATTCCAGATCGGATCGAAACGGGTTCTAATCTTGGGCGTACGTGGCGGATCGGACGGCTTGGATTGAAAGGGGACGACGGCGGCGGCGCGGGTCGCCGAGAAGCCAATTCCCGCGGCGGCGGCTCGTTGGAGATGCCCAAATCCGGCACTCCGGGGTCGTTTCGACCCGGGTTTGGGTCGGTTGGCCTCTACGCGGCATGCGCAAGCCACTAGAGGCAAGAGCGGGGCACGGTCGGGCTTGGGCGGGGCTTGCCACGGCGAGGGGCGGACTGCGCGGCGGCGCATCGCCGGCGTGCAGCGTCCTAGGCGCTAGAGCGTCCTACAGGCCGATATTTCTAGTGCAAACCACAAGGGAGGCTCTGGGGGGGCTCACCAAGGTTCGAAACGGGCCGGAGCTGTAGCGGAGCGGGGCCGACGTCGAGGTCCGGCGGCGGCGGTGGTGTGGTGGTCGCGGACTGGTCGCAGGGGTGCGTCTTCGGCCTTCCTAGTCCTGCGGATCGGCGTGCGGGGTCCCTGCGACGAGGTAAAGGGGATCAGTCGGGCCAGAGACGCGTCGGCGATGTTAAATCGCGGCGGCGATCATCCTTACCCGAGATGGCGTCCGGCTGAAATTCCGGGAAGTGCAGGCCGGAATCGAGGGTGGCGTGCTCGGGTTTGGTCCCTGGGAACACGACGAAGACGTTGCGCGGGTTGTGGGAGCTCTCGGTGCAAAGGGGCGGTGTGCTTGCAGCGGAGCAGAGGCGCGGCACGGCGGGGGTGAGCGGCGCGGGCTTCTCTGGATCTCAGCTGTGGAATGGGAGGCGCAGGGGGCCGTGGGATGCTAATTAAAGACCGCGGGGATCCTGGGGAGGCGTGCCCGGCGGGGACGCCGCGGTGATTGTGGCCGGGCGTTGCTCTGCGCGGAAAGTGGATGGCGCAACCGATCTTTTGCGTGATCCGGGGCTCGGGCTAGGAAGCTTCTAGAGGGGAAAGGGATCTGGGAGGCCGGCCAGTGGGTCCTGCGCAAGCGCGGGTTGAAGCGGGGCTACGGGTCAGCGAGGGCGCGGACGGAGCAGAGCGGAGAGCGCGGCGAAGACCCCGGGGCGGAGGAAAGGGAAAGATCTGACCCGTGGGCCAGGTCTGTCAGTGGGAGACGCAACGAGCGCGAGCTGCGGGCTGAGCGGTGTGTGGGGAGCGGGGAGCTGGGCTCTGGGAGTGGGCCGCGCGGTGGAGCGGGCCGTGGCTGAGCGATGCGCTGGCGCTGGGCCGTGCTGCGCGGGGAGAGGGTGAGTGCGGGTTGGGCTGCCGAGCGGGGTTTTGGGCCGGGGAAGTGGCTCTGCTGGGCCAAGCGCGCGGAGGGGAAGGGGAAGGCGGGCCGGGCCGTAGCTGGTCCTTTGGGCCGGGTTTTGGGTTTTGGCTGGTTTTCCTTTTCTAAATCTTCTTTTCTTCTATTTCTAATTCAAACAAAGTTTGAATTCAAATACAATTTGAATTCAAACCACACTCAAATAATTAAAACCATGCACCAGCATGAATGCAACAATAAATTTTTAAACTTAGACAAATTTTAATTACTTGTGAAACCAAAAATTAGATTAAATGCCAGACTAAGCAAAATAAATCCAAGAAAATTAAATAAACCAATTAAATTTATTATAAAATGCTGGAATTTAAATTAGGGTGTTACAGACCCTACCCCCTTAAAGAAATCTCGTCCCCGAGATTTAGCTGGGCTGGCTAGCAAAGAGATCTGGATATGTCTTCATCAACTCATCTTCTCGCTCCCATGTAGCCTCAGCTTCACTGTGATGACTCCACTGAACTCTGCACATCTTGATGCGCTTGTTCCGAGTAACCCTCTCTGATGTCTCCAGAATCTTCACCGGATGCTCAGTATAAGTCAGATCCTCCTGCACATCGACTCCATCCAGGGGTGCCTGCTCCTCGGGTACTCGCAGACACCTCTTCAGCTGAGATATATGGAAGACATCATGAACTCCTGAGAGGCTGAGAGGTAACTCCAGGCGATAAGCCACTTCGCCTTTCCGCTCTAGCACCTTGAATGGCCCCACATAACGAGGTGCTAACTTCCCTTTGACATTGAATCTGCGGATTCCTCTCATCGGAGACACCTTCAGGTACACATAGTCACCAACACTGAAAGTCAGGTCTCTCCGTTTGCCATCTGCATAGCTCTTTTGTCTGCTCTGTGCAATCCTCAGATTCTCTCGCACAGCCTGAACCATCTGCTTTGCATCATCTATGATCTCGGGGCCAAAGAGCTGCTTCTCACCAATCTGATCCCAATAGAGAGGAGTCCTGCACTTTCTGCCATACAATGCCTCAAAGGGGGACTTCTTCAGACTGGCCTGATAGCTGTTGTTATATGAGAACTCAGCATAAGACAGGCACTTATCCCAACTAGTACCGTACTGAATGGCACAAGCTCTCAGCATATCCTCCAACACTTGGTTGGTTCTCTCTGTCTGCCCATCTGTCTGAGGGTGATAAGCCGTACTGAAACGCAGCTTCGTATCCAACGAATCATGGAGCTGCTCCCAGAACCGAGAAGTGAACTGAGACCCTCTGTCAGATATGATCTTCTTGGGCACACCATGCAAGCAGACAATCCGAGAGATGTACAACTCTGCAAGTCTGGCACCGGAGTAAGTAGTGTTCACTGGAATGAAGTGAGCAACCTTCGTCAGTCGATCCACTACTACCCAAATGGAGTTGTACCCTTTCTGAGTACGAGGGAATCCAACAATGAAGTCCATAGTGATCTCCTCCCATTTCCACTCTGGAATCTTCAAAGGCTGTAACAGACCTGCTGGCCTCTGATGCTCAGCCTTGACACGCTGACAAGTGTCACAAATAGCCACGTACTCTGCCACTGAACGCTTCATCCCATACCACCAGAAACGTTCCTTCAGATCATAATACATCTTTGTGCTGCCTGGATGAATAGAGTAAGCTGTATCATGGGCCTCACTCAGAATCAACTTCCGGAGATCCTTCACATCTGGCACACAGATCCGGTTCTTGTACCACAAAGTACCCAGATCATCCTCTCTGAAATGAGAAGCCTTGCCCTTCTTGAGGAACTCACGGATCTCCTGCAACTTCTCATCATCTTTCTGATGCTGCCTGATCTCTGCCTCTAGAGTCGGTACTGCCTCGAATGCTGCACTGGAAGTATGATGCAAGAAGCCCAGACTCAACTGCTCGAACTCCTCATCATCTTCCACCTCTCTCCCTCTCTACTTCCTCGGCCGCCGGCACAAAGCGGCGCCGCCCGCCGCCGAGGAGTGCCGCAGGCCACCTCCTGCTGCTCCACCGCCACACGCGGCACCCCCGCAACCTCCTAGCCCCACTTCACCCCGCGCTGGATCCCTCCTCCCCTCGCCACGCTGTCCAGGTCGAGCTCCACGACCGCCACCTCGCCGCCGCCGTGGCAAGTTCGGGGAAGAGCCCCGGCTCCCCATCTCTCGCGCGCTTCAGCACCTGGGGACACCCCGCAACCCAATCCCCTCACTCACTCGCCATTTCCCCGCCCCAAACCCCCAGAACACCGCCACTGCCCAACCACACGCCGGCGAGCTCGAGCTCAACGTCGCCCCGCTCCTCTCCGGCCGCTCCGCCCGCGCAGACCCCGCCATCAGCTCCACCTCGCTCTCGCGCAGCTCACCAGCCTCTCCTCGTCACCTATCCTCCACCAGAACCCCCTCGCCGTCGAGCTCCTCCAAATAACCGCGCCGCCGCACGTCGACGAACCTCCTCCGGCCGCCTCCTCCTCGACCCAACCCGACTAGCAGGTAGCGCTTGGCGCCCTGAAGCTCCCCCGTCCCTCCACCCTCGTCGCCGACGACCAGAGCCACCGGAATCGGCCGGTCAAACCCCGCCTGACCTCTGACTCCGGCCAAGGGTCATTTTGCAAGCATCTTTTTCTTTCTAGGGACCTATTCGCAAGATTTCAGTTCTTTCTCTTTTATTTCTAGGCTGAACTTTGAAAATGCTTAGAAATTCGTAGAAAATTCAGAAAAATACAAATCCAGATGTTTTGGAATCCATGTTACAAGACCTACAAGTTTTGTTACATACATATCTTTAGTTTTGGTCTGCATGTTAATCCACGAAAAAGAATAGAATAAATAGGCTTTAATTGTTCTAGGAGTTGTACTCAGTAACTTCATGTCATTTTTTACTAGAATGTGTCTTGCAGTGTTACTAGAACCTGGTAAAAATTTGAACCATTTTTGACACCATTAACTAGGTCAAAGTTTCAAGATTCCTAGATCTACTAGTTTTGCAAATGTATTTATGCTAGAAGAAATATCAAAGTTCTGAGTGTGAAATATTTTCCATGCATGTATGTCACTAAAGTCTGGCTGTTGTGATAGTTTGAGAAATTTTATATCTGTTTAGCTATTTATTTGATTTAATGCTTGTCAAGTAGCCTTTAATTTTTATAAATAGTTTATTTGCTTAGAAAACTCTTAGAATATTTGTGGAACTCTATTTTGGTCATATGTTCATGTCTGTAAAATTTAGGATCCATAAACATTACATAACTTGCTGTACTAATTAGTTTTACCATATGTGGTTTAATTTTGTCAAAATTATTACTTCTATTTTATGCCTAGATAAATTCTGAAAAAATTATAGGACGTGCATAAGCATATGAGTCCTGTTCAGAGAAATTTCGAGCTTCATAAGTGTTGTAGTTTGTTATGTAGAATTCAATCTTGTTCTAAGTGCTGTCTGAGTAAATGTTTTATTCTGAATAATTGGCTGCATGAAATGGTATGAAATTTACAGGATAGATTGCTCTCTATACTTCCTATTTGAAGTAATTTTTCTGAATTTAAATGGTGATTGTGTACTGAGTTACTTAATTCTTAGCAAACCATGATTTACATTCTATGTGAATTAATTAAAACTTACTTTGTGAAGATAATCAAGTTGTTTTGTGAGGTTAATCATGTTATTTTGTGTAATAAGACATGTTAAATAACTACTCTATAAACGATTGCCCATATGCTGAGTTATGTTTGCTAACTGTTCGATTGCAACTTAATCGCGAAATGTGTATTTTGTAATACCGTTTCTTGCATCACATATAGATACGACTGTTCTAGCTGACGGGACGTACGAGTTGATCCCGGAGTCCGAAGGAGGTGATCAAGAAGCCCAAGTGAACGCCACTACACTGATTGAAGACCCGGACCAAAGTCCAGAAGAGCCCAAGGCTGATTTAGCTAGTGACTACCGCGAAGGCAAGCCCCGGACATAAACCCAGTATTTCAAATTATGCAATTTATATACTACTTACTTGTGCATTTACAGTTCTTAGGATTTGAATTAAACCCTAGATGCATGATCCTAGGAACCTATGTACTGAACACTAGACTTGAGTTCGAGTAACTGCTATGCTTATAGGACCAGTAAAAGTCGAGTGATTGCCTGTCACTCGCGAGTTTAATAGGAGTTGCTTGTTTACTTTCTGCAATCACTATAAGGACGTCGGACAGGATCATGTTCGATATCATGACCTTGGGTGAGATCCCGTCTGTGTTGATGAATTCTGCTAAGGTCGCGGTGTGTGGTAGCGGTGGTTAAGTGTTTGAACGTACTAGCCACATGCTGTAAATATGGTACGCAGTAAGCCTAATAGCTGATCGGACCGGTGAGTGGATATACCTTTCACTCTCTCTTAGAGATAGGTTTTTATGTTTATGTTGCACAACACCACGGGTGCAGGGAGGAAGTTGGTGCCCTGTAGTCGGGGAGAGTGACCCTATCCACAAGCCGGAATGAAAGGTCAACGGTTGTTTGGGAACGACCCGACAGTGTTCCAAATGTATGTGTTAGGTTTACCTTGCAAGGTTGGAAATCCGATTTGAATCATCCGTCTCTCGCGGATATTGAGACTACTTGATCCCTTTGCCACACAGAGTAATAAGAGTAATATTATTATGATCAATCTTGATGTTTGACTAAAGTTCTACCATGGTTGATTAGAAGTAGTTGCTTACATAGAATGGTTAATCAACTAGAATATTGAAAGCTAAAATATGAAATTAAGGACCTACTCTTTATTGCTTTTTAGCAAAAGGAAAACCAGAGCCTTACAGAACCCTGCATAGTCTAGCTAAGTGGACTAAGTATATCCGTTGACGGTTAAGTCTTGCTGAGTATTAGTATATTCAGCCTTGCTGTTGAATCCTGTTTCAGGTATGAGTTTTGAGGACCAGACCGCTAGTCTGACCTGGCTCTGCTCTTTGCCCCTTGGCTGGTCCGTAGAATGGGATCCGTCACCGGCCGGCAAATGACCCCGACGAGTGATACCTTGCTTGGGCTAGTTTGGTATCCTTTTGCGACGTGTTGTAGCCGTCGTGTTTTCTTTCCGTTGCTTAAACTCTGAACATGAAACTTATGTTTTGTATAACGTTTTACTGAGTTTGGACCTGTAATAATATTTTGAACTTGTTGTAATAACTGCTATGCCTGTGTTGTAAGATATATGGTTGTAATATCTCTGGACTCGCCTTCGTGCGGGGTATGCTTGTTCGATCCGAGAACCGGTAGTTGTATCGGGACGTTACCCGACAGACCAAGAATTGTTCCGTTTGAAGTGCGTTTGAGTCGGTGTTGCCTTTATGGTGATGGCCAGCGCACTTGACCAGGATAATTCAGGTGGTTCTGCCACACCCGGATTGTAGCAGCATGATCTATTGCTTCCTTGTCACACTCGAAGGACTCTTGTGTTGCCTGGCATCTTGAGGAGCAGGTAGACATAGTGCGGTACTGCCATGAACTTGGCTAGAGCAGATCTTCCCAAGATAGCATGGTAAGAAGATTCGAAGTCGGCTACTTCGAAATTAATGTATTCTGTCCGAAAGTTCTGTTCTATACCAAATGTAACTGGGAGAGTAACCGAGCCGATTGGTGTAGAGGAATTCCCAGGGACGATACCGTAGAATGGAGCCTTGCTTGGAGTAAGAATACTCATGTAGTTGAGGCCCATCTTTGCCAAAGTACATGTAGAGATCAGGTTGAGCCCACTTCCGCCGTCAATGAGTACTCGAGTAAGCTTGGAGCCCTGGACGACTGTAACATCCCAAAATTTACCTAAATTAAATCACGCGCTAAAATATTTTTTTCCATCGTTGAGCTCAAAACCTTCCTAAACCTCTGAACCCTAAACCTATCCCCTCAGAGTTCTGCCCCGACACCCGAAATCAGTCGCTATCTCGTTCCTCTTTTTCCTGTTCCGCGCATCGCGTACCGCCGACCGCCGCGCCACGCCCAACCAACGCGCGTGCGCGTGCAGCCGCGGTCGACGCCGCGATCGCCGCCGAGCATATCTCTCTCTCTCTCTCTCTCTCTCTCTCTCTCTCTCTCTCTCTCTCTCTTTCCCTTTTCTCTTTTTCTCCATTTTCTTTTTCTTTTCCTATTTTCTTTTCCTTCTCTCTCTCTCTCTCTCCTTCCTCTCCTCTGCCCGCTCCCGCACACCCCGAGCGTTGCTCGGCCGCGCACGCCCGGCCTCGGCTCCCCGTGCTCGCCCCGGCCGCTCCCGGCTCCCTACCCTCGCGCGCGCCTCCTCCCTCGGCCGTGCATGTGACATCCCAGAGTTTTAAAATGCTAAGTAAGAAATATTAAATATGATATTATGCATAATCAACCAAGAAGATGGACTCGAATACATTTATGTGTGCATGCATGTGTATGTGTATAGATGCATAGGTCAGAAACCGTAAATAATTTTGTAAACCAATGCAAGTATACATATAAAATCGGATAGGCGTCTCTCTAAAATCATGTTAAATCAAAGTTTTGTTGGAGTCAAAGGAGAAAATAAAAGTTTGAACATAAAATGACAGGTCCTTTGAACCGTATTATTCAAAGATTTAAACTATCTGTCAAATTTCAAACTAATCTGCTTTGAAAATGATTTCTAAAATATAGCTCAATTGAATTTTTGTCCAAAACCAAAGTTGTAGGTTTTGAAAAGACGAACAACTTTCGTGTTCAAAGTTTTTCGAGTTGCCGCACAAAAATGGAAGAAACATTTGAATTTCGAAGCGCATAGGACATTTTCAAATGCACTCAAGTTTCAAATTTTAACTTTCAAATGAAGCTTCAAATTAACTTTTGCCTAAAACGAAAGTTGTAGATCTCGAAATTTTGAACAAGTTTGGTATTCAAAAGTTTTTCATTTGAGGTCAAGAAAATGGATAAAAATTTAGTTTACAAAATGAAGTTTTGGAACTTCGAGTTAATTACAATATTGCCATCAACTCCATCCCCTTCCTCTGTTTCCCACCGTGACGGCGTCGTCGTCTCGCCGTCGGCCACGCGCCGCTCCCTCACCGCGCCCCAGCCCTCTCCGCGCCCCTAGTGTCTTCCTGGAGCTTCTCGAACCGCCACGCGTCGCCGTCCCCTGCACGCACGCCGAGTATGGACGTTGAAGCGCCACGGCGACAGCCGACCGCGCCTCACCTCCTCCCTCGCCTGTTTCCTCCCCTTTGGCCCGTGCAGCAGACGTGCTCGACCCCCTCTCCACTCCTTTCCCTTTCTCCAGAGCCGAGCCGAGTTTCTCCCTGCGCCAGGGAGCTCGCCGTCGCGTCCATGGCGCCGCCGCCCACGGCCTCCACGCGGAGCCCCCTCCTCCGCCCTCCCTCGACCCGAGCCACCTCCGGGAACGAGTCCCTCTCGGCTCACTGGTGCTCCCCGACCCCTCCACTGCCGCCACAACCCACTGGAACGGCGCCGCCACGGTTCAGACCGCCGCCGGTCGCCCGCCCCACGTCGAGCTCCCACCTCTGCCCTCCCACAGCTCCAATCAACCCCGGGAACGGCTTCACCTCGCCCCAACGGAGCTCCCAAGCCCAGCCAAGCCGCCTCCCCCTCGCCGGAGTGCCGCAGCCGCGACACAGGGCCGCCGCCGGCCGCCGGCGCCCACGGACAGGCCACCACAGGCCACCTCAGCCCCAACTGAGACCACCGGCAGGTGCGCACGAGCCCCCTCACCCTTTTCCCCAACTTCCCCCTTGCCGCCGGGGCCGAACCACGCCGGAAAACGGCCGCCCGACCCTGCCCTGTTCTGTTCCGTCCACCAAGGACCTCCCGTGAGAAGAAACAGAAATCTAGGGGCCTAGATGCAAAAGTTCGTTTCCTTTTTCTTTTGTTTTCAAAAATAGCAAATTGTAAATTCCATGTAAAATCGTAGAAAAATCAGAAAAATTAAAACTAAAATGTTTTGGAATTATTAGATCAAAACCTACAACTTTTGTTACAGTCACATGTTCATATTATGCTTCTATTTTAATCTAGGATAAAGATTAGATTAAATAGCACACAAATGTATCTCCTGTTGTATTAATTAACTAAGGCTAGTTTTTTGACAGAGTGCTACACCCTAGATGAATAGATTACTGTAAAAATTTAAGGACATTTTGACAAATCTAGCTATAGGTTTCATTAGATTTTGGTTTATGCCTATGTTAAATAGATTTAAATCCACAAGATCCTATACTAGTTTTATTGAGCTGAAATTTTTTATGACAGTCTTACCTTTGTTTCTAGATGCTATAGAAAAATTTTGGGAATTTTTAGTAATGTATAATTAGTTCTTTTGTTTTATTCATGAATAAACTTTGTAAATCAAAAACCCTAGTTTCCTTCATTAGAAAAATCTCATAGTTTTACTAGAGCTTGGTTATGAGTAGATGAACATGCATGCCAATTTTGAGAATCAATAACTTCCTACTTTGTTCTGTAAAAATAGATCTTTATCCCAGCAGAAGTTGTTTAACTTATTGTTCATGTTTAATCTGCTTCATGAAAATAGCTGAAAATTTTATTGTAAGTTGGTACTTTAATTTTGTTCCTTGCAGCAGAATTTCAACCCCATGAGCTATGGGTAACTATAGTTTTGGATAAAGCATGTTATCTTTATTTTTGTTAGAAGAAATAACTTTTGTATGTTTTGGTATATAATGAAAACCCCACTTTGATTTTATGAACTAAGTTGTGTTAAATAACTACTCTATAAATGACTGCCCAGGAAATATTAATTTAGAAGTATCATGTCCAAACTCACTTAGGTGGACTACAACTTTATCGTGAAGGAAAAATAATAACATCTACATTGTTGAGCAACTCGAAACTGTGCATTCATACATATGCATTGTCGCATTTCATTTAGGTACGATAGAAGAACCGTGGGAATGACGTGATGTTGGAGTCGAGCCAGAAGACGGTCAATGGTGGACACATCCAGAAGATGGACGGATGGATCCTGATGTACACGACTGAAGGAAGATGTTCGCCGAGCAGTTGTTCTCTAACTAACACTGACCTAGTGTTAATTCCAGGCAAGCCCGGAGCATGTCCTATCTATTTTAAATTTATGTAACTTATTATTGTTTCTATCTACTTGCGCATTTAAGTTTACAGGAGTTGCTTGGAACCTTAGTTGCATGATCTTAGGTACCTATGCTTGAACACTACTATGTGTAGGTCGCTAGTTGGCTAGGCTAATGGTTCGGTAGAAGTCGAGTGATTTCCTATCACTCGCGAGAATTATAGGAGTTGAATGTCTATTACATACTGTAACTATAAGGCTCACGGGCGGGGTTGTGGTACTTGTGATACCCCGTCTGTTTAGTGAAAATGGATAAGGCCGCAGTGTGTGGTAGTGGTGGTTAAGCTTTTGAACGTACTAACCACATGCCGAGAAATATGGTAATCGGTAAGCTTAAGTACTGGATTGCACCGAGGCCGGAACATACTCCCCACCGTCTTTGAACGTTGTTCTCATGCGGCCACATGCGGGTGCAAGAAGGCTCATGACCCAGCGCCGTACCGTGGCGTGGATTCTTGTAGTCGAGGGCGGTGGGCCTGTTCCGTGCAGCGGGAATTGAAGGGAAAAGTCGCGTGGGCGAAGCAAGATGTCGATCCCCATGCGTGTGTGTTAGGTCTGCCTGGCCAGGTTAACAAATTTGATTCGAATCGTCCGCTTCTCACGGTTTGGGACTGCTTAACCCTTTTGCCACATAGAGTAAGAAGTGAAAGATGATGATGATGAATATGGTTGGTTGGATGATAAAAGATAATTGTTTCCCACCATATATGCTATTGGATAGATGCTCACCTAGAATGGTTAATTGAACTAGAACCTGAAAGCTAAAATATGAAGTTAAGGATCTACTCTTTACTGCTTTTCGGCAAACAAACCCTCAAGCCAAAAGCCTTGCAAGTCTAGTTAAAGGGCTAAGTATACCCTTAGTCGGGGTAAGTCTTGCTGAGTATTAGTATACTCAGCCTTGCTTGTGGCTTGTTTTTCAGGTGGTACATCGGAGGTTGCGATTGACGTCATGTACGGGCTTCATCATGACATCTGGTTTCGACGCTAGACTATCGTTCGTTTTTCGTCAAACTTGAACTCTGTTATACTTTGATGAATTCAAACTCGGTTTGTAATAATAATTCTATTTCATACTCTGTGATGTAAAATTTGTGGAATGTTACATTCTCTGGACTGCTTTGTCGATCCTGTTCAAGTGGTTTAATCGGGATTTTACCCGACAGCACTGCCGGATTACTCCGTTTTAAGTGCGTGTTAACCCTGATTGTCGTTTTGATGATGGTTAGCGCACTTAAGCCGGATTAATTTAGGCGGGACTGCCACAGTGCACCCCGTCGCGCCAAGCAACCCCCTTGGGCCGCGCACGCGCACGGGCTTGCCGCGCTGAGCCTTGCACGCCGTGACGCCGCGCACGCTGCACCCACACACCGCACGCCCCGCCTTCCCTGCACCGCCCCGCGCGTCACACGTTCCACGAGCCCCGAGCCTCGCCGCGCCGCCCGTCGACTCGCCACCGCCTTCCTGTGCTGCCATCACCGCCGGCCACCTGCGTGAGCACTGCACCCACGTGGGGCACGCGCCCCTGCTCGGCGCGCCTCCCGCCGCCAAGCACTGCACTGCATACCCCGCGTACGCCTACCTGAGCCATCCCATCACCAGTGCTGGCCTCACCGCCTGCGTCACGATGCCGGACGCCATTAAAGCGCCCCGCACCGCTCGCCGGACCGCCACCTGCCCCGGCCTCGCCACCGCCTTACTCGCCCTATAAAGGGACGCCCGCGCCGCTCCTCCGCCCCACAACCACCTCCGCCACCTCTAGCCCCCTCTCTCCTAGCTCCGTAGCGCAGCCGCCGCGCGCTTCTTGGTCCGCTGCCACCCGCGGCCGCCCACAAGCCACCCCGGCCCAAGGTAGGGGGCGCATCGGGATCCCCTCACCTCCCCTCTTCTTTTCCCCTGCTCCTTGGCCACCACCGAGCTCCGCAGCGGCTCCACCATGGCCACCGCCGCTGCCCTCGTGGCCGGGCCGCCTCGGACCACCCTGGCCCAAGCCACGGCCGGGGATCGGATTCTTCCCCCTCCCTCTCTTTTCCCTCACTCCAGAGCCGCCCTTGCGCCCTGAGCCGCCGGGCCGGGCCGCCGCCGGCAAGCCACCCCTCCCTCCCCTGTTCTGCAGTCGGGAGGAAGGAGAGGAGGGCAAAAATGCCCAAAGCCCCCTGGCCTCCTTACTTTTTATTTAAGAACCCTCCCACTCCTTTGTCTTTTTGCAAAAGAATCCCTCCCCTTTATTCTATTTCAAAATAAACCCTTCCCTCATATAAACATAATTCTAAATAAACACCTGACCTTTTCCAGAATAACCCGGATAATTTCTAAAATACCAATCAAGCCCCTACCCCCTTATTTGCCCCCTGAACCATTATATAACCTATCATTTTATGTGCCAAACAACCTCCGATCGATCCGAAACGTTACCATGCCATTTCTAGTATAGTTTTGGCCATGGCATTAGGAAATCACCCAAAAATATTACTTCTATCGCCATACCTTATTTGTTTCCGAATCGAGCTCAACGATAAAGCTTTTTCTTGATTGTGTGCTTGTTTGTATACGTCGTAGATCACGGTGTGAATGAAGGAGAGCCCGTCGACGAGCAGTACTGTGAGTAAGCGAACGAGGACCAGTTCTGCGACCCCGAGCCCGAAGGACAGCACTTCGATCAGGAACCCCCGGAAGGATTTGAAGATGGCAAGTTAAATCCCACCCTTTGATGCATGTTTTGTCCTAGTTTTTATAAACACAACCTATTGGCCTGTTTTATAAAATTGCATATGTTTTGCCTACTGAAAACATGGTTGGATAGCCACCCCTTGATTTGTTATAACCATTCCTTGACCACATAGATTAATGTCTGAATGTGTTTTGTTTGGACGTTAATCGCTGCTAGAACGCTTAGGACCTTATACGCAATACAACTTGTTTTATAAAGAAAATGTGTGCGTGTGTGGGAAGGGAGAAATGTGGAATTTTGAAACATGAGTTTAGACAGGATGGATGGCATTTTTGTGTGATTTGCCGATTGGTGTGCTTGTACCTGTGTGGTTAACCAAGGAAGGGAGATATCCATCTTGTCACAACTAAGGACCGAGTTGGTGTGTCATCTCACCTAACTCCACTATCGTGCAAACCACTCGACCGTTGAATGGGCAACGGCTTAGCATAAACCCCACTAGTTAGTCTGATAGCCATCAGGAGAGCTGAGAGCAATGAATGATCAAGGAGAAGGGATTAGCTCTGTGTGACTTATGCCCGGTTAGAACCTCTGTGATAGGTCAATGACCCCTTGGTGGATTCCGTGATGGCTAGTCAGGTCTAGCTAAGGTGGGTAATGGCTTTGTTGGGATCTACACCGACACTATGGTGTTTGAGCTGTGGTACCCCGCTTGTGGGTAAAGTTGCACACCTCTGCAGAGTTAAAATCTATTCGAATAGCTGTGGCCATGGTGCTGGACGAGTTACGGTGTGGTCACATAACTAGTGTTTATTTTGGGATGGGTTGGCGTGAGTTGTTTTGGGAATGTGTCCGGCAGTTGTGTCGTGTGCTACGGTGGATGAGGAGTCCGGTAGTAGCTTAAAATTTGGGTCTTGTATGGGCCAACATTATGTGTTATTCAGTACAATATCGTTGTGTGGGTGTGGGTTTTTATCCTCGCGATAGTGGCGCTTCACTGCCCACTTCCGCGAAGAGTTGTACGGTGATGTACCATCTGATGTAATAAAAGTATTATCAGCCTCCTGGGACTGATATTGTAGCACTTTTATGTTCTCTCTTATGAGGGGACGCTTCAGGTGGTATCAGAGCCGTAGGTTGGCCGTAGGATGTGACCCTAGAAGCGAAACCCATCTTCAGGCCCTTTTCACATTAGGATTTTTCCTTACTCAATCCTTTTTCCACACAAACACTCACCACTGGTTCTTTCCATGTTCCAGATGGCTGACAATGGATGGATTGGCGGAATCTATCACGCAGAACCTGGCCTTCCTAAGTTATTGATACTCAGCCTGGAACGCATTGAAGTAGTGGACCCACCAGAGTATGTCTACCGGGAGTACGACTCCAGGGGCACTCTTCGGTGCGACGTAATGATTTTCGTGGGAAAGAGCACCCGCTACCCTGATGTGGATCCCTAGTTCATCTCCACCACTGGATTTCGCTTCCCTGACACTGACCAAAAAGCCGCTCAAAAAGCCCTACGACGTCTGCGTGTGATCTACAAGCATCATCTTCAGCAGACTCCTATGGGATTTTTCTCGCCTACTGAAGGAAGAGGACGCACATGGATTGCCCGGATGAGAGGACTTGGGAGAGAAGAAGAGGACTTAGAAGATACAGTCTCCCACCTGTCCATCTACCTCACCGTCCTGGATGAACTTTACCGCGAACAAGCAGCACAATTGAAGCATCAAATCCACAGGGTAGAAAAGGCAACCCAAGAACTGGAGGAGCAACGGACAAGAGCCGCACGCGCCGAGTATTCGCTGGCCGCTCTCCAAGCCCAAATGCAAGAATACAAGGCCTGCAGAGGAATAGGTGGGTGGATAGAGGAGGAAGAAGAAGAACCCGAAGAAACTCATTGGGATAAAGGTACTCAGACCGAAGATGATGTGATGGATCAGTGCCTTCCACCAAAGAAGCGCCCTATCCGGATCGAGAAAGAGTCCCCTTGATAAGAGTAGCACTCCGAGCTAGAACCCTATCCTAATAATCGTGTATCCATGAAATCTGTATTCCCCATGTTGCAGTAATAAATACCATTTGTCCCCTTATACCCAAATACTCGTGCAAAATTTGTTCACCCTATCATTGTTTTTAGATGGCTGAGGAAGGATGGACCCAGGGCAATTGCCAAGCTGCGCCTGGCTTCCCCAGCCTCTTGATCAATGCCCTGAAAAGCCATGGTTTTACGGAACGCCCAAGGTACTACAGCAGATAGTACGAGCACCATGGTACCCTCCGCTGCAGGGTGATCCTGGTCATTGCCAGAAGTGACCGCTACCCCGACATCCAGCCATGGCGAGTGACTGCTACAGGGTTTCGGCCCCAAGACACATATCCCTTGGCCGTCAGAAAGGCACTCCGTTACCTATGCCGGATTTTTGAAAGACACCTCACTCTCACACCAATGAGGTTCTTTCTGCGGCCATCAGAACCCCAGTTTGGGAAGCACGATGAGAAGTCTGGAACGGCGCCGCCATGAAGAAGACCGCCTGTACCAAGTGGCTACTTACCTAGCCTCCTTATATCAGCCCTTTGACGAGCAAGCCAACATAATGAGGGAGCAGACCCATCGAGCCGAGCAAGCAGAGCTCGCGGTGAGACTGCAACAGATACGAGCAGCCCAAGCCGAGGCAAGAGCCGCAACTGCAGTCAGCAGTGAAGCAGTTGCTCAGGAGAGCCTCAGGCAAGCCCGAGACCGGCGTATGCAAGAATGGACCAGAAGTGGAACCCCAGTCCCGGCAATTGGGGAAGACCATGTTCTACTCGGGACACCCGTCATAGGATGGGGACCACTCGAGATAACCCCACAAGCCCCACTCGAGAACCCTGAAAGGCCTACTGCCGCCGTCAAAAGAGAAGCCGCTGCGCAACCCAGGGAAAACGGAAACCTAGAGGACGGCGAGCAAGGACTACTCGCGCACTCCACCCCAGAAGAAGGCTCGCCCCGCGAGTAGAATGACCGACGCCATCCTAGTGTTGCACCCTCCCAAGTCCCCTTTGGCTTAAGTTGTACCCTTAAGTGTGAACCTGTACCCGGACGTGTAGTATGCGTTTTAGTCTTGTCCCCGTGTTGTACCCTCCCTTGCAGTAATAAAGTTGTTTGTGCTTGTTGTTTGCTATGTTTGTGTGCTTGTTAGTTGGTGTGCTTTTTCGCAGAAGGTAGATTCTGCCTTTTCAAAAATACGAATTAAACAACTTAAACATCACTTAATCCCAATCTCACCAAAAACTCTACCCAATCTACAGATGGCTTCCTTAAGCATTACAAGGGCCTCCCGCATTCGGAACCCTGCAGTCACTGGTACGAGAGTGCAGCCTAATGGACAGAACCCCCCTCAGGAAGAACAGGAAGTGAGCCAGAACGAAGGAGAAAATCGAGAAGTGCCACTGCCACCACCACCACCCCCTCGGAGACCTGGCACAGATAATCCACAACCAGACCCTCATCCTAGAAACACTGGCCAATGCCCTCGTAAACAAGCAGCCTCGAGAGCAAACCATGAATGACAAGCTGACAGCTTTTCTGATGACCAAGCCGCCCACCTTTGCCGGATCTAGCAACCCCTTGGATGTAGATGACTGGCTACGTGTAATTCAGAGGAAGCTCGAGCCATTCGAGTGCCAGGACCGAGACAAAGTCCTTCTGGCAGCCCACCAACTCACCGGGACTGCCTTAGCCTGGTGGGAGAATTACTGCGCTGCTGCCGAAGATGCCTCCACCATCACATGGAAAGAGTTTGTGAAGGAGTTCCGCCGATATCATATTCCCTCGGCCACTATGAAGCGCAAGGCAGATGAGTTCCATGCACTGCAGCAAGGAACCATGTCGGTGGAATAGTACGCCCATTAGTTCATGGAGCTGGCCCGATATGCACCAGAAGAAGTGAACGATAATGAAAAGAAGCAGGACATGTTCAAGAAAGGACTGAACCCAGAAATCCGGACCTTGCTTATCCCTCATATCTACCCTGACTTCAATACTCTGATGAACAAGGCTATCCTTACAGAAAGGACCAAAACTGAAGAAAGGAAGGATAACAAGCACAAGTTTCTGGAAAGCAAGGCCCGCCAGCAGGATCGCTTCCAGAAACCAAGGAGTTTCAGCTACACTGCACCAAGATCTCAGGCCCCAATGCAGTATAGGACTCAGTCTTAGATGACAGGCCCACAGGCCTCTAACACAAAACTCAGGAGCCAGAACACCATGAAGGCCCCCACAGAGCAATGCAAGCCAGGTCACCAACAACAGCAGCAATGTTAGGGCCTGTTTCAACTGCCGTGAGACAGGGCATTTCATCGCCAACTGCCCATATGCCAAGAACAAGCCTGCTACATCAGCCTTCTCCAATACAGTGAATGGGCCAAGGCCAGTTCTGTCAGGTGCCAACCGAGTGCCCATCCGCAACAACAACAACACCAACAACAACAATCAGCAGATGAGGCAGCCCCAGCAGTCAATTGGACGAGCCAGCGTCAACCACATCAACGCGCAGGAGGCTCAAGGAGCTCAGGGCATAGTGCTCGGTGAGTACCTAGTCAGCTCAGCTCTTGCAACAGTACTATTTGATTCTAGAGCATCACACTCGTTCATATCCTCGAGTTTTGTGGAAAAGCACAATATACATACAGTACTACTAAAAACACCCCTATTAACCCGGACGCCTGGAGGTGACATCAAGTGTCAACTGGGTTGTCTACGGGTAAGGATCAATTTAAGTGGGGTAGAGTTTCTAGCAGACCTAGTAGTACTTAAGTCTAAGGGAATAGACGTGATCCTTGGAATGGACTGGTTAAGCCGACACAATGGTCTCAAAGGTTGTACTGACAAAGTGGTACACCTAACAAACCCAGAAGAAGTACGAGTGACCTGCCATACCCGGGAAAGTGGATCAGACCCAATGGTGTTTAGCATGGAAGCCAAGTCCTTGGAAGAAGTCCCGGTAGTAAGTGAATACCCATATGTTTTTGCCGAAGAACTTCCCGGAATGCCACCAGATAGGGATATAGAGTTTGTCATCGATCTTGTCCCTGGAACCTCTCCTATAGCCAAGAGACCCTATAGGATGGCAGCCTCTGAATTGGCGGAATTAAAGAAGCAACTGGAAGAATTGCAACGAATTGGCTTTATCAGGCCCGGCTCGTGGCCTTGGGGAGCCCTAGTCCTATTTGTCAAGAAGAAGGATGGGAGTATGAGGTTGTGTGTAGATAACCGAGCACTGAACGAAGTTACCATCAAGAATAAGTACCCCCTCCCCAGGATTGATGACCTTTTCGATCAATTAAAAGGATCCAAGTACTTCTCCAAGATTGATCTAAGGTCAGGATATTTTCAGCTTAAGATTAGAGAAAGCGACATTCCAAAGACAGCTTTTGTCACCCGCTACAGAAAGTTTGAGTCCACTGTGATGTCCTTTGGACTCACTAATGCACCTGCTTATTTCATGAACCTCATGAACAAGGTGTTTATGGACGAGTTAGATAAGTTTGTCATAGTCTTTATCGACGACATACTTATTTACTCCAAGGGTGTCCAGGAACACAAGCAACATCTGAGGGTAGTTTTGGAAAAATTGAGAGCAAACAAGCTCTATGCAAAATTCAGCAAGTGTGAATTTTGGCTAGAGAAAGTGGCTTTTCTTGGACATATTCTAACTGCAGAAGGAGTAGCAGTGGACCCCGAGAAGGTCGAAGCAGTTTCCAACTGGCAGCAACCGACCAATGTTAGTGAAATCAGAAGTTTTCTTGGATTAGCTGGGTATTATCGGAGATTCATTGAAGGATTTTCTAAGATAGCCTGACCCATGACAGAGCTGCTCAAGAAGGAGAAGAAATTCACCTGGACAGAGTCATGTGAGAGAAGTTTTCAAGAATTGAAGAATAGGTTGACGACCGCCCTAGTGCTGACCCTACTGGATATTCATCGGGATTTTGTCATCTATTGTGATGCATCACGACAAGGATTGGGTTGTGTACTGATGCAAGACGGGAAAGTTGTTGCATACGCTTCTCGCCAACTCAGGCCTCATGAGCAGAATTATCCAACCCATGATTTGGAATTTACAGCCGTAGTGCATGCCCTTAAGATTTGGAGACATTATTTGATTGGAAATAAATGTGAGATTTACACCGATCATAAGAGTTTGAAGTATATCTTCACTCAACCGGATTTGAACTTAAGGCAAAGAAGATGGTTGGAATTGGTTAAGGACAATAATTTGGAAATTCATTACCACCCTAGCAAAGCTAACATGGTAGCAGATGCCTTAAGCCGGAAATCTTATGGGCCCAAGGATGCCCATCTACAGGAAGAAATGGCACGATTGAATGTGCACATTGTTCCTCGAGGTTCCATTCGCAAGATGAGCATTCAACCCACTCTGGAGGATAAAATTAAAAAGGCACAAAGTTCGGACAAGGACTTGATGGAAATCCGAACGTAGACTGGAGAAAATAAGGCACCGGATTTTAGAGTGGATAATGAGGGAATTTTATGGTATAAAAATAGGATTTGTGTGCCCCAGAAAGGAGACTTCCGGCAACTAATCATGGATGAAGCCCATAACTCGGCCTACTCCATCCACCCAGGATCCACCAAGATGTACATGGACTTAAAACAAAAATATTGGTGGAAAGGAATGAAGGCGAACATTGCACGATTTGTCACCCATTGTGATAATTGACAAAGGATCAAGGCCGAACATCATAAGCCAGTAGGATTGTTGCAACCCCTACCCATTCCGGTTTGGAAATGGGATGAGATAGGAATGGACTTTGTAGTGGGTTTGCCCAGAACACAGAAAGGACATGACTCCATATGGGTAATAGTGGACCGACTCACTAAAGCGGCTCATTTCATACCCGTACGAACCAACTACGGTGGAGAAAAGCTAGCTAAGCTTTACGTGGAAAACATAGTAAAGTTGCATGGTGTGGATAGCATAAAGCCATGGGCACCAAATTGGATTTCAGCTCCGCTTATCACCCGCAAATGGATGGCCAGACAGAAAGGGTGAATCAGATCATGGAGGATATGTTGAGAGCATGTATCCTTACCTATGGCAAGGATTGGGAGCAAAGTTTACCCTATGCCGAGTTTTCATACAACAACGGTTACCAAGCAAGCTTGGGCATGTCACCATTCGAAGCTCTCTATGGGAGAAAATGCAGAACTCCCCTAATGTGGTCAGAAGTTGGAGAACGTGCCCTAGTTGGACCCGCACTCATAAAGGAAGCAGAAGAAAGAGTTGCCGAGATTAGAGAAAAGCTGAAAGCACCCCAGTATCGACAGAAGAGCTACGCGGACAAGAAAAGACGAGAAATAAGTTTCAACCCAGGAGATTTCATTTATCTCAAGGTTTCACCCATTCGAGGAACCCGAAGGTTTCAGGTACAAGGAAAGTTGGCCCCTCGGTACATTGGACCGTACCAAGTTCTGAAGAAAGTCGGAGCAGTAGCGTACCGTCTAGAGCTACCAGAAGAAAAGTCGGATATACACCCAGTGTTCCATGTCTCGCAATTAAGAAGGTGTTTGAGGGTACCCGAGGCAGAACACGTGCCAGTAGAAGCAATAGATTTGCAGCCAGACTTACGATACCAGGAAGTACCTGTCAAGATTCTGGACACTATCACAAGGAGGACAAGAAACTCTGAGGTACGGTTTGCAGAGTTCAATGGAGCAGACACGGAGTAGAAGAAGCTATGTGGGAACGTGAAGATGCTCTGAAGAAGGAGTTTGCCCATCTCTTTAGGAACCAAGTCGAATCTCAAGGACGAGATTCATTTTAAGTGGGGTAGGTTTGTAACATCCCAAAATTTACCTAAATTAAATCACGTGCTAAAAAATTTTTTCCCATCGTTGAGCTCAAAACCTTCCTAAACCTCTGAACCCTAAACCTATCCCCTCGGAGTTCTGCCCCAACAACCGAAATCAGTCGCTGTCTTGTTCCTCTCTTTTTCCTGTTCCGTGCATCGCGCACCGCCGACCGTTGCGCCACGCCCGACCAACGCGCGTGCGCGTGCAGCCGCGGTCGACGCCGCGATCGCCGCCGAGCATATATCTCTCTCTCTCTTTCCCTTTTCTCTTTTTCCCCATTTTTCTTTTTCTTTTCCTTCTCTCTCTCTCTCCTTCCTCTCCTCTTCCCTGCTCCCGCACGCCCCCGAGCGTTGCTCGGCCCCGCACGCCCGGCCTCGGCTCCCCGTGCTCGCCCCGGCCGCTCCCTGCTCCCAGCCCTCGCGCGAGCGCCTCCTCCCTCGGCCGTGCACCCCGCCGCGCCAAGCAACCCCCTTGGGCCGCGCATGCGCACGGTCTCGCCGTGCCGAGCCGTGCACGCCGCGACGCCGCGCACGCCACACCCACACACCGCACGCCCCGCCTTCCCTGCACCGCCCCGCGTGTCACGCGTTCCACAAGCCCCGAGCCTCGCCGCACCGCCCGTCGACTCGCCACCGCCTTACTGTGCTGCCATCACCGCCGGCCGCCTGCGTGCGCACTGCACCCACGTGGGGCACGCGCCCCTGCTCGCCGCGCCTCCCGCCGCCAAGCAATGCACCGCCTACCCCGCGCACGCCTTCCCGAGCCATCCCATCACCAGTGCTGGCATAGCCGCCCGCACCGCTCGCCGGACCGCCACCTGCCCCGGCCTCACCACCGCCTTACTCGCCCTATAAAGGGACCCCCGCGCCGCTCCTCCGCCCCACAACCACCTCCGCCACCTCTAGCTCCCTCTCTCCTAGCTCCGTAGCGCCGCCACTGCGCGCTTCTCTGTCCGCTGCCACCCGCCGCCGCGGAGGGCCGCCCACAAGCCACCCCGGCCCAAGGTAGGGGGCGCACCGGGATCCCCTCGCCTCCCCTCTTCTTTTCCCCTACTCCTTGGCCGCCCCTGAGCTCCGCAGCGGTGCCACCACGGCTGGCGCCGCTCACCGCCGCCGCCCTCGTGGCCGGGCCGCCTCGGACCACCCCGGCCCAAGCCACGGCCGGGGATCGGATCCTTCCCCCTCCCTCTCTCTTTTCCCTCACTCCAGAGCCACCCCTCCCTCCCCTATTCTGCGGTCAGGAGGAAGGACAGGAGGGCAAAAATGCCCAAAGCCCCCTGGCCTGCTTCCTTTTTATTTAAGAACCCTCCCACTCCTTTGTCTTTTTGCAAAAGAATCCCTCCCCCTTTATTCTATATCAAAATAAACCCTTCCCTCATATAAACATAATTCTAAATAAACACCTGACCTTTTCCAGAATAACTCGGATAATTTCTAAAATACCAATCAAGCCCCTACCTTCTCAGAAATAATTACAAACAGGTCCCTGACTCCTTATTTGCCCCCTGAACCATTATATCACCTATCATTTTATGTGCCAAACAACCTCCGATCGATCCGAAACATTACCATGCCATTTCTAGTATAGTTTTGGCCATGCCTTTAGGAAATCACCCAAAAATATTACTTCTATCTCCATACCTTATTTGTTTCCAAATCGAGCTCAACGATAAAGCTTTTTCTTGATTGTGTGCTTGTTTGTATACGTCGTAGATCACGGTGTGAATGAAGGAGAGCCCGTCGACGAGCAGTACTTCGAGCAAGTGAACGAGGACCAGTTCTGCGACCCCGAGCCCGAAGGACAGCACTTTGATCAGGAACCCCCGGAAGGATTTGAAGACGGCAAGTTCAATCCCGCCCTTTGATGCATGTTTGTCCTAGTTTTTATAAACACAACCTATTGGCTTGTTTTATAAAATTGCATATGTTTTGCCTGTTGAAAACATGGTTGGATAGCCACCCCTTGATTTGTTATAACCATTCCTTGACCACATAGATTAATGTCTGAATGTGTTTTGTTTGGACGTTAATCATTTTTAGAACGCTTAGGACCTTATACGCAATACAACTTGTTTTAAAAAGAAAATGTGTGCGTGTGTGGGAAGGGAGAAATGTGGAATTTCGAAAGATGAGTTTAGACAGGATGGATGGCATTTCTGTGTGATTTGCCGATTGGTGTGCTTGTACCTGTGTGGTTAACCAAGGAAGGGAGATATCCATCTTGTCACAACTAAGGACCGAGTTGGTGTGTCATCTCACCTAACTCCACTATCGTGCAAACCACTCGACCGTTGAATGGGCAACGGCTTAGCATAAACCCCACTAGTTAGTCTGATAGCCATCAGGAGAGCTGAAAGAAACGGGTGATCAAGGAGAAGGGATTAGCTCTGTGTGACTTATGCCCGGTTAGAACCTCTGTGATAGGTCAATGACCCCTTGGTGGATCCCGTGATGGCTAGTCAGGTCTAGCTAAGGTGGGTAATGGCTTTGTTGGGATCTACACCGACACTACGGTGTTCGAGCTGTGGTACCCCGCTTGTGGGTAAAGTTGCACACATCTGCAGAGTTAAAATCTATTCAAATAGCCGTGCCCACGGTGCTGGGCGAGTTACGGTGTGGTCACATAACTAGTGTTTATTTTGGGATGGGTTGGCGTGAGTTGTTTTGGGAATGTGTCCGGCAGTTGTGCCGTGTGCTACGGCAGATGAGCAGTCCGGTAGTAGCTTAAAATTTGGGTCCTGTGTGGGCCAACATTATGTGTTATTCAGTACAAAGAAAACTTTCTTTGAAAACCTTTTCTTTCAAATGAGCCCATGCATAAAAGATTGCTTTTCGCAAGTTAAACCCCAGCCTTATCCTTGATGTAACCGATGCATTATATATTGTTTATACCCCCTCCGTGGGTATGGTTGGACTTGCGGAGTACGTTTGTACTCACCCCATTCTTAATTTTTTTACAGAGGAAGACCCAGACTTCGTTCCCGAAGATGTTGAGTAGAGGTTCCGTCCTGCACCCAACCTTGCCTGTGGATTAGGGTCACCCACAGGAGGTTCCACATGGCGCAAGACTCTAATGACCCACTTTTCGTAATTAATATCATTGTGTGGGTGTGGGTTGTTATCCTCGCGATAGTGGCGCTTCACTGCCCACTTCCGCGAAGAGTTGTATGGTGATGTACCATCTGATGTAATAAAAGTGTTATCAGCCTCCTGGGACTGATATTGTAGCACTTTTAAGTCTTCTCTTATGAGGGGACGCTTCAACGACTGGATCGAGTACTAGCGGGAACTTTCCAGGTTAAGAGAAGCTGGTCCATTGATCTTCCCTAGAGAAGGTAATGGGGACCTCACTGTATTTCAGTAGCCTCTGAATCGCTGGCTCGGCTGAGAGGATCTCTCTGAGTAGGAGCTTTTGAGCTCGCTTGGAGAAGCTAGGATCTCCTCCGAATATGACATTGACGACATTTTGTTGCTGTTGGAAACCATCATGATCTTTCTTGTCGTCTTCATCATCTTTGTCTTGTTTTTTCTTAGGAGCTTCTGCAGGTGCCGATTGGAAGGACTTGCACAGGATCGTGCATTCCTACATCGAGTGATTGCTCTTGGGGTGAATTGGGCATCTCTTGTTGTGGAGAATCTTGTCGAACTGGTCCTGCGGCTTGTCGCCCTTCTTACCACGTGGGGTGTGATCCATAGTGCCGACTGTATCGTCAGGATTACGCTTACTCATAGGATCTCGCTGGTTGCTAGGCCCTCCACGGTCGTTGTGGCGCTTCCCATTGTTGTCGTTGTTGCGACGCGGGAAGCGGCTACGTTCTTGCTCTTCTTCGTCCGCCCAGCGCTGCATCATGTCTCGTAGCTCCACTACCGTTTTGGGGCGATTACGCCCAAAATCACGGTATAGAGACTGGACGGTGATGCCGCTCTGGATGTAGTCGATGACATCGTCATCGGCGACATTGGGGATGGTGGCCCTTGTGTCGAAGAAGCGCTTGACGTAGCATCTGATCGACTCACCTTGCTCCTACTGGCACATGGACAGGGCATGGCGAGTAGCCACTCGATGTAGTGACCCCTGAAAGATGTCGATGAAGGCCTTCTTGAGGTCATCCCACGAGTGTATCGACTCGCGCGCCAAGCTTTCGAGCCACGAGAGAGGTGCAGCCTCCAGGGCCATCGGGAAGTAGAGGACCTTGGTGTTGGTGTCTCCCCCTGCAACACTAATAGCGGTTGAGTATAAACGTAACCATTGAGCAGGGTCTTGCTTACCGTCGTACTTCTGGATGTTCGTGGGCTTGAAATCCTTTGGGTACTCGATATTTTTGAAAGCCCTGCTCAGGGCTTGGAAGCGGTCGGAGTTGTCTGCAAGCTGAGCTCTGCGTCTTGCGTTGATGATGTCCTGTGCGTCCATGATGGAATCGGCTACTTCTTTCCTGTTGTGCCCGTAGTTATTGTTGTTGCAGTTTGGCTGAGGCCTAGGGGCATGGTTTACTGGTGGTTGGCCACCCCTGGGGCGATGGCTGCTCGCGGCTTCTTGATCCTCTTGGTTTCTTTGGTTTTGCTGCTCCTGTTGTTGTTGACGCTGGTGGCCTCCGGGGGTACGGCTTGCCTGAGGTATGACTGTTGCAGTAGCCCTTGATCGTGTATCGTGGAGTGAGGACAGCGGGTTCTGTCTCTCGAGTTGTTCAACAGCATTCTTGGCGAGATTTATGACTCGTTCAATCTCTGGATTTCGGGGCATCATCATGAGTCGCAGGGTTACCTCTGTCATCGCAGCAATTGGTGTTCTAAAGATAGGTTCCGCGACATTGTTGAATTCGTTGTTGAGATTGCGCGGTGGAATACGAGCACGATCGGCCGCATGAACCCTGCGCTCCTCTTTACGTTGATTCCTTGCCCTGCGGGCCTGTGCGAGTGGTTTCATCTTCATCTGGTGGAGCATCTTGGGTCAGATTGTCTGCTGAAATCTGATCCAAGGCTTCGTTTGGATCGTGCTGGCTAGGAGCACCTCCGGGTTGTTGGATAATCACCGGAACCAAATGTTCGGGAGAGAAGCTTTCCAGGTCTGATTCATAATCAGCTAGAACAGTTCCTCCAGATCCAGTTTCCCTCTCAGTTTCGAGGGGAGTACTGTGTTGGAACGGGAGATCATCAATGCTGGCAACTTCTCGAAGGTTGTCGAGTAGTTCTGCGAGAGCATAACTTTGGCAGGACTTGAGTTGGATTTTTGCCAACGCATTGGGGGTGCGATCTAGGCTGTCATTGGATGACTCGACTGGATCTGGGTATACGTCGAAAATGGGTGCCTCCCAGCTAGCTGTGACTGAGTGGTCTTCGATGCGGAGTAGACAATCCAGGCTATTTTCATAGATGGATTTAATCATCCGTTTGTAAGCAGATGACGAATTGCGCAAGCTGAAGGTGGGTTGCGCAAGAGGAGTCCCAATTCGAGTAGATTTCGGTTTGAGATCAATCTGAGTCCGAGTGGAACTCGAGTTGTATTCGAGTTTCATCTCGATCTCCTTGGCGAGGTCGGGAAGCAACATAATGCCACGATCATGAGATCTGGCGAGTTTGTTGGAATCTTCCGACGTAGAGATCTTCAGTGTGGGAGAGTTGGTTAGGTGGCTGTCAAAGCTGCCAGAACCATTGGCGACGCAGACCCACGAGCCGAATATGAAGGTGGCGCCTCGGGGAGGCGTCATGGTGGTGAGAGCGAAGGTGGCCATCGAACTCACCGATGAACTCACCGAGTCCCCTACCTGGCGCGCCAGCTGTCGGTGTTTACCGCCAAGCCTGCTCAGGGATACCCTTAGCAGTAAGGTTTGTAGGTAGGGATCGGCGGCTCTAGAACTCGATGGTGCAAGGAACACAAAGATTTAGACAGGTTCGGGCCGCGAGTTGCGTAATACCCTACGTCCTGTGTGGTGGTTTGTATTGACTTAGGTGTTGATCTATTTTGAGGGGGTACCTGCCCGCCCTTATATATCCGGGGGGGACAGGTTTACATGGAAAGTCCTAGCCGAGTACAGTTGGAGTCCTACTATAGCACGATCAGGTAGTTTCCTTCATACTGCGGCTAGTTCTACGCCTATCTGGGTAGTTACAAGAGAGGTAAGGTACATTCATGAGCTATCCCTTACTCTAGAACATTCCATGCCTATAAGCAGTCCCGTTGCCCCGGGTCTGACAAGAACCGACCTTGGAAGGGCTATAAATAAAAGCACCATCCATCACTTCAAGACACACACCATTGGATCTCTTCTCTCTTCACTTGTACTTTCTAGAGTAGGTTAGTAGCTTGGGAGTTAGAGTCGAGTCGAACTTGCTTGGGACTCCGGAGTCGTCGGAAGTCTTGTATGGCTCTTGTATCTTTCTTTTGACATTATCAATATAAGTTATCTTCTTTATTTTTTTGAGTCAGCTTTACTTTCCGCTGTCTTTTATTTACTCGAGTCTGAGGGTTCAGCTTGAGCGCGGAAGTTTTCCTTTAGCTTATACTAAGTTATCTTTCTTAGTAATCGGGATCTTATCTTACGGGTTTTCTCGCCCGGACTAGAGTATCTCAAGTTAGTGCTCTAGGTTGAGGGGGATTTCTCTCGAAGGCCTCAAGAGAAATCCTAACACCGAGTGCAGACGTGGTGTTTGACCTTAGTGTTAGCTAGAAAGTGTGTTCCACCCCACGGAACTGTTGTGGTAGTCGGTAGGTGGTGACAGTCGTATCCGTCCTTTGTAGTCCACCATGTTCGGATGTTTTTATAGTAGTAGTGCAGGTTGCCATTGGACTCCCCTCTCACCCCTTTTTGAAGTCCTTCCTGTTCCAGCCACCGAAGTAAGCTCTGCTTTTCCGAGAACTAGTTAGGTGTTTAGTCTGATCTAGAGAGGCTAGCTCGATAGTTCAGAAGTGTATCAGGTGTCTTATCTCGCTCGTTGCCCTCCCAGCTACTACCTCTCTAAGGAGTTGAACCTCCATGTGTCACTCGGTCATTGTCTGGCCATTTATCTCATTCACCTATCTGGCTTACCCCCGTCTAGTCAGTCGGTCGATCAAGCTAGTACGGTTATCATTCGATTTATGATACTCTTTACCATAATGCTTCTCTGAGGAAAAATACGATACCCTGGAATACTCCAAGGTGAAGTGCTACAGCGATGATTCTGTGCGCTTGCAGAATATCTATTCTATTGAGCATAAGAAACGCCAACACTCATGAATGTGAGATAGATGCAGTTTCCATCCAGTATGTACTTTACTGGCTTTATTAGCTAGCACAATTATATTAGCTAACCGTGTTGACATTGTACATAATTTTCATGTTTTATGAACTTTCCCTTGTGCTCTGTTCACATTTGATGGCAGTTAGTAGGTTGGATGGCAGTCTTGACAATTCTAATGTTTGGTTTGACTCGCTCCTGAATAAAAGTTGCACCAACTAACTTTATGATCTGATAATGGAACCCCAAATAATCTGCAGACATCTTAGTGCACAAAAGCAGTTAGGCCGGTCCTAGTGCTAGGTTTCATACTGCGGTTTTCAAGAGTGCCACATCATCTCAGAAAAATGAAACTGATGAATGAAACTAAACTCTCAGTGCACAATTTCATTTCACAGTTTCTTAGGTCTTCCATGACATCTACTGCTAGAATGATGTTGTGATCTAGTGCTTCATGTGACTCTGTAGCCATATATATTTGTTTGTAACTAAAGCACCAGAATACTAGAACAATAATTAAAAAGGACTGGCTTGTCTTCCTTTGGCTGCGCCTCCTTTTTCGGCTCAACATTTGCTGCTCCATCAGCAATGGCGCAAGGAAGCAGAAAGAAGTGGAGATTGGAGAAGATAGAAATAGCGGATGGATTGGAAGGCTGGGGCGGGAAACGAGCGCAGGCGCGCACTGCAGAAGGCCAGCGAGGGCGGGAGAAGGCGCGCAGGCCCGAGCGCAAGCGCGGGGCCGGCAGGGGAGGCGAGAGTGCCAGCGCGGGGCCGGCAAGGGGAGGCGCGAGCGCTCGAGATCTCCGAGCGCAGTGCCGGCCGGCGGGGGAAGCGCGTGCGCAGGCGGGCGCAGGAGCAAGCATGGGACCGGGAGCAGAAGCGCGAGCGCAGGAGCGGAGGGAGAGATGGCGCGCGGGAAGCTCCGCCGCCTCCGAGAAAATCGCCACATCCGGGATCTGCGGAAGAAATGCAAGCACCCAGTGCGGTTTCATACAGTTTCCTATGCGCTTGTTTGGTTAAGGATTTTTTTAGTATTTAGAAGTATTAAATAAAAATTAATTATAAAACTAACTGCATGACTAAATTGCGAAACGAATCTAATGAAGTATATTAATTTATTATTAGCGGACTGGTTACTGTAGCATCACTGCAGCAAATTATGAATTAATTAGGCTCATTAGATTCGTCTCGCGAATTAGCACTCAGCTGTCAAAAAATATTTATAAACAGATTTTATTTAATATTATAAAATAGTAATATTCTTTTTGATGTGATAGGGACTTCTGAAAAAAATTTAGAACCAAACAGAGCCTATGACTAGGTAATAGCGCCACGCTCGTTTCGTCTGGATGAAAGACTACCTTCTCTTTCTTCTTCAATTCCTTAACATATCATTCAATATGTTGATGTGTCACCTTAATCTTTCTTCTTCAATTCCTTAACATATCATTCAATATGTTGATGTGTCACCTTAATTAATGTGTATGAAACACCTATGAGACCTGCACTGGTACTGGCCTTATATCCCCTTTATTTCTTCTCTCCTAGGTCCTTTTCTTTCTTCTTTTCTTTTCTTTTTGTTTTCTGTTAGGCACAAACAGTTATATCTAACTGAACCTTCGCTAGCTAATCGAATCTCGACCGGTCAACAGAAACCCAAACAAGAACTAATATAAATTCTCCAGAGAACAATGACAAATATTTTTTGGATCTAGGCCAAGAAATTAGGAAAGAAAGACCAGCAATCATTGAGTTTAGCGATGGAGCTCGATCATCGGCAAACGTCTGTTCTCTCTCGTGGACGCGTAATATACTGTACTGTGTGTACAATATTTATGCTTGTTTGGCTTTATTTAATTTCTGCTCCCTAACTTATTTCTGTATGTTGTTTGGGTATGATGTACAGCAGAGGACATGGCCTTTGTCTGATGTTGAAGCAGGCAATCTTTATGCTAGGCTAATCTTAGGGTCTTAGGGTCTGCTTGGTTGGGCTGTGGCTGTAAAAAAAAGCTGTTGTGGACTGTGAGCTGTGAAAAAGTTGATGTGGGCTGTGAGCTGTGAAAAGCTGAAAGGATGTAACTTTGATACAAAATGTCTGTAATGCCCCTGAAGGCATGTGAGACTGTTTATATGCAAATTGATTGTAATAGTCTTTGTTATTCACTGATCACATATAATAGACCATATTTGGAAGAAAATTTAATTATTATAAGTTTGGAATCCACCATCAACATATGGTCCACATAAGTACTAAGATAGTAGAACAAAAGATATATGGTTCATTTGGCAACATGCTTACACTATAATTTATCACCTCTAGCATTAACCAAAGCATCAGCTATCCTACTTCGAATGGTATTCATGGTATCCTTGTTCTCACCATCTAGACTCTCATCTTCTTGTGATTCGGATGTCTCTTCCAGTAGGTAGTCCTCATCAACATCACATCTATCGAACTCCTTATCTTGCAACTTACTGTCACGAATAAAATAATGCAATGTCATACAAGCAAGAATAATGTGCTTCTGAGTACGTGTACTGAAACTAGATATGCCTTTCAAAATACGCCATTTCTGCTTCAAGACTCCAAAAGACCGCTCAATGACATTTCGAAGGGATGAATACAAGAAATTGAACATCTCATACTTCCCTTGCGGAGGACGCCAGAACGATGGAGAAATTCTAGAATATGGTATGTGGTTCCTTTAAAAGGGACAAGGTATCCAGTTCGGTAGAATCCACAAGATAATATTTCCCTACAAAAGAAGGATTATCAAAACCAAATAACAATGCAAAGAAAGAAGCAAATAACAGACCCTTTATAAGAAACTTCTTTTTTTTACCTTTAGGAGGCACAGGAAAAGAAGGGAAGTTTGCTAAGGCATGACTGAGGATCCATGAGTCATGTGCAGAACCTGGCCAACCAGCAACAGGAAGATAAATCTCATGTCAAATTCACAAATAGCTAGGATGTTCTGAGATATATATCCATGTCGGCATGTATGGTTAACCACTTCCTCTGCTGGCACTTCAACCTTAACATGTGAACCATCTATAGCTCCAATAGCGCCTTTAAAATAAGGCCAGAAATGGTCCTCTTTGATCCTTTCATGCTCAGAACTGAAAGTAGGGTCCCTTGGTTTGATGTTATCCTTTGCTAACTTGTGCAAATAATTCAATACTTCATGAAGCTTGGTGTGAACTATCCAGAGCGACCGTGTAAATTTATCTTCATCTTGTGCAAAAGCTTGGGGCCCTCCAACCATCCACAAGAACATCGCCAATGACTCAATTGATGAAACATTGATAGTTGATGTCAGCCCATAGGTTGATACTAGCAAGTCATGAAGTGACATGAAAATATTAGGGCTCATCCGAAACATTCTGTAAAAGTACCTCGGTCGACCCATGCACCTCATATCTCATTGAATTCCAGTTTCTGGTGCTATCCTATATTCTACTTTCTTCAAATACCACTGAGTGTACTAGGACCCCATTTGACCAATAATCGCAGCTTGCTGGAAAAGTTCAGCAAGAAGCAATAGTCGTTTTGGCCCCTTTTGAGCCAAATCTTCCATGTGGCCATCCATCTAGACAAGATATTTAAATATTAATACATATGGATAGCAACAATACATATGGACAACCAAACAATATTATTTAAAAGATGCACAACTTAAGAAAATGATCATGGATAACAACAACAAATGGAGTTTACATGAACTAATGGTTCTCAACATATGGAAATAAGCAAATAATGGTTCAGAGATAACATAAGCAAATAAAGTTTTACATGAACACATGGTTCTCGACATATGGAAATAAGCAAAAGGTACTACTGTCACCTATTCATCTCCTTTTCATGCTCCCTCTCAAGCAAATTAGGCTTGACGATCAGGAAAGTAGTTGTGTGCATTAGAACAGTTTTTTCTTGCACCCCACTGAGAGGATCTTAAGATGCCTAGAGGGGGGTGAATAGGCGTATTTGAAGAATTCAAAAAACTTTGAACACCATCGGTACCAAAGGACTCTGATAGTCCGGGTTTCAGTCCAGATACTCTGTACTTGGTATCCGGAGTATCCGGGTGTAAACCCTGGTGTATCTGGGTATGAATGCATTCGTGCAAGAACCTAAGAAACTGAATGTGAAAACAGATCGAATAAATTTATAGGTACTAGGGGTTCCTTCTAAGAGTATTCAACCAGATAGCACTACTACACTATTCATTTCAGAGGCGATCAAAAATCATTTTCAGAGGCGGGCAAGTGTAACCGCCTCTGAACAAACGCCTCTGTTAATAAGACATTTTCAGAGGCGATTTTGTGCTCGCCCCTGTTAATGGTATAGAAAAAACAAAAAAAAAGTGAGCCCGCCAAGCCCATCACGGGCCGGCGAGCCCATCACGCCTCCGCGCGCCGCCCGCCGCCGACCCCGGCCTCCGCGCGCCACTGGCCGCGGTCTCCAAGCGCCGCCGCTCTCGGCCACGGCCTCCGCGCAGCCACCAGGACCCCCGCTCGTCCGCCGCCCCGGATCTGGTCGTCTCACGCATGGATCCAGTCGCGGGGCGGGGATCCGGCTGCATGGAGGGGGCTCGCGCGCCTGGCCGTCACGTTAGAGCTCACCGCCAATGTTCGGGCCGCTGCTGCCGGAGCAGTCGCCGCAGATCAGCCTCATAATTATCTGTAGATGTTTGGCCGCTAACATTTAAAGGATCTGTAGCAGGATCAGTAGTGGACATCATTTGTGCAGCGTAATCTGGATTAGTCTTAATCAAATCATTCCAAACATCCTGAGATAATGGTGGAGGAAAAGGAGGTTTCGCCGTATGACTTTGTAGTATACGACAGCTTGAAATTTGCCAATTCATCTATTCGGCCTGTGGCAGCCGAAGAGGGAAGTGCTGTGAGCTATGGTTGGGTCCCTAAGTCCATCACCATCGCATCAGTCTGACCGGTCTGAGCGGCCGGTTTGATCGGTACAACCACCAAAGCAGCTGGTCTGATCGATTCGGCCATAGTGGACCGAACTGAGCAGGAGGTGGTGATTGCTCTAGAAAGTAATTCAGCGGCATACCATACTCTAGTGTAAATGCTTGTGCGGCTGAAGAACTCGCATTAAGGGTTTCAGTGGAATAAGCATGATCTACTTTTTTACCCTTATCATTGAGTCGCTGATCAATACCGAGAAGTAGTTGATGAGTAAGCTTTTGCGACTAATCTAATCTAATCTCAAGAGCATCTATTTAATGAAATCATTTGGAGTAAAACTTACATTGTTCGCCGCAGAAGTAGATGTTGTAGTGATGGGTTTGGCGGCGTGAACGTTGGCATGATGAATTGTTCCTTCTCGACCACGCCTTGCCGAGTCTTCCCATAGCGTGCAAGCAGTCTCCTCGTGGCCTCTTCTTGCTCTTTCTTGAGCTGAGCCTCGAATTTCTTGCAGCGCTCCTCAATTATCTCTTCATACTTTTTTTTTGATAGGAAAACTCTATGGGAAGCCCTCGGAACATAAAGGTGCGGCACCCAAGATTTGAACCCTGGGTGGGAGCACTCCAACCAGTGGCCCTTGCCACTGCGCCGTGAACCCCTTCGCTTATCTCTTCATACTTGACACCAACAATGTTCATTTGATCAACGTTGGAAGGATCTGCTTTATCACTAGCCATGGTTTCTGATGGATGCTTATCCTTCCCCAGCGGAGTCGCCAAAAAAGTATGTTGATGTAGTTCTGGTCAACACACAAACGCTAGAACATGCGGATCGCATCCGGCGAAGCCTCCATGCAGACAGGTCAGATCGGTCCTATCAACCGGTCAAATTGGTTGGAAGTAGAAGCACCGCAAGACCTAAAACACCAATCTTGGGAGGGACCCCATCTGAGATTGGAGATCTAGGGTTTTCCTGGAGTCGGCATGCCACCCAAGATGCCCTTGAATGTTGTGGAGACGAGCAAAGAATAGCAAAAGGTTGGAAAATCTATAGTTTGAGTAAACAGTAGATTCAATGGTTAGATTGTGGTTAGAAACCCTCAATCGGCCATGGCCTATTTATAGGCCGGGGAGGTCATACCCCTTCCAAATCAGGTTACAAAAGGGCTTTAAAATACAAATCTTCCTCGACTCGGACTACACAGGCCTAGACAGATCTGACCGGTCGGTCCAATCGGTCAGACGGGTCGGCCTCGGTATTTGCCAATTTTGGCTGCCAACACAAGGGCCCATAAACAAACCCATTGGCATCGCGTGCTCGGCAGTCCAGATCTGCAATCAACACTCTCAACTGCATACGCAGAGAGTAGCTAGCTAGCCAGCTGTCACCTCACCAGGTGCTGGTGGTGATCACACACGGCTCGCTGCAGACTGCAAAGTGAGTGCCATGCATGGCACAAGTCAAGCTACTAATGGTTTGGATGGAAACCGGTTGCAGTGGTTTGGATTTTGCATTGGTTCTACATCAATTTGGTGGGAAATGGTTGATCTAGCAATCAATCAGGTTTGGTTTGGTTTCACAAGAAATATGGTTTGGTTTGGGACTCATATAGCAACGAGTGGCTGCTAGTATGCACAACCTTCTACTTTCTTGACTACTCATGCTCATCATCTCAACCATCAGTAGCGTGTAGCAACTAAAAGTAATACCACCAGCACGCTCCTTGCACTACTTGTGGGTCTCCACTTACCTCTCTACCTTTGATGGTGTGGCATGGTTTGGTTTTCACATGCTATGAGTGAGACTACTAGAAGCTTAAGCCAAAAGTTGTACCAGCAGCCATTTTTATCATCACTGCATCAATATGTTTCTTCCTCAATTGAGGACCCGAGTAGTAGAACAAAGAGGATCGTCAGGAGGGTTTGGTGGGTTTCAGTCAAGTTTCCGTCTTCCAATTGAATCGATCAAATTCTGGATTTGGATGTGGGAGCAGCCGTTCTTCCCAACTGGAGGAGAGAGAGGAAGACGAGAGAGCGAGAGATGCACGAGAGAGAGAGAGGGCATCGATCTAGTTAAAGAATAAGGCTAGCGGTAGAAGTGTCTTTTCCTATGGTAATGTTTCGAAGGCCTATGTGGTGGTGTGCCTAGAATCTCAGGTGCTGGGAAATTATGGTGGAAAAGTGGTGCGACACGAAGTGGAAGGAGATGCACAACGCTTCCTGGGAGAAGTGTTTGATGATGCCAGGTGCACCACACCGTCAAGGCAACCTTACCCTCGACGAACATGCAACAAGATGGGTATGCGAATTTGTTTGTTTATTCTAACGCTCAACAATACATAATTTCTAATCATCATGATTTCTTTTCATAGTCATCATCACATGGTGGCCAGCCTTGCTCCTAGTTCAAGGCATGAGCTGGCCCTTGGCGTACAACAATGCGACCATCCACTATAGCCACATCGATGGCAAAGGAGGTCCATGGGCTACAGTACGATCCAAGCACCCAGCCCTTGATGGAGAAGTCGTCATGAGGGTTGGAGGAGGCAAGAAGCATGGGCGGTACTACATTGGCAACAGCACACTCGATACGGCTGCTACTCCCACTCTCTCCAAGATTCGAGTGAGGAGCGCAAGCTCAAGCCCAGCCATACGCCCTCGGCCGAACACTGCACAGTCCCGAATGGAGGCACTCCATGTTATTTCGGTTCCATTCGCTGTTCATTGATTTTTACATACGTTTGCTTTGCATTGTAACATTGGAGTGAAATGGACCCAGCTGGAAGAATAGAGGAGGCTACGGGAGGAGATGGCACAGAGGATGGAGGCCGATCGACAGAGGATGGAGGCCGATCGACAGAAGATGAAGGCCGATCGACAAGCCGAGCAGTTGAGGATAGAGCAGATGTTTCAATGGATGCGAAGTCTTTTAGCAAGAGGATGGGTCAACCTATGCCACCGATGCTATTCCGTGCTCCACCTCCTCCAACGGCACTCCAGTAAGTTCGAATAATTTATTTTGTATATTCCGACCTTAAATCTTTTCTCACACATGCAATCTCTTCTCCTTTGTGCATAATCAATTGACGGCATCGAATGATGGGCCTCAAGACCCAGAGTTGTTGTCGTGTGACCATGGCAGTGATTTATGAACATCCTTTATTATTTATGAACTTCCTATGATACTTGTGATACTTATGAACTTCCTGTGATACCTGTGGTACTTATGAACTTCCTATGATACTTGTGACCCAAATTTGTGGATACTTGTGATACTTATCAACTTCCTGTGATATTTATTGTGATATATATCTCTATATGAATTGTCTGTGATATATATGTGATTTATGTGATGTTTGAGTGGGGCACTTTATATGCAACAAAATAATAAAAATAGGCACGGTTTGGGCACTTTGCCGAGTGTTACACTCGGCAAAAAAAGGCTTTGCTGATTGGTTTGCGAAAGCACTTGGCAAAGTGGATATCCAGTGCATTATGAATGATGATTTTACCAAGTGCCTTATATTTGCTGAGTGTCTTTGCCATGTCACTCGGCAATGCTGTGGTATTTGCCGAGTGCATTTGCCATGGCATTCGGCAAAGCGGTCTTATACCGTTCGAACACGCACACGGGCCAACATGGGCTATAACGCAAGCTCCACACGAGCCCATTAGAACGCATCCACACGGCCCACAGGCTTAAAACAGCCACTGGTAGCACCGGATATAACATTGACCCACCCGGTCATGGCGGAGGCGGCGCGGCCGCCGAAGATACAGGCACCTCAACGCCCGCGGTACATAGGGATGAAAACGGATGAAAACGGACGGAAACGGGTGGAAAACCCCTTCAACCATTTCTGTTTTCATTTTTTTTATTATGAAAAACGGGAGCGAGATCGGAGTAGCCAGGTACGAGAGCGGAAACGAGATATAATAGTTACGGAAACGGGCAGGAACCGGAAAATCTACCGGAATGTATTATTATTTAAAAACCACTCATTTTGCATGAATATAACACTAGACACTCCTTTACACAAGCTATTTTTCAAAAATATGATCAATATTTCTTGTTTCCTACGATTAAACCGTAAAATATATGTATTGATGTTGATGAACATGTATTGATGTTGAGAAACATGAGAGGATATATGGTGTGGCTATTTATTTTTTTTAGAATTTGATAAATACGAAAAAATATGGGATTATCCCGGATAAAAACGGGATCCCACAAATACGGGCGAGATACACCTCCTCCCACTTCCCGTCCCATTTCTGTATTTTCTATTGAGGAATGTTGAGTACTCTATCCTGCTTGTGATGAGTGAATTGTCAACCGTGCGGTGTGATCGTGCGCTTGATCTTTGGATTGCAGGTACACGGGCGTCGAGTGTTGACGGAGAGTTGCCGTGGAGGAGCTCGGGCTGGGCGGCAGCGGTGGCGTCCACTCCTGGATCGAGGACGCAAGCGATGACGAAAGGCGGGTTTCTTGGTTTGCTCCATAAAACCAAGGAGGCGGACGGCGGTTGAAGACGCCAAGTCATGGAGGCACGGGCGTCGGTCTCGGGACTGACGGAGGTGACGGGCGTCGACGGCGTCTAGGGCCTCGCTGTGGGCAAGGAGGTGACGGGCGTCAGGCAGAGTCTAGGGCCGTCAGAAAGCCGAGGCGGGAACGGCGTCTAGGGCTACGGCGTGGAGGCGGGAATTTTCCCACGCGTGGAGTTTTGGCGGTTTTCTCAAAACCGGCCACCTACCCGGGTTTTACGGACCCCTCAAAACCGCGAACCGGATCTTCGTCGACATGGCGGCATCGCGGAGAAGACTTCGTTTCGAAGAAAGAACCTCGGCTGTCGGATGAGTCCATTGTATCTTTTCCGGTTTTGCCCCTACGGGCGTTCTAGTTTAAAGTCTAGCTCTAGGGGTAGTTTAGTCTCTTTGGTTAGTGGGGTTAAAAGAGGAGAGGGGGCACCAGCTCACCTTGCGCCAGCCAGGAGCTTGGAACCCAGACGCACGTCTTCCTCCTCCCTGGCGCCACCTCCCAGTCTCCTCCCTGTTCTTCCTCCCTCTCCTCTCTAGGGTAGGTTTTTAGCCATGGATTATTGAGGATTTTGTACTGAGATTGATCGGGAAAGGAGGCCCTTCCCTCCTTGTGCCCTCCGGGGTTTAGAATTCATATCGTTCTTGTTCATCTTGTGTCTCATTTGATTCCATTTCGATTTCTCTTGTCGATTCATGAGCACGAGTTGATGGCTTGATTTTTGATGATTTCGTGACTCCTTGTAGTGATTTAAAACCATCTAGCCTAGTGTTATGCCCTCCGGAATAACGAGTCCCCCCCCCCGAATCAAAGTTATTGTGTTCTTGAGAAAACCCCAATCTTGCTCGGAATTTCTTCGATTCCTCCCAAACCATGGAGTGATTCGTCGATTCCTTCCGTGGACAAGTTCACAAGTCCTTTGTGATCATGCCTACGAAGTTTGGTGAGATTTGGACTTGATTTGATTCCTCGATCATCTAGTTTTTGGGCGAGGCGCGGATTGGAAAATCGTTTCTGGACTCGAACAGAGGTTTTACCTATCACCGGTTAAACCGACGCTTGTGGTCATGTTGCGTCGGTTCAACCGGTGAGTAGGCTGTTCTGTGTTAGGGTTTTCGACCTAGGTTTTTGGTTGCACCGGTGCATTAGTAACTACATGCATCGGATCAACCGACGATACTGAGGTGCAGAGTTTCTCGTGCAGAGTTCTCACGCGTCCAGGGTTTTCAGGAAGCCCACAAGGTTTGGATGTGTCTTGAGAACTACCATGAGGGCACACCTCAGGTCAAGGCCAGACTATTCGAGACTCACCGGCGTGAATATGAGAATTTCACACAAGGGCCGGGTGAGAGCATTGGCGACATGTTCAGTCGGTTTCAATCGATTGTGAACAAAGTCAATGCGAACAGATCTGCAGATGCCCTTGAGTACACAAAGCATGAGAAGGCCCTCAAGTTGCTCTACGCACTTGACCGCTCTGTGTGGGATCTCAAGGTGAACACGATCATCGAGTCTACAGGCTATGAGACTCTGACCGTGAATGAGCTTTTCAGCAAGCTCAAGGCCACAGAGGTGGATAACCAGACACGAGCCAAGCTCAATGGTGCCCCTCCTTCCAAGAGCATCACTCTTATGACTGGCCCAGGTGGATCGAGCTCTAACGCTAACTCTGCTCTTGGCTTTTCTCTTGCCTCTCTGCCTTCTGTTACAAATGAGCAGCTAGAGACGCTGGGCGACGACGACTTGTGTCTCCTCATCAACAAGTTCCAGCGTGTCTACCACAATAGGTAGAGGAAGAAAAACCCCGGGTGCTACCACTGCGGCGATCCGAACCACTTCATCACCGAGTACCCCAAGAAGTCCGGTGGTGGCCAGAACAACAACCCCGACTACTACCGCCACCGCGACCACGATGAGGGAGGCTCCAACAAGGAGCGGCGGCGCCACAAGCATCGCAGTCGTCACCGGGGAGGACGCTTCGACAAGGAGTCGCTCAAGAAGTGCTTCCAGTACAAGGCCAAGAAGCGGGAGAAGGCCTTCCTGGCGCAGCTCAGCGACCTAGACAAGAGCTCCGACACCGACCGCTCTTCTTCACCGACCTCTGACGACGACGACAAGAAGAAGAAGAAGCGGGACAAGGATGCCACCGGCTTCATCGGCCTTTGCATGGCGGCCGGTCGGCGCAAGGGCTTCTGCACCATGGCGGGTGAAGCAAATGGTGCTCATGCGTCTTCGAGTGAACATGTTACACCGACGCACGTCGACTCTTCTCCTGGATCCGAGAGTGATTCAGAGGTAAACTCCACCATCGACCTCCTTGATACTGAGGTTAGGGAGTTGTACGCCGCTCTCGACAACCAGAAGAGGCTGCTTAAGGAAGCAGCTAGAGAGCATAGAAAGCTTAGGGCTGAGCTTGCTTGTGCTAGGGAGAAATCTAGTGAGGATGAGTGCGCTGGCTGCATATCTCACATGAATGATCTTGTTGCTCTTCATGCCAAGCATGATGAGAACGTTGCGAACTTGGATGTTGCCAAGACCTCGCTCTCTGACGTGTCTCACGAGCTAGCCAAGGACAAGCATGAGCTTGAACTGGTTAAGGACGCTCCCGTTGTTAGTGATGTGCTTGAATGCGATGAGTGTCCTATCTTTAAGTCTGATCTAGCTTCTTTGCAGTCTAAGTTTGCCACTGTTGTTTGTGAACTAGAGGAGCTTAGATCTAGGCCTGTTCTGCTTGGTGCCTGTAAGCTTTGTCCCACGCTTAGGTCGGAGCTAGATGAGAAGAATGCCTTGATTAAGTCTTTGGGGAAGACTAAGGTCGGGGAGTCTAGCCCACCTATTGATTGTCATGTTTGCCCTGGTTTGATCTCTGATTTGGATTATCTTGTGGTAGAGAAAGCCAACTTGGAGAATGAGAATACCTATCTTAGGGTGATTCTTAGTTGGGTTTCTGCTAGTGAGTCGCAGTTGGGCATGATGATCAAGCAGTTCAAGCGTGGTGATGGGTTTGGGGTTGGTTACACATACACGAAGTCAGACTTTGACAAGTTGTATGGCAAGATCGGCAAGGCTATTGGAGCTCCAAGTGCTCTGAAAACTGCTAGCACGAGCACTCAGTCTTCGCTTGTTGACCCCGTGGACGGTGTGCTGAAAGAACCACAAAAAACACCTCCACAGAAGCATGTTTGGGTTCCAAAGCCCAATGAGCTGAGGAATCCCCTCGATACGCTCCCTGCTGCCACAACCCAGGTTGCCCAGAAGAAGGGGGCTGCTCCTCCCCGTCCGCAGGCGAGGCCTCCACCTCCCAAGAGAGAGGTGAGGTACCACTGTGAGTACTGTGACAGAGAGGGTCAACTGGAGGAGTTTTGCTTCAGGAGGAAGCCGGCTGTGAGGCGTGAGCAGGAGAGACATAACTCGGACATGTACTCTGCTCGGGTGCATGGTCCTCCTCGGCGTGGTGATAGGCAAGATGCTAGGGCGCGCCGTGTAGGTGGAGGACAGGGAGACGGTGGTGTTTACCGTGCTCCAGCGGGTGGTCGCTTTGCCGGTCTTGCTCCTGGTCGTCCTCAGTACGGCTATGAACCACGGGACCGAGGCTTTGGAGGAGGTTACGATGCACCACGCTTTCCTCGTGGTGGTGGTCGTCAGCCTCACGGTAGACGGGACAGGGGACACGTTTTTTATCTTGCTAACCCTTCTGTAGAGCAAATGGCTCGACACTGGTTTGCTTCTCACTTTGCTAACCCCAGTGTTGAGACATTTGCTCACCCTTTGTCTCACTACTGATGAGCAGGTCGGAGGCTTGGAGAACAGGTGGATCATGGACTCCGGTTGTTCGCGCCATATGACCGGGAATGACAAATGGTTCTCCAGCCTCACCCCAACGCGCCACAAAGAATACATTATATTTGGGGATAATGGTAAGGGCAAGGTACGTGGTGTTGGCGCTGTTAGAGTTTCTGATCGCTTCACCCCGAGAGAGGTTACTTTGGTTTCGAATATTGGCTTTAATTTGCTCTCTATTTCGCAACTTCTTGATGAGGGGTTTGAAGTTCGCTTCAAGGAGGGTTGTTCTCGAGTTTTGGATTCCAGAGGAGACCTGGTTTGCCGGATCGTTACTCGTGACCGAGTTTTCTTGGTTGATTTCTCTGGAACTCCTTTTGGCCCTTTTTGTTGCTTGTTGGCTGGTCCTTCTTCTGATCTTTGGAAGTGGCATAGGAGGCTTGGACATTTGAGCTTCGACTTGTTGTCTAGACTTAGCTCACTTGGCCTAATCCGAGGATTGCCCAAATTGAAGTTTGAAAAGGACCTTGTCTGCCATCCGTGTCGCCACGGGAAGATGATTGCTACTTCTCATCCGCCTGTTAATCAGGTGATGACCACTCACCCTGGAGAGTTGCTACACATGGACACAGTAGGTCCTTCTAGGGTGATGTCAGTGGGTGGGAAGTGGTACGTTCTTGTGGTCGTGGACCATTTTTCTCGCTATTCTTGGGTCTTTTTCATGAGAACCAAGGATGAGGCTTTCGAGTTTGTTCGAGACTTGATCTTGAGGTTGAAAAACGAGCTACCCCAGGCCATGCGAGCGATTCGCAGTGATAATGGCACAAAATTCAAAAACGCTTTTGGCACCTTTTGCAGTGATCAAGGGCTCGAACACCAGTATTCTTCCCCATACACTCCACAGCAGAATGGAGTTGTAGAACGGAAGAATCGGACGCTGGTTGAGATGGCGAGGACGATGCTCGATGAGCATAGGACTCCTCGAAAGTACTGGGCTGAGGCGGTTAATACCGCTTGTTATGTGTCCAACCGCATTTTCTTACGTGCTTTCATGCACAAGACTTCTTATGAGTTGCGATTTGGACGTCAGCCCCATGTTGACCATCTCAGAGTTTTCGGTTGCCGGTGTTTTGTGCTGAAAGAAGAAAATCTTGATAAGTTTGAGTCTCGCTCGTCTGACGGCATTTTTCTCGGTTATGCATCTCATTCCAGAGCATACCGTGTGTTGCTTATTGATTCTAACATCGTCAGAGAGACTTGTGAAGTTACTTTCGACGAGACTGCACCGTGCAATGCTTCTGTCTTTGAAGTTGCAAGAGAGGATGAGCTCGGCACCTCCATCTTTGAAGATGAGGAGGAAGAAGCTGCGGAGGGTGATGCTGAAGCTACCACGCGTGCTGTGGGCCCAGTCACCTCCGCCACGAGCTCGGATGATGATGACGGCCCCGATCCTACTACGTCCACTTCACGGGGGCCAGTCGAGCAGGTGACTCAGCCTTCACCAGCTGCACCTGAGGAGGCACCAGCTTTGGTTGAGGAGGAGGCAACTTCGACAAGGGAAGCACCGCGGCACATTCAGCATCGTCATCCACCTCAACAGATGCTAGGTGACCTCAACGAGCGAGTCACACGGTCCAAGGTAACAAGTATCGCTGGCTTTGCTCATTCAGCGTTTGTTGCCTCTTTCGAGCCCAAAGATGTTGGACACGCACTTTCTGACTCCAATTGGGTCAATGCCATGCATGAGGAACTTGAAAATTTTGAAAGAAACCAAGTTTGGGTTCTAGTCGAGCCTCCACCTGGTTGTAATCCCATCGGAATGAAGTGGGTTTTCAAAAACAAGCAGGGTGAGGATGGGTTGGTTGTTCGGAACAAAACTCGTCTTGTTGCCCAGGAGTTTTGCCAAAAAGAAGGTATTGATTATGAGGAAACTTTTGCCCCAGTTGCTCGTTTGGAAGCTATTCGGATCTTTCTTACTTTTGCTGCTTCCAAGGGTTTTAAAAATTTTCAAATGGATGTGAAATGTGCCTTCTTGAATGATTTTATTGAAGAAGAGGTTTATGTGAAGCAACCCCCTGGCTTTGAAAATCCCAAGTTTCCAAACCGTGTTTACAAACTTTAGAAAGCTCTTTATGGTTTGAAACAGGCGCCTAGAGCTTGGTACGATAGGCTTAAAACCTTCTTGCTTGCTCAAGGTTTTAAAATGGGATGTGTTGACAAAACCTTGTTCCTCATGCGCTCTGGCTCTGACTTTCTGTTGGTTCAAATTTACGTGGATGATATCATCTTTGGTGGCTCTTCTCACGCTCTTATCTCCAAGTTTTCTGAGCAGATGTCCAGGGAGTTCGAGATGAGCATGATGGGTGAGCTGCTATTCTTCCTCGGGCTGCAGATCAAGCAAACTCCTCAGTGCACGTTCGTCCATCAAGCGAAGTACACCAAGGACTTGCTGCGGAAGTTCGACATGAGTGACTTGTCTCCTCAGCCGACTCCGATCAGCACTTCGACGGCGCTTGATGAGGACTTGGACGGCGAGGCGGTGGACCAGACGGAGTACAGGAGCATGATCGGCTCTCTCCTGTACCTGACGGCGACGCGGCCGGACATTCAGTTCGGCGTCGGCCTTTGTGCGTGGTACCAGGCTTCGCCGCGCACCTCCCACAGGCAGGTGGTGAAACGCATCTTCAGGTATCTGAAATTCACCCCTGAATTTGGTCTTTGGTACTCTGCGGATTCTTCTCTGGTTTTGGTGGGCTTTTCTGATGCCGATTTCGGTGGGTGTCGGTTGGATCGCAAGTCGACATTCGGCACTTGTCAATTTCTCGGTACATCTTTGGTGTCTTGGTCCTCTCGCAAGCAGGCTAGCGTAGCGCTTTCTTCCACAGAAACTGAGTATGTTGCCGCTGCTAGCTGTTGCTCCCAGATACTTTGGATGAAACAAACCTTACAGGATTATGGACTGAGTTTTGGTAGGGTTCCCATCTTTGTAGACAACATGTCCGCTATTAGCATTGCAAAGAACCCTGTCCTACACTCCAGAACCAAACACATAAATATCCGGTTCCACTTCCTGCGAGACAATCATGAGAGAGGTCACATAGACTTGATCATGTCCCTTCAGAGAGGCAAACCGCAGATATCCTAACCAAACCTCTTGAGCAGGACACCTTTGCTCGCTTGCGAGGGGAGCTTGGGGTTTGTTACCCCTTTTGATCGCTGACTTTTCTTTGGTTAACTTTGTAGGTCTTGTTTGTTTTTCTCTTCATTTTCTAGGTTTGGTAGTTGCATTGTGCATATGCATTGTACATTTATGCATTTTGCATTGCTTCACTTGCACTAGCATTCTTGTATACATTGCTATGATCTTCTAGTGCTTGTTAGTGTGAGTTTATAAATGTGATCATATATAGCTTGCTCCACTGTGTATATGACATCATCTAAGTTAAGCTATTTTGATTTGAAATTTTGAAAACATGATCACCCTGTCTTGGCTACTAGCATGTTAGGGCGTGTTGATATACTTTGCTATCTCATTCATGCTAGTGTAGCCTTTCGTTCAGCAATTCATTTTTGACATGATCTAAAGTTGATAAAATTGCTTGAATTGTGCTGGAAATAGAATGGAAAGATCCAGGTGGGATTGCTTGTTGCACTGATCGAGCTTTCGGGACGGCTCACCTTGCACTTGTGAGAACCCGGGCAAGGCTGTGCATGACTAAAACGAGTGCCTTAAGCTTATGATTGCCTTTGGCATAGGCTTGGTCTCGTTGCTAAGTAAAGCATGACAAGCTTTCAACCCCTGGCATTAAATTGCTTGAAAAAATGAGATTGCAAAATCAATGTTTACAACATGCTTTGGATGTTCTTGGCTCACCTGTATGAGTTTGATTAGCACTGTCTTTCATTCCCTACTTGCTAGTGCTAGATCAAGGGTGATGCTTTTATTTCTCCTAAACTAGAACTTGCCTAGCTCTAGACTGATTTGATATACCCTGTTGAGCTAGATGCAGGTCTTGTTTATGGATGCACACATGCTTGTGACTAGTTGTTCCTCATATCCTTGTATCCCTGGATGCTTTCACTTACACCTCCTGCATTGCATTCATTGCATAGCATATGTTCAGGGGGAGTCTCAGTTTCAGGGGGAGTGTTAGGTCTAAGCCTTGATGTGTGCATGTGCCAACAAGGGGGAGAAGTTAGTGATCGAACAAAAACTTGTTGTGCACAGGGCTTTGAGAGTGCATACATTTGGTGAGAGTTGCACTGGTAAGGGGGAAATGCATTCAGTGGGAGTTTCTGCTTTGTTTAGGTCCTGGTTTTCCCTTCTTTGAGGAGTCATGCTTGTGTTTGATCGATTGCGTCGAGCCGTTGCCCTTGTTTTAGGGAATCGATCTTTACTTGGTCAAGTGACTTGTTCTTGCTTCTTTCGAGCTTTTGTCACTTGTTCAAGTTCTCTCTTGCTTCTTTGTTCTTCACTGTTTTTTGTTTCAATCTTGGTTCATTTGTGGTGTGTTGACAATGCACTCGTCAAGGGGGAGATTGAGGAATGTTGAGTACTCTATCCTGCTTGTGATGAGTGAATTGTCAACCGTGCGGTGTGATCGTGCGCTAGGTCTTTGCATTGCAGGTACACGGGCGTCGAGTGTCGACGGAGAGTTGCTGTGGAGGATCTCGGGCCGGGCGGCAGCGGTGGCGTCCACTCCTGGATCGAGGACGCAAGCGATGACAAAAGGCGGGTATCTTGGTTTGCGCCATAAAACCAAGGAGGCGGACGACGGTTGAAGACGTCAAGTCGTGGAGGCACGGGCGTCGGTCTCGGGACTGACGGAGGCGACGGGCGTCGACGACGTCTAGGGCCTCGCTGTGGGCAAGGAGGTGACGGGCGTCAGGCGGCGTCTAGGGCCGTCAGAAAGCCGAGGCGGGAACGGCGTCTAGGGCTTCGGCGTGGAGGCGGGAATCTTCCCGCGCGTGGAGTTTTGGCAGTTTTCTCAAAACCGGCCACCTACCCGGGTTTTGCGGACCCCTCAAAACCGCGAACCGGATCTTCATCGACACGGCGGCATCGCGGAGAAGACTTTGTTTTGAAAAAAGAACCTCGGCCGTCGGATGAGTCCATTGTATCTTTTCCGGTTTTGCCCCTACAGGCGTTCTAGTTTAAAGTCTAGCTCTAGGGGTAGTTTAGTCTCTTTGGTTAGTGGGGTTAAAAGAGGAGAGGGGGCACCAGCTCACCTTGCGCCAGCCAGGAGCCTGGAACCCAGATGCACGCCTTCCTGCTCCCTGGCGCCACCTCCCTGTTTCCTCCCTGTTCTTCCTCCCTCTCCTCTCTAGGGTAGGTTTTTAGCCATGGATTATTGAGGATTTTGTACTGAGATTGATCGGGAAAGGAGGCCCTTCCTTCCTTGTGCCCTCCGGGGTTTAGAATTCATCTCGTTCTTGTTCATCTTGTGTCTCGTTTGATTGAATTTCGATTTTCTCTTGTCGATTCATGAGCACGAGTTGATGGCTTGATTTTTGATGATTTCGTGGCTCCTTGTAGTGATTCAAAATCATCTAGCCTAGTGCTATACCCTCCGGAATCACGAGTCCCCCGAATCAAAGTTATTGTGTTCTTGAGAAAACTCCAATCTTGCTCGGAATTTCTTCGATTCCTCCCAAACCATGGAGTGATTCGTTGATTCCTTCCGTGGACAAGTTCACAAGTCCTTTGTGATCATGCCAACGAAGTTTGGTGAGATTTGAACTTGATTTGATTCCTCGATCATCTAGTTTTTGGGCGAGGCGCGGACTGGAAAATCGTTTCTGGACTCGAACAGAGGTTTTACCTATCACCGGTTAAACCGACGCTTGTGGTTATGTTGCGTCGGTTCAACCGGTGAGTAGGCTGTTCTATGTTAGGGTTTTCAACCTAGGTTTTTGGTTGCACCAGTGCATTAGTAACTACATGCATCGGATCAACCGATGATACTGAGGTGCTTGCTGTTTTGCCCGTTCAACCGACGTGAAGATTTTCCTTAACATCGGTTTAACCGGTGCTCAACCCTTTTCGTTTTGATGCTCCTCTGGACAACTGCACCGGCGTTGCATTTGGATTTTGTCGGATCATCCGGTGCGTATCGCCGGTTGAACCGACGGTGTTCAAACCAGAACGTCGGATCAACCGGTGAACGTTTCTCTAGGCTGCCGGCTCTGTGTGTCGATTAAACCGACGAGGTGCCCCTGTGCACGTCGGTTCAACCGGTGTATATACCGTGTGTATTTTTCAGCAGCTTCGTCTCGCTGTTTGCTTCCACATTACTTCGCGCTTGTTCCTAGGTCTGTTTTGTGTTAGTGTAGCTCTTCTATATCTACTCTACACTTCAACTAGGACTTGAGGGTTGGGTACGAACTTGGGATCTTAGGCCGATCTTCCGATTGCAAGAATTTTCAATCGGCTCCCATTCACCCCCCCCCCCTCTGTTTGCCTTTTCGGTCCCTCATCTATAAATACAGAAATAGACCGAATAAATATAGAAATATGGACGGGATGGGATTTTTTCCGTCCATATTCGTCCTTAGCGGTATCGCTATCGCCTTCTTGTCGGTAAGGGTCGCCCTCCGCCGCGAGTGGGCCATACAGGCTGCAGAGCAATGATGGCAGTCAACAATTATCCCATGGCCCTGCCCCTCTTGCTCGCTTGTGGGAGAGATAAGTGGCCCACGGAGGCCCGACTGTGGTATCTGGCTTCCATCGTCGTCGCTCCCGCCCATACACTTTTCTTAAAAAAAAGAGAAAAGAATTAAAAGCCGGACGTAGAAGCTTAAAGCGGAAGCTGGAGTCCTGCCATTTGCTACAGGCTTTTTCCGAATGTTTTTCAAACACTTCAAAATGTACTGAAAGTTTTAATTCTTGCAAAACTGTTTGGGAACAGACTAAAGTGTTCTAGAATTTTTTTCCCACATTTTGTAAATGTTTAATGAAAAGTTAAAAATGTTTTGAATATTTGTTCTAGAACACATAAACATCTATTCTAGCTTCTTTTGGAACATTCAAAAATTATTTAAACATTTCAAACATTTCAGAATGTTGAAAACAATTCATTTTGATCTGAAAAATTGTTCTAAAATAAAATTTTTGTATCATTCAACAAGTGTTTCAAAAAAATGTTTCGAGCTTTTCTAAAAGTTCTGTAAACTATTCAGAATGTTCCAAATATTTCAAACATTTCAGAATTGTTTCAAAACAATTCAAAGTGTTCGAAAAAATTTTGACCATCACTATGGAGCCCATCTTTTGCAAGCCGTCCTCACTTTCTTCTGACACGACCTTCTCAGCTAACTCATCTAAAGCTTCACTGACAACCCCATCTAAACTATCTGAAGCTCCATAGTTTCCCATGGTTTATGGGTTCATTTTAACGAGACCTTAGTACGATTTAGACTCTGTTCGGCCCAAGATATTGAAAGTTTAGCATGACCACTGGGCCCTGGGCCCATGCGTCCATGTCAAGTCTGAAGAGTGGACCCCGAGAGAATTGAGGATTTTTCTTTTCGTATTCGAGAATTTGAATGACTTACCCTGCTTGCCACGAGGTGTGACCCTGTGAGAAATGAGTAGTTGAACACAAATTAGAAGCGATCACAGCGTCTGCCCGCCCTTCCTGGGTTCACGCACGTAGCAAGCTGAAGATTTAACTCGTCACGACACGGTACAGCAAGCGGTTGCAGAAGTCATCTCTTGGGAGTGCTTGTACGAAGAGAGGATGAACATTTGAATCGTAATCAATGCCGGGAACGGCATAATGTCAACATAAACTTCGCAGACAATAGCTGCTCGAATTCTCCAAATGAATTTGCTCGACGAGCACAAAAACCGATTTGATTCAACAAACATCAGGCAATTCACCCACGGAGTGAAGAAACATCCTATGAATGCAGTCTTTCACACCGCAAATAGACCGCGGTAGAGAGCTAACGCAGGGTATAATTCAGTTTGCACCCAAAGGAAACTTCAAACTGCCAGCACGACCTGTAACAGAGTTTCAGTAAGATCCCAGAACAAGTATTCCATGCCATCCTTCAGGTTTCGGAGCTCCTTGGATACCACCACCCTTTTGTAGCAGCATGTGATTTTCCAGACGAAAAACAAACCTGAAAGATTCAGAGAACAGGGGTGAGCACCAACCACCTGCGCAAAGGATAAATTCACCGTCTATGGTGACATGATGTGAATCACTTGCTTCCAATACTTACAACAGATCAGGATCATCAATCCTATTACGTTCCCGGATCATTTGGTGTAGCACTGGATGATGTAGGCCTCTGTTTCTTGGATGGTTCATTACTGGCTTCAGCCTCCTCATCAGGAAAATTTTGATCAGATACTTCTGCAAAAAGGTAAAATGAAAATGTCTTTTGTTAAAATTGCTCAGTCCTTGTCAGAAGAGTAGGATGACTATTGGTAGTGTTAAGTAATGGAGTAATCTGGCATACACAATCGACATCAGCAGAAACAAATGATATCTGACACACACAAGGTATGTATTTGCAAGTTGATCATCTGTTTTTGTCACACTATTTGGAAGGACCCAACAACTTGTTTCGGTTGTTTGCATGATTAGCTCAAGGCTAATCCTTGTGGAATAGCAAACCAAATCTGGAAATATCTTAAAAGGCGCAAATGAGATGATTAAGCATGATGACCAGTAACAATTTGTTAACAAGTTATTCTGACAAGATAAGCACAACAACACAGTCAGTGTTGAAGAGCTAGAGACAAAATGATTCCCCAAGTTATTCAATGTAAACCCAATATGTACTGTCCATCTTTTGCGATAAAAAATCCATTATATAATTTAACACTTCTTTTTAGGCAGATTGTGGTAACTACCAGCAAATTTACATGTAAAATGGCAGCAATGTTCTAGCAGCTTATTCATCTTCTTAGAACAGTTTCATAATTCTGAACTCTTTTATCGCTCCACAGTGAAACATATAGTGCAGAAATAATTTGCAAACCATGTAAACAAAGTACTGGAGTTGTGACCTTTGCTTTTACCAATAAGATTTTGTCTGGCACAAGTCTTCACTTCTCTTCTATGCATCCGGACCTTCTCTCGGACCATATCTGTACCTGACCCGTAATCATCCTCCATAGCTTCAAAACAATCATCACGGCGACTTGCACCAGTACCGCGTGGCCTGAAACGCCTGACCAATGGATTCTCAGGCAGGCAGTTTATTCTGGCATCATGGTGAAGGTGGTTCCTCTCAAACTTGATATTGTTGCAAAGACCCTCTTGAATCATCACCTTGAACCCATTGTCACCCAGATGCCTCTTATTCACATCAAGCCCGTGGTTCTGATGTCCATATAGTTGGTCCATGAAGGATGCCTCCATGTAGCTTATGTAGGAACTGTGCTGCTCGTTTGTCCATCCGGATGACATCAAGTCTCGAACTTGGTTGTCCTGCCGAAAAATCACAACACGGAATACAATGTCATGGTCCAAAATGTTTGTACCAAACAAAAATTATTGAAGTACAATGTTAAGGCCTCCTCCAACAGCCCTGGCGACGTCGCCGGCCAAAAGAAGGAGAGAGAAGGCCAGCATAGTTACAACTGGTAGCTTGGGATGCGTGTTTGTGAGGAGAGCTGCATTGGGGAGTGCTCTCGCCTAGCGAGACATGCAACGCTAGCGACTTCTATTCACATATTAAAATAGTATTTAGCTGGCGACATCGACCTCCGTTGGAGGAGGCCTGATAGATTAAAAGATAAACTGCTAGCTGGAGCAAATGTTCAATGTCATTTCCTCACAACACATATCTTCTCCATACCTTTTGTCACTTTTCTATCAAAAATAGTAGATAAAGCCTCGAAGATAATGTCAAATAAATCTTGATGCTCTATATTTTAAGCCCAATAGCGTGTCCGTAGCACCAACGAATAGAGTATACGGTGATATGCAAGAGCTAATTACTGAAGGAAAATTTTACTGAATGCAAATAAAAGGAGACACAGAATGGAAGTATGCTGAAGAAGCTTAATAACGAACAGAACGGGCAGCCCTCATCACGAATCAGCATAACGCTAAATCAGTAAAGCAATGATCTTGATCGATTACCTTGGCAGCAGTAGCGGGCAGGGTCAGTGGCTCGTCGTTGATCAATGGCTGGGGGTTCAACGACACATCCCCCATCGGATCAAGAACCAGGGTAACCGATGAGGTGAGGAAATCGCAACGGCCCGGATCTCTCTCCGTTACCCTTTCTCAAAGCGGAAACAACCCAAATGGAGACGGGAAAGTGCCTATCCGGTGTGGGGCGCCTCGGGTTTAGAAAATATCTTGTGCCCGATATTTTCTACGGCTTGGCGACTGCTGGCAGGAGCCTGCCAGGCGGGGCCCGCGGAGGCCAAAGATATCTGCGTTCAGGCGGGGTGCCAGGGGGAAACACGCTGCCGAGCATGGGGCTTGGCAAGCAAGGTCAAACGAGGGATCTCAAATGAATTTTTTTTCCAAGAAATATTTTCCTCTGATGCGTAGATATTAGTCGGAGCAATAGATTATGACATCAGATGCGATGTGTATGAATGTTTTTTTCTTTGAGATGTGTATGAATGTTTATTGGTTATGGTGTTGGTGTCAGCAGCGAAAGTGTCACGTATGACAACATTGATGAGGTTTCTTAACTCCATTTTTTTTCTGTACACACTACAAGATACAACATTTGATGATGGATCTAGTAATTTTATTTTACTTAACAAATTAGATAAGTAGGAGCTAGCAAAAGGACTAATAGTCTAGTGGTTACAAAAGTTTCGATAGCATCTTAGATCCTGGGTTCAACAGCTCGTGTGAGTGAATTTTCTAAGTTAAAAAAAAACTATATGCAGTCTGCTTTTAATACTCCATTTGCACTTCAGCACAAAGTGGGTTTTGTTGGAAATTGAAAAACTAAACACTCCAGGTAAAAGCTATAAGATGTTCCAAATGAATGCAAATCTTTTACAATTGTTGCATGATTTGATAATGAGTAATTATAATTTGCAATCATCTATTCATATGAATTTTGTGGAATCACGGGTTATTTTCCTTCTAGTGTGTGTGCATGGTATGGCTATTTTCCTTCTAATGTTTGTGCATGGTATGTCCAATAGTGCACAACATGGTATATATATACAAGCATTCTTCTGAGACAATCAGTAGAAAAATAATTTGAGATGGTCTTAACCAGTATGGTGGCTATGAGTGACACAGACACTAATGTTCTCTTGCATGCACTGAAGCATGATCATGACATATCTCCACACCCTATTTATGTTCAGATCATCTATACTTTTTTCTCTAGTTTGTACAAGCGGATCACACAACCTTCAATCTTTGACATGTGTGTTTAGGAGAATGTTGTATGGTTGGGCCTGCGACGGCGGCGGCCGTGGAGGCACGCGCGGGGCCATGCCGGCAAACGGCCGGGTCCGCGCAGGCCATGGCGGCGGCGGCCTCGAGGGCGCCCGGCCGCGGCCCGGCGGGGAAGCTCAGGGGCTCGCGGCGGACGGCGAGCTTGGCGACACGCGGCGGACAGCAAGCTCGGCGGTGCGCGGCGGACGAGGGGCGCGTCGAAGGCGATGCGCGGCGCGGTGCTCTGTGGGGCGCGGCGGAGGCGGGGGCAGAGGGCGGTGGAGGAGTAGGAGGCGGAGCTCAAGGGCTCGCGGCAGAAGGCGAGCTCGGTGACGCGCGCGACGAGCTTGGTGGCGCGCGGCGAGCTTGGTGGCGCGCGGCGGACGGGGGGCGCGTCGGAGGCGCCGCGGGGCGTAGCTCCTGGTGGGGTGCGGCGGAGGCGGGGCAGATGGCGGTGGACGAGGAGGAGCTGGCGAGCAGGACCACAGCGAGCGAGCAGGTGCCGGTGAGCCGCGAGCGCGCAGCGGGCGTGCGGCCGGAGCACGGGACGGCCGTGCGGCGGGCGCTCGGGCCACGACAGAGGAGAAGGCGAGGGAGGAAGGGGGGCAGTTGCGGTGCAGCGTGGGCGGAGGTGAGAGCCGAGAGGTAGGGCCGGCGCGATCGCAGCGGCCTGTCCGTTAGCTCCGCTAGATTTGGCGTGCGGAGTTCTCTCCGCTACGATAGAGGAACGGATAAAAGAGGTTGTTGCTGCTCATTTTCCGCTATCCGCGTCCTCGAGGACGGGGTACCAGATGCCGGTGCAAGCAGCTAGGTCTCGTTTGGTTTTTCAAGTCGCCGTCACATCGAATATGGATGTAAATTAAAATGTTCAGATATTAACTTAATATAAAAATAATTTCATAAGTTGCAAGTTTAATTCTAGACGAATCTATTAAGTATAATTAATGTAATGGATGATACTGTAGTAATTAGTGGTTAAATTATAGACTAATTAGACTTAATAGATTCGTCTCGTGATTAAGTTACGACTTATGAAATAACATTTGTAATAAGTCTATATTTAATACTCCTACTGAGTGTTTAAATATGTGATGTGATGTGACAAATGACTTCAGCTTAAAAAATCAAAGACTCCCTTATGCGGTCGACGCGGCATTGGAGCGCACATGGGTGAACCCCCCGCGGCCGCCCAGTATTTCCTTCTTCCGGCTTCTATTTCCCTCGTTCCTTTCCCCTTCTTTCTCTTTTTTTTTCTCCACGAGATCTGCGATCTACTAGCAGGAGAATTTTTTTATTTTAACCCTTTTTTAATAATATTTTAAATTTAACCTGGTTGGAATTTTATTTTCGCATCATAGCCCGTTTAGTCGCACCATCCAAACTGGCGCGACAATTAGCTTTTGTCGTGCCAGTCCGGGTGGCAGGACAGAGCCGCCACGCTGGCGGGGCGACTCGGCCCGGCGCCACATGGGCGCTGACGTGGTCAGCCTTGTCGTGCCACATGCGTTGGCGCGACAAGGCTTGTCCCGCCAGCGGGCTGGCTGAAAAGATCGATACTAGGCCTAGAGGGGGTGTGAATAGGACTGTTTAAAAATTTTCTAAAAAAGCTTTGCAGAAAATCGTCAGGTTCGGATGATCCGGTCCTTGTCAGGTCCGGATGATCCGTCCTAGGGTCGGATGATCCGACAGGAGGAAAGAATCTTGCACGAGATTTGAAATTTATTTAGCTTTTGACGATTCCCTTTGAATACAAAGTTGATAAATGAAGTAGCTAAGCCTGTGAACTAGATTAGCACAAGAGGAAAGCCACTAAAAAGTAGATCAAGTCAAGATTAGCTCAAGAACAATAAATACAATAATAAATAAAAGAGACACAAGATTTATCCCGAAGTTCACTCCACAAAAGAGCTACGTCTCTGTTGAGGTGCTCACAAAGAGCAGGGTTGACCTATAACCATTTCCCTCACTCAATCAACCACACAAGAAGATTGAGTTGCTCACTAGTAGATGTCCACGAAGGACAGGGTAATTCAAACTTCTGGGGCTCAACCACAAGAGAATGGAAGCTCACCGGCACCTCTAACCGTCTAGGAGCGAAGCTCCAAGAGTAACAAACGCGAACCGGCGAATCAAAGGTTGCTTCAAGTGCTTCTTGAAATGAACAAGTGATTGCTCACGGAGTGCTCTCAAATCACACCTCAAATCTCACATCCTCTCAATCCCTAGGTGTTTTCCTTGCAAGAATCAAGTTCTAGGATGGAGAGAAGTGAAGGAATGAATGCTTTGGAGGCGTGGTTGGTCGGAGAGTGAGAGAGAGGTAAATGAAGGGGGTGAAGTGGTATATATACTCCAACCCCCGAAAGTGACCGTTGTGTGTTTTCTGGAGGTTCCCGGATCATCCGGGGTAGGAACAGAAAAGGTTAAAACACACTCGAAATACCCAGGTCCGGATCATCCGGTGTAGGACCGGATCATCTGGCCTGGCTCTTCCAGCCGCTCACAGAATCCCAGGTCCGAATCATCCGGGTTAGGGCCGGATCATTCGGACTTGCGCAGTACTGCTCGGCACTGTTTGGTCGGGTCATCCGGCCCAATGCCGGATCATCCGGCACAGTGCAGAAATTTTGTGTAGAAGAGTGTTTTGAGTGTGTATTCTCTCAATTATGTCATCTCAAATGAAGAATTTTCACAACCTAAAATTCATTCGAATGCGTCCCCCTTGATAGTACGGTGAATCCTATACTGAAATTCAAACCGAAAATTAAAATTATATCTCCGATAGAATCCACCAAACTCATTTTGAAATTGGGGACCTTCTTTTCATCTTCTTCTTGATTTTCTCATTTTATTCCTATGCAGTAGAATCATAAAACTTTCGTGGTCAGTTCTCATGCGTAGCTATTTATTTGATTTAATCCTTGTTTAGTATACTTTAATTATGGTAAATAGTTTATATTCATGATAAATCATGAAAATATTTCTGAGTGTTCTTTTTGAATAGCTTAACTTGTCCATGAAGTTTGAGCACCAGTCCATGGCTATAACAGAAGCTAAAAATGAATCTTGTTAGATTGCTGTCAGTTTTGTTTATTTTCTCAGAATTAATCCTGCACAGAATAAATTCTGAAATTTTTACAGTAACTAAGTTAGCTCTATATAGACCTTCTTTTAAATGTCTAGCTTCTGTTTTGCTCTAGTTTAACCTGTATAATTCAATCTTATTTTAAGTATTGTCTGAATACATGAATTGTTTTGAATATTTGGCTACAAGTTTTGTCATGAAATTTGCGGGATAGCTTGTTCTGTTTACCTTATTTTTGATATAATTTTTTCTAGTTTTTATTACTGAATGTGTGTTGAGTTGTTTATTTATTAGCAAACCGTGATTTACTTGTTATAGGAAACCACTTCAACTTGCTTGGTGAAGTCAGTATAGTTCTTTTGTGCTATTGATCATGATGCCTTGGGTAGTTAGAATTGTTAGTTAACTACTCTATAAATGATTGCCCATGTGATACGATTGTTTGCTATTTGTTAGACTACAACTTTATCGTGATATGAGTGTGTTTATAATAGTGTTATTGCATCACATATAGATACGACTACTCTTGCCGACGGTACGTACGAACTGGTGCCTGAAGCGGAAGAAGGTCCCAGAGAAGCTCAAGTGAACTTCGCCGACGCCGTCGAGAAACCGAACCCGACTCCAGAAGCCTCAGAAACTAACTCAGTTCAAGAAGGCAAGCCCCGGAGCATGTCCCCCTATTTTAAATTATGCAACTTATTATTGTTCCTATCTACTTGTGCATTTAAGTTACAGGAGTTGACTGGAACCTTAGTTGCATGATCCTAGGTACCGATGCTTGAACACTAGTTTGTGCAGGTCGTTAGTTAGCTATGCTAATGGTTCGGTAGAAGTCGAGTGATTTCCTGTCACTCGCGAGAAAATTATAGGAGTTGGTTGTTTACTACTTGCTACAACTATAAGGTCTACGGTCGGGGTCGTGATACTCGGGATGCCCCATCTGTTTAGTGAAAAGTGATAAGGCCGCAGTGTGTGGTAGTGGTGGTTAAGCGTTTGAACGTACTAATCACATGCCGAGAATATGGTAATCGGTAAGCTTAAGTACTAGATTGAACCGCAGCCGGAATATACTCCCCACCGTCTTGACGTCGTTCTCATCTAGCTAATGACGGGTGCAGGGCCGGGCTCTGTAGTCGAGGGCGGTGGGCCTGTTCCGTGAAGCGGGAATTGAAGGGAAAAGTTGCACGTGTGACTCTGGGAGTAACCACGTGACGTGTGTTTAGGTCTGCCTAGCCAGGTTAACAAAATTCGATTCGAATCGTCCGTTTCTCACCGGTTATTGAGACTGCTTAACCCTTCTGTCACATAGAGTAATAAGTGGAATATGTATGATGATGAATATTGTTGGATGATGAAAGATAATTGTTTTCCATCATGTATGCTATTGGATAGATACTAATGTAGAATGGTTAATTAAACTAGAACTTGCAAGCAAAAAAAAATCTGAAATAAGGACTTACTCTTTGTGGCTTTTCAGCAAAAACAAACCCCCACAAGCCAAAAGCCTTGCATGTCTAGTTAGGGGACTAAGTATATCCTAGTCGGATAAGCCTTGCTGAGTATTAGTATACTCAGCCTTGCTTGTGGCTCAACTTGTTTCAGGAGATACTTTGGAGGACATGTTTGCTAGTCTGACCTGGCCTTGCACTCTCCCGCCTGGTTGGTCCGTGGAGTGGGATAAGTCCCCGACCAGCGATGACAAGAACGAGTGATGTCATGAATCGGGCTTCATCGTGACACCCCTATCGTCGTTAGCTCTCGTGTTTGCTTTTCGCGAAAATAAAGGACTCTGGTGAACTTCTTTTATGTTGGCTTTACGAAAAGTACTTTGTCAATTTGGAACTTGGTTTGTAATGCTACAGTTATGTTAAACTCTCTGTGTTGTAATATATGGTGTGGTGTTGTAATCTCTGGACTCGCCTTCGCGTGAGTTATGCTGCTTTGTTCGATCCAGGTTTAAGTGGTTTTATCGGGAATTTACCCGACGGACCTCCGATGTGCTCCGTCTGCTGTGCGAGTTAAACCTAATTGCCTTTGCAACGATGGTTAGCGCACTTAAGCCGGTTTATGTCGGGCGGTTCTGCCACAGCTGGTATCAGAGCCCAACAAAGCTTGCACCGGAGAAAGTGACGAGTTTTCGAAGAATTTTATTAAAATTTTGACCATAACAATTGCGTTTGCAAAATACGTTGGTTCGTTAAGAATGGTGCCTAGTTCGTAAAGCCCTAGGGGAATTATGGGAAGTTACTAGGTGGCTATCTAACCTATGTCATTATATATCTAACTTCCAGCGCTTTACTTTCTGTCAGACCTTATTTTTGTGCACAATCAACCCTTAAATTCTGTAACGACGCACCTACGCAAAGGTGAGAAGGTAAGGATCCTCAGTCAGCTGAGGGAGTCTGACCTTCCCGTCGGTGATGCGAGCCGAACGTTGCCCTCAAGCAATGGTTTACTTGAGGTGCTGCCAATATACCAACAATCAGTTGACTATATTGGGAGTAAAGTATACTCAGTCAGCTGAGGGAGACTGACCTTCCCGTCGGTGATGCGAACCGAACGCTGTGCTCAAGCAGTGGCCTACTTGAGCTGCTGCCAATATATCGATCATCAGTCAATTATATTGGGAGTAAAGGAACTCGTGAATACGCTATCTCGGTGGCGTATGTTAACGATGGCCATACGGTTGAAAATTGTATGGCTGCCGTTTCTATAGTGAACGGTAATGTATGGGTGAATATGTGGGCAACTGCATATGCGTTACCCATGTGGCGTAGGACACATGGGGGCCGTTCGTGAGTGCTGGCACGAAGGGTCCAGTCGTGAATATTCATATATATACATTCTATGCATCTGTTGCAGGTACACTAACCGCGATTACGTTAAGTTAAGAATAGTTAGAATTCGGCTAAACGTATATAGGGAGAGACGTAATTTTGTGCTATGCTACCGGCGCTAACCCCGTAAGTCCAAAGCTATTTGGCAGTTGTTTGTTTTGTGAGGACGAATAGGTCGTGCATGCATCATGATCTTAAACTGGAAATCGATAAAAGTACATGTGGTAATGGGGAATATGGAGGTTTGCACCTGACCACGTGTTATTTTTCACGATTAAGGCCTATCTAGACTCTGTTCTGTCTGCCGTGTCTGGATATAGGAAGTTACCGAACTCAGCACAGGACTCTATCTGCCGAAGTGGTTGAGTAGAATACAAAAGTTGTAGAATATTAAATTACCCCTCGGCTGTCAAAAGTTGGGAGGTTTTGGTTGAACAGAACGGGAGTTGTGATTTTGCTTGAAACAAACAACCTTCTGTCCTTGTTGTTATATAATACATGCTAGTTCTATTTTTCTGCATTTACTCTTTTGTATTCTGGGGCATTGTATATCACTTGCTCACAAAAGAGTTTTTGCATGTTCCAGATAGTGGGATCGACGCGTGGCAATCCGGAGGGTTTCGTGAATGCGAGTGGTAGCGGATCGCAGCAGCCGCCACCCCCACCACCAGGCTTTGCGGAAGTCCTGTCCGCCCAGACTGAGTTGCTTCGCCAACTTGTCCAAGGGCAGCAGTGAGGTGGACACCACGCCCATCAACCTCAAGCTGCTGGTTATCAGGATTTCTTTGCAACCCAGCCTCCTTTGTTCAACAGGACAGAAGAACCACTAGATGTTGATGCTTGGATTCGCACAATCGAGTCCAAGTTTGCACTACTTCTGGTGCCATGTTCGGAGGAAAATAAAGTTCGCTTTGCCGCGCAACAGCTTCGCGGTTCTGCGCGTCTTTAGTGGGATAACTACCATGGCATGCTCCCGGCCGATCACATTGTCACTTGGAATGAATTCAAGGATGCATTTAGGGGTCACCATATTCCAGAGGGTCTTATGGAAAGGAAACTGAATGAGTTCCTGGCTCTTACGCAAGGGACTCGTACGGTTATCCAATATGCCCAAGCTTTCAATGGTCTCTGTCAGTACGCGGGCTATCATGCTGACACAGATGCTAAGAAGCGTGACCGCTTCCGCAGAGGACTCAATACCAAACTCAAGGAATGTATGAACCCCATTAAAGTCGATACATACAATGAGTTGGTTAATCTGGCAATTACCCAAGAAGATTGCATTGTGGCTCATCGTGCTGAGAAGAAGCGGAAGGCTCCACCTGGACCCTCGAGTGCTCAGTCATCGAGGTATCGTTTCGTGCATAATGTTTCTCCTACAATTCCTCAGAAGGCCCCTCCGCCAGGGCGTTGGGTTTTTAGGCCGCCACAGCAGCAGAGTGTAATGCGACCCCCTGTTCCTCAGCTAACTGGTCCTAGGCCAATTGCCCCACCACCAGCCCGTCCCGGTGATAAAAATCGTTGCTTCAACTGTGGGAGTTCAGCTCATTTCGCCCGAGAGTGTCCGCAGCCTAAGAGACAAAACCAGGGTCAAGGTTCTACTCAGAACAACCAGAACAAGGGAAGAAGGCAGACTATTCAGGTCAGGCAAGGGCGAGTCAACTTCACCACTCTTGCAGAACTACCTGAGGGAGCACCAGTAATGACGGGTACATTTTCTATTCATCACAAGCCTGCAGTGATATTATTCGATTCCGGTGCATCACATAGTTTCATTAGTGCAAAATTTGGTGCAAAAATGGGATTTGATTTCTATCATACGAAGGGGTCATACATGATATCAACACCCGGTGGTAAAGTTGCTTCTAATCAAATGATACGGCTTGTGCAAATCAAGCTGGGTAGTAAAATCATCAATAGCGATCTTATCATTTTAGGACTGGAAGGCCTGGATCTTATTTTGGGAATGGATTGGATGGCTCGACATGGAGTAACCCTAGACATTCCTTCCCGAGCCGTTGAAATAAACTCTCCAACCCAAGGAGCCACTACTCTTTATTTGCCCTCCCAAGAGTGCTCCAATTCTTGTGCATATGCCATGAGCGAATCCAAATTAGAAGAAATCCCAGTGGTATGCGAGTTTGCCGATGTTTTTCTGGATGACTTGCCAGGAATGCCACCGGATAGGGACATAGAGTTTGTTATTGAGTTGTAGCCTGGTACTGCAGCTATTTCAAAGAGGTCCTATAGAATGCCACCTAAGGAATTGGCCGAATTAAAGATTCAACTTCAAGAACTTCTTGACAAAGGTTTCATTCGCCCTAGTGCATCACCTTGGGGTTGTCCGGCCCTATTTGTGAAGAAAAAGGATAATAGTTTGAGGTTGTGTGTGGACTACCGGCCTCTCAATGCGGTGACAATCAAAAATAAATATCCTCTCCCCCGCATTGATGTTTTATTTGATCAGTTGGCTGGAGCTAGGGTGTTTTCAAAGTTGGATCTTCGCTCTGGATATCATCAGATCAAAATCCGACCCTGTGATATTCCTAAAACCGCCTTCTCTACAAGATATGGATTATATGAATACTTAGTCATGTCCTTTGGCCTGACAAATGCACCTGCTTATTTCATGTACCCTATGAATTCGGTGTTCATGCCTGAGCTTGACAAGTTTGTCGTGGTTTTCATTGACGACATCCTTGTTTATTCCAAGAATGAGAAGGACCATGCCAAACACTTGCGCATCGTTCTTCAGCGTCTTAGAGATCATCAGTTATATGCTAAGTTTTCCAAATGTGAATTTTGGTTAGACAGGGTGAAATTTTTGGGTCATACTATATCCAGTAAAGGTATAGCCGTTGATCCTAGTAAGGTGCAAGAAGTGATGGACTGGAAACCTCCTGCTTCTGTTCATCAAATTCGCAGTTTTCTTGGTCTAGCTGGATATTATCGTCGATTCATTCCGGACTTCTCAAAAATTGCTAAGCCTATGACCGAACTGTTGAAGAAAGGAATAAAATTTATTTGGGATGAAAGATGTGAGAAAGCTTTCCACACTCTAAGGGAGTTGCTGACTAAGGCCCCCGTCTTAGCTCAACCTGATAATGCCAAGCCCTTTGACGTGTATTGTGACGCGCCGGGTACGGGTCTTGGTTGTGTGCTCATGCAAGACAATAGAGTCATTGCCTATGCTTCACGATCTCTTCGGTCACATGAGCAGAACTATACTACTCATGACCTCGAGTTAGCAGCCGTCATTCATGCTCTGAAGATTTGGAGACATTATCTTATGGGCACTCATTGCAATATCTACACAGACCATAAGAGTCTCAAATATATCTTCACCCAAGCCGATCTAAATATGAGACAAAGAAGATGGTTGGAATTAATCAAAGACTACGATCTCGAGGTGCACTACCATCCGGGCAAGGCCAATGTAGTAGCGGATGCATTAAGTCGCAAAACTCATTGTAATTGCCTAGCTGTGGAATCTTATGACCAGACACTGTGTTCTGAAATGAGAAGACTAAATTTGGAAATGATTCCCCAAGGCACTTTAAACCACATTTCCATTGAACCAACCCTACACGATCAAATTATCATGGCGCAACTACATGATGAAGGTATTAACATCATCAAGCAGAAGCTCTCCCAAGGGGAAGAAAAATATAAGTGTTTCCGCCAAGACCACAATGGAATTCTATGGTTCGAAAGCCGCATAGTCATTCTAAAGAATCATGAGCTTCGAAAGCAAATCCTCGATGAGGCGCACCTTTCCAAGTTCTCCATTCATCCAGGCAGTAACAAAATGTATCAAGATCTTAAACAAAACTTCTGTGGACTAGGATGAAAAGGGAAATTGCTAAGTATGTTTCCGAATGTGATACCTGTCGGCGAGTAAAAGCTAGCCACTTGAAGGTAGCCGGCCCTCTTCAACCTTTGTCTATCCCATCATGGAAATGGGAAGACATAAGTATGGATTTCATTGTTGGATTGCCAAACACATCCCAGAAGCACGACTCCATTTGGGTTATCGTGGATAGACTTACAAAGACGGCCCACTTCATTCCAGTGCACACCACCTATAATGCCAAGAAATATGCCGAGATTTATCTCGATCGCATTGTTTGCCTACATAGCGTACCTAAAACGATCATTTCTGATCGTGGTACCCAATTCACAGTACGTTTTTGGGAACAATTGCAAGCTTCCCTTGGTACCAAACTGATTCGAAGCTCAGCTTATCATCCACAAACCGATGGACAAACAGAGAGAATAAACCAAATCCTAGAAGACATGTTGAGGGCTTGTGTCATTCACTTTGACAAGAGTTGGGATAAGTGTTTATCTCTAGCAGAATTCTCGTACAACAATAGCTATCAAGAAAGTTTGAAAATGGCACCCTTTGAGGCCTTGTATGGTCGAAGGTGTCGTACTCCTTTGAGCTGGTCGCGAGTCAGAGAACGAGTTGTATTCGGACCTGATCTGGTAAACGAGGCAGAGGAAAAAGTGAGGGTAATCCAAGCAAATCTTAAAGCAGCACAATCCAGGCAAAAGAGCTATTTCGACAAAAGAAGAGATCCCTTGCAATTCGAAGTTGGAGATCATGTATACCTTCGGGTTTCCCCAACCAAGGGTGTACAAAGATTTGGAGTAAAAGGAAAACTAGCTCCCAGGTATGTTGGTCCCTATGAAATCATCGAAACTTGTGGACCCGTGGCCTATAGAGTGAGACTTCCTCCGCAACTATCCAACATACACGACATCTTCCATGTTTCTCAGCTTAAGAAATGTGTCCGAGTTCCCACGGAGATTGTCGAACAAGAGGATATACGGGTAGAGCCGGACCTTTCCTATGTGGAATATCCTATCAAAGTTCTGGATCAGAAAGAAAGGGTAACAAGAAGAAAAGTAGTTAAAATGTACAAAATCCAGTGTAATCATCACACGGAAGAAGAAGCCACTTGGCAAACTGAAACCTATCTAAATGAACATTACCGTGGTTTTCTAGCTTCTCTCCAAGGTACACACACCTCCACACTTAGCCTAGTTACGCGAATCTCGGGACGAGATTCTTTTTAAGGGGGGTAGGCTGTGACATCTCAGAGTTTTAACATGCTAAGCAAGAAATATTAAATGTGGTTTCATGCTAAATAAACGAGAGAAAGTCAAATTATGCATTTCTTTTTGGAAAAGAGCATATGTGTATGTGTGTATGTGTACATATGTATGTGTGGATATAAATTTTGTTCCTTTAATATTTGTAAACTTTCACGCTTATCTTGTCATGACAATGGTAGCATAACTCACACCTATAGTTTTGTGATATACAAAGTTACGTCAAAGACCACTTTCAAGTTCAAAAATTTAATTAATTAAGAGTTCAAATTCTAGTGGTGAGAAATTTCAAATAACTTTCACACCAATGCAAATATGCATATGAAAATGATTAGACATGTTCACCATGAAAAGATCAATAAATGTCTAGTTGAACTTTAGGGGTAAAAGTGACAAAAATTACATGAAATGATAAGTGTTTTGAATTATAGTTTTCGAAAATTTAAAATAACTTCTAAACCATTGCTCGAATAAACTTTTTCCTGAAATAAAAGTTGTAGGCTTTTAAATTCTCTACAACTTTTATATTCAAAGTTTCTCATGTTTCAAAAGGAATCTTTGAGAAAAATTCGAATTTTGAATCAATTTAATCTCTCTCTCTCTACTCTCTCTTTTCCTCTCTCTCCCTCCCATGTCTGCGCCGGACGCCGAGGCCGCCAGCCACGGGCCGCGCCCTCGCCGCGCCCCAGCCCCCTCCGCGCCCCTGGTGCCTTCCTGAAGCTTCTCGACTTCGCCACGCATCGCAAATCCACTGCGCGCCCGCCGAGGATGGTCGCCGAGCCGCCACGACGACGTCGTGCAGCGACGGCCGACCGCGCCTCGCCCCCTCCCTCGCCTAGGATCGCCCTTGAACCGCCTAGAGCCTCCCCTCGAGCTCAGAGACGTCCCCGACCTTCCTTCTCACCTCCTGAGCTCGAGAGCCCAGCTCCGCGCGCCCTCTTTAGCCTGGAACGGCCGCCGCCGCCACCATGGCCGCCGCCCCCCCTAGGCTCCCGCGGAGCTCCCTCCTCCGCCCTTTCTCGTGCCCAACAACCCCCGCAGCCACCTTCCTTGCCCTCCACCGGTGCTCCCCGACCCACTCGCCGCCGCCCAGGCCCGCCGGACCGCCGCCGCCACCGCTCCCCGCCACCGCCGGCCGCTGCTCTCCGCGGCGCCGCCCGCTCCGGCCACCTCAGCCCCGACTGAGCCCACTCCTAGGTCCCTCTCCCTCTCCTCTTGCTCCTCCCCCTATTCCCCCTCGCCGCCGACCGCCGTAGGCGCCGGAATCCGGCCGCCCGACGCTCCCCTGTTTCAAACCCCAGCCAGGGACCTCAGGTTGAGAAGAAACGAAAACCCGGGGGGTTATTTGAATAGCCCTAGACTCATTTGAATAGTAACAGCAAGGGCCCCTTTGTTATTTCTAGCTGTAAACTTTGAAATTCAATAGAAATTCGTAGAAAATTCGTAAATTAGCAAATCTAGTTGTTATGGAATCCTTGTGTAAATCTCTATGCAGTAGAATCATAATATGCTGGTTGTTAGTTGAAACTTTTTTCTGGAAAATTAGATTTATGTTACTAGGTGCATAAAGGCTAGTTGTTTATTATTTCTTGAAGCCTTGTTATGCTCTGAAATTTTTATGGTGGTTTTTTCATGCGACACTAGTGTTGCTATAAAACTTTCGTGGTCAGTTCTCATGTGTAGATATTTCTTTGATTTAATCCTTGTTTAGTAGACTTTAATTATGGTAAATAGTTTCTATTCATCATAAATCATGAAAATATTTCTGAGTGTTCTTTTTGAATAGTTTAACTTGTCCATGAAGTTTGAGCACCAGTCTATGGCTATAAAAGAAGATAAAAATGAATCTTGTTAGATTTCTGTCAGTTTTGTTTATTTTCTCAGAATTAATCCTGTGCATAATAAATTCTAAAATTTTTACAATAACTAAGTTAGCTCTATATAGACCTTCTGTTAAATTTCTAGCTTCTGTTTTGCTCTGGTTTAACCTGTATAATTCAATCTTGTTTTAAGTATTGTTTGAATACATGAATTGTTCTGAATATTTGGCTACAAGTTTTGTCATGAGATTTGCAGGATAGCTTGTTCTGTTTAGTTTATTTTTGATGTATTTTTTTCTGATTTTTATTACTGAATGTGTGTTGAGTTGTTTATTTATTAGCAAACCGTGATTTACTTGTTATAGGAAACCACTTCAACTTGCTTGGTGAAGTCAGTATAGTTCTTTTGTGCTGTTGATCATGATGCCTTGGGTAGTTAGAATTGTTAGTTAAGTACTCTATAAACGATTGCCCATGTGATACGATTGTTTGCTATTTGTTAGACTACAACTTTATCGTGATATGAGTGTGTTTATAATACTGTTCTTGCATCACATATAGATACGACTACTCTTGCCGACGGTACGTACGAGCTGGTGCCTGAAGCAGAAGAAGGTCCCAGAAAGCTCAAGTGAACTTCGCCGACGCCGTCGAGAAACCGAACCCGACTCCAGAAACCTCGGAAACTAACTCAGTTCAAGAAGGCAAGCCCCGGAGCATGTCCATCTATTTTAAATTATGCAACTTATTATTGTTCCTATCTACTTGTGCATTTAAGTTACAGGAGTTGACTAGAACCTTAGTTGCATGATCCTAGGTACCGATGCTTGAGCACTAGTTTGTGCAGGTCGTTAATTAGCTATGCTAATGGTTCGGTAGAAGTCGAGTGATTTCCTGTCACTCGCGAGAAAATTATAGGAGTTGGTTGTTTACTACTTGCTACAACTATAAGGTCTACGGGCGGGGTCGTGATACTCGGGATGCCCCGTCTGTTTAGTGAAAAGTGATAAGGCCGCAGTGTGTGGTAGTGGTGGTTAAGCGTTTGAACGTACTAATCACATGCCGAGAATATGGTAATCGGTAAGCTTAAGTACTGGATTGAACCGCAGCCGGAATATACTCCCCACCGTCTTGACGTCGTTCTCATCTAGCTAATGACGGGTGTAGGGCCGGGCTCTGTAGTCGAGGGCGGTGGGCCTGTTCCGTGAAGCGGGAATTGAAGGGAAAAGTTGCACGTGTGACTCTGGGAGTAACCACGTGACGTGTGTTTAGGTTTGCCTGGCCAGGTTAACAAAATTCGATTCGATTCGTCCGTTTCTCACCGGTTATTGAGACTGCTTAACCCTTCTGTCACATAGAGTAATAAGTGGAATATGTATGATGATGAATATTGTTGGATGATGAAAGATAATTGTTTTCCACCATGTATGCTATTGGATAGATACTAATGTAGAATGGTTAATTAAACTAGAACTTGCAAGCAAAAAAAATCTGAAATAAGGACTTACTCTTTGTGGCTTTTCAGCAAAAACAAACCCTCACAAGCCAAAAGTCTTGCATGTCTAGTTAGGGGACTAAGTATATCCTAGTCGGGTAAACCTTGCTGAGTATTAGTATACTCAGCCTTGCTTGTGGCTCAACTTGTTTCAGGAGATACTTTGGAGGACATGTTTGCTAGTCTGACCTGGCCTTGCACTCTCCCGCCTGGTTGGTCCGTGGAGTGGGATACGTCCCCGACCAGCGATGACAAGAACGAGTGATGTCATGAATCGGGCTTCATCGTGACACCCCTATCGTCGTTAGCTCTCGTGTTTGCTTTTCGCGAAAATAAAGGACTCTGGTGAACTTCTTTTATGTTGGCTTTACGAAAAGTACTTTGTCAATTTGGAACTTGGTTTGTAATGCTACAGTTATGTTAAACTCTCTGTGTTGTAATATATGGTGTGGTGTTGTAATCTTTGGACTCGCCTTCGCGTGAGTTATGCTGCTTTGTTCGATCCAGGTTTAAGTGGTTTTATCGGGAATTTACCCGACGGACCTCCGATGTGCTCCGTCTGCTGTGTGAGTTAAACATAATTGCCTTTGCAACGATGGTTAGCGCACTTAAGCCGGTTTATGTCGGGCGGTTCTGCCACAGCTGGTATCAGAGCCGAACAAAGCTTGCACCGGAGAAAGTGACAAGTTTTCGAAGAATTTTATTAAAATTTTGACCATAACAATTGCGTTTGCAAAATACGTTGGTTCGTTAAGGATGGTGCCTAGTTCGTAAAGTCCTAGGGGAATTATGGGAAGTTACTAGGTGGCTATCTAACCTATGTCATTATATATCTAACTTCCAGCGCTTTACTTTCTGTCAGACCTTATTTTTGTGCACAATCAACCCTTAAATTCTGTAACGACGCACCTACGCAAAGGTGAGAAGGTAAGGATCCTCAGTCAGCTGAGGGAGTCTGACCTTCCCGTCGGTGATGCGAGCCGAACGTTGCCATCAAGCAATGGTTTACTTGAGGTGCTGCCAATATACCAACAATCAGTTGACTATATTGGGAGTAAAGTATACTCAGTCAACTAAGGGAGACTGACCTTCCCGTCGGTGATGCGAACCGAACGCTGTGCTCAAGCAGTGGCCTACTTGAGCTGCTGCCAATATATCGATCATCAGTCGATTATATTGGGAGTAAAGGAACTCGTGAATACGCTATCTCGGTGGCGTATGTTAACGATGGCCATACGGTTGAAAATTGTATGGCTGCCGTTTCTATAGTGAACGGTAATGTATGGGTGAATATGTGGGCAACTGCATATGCGTTACCCATGTGGCGTAGGACACATGGGGGCCGTTCGTGAGTGCTGGCACGAAGGGTCCAGTCGTGAATATTCATATATATACATTCTATGCATCTGTTGCAGGTACACTAACCGCGATTACGTTAAGTTAAGAATAGTTAGAATTCGGCTAAACGTATATAGGGAGAGACGTAATTTTGTGCTATGCTACCGGCGCTAACCCCGTAAGTCCAAAGCTATTTGGCAGTTGTTTGTTTTGTGAGGACGAATAGGTCGTGCATGCATCATGATCTTAAACTGGAAATCGATAAAAGTACATGTGGTAATGGGGAATATGGAGGTTTGCACCTGACCACGTGTTATTTTTCACGATTAAGGCCTATCTAGACTCTGTTCTGTCTGCCGTGTCTGGATATAGGAAGTTACCGAACTCAGCACAGGACTCTATCCGCCGAAGTGGTTGAGTAGAATACAAAAGTTGTAGAATGTTAAATTACCCCTCGGCTGTCAAAAGTTGGGAGGTTTTGGTTGAACAGAACGGGAGTTGTGATTTTGCTTGAAACAAACAACCTTCTGTCCATGTTGTTATATAATACATGCTAGTACTATTTTTCTGCATTTACTCTTTTGTATTCTGGGGCATTGTATATCACTTGCTCACAAAAGAGTTTTTGCATGTTCCAGATAGTGGGATCGACGCGTGGCAATCCGGAGGGTTTCGTGAATGCGAGTGGTAGCGGATCGCAGCAGCCGCCACCCCCACCACCAGGCTTTGCGGAAGTCCTGTCCGCCCAGACTGAGTTGCTTCGCCAACTTGTCCAAGGGCAGCAGCGAGGTGGACACCACGCCCATCAACCTCAAGCTGCTGGTTATCAGGATTTCTTTGCAACCCAGCCTCCTTTGTTCAACAGGACAGAAGAACCACTAGATGCTGATGCTTGGATTCGCACAATCGAGTCCAAGTTTGCACTACTTCTGGTGCCATGTTCGGAGGAAAATAAAGTTCGCTTTGCCGCGCAACAGCTTCACGGTTCTGCGCGTCTTTAGTGGGATAACTACCATGGCATGCTCCCGGCCGATCACATTGTCACTTGGAATGAATTCAAGGATGCATTTAGGGGTCACCATATTCCAGAGGGTCTTATGGAAAGGAAACTGAATGAGTTCCTGGCTCTTACGCAAGGGACTCGTACGGTTATCCAATATGCCCAAGCTTTCAATGGTCTCTGTCAGTACGCGGGCTATCATGCTGACACAGATGCTAAGAAGCGTGACCGCTTCCGCAGAGGACTCAATACCAAACTCAAGGAATGTATGAACCCCATTAAAGTCGATACATACAATGAGTTGGTTAATCTGGCAATTACCCAAGAAGATTGCATTGTGGCTCATCGTGCTGAGAAGAAGCGGAAGGCTCCACCTGGACCCTCGAGTGCTCAGTCATCGAGGTATCGTTTCGTGCAGAATGTTTCTCCTACAATTCCTCAGAAGGCCCCTCCGCCAGGGCGTTGGGTTTTTAGGCCGCCACAGCAGCAGAGTGTAATGCGACCCCCTGTTCCTCAGCTAACTGGTCCTAGGCCAATTGCCCCACCACCAGCCCGTCCCGGTGATAAAAATCATTGCTTCAACTGTGGGAGTTCAGCTCATTTCGCCCGAGAGTGTCCGCAGCCTAAGAGACAAAACCAGGGTCAAGGTTCTACTCAGAACAACCAGAACAAGGGAAGAAGGCAGACTATTCAGGTCAGGCAAGGGCGAGTCAACTTCACCACTCTTGCAGAACTACCTGAGGGAGCACCAGTAATGACAGGTACATTTTCTATTCATCACAAGCCTGCAGTGATATTATTCGATTCCGGTGCATCACATAGTTTCATTAGTGCAAAATTTGGTGCAAAAATGGGATTTGATTTCTATCATACGAAGGGGTCATACATGATATCAACACCCGGTGGTAAAGTTGCTTCTAATCAAATGATACGGCTTGTGCAAATCAAGCTGGGTAGTAAAATCATCAATAGCGATCTTATCATTTTAGGACTGGAAGGCCTGGATCTTATTTTGGGAATGGATTGGATGGCTCGACATGGAGTAACCCTAGACATTCCTTCCCGAGCCGTTGAAATAAACTCTCCAACCCAAGGAGCCACTACTCTTTATTTGCCCTCCCAAGAGTGCTCCAATTCTTGTGCATATGCCATGGGCGAATCCAAATTAGAAGAAATCCCAGTGGTATGCGAGTTTGCCGATGTTTTTCTAGATGACTTGCCAGGAATGCCACCGGATAGGGACATAGAGTTTGTTATTGAGTTGTAGCCTGGTACTGCAGCTATTTCAAAGAGGTCCTATAGAATGCCACCTAAGGAATTGGCCGAATTAAAGATTCAACTTCAAGAACTTCTTGACAAAGGTTTCATTCGCCCTAGTGCATCACCTTGGGGTTGTCCGGCCCTATTTGTGAAGAAAAAGGATAATAGTTTGAGGTTGTGTGTGGACTACCGGCCTCTCAATGCAGTGACAATCAAAAATAAATATCCTCTCCCCCGCATTGATGTTTTATTTGATCAGTTGGCTGGAGCTAGGGTGTTTTCAAAGTTGGATCTTCGCTCTGGATATCATCAGATCAAAATCCGACCCTGTGATATTCCTAAAACCGCCTTCTCTACAAGATATGGATTATATGAATACTTAGTCATGTCCTTTGGCCTGACAAATGCACCTGCTTATTTCATGTACCCTATGAATTCGGTGTTCATGCCTGAGCTTGACAAGTTTGTCGTGGTTTTCATTGACGACATCCTTGTTTATTCCAAGAATGAGAAGGACCATGCCAAACACTTGCGCATCGTTCTTCAGCGTCTTAGAGATCATCAGTTATATGCTAAGTTTTCCAAATGTGAATTTTGGTTAGACAGGGTGAAATTTTTGGGTCATACTATATCCAGTAAAGGTATAGCCGTTGATCCTAGTAAGGTGCAAGAAGTGATGGACTGGAAACCTCCTGCTTCTGTTCATCAAATTCGCAGTTTTCTTGGTCTAGCTGGATATTATTGTCGATTCATTCCGGACTTCTCAAAAATTGCTAAGCCTATGACCGAACTGTTGAAGAAAGGAATAAAATTTATTTGGGATGAAAGATGTGAGAAAGCTTTCCACACTCTAAGGGAGTTGCTGACTAAGGCCCCCGTCTTAGCTCAACCTGATAATGCCAAGCCCTTTGACGTGTATTATGACGCGTCGGGTACGGGTCTTGGTTGTGTGCTCATGCAAGACAATAGAGTCATTGCCTATGCTTCACGATCTCTTCGGCCACATGAGCAGAACTATACTACTCATGACCTCGAGTTAGCAGCCGTCATTCATGCTCTGAAGATTTGGAGACATTATCTTATGGGCACTCATTGCAATATCTACACAGACCATAAGAGTCTCAAATATATCTTCACCCAAGCCGATCTAAATATGAGACAAAGAAGATGGTTGGAATTAATCAAAGACTACGATCTCGAGGTGCACTACCATCCGGGCAAGGCCAATATAGTAGCGGATGCATTAAGCCGCAAAACTCATTGTAATTGCCTAGCTGTGGAATCTTATGACCAGACACTGTGTTCTGAAATGAGAAGACTAAATTTGGAAATGATTCCCCAAGGCACTTTAAACCACATTTCCATTGAACCAACCCTCCACGATCAAATTTAGACACTGTGCTCCTACAACTTGTAGTACGAACTAAGAAGCTTGAAAATTTTGTGGTGCTTGCATAGATTTGTGGAGAAATGAAATTTTTTGAGCTAAGATTTTGCTTTAGCAATTTAGACATGAGCAGATTTAGGCTATAGGTATTTGTTGTGCTAAGATTTTTCTTTAGCAACTTAGACATGAGCAGATTTTGGCTTTAGGAATTTGTTGAGCTAAGAGTATTCATATATAAGATATATGAGCACTTTCTGTAGGTATTTAGGCTGTAGTTTGAGGGCACATAGCATTATAGACTACTTCTTTCTGCTTTAATTAATAGTGGCTTTGTCTCTTATTTTTAGATCTCTGAATATACCTAGACATGGACAAATTAATTCGGTTCTTTCACGGGGGTATGGTTAAGGAAAATGGAGAGTTTGAAAATATGATAGAGGATGTCGAACTTTTCGATTGTTCTCCATCGTTCACGGATTTAGTAGACCGAGTTATTGCAAAGCATTCTTGTGGCATAGATGAAATATCTCTGAGGGGCAGATTTGATTATGGTAAAGCTAGAGCACATTATGTTATATTGACATTGGACATTAGAATCAGAGATGCATTGGAGAAAGTATAAGGATATAGTAGTGCGTGCAAATGTGGTTTGTTGGGAGATGGTTGTTGAAATAACACGTAGATCTAGATCACAAGAACCAGTTGGAAGAGTAGATGAAGTTCCATTTCGTATTGAGAATATAACTCAAGAGTCAATCGTTGTAGAAGATGTCCCAAATTTCACTTGTGCTAGTGAATTTATTGCGGATTATGATATGGTCGTCGCTTCCGATCATTTCGACAGTGGTACCTTTGAGGAGGAGGATGACAGAGGTGCTAGAGAGGATGATGATGTTTCTTTAGGTTCTGAGGACAATGAATACGATAGTAGCGATGACGATGACGATGATGAAGACACCGGGGAAGAAGAACCGGAGGGTAATGCTAGTGTGCCCCAAGCAGAGCAGGAAAATGATGATGGCAATGGATCCAGCGCTAGTGACGAGGAAATAAGTGGTGATGAGGAGTGTAGGGATGGGGTAATGGGTCGGGCAGTTAATAACGCTGAGGCATGATTTAGTTATACCGCTGAAGAGTTGCACATGATGAAGCTAGCCCACGTTGAAGTCCCGGCGGTTTCAAATGCTAAGGATCTTAGCAGGATCCATAGAGCCATTTGTGACTCATATATTTTTGAAAGCGAATCTGTAAGGGCATGAAGTTCAATTCACTTATAGAGTTACAGTTTTTCTTAGCTGATTATGATGTACGTCATCATCGTTCATTTAATATAGTTTATTCGGATAAGAGTGTACGGTATGATGTGATATGTGCTATGTGCTATGAAGCAGGAGCACAGCCAAGAGCGCAGGCAAGGATGGAGCGCGGGGCCGGTGCACTATAGCTTGTACGGAGCATGACGTCATCTCCAGGCGTTGAGTGGGGGAGCTCCATTCTGCGAGCTTCGCCTCCCAGGGGAACGATGCTGTGCTGGTGAGCTGCCCGCTGCTCCCGGCGAGCTCCGCCGGACCGAATCGCCGCAGGCGCGGCCCCAGCAAGCTCGGCAAGGCGGCAGCCCCTGGCGAACTCGGCCAGTGTCACCATTTTTTCATTTATTTAGTTATAGATATAATATTAGCTTTCCATTTTTTTCACAGAATTTTGTTCTCCTCTTTTTCATTTTGATGTTTTCTCAAACAATTTATTTTTATAATTTCGTTTATAATTTTTACTTCCCAACTTTTGCTACCATATTTCTCTCTTTCCCAATTTTTTCCTCATCTTTCTCCAATATTTTTATTTTGATTTTTTTCTCGCATCTTGTTTTGTTCTTTAACTTTTTTCCTTGCTTGATTTTATGTTTCTGAACACTTTTGTTACATGATTTTGTTTCATTATAGTTAAAGACTAGATAGTTTTTTTCGAAAGTTTGCATTTTTTTCAGTTTTTATTTTAAAAAAAAACTTGAGTTCAAGCAAAAATCTATAATTTATTTGTGCATGCCGTTTTTAGATGCTAATATCTATACGATAAAGATCGAAAATAATTGAAAATGTTTCTCATCCAAACTGAGCTTGTCGCGACCCCCGCTTACACATGAGCCACATGTGGTACAATTTCAGTCCCAGGAGGCTGGTACACACATTTCGGCAGATTGTATCATTGCCGATTGTATGACAGCGGTTTATGGATTTCAATCCAAAATAAAAGTAGCATAGAAAGAAAGAAAGAAAGTGCTAAGGCAAAAAAATCATTGATGAAGCAGTCAACATCGCAACTCAGCATCATGAAGGTCCACACCATAGACAAGTCGGGTGCGGACGCAACGACTACGGGTAGACTTCTCCGGCGTAGAACCGTCTCTGTAAACACAGGCAAGGGTGAGTACAAAAGTACTCAGCAAGACCAACCCCGCCCTACGGAGGGGGATAAAAAAATTCATGCATAATGGAGTACAAGGAAGTGGCTAGGGTTTATTTTGCAAAAAAGCAAGTTTTTACCCATGCAATGTTAATTTTGTAAAGGCATTTTAGTAAAAGAGTAATATAGTCATATTTATAAGTATTTTTAAAAAGAAGTGAGTTCAACTTTTAATGCTACCGGACACCCTGTCCACAGTAGCCCACGGCACTCTTGCCGGACATTTCCAAAAACCAGTCCCAAATCCCATTTTTTTTTCAAAAAGATTTTAAAAGTTCTAAAACTGGCGACTAGTACAAGCGCTCTTGACCGTGAGCACGGCTATTTGAATAGTTTTACACTCTGCAGAGGTCGTACACTTTACACACATGACATGTTTCGCTTTGACGCCAGCGCGGGATCAGCGTGCATATACACAATTCCTTAGATGTGTCGGCAAGTTAACATGACAGAGCCGTTACATCAGCCGAACCCAAAATATACTACACGACAGACTACCGGAGTATCACGGCTCCGTACGTTTGACCGGGTTAGCTACCCCGACACCGACAAACTCCTCGAGCACTCGAGCGGTAGCATCCTCTCGAGCCGACTGATTTAATAAGCTAAGGCCAGTGCCCATTTAGCCGTATGGTTGCACTGTAATAATTGACTAGAATTCTGCCAATTACCGGTCCTTAATCGAGACAAGGCGGACAACTACAAGACCGTACCACACAGACTCGAGTCCAATCTCTAGTGGTCCCACACATGGACCCTATTCTGCCCCATCTGTGGGTACTCACCATCATCGTTCTCATGTTCATTATACTTTTTTAAAAATTTAACTCACACCTTTTAAAAACAACCATCCTATTTTTCTCATTTGTAAATGATTGCATTTGGTAAATAACAGTGAGTAATATTGCATAAATAAATCCTAAGCATGCTAGTATCATTTATCAAGGCATTCATCTAAACAGAGCTAATCATGTTTAGAGATAAATCTTAGGTTGTCAAGGGATAATCAGGATATAAACAATAGCAAGGTATGGCCTTTCAAATGGGTATTTAACTACATCAAGCAGTAAAATAGTTCAAGATTTCATATACAAATTGAATGCACTTTTAAATAGACATCTACGGGTTGTGTTTAAAAACTGGGATAAGCATGAGCAAAAGGGAAAAGGTTGGACTTGCCTTCGCTCAACAAACGGGTAGTTTGACTCGCTGTACGTGTTTCGATTTCCGGCTCGCGGTACTAGTTCTCGTGCTCGCGGTACGTACTCCGAGCTTCTGCTTGCGGTACGAACTTCCTAACTCACGGCACCGGACTCCAAGCTTCTTCTCGTCGTCGTTCGCGAACCCTCGACGACTATTACGCGGCACAAATCAAATAAACAAAGCATACATAAATGTAAACTGAACTCTATAAATTATAAAATTAACAAAGACAGTTAGAGCTAGATTTCTAGATAAATTTAGGAAGATGAATCAGGCTAGATAGCATGTTGTGCTTACCAAGAGCACGATGAGCAGCTCATCAGAATGAGAGAGCGACGAGCAAATCCTTGCTCTGGCGGAAAAGATAGGGCGAGTGAACTCAGGTTGGGAAGGTAGCCGGGTTGGTCGGAAATGAGTTTGGAGTGATGGAGGAGCTACGCGAATGCGCCTTTTATCGACCAAGAGGAGGCAGTGGCCGACAATGGCGTGACGGGGTACTGGTGCAAGAACAGAAATAATGCTGTGGCGAAGAGCGGTGTTGTCATCACACGCGCGACGAGATGGCAAAGCCAGCGTGGGTGGCAAAGCATCATGGTGTCACAGTGCGGAGCGGCGTCGAAAGCTGCCGGACAGTGATGTGCGGTCTCATCGTGGGGCCATAGTGTCGCGACATGCGTGAGTGCGGTTCACACATGTCGTGGGCTCAGCGAAAGGGGATGGCGCCGCGAGGGGCGCCTTGAGTAGGAGGTTGGCGCGTGGCAACGAGTCGGCAATGTTTCGTTCGGCGAACGGCTCGACATCTGTTCTACCGAACAAAAGCGTGCCATGTGCATGGTTGGATAGATTGTAACTTTAGATTATTTATGGAAAAAGAACGGTTGTGTAGGCTTGCGCTCGTGGTGTCCAGCGACGACTGGTCCACGACGACTTGGCTCATGCCCGGGGCGTGCGAGGACGGTGGCAATCGTGATGGCCTCCGGCAGCATGCATGCGCACGGTGCCCGGCATGGCCGGTTTGTGATGTGCCCGCCCGCGGGGAAAGAGCGGGGCAGAGCGGCCGTGGTACCGCAGGTAGGCTTGGCAAGGCCAATCGTGCATTCGCGGTGACTAGCTACAGCTAGCTCGCGTCGCGACATCGGCGATGACGGAACGGTGTGCCTGTTTGGTCTGGGTCTGGGCGTGTTCCATACTTGGTCGTGGCGGACCTGCATCTGTGGCAGCGGTGTGTCAGTGTGCTGCAAGGACATGTTCAGCTTCCTTGTGCTCGTGGCCGTTGACGTCGTTGTTGCTCCCGGCAATGGCTTCAGCTCGGTGTCGTCGTCTTGACATTGTGGCAGAGCAGCTCGGCTAGGTTGAGCGGCGCAGAGGCAGGGCCTTTGGCCGTGCGCAGGCACGCAACTCAGGTTGGGCTTTGAGGAGTAAAGGGAGTGCCTTGCGGCCAAGGGTGAGTACGCGCGCACGGGCTCACGGCATGGCTGAGGCCGCGGCGCAGCCGAGACGCTCGCGAAACGCCGGCAAGGCCAGACCGCAGCAGCGTCTGGCTGCAGCGAGGAAACGCATGGTGATGGTGTTCGGTTCCTGCACAAGAACACAGAACAGGGGTCCTAGGCTCTATGGAGGTGTCATCGGCGGTCGTAGCTCACTTCGGCAGCACTAGGACGTCGGGAGCGGGACGGCACTCACCGTGGGTCGACGGTGAAGGCGTGGCCGGCGCGATGGAGGCTTGCGGTACAACGACACTCGGCTCGGCGGCGGCAGCTCGGGCTGGGTTGTTGGTGAGGTCGGGGCTACGGCTCGGTGGCCATCGGTGACTCGGCGTCGGCGTCCGTATCGGCGTCCTCGAGCTCACGGTGGTCGCCGTCATCGTGGTGCTGCTTCGCTTGGTGGAGAGACGAAGAAATTGGAGATCGAGAGAAGGAGCTCCCCTGGTGCTCGCAGGGGACAAGGAAATCAGACGAGATAGAAGCAGGGTTAACCATTTCGTTTTCCGGTCAAATCCCGGTGTTTAGCGGAAACGGAATTCCGTTCCGAAATTTCGGTAAATTTCGGCGAATTTCGTTGAATTTCGGTCGAAATTTGTTGAATTTTGAATTTGAAAACGAAATATACCGAAAAATACCGAAATTTCGGATCCCGGTAACTAGCGGAAACGAAAAATTTTCCGAAATTTCGGCGAAATTTCGCCGAAATTGTTAACCCTGGATAGAAGGCAGGGTGCATGTGAGTGGGAGACAGTGTGCATGTGTGCAGGAGTGAGAGTGCATGTGTGCATGCATGTGTGCTGGGAGTGAGACGTGTGAGAGTTAATGTTGTGTTGTGTGTGTACGTGAGTGTGCAGGGAGTGAGAGAGAGAACAGAGTATGACCGACAGAGAGAGAATATCAGAGAAGGAAGGGTGCGCTTGGCTTGCTGCTGCTGATTGCTCTGCTCTGATTTGCTTTGCTCGGTGAAGAGAAAATCAGATAGGGGTTGTGTTTAATTACAAAATTTTTCTCTCCAAACTTCACTATTCATCTATCACATCAAATCTTTTATTTTATACATGGAGCATTAAATGTACATAAATAAAAAAATTAATTATATAGTTTTCATGTACACGACGAAACGAATCTTTTGAGTTTAGTTAGGTCATAGTAGGACAACAATTATCACAAACAAACGAAAAATACTACAGTGTCTGATGTGATCATTTTTACCACTATTTTACGGATCTAAACACACCCACGGAGAGAGAGCATTGAAAAGATGCAGCGCTGCTTGCTGGATTGCTCACGCAGAGGAGGGAAAAGAATGGAGGGAGCTGCTGTTTGCTTGCTGCAGTGGAGGGAAGAACAGAGAAGAGTGCAGCAGGGTGCATGGCACGGGAGAGAGAAAAAAATAAATGCTGCTGCTGCTTACGCTGTGTGTGCACCAACGGAGGGAGAGAGCAGGGCTGGGCATTCGGTTAGTGCGGTTAAATCGGTTCGGTTAATTCGGTTTTGAAATATTTCGGTTATGACAAACTCTTAACCGAAATTGTAGCTAGAAATCTTTTAACCGCGTAAATTCGGTTGCGGTTAAATCGGTTCGGTTTTTTGGTTAACCGTAATGTATACAATACATAAATAACAAGCAAATTAGAATGAAATTATGACATCAACTACAAGCTATTGGCCACTAAAATAAGCTTAGAAAGCTAGAAAAACAATTAATGTAGCCTCACTTAGATATCTTAATTATGAAAACCAATAATTCTTGATATCTCACATGATTATACATATATTTAAGACATAAGATAAATACATATTACACTCAACTTGCTAAATCGGTTAATTCGGTTAAATCGGTTAGTGGCACATCAAAACCGAAATAATATGCGGTTAAAGAATATCTCAAAAAATTTAACCGCAAAATTAACCGTTAACCGAATTAACCGACTTTTGCGGTTAAAGCGGTTCGGTTCGGTTCGGTTAATCGGTTTCGGTTATATTTTGCCCACCCTTAGGAGAGAGAGTTAATGCTGCCTACACTGTGGCCTTTTGTCCCGGATGGAGAGAGAAGGATATGCTAGCTGGTTGTGTTGGGTCTGTTATTGCTCACGTGTGTGCATATGTGTGCTTAGGAGAGAGTAATTAGAAAAAAGGATAGCGATTTGATAATGGTTGTTAGAAAGAAATTAGATAATTTAAGTTTGAAAGGAATTTTTCATGCAAAGTAAGATGAGCTCAATAGTCTTAAAATTAGATTTTTGAGAATTTTGAATTCAAACAATTTTATTTTTATTATTTTTTTGTGTGAGATTTTGGACTGTTACAGAGCTCACCGTACTTTTCATATTGGACCCATCTGTCGGGTGTGAGGGAAGTGGAAAGAGGTGCAAACTCATAAAAATCGCAAGTTGGAGGATATTTGTGCCAAAAACTTAATTTTTTTCCGTACCACAGGGATTCTTTAACCGTCCGCCGTACCCTTCTCTCCCGAAACCCCTGTCCGCCTGTCGGAGTTCTTTTCCGCTCGTTGCTCGTTTCTTGCTTCGGCCGTGTTTAGTTTCCACCCTGTAAACATAAAAACAAAAAAACGTAAATTTTTGCGATAGAATCTTGCTAATTTGAAGTACTAAATGAAGTCTATTTACAAAATTTTTTCCATAGATGGGCTGTAAATCGCGAGACGAATCTAATGAGCCTACTTAATCCATGATTTGCAACAGTAATGCTACAGTAACCATCCAATAATTATTGATTAATCATAAATTAATTAGCATCATTAGATTCGTCTCGCGATTTACAACACATCTGTATAAAAAGTTTTGTAAATAAACTTCATTTAGTATTTCAAATTAGTAAAATTCCGTTGAAAAAAATTTTGCGTTTACACGGCAGGAAACTAAACACGGCCTTTGCTTCTATTGGTCTGCACAGGAACTCGCAGCCACGACCGCAGCCACGCACCACCCGAGACGGCGTGCAGCGCGCGAGATCGTGCGGGGGCCGGGGGGAAGGAGGCCAGCCACAGCTGCGTGTGCCAGCTCACTGTGCTCGAAGCAGGTGCCAGCTTGTGGCAGCGTGTGCAGACCCTCACGGCGTTCTCCCCTTCCTCCTCATCGCACACAAAAATCTTAGAGCTCATGCCGCCTCTCTCTCCCCGCAGGTGGAAGCAACGTTTGGCCCAAACGCACATCTTCGCCACCTCCTGCCGCTCGCATGCAGCTACGTTTGGTAGCTTCGCTGACCTGAGTGATAGCTCAGCTAGGCAGCTTGCTAAATCCAGATAAGCTAACATGTTTAGTTCTCAAAAAATTTCAAAATTTTATGTCAAATCGAATTTTTGAACACATACATAAAGTATTAAATATAATTTAAAAAATAATTAATTGTATAGTTTAGCGGTAAATGATGAAATAAATCTTTTGAGACTAATTAATTTATGATTGAACACTAATTACTAAATAAAAACTAAAATACTACAGTATCCGAACCAAAAAATTTGACAAACTAAACACTCCCTAAGCTTGCAACCAGGCAACCAGCCCGTTTGGTTGTTTTGCCGAGCTAGCCCCATCGTTTAGTTGTGACTGAAATTTGCCAACCTTGCCGCACAGCGCATTGATTGGTTTCTTCGGCCTTGCAGCTTGTCAGATTTGGAGGCAGCAAAAGGGCTATGGGTGTGTTTAGTTCCCACCAAATTTCCAAATTTTCCATCACATCTATCACATCTCCTATCACATCGAAACATTAAATATAGTAAATAACACATGCATGGAGTACTAAATGTAGTTAAATAAAAAACTAATTGCATAGTTTTGATATACGTTGCGAGACGAATCTTTTGAGCCTAGTTAGGTCATGGTAGGACAATATTTACCACAAACAAACAAAAAGTGCTACAATATGCTACAGTGCTGATGTGGCTTTTTCTCCCCTTTTCACCTCATCTAAACACAGCCTATGAATTTCGTCCGTTTGTGAAATCTGTTTGTGAAATCTTGATGTGATGTTTTACCAAGGCTACACCATGCCTCGATTTACGGTGAAGACCGGAAGCGAGCCGACAGGTCCAGTAAACGGAGGAAGAGAACAGTACGGAGAGCGAGATGATGATTCATAATATCCGCTGACCTTATTGTTTCTTTTCATAAACAAAAAAAAGGAACAAGTCTTGACCAAATAGAAAAAGAATACAATCCTGTTTTTCTTTAGTACCGAGAACAGGACGTTGCAGACTTTATGCTGTATGCACAGGGCACATAAATTATGGCCCTATTTAGATTCCAAATAATATCACATCAAATATTTAGATACATGTATGTAGTACTAAATAAAATATATTTACAAAAAAAATTGCACGGATGGGCTGTAAATCGCGAGATGAATCTAATAAGCCTACTTAATTTATAATTTGCAACAGTGATACTACAGTAATCATCCGCTAATTATAGATTAATCGTGGATTAATTAGGCTCATTACATTCGTCTCGCGAGTTACAATCCATCGCTGCAAAAAATTTTATAAATAGACTTTATTTAGTACTCCGAAATAGTAAGATTTCGTATCCAAAAATTTTGGCCAAAAAAACTAAACAAAGCCTATAAACATCGAGCACGACCGGTGCTCACACCGGTTTCAAATTTCATCGAAGAAACTACACAACAAAACATCTTCACCATTGCAGGATGAGAACTCAGAAACTGCTGGACTGCAAACCGCCGAGATTAAATCAGGATATACTCAACAGTAACAATGGGTGATAAGGTGGATAGTAGTATGGGCAACCGACATAACAGAACGCACTTGCGTCTAGCTAGTTTCTTTAAAAAATTTCAAGTTACCTATTTTTTCTATAAAAAATTCAAATTACATATTTTTCACACTGTAAAAGTTTCTCTATGTATAATTTTTTTAGAAATCAAATCAAGAATCTAAAAAAATTTATACAACTACCGCAGAAAATTTTTCTGAGGCGGGCATAATCGATTTACTGAGGCGGTTTTAACAACCGCCTCGGACCAAAGGTCACAGTTAATGAGATCCTTTCCAAGGCGCTTGTATGACCGTCTCAATTAATCAAATAAAAAACAAAAAGAAAAAAAGAAAACCCGCCCCGCGTCGTCACCGTCGGCGGATCCGCCCCGCGCCGCTGTCGGCGAATCTGCCCCTCCCGCTGCCGCCGCCGCAGCGTCCAAGCCCACGGCCACTGCACCACCGCGGGATATCCGGACCCGTCGCCGTCGGATCCGACCACCCTGTGCCTGAACCTGCCATCGCCGAGCCCGTGGTCGCTGCGCCGCCGCCAGATCCGGCTGCCCCACGCCCGAGGCCACGGCCGCCATGCCTGTTGCCGCCGTGCCTACTACCGCTGCTGCCGAGGGGAGAGAGAGAGGCGCGGGAGGGGAGGGAGAGAGAGTGGAGAGAGGAGATAATTTTTGGACAACAAAAGAATTAATTATGCAATTAATAAGATAAACACATATTTAATAGACCAAAAAATAATATAATTGTTTTGGGATAAAACATATTTTTAACAGCTAGAGAACATCAATACAAAACCAACAAAATTTGTTTCACATCAATCGGAGCTATATTCGTTTTTATATGAATTTTACAAGATAATGCAAGCTTATGCACTTAAACAAACAAACTCCTTCTGTGCTGCTAAAATAAATCCGAATTCTCTGGGTATGGAATCGGAAACTCCGGGTTTCGCTGACCCAGACACTCCGGAAAAACATCCGGAAACTCCGAAAATGACCCAGAAACTCTGGGTTTAAGCCCGAAAACTCCGACCGGTGAACAATAAGCTCGCCGCCAGCGATCTCGACCACAGTTTTGGATGGGGTTTGTTCCTAGAGGTTCCTGGGGGTATGTGTAACAACCTGACCTAGGAAAATGGCTAAGATCCACTCTGCACGTTGAATGGACCACACCTGCTAATTAACTCTCTTGCGCTTTCGTCCTCGCTTCGCGCAAAAGGTTGCAACCGAAGTTAACTAGTTTCCTCAAGCCACCTATTTAAGCTGGTCTACATCACTTTGCCTCTCCAATATGGGACTAAAGTTACTCTCCCTAGCACCTTGCACACACACATATGCATAAGGCCTATTTTGACCCAACAGGCCTTTTGGGCTGGGCTGTTACAGTGTGTGGAGTTTATTTTGGTAGCTGGAACATACATGTATTGGGGTTTCAAAGTTCTAGATCGTCAATGATGAAAAGGCCACTGGTTGGGGTGCTCCCGCCCAGGGTTCAAACCCTGGGTGCCGCACCTAATTAAGCTTTAGGGGTTTCCAAGTATTTCTATCAAAAAATATGGTGAAAAGGCCATGAATGGGCTAAGGAGCTTGATCGAGGGCAAAGGAAGGAAGGTGAACGGCGAGAGGGGCTCACCGGTGACGAGTAGAGCGCGAGTAAGGAGCCACTTGTTGGAGTAGAGCGGCGTTGGTGTAGATCGGGTCGAGTTCATCCTTGAGGGCTTGTGGAAGATGAAGGGTTGGAGGGGGGAGGGAGAGCTCCTCCATGGCTTGGAGTTAGAGAGAGAGTGAGGGAAGCGAATGAGGGAGTGAGAGAGAGAGAGTGAGTAGGGAGGGGGTGTGCTAGTGGAGGTGAACTTGGGCTGACACGTGGACCTGACGGGGTGTACGTGGCAGCCATGTGATGCGTATTTGACACGAGTTATTTTTTTGCCCGCCTCAGAGTTGATAGAAAAAGGTCGAAGTAAATCATTTTTTTGTAGTAGTGATATCTACTAAATTTTTATTTATAAAAAGTTTTAGTTTCGGTTTCTATGCACAGAGTTTGAAATTTACTATTATTTTCGCTCCCACCCAAATGTTACACTCAATTCCCCCAAATCCCGAGAAAAATAGTAGGTGCCTGAAAGAAAAAACAATAAGGCGGGTGTGACAGGGGATTTTGTGCGGGGTATCGGGGGAATCCAAATCGCGGCTCACGCGATTTTGGTTTCCGGAAAAAGAATGGGTGGAAATCTACATGTTATCTAAAATCGCCTATCCGGACGGAAAGTCACGTAAACTAAAATGGCCCTCCACACGAGGAACAAAGAAAAATAAGAAAGCAAGCAAAGAAAGAAAACTAAAAAGACTTAACTTCTTCCATGTTCTTGCTTCCACCTAGCAACAGGATCCGACGGTGTTCTTGGGGGCTTGCCGCAGGAGTCGCCGTCGGGGTGATGCGGGGCAAGACCCACATTTTCCAGACAGACCAATGGATGCCACATAGACATACAGACTGATGGATGCCGAGCTACATACGGGCGCGAGCATTGGATGGAGCTGCGCCTGTGCATGTGGTTGCAAAGGCGCCGCCACCGAGCATCAGCTCGTTGAACGAACAAGGTGGAGGGACCACCGTCGAGGGGTGCCGCCGCCGAGCAGTATCTCGTCGAGCGAGCAAGAGGGAGGGAGCACCGCCAAGGGGAATAGGTTGGTGGGCAGCAGCACGTTGAGCGATCAAGGCGGAGGGAGCGGCGCAGGAGGGCACAGCAGTGGCGCGGGGGCGAGAGCGCGAGAATGGCGAGTGGGAGCGGTTGGGCAAAGATAGCTAGCTCGGATATTAATTTTAACGAAGTTTCTCTATTTTTAGCTATCCTATCTAATTTAAAAAGATTTTTGGAGATGCTCTTAATAGCATGAAGTGCCCGATACTGAGTTTACAGTTAACCGTGACTACGGCAACTTACGGTCGATTCTTTTTCCTTCCCCTTCCCCGCACCTTTCCCCTTCCTTTCCTTCCCATTCTCTCTCGACGGGTCGGGATCCTGACTAGTTGCTGCCGCCGCCGGCGTGCCTCCCCGCTGCCGCCTCCCCGCCGACGCCGCCGCTCCCCTTCCTCCCCGAAGCCACGCTCCCTTCCCTGCCCTGAGTCGGCTCCCTTTCCTCCCTGAAGCCGTCGCGCCTCCCCCTGCGGCCGCCGCCGCGCGCCGTCGCTGGACCGCCTTCATGGGACGCCGCGCGCTCCCCCGCCGGCGGCGCCGCTGAATCCGCCTCCCTCGGCCTCCGCGTGCTCACCCGTCGCCCGCCGCTGTGAGATCCCGCCTCCCCTGGGCCGCCGCGCGCCACCGGATCCGCCTCCCTGCGCTGTGCGGCGGGGATGCGCGGCGCGGTGGGCGCCGACAGGGAGGCGGTGCCACGGGCCGGCGGCGTCGGTGGGGCAGCTAGGTTTTTTCTTTTTTTATTTTTTTTGATATAACAATTTTTTTTACCAACCAAAATTTTACCCGAACTTTTTTTTTCTTTTTGGTTTTGATGCAATTTTTTTTAGTCTAAGCATTTTTTGTTTTCGGATGCGAAATTTTTTTACCAATTTTTTTCTATTCTGGATGCAAAATTTTTCTTTACAAAATTTCTCAAATTTTTGTGTCTAATTTTTTCTCGTCAAAAATTTTTCTCTCCAAAATTTCTCTTAGAAAAAAATTCCAAAATCAGAAAATAACAAAAAAATACTAAAAAGGAAAAAAACGGTCGAGAGATCGACCGTAGTGAACCCTCCCTACGGTCAACTGTAAACTAGCTAGACCCCATGAAGTGCAGCTCTCCAGCGCATTCGGGTAAGAAATTACTATCGTCAGAGAGATTCTCGACCGGACCTGTCGCTTCCCGTGCACAGCATTTATTTTTCTTTCTTTTTTTTTTTGCCAAACTTCATAAGTTCATTCAAAGTTCGGAGCTTCCACAAATTGCAGTCTAATATTCGTAGGATTTCCAATCAGGTTCAAGTCACCAGATTTCAAATTTTGTTTGAGGATACTGTTTGGCAAAACCAAGGGAAAGGAATGAAATCTATAACGTCACCCCTGAAATATTGCTATAACCATGTTCAAACCACGACTATTGTAGCATTGTTCGTTCAAAGTGCAGTATAACTTTTTGCATATACTATTCACATTGTCAAATGGGAGCTTAGCTACCATCTAAGCTCGATAAAGGTTACTCCAGGCAACCCGTGTGGATGCTTTCCATTAGATACCAGAGGCATAACACAAACACAAACATGTATATATTTCATTATACGAAACAAAACCTGTAATATGTACTGATAGAACCTGAAACAGCTGTTTTTCCCCTCTCCTTTTTCTCTGCATTACGTGTTGTGTTTGGGGAATAAAAGTTAACAGTCACAAAAGTAAGATGGTATGCAGGTTCAGCATAAGATGTATATACTGTTCCGCTTGTTAGACGAATTCCTGGTCCTGGTCATCCGGTCGCCGAGAAGCCTCCTCGCCATCGAGGATTCTCCTGGTCATGTTGGCCCTCTGAACAAGCCGGACCAGCGCTTGACCACCTCAGACATTGGAGGTCTGAACTCCGGCTCAGGCTGCACCAACAAAGGTTGGTTCATATGGTTAGTTGTTCAACACATGTACTTACCGTGTTGTATCTGGGGACTCAAGTTCATACCTGGACACAAAGTGCGACAACATCAGCGAAACGGGAGAGATTTGGCAGGGTAAAGGCCCTTGAGTGCTGGATCGACCATCCGGTCCCAGGCGTCGATGTCATGCAGCTGGGGAGTTGCCCACCGGACAAGTGATTGCTCTAACCGGGGTCTAGAGCTGCGATGATGTTAAGAAACATAGTCAGGTCAGGTTACAAGAAACCTGAGTCGTCGAATGCTCCATTGACAACTGGTTGAAGCAGTGCAGGCAACTAGTGATGGTAGGCATACCTGTCAAATGGCTTCCTTCCCGTCAAAAGCTCCAGCATGACAACTCCAAAGCTGTAGACGTCGCTCTTCAGGGTATACTGGCCGGTCATATCCACCTCAGGGGCACCATATCCAGAACTCTGATCTGAAGCCTGCAGATGTTTCATTTTGAATCAACACGAAGAATTGAACTTGTATGTGATGTGGATGTAAATCATTTAAGACCAACTATATTATTGGTTGTTTTCAACCAGCAAATAATTGTTGGTGTTCCTTCATGACTAAACACACTTATATACCTAACATTATAGAAAGCCCATGAGCAATAACTAATTCGTTACCATATATACTTCTAAACATGTTTCTTGGAGCAAATTTGCCTTGAACTTTACCTGGAATTCAGCATCTGGAACAACACTTGAAAGTCCAGCATCAGAAATGTGAGGATTGAGCTGTGTCCAGTAAAATATTGGATGACTTGAAGTTCTTGTGAATTATGGATGGAGAACAAATTTCATGAAGATACCTACACAGAAAGGTATGCAGAGTAATTATGAGATGCTTGCCGATTGAGTTTCATTAACCAAGGAGAATGCAGATATTGTGGGGTAACATATACTTCAGTCAACATAATATCTTGTCAACTTTATATCATCATAATTCATAATGCCATGTGTGTGTGTGTGGGGGGGGGGGGGGGGGGGCACGAACACTTAACAGCTAATCACAGAGAGACAAGAGACGGAGAAATACAGATAAGATCCACTCACTCTAGTGCACGTGCAGAGCCCAATGCAATCTTAACACGAGAATTCCAACTGAGTGGCTTATTATATTCATCTGAGAGATGAAGCATATCATGCAATGAACCATTCCTGTGGAAATCAAGAACCAGCAAGTGCTTTCCATGCTCCATGCAGTAGCCCACAAGCTCACTAAGATTGGGATGATGCAACTTTGAAATGTTGGACACCAGCTCGTAGAAATCATCTGATGATTGGCTAGGCAGCGCTGTAATGTTAAGTTTCTTCACAGCTAGAACCTAATTCGAGAAAGGAAAAAGGTAAGTTATATATCATGTAGTACTGAACTGCACTCCAAAATATTTGGTAGCACATAAAAGAGTTAAAATAGAACAGAAATGTTGAACTAGTATGGAGCAATGGTGTCCAAGTTTCATTTGCACAACTGTGACTTAATGGAGTGAATTCAAATCTTTCTTGTCAAGAAGAAATGAAAAACGGCTTACTGGTAATGTACTGTTGTTTACCTTTCCATCACTTACTTGTGCCCCGTACACGCGCGTCCAAATGTACCCTCCAATAAGGTTGTCCATGTTGAAGCTATCTGTTGCCATCTGTAGGTCAGCAACTGAATAAACAGTTGCCTTCACTGGTGCTGCAGTACTTTTCTTTGCAACAGGCTTGCTTGCAATATCATCATCATCAAATGAATGGTTTCGCTCAATCTTGGGAGGTGGTTTTAGGTTAACTGCTGCAGGAGAAGGCAAAGACTCCACCTCTACAGTGGTAGCCTCTTGAACAGGCTTCATCTCTACAATGTTATAGAACCGTACTACTATCAGCATGACATGATAAATCAGAGCATCTATTTAGGCATATGAAACATCAGACAACCTCACCTTTAACTTCATTTAAAGGGAATGAATTAAACGGCTGGCGCAGTTCATAGTGTTCTGGCATTGCACCTTTTCATTGTTTTCTCTTTATCAAGAAGAACGTAACAACTGCTCCGATAACTAGAACAGATATGATAATGCCTGTTGTGGCTCCAGCACCTATGCCAGAGCTTCCACCGGAACTTGAGTCGTTACTTCCATTGGAATGCTGGCCTGGGCTTTTCCGATGGCTGCTGCGAGAATGTGGAGATGTAAATGGTGGTGGTGGTGGTGCTGGGCTGGTGCTCCAAGAATTACCATCGGTTCTGCAAACAGACACATCATTAGTTCAAATGCAGCCCTCTGCGTCATCACAAAACCAAGAGTTGAATAAGACATACTGTAGGCTATTTATCTTCTTTAGCTCATCAGGAATCCAACCAGTGAAGCGGTTATTTGCTACATTCCTGCACTCAATAAATATAATAAGATATGTGCAAACTATTTAAAACACACAATTTATGTATTGCAAATATATTTACTCACAAATCGTCAAGCGGAAGATTGGCAACTACATTGATTGAGCCAGTAAGTTGATTGTTCTGCAAATACCTGTGAAGAATGTGACATGGGTTACAGCTTTATAGGGACAAAAACAGCAAAAAGAAATACATCAAATTAAATCCATTGGGCGTCTTTCTTACAGTGTTTTCAGGCTTGGCAAAGAACTGAAACTTTGCGGTAGATTACCAGTAAGAGAATTGGAGGAAAGGTCTCTGTAGCAATTTCAACAGAAATGTATTCATAGGAGGCATATGATGGAAATGTTAAAAGAAGAGTGTATAATGCAACTTTACAGTTACAACAGGATTGAAAAGAGGAAATACTCACACTGTGGTTAAACTTGGGAGGTTGGAAAATATGTCAAGTGATATCTCCTGATAGTTGGTTATGATTAAGATTTCTGTATATGCATTGAAATATCCATTTAGAACTTTAAATATAAGCATGAAATTCAATACAAATCCAGTTTTCGACCAAAAAAACAACACAGAAAATGTACTCACAGGTATTGAAGTTTAGGCATTGTCGAAATTGAGTATGGTATACCTCCAGAGAACTGGTTTCCTGCCAGATTGCTGCAAATCAACAATCCACTCAGATGGCATGTAATCAGATGAAAAGACATATAGATGGCGGCATCTAAGCATGTGTTTGGATTGGAGACGGGTTGAGTCCAACCCAGATTTTAGGGTTGGGTTGAACCCAATTGGTGTTTGGTTGGAGGGTTGGGTCGAACCCAGTTTTTTGTTTGGTTAGAGGGATTAGTAGATATGGAATGGATGTACATTTAACTCCGTTAGCAACAGTAACATATGGACCCCACGTGTCATCCTCTATTGTTTTTTCTTTTTTTCCTTTGCACCTTATCTTCTTCCTCCAGCTCGCTGCCACCGCTCCACGAGCTCCGCGAGAGGGGCCACCGCCACCGCGGGCTCCCGGCTCTGCCTCCGCCCCGCCCTTGGTGGCGCCCGGAGGTCCGCACCGCCCTGCCGGCGCCCCGGGTCTGCCTCCGCCCCGCCCCTTCTTCCCCACGCGCGCGTGCTGCCCGTGGCTCGCCGACCTCCACGCGGCCGGCCGCCACGCCCGCTTCTGCGCCGTGCTCGACGGCCGCCGCTTGCACCGCACTCACCGGTTGGCTGCCCCTGCGCCTGCGCCACGCTCGCCGGTGCTCCTCCCGCTCTGCTCGCGCTGGCCCGGGTGGCCCGACACGGAGCGGAGACGGCGTCCATCTGGGTCGGGGTGGTCCGCTCGTTTTGGGCGGACCACTCCGACCCGCATCTGGAGAGCATATTCTCCTCTCGGGTTGAACCCAACCTTCTCGACTTCGAACCAAACACCTACAAAAATGGGTCCAACCCACTTGGACCATTGAACCAAACACACCCTAAAGGACTTACAGTCTTTCAAGCTTCTTATTTGGAAGATTGTACGGAATCTGTTGACCAGCACCAAGATTATTTTGGCTCATATCTCTGCAATGAATTGGGAGCAAGCTAGTCAGCGACTAGCAAAACTCTCAGAAACAGAACAAGACTACATGAGAGAGATACAAATGAAACTCACAGCTCCACTAGTGAATCCATGGTGTTCATGTTGTAGGCCAGAGTTCCAGAGAGCCCCAATCCCGGCAATTTACTAAAAGGGTAGCCATTACAAAGAGCGTCAGGAAAAAGGCACAAAGCAGTAAACTGAGCTTGGAAGCTGACTACAATGGATTATGTGATGCTCACATCGCAGTGACTGAGGATCCAGAGCAGGTGATTCCCTTCCATGATTTGTTGCAGGGGTCACCGCCGCTTGCCTTCCAGCCCTGTAGCTGCCCTGGTGAATTCATGCTGGTAAACAGCGTGTTGAGGGCAGTAACTGCACGGCAGAAAGAGAAGAATCACACATTGGATATGGCGTTATCGTTGAATAAGTCACCAGCTACTATGAGTCACACCTTGAGATTCACATGATATGATGACCAACCACACGAATCCCAAACACAAATAGTTCACTGGGGACGCCCTAAGTTCAAACGAGCAAAGGATGCAACAAATATTGTTATTCTGATAAGATTTTATGAAGCAATTAATTATTTGATGCTTGGACATATGGTGCACAGGATGATTGAACATGATGTTACCTTCAAAGAGAAGGTGATAACGAGCTTTACACAATGTCCAAAACAAAGAGCTCCAAAGTGTAAATCATAATGTAGACAACAGAGACGAAAACATACTGTAGCCAAGATACCACAAAGAAACATGAACAGCATAATTTGGAGCAATCCTCCGAGGACAGCAACAACACGAACAACTCGAAGCTGAGGCAATGTAAAAACACCACATATGTTAACTTCTGATCACAAATTGTTTTACCAACTTAATGTATCAAGGAATATTGAAGGTAGAATACCTTTGCAGTAGAAAACTCAAGTCCCAAAGAAAATAGGAGAAATATCACACCAAACTGGGCTACTGTTTCAACCTGGAAAAGAAATAGTGGACTGTAAGAAATGTCATACTTAAGAACATGAAATACTTGTGTACATCTTGTCAACTCTATCAACGCATTACTGGATAAGCAGCACAGAATAGCAGCAATCAGGAGGTCAAGGAGGTGCAAATTCATTTGCAAAATATTCAAGACGAGCTGAGATGTATGAAATGGTGAAGCTGGAGCAAAAAATTATCCAAGTAGAAATTTGACTACCATGCTAAAGAAATATACTAAGAACTGAGCACTGCACATATACATAAAATAAATTTGTTTGAACTTTCTAAGTCAGTACGAGCATACATATATTTCAGCACCAGCTAACTGGCAAGCTCTCTGGTACACAAGTTGCACATTATTGTTCATCCTTAACCAGAAATAAGTTTCACTATACTATACCAGATTACAGAGAGAACAGATCCATAACTTCAACCTTAAGTTACAAAGCTTTGTTCTAATAAGTGCAACTAATGATCATTAAAGGCCAAAAAAACCAAAATGGTCATCCACAACCACATAGAGTACAAAACCATCAGAAGTAAATCAATGGCACAGGTACCCTATTTTATATTGTTAAAACCAATTGTATACATCCGAAGCAGTGGGCCTTGTTACAGAGTCAATGAGTGAACAACTGAGCACAAGAGCATGCCAACTGTGGAAGCCAAAGAGATTTGGCATTTAAAAAACAAAAAACAAAGGTTAAAGCACCTTACTTGCACCATTTCATTGACAAAGCTAAAGCCTCCAGGCCCAATTATAGATCCTGCAAGTAGATAACCTGTAATCACCTGCAATAGATAACCTGTAATCACCTGCAATATATTTTGAATTGTAGATTTACATAGCTTAACCTTGCAATATGGATCATTTCAAACTGAAAAGTTATGTTTCCAGTTGCTAATAATGATGTAGAAATTAGAGAAAATAAAAGTAGGGTACTCACAGGTTGTCCAAAGCAAGCAAAGGCAATTCCACCACATGTGGCAGACACGATAACAACAACAAGGTCTAATATCAACCTAAAATAACATTATAATTTACATTTAACAATCAAGTTTACGTGAAGGAAAGATATTTCATTAATCGCCTCAAATACTGAACACTTAGTAGCATACCTAAGGTCCAACTGCAGCACAGGGTATTTTGACTTTAGATTTGATATGATAAAAACATTATCCTGGAGTGAAGATTGGAGCAACACAGAACTATTAGTAAACAAACGATTAACATCATGTCCTCAGCTCTGTGCCTGCATGTATGGTGCATATGCAGTAAACTGGCAGAAAATACCAAACAGTTTATGAACTATGTTGTGAACCCGTTTCCTAATATTCATTCATGGAGCAGATGGAACTGGAATTAAGCCTTCAAATTTCTCAGGAAGCCCTCACACAGCCCCCAAATTATTATAGACCGCAACCAGAGTTGCAGCCAATCAGCTAAATCAACAAACCTGACAACACAATCGAGAACAATAATAGCAGCACCAGTATAGCACTTGTTGTAATAACAGCATGTACCAGATTGGAACGATATTAATCCGCGATTATTTAACCACCTCAGATCCTAACCACATCTCGTCGCATCACAAGATTATGCTGGCAAAAGTGCAAATCCATAACAGCCAGCCTAAACCATATCACCACATGGCACTAGAACACATAACAATAAGTTACATATAAGAAAGTAGCCGCGAGGAGAAACAGGAATCTTAGATCTTGTCGATGTCCTCGTCCTCGAACTGGATGTAGTCGCTGCCCTCCTCGCCGTCCTCGGGCCCGTCGACGTCGACGCCCTCGTTGAGCCTGAGCGTCTCGGGGAGCTCGCCGTAGGCCTTGAGCAGGCGCGCCTCGTCGTTCATGTACTTGAGGATGACGTCGGCCTTGTCGTCCTGGTAGTCGCGGAGGCCGACGAGGACGATGTCGCCCGCCGCGATCCAGACCTTCTTGTGCATCTTGCCCCGGATGTGGCAGAGGCGGCGCGTGCCGTCGACGCAGATGGCCTCGCAGCGGCCATTGCCGAGCATGCGGGTCACCTGCGCGTACTCCTGCCCGTCCTCCTTGAAGACCAGCTCGCGCTTGTCGTCGTCCGCCTCGTTCTTACCCCGCTTCCGGTTCTTGCCTCCCTTACCCTTGTTCTTCGGCATCGTGGCGGTGGAGGAGGGCGACGAGACGAAACCCTAGGCGTGCCGCGTGCGAGATCGAGGTGGGGAAAGGGGGCTGTGTGGCTTGCCAGTGGGTGGCGGCGCTGCGGGCTTGCGGCGGCAGGAGGGTGGCGGAGGCGGGCCGCGAGGAGGTGGCGACGAGAGGCGGAGGTCTGGGGGGCGGCGTCGGGGGATGGGAGGGTTGGGGCTGGAGCTGGACGGGCGGGTGGGGGATCCCGGCGGGTGGGGGCGGGGAAGAAAGGTAGGGGGGAGGCCGGCTATATCGTTAGGGTTTGCTGGCTATTGGGCCGGGCCCCATCTACTATTGGGCCTCTTACGGTTTATTTCGGTTTTCTCGGTTACCTGAGGACTGGAACCGAAGTGACCGAGTTTAATTTGGTTACTAAACCTGGAACCGAACTGATGACCGAATTTTTCGGTTTTCGGGTATTTTGGTTCGGTTTTTGGGTATTCCAGTTCGGTTTTTGATTATCAGTTAATTATGCCCACCCTGACTGTTCAGCGGTGCGGCGGCGAGTCTATAGCTTGGAAGCAAAGGGACAAGGGAGAGGAGGGGTTTGAGCGCTGTTGGATCTAGGGTTGGGGGTGATGGACTGCTGGAACCGAGAGAGCCCCTGGATGAGCGGGGGAAGTGGTGGACACGTAGAGTCGTCGCAAACAAAAATAGTTTGTGTTCCATACAGAATTATCTTTCAAATTTTGTGTGGCCTTCCAATTACACGCACGATGACACCTCGAGTTAAAAGAGAAAAGAATTCCAATTACACGTACGAGGATACCTCGAGTTAAAAGAGAGAAAAAACTCTACTTTACCTCTCTCAACTATTACGAAAGTCAATTTTTTTTCACACAGCTATAAAATCAGGTATCTAGTCTCCTCCAAATATTAAAACCATTTATTTTACCTCCTAGGGAGTTTCACAAGTGGTTTTTGCATTTTTTTTAGATTTTTTCTTTCTTATTTCTTTTTCACTCAATTGAGGTAGTAAATGTGGATAAAAAATCATGAAAATTGGCATAGTGGTAGAGGAGATTACAGAGAACCCAATTTCACAATTTTTTCGAAGTTGAAACTAAACAAGTTTGAAATTTTAAAATTATAAAAAAAAGATCTCAAACTTCATTGAATTTTAAAAGCATCAAGATGAGCACCATTTTTAGAAAATTTGAACTGTGTGATACATATTAGAGGTGCATCATTAGAAAAAAAAATCTGTATAGCAAAATTTTTAAGTTTCTTAAGAAGGGTAAAATCTGAGCCAAATTTGATCCTTTTTTATTTATATTCATAAAATTTAAAATATACTCAAGAATTTGCATATATGATCTATACATATGCAAAATCTTGAGTAGATTTTAAATTATGTGAAAATAAATAAAAAAGATAAAATTTATCTCAAATTTGACCTTCGTAATAAACTTTAAATTCTGTTATAGAACCTATATTTTTCTAATAATGTAACTATAATATGTATCACACAGTTCAAATTTTGTCAAAGATGGAGCTCATCTTGATGTCCTAAAAATTCAATGAAGTTTGAATTCTTTCTTTTTTAAAAATTTTAAGTTTCAAATTTCTTTGGGTTTAAACTTCAAAAATTTGCAAAATTAGATTTTTTTTTTGGGTACTATCCTCTACCACGACTATGCCAATTTTCATAGTTTTTGAACCACGTTTGCTATCTAAATTGAGCGAAAAAAGCGAGAAGGTATAAAAAAATCTTTGAAAAAACAATATAAAACCATTGAGAGAGGTAAAACAAACGGTTTTGATAGTTGGGGGAGACTCTATACCCGGTTCTATAGTTGAGGGATGAAAATCAAACTTTTGTGGTAGTTGAGTGAGGGAAAGTAGACTTTTCCCTTAAAAGAACAGAGAGTCTGAAGCCATGTAGTTGCAGTCCTTGTACATGCTCAGCGCACAAAGCATGACTAACTCTGGGGAAGCATTAAACTTGAGGAAAAATTGAAGACCTCGGTCAACATTGACTAGGCAAAAACCAACAGAAGATGTAGATTATAATATGTATATTAATGAATAAATTGATATGAACTTATATGTAGGAAAGCACCACTATATTACTAATAACAAAAATATGAGGATGTGGGTATGAGCTATAAATCTTTATATCCTAATTCAATAATTTACAAGCTCTTGATAAGAGTCCGGTGGTCGAGAACTAGGAATTCTCGTCCTTTCCTCTTGGACCCTCGGATTTTAGAAACATAAATCTAGTATAGTTATTTTGCAGTAATTTCTATATTTTTAAAGTAAGTACTTTCTAGATGAGGAATCTCTTCATCATTTCGACGCATTGCTCAAAGATTGATGAGGACCTCAACATCAACGATACATCCACACTACCACCTACACCGGCAGATGTGACATCCCCACCAGTTGGTCCTATTACTCGTGCTTGTGCCCATAAACTCAATCATCAAGTAAGTTCATTCTTAAGCTCTTGTCCATTATATTTAGACAATGGAAACACTCGCACTTTTGTTGTGCTTAGGAATGATGGAGGGCTAGATTCGGGTAGCAGGACAGCACCAACTTGTGACAATAGTCAAGACTTCTTTCGAACGATACCCCGGAGAATCGATTGGATGTCTGAACATACGCCTGGAGTATCCGGACGTATGCCTGAAATATCCGGGTTGCTTCCTTACCGAAGGGTTTTTCAGTCCACGGTGCTGCGCCACCCAAATTTGGCCCAATGAGCCGTGTATCCAGCTGAGCCCCTTAACGGTGTGTCTTAGGGTTAGAGGATGACTCCTGAACTACTCTGGTCGCCCTCCTTTGGGTCCTCACCAGTTGGTAGTCAGAGCAAGATTCATTGGTTAGAGATTTCCTACCCCTTGCTGTTTAGTTTTCCTATAGTCCAGAAAAAGCCAAAATAAAATTAGTAGATTAGGTTTTCCCGAGATCCTATAGACCCTTTGAGCCTTTGCTAGAACTGCTTGGTTAAGGCTTGTTGAGTTTTCGGTTACATCGGGTTGTGTCGTGTTGCTGGTCTTAATTTTATTCCTTTTAGAGTTTCGAGTTCCTGTCACCATCTAGCAGCATCTCCATATAGTTTCCTCTCGCCGAGTCCGAGTTGTATCCACAGTGCTTGTTTTCAATCTGTATTAGAAACCGTGTGGCACTACAATAGGTGCAGTTCGGCCTTACGAGAGAGAGAGTGAGTGAGTGAGTGAGAGAGAGAGTATCTTCTGTTAACCTTTTTACCCCTACCCTGCGCATTGCTAACCGTATTGCATTTACATCCGTGTCTGAAATCACCCGTGCATGGTGTGGTAAATTTGGATTGTTTGTGCTTGTAATCTGGGTTGTTCATGCTTGAGTGAAAGAATTTGATGAGTTCTCTTCTGACTGGTGAATTAGATGTATTTCGGTGGTGAAAGGGTGAATCTGGTTCGCTCCAGTAATGTGCTGATGTTGCAAAAGGATCATTTCTGTTGTTTCTCCACCATTACTGTTCTTATTTTCTCATTCATCCTCACATTGGGAGGGAGAATTGGTACAAAAGGTGTCCGTAATAGTCTAGTGAGCAACCTTGAGACTTTTTCCAACTGTCCATGATAGTCTAGTGAGCAACCACAACTTTTGTAAGTGCTCTGCCTTTCGAGACCTTGTTTTTCCAAATGTTGTCTAAAGTAAAGTCCAAACGTTCTACTTGGCAAGAGGGATGGATGACTCAGAGCACAGCCGGGCCGTTGATGGCTAGTCCTGAATCAATTTCTCAAAACGGCTTCACAGGTGAATTGAGAAAAATAGTTTCACTTCTAATTTATTTTTGTCTCTAGTTTGCAAAACGAATCATGCCAGTGTCTTATTTGTACAAAGCCACAATGTCTTATTTGCACAAAGACAAAACAAAGAAAACAGACCATATAACAACTAGATGGCATCTACAGAGCTCCTCAAGCAAATATTTTTTTAACTTCTGCCTTTGGGGGAAGACAGAAATTTCCAGCTGAAACAAAATAGCAAATTTAAGCCCTCGATTCCTCTTATTTGATAAGCAAAAACAAGCCAAATGAAACAATCTTTCCAAGAGATGATTGTTTGAAATATAACAATGAAATAAAAAAATACAAATCAACAAATAGTTATTCAAGATGTGCTGAAATACAAAGATATTTTGAAAGAAATACATATAGCACACTGATTCAGTGCTGCAAGACAATGAATCAAACTCCAAATCACCACATCAGCACCTCAGTGCGTGTTACCTTCTCAACCTCAGACCAAGTTTGGACCAGAATGTCATCCCTAGAAACCCCTAGAAAACCTTTGAACGAGAACACAAACCACACCAAGACAAAAACTGGCTTCACCAATATTTGAAACAAGAGCAACAATTTCCTGATGTACAAGAATCTAGAACGTACCTTTGAACAGAAACACAAACCACACCAAAGCTAACAAAACAAACTCACCAATATTTGACATAAGAGCAACAATTTCTTATCTACATTGTCAACCAGAAAAACATTTAATCAGAAGAGTATCAGGGATGACGATCAGATGTCCGAACATATGTGCGGAGTATCCGGACGTGTACCCGGAGTATCTGAGTTGTCGATCGGATGTCCGGGCAGTTTCCGAACATTTGCCCGGAGTATCCGGGTTGCTTTCTTATCGAAGGATTTTTCAATCCACGGTGCTGCACCACCCTATTTTGGCCCAATGGGCCATGTATCCAGTTGAGTCCTTTAGCGGTGCGTCTTAGGGATAGAGGACGACTCCTGAACTCCTCTGGTCGCCCTCCCTTGTACTTATGTCCCCCAGCCACCACCATGGATGGGTTGGGTTTTGTTTTACAAAGATAGCTATCTCTACTTGCTGGGAGCACACATGTTCTTCGGACCACCAACATCTCCTCTTTTTCCCCAAATCGAGTTATCCAGTTCATCCCTCACCGAAAGATCGGGATTTGCCCCTCGGGTCCTCATCAGTTGGTAATTAGAGCAAGGTTCATCGGTGAGAGATTTCCTACCCCTTGCTGTTTAGTTTTCCAGTAGTCCAAAAAAAGCCAAAAAAATAGTAGATTAGGTTTTCCCGAGATCCTATAGACCCTTTGAGCCTTTGCTAGAACTGCTTGGTTAGGGCTTGTTGAGTTTTCGGTTAAGTCGGTTTGTGTCGAGTTGCTGGTCTTAGTTTTAGTCCTTTTAGAGTTTCGAGTTCTTGTCACCATCTAGCCGCATCTCCATATAGTTTCTGCTTGCCGAGTTCGAGTTGTATCCACGGTGCTTGTTTTCAATCTGTATTAGAGACTGTCTAGCGCTGCAATAGGTGCAGTTCGGCCTTACTCAAAAGAGAGAGAGAGAGAGTATCTTATTTTAACCTTTTTGCCCCTACCCTGCGCATTGCTAACCGTATTGCATTTGCATCCGTGTTCCAAGTCACCCGTGCGTGGTACGGTAAATCTGGGCAGTTTGTGCTTGTAATCTGGGTTGTTCATGCTTGAGCGAAAAATTTGATGAGTACTCTCCTGACTGGTGAATGAGATGTATTTTGGTGGTGAAAGGGTGAATCTGGTTCGCTCCAGTAATGGGCTGATGTTGCAAAAGTATCATTTCTGTTGCTTCTCCACCAATATTGTGCCTAAATCAGCCAAGCTGGCTGTTCTTATTTGCTCGTTTGTCCTCACATTGGGAAGGAGAATTGACACAAAAAGCGTCCGTAATAGTCTGGTGAGCAACCTTGAGACTTTTTTCAACTGTCCATGATAATCTAGTGAGCAACCACAACTTTTTTGTAAGTGCTCTGTCTTTCAAGACCTTGTTTTTCCAAATGTTGTCTAAAGTAAAGACCAAACGTTCTACTTGGCAAGAGGGATGGATGACTCAGAGCACAGCCGGGCCGTTGATGGCTAATCCTGAATCAATTTCTCAAAACGGCTTCACAGGTGAACTCAGAAAAATAGTTTCACTTCCAATTAATTTTTGCTTCTGGTTTGCAAAATGAATCACGCAAGTGTCTTATTTGTACAGCCACAGTGTCTTTTCACAAAGACAAAACAAAGCAAACAGACCCTAAAACCACTAGATGACATCTACAGAGCTCCTCAAGCAAACATTTTTTGTTTTGACTTTTGCCTTTGGGGGAAGACAGAAATTGCCAACTAAAACAAAACTGCAAATTTAAGCCCTCGATTTCTCTTATTTGATAAGCAAAAACAAGCCAAATAAAACAATCTTTCCAAGAGATGACTGTTTGCAATATAACAATGAAATAAAAAAAAATACAAATCAACAAAATAGTTATTCAAGATGTGCTGAAATACAAAGACATTTTGAAAGAAATACATAGAGCGCACTGGTTCAGTGCTGCAAGACAACGAATCAAACTCCAAAGCATTACCTCAGCACCTCAGTGCGCATACCTTCTCAACCTCAGGCCAAGTTTGGACCAGAATGTCATCCCTAGAAAACCTTTGAACGAGAACACAAACCACACCAAGACAAAAACTGGCTTCACCAACATTTGAAACAAGAGCAACAATTTCCTGATGTACATGAATCTAGAATGCACCTTGGAACAGAAACACAAACCACACCAAAGCTAACAAAATAGACTCACCAATGTTTGACATAAGAGCAACAATTTCTTATCTACATTGTCAACTAGAAAAACATTTAATCAGAAGAGAATCTGGGTTGTCGATCGCATGTCCGAATATATGTCCAGAGTATCCGAACGTATACCCGGAGTATCCGGGTTATCGATCGGATGTCCGAACACATGTCCGGAGTATCCGGACATATGCCCAGAGTATCCGGGTTGCTTCCTTACCAAAGGTTTTTTCAGTCCATGGTGCTGTGCCACCCTATTTTGGCCCAATGGGCCGTGTATCCAGTTGAGCCCTTAACGGCATGTCTTAAGGTTAGAGGACAACTCCTGAACTCCTCTGGTTGCCCTCCCTTGTACTTATATCCCCCAACCGCCACCATGGATGGGTTGGGTTTTTGTTTTACAAAGATAGCTATCACTACTTGCGGGGAGCGCGCGTGTTCGTCGGACCGCCAACGTCTCCTCTTCCCCCCCACCCCCCAATCGAGTTATATAGTTCATCCCTCACCAAAAGATCGGGATACGCCCCTCGGGTCCTCACCAGTTGGTAATCAGAGCAAGGTTCATCAGTGAGAGATTTCTTACCCCTTGCTGTTTAGTTTTCCTATAGTCCAGAAAAAGCCAAAAAAAGTTAGAAGATTAGGTTTTCCCAAGATCCTATAGACCCTTTGAGCCTTTGCTAGAAACTGCTTGGTTAGGGCTTGTTGAGTTTCCAGTTACATCGGGTTGTGTCGAGTTGCTAGTCTTAGTTTTAGTCCTTTTAGAGTTTCGAGTTCTTGTCTAAGAAATCAAGGTGATGTTATAATGTTATATGGGATACTATACTCTCATCTTGTTACTTTTATCATTATTTCTTCACCCTGTTTGAATTAGAGGATTTCTCCAGAAGTTTGTAGGATCTAGCTTAAATTTGAACTAAACCTGCTATACTTTTCCTATCACCAATTATAACTCTCAGGAATTTCAAAAGAAGGGGACAGTGTTTCTAACCTGACATACATATTTTAGTAAAAGTAAAGTACATAAGTTCTGTAAATGCTATTTTGGTGCTTATGGTGTAAATATTCCATCCAGGAACTTGCGTATCAGAGAAGACACAGCCAAAATGCCAAATACCTTCTAAACCTCGATGTAAATTCTGCATATTATGATCCAAAGACTCGTTCAATGCGTGAAGATCCTTTGCCAGATATGGACCCCAATGAAAAATTCTATGTGGTAAGTATGGCATAATATGGGTCAACAAATGCTCTTCACCAAACCAAACCTTGACTTACCATATCATTTGGTCACTCAGATTTATAATTAATGTTGTTGCCATGATTTACTGTAACGCAGGGAGGCAACCAAAACAGGCTTAGTGGACAAGCTCTGGAGTTCAAGCAACTCAACCTTCATGCTTGGGAAGCTTTTGAAAAGGGACAGGACATCCACATGCAGGCAGCACCATCCCAGGCTGAATTACTATACAAGAGTTTCAAGATTAAGAAAGAGAAATTGAAGTCTGAAACCAAGGAGAAAATTATGGAGAAGTATGGGAATGCTGCTTCTGAAGAACCACTACCCCGGGAGCTTCTTTTTGGTAGCGAGAGAGAGATTGAATATGATCGGACTGGACGTATAATTAAAGGACAGGTTTGTTTTATCCACATGTAATTATTTTGGACCATATTCCTTTTTTTAAGGACTCTTGGACCATATTCTCTGATGTATATGTGGAAATTGCTTAGGTTATTCATTGTCATTGTATACTGTTTATCTGCAGGATACATCTGTTCCTAAGAGCAAGTATGAAGAAGATGTCTACATTAATAACCACACGAGTGTCTGGGGTTCATGGTGGAAGGATCATCAGTGGGGCTATAAATGCTGCAAGCAGACTATTAAAAACAGTTACTGCACAGGTTTAGCTGGAATTGAGGCTGCTGAAGCTTCAGCAGATTTGATGAAAGCAAACATGGCCCGCAAGGAGGCTGCAGAAGGTATGACACTATTACTTCATTGTATTTTTCTGGAAGGGTAACATGCCTTTATGGGTTCTTTTTCTTATTTTTGGCACATTCGAACATCTAACTATCAGATTTCTCACGGTAGACGTTTGTATGCCTTCTTCATTCATTTCTTTCCTCCTTTATCTTTCTTTGGTGCACTGAGATCCTTGGAGAACACTTTAATACACAGCAGCAATCATGATTAAACATGGGAAGATGGAAACGTGTAAACAAATATTGAATTTTACTACCAATTGTTTTCGCCAAACAATGAATTTGGATATTCAGGAATCTCGTGTTGCTTGAAGTACCTTCTTTGAGAACTTGTTCCAACTTCTTGTTAAAGAGTATATATAATAAATGAATATCGCAATTGTTGATCATACTGCTTTTATCCCAGTTTGATGATAGCAATCCAACTATTTGTAGTGAGATGATCTCTAAGCGATTTGGCTATCTTAACATATTTGTGCATGCATGCTACATCTGAAAAATTGTAATAATGCAGAGGAGTCTGTACAACATGAAGAGAAACAGCTTGCCACTTGGGGAACTGATGTCCCTGATGATCTTGTTCTTGACAAGAAGAAGCTTGCTGAGTCTTTAAAGAAGGTAAGCATTTCTTCCTTGTCAGTGTAAAGTTGTTTACACACAACTCACAATGAAAAATCAGGTGGGGGATCCTCTCCCCTTCCGGTGACCCTTCAAAAAAGTGTAAAGTTGTGTACCACTGGACATTTCAGTGCCTGTTGTTTTTTCGATCATTCGTTCATCTGCAACTAATATGATATCATGTGTAGGAGGATGAAAGGAGGAGAGAGGAAAGGGATGAATGGAAGAGAAAATATAATGTCAAGTGGAATGATGAGGTACTCATTTTTTTGCATCACCTGTTGTTGGTCACATAACAGTACAGCACCTCTGCACTCTGCCTGTCTTCTATACAAAGTGCCTTAGTTACTGATCGAGTTGCCTATGTAGGTCACTGCGGAGGACATGGAAGCCTACCGTATGGAGAAAATCCACCATGACGATCCAATGAAAGATTTTCTGCACTGAACAACACGTTTGTGGATGTTATAACTAATAATCATGTTGCTGTTGCCTATCATGATTGTGCAAGTGAATATCTGCATGTCAGCATTGTGTTTCTGGTGGTCTAAAAGCTCTGATTGCCTGTTCCTGTCACTGGAAATTAGAGATGTAATACTGCCATACATGGAACTGCAATGTGGAATTTGCTCATGATGTTAATGATACTTTTGAGCATGAAAATACTAGGTATTTGCTCTAATTGACTCCATTCTTCAGTTTTGAATTATAATAGTTTCTGTCTGCATTTCAGATGGGACAGCAAGACTAGCGCTTGGATATTTGTTGGTGATTGGTATGCAGCCCGCATGGACCTGCAACGTCATTTTTTTTTTGTATCAACATTTGCCTTCTCATTTGAATTGGATGAAATTATGATTCACGAGCGTATAAGTTACGCCCTATTTGGATCTCCTAGGACTAAACTTTACCTGGACTAAACTTGCCTGTTTGGATCTATAGACTAAACTTTAGGTAGGACACATGTAGAAATATGGAAATATCATTTTTACCCTTAGATTATATTGTTGTTGTGCCTACGCATAGTGAGGCACAGTTTGGTCTTTTTGCAGTTCGCATGTTGGTTTTATCCAAATTAGATGAGTTTTGATGACTAATTGACTAAACTTTAGTTGGGGTAAAATTATATTTTAGTCCATTTTTAGTTCACCTGGATCAGCTAATGGACTAAACTTTAGGCCATTTGTTGAGAGAAAAAAAAATAAGCTAGCAATTTCAGGAGGTTATACGACAGGACATTTCAAAAAAGTAATGATAGTAATAGTATAATTTGGTAACGATGATGGAAGAACCAGCATATGTGTAGACATGAATTATAAAATAAATAAAACATAGTTCTCAGTTCCCACTACGCGCACAAGATGGGCCTGCTCATTTCACTGCACCAGCAGCATGACACTGAGATTGTGCAACCAGGTGTCTAAGTTGGAACCTCAGCTATTGCGTTTATCAGTTCGTACCCCCGACTCTGAAAGCGTAGAGGTGCTCTCGCTGGTTAGAGCCTGCTTGTTTGAGCTTCCTGGCAGCTTTTCATCGTGCGAGCCTTCTTGTTTGAGCTTTCTGGCAGCTTCTCAGCGTGCAGCAGGCCCGTCCCCGTGGCGTGCAGCAGGTTCAGCTAAATAGGGCCTCCAATTTGCAGGGCCCCCCATTTAAGATTACCAGCCAATTAGGTCTGTCAGTAACTTAATATTTGGTCTGTATCATTGGCTCCTAGTTGCATGTTGCATTACGAGAGCTGGTTCCGTCGCTCTTTTTCCACGGCCGCAACGACGCCTCGTCTTCTCGCTTCGCACGATCACGCGACTAAGACAAGGGCTCAGGGCGTCAATGTGCCATCTAGGATCAGCGACTGTCGTGGCTGCATGGGAGAGGCCCCCTCGGCAGCTGCGCGCCGTCCGCTACTTCATGTGACGCCTGCGGCTTGCGAATCGAGACGTTGAGTGATCGTGTCATCGTTGATCCGCTGACGGACGGACCCTTTTCTGGTCGGCTGTCGGCTGGAAGTATAGATGGCGACCGTAGCTGCTGGCCCGGCCTAAGCACGACCAATTTGGCCCCGCTCAAACATGACCCGGCCCGATCCAAACCGTGCCCGGGCTAGCCCGGCCCGCTACCTGTGCCCGGGCTTGGGCTGCACCCCCGCTCGTGGGCCGGTATGGCCCGGCACGGAAGTAGCAGGCCGGCTCGTATGCGGCCCGCTAACCCCAACGTCGGCAGCCAGCCCAGCCCACCCAGCAACCTCCCCACGCGGCCACGCCCCGCTCCACAAAGTCCTACGGCCAAACCCTAGCCTACCCCCACCCTTGACCCTCCCCTCCAGGCTCCAGCACACCCCGACGCCCCGTCTCCCTTCCGGGCGCCGGCGTCCGCTCCCTCCGAGGGCTCGCCCCGCCGTCCACGCCACTCCCTCCGGCCTCCGCTCCCTCCGGGGTCCGAGCCTCCGAGGGCTCACCCCGTCGTCGACGCCGCCCCCTCCGACCCCACTCCCTGGCCCCGCCATCGACGCCGCCCCTCCGAGCTCCGACCTCCGCTCCCTCGCCCCGTCGTCGACGCCGCCCCCTCCGGCCTCCGCTCCCTCACCCTGCCATCGACCGCGCCCCCTTTCCCCGCAACCCTAGCCGGCTAGATCTAGCACCGCCGGACTGGGAGTGGGAGCTCTACAGGCGCTGCCTCCCTACCTCGCCTCTCCGCCGCCGCCGCACTTCCTCCCGCCCCTCCTGCTCTACTCTAGCCTCTCCGCCGCCGTAGCCTCTCCGCCGCCGCCTTTGCCGCTCCTGCGGCCGAGTACCGGCGCGGCGGCGCGCCCCATCATGGGCCGCGGGAGGCCCAAGCCTGACAAGCAGGCCGGGCTCTGCGGGCTGGCCCGACACGAAACAGGCCCGTGGGCCTGTGCCTGGGCAGTCGGCGCAGCCCGTGGGCTGACCCGGCACGGCCCGCTAAGAAATAGGGCCGGGCCAGGCACGGCCCGGAGATGACCGGGCCAGGGCGGGCTTGGGCTCGGGCCGGGCCGGGCGGCCCAAATGGACATCTATAGCTGGAAGTTTGGATGTGCCCGTACTAAACTAAACTTCAGCTGTACCTGCTACATGTCAAGTTTTTTTTAATTCATTTAATCGATGATGAATTGATTGGCGTGCATCAATTGATCTAGGCTGTCCTCTGATATTGATACTAATAAACTGTGTGTGGATTTGCTAGTCTAAGTACGTAGGCCCTCCTTAACATTTTTGACGGTCCTGGCGTGCAGCTTCTGGAAATCTAGAAAAATCAAGTTTATGGGGAAAGTTGGAAAGCTTAGTTTTAAAGTTTTTTTTAGCTTTTTAAGCTCAGGAAGCCAAACACATCTTCTAAAAGCTAGTGTTGGATTTTTAGAACAAAAAGCCAGCAGCAGCTTTTTAAAAAAACTCAAAAACTACAACTCAAACAAATAGTCCCTTTTTAAGATAAAAGTATCATTGAGAAAAAAAAACATGTGTGCCTCTGTATCCCAAATCAATTGAATCTCGATCTATATTAGATACTGTTGAACATACAGGTACTTCGGTTCAGGCTGGGACTATGCCAAGGATCTGGACACGGATGTGGTTGTACACTTACTTTCCGCTGATCGCTTATATTAACCCAATGCTTTGGAGCCAACCGGCGTAAACAATAGTGATGGCATGGCAACATCGTCCGGGTTCAAATCATCTGGAGAACCGGTGTTCACATTTCGTCACATAACAATATTGATGGTATAGCAACCATTAAATTTACCACAACATAACCATCAGTTTCTGATAACCTCAATAAATTCTTACAGATTTTTTGGATGATTTGGTTCTGGAATAAGCCCCATGAAACAGCATAAATTGAAAATGAGACCTCATATAGCATGTGGAATGGTTCTTTTGGAGCAGTGCACCTCCGCTTGCACCCTGCACAAGACGACTCGCCTCACAACCCTCTGGCGCAGACCACATGCTGGCAACCCTCCTCTCAACATGAAACATGTCCTAGTCTTGAGTCTTGACGTCCTGCAACTTATGGCCCTATCTTATCCAGCAAGACTTCTCAAAAATAAGCACAATGAAGAATGGCACATCAACCTACTGCTAGATCATCACCAAGCGCAGCTCCCCTTCTTTCTCAGGCTTTCCTTCATCAGTACTCGGATGGCGAGATCACGTCGTCGATCTTGAGAATCATCTTCACCACTTGCGTGGCAAGATCTGCTGCTGCTTGCCAATCAGAGTCTCAAAGACATTCTGCTCCTTCATGTCGTTCGTGCCAACATCATTGCAGTCTATGCCCCAGTGGGGGTTGCTCTCCTGGAAAGGTTCAGTCAAGCATATCACTATGATTTACAAATAATATATCTATGCACAGCAAGAATACCATACACTAAAACTAAAAAGAACATAGCTTCTGATCACACAAGTGCTGAAAGGACAACAATAGGCAATCTGACTAGACAAGTGCATGACAATGGGATAGAGAACTCCAATACCTTAACTTGTGCTTTCACAGCAGTTAACGTATCAATAGGTGGCAAACCACTATTTTCCGCTAAGGCTAGTGGAACAGCATCTAATGCATCAGCAAATGATCTGATAGCATACTGCACAACAAAGAAACAGTCAGAAGGTATAGCATTGCATAATTTTTGCAACTACAAGCTCCAAAGTCGATGAACACCTGCTCAACTCCAGGGTGTCGATCAGCAGCAGTTTCAACCATAGTCACAAGATTCGGGGTCGATGCCTCGTCCCTCGACCCGGGAACGTCGTTCCGATTCGAGGGTCGGGGTCGAAGAGGGTCAGTGTCCTATTCAAGATTGGATCGTGTCCCGGTTTGAAAGGGGTCGCAGCCCCATTGCTAGCAGATTTAGTTGGGATAAGGAGGTTAAGGACAGTGGATTGGTGTGGTTTTTGTTAGACAATGAGCTGAGTACGTGTAGCATGGTCTAAATGTACTCTTTTATATGTTTCTTATATGCTTGTGCAGATTATTTTCTTCATTAGTAGCACATATATAGTTTTTGTCTTTATCGACCCGAAGATATCGACCCCGATGAATCAGGATCGCGTCCCACATAATAATTTATCGTTCCATAGATGTATACCCCATTCGTACCACAATTTTATAAAATGACGACCCTCGACCCTCGACCCCGTTCCTCGACCCGATCGACCCAGGAACTTTGTGACTATGGTTTCAACAGCAATCGAGCAAGATATTTCTGCTGAGCCTCCACCATACACGATTGAGTTATTGCGGATTAGATTCCTTGCCACACAAAGAGCATCATGAAGACTGCGCTTGGTCTCCTCAATCATCATTTTGTTTCCTGTACAGCAGAGCAGTTAGTTTTGCCGCAGAAACTTAATAGAAAATATCATCAAGCATAGTTGATTACTGAAATGAGTTCAGTGCATGATCTCGGTAAGAACCGGAAAGGTTTGTTGTCCTCTAACAAATGAATTGCATATTCTATGTTTCACAGCACAAACTTAAACAATCTGGATTCCTGATGTAGGATTAGCCCCAAGAGGCAACAGTTAGTTGAGACAATCTTTGGCAGGACAGTTCAATCAGAATTGTGATATAACTATATAGCATCCACTCTGGCTAAAAGATATAATCAATTCCACTTTATTCAGTACAAATTGTGTAGTGCCCAAACCATATGAAATATTGATGTCATAAAGAAGTAGACACATGTAACGGTATATGAATGAAAGAATGAAAGGAGGTAAGATTGTCAGAACATACCACCACGAATGAAAATAGTTAAATTTAAAGCATCCGGTCCTTGGTTGTTCCAAATGACTTCTCTCTGACCAATCCAGCCTATTGAAGCAGAGTATTGAAAAAAGATTTAACATGTAACTACTTGGTACTTGCAATATAAAAAAGATGAGCGCAGAGTGTTTTTGTACTGTAGTATTGTAGAAGTGCATCAGTCATTTGAATGGTGTGCTCAAAAGAACAAGGCTACACCAAAACAGCTAAAGCTACGAAGAGTGCTATAATAAACAACATCAAGATTAATAGATCTTCAATTTATTGGCCAGAGATAAATCAAATCACCTTCATAACTCGCATAAAACACTTAAAAGCCGGCACATATCCTAAACTTTCAGCAATAAAACAATATACCTTTACCATCAAATTAATGAAATTTCTAATTAATAATTATTACTTCCTGTCAGAAACAGGAAAGCAGTTTCTTTTTAGGTAGAGGAATATGTCAATACAGCCCCTGTCTCCACATATGATTTACCAGCTTTCCCGGTTCATGTACGAAGGCACTAAAAATGTGTAATTGAACACCACATCCTTAACCCGTTACCCGTGCATATTCCTTATTACTGAAATAAAAATATGTGAAGAAGATTGATACCTTCCCGAGCTTTTCAGGACTCAGTTCTTGGAATCTCGGAACAATCCGGCCTCCTGCAGTCAGTTTTCAAATATTAGTACTGTCTGCACTAGTCGTCATAGTCAGATAAGATTGCAATAAGCATGCGAACCTGTAGCAATGGCAATCAATTCCAATTCAACACCACCAACCCATCTGACAGCTGGCAGATTTCTGTGCATCAAAAGATGATTGGCTTCATCGTCAAAACCCCATTGACATATAACCAGGGTCGCACCAACATCCTACAGAAAATAATATGTGAATAGTTACTGAGAAAAGGCACACCAAATGAAGCAAATACTTCAGACATGCGTAATAACTAAATTAATAATTTCAAGAGGAAGTATTTCAAAATCTATTACAATGCATACAACAAAACCATGGGAGAGAAATGAAAACTAAGCAAAGTAACAACAAAAATTATATAATTTAAGGATCTCAAATAGAGAACAATATGAAAATGTGCATGCACAAAATATTACACCCAGATACTAAAACCAAGGATACTCCATACTACAAAAATAGTCTAATGTTTACCTTGCACTTTTGAACCATTTCATCGAAGTACTTCTGCTCTTGCTCGCGCAGGGTCTGGAATTTCTCTACAGTGTCAATGTCAACCTTATGCTTTGTCTTAGGCTTCGGAGGCTCAAATGGGCAAGTCAGGATAGCTATTTTTGCATCCTCAATTTTCTTTGGCATTTGCGGGTGACTCGTATCTTTGTCGACAACAATTCCATATATGAGCTCCGTGTCCTCCAGCTTTCCACCAACCTTGCCTTCTACTTTAATTAAATCCAAGTTAACATCCTTCCTCTCCAAATCAGCAACTGCAAGGACAGCTTTGATGGCAATCTCTGCCAGTGCCCGCTTGCAGCGGCTAACACTGTAGAATAATAAGAGGAATGAATACCATCAGATCTTTTGTTCTGTTTTTGAATCTACTGACAGGGAAATTGCTTTAAAGAGGTATATTTTCTGGCAGATGAACAATCTACAGAAATTTCATACAAGGAGCAGAACTACAGAATTGATAATGATAACGTTGTAAAATGAAAGAGAGAAGTGTTCCTTTTTTTCATTATAGACCATAAAAATTGAGGGATTGGGAGCAAGATACATATCCTACAGAACATGTTACTATGCATATGAATCAGTGAACTGTAGGATGTGGGAACCAATACAATCTATTATCCTATTTCTGGTAGGTCAACACAAATAAAAGATGAGGAAACAAGAAAAAAAGTTCTATGTCACATCATTGGATACCAAAAGTTTTTTTATTTCAAGGAGAAACAAGTTAAAATTCATGTTCCCCTGAGAACCTATTCATATGCAGAAATTACTGGATGAGCCTCTAAGCAATACCATTATAGCCATAATTAAGACAAATCCTGTCCCATAAGGTTGACTGATTGAACAGAATTTACCATATTCATGCTGAGTTTCTGACTTACATCTTTGATGACAGTGTCGTCATGCAGGTCTGAATCAGGGGTTCTATATTGTCCGCACTGAACTCAAACTTTTGGGAGATGCGCTCAAGGTGATCAAAAGCTATCCTTGATGCCATCTCATAACCTTCAGCAACCCTTATTGGGTGAATGCCACGTTCCAGAAGTTTCTCAGCCTGCTCTAGGAGAGCCCCTGCCATGACCACCACCCCAGTGGTACCATCCCCGATTTCGTAGTCTTGACTGCAGGACAGCTCCACCATCAGTTTCGCAATCTGGTTGTCAACATCCATCTGCTCCAGGATCGGGGCACCATCATTTGCGGGCAATATAGAAGGCAGAAACTTCAGTGAGCAGAGTAACAGAAGTACCAATGAGCAGCAAGATGGCTTATAAATGTATAACTGCAACATGAACTTCCAAAGCATGAAACTAAATATCCAGATAAACGTGCCCTGTCCAAACCGATCCATGCGAATCTTATAGACTAAAGAAGAAGATAAACAGGACACCTCACTTCAGCACTGCAGCAGCAAAAGGAGCTATGTTGTGAACCCGTTTCCTAATATTCATTCATGGAGCAGATGGAACTGGAATTAAGCCTTCAAATTTCTCAGGAAGCCCTCACACAGCCCCCAAATTATTATAGACCGCAACCAGAGTTGCAGCCAATCAGCTAAATCAACAAACCTGACAACACAATCGAGAACAATAATAGCAGCACCAGTATAGCACTTGTTGTAATAACAGCATGTACCAGATTGGAACGATATTAATCCGCGATTATTTAACCACCTCAGATCCTAACCACATCTCGTCGCATCACAAGATTATGCTGGCAAAAGTGCAAATCCATAACAGCCAGCCTAAACCATATCACCACATGGCACTAGAACACATAACAATAAGTTACATATAAGAAAGTAGCCGCGAGGAGAAACAGGAATCTTAGATCTTGTCGATGTCCTCGTCCTCGAACTGGATGTAGTCGCTGCCCTCCTCGCCGTCCTCGGGCCCGTCGACGTCGACGCCCTCGTTGAGCCTGAGCGTCTCGGGGAGCTCGCCGTAGGCCTTGAGCAGGCGCGCCTCGTCGTTCATGTACTTGAGGATGACGTCGGCCTTGTCGTCCTGGTAGTCGCGGAGGCCGACGAGGACGATGTCGCCCGCCGCGATCCAGACCTTCTTGTGCATCTTGCCCCGGATGTGGCAGAGGCGGCGCGTGCCGTCGACGCAGATGGCCTCGCAGCGGCCATTGCCGAGCATGCGGGTCACCTGCGCGTACTCCTGCCCGTCCTCCTTGAAGACGAGCTCGCGCTTGTCGTCGTCCGCCTCGTTCTTACCCCGCTTCCGGTTCTTGCCTCCCTTACCCTTGTTCTTCGGCATCGTGGCGGTGGAGGAGGGCGGCGAGACGAAACCCTAGGCGTGCGAGATCGAGGTGGGGAAAGGGGGCTGTGTGGCTTGTGGTTCGTGGAATTGCTGTTCGGTGGGTGCGTCTGCGAGTTTATAGCGGGGAAGCAAGGGGAAGAGGGGAGGAGGGGTCTGAGCGCTGTTGGATCTAGGTTGGGCCGGCGTGAGGGACCGCTGGGACCGAGAGAGCGGGATCAGTTTCTGGATAAGCGGGGTAAGTGGTGGACAATCAGAATCGTGGCAAAGAAAAAGAGTTTATGTTTCATATGAAATTGTCTTTCAAATTTTGCGTGTCCCTTCCAATTACACGCACGAGGACACCTCGAATTAAAAGAGAAAAAAAATCAGGCCTACATCCTATCATGCTAATCCAATCAATTAATCACCATACATTCTTATGTGGCAATGTATGCTATGCAAATCCAGTTCCTATGCAAACCAGCGATCAGGACTCTAGAATTCTAATCCAAAGACTAGAGATGAAGGTGGGTTCTATTAGACTTAACTCCTCCCACTAATCCCCCTCCTAATCTTTCTTTGTGCTGCTGGGCTGCCGTTCTTTTCCGTTCTTTCCTGCCGCCGCTAGAGACCTAGCGATCGCTGCTGGGCTGCCTTCGCCCCTCCACCTGACGAGACCGCCCTTGCAGGAGGAGACCGCCGCCGCCCCTGTGCCTAACACCGCCCAGCGTGCGCCTGAGATTATCTGATGAGGATGATGACCGCCCAGATCAGCGTGCCCAACTGAATATTGTTCCCTGTGTTATCTAGAGAAATTGCTACAACTACACACACTACGTGCCCCTTGCACTACTCAATTCATTAGGATTTCAGAAATCAAACAACCTAGGAGGGCGACGGTCAAGCAGCGGGCGGCGGCGGCCTAGCGCCTGGATCGCGAGTAGCGACGGTAGGAACAGGAACCGATCGGTGCACTTGTTCCCGGGGTGTTTTTTGCACAAACAGAGATTAGGAGGGGGATTGGTGGGAGGGGTTAAGTGCTAATAGAATCCACCTTCATCTCTATCCCTTGGATTAGAATCCTAGAGTCCTGACCACTGGTCTGCATAGTTTGCATAGAAACCGGATTTGTATAGCATACGTTTGCCTTCTTATGTTACACGAAACCCTCAATTGGGGTCGACAACCACTCACTACACCAATCATTCACAGACACTGTGCTCTCAAAAACGGCAAACCGAATTGCCCTTGCAGCCGCCATGATGGGGGGAGGATAGACCTTAAGCTGGGCGCAAAGATCAGAGTTGAGTCTCTTGCCACCACCCTTGTATATCTGCTACAAACTCTTTGGAACGGCGAAAATATTTTACAGAGCTTGTAAACTTAAGCCATACAAAAAAAAACAGCTTGCAGTGTGCCAAATGTCGTGAATCATGTGATCCTTGGACTATCAAATTGACTTGCCACTATCGATGCGGAGGCCATCATTTTTCAGGCCCAACTGAAAAGGAAGAACCGATGAATTGACTGGCAAATATTTCCAGTATGGGGGTGGTGTTCTTACTCTATTGCTCTCGAACCCGTGTGCTCAAAGTTCAGAGGGGAGCTTACAAGCTGGTCAAGCAGTGTCGAACCCGTGGGAGTCCAACCCTTTCCTACATGGGGGGCTTTCCCTTTTATAGTCCAAGGTGGGGCCCCATTTATATTTATCTAGTGCTGTGTCTAGGCACCGTCGGGATGCGATTCATCCTTGTCAGTCTTCAGGGCCCACTCGGTCGGTCAAGAGTGGGCAGGCTTGATCCTGGCAATCTTCTGGGGCAAGGGATGATCCTAGCGGTCTTCTCGGGCGACGTGTTCCCCGGTACTGTCCCATCTTGGCTCAGTCAGGACGGCGCGACCGCTTGGTTGGTTACTCGGGGGTCTCCTTCGGTATTGTCCGTCAGAGCCTATGTTCCTTGTCGGCGGGGCTATCTCACGCCTCCCCTACGTAGCTCTTGTCAGCCGGACGGCGCTCCTGGTGAGGGGTGTCTTACCGAGGTCTGACCGGAGGCATCCGGTCACACTCGCTGGCGTAATGAGATGGTGCGCAGAGGCAACCATCATTACGATGAGGGGGGCAGCGTCTATGGACGCCCCCTCCCGTTGTGTCACGGGGCCTGCGCGAGCGGCGCTGTCCCCTTGTCAGGGAGTCCTGCTGGCTAATCTCTTGCCGCAAGATAAGGAGAGCTGGCGTCTTGGGGCCTGCACGAGGCCTGTCTTGGCTGGCACGCCTGTCAGGAGGCGCAGCGTTCTTGGAGCACACGTCCTGGGTCATCGGCACGGCTCTGACCTGGGGCGCTAGGTCGGAGGGCTTCCACGTGTCCCGGGAGGTCGGGCTCCTGGAATCGTCGCCTTAGAAGCGAAGGTATCTTCTCGCGCCGGTTAGTGGACCGTCGTGTTTCATGGCCTGGCGAGCCTGCCGGGCTTCCGATCATACGAGTCTGGGCTGCTAGGGATCCTGGGTTTATACCCCCGTCAGAGGCCCCCAAGCAGCTCTGCGATTTTTTAATGATCGTGGAGCCACTGGACTTGGTCTTGATGACTCATGACCAGGGCATCCCATCCAACTGCCCGCGCCCTCAGCTTTCGGCATGCGCCAGTGACGATGCGACGGGGTCTAGTCCGTCTTGATGGTCGATTGGGGCGCTGGCGCTGTAGAATCTCGAGGCCGGTCATCGCGTCTTATCGCTATACTGCGGACGCCTCGTTTCCCCCCGTTCGGGGCCACCTCCCATTGGCGGGTCGTGCGGCGATCGAGCCCCGAGTGGCGCGGCGGTTGATTGGTGTGCTGGCGCCGTCCCGTCGGCATTCAAGAGGGGGTTCGGCATTCAAGAACATGTTTAGCGACCATGTTCTCCTCTTTCGATTTCGTTCTTTTGTTTGGGTTCGCTTCATCTTAGATATATTATCGAGATAGATCACTTAGCATGATCTTGTAGTCATGGTGGCTAGAGGTTCATGGCGGAACTACCAAAGGGGGTTCGACTTGCTTCAGGGTATCCCATTGAAAGGGGTGGCATCGTGACAGGCCGTTGCCACTTAGTAGGTTGGGTATCGAGGGATCGGATTGGAGGTTTTGAGTTTAAAGATGCTTTTCATTGAGATTCACATCTATTTTACTTCACTTTATCTAGCTGGAACTACAACATATGCATGATCTAGGTGATCTAGATTGGTTATCTCTAACTTTCTCTTGCTACCTTCGGTGTTTGTCGTGTTTTTAGTAGATTAGATTCGTTTTCACCATCTCACACAAAGGAATTTCTATGCTAGTAGATTGTTTCTTGTCTCTTTGGTTCCGTGGATTGATAAACCTTGGGGGAATACTCTGAGGAAAAAGCTACACGAAACCGTGCGCTTGCGGTATATAAATCGGAGGCGCTAAGGAGCGTCAACAAGCTTTTCTGGCGCCGTTGCCGGGGAACCATCGATTTAAGATCCAATCTTACTTGCATTCGTAAATATTTCTTGATTTTTTATTTTTTATTTTTTATTTTTTTAGATCTCTTATTTTTCTGAGCTAACTAAAAAAACGGATCTATTCCACGAAAATCAATCTAATCTAGATTTTGCTTTATTTTTCTTTTATATTCATCTTTTAGATCTCGTATATATTTTTCTTTTCTTTTCACTAACCCCTAACAGGAGATGGACGGGAGCCTCTCCAACAAACCCGAAAATTTTGTGGATGATCCAGAAAAAATTTACAGGCAAAGGAGACGAGAAGTACGATCAAGGAAGCCGGAACTAGTAGATCCAAAAGTTGAAGCCGACGATTCATCGTCTTCACCCCAAGCAACTCCACCAACAAGTCCAAAGGAGGCGTCACTTCACCAAGGGATGGCGCTACCGGAGTCGGAGCTTACGATCGGAGAGCTATGCACTCCGGACGTTCGGGACTTGCCGATCCAAAATCTCGACAACATCGGAGTTCCGTTCGAGATCAAGACTTCAATCATAAGGATGGTGCAAAGCTCGCCCTTCACTGGAAAAGAAGACGCTAATCTACATCTTCAAGCATTCCTCCAACTATGCCGCACCTTCGACATGCAAGGGATGACTCAAGATCAAATAAGAGCGAGGCTCTTTCCGTTCTCTCTACTTGGGAGAGCGCTGCAATGGTTTCATTCTCTACCACCGCACACAGTGCAAAATTGGGAGTCCTTGATGAAAGAGTTCATGACGGAGTTCTACTCGCCATGAAAGACCTAGATTCTGCGCAACAAGATTGCAACATTCGCGCAAGCCCCGACGGAGACTATTGCGGAAGCCTATGAGCGCTTCAACGACTACATCCGCGCCGTACCTCATCACAAGTTCTCGAGGGAAGATGTGGTCCAGAAGTTCTATCAAGGCCTCACTACTGCATCAAGGGGGATCATTGACGCATCGGCCGGAGGTTCTATCATTGAGCTCACGCCTACTCAAGTTTTCAAGCTATTCAAGAAGGTGGCGGACAATGACGCATGGGCATCATCGGGGCACCTACAACCACTCCAAGCCGTGGGCGCCGCGAAGAGTGTATTACAAGTGGAACGCGAAGAAGTGCTAGAAGGGAAGATCGACTCGCTCATGAGAAGGTTGGAGAAGATGGAAGTGGAAAAGAGAGAAGCCCAAGCTATCGATTTGAAGGTGGCCGAAGCAAGGTCTATATGTGAAGAATGTGGAGAGTACGACCATGTACAAAAGAATTGCCCGGAGGAAGCCAAGATGCTCGACTACATGAAGAAGGGAGAATGGATTCCGCCGACCAACTTTCGCTACGGGCAAGGTAGACCCCAATTTAATGCAAGCTCTTCTATTCAAAACTCGGTGCCTCTTCGTATACAATTGAAGGAGTTCATGGAGGTGCAAGGCAAGATCAACAAGGACACCGTCACCAAGTTCAAGGCTATGGACAAGACCTTGGAGAACATTGATGGCAAGGTGACGGAAGTCGGGAGCTCTAACCTTCAAGTACTCAACATGATGAAGATGCTAGAAACACAAGTAGCCCAGCTCGCCGGACGCCTATCTAGCAATGAAGGAAAATTGCCCAGGCAACCTCAAAGTCCGGAGATGGCTAAGGCAATTCAAACTCGCTCGGGAAAGGAGACCGAAGAACCCGAACATGTGGCGGGAGCAAGGAAGCCTAAGCCAAGAGTTGAAGTGGAGACCATCATCAAGGAGAAGGCACCTACTCCTATGCCAGAGATAGTCACCGAAGAGCCAGAGTTTGAGCTAGATGATATAGACACCAAGATTCTACCGCCAAGGCCACGATACCACAAAGGTAAACATGAAGATGAGCAGTTCAACAAATTTGTTGACATGGTACGCAGGTTGAGCATCAATATGCCGCTCTTGGACGCTCTACAAGTCCCGACGTATTCTCGCTACTTCAAAGACATCATGGGAAACAAGCGCGAGATACCGCCAAGCACTGTCAAGCTAACCGAGGAATGTAGCGCGGCAATCGCTAATGAAGCTCCTGAAAAGAAGAGGGACCCCGGATGTCCTACCATCCCGTGTTCCATTGGATCTCTTATGTTCGAAAGAGCACTTTGTGATCTCGGTGCAAGTGTGAGCGTCATGCCAAAGAATGTGTTCGAGAAGCTACGCTTACCGGAGCCGGAGCCCACCGCCATGTGCCTAGAGTTAGCGGACAATTCCGTTCGCTATCCTTTGGGAATTGCCGAAGACGTGCCCGTAAAGATTGGAGAACACTTAGTCCCCGTTGATTTTTTGATTCTCGATATGGGAGAAGGGAGCAAGGCGCCTCTAATACTTGGGAGGCCTTTCCTCAAGACCGCAAGGGCGAACATCGACATTGGCAAGGGGGAGATAAAGTTCGACATCAATGGCACCACAAGCGAATTCAAGTTTCGTCCACGCCTCGAGGTATGCAACATGATCAATGTCAAATATGTTCCGCCTCACTGCCGTGTCACAGAGGAGAAGCCAAAAAAAGAAGAGGAGCCGAACAAGAAGGAAGCGAAGAAGGAGATAGAAGTCGTCGCGTCCATCACGACAAAGAAGATCGTTGCACCCGTCAAGAAGAAAGCTAAAAGCCCGCCTGTGAAGACCAAAAAGATGACTAACGTAGAAGACAAACCCGCACCAAGGATTGTGCGGAAGTGGGTACCCAAGACTGCAGCGCCATCACCGAGCGTTGGTCCGAAGTGAAGAAGAAGAAAGTCTAGCTATAGACTATAAACGAAGCGCTTTGCGGGAGGCAACCCGTTCGTCGAGTCAAGAATAAAGCTGCCGGGAGTTCAACCCGTTCGTCGAGTCAAGAATAAGCTGCCGGGAGGACAACCCGTGAAAAGTTTAGGTAAGTAAGTTGAGAATTTTGCTACGCAAGAACATGATACACTTTTGAACAATTGGTCGTTCGGTCGAACATCTCGATTTGGATTCTATTCGCTCAGTCATTCCGATATTATTTCTTATTTTAAACCAATGACATGAGCCATCCTATGATTTATTTGCCTCTTCTTGAGAAAGCCACATACAAAATTCCATACCTATTTTTGGCGACCGTCCTGTCCATGACGGCCGGACCAAGTTGAGATAAAACACATGAGTAGAGCCGCGCTATGTTTATATTACTTAAATTCTTGATGCGTAGGTTCGCACAAACATAGAGCGAATTTTCAGTTTCATTACCATAGGACTAGAATTTTCCTAACCTTAATTATTCTCTTTTTCAAAATTCTCTCTCTCATTTTGGCAAAAATTAGAACCTAAACCCAAGACCCACGGTTGAATTCGAGATTGTTCGCTATCAATTCATGAAAGTGAACGGTTCCGGTGCAACCAAAATTAATATAGTCGGGAAATATTTTTCGACTTACAAATGTAAAGATGTTTCAATTCCCCTCTAATTATTCATTTAAACTCATTGCATGCTTTGAGTCAATTCTGAAATTTCGAAGTTAGAGGAGGATTAAACATCTAAGCATGATTTGGAAAGGGTTTATGTGCTCGTTTAACATCCATTGATCAAAGTGAGTTCACGGGAAAGAGTTGTGCTCTCTACCTACCACCACATGCAAATAATTCAAAGGAGGGAGCAGCCATGCATGGGAAGGACATGTGATTTCCAGCAAAGATAGCACCATGTGATGAATGATTAAGCATGGGACAAGGTGAATGACACAAAGTGGAGAAATAATGTTGCAAGTGGACATCAAAGGCAAAGAAGGAGTGGTTCACATGATTTGGGCGGTGCAAAGCATACAAGATGTACTGGACAGAAACAAATAATTGCACCAGAAAGCCACCAGAGAAAATTGAAGTGGAGAGGAGCCAGAAATGCCCTAGGTCGGCCGGCCCCAAGGCCCTAGGCCGGCCGGCCTGGCCCCTATTTATGCCCTCTGGTGCTCCCCTTTGGCAGGTATACTCCTCACTCAGTTCCTTGCTTATGTTCTTCAAGTTCTTTGCCCAGAAACATCAGATAGAGCCCTGAAAAATTCGTCCACCAAAATCTACTCCAAAAATCTCAGAAAATTCACCACAATTCCTACTTTGTTCCACTCTTCGATATATTGTTCTCCCGCTGGCAAGAAACCCCCGGTGTGTTTGTTTTTGAGTGTGTGTAGCAAGGAGTCACCATGAGTGGCCCCATGAAGTTCATCGCCGGGAGGAGAAGGACGCGTTCATCAACATCCGACGCATCGGCAAGTTCTTCACGGAGGCACTCGGTCTCCGAGTCTCCGCGGAGCATGGAGGAAGACAACCCCTCACCGAGGTGCGACATGCTGCTCCTTGGTGGGATGAGAGACCCGAGAAGCTCCTCCATGAGATTCACCGAAGGAATGCCACCTCCTCCACGGCGTTCGACAAGGTCATCCGCACCACCACCATGCAAGCCCAAGAATTCAGAATATGAGTTTATTATCTTGTCGAAGGAAGAAAAAGAAAGGCTCAAGTTCATGAAGGGAAGACTACGAGCAAATTATGATTTTGATGATGAAGCATTGGTGAAGCTGGGATTTCATCATGACATCTATGAGCTATTGGAGAACATCGGTTGGAAGTTATTTTCCGACGGTGTCACGGTTGATATGCAAGAAGAAGTGGCTCTTGAGATGTTCATGACATTAAAAAAATCAACGGAAGTGGTGGATGATGAAGAAGTTCCATGTCTGAAATTTAGGCTCAAGAATGAAGAGAAAGTAATCACCTATGGAGAAATAGGAAGCTTGCTCGGATTCAAAAGTAATGCATATGAAATGGTGCAAATTGAAGATGGAGAGCTTGATGAATTTTGGACAAAAATAGCAAAAGATGTCAACCGCCAAAGAAAGAATATATGTAATGTTACCCTCCAAATATTCCACTCTTGGTTGAGCAAGAGAATTCTCGGGAGGATGAGAGAATCGAAGGTCACCGACCAAAAATTAAATTGGATGTATGCTGCATTGGTGAAGAAGCAAGTAATTGATCCCACCAACATCATGGTTGAAAGATGGTTTTGTGAAGCATCATCCGGCACAGGAGAAGTTGGTTCGGGATGTTATCTCACAATGATAGCCCGAGCAATGAATCCGAGGTTACGAGTGATCCAAAAATTTTATGTCCCGGGAAGAGATATTGGGATTGATCATTTGAGGCAAGGCCATTAAATCGGAGGGGATGAAAAGAAGGGATTTACTATTTCTGAGATGGATATTTCCCTCCCCGATCAAAGGCTGAAATTATTTGTAAGAGGGATGACTGATTGGCGAGTTGAAAATATTGGAAAAAAGGTGAAGCAATCAAAAAGATGAAGGTTAATTGAAGGGACATCGGCATCGGCACAACAAAAAGACTTGGAAGTAAACCTTCCACCGCCAAGGTCTGCTTATTGGAGGAATGAATTTCAAGGTGCATCAAGTGGACAGGGATACCCGCAAGGATGGACGAGTCAATGGGAAGGAAGCCAAGAACAAGCATGGGGGCACGCTGCGGCGGCACCCCCACCATTTAGCAACTACGGCTACCCACCCTTGTCATATCAAGGAGAGATGCCCGACCTGTCATTTGGAGCACAATATTTTGACCTTCCTCAACCAGAACAAGGAATGAGAATTATGGGTGCTTATGCGAGAAGAAACATGGAAGATATAGATGCCATCCGGAGGCATACAACCCAACTAAAAGATGGAACCGCGGGAATCGCATATCAAATGGGACTTCTAGGCCTGGCGCCACCGGAACAATTTAATGGAGGAGCATTTCAGCAGTATTATGATCAAGGATACAATGCAAGAGCCAATCAAGGAGATTAATCGACGGCATGACCATGAATAAAATGCTCGCATGTGTGGTTTGGATTTTCTATTTCTTTTCATTTATTTTCAGCATGTGTGCAAGCTTATGTGTGCGTAGCAATTTTCTATTTTATTTATTTCAGCATGTGTGCAATTTGCTTTCTTTTGTTTTCATCACCATGATAAATAAATGCATCACCCACGCTTTAATGTTATGGTTAGTAATGATGATAGAAAGTTTGTGCCATGTTAAAATATGATGATCGTTGCCGCTTTGTCTACTTTCTTGTGCTTGGTTTATGCATGATTAAACTAATGCTCTCTCTAACATGATCTGAAAATTAATTAAATGCCGGCTAATTCAATTGTGGAGGTTATGATAAATTAAGACCCATATCTTTTACTCTTGCTCTCTTACTTAAGCTTGTCAAGGAAAATTTAATTTGGTTTAATTTTGAGCTAACCTTGTCAATGATACCTTTTGCAATTGCTCTACCCTTCTACAAGCCTAAATGATATATCATAACAAACCATAGAGTAAGAATTATTTTCAAGTGAATTAATTCAGGAATTATCTTCTTTGGTACGAGACTAAGAAGCTGACCATTCCGTATTTTTGTGTACCTCTCTTTTGCTAGCCATTCTATCCATGCATTGTGAGTTTCTATACCGGGAACATCGCAAACTTCGCTGGATATCCACCCCTAACCAAAAACATCTTTTTGTGAAACACCTCCTTGACCACAACCTATATATTGAGTATATATTTATTTCGACGGCAAAACAGTGGAATCAAGAGCAAAATTCAGTAAAACATAAGCTTGGGAAGCATCAAAGAGTTCGTAGAAGAAAAATCCGAAGAAGTGGAGGCCTACAGGCAGTAGGCCGGCCGGCTCAACACCCCTAGGCCGGCCGGCCTGCCCCTTTTCCTCCTCTGTTGGCTTCAATCTTTCACGAGGAGATGCTCCCTTGAATTCCAAAGTTGAGTCCAGAGAATTGATAAAGGTTTTGTGCACTCACTCCATCAAGTTATCATCACTTCATTGCTTGAGGACAAGCAATCGTTCAAGCATGGGGGGAGGTGGAGTAAGTGCATTGTGTTGCCAACGGTTCTGAGGAGCAAAAAGAAATAAAGAAAAAAAAGAGAAAAAATGAAATAAATAATGATGAAAAGCTCCTCGGTTCCTTTAGCTTCATTAAACTCCAGATACTTTGAAGATTATTCTATACTCAATTTTTCCAACCATGTGCAATCCGATAACAAGGACTTCAGTTGTGCCTTGGGATCAACCGTTGCCATTTGCACATGTCCACCATCCAAAGTGTGTGTTCCATTCTCTCCCTCTCCACAAAGAAATTATTTTCCAATGGTCTTTTTGATGAGTCTCTGTAAATCCATAAGAAGAAATTCTTGTTTTGATAATATCTTGATTATAATATCTTTTGTTAGGACTAACCTTTCCAGAGCTCCAGATAAAGCCTTACACATACATATGAGAGAAAAAAAGGAGAGAGTTCTAGCAAGATTGAGAGACAAGATGAGCTGAGAGTTTCCATGAGCAAATTGCAATGAGGTTTGAATTATTGATCTTGGTTTAGCTTTACTTATGGAACTTACTTTCTTAATTCTGAGACTTATTTAATTTTGAGAGCATGTGCTTAATAATTGTGGGGAAGCATTTAACTTGTATCTACCTTCCACATTGAAAAAGCTGGTTACAACTTGAACTATTAACTGCAAAATATTTTTTGGGAGCATTGTGTTTTCTCGTGTATGATCAAGTGCAGGGATTGGACACTGAAAGGCAGCGCTGATTTTTATCAAAGACTTAGTCGAGGACGAGCAAGGTTTAAGCATGGGGGGAATGTTGGCGCTCCTTAAGTATCCATTTTATCCCCTGTTTAACTTTGATAATGGCATGAATTTAATATCAAAATCACTAACCATCCTAACCTCGGACCAATTATTGGTCGTTTTCACGTTTGCACATATATTTTGGAGGTACTTCGTTTTTGCAGGTTTTTGACCAATTTTGGAGCATGAAATGGCAAGGCCCACGATCACGCGATGACACGAAGAAAGACGAAGGCCAAAGCCCGAACAAAGGATCGAAGGCCATGATGATTAGAGGCCCGTTCATGCATATCCACCCTCCAATGAAGCCCAAAAGACAAAGCCCACAAGATAAGATCAAGATACTTCGTGGCTAAGCAAAGCAGAGAGATATTTAAGGAAGGATTTTCCATCCTATCCTTCTCCTCGAAGAAATCTCGAAGATAACGACGTCTAAAGGGGTGCAATCGTGAAAGACATAAACTCTAGAAGATTCCAGGAGGCTTGGGGAGAAAGTTGAGCACGAGCTGGCGAAGGAAAGTGCCAGGCCGGCCGGCCTAGGCTCATTGGGCCGGCCGGCCCAGGCCCTTTTTAGGTCGGTTCGACCTCCCCTTTGACCGAGGGTTTCCTGAGGCTATTTAAAGACCCCTCCCCAAGATCCACGCAGAGATCAATTCGGGAGACGACGCCAAGGAGCAGAGAAGATAGAGGGACACCTCTCGGAGAGCCGAGGGTCGTGCTAGTTGTCTAGGGTTTGCCCTAGCCGACGTGGGAACCTTGCAAGGAAGACCACGTCGGAGTTCTGGAGCTAGGATCATCAAGATCAAGGTAGGGCCCCGGTTGTGATCTTGTGATGTATTATCATTCATGGTGAAGTTATTTGTGTTTCCGAATGTTTAGCGACCATGTTCTCCTCTTTCGATTTCGTTCTTTTCTTTGGGTTCGCTTCATCTTAGATCTATTATCGAGATAGATCACTTAGCATGATCTTGTAGTCATGGTGGCTAGAGGTTCATGGCGGAACTACCAAAGGGGGTTCGACTTGCTTCAGGGTATCCCGTTGAAAGGGGTGGCGTCGTGACAGGCCGTTGCCACTTAGTAGGTTGGGTATCGAGGGATCGGATTGGAGGTTTTGAGTTTAAAGATGCTTTTCATTGAGATTCACATCTATTTTACTTCACTTTATCTAGCTGGAACTACAACATATGCATGATCTAGGTGATCTAGATTGGTTATCTCTAACATTCTCTTGCTACCTTCGGTGTTTGTCATGTTTTTAGTAGATTAGATTCGTTTTCACCATCTCACACAAAGGAATTTCTATGCTAGTAGATTGTTTCTTGTCTCTTTGGTTTCGTGGATTGATAAACCTTGGGGGAATACTCTGAGGGAAAAGCTACACGAAACTGTGCGCTTGCGGTATATAAATCGGGGGCGCTAAGGAGCGTCAACAGCCCCATTTTGGCTGACCCACTGAGCGCTGGGGCCTTTTGCGCCCACGTCTGCCTATAAATAGAGGTATTGTGGATACATGGTTCCACACAAGAAAGCGGATCATGGAAATCCCTTTGGTAGTTCTCTTCCTCATACCCCACACCCGTCCTCCAGATAAGAGTGGGCACGGCCTATTTCTCTGGTGCTAGAAGAATGCTTATGAACGGCGGGGGATCTTCCTCAGGCATGAACTCGCCAACAAGTTTATCCCGCCGACCGCTATCCGACGCCGAGGAGTTCGAGGGCTTGCTGCTGGAGTTAGGCAAGCCAGGCCACTGGTCTGCCGGCTCCCTTGCCAATCGGCGAGGGGGGCTCCCAGCTTCTGGTGGCCTCTTTGGACTCCTCCCGGCGCCGGCTCGGAGACTTGGTGGCGGTGTGGCCCTTCCCTGCCGCGGGGGTCGCCCCTCTGCGTCCTTCTTGCGGTTGCCGCTCCCCCGGGATCCCGGGTGGGCATCTCACGCGTCATCGACGCGGAGCCGCAGATCCGCTGCCTCATCTTCCAGCCACGGTTGGAAGGCTGCACAGCTCAGTGCTGTGCCTCGTGGCAGCAGGGGACGGTTTCGGGCTCCTCTCTCATCAGGCAGGGTGGCCTTGCAGCCAGGATGGGTCTCCGCGCCTCCCTTTGGAGGCGGACGGTTAGATTGGTGCGACTGGAAGGCGCCGTGTCCAACGGAAGGAGATCATGGCCCGTCTTCTAGTGCCTGAGGAAGATACCCAGAAGCAGCACCGATGGGGAGTTCGGGCTAACCCCAGCTCCATTAAACTCCCCCTCGTCGGCGTCGTCTGCCTCTGCCTCCGCCTGGGAGTTCTTGGCGCGGCTGGTGCTGGAAGAAGGCTTGCGAGGTGCTACTAGAAGTCTTGGGACGTTCTTTGGCAATGTCCTCTAGCTTGCCAGGTAGCAGCCGTTGCCTTAGTCCCTTTTTGTTGCTCCCTTAGTGGGAGTAAATGGATTTGATCCATTGTATCTGCTGTTTCCCCGAGTCGAGGACAGCTAGTTTTCATTTGATGTATGGCTTTCAGCCGATCGATGTAAAGAGATGATTGATGAAATAAAGTTAGCCCTGGGGCATTTTTATTTGTTGGTTTTCCGCATTGTTTTTTCATTTTCTTGTCTCAACGATGAACGACTCCACTGCGATCGATGGCGATCGGAGGAGGTGGACCCTACCACTTGATCTAGATGGCCCGGAATGGCGGGTTCGATGAGCTCGGTAATGGTAAGGACAATTCGACTGATGTCTGACCCTACCGCGAATGACCGGGTCGACGGCGCCCCATTGGGAGCACTCCACTGCTCTACAGCCCGCATCCCAGTCAGATACCCGAGCCATCAGCCAGCTCGGGGGGCCTAGTTGGCCTCCCCCCTGGAGCGGATTCCGTGGAACGCTAGAGGCCGGATCGGACAAGAAAATTTGAGACGACCCGACTGCTGCCGGGGCAGGTCGGGCTTGGGCTGCTTGGTGCTCGTCTCAATTTTTCTTCCCTGGCTCTTTGAGTCAAGGCGGCGCAGAGCCCTCAGTGGACTGGCCTTCGAACCTTGAAATCGAATCGTGCGGTTGCGATTCATTTGAGACATGGAAACGGTTCGCCGTCTTTCCTGCAGTTGGAAATGAATTGACAACGGGGATTTAATTGGGACTGTAAAGTACGCACCCGTGGAACCGAGAGGGGCCCATTTGTGGCGGCTCTTGTCTCGAGACATCGTTTCGCTCGGGAACCGCTGCACAGTGATGACGATAATCGCCTATTTAACCATCTGCCTCCCGTCGCCTCGTCTTCGTCGTCACTGCTGCCTGCGAGTTGCTCGGAGGAAAACAGAGAAAGAGAGAGCAAAGGCGCGAGGGGAAGGAGAAGAAGGAGGAGTGCTGACTTCCTTCATCGTCATCGTTGATCTTCCTATGATGGCCGACGGCAAGCATCCCCGCAATGAGGAGTCCAGTGCCGTGCCGCGCGGTCTGCCGCGGGTACGCTGCGATCTCTTCCGGGGGAGGTATCTTTCGGCGTTGTCCTCATTCTTCCGTCCCTGCATTTTATCTTGCTGTATTCATGGTGATACCTGCACGGTCGTAGGGTGCTGTCGCAGGACGAGGTGGCGTTGGGCCGTTGGGTGGCCCTGGCGTCTCCGAGTCCTCTTCGTCCGGTAGGTCCCCGGCGCGGGGTGGCGCTGGAGCGTCTACCGCTGCCGCAGGTGGCTCGGCTTCGTCCTCGGTGGCGCCGCCGATGCCAGTTGTTGCGGCGCCGTTGGTTGTGACCACTAGAGCGTCATGCTTGCCTGCGCCAGGCTTGCCCATGCTGGGTTCGCCCGCTGCGTCCGCCGCCTCCTCGGAGTCCAGTTTCAGGGAAGTCCACCAGGACATAGCGGCTCTGCAGCGGGAGTACGACCTGGCGCGTGGTCTCTTCTCAGTCGCCTCGGTCTAGATCGAGCACCTGCGGGACAGTCTGCGGGCAGTCGAGGTGGCCCGGGACATTGCCGAGGAGGAGGTGCGCGCGGCAAGGGACGCCGCGGCGGACGCCCAGGCCTGTGCCTTTGGTGAGTTCTATTCTTAATCGCGTCTTCCATCCCCTGTTTTCCCTGCATTTCTCAATATTTGCCCGCTGTGCGGGAGGATGAGTTGGAGACCGTCCACCGCGAGGTGACAGACCTGTAGCACTGCCTCGGTGAGGTAGAGGACCAGCGCAAGGCCCTGGAGGACGGCGCACTCGCCATCTTCCGTGTGGTGGAGCTGCAAGCGCCCATGCGGGTGGACCAGCTCCACGCCCTCCCCGAGATCATCCGCTCATCGATGTAGTAGGGGATCCGACGTGGCGCCGCTACCGCATTGGCCTCCGTCAGGCTGCGCACTAGGGTGCACCTCGGGGGAACCGACCCCGGCTTCCCGCCTTTGGCTTCGTCGGCGGACCATGCTGGACTTCACCGGGTTCGGGCGGGTCGTCGTGGCGGAGATGGACGTCGATGACCTCCTGTGACGCGGTGCGGACCCGGAGCTGGACGGACTGTAGGATCCCGGCGGGACGACGACAGAGCGCGGGGCCAGCCAGCGGCCGCTTTTTATTTTGTTTAATTATGAAATGTGTGTAAGTGTTGTGTCCCAAGCCGTTGTGCGGCTTGGGTGAACATCCGGGGCGTTCACCGTGTGCGTGGCACCCATTGCAATGTTTAAATTTGTGTTTGCTTTCATTTTTTGCTCCATTTTCTGCCTCTCTCGGGTTCACTTTTCAGAAAAGTTTTGGCATTTGATTTTCGATTTGGTTGCGAGAGTTTCTGTGTGTTGTGTGATGAGAGAAACTGGTGTGTGCGTGTTGCACGGTTCGTCCTAGTGAGGGCCCCGAGCGCCTTGGCCTGAGAGTGCTCAGGGCAAGGGGCTGTAGAGGCGGGAAACTACAGAAAGTAGGATGGTCGAAAACCATGGTCTGGCCCCCGAGCGCTCCGAGCCAAATGTGTATGGGTCGGGGTGCTAGAAACCTGATAGCTCGTGTGTGCTGTGAGCATGTAAAGAATGTAGGTGTCGGGCCCCCGAGTGATTTCGTGTCGGGAGTGGCCGATCGGGTCGCCGAGTGAGTGCACTGTGTTGTGCGGGGGAGAAAAAATCGACAGGTGTCGGGCCCCCGAGTGCTCCGAGCCGGAAGTGGCCGGGTCGGGGCACTTGGACTGAGCCACTAGTGCTTCTTACGGGAAGAAATGTCGTAACTGTTCTATATTCCAAGAGTTGGTCAGAATGTTACCGTTGGAGTCTTTTAGCTTGAAGGTGCCTGGTCGTATCACCTCTGCGATGCTGTAAGGTCCTTCCCATGGCGGCGATAGCTTGTGCTTGTCCTTCGTCGTCATGACCCATTGCAGAACCAGATCTCCGACCTGCAGCGTCCTCTCCCGTATGTGTCTCTTGTGGTACCTGCGTAAAGTTTGCTGGTAGCGGGCCGATCGGTGTAGCGTAGCTAGCCTTGCTTCCTCCAAGACTTTCATGGTGTCCCTCTGGGCTTCCACTGCCATTGTCGGGTCAAAGGCTTTGACTCTTGGCGCACCGTAGTTCAGATCAGAAGGCAAGACGGCCTCGGAGCCGTATGTTCGGAAGAAGGGTGTTAGTCTTGTGGACTGGTTAGGTGTGGTTCGCAAGCTCTAGAGCACAGCTGGCAGCTCTTCCACCCAACGACCCGCGAACTTTTTGAGCATGTAAAAAATGCGTGGTTTGAGCCCTTGGAGGATTAGGCCGTTAGCTCTTTCTACTTGCCCGTTTGTGCGTGGGTGTCCAACCGATGCCCATTCAATCTGGATCCCGTATCCTTCCACAATTTCTTGGAAGTAGTGACCTGTGAAGTTGGTCCCGTTGTCGGTGATGATGGAGTTGGGCACGCCGAATCTATACACGATGTCCTGGAAGAACTTGACGGCTTCCTTAGAGTCGATCGTGGTTATCGGTTTTGCCTCTATCCATTTCGTGAACTTGTCAATTGCGACAAGTAGGTGGGTGAACCCTCCTGATTCCTTCTTAAGTGGCCCCACCATGTCTAGACCCCATACGGCGAATGGCCATGTTATATGAATGGTCTGAAGGGCTTGGGCCGGCAGGTGGGTTTGTTTGGCGTAGAACTGGCAGCCTTTGTATGCACGGACGATGTCTTCCGCGTTGCGCAGGGCTGTTGGCTAGTAAAATCCTTGTCGGAAGGCCTTTCCGACCAATGAGCGTGGTGCAGCGTGGTGTCCGCAAATCCCGGCGTGTATCTCGAGAAGGAGCTCCTTGCCCTGGGCAATGGGGATGCATTTCATGAGAATGCCAGTCTCTGAGGGGCTGCGTTTGTAGAGCTCACCGTCGATTACTGTGAAGGTTTTGGTTCTTCATGCTATCCGGTGGGCTGCGTTGCGGTCCTTAGGGAGGACTTCATGGAGGAGGTAAGCCAATAGGTCGGCTCTCCAATCTGTGCTGTCTGCCTGGCTTTGGTCGGATTGTTTTGTAGCGAGACAGGTTGGGCCCCCGGGTACCTGGTCGGGGGCTGGGTCGGAGGGAGCGTGCTCTATTTTTTGTGCATGCTCTACTTCCTCTGTTTTTGCTCTGTCTGCGGCCGGCTGCTTCTCTCGCGCCAACGGCGCGTTCAGATCGTTGACGAAAATGCCGCTGGGCACCGGCTTGCGCTTGGTGGCCATTTTTGCGAGAGCATCTGCGTCGGGGTTTTGCTTCCGTGGGATGTGGTGGAGCTCCAGGCCCCGGAATCTCCCTTCTAGCTTGCGGACTTCTTGGCAGTGTGCATCCTTGAGGGGGCTCTCGCAGTTGGAGTTTTTCATGACCTGGTCGACTACGAGTTTGGAGTCGCCGTAGACGTACAGGTGGGTTGCTCCGACGTCGATGGCTATGCGGAGGCCGCTGATGAGTTCTTCATATTTTGCAACATTGTTGGATGCAGGAAAGTGGAGGCGAACTGCGTACTGGAACTTGCCTCCTTCTGGGGAGACCAGGACGACCCCGGCACCTGCGCCGGGTCACATGACTGACCCGTCGAAGTAGAGGGTCTAGTACTCGTGAGAGATTTCTGGGGTCGGAGCTTGGACTTCCATCCACTCGGCGATGAAATCGGCCAGGGCTTGGGACTTTATCGCCGTGCGTGGCACGAACTTGACGTCGTAGCCCATCAGCTCGACTGCCCATTTGGAAATCCGTCCTACGGCGTCGCAGTTGCGAACAACTTCTCCGAGTGGGAACGAGGTAACGACCAACATCTTGTGCTCGGTGAAGTAGTGTTGCAGCTTCTTGGCCGCCATGATGATGGCGTAGAGAAGTTTTTGTGTCTGCGGGTACCGCGACTTGGTGTCGGTCAGCACATTGCTGACGAAGTAAACGGGTCGTTGGACCAAAAGGGCATGTCCCTGTTCTTCCCTTTCGACCACCAGGGCGGCGTTGACCACATGGTTAGTGGCTGCTAAGTAGAGCAAAAGGGGTTCGCAGGGGTCCGGTGCGACAAGAACCGGCGGAGAGGATAAGAGGGCCTTGAGGCGGTCGAGGGCCGCCTGTGCCTCCTCTGTCCAGACAAAGGTGTTGGATTTCTCGAGGAGTTTGTACAGCGGTAAGCCTCGCTCTCCCAGCCAGGTGATGAACCGGCTGAGCGCCGCCAGGCACCCGGTTAGCCTCTGGACACCCTTAACGCTGTGGATGGGCCCTATGTTGGTGATGGCTGCGATTTTATCGCGGTTGGCTTCAATGCCACGCTCGGACACCATGTACCCGAGAAGTTTGCCCTTGGGCACACCGAATGTGCATTTCTCAGGATTCAACTTGATGTTGAATCTCTTGAGATTTGCAAACGTAGCACTCAGGGTGGCGACCAGGTCGTCCGCGCGTGGTGTTTTGACGACAATGTCGTCAACATAGACTGCGACCGTCGCCCGAGGCGGGCCCGGCCGGTCGGGGTCGATCGGCGAGTTGATCTGGTCGGAAAAGCAGGCTTGCATGCATAGCTGGTATGTTGCCCCTGCATTCTTGAGACCGAAAGGCTTCGATACGTAGTAGTATGAGCCAAATGGTGTGATGAAGGATGTCACGAGCTGGTCGGATTCCTTCATCGCTATCTGGTGATAGGCCGAGTAAGCATCTAGAAAAGACAAGATTTCGCACTCGGAGGTGGAGTCGATTATCTGATCTATCCTAGGTAAAGGAAAAGGGTCTTTGGGGCAAGCGTTGTTCAGGCTGGCGTAATCAACACACATCCTCCATTGACCGGTTTTCTTTTTTACAAGGACTGGGTTAGATAGCCAGTCGGAGTGGTAGACTTCTTTTATGAAGCCGACAGCTAAAAGCTTAGCTATCTCCTCTCCTATGGCCCTGCGCCTCTCGTCATCGAAGCGGCGCAGTCGTTGCTGGACGGGCTTGGATCCCTGCAAAATGCGGAGCTCGTGCTCGGCGACCTCCCTTGGGATGCCCGGCATGTCAGACGGCTTCCAGGCAAAAGTGTCCTTGTTGGCGCGGAGGAAGTCGACGAGCGCGTGTTCCTATTTGGCCGGCAGCTAGGAGCCGATTCGCACCATCTTGGTTGGGTCGGCGTTGTCGACCGTGACCGACTTGGTCTCGTCGGTTGAGACAAAGGCCGGTGCCTGGATAGGCTTGCCAGGGTCAGGGCGGCACTAAGCGGTGGTGACACGAAGCTGGCCAAGCTCAGTCGAGTTTGCCGCAATGGTGGTGAGGTCATAGTACTCGCGACTGCTTACGTAGGCCTTTTCGAAGGAGCCGCTCACGGTGATGACACCGTTCGGGCCCGGTAGCTTGAGCTTGAGGTAGGTGTAGTTGGGCACCGCCATGAACTTGGCGTAGGCGGGGCGCCCAAGAATGGCATGATACACCCCCTTCTAGTCCACCACCTCGAACATGAGGGTCTTGGTGCGGAACTTAGATTTGCTGCCAAACGTGACTGGTAAGTCGATATTGCCGACCGAGTATGCCTTCATGCCCGGCAAGATGCCGTAGAAGGGGAAGAGGGATTCCCGCAAGCAGGCTCGTGGGATTCCCATGGCTTCCAAGGTGTCGACGTAGATGATGTTGAGACTGCTGCCCCCGTCCATCAGTACCTTGGACAGACGCATGTTGCTGACGACGGGGTCAACGACTAGGGGATAGCTCCTAGGTCGAGGGATATTTGCCGGATGGTCGTCCTGATCGAAAATAATGGGCGTGGATGCCCACTTCAACTTTCTAGGAATAGAACTTGCGGCAGCACTTGCCTCGCGGAGCCGAACCTTCTGCAGTCACCTGGAGCACTCGTCCTCCAGGCCGCCGATGATCACCAAGCACCGATCCATGTTCGGGAACTCTCCTTCCGCCGGCTTCCCTTTGTCCTGGTCGGCGTTGGGCCTCTTGTCGCAGCTGTCGCCGTCGGTCTTGGCTGTCCTGCGGAGGAGGCGCTTCATCATATCACAATCCTTGAACTTGTGGTTCACTGGATAGCCATGGTTGGTGCACGACTTCTCCAGGAGCAGTTGAAGTGGTCGTTTCATGGCGGACGCTTGTGTTGGCGCTCGGTCGCCGCGACCTCGCCGGCGGCGGGTGGTTGGTGGTTCTTCTTGTTCTTCCTGTCCTCGCGGCTCGAGGAGGGCCCATCGCGGTCACGCTGCTTCTCTTTCGCTGCGTGCTGGTCCTGTTCGAAGACGGCCCCGACCGCCTCCTCGCCAGAGGCGTGGTTGGTGGCGATCTCCAGGAGCTCGTGCGTAGTGCGCGGCTTCTGGCACCCCAGTTTGTGGACCAGGGTCTTGCAGTGTGTCCCGCTGAGCAATGCACCGATGACGCCGGCATCGACGACGCCCGACAGTGAGTTGCACTGCTTGGAGAAGCGCCGGATGTAGTCGTGCAAGGACTCACCGGGCTCCTGTTTGTAGTTCTTGAGGTCCCAAGAGTTGCCAAGACATACGTACGTGCCTTGAAAGTTGCCGATGAACACTTTCCAGAGATCTGCCTAGCTACCTATGGAGTCGGCGGTCAAGAAATCCAGCCAAGCGCGGACGTTCTCTCCCAATCATATAGGGAGGTACTGGATGACGAAGCGGTTGTCGCTTGCTCCACCAGCCCGGCATGCAAGCCGGTAGTCTTCTAGCTACACGCTGGGGTTTGTATCCCCAGTATACTTCACGATGTTCACTGGCGGTCGGAAGCGTTGGGGGAAAGGCGCCCCCCGGATCGCTCTGGAGAAGGCGTTTGGCCCGGTGGGGTCCGGGCTCAGACTCCGGTCGCGATCCACGTCGGGGTCGCAGGGGCGTCCCCCATGCCGGAGCAGTGAGTGCTCCGGGTTGGGCGCGTATGCCCACGCATCTTCTGCTCGAGTGGCCACGCGGTTGACGTCGACATGGGGTCTCGCCTGCTGCCGGCCTCGGATCACGCTACGCGCGTCGTAGTTGGGACCGACGCGGTCGTGAATCGGTGGCCTTGGCGGGAGAGGAGCGGATGCCGCCGCTGGGGCTGGTGCACCGTGCACGTCGGCCTGTCGTGCAGGTGGGGTGCGCTGCACTTCGGATGGCTCCCGGCCACCGTGGCTCGCGCCGCCAGTGGGACACGAGGCAGCGGCCTGCCGGCGGTGTAGCGAGGAGCTCTCCGCCTGCTGGATGGCGTTGAGTTCCACCAGGTTTCTCACCTGGTGGTGAAGGTCCCTTTGGGTCGGATCCTCCGGCTCTGGCAGCATCTACAGGAGGATCGCGGCCACTGCGATGTTTTGGCCCACACGGAACTCTTGCGGAAGTTGCATGCGGGCATTGTTGATGATGTCGTGGTTGACCCTGAGTGCGCGCCGACATGCGGAACCCGCGGGGTTTATCCCTTTTGACCTAGAGGGGCCCGCGGGGGTTGTTCAACGGGCGGAGGCGTCTATTGGCGATGGAGGAGACCTTCACCGTGGGCCTGCGCGTTGGCGAGCGCGCGCTCGCGGTGGTCTGCTGGGGTGTGCGTCTGCTCGGAGGTGCCTTCCTCATGGAGGTGCAGTGCACCGAGCTAATCGGTGATGAACTCCAGGCTTCCGAACTGGAAGGTCTGGGAAGGTAGGAACGGTGGAGGCGCCCACAATCCGTCGCGGGGGATCGTGGGAAACTCCATGGAGCCGAAACGGATCGTCTCGCCGCGGCTCGCCGCCGGAGCGGTGAATGGGGAGATCGAAATCATCCGATCGCCGAAGCAGTAAACGCACAAAACGCTCCCCACGGACGGTGCCAAAACTGTCGCTGCGGGAAATGGGCGACTACAAAACTACTCGATTGCTTGTTTGTTTTGCGCTTGATTGGATATGATCTAGCACGCAAAGACTCGAGGATTTAGACTGGTTCGGGCCTGAAATGCCCTACATCCGGTATGGGGGGTGGTGTTCTCGCTCTATTGCTCTCGAGCCCGGGTGCTCAAAGTTCAGAGGGGAGCTTACAAGCTGGTCAAGCAGTGTCGAACCTGTGGGAGTCCAACCCTTTCCTACGTGGGGGGCTTTCCCTTTTATAGTCCAAGGTGGGGGCCCCCATTTACATTTATCTAGCATTGTGTCCAGGCACTGTCAGGGTGTGATTCATCCTTGTCAGTCGTCGAGGCCCACTCGGTCAGTCGGGAGTGGGCAGGCTTGATCCTGGTGATCTTCTGGGGCAAGGGATGATCTTGGCGGTCTTCTCGGGCGACGTGTTCCCCGGTACTGTCCCATCTTAGATTAGTCGGGACGGCGCGACCGCTTGGTTGGTCACTCGGGGTCTCCTCCGGTCTTGTCCGCCGAAGCCTATGTTCCTTGTCGGCTGGGCTATCTCACACCTCCCCTGCGTAGGTCTTGTCAGCCGGACGGCACTCCTGGTGAGAGGTGTCTTACCGAGGTGTGACCGGAGGCGTCCAGTCACACTCGCTGGCATAATGAGATGGTGCGCAGAGGCAACATCATTACGGTGAGGGGGGCCAGCGTTTGTGGACGCCCCTCCCGTTGTGTCGCGGGGCCCGCGCGAGCGGCGCTGTCCCCTTGTCAGTGAGTCCTGCCGGCTAACCTCTTGCCGTAAGATAAGGAGAGCTGACGTCTTGGGGCCTGCACGGGGCCTGTCTTGGCCGGCACGCCTATCAGGAGGCACGACGTTCTTGGAGCGCATGTCTTGGGTCATCGGCACGGCTCTGACCTGGGGCGCTAGGTCGGGGGGCTTCCACATGTCCTGGGAGGTCGGGCTCCTGGAATCGTCACCTTAGAAGCGAAGGTATCTTCCCGCGCCGGTTAGTGGGCCGTCATGTTTCATGGCCTGGCAAGCCTGCCGGGCTTCCAATCATACGAGTCTGGCCCGCAAGGGATCCCGGGTTTATACCCCCGTCACTTACCATTGCTCTCTCTCTCTCTCGTTTGTTCGATGTAGAGCAGTGTATGACCGATTTTGATCTACCATCCAACTTCGATCTGAATCCTCAGAGAATTGGGCGAATTGTGAGACACCATGTAACACCCTAATTTAAATTTCCTATTTAATAATAAATTTAATTGGTTTATTTAATTTTCTAGGATTTAATTTGCTTAGCCTTACATTTAAATTAATTTTCTTTTATAAGTAATTAAAAATTTTCTAGGTTCGACTTGTTTGTGCATTCATGCTGGTGCATAAGTTTTTCTTTGGTTGAGTGCATAGGAGTTTGAATTCAAAGTTGATTTGAATTCAAATAGTTTGAGTGCTATTTGAAAAAGAAAAGGGAAACCAAAACAAAAACTCAATCCAGCCCAACCGAACCCAGCGGCCCAGCAGAACCCACTCCGCTTCGGCCCGGCTTCACCCCGCGCCCGGCCCAGGTGGCCCAGTTCGCCTCTCCCCGCGTCCAACCCGCCTCCCGCTCCTCACCTCGGTCCAGCTAACACCCGGTCGCCTTGGCCCAGCTCGCCAGCGCCGCGTCCCGCTCAGCCCAGCGCCGCGTCGGCCCACTCGCTCACGCCCGCTCTGCCCACTTTCCTCCGCTTCCGCAGCCCACGTGCGCACCCCTTTTTCACTGAAGGGAGCGCCCCACCTGTCAGCCGCTGTCTCCCGTGCCTCGCGCGTCGTCGTTCGCCCGTTCCCCACCGCTGACATCCCTGGCCCACCGGTCAGGCCCTTCTTCCCCCGCAGCGCAACGTCCGCGCGGCATCACCGCCGAGATCACCGGCCTTCCTTCCCGAGCCCAGGCGCCGAGATCCCCGGCCCTGCCCTTTTAACCACCCGCACCGCACCCCCAGGAACCCTATCTCCTACGCCCGCGCCGCCAACCCGAGATCCAGCACCCTCCACCTCACCCCACCGCGCAGAGCGCCGTGCGCCGTGCGCCGCCGTGCGCCGCCGCACCGCCGCATCCTAGCCCCGGCCAAACCCCGCCGTAGCTCTGCATCGGCACCAGAAAGCTTCCCTAGGCCTGCACCCGCGACCCCGGCCCATGAAGCCATCGGATTTGCACCGGACGCCGCCGGAGGTGAGCCGGTCCACCGCCACAATTCCACGCCTCTGGTTCCGCTCCGTGCCTGCTGACCCCCATGGCTCCCTCGCAGGACCTTCACGAACCGATCCGTGGAGTCCAGGAGCCGGGAGACGCCCTGCAACAGCCCCGTTCCCGAGATCCGTCGAGCGCCGCCACCGGTCCACGACGCCGACGCCCTGCACGTCTACTCCTGCTCCTGTTATGCTAGATAAGGTAACCTGTAAACCAGCCTAGTGACCGGAACATCGTGTGCCGGTGCTCCGCCACCGCGCACGCCATAGCTCCGCTGTGGTGGAACCTCCGCAGCCTCTCCCAGCTCCACGCTGGCCGGGTTTCGGTGTGCTCTTGCACTGCACACACGCACCGGCACATTAGCGTCCAGACCCGAGCCCAGAACGGCCTGAACATGTGCATGCCGGCGAGTCACGCCGCGCAGACCCGCCGCCGCCCGTGCAACCGCGTCTCAGGGCACCCCCGAGCCCAGATGAGTGCTCTTGAGGATTACGCGTACCGCGCCGAGCACCCCTGACCCAAACCTTGGTCGAAATGACCGTCGAAACATTGAATTCGATGAAATCTGGCGAGGAATCGAGGAGCGCCGCCGTGGGAGAAGGAAGTCCGGCAAGATCCGCCGCCGTCGTCGCCTGCGTCAGTCTTGAGCCGCCCAATCTAAAACCAACGCCCCAGATTAGATCGGCGTACCCCTTCATCCTGAGCCCTCAGATCTCGATCCAATGGATCAGATTCGTAGATACCGGTTCACCATGGCTGTTTTGCTAAAGAGTCCCCCAACTTCTTTGAAATCAACCCGCGCTCCTGTCCAGTTCAAAAGTATTTATAGATAAGCCCAGTTTTTAATGTTTCGCCCCCTAACCTTTCTTGTTTTTGAACCCGCGGTCCAAGCCTTGCAATTTTGCGAGTTAGACCCTAGATCTACCCATTAATTACGTATAGGTCCCTGGTTTTTGCAGAAAAACCCTAGAAACTCTGTTTTTCTTACAGTTAAGCCCCTGGATCTTATTTTAAGCGTAGTTTTCGCGTTCTAGCTCCGTTTTAGGCATTCTTTATGTCCACGCGATTATTTTAACGCATAGAATATTTCTAGCTTAGTTTTGTTTGCTGTTTTTATGTATTGTTATTCTGTTTCTTAGTGTTAGCTTTTGTTTGCATGTATGTTTATGTTGTTGCCTTGTTTCTGGCCATGTGTTCGTGAGTAGACGTTGAGCTACCGGAGGAGTTCCAGTACCAGTACCCAGAGCAGCCACCACCTTCTGAGCAGTTTGAGCAGTAGGAGAACTTTGAGGAAGGCAAGTATAACATGAACAACACCTATCACTTTAAATACATTTTCATACTGCATTTTAATATTGTATGCCTATAAGGACTCTCCTAGCCACTTTATATCCTTTATATATATCCCTTGGGTTGCATTTTGGTTAGTTGTGCTAGGTTGCTATGTTCTCACACATAATGTTCCTTTTTAATTAATTTGATTAATGGTATATGCAACTTAATTCTGGGAGTGGCCCGTTTGAGTGGCTCGCGTCTCGTTAAAAATTATTTTTTCTAGAAACTTGGTTTAGGGGGCTCGCACTGTGTGTTGTGCTAGCTACTCTCCATAAGGACAGTACGTCATTAGAGCGACAACCTCGGACAACCGCGCAACCACAAGACTGGAATGAGACGGTCTTGGCTTACTAATTAGGTCATTTTGGTTCGGGAGTAACTTACCGACAGGGCAAGAGGGGGGGCGTGAGCTTCAATGGTCCCTGCGCTACGGGGCTTGGTCTGTGTTATCTTGTACCCCCTCGAGGTGGGCCCCATCATTGCGGAGCCTGAATCCTTAGTGGTTATACCTTACCAACGTGGTCCTTTGTAACGGCCTCGTAGTGAGTTTGCAAGTCATCTCACCTAAGAAAGTGTGATGAACAACTAGCGTAGCTCACGACTTGTGGGTAAAGATGTGCAACCTCTGCAGAGTGTAAAACTGGTATACTAGCCGTGCTCACGGTCATGAGCGGCCCAGATCCTCCTTTTGATTAGTGGGGTTACCTTGGTGGTTTCGGTTTGGTTCTCAGTAGTATCATAATTAATTCTGATTAATTACTATGTAACTGGGTTTATGGTAATTCATCAACTTGTAGTAATTAGCCTTAATAAAATTTTGCCAAGATTAAAAGCTAATGCAGTTGAGTCAGCCAACCTTAGAGCCTCATAGTTTGTGTTATACTTATTGAGTACAAGTTGTGTACTCACACTTGCCTTCTCTACTCTTTTTCCTCTTGTCCTTTTTGGGGACACTGTACTGCTGCTCAGTTCCTGCCGACGCGAGGGAGTTCACCCGGAGCTACCAGGAGTACGAGGACTTCTAGGCGGTCGTCTCCCAGTCGACGTCCCTGTGGCGCCCAGCCTTCCGAGTTTCGTACTTGTTTTACGCTTCCGCATACTCTGTATCAGACATTTTGTCATTAATGTAATAAATCCGCATACTCGCTTTATTATATCTTTTTACGTGATATGTGCTGTGATATACTGTTCATTCTGTGGTATATACGTGTGACTTGATTCTGGCACATATATGATCGCTCGGTTTATGTCCTTTTATAAATCGGGTGTTACACGCCGCGTCGTCCCACCCCAGAAGAAACCCACTTGGAATCCTCGTTTGTCAGTCTCAGCACCACCCATGGCCAAGACTCTCAGGCAGTACTCGGCCCTGTCTAGTGGCCACATCCCTAATGGACTGAACAATGACCAAGGCAATCATGGCTTTGAGCTCAAGTCGGGACTGGTGAACATGGTTCAAGCGAGTCCATTTTGTGGCAAGGCATCCGAGGATGCCAACGCTCACCTTCAAAACTTCTTGGAAGTGAGCAGCACCATCAACCCTAGAGGTATCACGATGGATAATGTTCATCTTCGACTGTTCCCATTCTCCTTGCTAGGCAAGGCAAAGATGTGGTTTTACACCAACAAATCAGACTTCACCACATGAGAGGCTTGCTCCAATGCATTTCTGACGAAGTATTTCCCAGTGGGCAAAACCAATGCCCTCCGAGGCAAGATCTCTGGATTTCAACAGCTCCCGGATGAAGCCATTCCGGAAGATTGGGAGAAATTCTAGGAGTACATCGCAGCATGCCCCCACCACGACATGGAGGAATGGCTGATTATTCAGAGTTTCTTCAATGGCCTGAACACACCAGCTCAGAACAACATCGATGCAGCATCAGGTGGTTCCTTCCTTTCGCTCAGCATTGCTGCAGCAAAAGTGCTGGCAGAGAAGATTGCTTCCTACTAGAGTTGGAAAGGTGAAAGGCAGCAATAGCCCTGCAAGGGAATTCATCATGTCGACAACATCGATATGCTTGCTGCCAAGATGGACCTTCTCATGAAGAGACTGGAGTCTCCACACCAGGAGGCTAACCAAGTTATGGATTCTCACATTACATGCGAGATCTGTGGAGAAACTGGACACAAGGGCAACTCTTGCCCGATCACTCAGGAGGAAGCTCACTTCGTAGGAGTAAACAAGTCCAACAACTCTAGCCTCCTTCCTTAGCAGGGGTTGGAATTCCAAACCCAACCTCCCCTTCAGTCAGCAGCAAGGTATGAACATTAATAACAATTTTCAGCCTTCTTTAAAGGACCTAGTTTATGGCCAGAAACAAATTAATGATAACATTAGTAAGAAATTCCTTGCTAATGATAAAATTTTAGAATTTTGGCCGGACAACTAGAGGGCATAAATTTAGTTATTAAAAATCAGTTGAGCTTCAATAAAATGATAGAGACTCAGGTTGCTCAGCTAGCCTCATCTTGTCCTAACAATAACTCGGGAAAAATCCCTGGGCAACCGGAAGTTCCTCCCAAGGAAAGTGTTAGTGCGGTGACTACGCGAACAGGTAAGTCCACGCAAGAACCACCATACCCTAAAGATGCAGGATCTCGGCGGAAAGCCGTACCCGCCAGCAATACCTCCGCTGTAGACGAAGACCAGGAGGAGGCAGAAGAATCCGATACAACTGCTGCCCAGGAGGAAACCGTGAAACCCCCTAGAACTTCATAGGATTTTCATGAAACTACTGCCTTACCGTTTCCGGAACGATTAAGGAAGCCGGTGGCCGACGAGCAATTCGGCAGGTTCGTCGAGGTAATACGGAAGTTGTATGTCAATATACCACTTCTTGACACTATGCAGGTCCCAACCTATGCTAAGTATATCAAAGATATACTTGGTAACAAGAGAAGCCTGCCCACCACCGAGGTCGTGCAACTCACAGAGGAGTGTAGCACAGCTATACTCAATCCTCTCCTGGAGAAGAAGAAAGATCCAGGATGCCCTACAATCACATGTTCAATCGGGAGTCAACATTTCTCACACGCTCTGTGTGATCTGGGAGCAAGTGTCAGCGTCATGCCCAAGGTAGTTTACGATAAACTAAACTATCATGGGCTTGCCCCTACTGCTATGTGCTTGCAACTAGCGGACCAAACGGTCCGTTACCCCACGGGAATTGCAGAGAACGTACCGGTTAAAATCCGGAACTTCTTCATTCTCGTTGACTTCGTCGTCCTCGATATGGAAGTCGATGCCAAGACGCCCCTCATTTTGGGAAGGCCGTTCTTGAGTACCGCAAATGCACACATTGATGTTGGAGCCGGAGAGATTCAGCTCAATATCAATGGGCAAAAAGAGAGGTTCGCCTTCCGACCGATAAATCCGCAAGCGAACGGATGCCGCTGTAGCTTTCACCTAAGAATATTCCAGGGTATCGTATTTATCCTTAGGGAAGCAATGGTTAAAGAAGTTGATAGATAGCCATCACGTAACTGCTAGCTAGTATACCGACTAGACTATTATGGTGTATAAGAAGGAATAGGAGTTTTGTATAAGTGACACACACAGGAGAACCAATAGTATAGACACCACGTCTACACTATCGATTACTACTCTAGCCACAATTGACAACCTGAGCATTCGGTTAAATGGAGATCCTATGCCAAATTTAAACACTACACTTAACCATGCTTAACTAACACTCTAAGGTAAGAAATAGACAACCATGAAGACATTTCAGTAAATAGAGAAGTACTTGAGTCTTACAAAGGGGCCGAGATGCCAAACCTCCGAGGACTCTTTCGAAACCTTGCACTACTCTCCCTAACTCCCAACTCCAACTAGTACTACTCTACTACATCTTGGAATGGTGGTGTTGCTCCTTGGTGGTGTGTCTTGTGAGGGGTGAGGGAGGCTCGCTTTTATAGCCCAAGAAGGCCGGTTCCCGCAAGAATTAAATATGGAAACACTGGGCACTGCCTTTAGGAGGATAAGGACGGTCTTCCCACCAAAAATGAGGTGGAACAGCGCCGACATGGGGCCGGCCGACCCTATGGTTCGGCCGGCCCATGAGTGCCGCCTTTCATCCTGGACACTGCCAGGTGGGCCCCGAACTTGTGTATGTCAGTCCGGGGCTTTGTACGTCAGTTTTCTATGTCAAATGGGCCCACCTTGCAGGTGTAACGTAGGATGCAATCTTCTGTGGTTTCATCTGCGTATTCTTCGTATTTTCATCTTATTTCCAACTTGTGTCCCTGCAATCCAAGAATCACCAAAACTCGTGGAATTCGTTAGTAATAACTCCTACCACTACTGTTGATTGTCATTCTCCATGTCTTTATGCAGGAGTTGACGACATAAATTTTGCACTTAAGGACTGTCAACAAGTTCCCCCACACTTAATCTTTGCTCATCCTCGAGCAAAGTCACATGTAACCATGAAACATCATTTCAAAAAATGTGATGCTAGCATAAAAGTTATTCCATGTCCTTCCTCATACCTGTGGATTTTTGAAGTGTCTACCATGTCGCCTTGAGCGGTTGAGAAGTGGAACGGCTTAGACACCCAGGCATCACTACCCAACTATGAAGCATACTTGGAGTTTTATAATTTTTGTAAATGAAAACATATCTCGAACTTCTCCTCAAATGGTACTCTCAAATCGCTCAATGGTGTTCAACCTCACCAAGGCTTTGAAAATTTGCCTTACTTTTCCATCCTACTCCTAAGGCTTCTTTTTGGTGGAGCTGTAGGTATGGAGGGTACAAAATGTAACACCCTAATTTAAATTTCAGCATTTATTAATAAATTTAATTGGCTTTATTTAAATTTCTAAGGTTTATTGTGTTTAGCCTTGCATTTAATTTAATTTTGTTTCACAAGTAATTAAAAATTTGTCTAAGTTTAAAATTTGTGTTGCATTCATGCTGGTGCATACCTTTATTTGAGTGTGGTTTGAATTCAAATTCATATTTGAATTCAAACTTTGTTTGAAGTAGAAATAGAAAAGAGAAAGGAAAATAGAAAACTAACCCGGACCCAAACCCACCTCAGCCCAGTCCAACCCTCTCCCCCGGCCCACTTTCCTCGCGGCCCAAACCAGCGCCCACACCCCAGGCCCGGCTCGCGCCGGCCTGCTCCCGCCTCCCCCGCGCTAGAGCCCAGCTCACCCGCCCCATCGGTCCACTGCGACTCAGCCCGCGTTCGCGCCCGTGCGGCTGACTGCTGGGCCCCACTTGTCGGCGCCCCTCTCCCGCAAACCGCGTCCCCGCCTCAGCCGCTGCGCTCCCGGGCCCGCACGCCAGCGCCACTCCCGCTCGCTCGCCGGACCCCGCCCCTTTCCCCTCACTGACAGTTTGGGCCCGCCTGTCAGCCCGTCATCTTCCTCCTCCCGCTTTCCCCGCCGCGCTCCGGGCTCTGCTCTGCCCCGCTCGTGCCATGAAGCTTCGCTGTTCCGTGGACCCCCAGCCCCTGCAGGACCCACTGGCAGCCTCCCGTGCACGCTCCTCTTCCAGAAGCTTCCTCACCCGAACCCGGGATCGCGCGAGACTGTTGCGCGATCCACTTCCCCCGCAGGGCAACACCCGGCCGCAATCACCGCGGCGTCCCCGCCGGGCGCGCCCTCCCAGGATCACCGGCGCCTTCTTTAAACCCCCGCGGACACCCCCCTGCGACCACCCTATCCTACGCACCGCCACCACAAATCCTAGAGCGCAGCCGCACCGAGCACCGCCGCGCCATAGCCCTGCGCCGCTGCAGTCCAGCAACTTGGCCACGCCATAGCCCCGGCCAGACCTCGCCACCACTCCGCCTTGGCACCAGAAGACTCCTCGAGCTCCTTGGCCCCGGACCGAGTCGCGCCTACGCCGAGATTCCGCCAGGGACGCATCTCCGGTGAGAAGCTCCGCCGCCGAAATTACTCACCGCCGTTGCCGCTCCGAGCCTGCTGACCTCCTTCCCGCCCTCGCAGGGTCTTCAGGAACCCATCCGAGGACACCAGGACGCCGGAGCACACCTCGACGTCCACCTCCGCGAAGCACCGAGCCGACCTCGCCGCCGTTTCACACCGTCGACCCCCCTGTGTGCCATCCCGGTCTGATCCAAGCCCTCGGTGAGCCTCACAACAACACGCCCTTTCTTTTGCGCTAGTTGTATTGGCCCTTAGCCCGCTCCCGAGGTCAGCACATCACCCGCCGGCGAACTTCGCCGCCCCGAGCCGCCATGGTCGCCGAACTTCGTGCTCGGGACCTCCCCAAACCCAAATCGCACCCTAGGTGGATTACCCATGCCGCAATGGAGCTCCATGGCCAAACCCCATCCCAAATAGCCCCCGGAGTGCCGGATTGGGCATCTCCGGTGAAGCGCCGCCGTGGGAATTGGTTTCCCGGCGACCCGCGCCGCCGCCGTCGGCCCCAACGCCCCTGCGCCGTCCGATCCGGGATCTGCGCTCCAGATTAGATCAGCCCACCGCGTCGCTCTCAATCGTCGGATCGAGATCCAACGGCCTGGAATCAAAGATACCGGTTCGGCCTTGACTTTTTGCTAAAGAGCCCTCAGTCTTCTGCTGAATTAACCCGCAGTCCACCGCCTTTGAAAAATAATTGCAGTTAAGCCCAAAATTTTGCACGAACCCCCCTGAGTTTTCCAGAAATCAAACCCGCCGTCCACCCTTGGCAGTTTTACGCTTTAGACCCTAGAACTAATGGATATTTATGGTTTAGCCCTCGGTTTTAGCAGAAAAGCCCCTGGAACTTCAATTTTCTTACAAATAAGCCCCTGAACCTTGTTTTTGGCCTAGAATATGCGTTTTAGCTCCGTTTTAGGCGTTTTTTATGTCCACGCGATCGATGTAATGCGTAGAATAGTTTTAGCTTAGTTTTTCTTGCTGTTTTTATGTATTGGTGTACTCTTTCTTAGTTTTTGTTAGTGTTTGCTTGTATGCTTATTGATGTGCATTGTTTTGGCAATGTGTTCGTGAGTAGACGTTGATCCATCTGAGGAGCCCCAGTACCAGTACCCGGAGCAGCCGTCTTCCGAGCAGTTTGAGCAGCAGCCAGAGCAGTACGAGGAAGGCAAGTGTAACATGAACAACCTATCACCTTTAATTACAATTTCATACTGCATTTTAATACTGTATGCCTATAAGGACATTCCTAGCCACTTTATATCCTTTATATATACCTTTGGGTTGCATTTTGGTTAGTTGTGCTAGGTTGCTGCGCTATAACACACTCTGGTCCTTTTTAATTAATTTGATTAATGGTTTACTTGAACTTAATTCTGAGAGTGGCCCTCTGTGCTTCGTGCTTGGGTGGCTCACGTCTCGTTAAAATATGGTTTTGTAGAAACATGGTTTAGGGGGCCAGCACGGTGCTTACTGCTGGGTTGGCCACTCACCATAAGGACCGGTTCATAGAGCGACAACCTGGGACAACAGCGCTACCACAAGGCTAGAATGGGATAGACTTGGCGTAATAATTAGATCTTTTTGGTTTGGAGTAACTTACCTGCGGGGCAGGGGCGGTAAGCTTCTATGGCCCTCGTGCTGAGTGGCCTCGTCTGTGCTTCGTGTCTTGACGCCCACTAGACCTGCTCCATAGTCGCTGATCCACCCTCGTGGTTACTCCCTACCAACGAGATTCTTTGTAAAGGCCTCGTAGTGAGTCGCTAGTCATCTCACCTAAGGAAGTGTGATGAACAACTGGCGTAGCTCACGACTTGTGGGTAAAGATGTGCAACCTCTGCAGAGTGTAAAACTGGTATACTAGCCGTGCTCACGGTTATGAGCGGCCCAGATCCTCCTTTTGATTAGTGGAGTTATCTCCTCCCGACGAGGGAGGTGCTTCTCGGGGTTACCTTGGTGGTTTTGGTTTGGTTTCTCAGCAGTTACATGATTAAACTTGATTAATAACTATGTAACTGGGTTAATGGTAATTCATCAACTCGTAGTAAATAGCTTTAATAAAATTTTGCCAACACTTAAAAGCTAATGCAGTCAAGTCAGCCAACCTTAGAGCCTCATAGTTTGTGTTATATTTGTTGAGTACAAGTTGTGTACTCACCCTTGCCTCTTCTCTATTTTTTTTCCTCTTGGCTACGCTACTGCTGCTCAGTTCCTGCCGACACGAGGGAGTTCGTCCAGCGTTACCAGGACTACGAGGACTTCTAGGCGTTCGTCTCCCAGTCGACGTCCCTGTGGCGCCCTGCTTCAGCTTCGGAGAGCTTTATTCGTATTTTGTACTTCGCTTCCGCGGTATCAGTCATTTTGTCATTATTGTAATAAATAACATTCGTATTTCGATTTATTATGTCTTATTCGTGATATGTGCTATGATATACTGTTCATTCTGTTGTATATACGTGTGACTTGATCCTGGCACGTATATGATTGCTCGGTTTATGTCCTTTTATAAACCGGGTGTTACACAAAAGCAAACTTGCTTCTCATATTTTGCTAAATAAAAAACCGGATCTAAAGGATAAACAAGTCATAAACCTTGATCAAGATGTGCAAGTGTGTGGAAATATATTTTTGGTGGATGGTGGATGAACTCCTTTGTATGAATCATCTCCCTCTTGTTCTTTTTTTTTCTTTGGATAGGGGCTATCTTTTTCTCTCTTTTTTTGACATGCCTATTGGGCATCTGGCATACCTTCTTTGGGTATGCATCTTTTATTTTGAACATGCCAAAGCATGTGGCATACCTTCTTTGGGTATGCATCTTTTATTCCTTTTTTTTGCATAGCCCCATATCCTTTGTCTAACTTTATGAGAGAGATGTCATACGGTGACATGGAGTTTTTATTCGGTGATTGTATGAGTGGATATATTGCTAACTTCCAGTGTAGAAGTGTAGCATTGTTATGGACGTGTACGTGATCTTGATCATGGGAGTATGAAATGAATTTCACTAAGGGTCACAACAATTTGACAAAGCTCAAAGAGTAAACAAGTTGCATATGTGGAAAGTTTATGTCATAAAACATATTTGGCCTTTGTAGGAATTTTCACCAATGAGGAGAAGTAAGGCTATTGATTTTATGTTTTATCAAAAAATAAATCTCCAAGAGCTTACATAGAAAAGATAGGATTTCTTTAGTCTTACCATATCTCACTTCACAACAACTTAGTGACATGTTTTCCTAATAGAGATATATCCACGGGTAACAAGTGTATGAACTAGGAATAAAGTTTATACTGGCCAATCTTTATAAAGTTCATAGTTTGGCAAGATTTTATTTCATGTTGTATGTTTGATTAACATGGGTGACACTTTTAGGCATAATCAAACTTGTAGGAGCAAAACATGGGTGAGAGAAATGGAGTGCAAACCAGCGTGCCCGCGAGATGGCATAGTAGGGTCGGGTTCCCCCACACTTGATTTTTATGTCATTTGACACTAAAAACCAAGGGCGGATGTTAAAGCTTCTCCATAACGTGAGTTGCTGCACCCATGATCCTAGACATCATTCGTCCTTCATTCCTGTAATTGTTAGTGGCAAAGAATACCCGAAGGGAACTTGTCTAGCACCAAGATTAAGTTATTATGGGGGATAAGGGAGGTTATTGTTTTATTCTAAAGAAATTTATTATTGTTTTTTATATTGTTATCAAAATATTTTTTATTTTGAAAGGATGAAGATTTTTTTAAAAAAATATTGATGCATTTCCAAAAGGATTTGAAGTTAAGAATGCATCAGAAGTTTGATAACTGCCGATTTACCTTCGGCAAGGGCTTACCATTTTAAGTCCGTTGAGCAGGACTTCTCTGTTTGGATTTAGCTTGAATGCTCGTTATCCAGCGCCGGAGATGGGGATCTGGATCATTGCACTTCTTGCCTCTGCCATGCCATCGTGATCTTTTATGTGGTTTTTGACTTGGCGTGGTGTATGATTTATTTTTTTTCTTTTTTTCTTTTTGATCAAGGTTTCATTAAAAGTTCACCAAATGAATTTTGATCTACCTCCATTTCAATTCATCTCAAAAGACTTACCCTTCTGGTTTTGAGAAATTCCTGCAAGGGTTAGTCCAGGCATGCATCCAAAATCTATACTAGCAGCATTGGTTCAATTAATTAAATTAAACTCCATGTCCAATTTGATTAAGGTAGGATTTTAACCTAAGCACCATGCTTAATTTAAAAGCCTATGGAAGTATGTGCAGTACTCCCAAACCGAAGCACACTAGAATAGGAAAAGGTAGCATGAAAATGATAAATTTGAGATTGATTCAAATGGTTGTGCGAACATTGAATTATGGATTAGAGAACCATTTTTTTATATGCAAAACAGTGCAAAAGGGGTGGATGAAATGCATTTGAACAAACATGCCATGGTTTCAGCAAAAGAAATTAAATGAGTGATGAGATGCATGAAAATCTAGGCTTCAGCTTTTGCTCCTAGCATGGACCATCTAATGAAAACACCATAGCGACTGGCAAAGCCAACATATGATGCCGAGATGGTCCCGTTTAACATCCGTCTACTACGAAGCTAGACTAAGAGCATCGAATAGATAGATAACAATAAAATTGTCATCTACCTAGACTAGGCATGGCGCCCAAATACAGCTCAAAGACTAGGAGCCACCCGAGGAAAGCACTAGATATATGATGAATTAAAAACATGCAGTGGTGAAAATAAACTTGGGAATCAAATGTTTTTGGATTGGTTCTCTTACCTTGATCGATTCATCACTCACAATTTATGATTGAATTGTGAGTGATGCAATGTAGTCGTTCCGTCACATATGATGGTCTTATTTTCTCATGACGGCGATCTTCTCTCCACCTACATAGAGTTAGTGTGTATACATATGTATCTATCTATGAGATGGCAGGGTGGTGGTTTGATCATTCATGAAAGATTAGGCACCCTGGGCTCGTAAAGATACTCTCTTTTTTTTATATGTCCACAAAAGGTAGTGGTAAACTAGGCTAGCAGATATCAAGGTAAATATCAAAATCTTTACGCCAATTGCTTCCCCAGCAATGGCGCCAGAAAGCTTGTTGGCATTTGTTAACGCAAACAGATAAATCCACAAGCGAACGGATGCCGCTATAGCTTTCACCCAAGAGTATTCCTGGGTATCGTATTTATCCTCAGGGAAGCAATGGTTAAAGAAGTTGATAGATAGCCATCACGTAACTGCTAGCTAGTATACCGACTAGACTATTATGGGGTATAAGAAGGAATAGGAGTTTTGTATAAGTGACACACACAGGAGAACTCCAGGATAAGATAGCAGAGCAGACAAGCGGAGCTAGGAGGTCAACAAGAGAGGTCAAGGTTCCTATTTACTTCTCCATAACTACGGTTCTACTCTAGATCATACCAAAGGGGTTAACTAAGCAAAGGTCAAACATAGCGATCACACCTTGGCACATCGGGGCGACGGTACCTTTCCGATCCTCGAAAAGACTGGGAAGGGGTGATCGGGGTCAGGCCGCCAACAGCCCTACGAAACACCAACCCGAACGTGGTGGAATACAAAGGCCTAGTCGGAGCTGTCACCTCCGGGGCTACCACAACTATCTGAGGGGTTGGGCGCAACCTTAGGTAACCGAAGTATAGACACCACGTCTACACTATCGATTACTACTCTAGCCACAATTGACAACTAGAGCATTCGGTTGAACGGAGATCCCATGCCAAAATATAAACACTACACTTAACCATGCTTAAATAACACTCTAAGGTAAGAAATAGACAACTATGAAGACATCTCAGTAAATAGAGAAGATAAAGATAAAATATTTGAGTCTTACAAAGGGGCCGAGATGCCAAACCTCCGAGGACTCTTTCGAAACCTTGCACTACTCTCCCTAACTCCCAACTCCAACTAGTACTACTCTACTACATCTTGGAATGGTGGTGTTGCTCCTTGGTGGTGTGTCTTGTGAGGGGTGAGGGAGGCCCCCTTTTATAGCCCAAGAAGGTCGGTTCCCGCCAGAATTAAATATGGAAACACTGGGCACCACCTTCAGGAGGATAAGGATGATCTTTCTGCCAAAGATGAGGCCGAACAGCGCCGACATGGGGCTGGCCGACCCTGTGGTTCGGCCGGCCCATGAGAGCCGCCTCTCGCGCCGCCTTTCATCCTAGACACTACCAGGTGGGCTCCCAACTTGTGTATGTCGGTGCCGGGGCTTTGTACGTCAGTTTTCTATGTCAAATGGGCCCATCTTGCAGGTGTAACACAAGATGCAATCTTCTGTGGTTTCATCTGCATATTCTTCGTGTTTTCATCTTATTTCCGACTTGTGTCTCTGCAATCCAAGAATCACCAAAACTCGTGGAATTCGTTAGTAATAACTCCTACCACTACTGTTGATGTTCATTCTTCATGTCTTTATGCAGGAGTTGACGACATAAATTTTGCAGTTAAGGACCGTCAACACCGGCCTGCCTCCACCACTCATGTCACGTCTTCGCCCACTCTAGCACGATCACCAGCAGCTCTAGAGGCAGTAGACCGAGGCCGTGGCGCGCCTGCCGCCATGCCCAAGCCAGCCGGCCTGTCCCACGCCGCCCGGCCTGCCCCCTGCGACCGGCTAAAAAAGTCGACGAAGGTGAGTCACTCCCTGCACCCTCAGCTCGAGTACACAGAAAACTCCCTCGTACTCGAGTTCTCTCTTCTCTCTTCTGAGTTTTCTTGCTTAATGAAGCTCTTAGGAGTTAATTAAGCCAAGTAATTCAGGTGCTAGCCCCACAAAAATAGTAGTAGTGCTGAGATTAGCTCGGCACTAATCCAATAAAATTAGCAGTAACTTTCCTCTAAAAATGAAAACTACAAAAATATGTTCGTAGAATTATCAAGCTCTGAACGAAGAACGTTTGTGGTGGACTGATCCCCACAAGAACGACTAACCACTGACCCCCTCCGATAATTTTTCTCTGCATATTCTCTGTACTAATCTTTTGCAGGGGTCTTGTCGCTTTGGGGAATATCAAAGGCAAGGTGAAGAAGCTGGGCTCGTCATCCCGATCCCGCAGTTCGCGAGCGTCATCAGGCTCCCGGGATGACATGTCGGTGGACTCTGTCCGCCGACCGTCACGATCCCAGGAAGAAAAGGAGGAAGCCCCCGCCTCTCTAGTAGTCCCGAGGCCCCGTCTCAAAATCAGAGTTCTGACGTCGGTCAATCAGATTGTTGTCCGGACTGATGATGAGCGGGATGCCCTCGAGCTGTTGAAGAAGAAGTCGTACGGCCACGCCAAGCGGTTCGATACAGAATTCCTCATGATGACAGGACTCCGTCCGGACATGAACCGCGCATTCATGGCTGTGGGATGGTCACACTTCGGCGACATCACCGAACCAGGTTCGCACCTTCTTACCATGGAACTCTTGTCATCACCTCATGTCGAAACCGTTGGAAAAGAAACTAAAATCCACTTCCGTTATTTCAATCAGTTCTTTGAAATGTTGCCCAGAGACTTTAGTAATGCACTAGGCTTCAGTAAGAAATGCCTATTAGAAGCTAATGCATTAACAGATGATCTTGGATATGACCGTAGTGCTTGGTGGAACGAAATCTCAGATGAACCAGTAAGTAGTAAGAACAGCATAGTCTCAATCCATTATCCAATTCTGAGAGTTCTGGCCAAGTACCTGGCTATGGTAGTCTTTTCTCGAGCAGACCTCAGGCTATGTAGCTCCTCGGAGCTCACGTGCCTATATACTATGGCAAATAAAATTCGCTACTCACCTGTGATGGGCATGGTCGCACATTGGCAGAAAATGATCATGTGCAAATCTCCCATCGACACAACCTCCCTGGTCACCCGCATTGCACGGTATGTTGGTGTTTTGGAGAATGCACAAGTCACATATCTACCCGCGATGGATGAGTACCGAACATTCATTGGTCTTGACCACTTTGTTCATGCGCCCATGATGCGTGAAGGTCCCGGGAACTCAGTTTTCATGTGTTATCCGGGGTATGAGAAGGAGTTCGAGCTACAATGCCTGAAACTCTCGCTCTACTCCGTGAAACGTCTGACCCTCCAACTGGAAAAGAAGGAGCCAGCACGCCACAGCACAGCTGGTCCTATGAGTCATGGTAGAACTCGGCGCGACGCACAGTTGGCCGAGGGTGGCACATCACGGCAGGCAGGAGTTTCCCGTCAGGCAGGCACATCCCGCCAGGCATGTCGGTGTTTATCGCCAAGCTTGCTCAGGGATACCCTTAGCAGTAAGGTTTGTAGGTAGGGATCGACTGCTCTGGAACTCGATGGTATAAGGAACACAAAGATTTAGACAAGTTCGGACTGCGAGTTGCGTAATATCCTACGTCCTGTGTGGTGGTTTATATTGTCTTAGGTGTTGATGTCTTTCGAGGGGGTCCCTGCCCGCCCTTATATATCCGTGGGGACAGGGTTACATGGAAAGTCCTAGCCGAGTACAGTTGGAACCCTACTGCAACACAATCGGGTAGTTTCCTTTGTACTGTAGCTAGTTCTACACCTATTCAGGTAGTTACAAGAGTGGTAAGGTACATCCATAAGCTATCTCTTACTCTAGAACATTCTATGCCTATAAGCAGTCCCGCTGCCCCGGGTCTGACAAGCCCCCGATCTCTTCGCAGCCGAGTCCTGCAGGCGTCGAGTAATTGGCTGGGCGTCTTCGAGTACTTCAAGTAGTCAGATCATCCTTCTGGTTGCTTCTGGGCATTCCTTCAGGTACGTCGAGTAGTCCTCCGTGTACTTCTGGTTGCTCCGAGGCTGTGAGGTGCTCAAGCCCGAAATCTTGATCATATATGGTGCGCGAAGTACTCGCGCTCCATATGGAGTAGCCCCCAAGCCTTAGGTTGAATCGCAGAATCAGGCTGAGGGTCACTTCAGTCTTTTTCCTTCATTATTTTCCAAAAAAATTGAAAAATAAATCTCTGATGCACATATCCCACAGCCCCCAAGCCTTAAATCAAAATTCCTAAAACTGCGGGTAGCCCCCGAGCAAAGATTTGGAATTAAGGATTTAAGACGTGGCATCAGATTTTATTCTTCAGAATATTTGTAGGATTCATTAGATCTGGTATCCGAAAAGACCTCTTTTTCGGGGAAAAAATCCTAGAAAAATGATACGATTGGATACGCCACACTGATTGCACCCGAAATAACTTCAGAAATAAAACCCGGGATGTACGGCTCTTTACTGTATGCTCACGTGGGATTTTACTGTATGGGGAATCTACATTATTGCGTCCTTGAATGCGTCCATGAATGCTGCCACTGTAGCGTCACGAGTTGTCCTCCAGTAAAGTCCCTTGTGGCTATAAAGGGTAGGTGAGAGGCTGTTGCCAGAAGCACCGTGGTTCAGAAGCTATGGCTTGCTTTTGGTGTTCTTGCTCTCGCCCTCCTGAGATTTGTGTAGTTCTTTCCAACAAAAGAAGCTAGAAGAGAACTTGCGAGTGACAAGAGAAGTCCATGCTACCTCATCCTGCAACCCCAATGCTCTCATCGGATCCATTTTGGACATCATGTCCTTGCATATTCCAATGAGGCAGGTTCTCTGTGGACTGTTTGAATCTTGTTGTGTCACATCCTTGGGATTGCCTGTCTCTGGGTGCCCAAGAACTGATATCTCTGGTAAGGCGATTTAATCTTGTCACAACGTATTCAGGGAGAAGGAGAAATTTCTCTGCAAGATGCTACAAGAGATCTTGCGAGGCGATTACTATAATCTGCCTCCAAACTCTTGAAACTTTTCTCCCAGAATACGAGTATCATTATTCCTTTGATGCGAATAACATGTTTATACTTTGTTATGGACTCGGGCCGATCTAGCTGCAGCAAGCGTCGACTAGAAGCTCCAAGAGATCCAGGCATTGTGCATACAGGTCCGAGTCATTATAAAGCTAGTTAGAAAAAAGTACTCGACTTGTAATATCAAGTAGTTGTACTGAGTCGAGTACTTTCTTTTATACTGGAATGTAATCCCAGTAGAAAGGTGTAAAGTCGAGTAGTTGACAAGAGATGTGAGTATTTTGTTTTTTCAGAATGTAATCTTAGAAAAAAGGAATGTCTCAGAAAATCCCATGTTTTGCACGATTGGCAACGGTTTGCTGGCCTTTCGAATTTTTACCATGTTGCCACCGCCATTATAAAATGAAACGGTAACTAGGTTTTACCCCACCGGCCGCCATTCACTTTTATTGTTTAGATCTGTTCTTGCCCTCAAGCCCTCGGATCTAAAGTTCTTGCCCTTTCTTGCCTCCCATCCTCACTTAGGGTTTCCATCAGTGTATGCGTGTGAAGCGCTCTGTTGATTTCCGGATGGCACCGAAGAAATCGAGTAAAGGAAAGGGTGCGGCTGCGGAGCCAACCCGTGAGGAAGGATGGATGGCAAGTAAGTGCTCTGAATTCGACCTTGGATCCTTAGTTTCTGCTAGTCTTCTGCCGGAGAAATCCATCATCCAATGGCGTCCTGCCTTGGGTGAGGATCGTCCGTATGAGAATATGGGCGAAATTGTTGCTTTTACTTCTTATCTGGAATGAGGATTGTGGTTTCCATGTTTGTTTTTCTTCTCTGGGCTCCTGCGTTATTACAGGATCCAGCTTCATCACTTGACCCCAATTCGTTTGTTCATATTTCCATCTTCGTGCATTTGCGCGAAGCTTTTCTGGGCATCGAGCCCCATTTTGAGCTCTTTCGATTTCTTTTCCACCTCAAACCACAGCCAGATTCCTACGTTTTAGATGTAGTAGGAGGTTCGGGTCTTCAACTTAGATAGAGGAAGGATAGAGTTTATATCCCATATAGTCTTAGTAGAAACCCAAGTGGTTCTATGTCGAGAACCAGTGGGAGAGCTTTCCAGCGATTACTCCCGGCCCTCTGATTCAGTGGCATGAATGGAACAAGAAACCAGTCGACGAGAGTCAACTTCCAGAGTTACTCGCACGGATTGCCGATCTTAGGCAGAAGAATGTGACTAGAGAAGCAGTCATGTTCGACTGGATGAAAAGAAGGATCCAGCCGCTGCAGGCTCGGGAAACGCTTGGTTTCCAATATCAGGGAACAACTGACTCATCAAGGTACTCGGAGGAAGAGATCTCGGATGAGGAAGTGATTAGTCGAGTACAGTGACTACTAAGGGATGTAAAGAAAGTTCCCTTTGTTCCTGATATGTTTTCTGCTGCGAGTCCTCCGACGCAGGTACATGATAAGAGTAGTCGATATGTAGTAATCGAGTACTTTACCTTAGTATGAATCTGATAGAATTTGCTTTATGTAGGAGGACGTGGAGCGTTTTAAAAGTAGTCCTCCACTGCCAAGCATTTATTCGTCCTTCCATGCACTCTTATTCTGTCAACCAAGTTGCAATATATTCATATGAAATTTCATATAAATAGTACTAATGTCTAATCTTGGTTGTGCAGATGAGGAGGCTGGTGAGGACAGGAGTGACAGGGAGCCCAGCCCCACTCCAAGTGTTGATACCCAAACCGGGCATCCGAGGGGTGCACGGTCGGCAGTGAGGAAGCGTCGCAGCTCCTCACAAACTACTAGCAATAGGTAAGTGGCTAGTTGATTTGCAATCGAGTACTTTTCGTTTTCGAATTGCTAGTTTTAATTTGATTTTTTGCTTTTTCCAAGTCCGGCGACAAAGATGTCACGGACCTCAGCATCTGGGGATGATGCTGTGGTGGGACAAACCATCCCTTGCACCACAGTGGACCCGTCAAAGGGGACTGGGACTACTCTACTGGCTAGTAGTTCCAATGTAAATAATACCGACGATGCGGGTAAGCAGGCCGTAATTGTGAGGCCGTCCCGAAAATTGGGCATCAAGGCGCTTGCCTTTAAGAGGGCTCCTACGTAAGTTTTCTAAAAAATTGTAATTGTAGGATTTTGTCTGTGTATCGAGTAGTTTTTAACTACTTTGTCTTGACAGAGACACGCTCCTGGAGGCAAAAGGGGATACTGAGGACGACTCAGCCCCCAAATCAGCAGTGGAGAAGCCCCCGAGTACTCCTGATATGAGTGCTCGTGATGCAGAAGACATGGCTGATGCCATGCTTCTGGACACTCCACTTCCTGATGCTAAGAGGAGCGAAGAAGGGCTCCCGGAGGGCGATGTGCAGGCGAGTACTTCCCATGTCTCATCGGGAAGTGTCTTGTCGCAAGAGAAGTTGAAACTTGCGTTCAAGCTGATAGGGGTAAGTAGTCGAATATTTTGAGTACTTGCATATAGATCGAGTAGTGTATACTGATCTTTTTGTGCTTTTTTGGCAGGAGGTACTGGGGCAGGAGGGTAGTCCAGCCCAGGATGATACAGGACTGAATGCTCTGAAGGAGCGGGTAAAAATGCTCTCATACGAGAAGGCTGCCCTCCAGGAGAAGCTTAAGAAGCTCTCCAAAGCCAAGAAAGGTTAGTCTTTAGCATACATGAGGCAGTCGACTAGATTATTCTGCTTGGTGTTTATAAGCTTTTCTTTTAATCCAGTACACAGCTTGTGCAAAATCTTTAAAGATATAGGAAAGCTTGGTACTGGATCTAAAGATTCTTATGTACCGAAACACAGATGAAATTGAAAAGCTGAAGAGGATCAAGGAGGACTCTAACTGGGAGGCGGTGACAACTATGAAGCAGCTGAAAGACCTGTCAGAGTCCCGGGACTTGATGCAGCAGGAGCTCGTGGAGCTGAGGCAAGTAAGGGACGCTGCCCAAGAAGTGGCTGAGATTATGGAGATCTCGGAAGGGAATGAAGACGAACCGCTCACATTGGCGGGGAAGCTTCGAAAAGTACCTGAATGTTTCAAAAGGTACGTCTCCACAACCACTCGACAGTACGTGGGGCATGTACTCGGGTTGGTAAAATCTTACTGGCCAAGCACACGTCTTGATGCACTTGGGAGGGGCGCCAAAGCTAATTGTACTGAAGAACAATTCAGTCGGTATTTGGAAGAAACTTCCGTGGTGGCCAACCAGATAGTAGAATCCCTGAACAAGCTCGAGTCCCCTTGAACTTGTTGATAATTTGAGTTGGCGTGTAGGCCGCAAGTACTTTTGAACAAATGTTGAATATTTGTGTAATATCAAGTACTTGTTTTATGTTAGGATTATATAATCCTTTGGTGTGTTGAGCAATCGTACTCGAAAGTCATGAGTTTTGGCAGCATCGCGCCTACTCAATCGTGATAGTGGATACGAAGAGTTGTATCCGTAAGTGCCTTAGGAGGCGAAGTATTCTCGAATAGGATCGAGTTGGATGGTTCTGAATTAGAACTCTAGTACTGACTGGTTAGGATTGAATCCTGCAAGATTAACCAAGTGGGAAAAGTACTAGTATCATAAGCCGTAGCTTGGTCCAAATTTCTTTGTGGAAAGAAATGTTTTGTTAGAGCGGTGCTCTAATGGACTTGATTGTCCGATTAAATGAGAGGGAACTCTAATCGAGTACTTGAATGGTTAGGAGCTTAGGATGTTCTTTGATAGATAGGTGAATAGGAGACTCCCGACAACTACTCAGATTACTAAGGGAAAACAAAAACTATTTTTGCATCTCAAGCAAGCGAGTAGCACCCGACAAGTACTCGAGGCAAAAAAAGCTCCGTAGTTGGGACTCCCTTAGTAGTCTAAGCAAGCAAAAGACTCGTGTCAACCTTTTGGAGTATCAAGAACTTATTTCTGCTCCTTAGGGAGTTTTTATAGTTGACCAGTTAGGATAGACCCTGATTGGTCACCTAGATAGTATACAACTTTTTATGAAAGTATCCCAAACTACTCGATCCAGCGAGTAGCATGTCCTATACCAGGACTGGATTGATTTCTAAAATAGGACTGTTAGGATAAACTCCGTCGAGTTAACCAAGACGTAAATATTTTAGAAATATCCAAAACTTACTCGAGCAAGGCGAGTAAGGTGTCCTACCCAGGGACTGGAGTAGTTTTAATGACAGGTCTGTTAGGATGAACCCCGTCAGGTTACCCAAGATGAAAATGCCCAAAAAATATCCCAAAACCTACTCGAGCCAGTGAGTAGGGTGTCCTAACCTAGGACTGGAGTAACTCTTAGGACAAGTCTGTTAGGTATGAACCCCGTCGGGTTATCCAAGATGAAAATGTCGAAAGAGTATCCAAAACCTATTCAAGCCAGCGAGTAGGGTGCCCTTAATCCAAGGGCTAGAGTAATCTGTAGGACAAGTCTGTTAGGTATGAACCCCGTCGGGTTATCCAAGACAAAAATGTCAAAAGGATATCCAAAACCTACTCGAGCAAGCGAGTAGGGTGTCCTAACCAAGGACTGGAGTAACTCTTAGGACAAGTTTGTTAGGTATGAACTCCGTCGGGTTATCCAAGACGAAAATGTCAAAAGAGTATCCAAAACTTACTCGAGCAAGGCGAGTAAGATGTCCTCAAACCAAGGAATGGAGTAATCCTTAGGACAAGTCTGTTAGGTATGAACCCCGCCGGGTTATCCAAGATGAAAATGTCGAAAGGATATCCATAACCTACTCGAGCAAGTGAGTAGGGTGTCCTAACCTAGGACTGGAGTAATTCTTAGGACAAGTCTGTTAGGTATGAACCCCGTCGGGTTATCCAAGACGAAAATGTCAAAAGAGTATCCAAAACTTACTCGAGCGAGGCGAGTAAGATGTCCTCAAACCAAGGACTGGAGTAATCCTTAGGACAAGTCTGTTAGGTATGAACCCCGTCGGGTTATCCAAGATGAAAATGTCGAAAGGATATCCATAACCTACTCGAGCGAGCGAGTAGGGTGTCTTAATCCAGGACTGGAGTAACTCTTAGGACAAGTCTGTTAGGTATGAACCCCGTCGGGTTAGCCAAGACGAAAATGTTGAAAGAGTATCCAAAGCCTACTAGAGCCAGCGAGTAGGGTGTCCTTAAACCAAGGACTGGAGTAACCCTTAGGACAAGTCTGTTAGGTATGAACCTCGTCGGGTTATCCAAGACGAAAATGTCGAAAGGATATCCATAACCTACTTGAGCAAGCGAGTAGGGTGTCCTAACCCAGGACTGGAGTAATTCTTTGGACAAGTCTGTTATGTATGAACCCCGTTGGGTTATCCAAGATGAAAATGTCAAAAGTGTATCCAAAACTTACTCGAGCGAGGCGAGTAAGATGTCCTCAACCGAGGACGAGTAATTCTTAGGACAGGTCTGTTAAGATGAACCCCGTCGAGTTACCCAAGACGAAAATGTCGTAGGAACACTCGAAGTAAACCATATAAACTACTCGATTGCCTCTCTAGTGCAGAGCATGGCTTTCAGAGTGGTGTTTGTAATGGGGTAGTGGCTAGGTGAGCAAGAGCCAAGTAGTTGATTTATGAAGGAATCAACTTTTATTGGAAATTTGTCGAGATTACAGGAATTGTAAAATGACAGACTCTGACTCTTAAGACCTACCCCTTGCTTGTAGACGTGAGCAATGGTTTACATAACTGAATAAAATTGTTCGGAGGATAAACTTAGTCGATACGGGAGTCGACTAGATTGGTAAGGTCTCCTTTAGGAGCGGTGCCCCAAGGGCTTTGCGGAGTGAGTTGCACTCGAAGATCGTATGAGAGCTCTTAGGGTGCATGAAGCACTTGCGTAGGAGCGTCTTGTTGATCCTGTCTCCGCCCTGAGAAGTTTCTCCATGATGTGGGGCACGCGGTTTACCCTGGGGACGGGTACTTGATGGCTTATGCTTCTTGAAGGCTGCAGAGGCCTTTGCTGGGATACGGTAGTTGGAAGAAGGCCTGTAAGCCTCTATTTCCTCGCGCTCCTTTCTCCTTCAGATGATGATGTTGCGTGTGTCATGACCAACGTTGATCACGTTGTGGAGGTCGCAGTTGGAGTAGTCGTAATTGTCACCATGTTGTTCCTGCTGGCTGTTGGCGAGACGCTGACGCCTAAAAGCCCTCTTCTGGTTAAGCAGGTGACGACGCTCGTAAAGATCTTCTGCTGGGTGCTGCTCTTCCAATTGCACAGTGACCTTCACTGCTGGAGGAGGTGCAGGAGGATCTTGCTTGGTAGTGGCTTGGACTTCTATGATAGAGGGAGGAGTAGTTTCCCTATTGTCAGAAAGATACTCATCAAAATCATCAAAGCTGTAGTCGTCGAGATTGAGACACTATGTGGAGTCATCCTTAGGTTCCTGGACCTCGGAGATATGAACCATGAGGATTTCACGACAAAGGTCTTGAATCTCTTGGTTTTGCATGCTTGAGGACGGGTCTAGTGGAGTGCTCTGCTAGAAGGGTAGATTTGTTGGCTGTGTGCCGGAAGCTTTAGGATCTTGTGACTCCTTCAGGCGCACCGTCGTCCTTGCGGCGTTGCATATATGACCAAATTTGGGAGAAAGTCCCGATCGAACATGGAATTCCTAGTTGAGTTGGATTCGACTTGTTTGCTGTACTGGATTAGGTCATCCAGCTCACCCTCCGAGTTGGAAGAGTACTCGGAATTGGAATTGGTTAGGCCACCGATTTTTGAATATGTGTGCTTTGGGTGAGAGAGAAGCGGGATGCCCATCTCTATGCGGAGGGCGTTCTCATTCATCCAATGCAGCCATGATTGCGTGGGAGTCAGTCCTTTAGGCTCCTTAATCCAAGGCTTGTCGAAAATCGACTTGCTGGATTGTTCTGGGGCTTTGGCTTTTCCCTTTCTGAGTTTGGCCAGTTCCCAAAGGGCGTCAACATGTTCGGGTGGATTGGCCATAGCATCCATGAACAAGTCGACGTTGTCGGACTAGTTTTTGAGATCTTTGAATGGTTCAAATTTGTCGAGACCGTTCATGAACTGATCAAAGTCCTGATCGGAAGAGGACTTGGAGGTGTCAGTTGTTTTAGGAATCTGACTGTGAGCAGGTTTCGGTGAAGGGTTCTGAGATTTCCTGGAGATAGACAGTCCCATCCGAACAAGACGGGGGTTTGTCTTACCAGATCCCCCGCAGATTCCTCCTCCCAGTTTCTGCATCAAGTTTTGCAGAGTACCTTCAGCCATCTTAATGCAGTCGGCGAGCTTGGAATCTACTCAATTGAACCCTGAGAGTATGTCGCCAGACTGTTCCTTTGGTGGGTTCAACGCTTCTGGGTTCTGCCGTGATGCAGATGAGCCAAGGGTGGATTCTGCAAGTTTGATGCAGCCCTCAATTGATCGCGAAACTCGATTTACTCAATCGAGTAGTTCTGAGTTGTTGATCCTTGGGCGTTTGATCATCTTGAGACAAGTCAAGTATTTTCCGAGGGTTTCGGAAAAGTGAGGTTTTTTGGAGTCAGAGTTTGTGTCGAACTCGACTGACCCGATGGTTCGAGTTAGAGTCGACACATTTTCTGTGTTGTCCGAATCAAGCTCGAGTAGAGCTCGTTTCCCATCGAGATCTGAAGTTTCGCAGATGTCGGCGGGTTGGAGTGTGACATTCGGTTTAGGCGAGTTGGGCGTGACAAGGTGGCTGGAGAAGCCGCCCGATCCGTCAGCCGTGCATGCCCAAGAACCGAAAACAAGGGTTGTGCCCTCGGGCACGTTGTTGGCATCGCTTGATCCGGCCATCGAATTCGCTGATGAACTCGCCGAATCCCCTGCCTGGCACGCCAGCTGTCGGTGTTTACCGCCAAGCCTGCTCAGGGATACCCTTAGCAGTAAGGTTTGTAGGTAGGGATCGACTGCTCTGGAACTCGATGGTGCAAGGAACACAAAGATTTAGATAGGTTCGGGCTACCAGTTACGTAATACCATACGTCCTGTGTGGTGGTTTGTATTGTAGGAATATGGGGTAGCAAAAACAAAAATTTTCTACTGCATAAACCAGGATTACTGCAGTTATAGATCACAGGATTACCACTAGACGTGCCGTTGCGGAACTTCTGTAGCGCGTCGGTGTAGTGCAGATGGAAGCTGGCAGTGCAGTTGCGTGAACCACCTCACGAACGGCTCGTCCTTGTGCAGCAAGCGCTGCACCTCCACGAAGTCCACACGTACGGGAAGAAGCGCCGCAATCCGGACTGCTAGGTCTGCGAGGGCGACCAAGGGCTTGGCGCACAGGAGGGGCGGCCAGAAAAGGGGGCGCACAGTAGCTAGGGTTAGGGTTTTTAGGCGCCCCCTCTGTTTATATAGCCCCTTAGGTGGGCTGCCTTGGGCCCCACCTTGGGCGCCCCCTTTTGGGCCTAAAAGGCCCATTAGTGCACTTAAGCCCAGTCTAATTCAGATCTCATCCTTATCAGGCTTCTTTCCCTTAAGTGTGTGACCCTATGGGCTCACATGCGAATAGATATGGCCCGAGTACTCTTACTCAGCCCAATAGTAGACAGTGGCCTCTAGCAAGACATGTCAACTCCTATACGCACACAAAAATCATATCAGACGAACCGCCACAATATCATATACATGTTGTTCCCTTTCCCTCACGATATTTGGTCTAGCTTAAAGCCGACCACTCTTTCTCGATCCTGTGATTCGGAATCCTTGGTTAACTCTTAACCCCAGCATGGCCATGCATTTCCTGATCCAAATCACTCGAGGGGCCCAGAGATATCTCTCTCTTGTAGAGAGGGGCAAATCCCATCTTGACCGACTATGTCTCATAGCAAGCTTCTTGATAGACCCGAAAGCCACCTTTATGACTACCCTGTTACGGTGCAGCGTTTGATGGCTCCTAAGTAAGTCGGTTCATATCTTGAGTACATACGACGATCTCAGGTCTTAGGACACAGCATACTTATTGTGTAATGAGAAGTCATCATCTCGTATTGGGTAAGTTCAATCTCATGTCTCACATGAGCCCACATTATTAGTTTGACATCACCATATCCATGACTTGTGAAACATAGTCAATCAACTAATACATGTGCTAGTCTAATATTCATGTGTGTCCTCACATGAACTCCGACTAGGAACACTTTAGAATATTCATACAAGTAAAGAGTTTCACAAATACTTCACATAAGCATTAATCAATGCAAGTTGTCATCCATGAATATTCAAGGAACATTTTATTAACTATGAATACAAGGAAATATGATTGCCTCTAGGGCATAATTCCAACATGTATTGCCTTAGGTGTTGATGTCTTTCGAGGGGGTCCCTGCCCGCCCTTATATATACAGGGGGGACAGGGTTACATGGAAAGTCCTAGCCGAGTACAGTTGGAACCCTACTACAACACAATCAGGTAGTTTCCTTTGTACTGCAGCTAGTTCTACACCTATTCGGGTAGTTACAAGAGAGGTAAGGTACATCCATAACTATCCCTTACTCTAGAACATTCTATGCCTATAAGCAGTCCCGCTGCCCCTGGGTCTGACAAGACAGGAACTTCTCGCCAGCCAGGAGCTTCATGGCAGGCCCGTGCTTCTCAAGAAGCCGGACCATCACATGCTGCAACCTCGCCAGATGACTCAGCACAGCCTCACCCAGACACCGCTCACATGAGCTTCGAGGAGTCCTACGGGTTTTACAGCCAGAGTGGCCAGACCTCGTACCAGCCTGAGGGTAGCGCAGGGTATGGGCACGACCAGGAGTTTTACTATCCCTCGGGTATGGGGACCTCCCATGGCCCACAGGTTGGCCCATCTGTGTCAGCACGCTTTGAGTACGACAACCCGCTCACGCGGGAGCTGTCAGGCCCCACTGCCTGAATGGGTGCCTTAGAGTTACGTCAGGAGGAGCTGGGTCACAGCCTCCATCACAACACCAGTCTCACATAGGAGAGTTGGGGGATGTTATCCTCCTTGTCCTATGATTGGCACCATGGTGCGTACTACCCCCCGCCACATCCAGACCAGTAGCCCTGAGCTTCGTTGAAGCTTGGGGGGAGAGATCGTCAGTATTCAGGTAAGTCGTCATACCCGCTCGTTCAGTTCTTAAAAAAAAAGAGAAAATTGCCAAGCTTAGAATAAATGTGTGGAAATCCGTGCAAACTCTTATCTTGGAAATGATGAATAGTTGCTCTATTTGAGCTTTGCATGTGCCCCGTTTACAGCTTTTTACTCATCCAGTACCAGAGCTAGTTGGCACATAATAGACACAATTTAAATCTGTTTGTGTGGGAGCATTAACATGATTTCTAAGTCCTAGTTGTTGTGGGATTCGAGATGGCCTACATCGAAATTATTGTTTATCTTAGTAAGGGAAATTCTCAGAGTAATATTAAAATATAACAAAAGGTTTCCCTATTGGTGTACATGTCCCATCCAGAGCCATAATGACATTTCATATATGAGCTACCATAGGCTATCTTGATTTACTTTGAGTTTTGTCGAAAGTTGAGTTCGCTTGAGGAAATGTACTTGTCATCTGCCGGTCTTTCTCCTTTGCGTATCCATTTCTTTGCTAGCCTCAAAATGTCTGGTGAGACAATTACCTACTCCGGGTATTGTCATCCACTTTTTCCCAGACAGTTCTACCACAACTCCAGTCCAAAATCTCCACTGTGTGCCTATCCACTTCAAAAAGGGTAAAAAATTCTTCAAGAGCTCCCTCTGAAAAATACTAAATTCAGGAAGGACATGGGATTATCTTCTTTAAAAAAACAGTGCCCATGATCCTTAGCAAAAATATTTCAAAGAGGAGATTCAATAAAATGACCAAAAAATGTTTCCGAAAAGAGTGAGTCCATTTCTCCCTCTCCCCTGAATATTTGCGATTCCATAAGATCGGAATTTGATCAAGTACCTACCTCTTGTGAACCACTCTTCGGCTCGGCAACACGAGTAATCAAGGTATGTCACACTCTTCCTACCCATAACGCCATATATCAGCCTTAGATTAGGAAGAAGTTGGTCAAGTTTCGACATTGGTGAGGATCATACACCTTGAGCGATTGAGAGTACCTTCAGGGAACCTTAATCATATGCATACTTAAGAAATATTCCGAGAATGAACCTAAACAGGAAAGATAGGAAAATATTCCGGTGTAGGTTGTTCAGTCCTCAACCGCTCAAGACAAGGGATGAAATGTGAAATAAGCCATATCATCCAGAACATATAGTTATGAGCCAACTTACTCGAAGTACATACGGATAGAGTAATATGTTGTGCACAGGGTACCTATAGAGGGCAAACATTTACGCAACTCCTGATCCACCGAGCCTCAGTATTAAACTTTGCTCGAGAACGAGCAAAAGTTTAAGCCTGGGGGGGTGTTGACTGCCATTATCTCGCGTTTTGACCATCAACTTCTCGGGAATAAATTAAGTTTTGCACCATGTTCCATGCATATTTTATTTGATTCTATTAAGTTCCACAAGTTTTGGATGAGTTGTGTTTGCAGGAATTCACTGTCCAAAGATGGTCGAAATCAGAGAAAATCCCGGCCGCCCGGCACATTCCGTACCGACCGGCCTGACACCTCCACATACATGGGTCCAATACTTTTACTGGAGCAATGTGATATGTTTATAAGGTTCCAAAACAAGGCGAACATCTCATATCCTATCGGTGGACCCGGAAGGCACAAGGTTCAACCCAAAGACCCACATGTCAGTGCCAAGATCGTCAAATGGGGAAACCACCCATCCCAGAGGCAATGTGGAGTGTTGATCTGCAACGTCGGTGAAACGGAGGGCTGAGAGGCTCCGGTGGCAGGCCGCCCGGCCTAAGATTCCAGCATCTGAGGAAGATACCCGAAGAACCAACCTCCAGGAGTGATCAGAAGCCGTCCACGCGAAGTCGGTGGACAGGTGGCAGCAGGGCCAGGCCGGCCGGCCTAGGCCAGGCCACCCGGCCCCACAAGTCAGCCACTGGAGCTCCCCTTTCGCGTGAAGTTCAAGCCAAGTCAGGGGTAGCGTAATCTTGCAGCGGTCACCTGATTACAGACCTTGGGAAGCTATAACTAGGCCCCCCCATCCTCACTTGTAAACACACACTCAAAGGAGCAATTCTCTCTTCTCAAGTCTAGAGTAGGTTAGTAGCTTGGAGTTAGAGTCGAGTCGAGCTTGTCTCGGGGATCCGGAGTCGTCATCAGAGCTCGGTAAAGCTCTTGTATCTTTTCCTTTGACTATTTTAAATATAAGTTATCATCTTTATTTATTTGAGTCAGCTTTACTTTCCGCAAGTATTTATCTTTCCAAGTACTAGTACTTATTTGCGGGAGTAAGTTTTACCTCTAGTTCAGTTTAAGTTCCCTTTCTTGCTTGTTGGAGTTAGTCTTACGGGTTTTCTCGCCCGTACTAGCGTAACTCAAGTTAGTTCATTAGGTTGAGGGGGATTTCTCTTGAAGGCCTCAAGAGAAATCCTAGTACTGAGAGCAGACGTGGTGTCTGACTCAGTGCTAGCTAGAAAGTGTGTTCCACCCCACGGTACTGCAGTGGTAGGCGGCAAGTGGTGACAGCCTTGTCCGTCCCTCGTAGTCCACCACGTTCGGGTGTTTTCATAGCAGTAGGATTGCCAAAAGTATGTTGGGCCCCGTCTCACCCCTGTCTGCGCCCTTCGCTTAGGCCGCCGAAGTAAGCTCCTAGTTCCGACATCGAGATAGAAGCTTGGATTAGTTCTAGTGAGGCTAGCTCAGTAGTTTAGAAGTGTTTCAAGAGTCCTTTCTCGCTCATTGACCTCTCAGCTACTACCTCTCTAAGGTATAGAATCTCCTGTATGTCACGCGGTCATAGCTTGGCCATTTATCTCATCAGTTATCTGGCTTACCCCTACTGAACTAGTCGGTCGATAAATTCAGTGAGGGTTGTCACTACAATTTACGATACACTTTACCATAGTGCTTCCCTGAGGATTTCACAATACCCTGGAATACTCCAAGGTGAAGTGCTACACCGGTGAATTCTGTGCGCTTACAGAATACCCATTCAGATTGAGCATAAGAGACACCAACAGAAGTCTTCTGCATCCAATACATTAGTTGGCCAGAAAAAACCTGATCTGTAGACCTTGCCGACTAGTGTTTTTGATGCAGCGTGATTGCCGCAGACTCCATGTATTTCCCTGAGAATGTCATTGCCTTCCTCAAGAGTAACACACTTCATGAGTATGCCGGAGGCGGAACATTTATACAGGTTGTCGCCGACGAGGACGAAACCTTTGCTTCGCCTGATGATGCGCCCTGCTTCAGTGCTCTTAGCATCGACATGTGGTGGAAGCTTGAATTCCTTAATGAAGTTGGTGAACTAAATTTGCCAGTCTTCTTCGATCATCAATACTTCTCTGATCGTGGCCGGGGCCTCCGCATCAATAGTTTGCTGACTCTGTATCTTGACTGATGGATGATGTAGTTCATGAACAAAGACATCGGGTGCAACAGCTGCTCGAGTAGATCCAAGCTTGGACAGTACATCGGCTCCCACGTTGTTCTCTCGGTCTACGTGGTGGATTTCCAGTCCTGAGAACTTATTCTCGAGTTTTCTGATTTCTTCAAGGTATGCGTCCATTGTATCCTTATTGATGTCCCACTCTTTATTGACTTGCTGAATGACGAGTAGAGAGTTGCCGTAGACGAGTAGTCGCTTGATCCCGAGAGAAACTGCTAGGCGAAGCCCGTGTAGCAGTGCCTCGTATTCTGCTTCATTGTTGGAGACTTTGAACAGGATTTGGAACACATACTTTAGCTGCTCTCCTTTGGGGGAGATGAATAGAACTCCCGTGTCACCTCTGTCCAGCTTGAGTGAACCATCAAAGTACATTACCCAATGCTCTGGGACGTTGTGAGGTGCTGGGATTTGATTTTCCCGCCATTCGGCTAAGAAGTCGACTAGTGCTTGCGACTTGATTGTTGTTCTTGGCTTGAAGTTGATTTCCAAGGCTCCCAGTTGGACTACCCACTTTGAAATTCTTCTGTTGGCATCCCGATTGTGGAGTATGTCCGCCAATGGGAATTCAGTGATAACTGAGATCTTGTACTCGTCGAAATAGTGTCGAAGCTTCCTAGAGGTGATTAGAATTCCATACAGATCTTTCTGAATTGATGGATATCTAACCTTTGATTTAGAGAGTACTTCACTGATGAAGTAGACTGGTCTCTGCACACCGTAAGCGTGGCCTTCCTCCGAGCGTTCAACTACTACTGTCGTGCTGACTATATGAGTAGTCGCGGCGATGTAGAGGAGTAGCTCCTCGCCTGGTAGTGGAGCTATAAGAATTGGCAGTGACTGGAGGTGATGCTTGAGATTATCGAGTGATTCCGCGGCTTCTGTAATCCACTCAAATTTGTCTTATCGCTTGAGGAGCTTGAAGAAGGGTAGACCCCGTTCACCAAGCTTGGACAAGAACCGATTCAAGGCTGCCATGCAACCTATAAGCTTCTGGACGTCCTTGATGGTAGCTGGAGCATCCATGGCCATGATGGCATTGGTTTTCTCTGGATTAGCCTCGATTCCACAGTGGCTGACGATGAATCCGAGTAATTTTCCAGAGGATACGCCGAAGACATACTTTGTTGGGTTGAGTTTCCAACAAAACTTTCGGAGGCTGTTGAAGGTTTCTTCCAAATCAGCTATGAATTGCTCCTTGGACTTGGTTTTGACAACGATGTCGTCAACATAAGCTTCAACATTGCGATGTAGCTGATCGGCGAAGCACAACTGTATCGCACGCTGATAAGTGGCACCAGCGTTCTTCAACCCAAAAGACATGGTTTTGTAAGCGTATGCCCCGTAAGGGGTGATGAATGTCGTCTTGATTTGATCTTCTTCTTTCAGGGCGATCTGATGATAGCCTAAATAGCAGTCGAGGAAGGATAGCAAGACACAGCCTGCTGTTAAGTCGATTACTGGATCAGTGTGAGGTAGCCCAAAAGGATCTTTTGGACAATGCTTGTTCAGATCAATGTAGTCGACGCACATCCTCCACTCGTTGCTGTTCTTCTTCTGGATGAGTACAGGGTTAGCCAACCATTCCGGATGATAGACCTCTTTGATGAACCCTGCTGCGAGTAGTTTTGCCAGCTCCTTCTTGATGGCCTCTCGCTTGTCCGGGAAGAAACGTCGTAGTCGTTGCTTCTTTGGTGTGGCTTTGGGGTTAACTTTCAGTGCATGCTCGATCAACTCCTTGGGCACCCATGGCATATCCTTTGGCTTCCACGCGAATACATCTCGGTTGGCCCTAACGAAATTTACGAGCTCGAGTTCCTATTTGTTGCCCAAGCCAGCTCCGATGATGGCAGTTTTGGAGTCATCTCCCTCTTGTAGCTGAATTGTCTTGGTGCCCACGTCGCCGGCTGGTTTGACCGACGACTGGCTTGGCTTCTTCACAGGTGTTGAGTCCTTGTTGAGTGAGAGTTCCTTGGCAGCAAAAAGTATTTCACTGACAGAGCTAGGGACTCGAATAGTAGAGGAGTGATCTATTGCCTCCTTGTCGCACTCGAAAGACTTGAGGAGGTCCCCTCATAGGGAAAGGACTCCTGTGTTGCCCGGCATTTTGAGGAGTAGGTAGACGTAGTGTGGCACTGCCATGAACTTAGCCAGCGCCGGTCTTCCTAGTACGGCATGATAGGAAGATTCGAAGTCGGCTACTTCGAACTTGATGTATTCCGTTCGGAAGTTTTGTTATGTACCAAATGTGACTGGGAGGGTGACTGAGCCAATTGGTGTAGAAAAATTTCCGGGGACGATGCCGTAGAAAGGTGCTTTGCTTGGGGTGAGCAAACTCATGTAGTTAAGGCCCATCTTCACCAGCGTGCTTGCAAAGATAAAGTTGAGTCCGCTTCCACCGTCGATAAGTACTCGAGTAAGCTTGGATCCTTGAACGACTGGATCGAGTACAAGCGGAAACTTTCCTGGTTCAGAGAAGTTGGTCCATTGATCCTCCCTGGAGAAAGTGATGGGGACCTCGCTATATTTTAAAGGCCTCTGAATTGCAGACTCAACTGAGAGGATCTCTCTGAGTAGTAGCTTCTGGGCCCGCTTGGAGAAACTAGAGTCTCCTCCAAATATGACGTTGACCACATTTTGTTGTTGTTGGAACGCGTCAAGGTCTTTCTTGTCATCCTCGTCATCTTTGTTCTGCTTCTTTTTAGGGGCATCCGGCAGCGTAGACTAGAAGGACTTGCGAATGACCGAGCACTCGAACATCGAGTGGTTGCTCTTGGGGTGGATTGGGCACCTCTTGTTGTGGAGGATCTTGTCGAACTAATCCTGTGGCTTTTCATTCTTTTTACCACACGGGGTGCGATCCATGGTGCCGACAGTGTCGTCTGGCTTACACTTACGCGTAGGATCCCGCTGGTTGCTGGGCCCTCCATGTTCATTGTGGCGCTTCCCGTTGTTGTCGTTGTTACATCGTGGGTAGCGGCTGCGCTCTTGCTCCTCTTCGTCCGCCCATCATTAAAATCATGTCACGTAGCTCCACCACTGCTTTGGAGCGGTTGCGCCCAAAATCGCGGTAGATAGATTGGACTGTAATGCCGGCGTGGAAGTAGTCGATGACGTTGGTGATGGTGGCTTTTGTGTCGAAGAAATGCTTGACGTAGGATCTGATAGTTTCGCCTTGCTCTTGCTTGCACATTGCAAGAGCATGTCGAGTGACTACTCGATGGACCCCTAGAAGTTTTCGATGAAGACCTTGAGATCCTCCCACGAGTGTATGGACTCGCGCATGAGGCTCTCCAACCAGGTGAGGGTGCAGGTTCTAGGGCCATCGGGAAGTAGATGACCTTGGTGTTGGCATTAATAGCGGTCGAGTATAAACGTAACCATTGAGCAGGGTCTTGCTTACCGTCGAACTTCTGGATGTTTGTGGGTTTGAAATCCTTTGGGTACTCGACGTTGTCGAAGACGCTGCTGAGGGCTGGAAAGCGATTGGAAGTTTCCGCGATATGTGCTCGGCGTCTTGCGTTAATGATGTCTCGTGCATCCATCACAGAATCGGCTACTTCTTCGAGGTTACGGCCGCGGTTGTTGTTACGGTTCGGTTGAGGCTCTGGAGCATGGGCTGCTGGTCGTTGTCCGCCCCTGGGATGGTGGCTGCTTGCGACTTCCTGGTCTTCTTGGTTTCTTTGATTTTGCTACGCCAGCTGTTGTTGACAATGATGGCCTCCAGGGGTACGACTTGCTTGAGGTATGACTGTTGCAGTGGCCTTAGATCGGGTGCCATGAAGTGAGGACAAAGGATTTTGCCTTTCGAGTTGTTCGACAGCATGGCGAGCAAGGTGTATGACGTGCTCCATCTGCGGGTTTTGTGGCATCTGCATAAGGCGCAGAGTTGCTTCTGTCATCGCGGCGATGAGGGTGGTGAAGATTGGATCCGCCGTATTGTTGAAATCCTGGTTGAGATTGCGTGGGAGAAGACGGGCGTGCTCAGCAGCTCGGGCCCTGCCCTTGCATTGATTTCTTGCTCTGCGGGCTGTGTGAGTGGCTTCATCTTCATCTTGCGGGGCGTCTTGGGTCAGATTATCCTCTGAAATGTGATCCGCAGTTTCATTGGGGTCATGCTGGCTAGGAGCACCCCCGTTTGGCTGGTTGATCACGGAGACCAGGCATTCTGGAGAGTAGCTTTCCAAGTCTGATTCGTAATCAGCTAGCTCAGTTTCTCCAGACCCGGTTTCCCGCTCAGTTTTGAGGGGGGTACCGTGTTGGAACGGGAGATCATCAATGCTGGCAACTTCTCGGATGTTGTCGAGTAGTTCTGCGAGCGAGTGATCCTGATAGGACTTGAGTTGAAGTTTTGCCAACGCATTGTGATGAAATCCAGGCTGCCGGCAGTCGACTCGTCTGGATCTGGGTATACATCGAAAACGAGTGCCTCCAGGCTAGGGGTGACTGAGGAGTTCTCGGCGCAGAGTACTTGATCCAAGCTATTTTCATAGATGGATTTGATTATTTGTCGGTAAGTAGATGATGCGTTGCGCAACCCGTAGATGGGTTGGGCAAGAAACGTCTCAATCCGAGTAGAATTCGGTTTGAGATCGATCTGAGTCCGAATAGAACCCAAGTTGTCTACGAGTTTCATCTCGATCTTCTTGGTGAAGTCGGGAAGCTGCATGACACCGAGATCATCCGATCCGGCGAGTTTGTCGCAGCTTTCCGACGAGGTTGCCTTCGGTGCGGTGGGGTTGGTTAGGTGGCTGTCGAAACCGCCCGAACCATTGGCGACGCAAACCCACGAGCCGAAGACGAAGGTGGCGCCTTGAGGAAGCGTCATGGTGCTGAGAGTGAAAGTGGCCATCGAACTCGCCAATGAACTCGCCGAGTCCCCTACCTGGCGCGCCGGCTGTCGGTATTTACCGCCAAGCCTGCTTAGGGATACCCTTAGCAGTAAGATTTGTAGGTAGGGATCGACTGCTCTGGAACTCGATGGTGCAAGGAACACAAAGATTTAGACAGGTTCAGGCTGCGAGTTGCGTAATACCCTACGTCCTGTGTGGTTGTTTGTATTGCCTTAGGTGTTGATGTGTTTCGAGGGGGTCTCTGCCCGCCCTTATATATCCGGGGGGACAGGGTTACACGGAAAGTCCTAACCGAGTACAGTTGGAATCCTACAACAACATAATCGGGTAGTTTCCTTTGTACTGCAGCTAGTTCTACGCCTATTCGGGTAGTTACAAAAGAGGTAAGGTACATCCATAAGCTATCCCTTACTCTAGAATATTTTATGCCTATAAGCAGTCCCACGGCCCCGGGTCTGACATAATATTTCTAATGGATAGTACACATCATAAGGAAGCTAGCAAAATTGGTTTTATAATTTTTGGACTACCAGAGAATTAATTATGCAATTAACAAGATAAACACATATTTAATAAACCAGAAAATAATATAGTTATTTTGGAAGAAAATATATTTTTAACAGCTAGATAACATCAATACAAAACCAACAAAATTTGTTTCACATCAATCGGAGCTATATTCGATTTTATATGAATTTTACAAGATGATGCAGGCTTGTGCACTTAAACAAACAACCTCCTTCTGTGCTGCTAAAGTAAATCCAGATTCTTCGGTTATGGACCCGGAAACTCCGGGTTTCACTGACCCGGACACTCCGGAAAAACATCCGGAAACTCCGAAAATGACCCAGAAACTTCGGGTTTAAGCCCGGAAACTCCGACCGGTGAACAATAAGCTTGCCGCCGGCGATCCCGACCACGGTTTTGGATGGGGTTTGTTCCTAGAGATTCCTAGGGGTGTGGGGAGTCTATTTTGGTAGCTAGAATATACATGCATTGGGGTTTCAAAGTTCTAGGTCATCAATGGTGAAAAGGCCATGAATGGGCTAGCGAGCTTGATCGAGGGCAAAGGAAGGAATGTGAACGGCGAGAGGGGCTCACCGGTGATGAGTAGAGCGCGAGCAAGGAGCCACTTGTTGGAGTAGAGCGGCGTTGGTGTAGATCGGGTCGAGTTCATCCTTGAGGGCTTGTGGAAGATGAAGGAGAGGCTTAGGGATGGCCTTCTCCTTGGTCTTCGGCGAGGAAGAAGGGGTCAAGGTGGTGGAGAAGCTCGTCCGCGTCGTCCTCCGGCGATCCTCCGGCGATGTAGAGGGCTTCAAGGGTTGGAGGGAGGAGGGGGAGCTCCTCCATGGCTTGGAGTTAGAGAGAGAGAGTGAGGGAAGCGAATGAGGGAGTGAGAGAGAGAGTGAGCAGGGAGGGAGTGTGTGGTGGAGGTGAACTTGGGCTGACACGTGGGCCCGACGGGATTTACGTGGCAGCCAAGTGATGTGTATTTGACACGAGTTATTTTTTGTGCCCGCCTCAGAGTTGCTAGAAAAAGGTCGAAGTAAATCATTTTTTTGTAGTAGTGATATCTACTAAATTTTTATTTATAAAAAGTTTTAGTTTCAGTTTCTATGCACAGAGTTTGAAATTTACTTTTATTTTCGCTCCCACCCAAATGTTACACTCAATTCTCCCAAATCCCAAGAAAAATAGTAGGTGCCTGAAAGAAAAAACAAATAAGGCGGGTGTGACAGGGGATTTTGTGCAGGTGTCGGGGGAATCCAAATCGCGGCTCACGCGATTTTGGTTTCCGGAAAAAGAATGGGTGGAAATCTACAGGTTATCTAAAATCGCCTATACAGACGGAAAGTCACGGGTGACCGTAAACTAGAATGGCCCTCGACACGAGGAACAAAGAAAAATAAGAAAGCAAGCAAAGAAAGAAAACTAAAAAGACTTAACTTCTTCCATGTTCTTGCTTTCACCTAGCAACATGATCCGACAGCGTTCTTGGGTGCTTGCCGCAGGAGTCGCCGTCGGGGTGATGCGGGGCAAGACCCATATTTTCCAGACAGACCGATGGATGCCACACAGACATACAGACTGATGGATGCCGAGCTACATACGGGCGCGAGCATTGGGTGGAGCTGCGCCTGTGCGTGTGGTTGCAAAGGCGCCGCCACCGAGCATCAGCTCGTTGAGCGAGCAAGGCGGAGGGACCACCGCCGAGGGGTGCCGCTGCCGAGCAGTATCTCGTCGAGCGAGCAAGAGGGAGCGCGAGAATGGCGAATGGGAGCGGTTGAGCAAAGATAGCTAGCTCGGACGGTGGAATACCACGATGACAAGTACATGGAGAGCCTGTTGGATATTAATTTTAACGAAGTTTCTCGATTTTTAGCTATCCTATCTAATTTAAAAAGATTTTTGGAGATGCTCTTAATAGCATAAACTGCAGCTCTCCAGCGCATTCGGATAAAAAATTACTATCGTTAGAGAGATTCTCGACCGGACCTGTCGCTTCCCGTGCACAGCATTTTTTTTTATTTTTTTTTTGCCAAACTTCATAAGTTCATTCAAAGTTCGGAGCTTCCACAAATTGCAGTCTAATATTTGTAGGATTTCCAATCAGGTTCAAGTCACCAGATTTCAAATTTTGTTTGAGGATACTGTTTGGCAAAACCAAGGGAAAAGAATGGAATCTATAACGTCACCCCTGAAATATTGCTATTACCATGTTCAAACCACGACTATTGTAGCATTGTTCGTTCAAAGTGCAGTAGAACTTTTTGCATATACTATTCACACTGTCAAATGGGAGCTTAGCTACCATCTAAGCTCGATAAAGGTTACTCCAGGCAACCCGTGTGGATGCTTTCCATTAGATACCAGAGGCATAACACAAACATGTATATATTTCATTATACGAAACAAAACCTGTAATATGTACTGATAGAACCTGAAACAGCTGTTTTTCCCCTCTCCTTTTTCTCTGCATTACGTGTTGTGTTTGGGGAATAAAAGTTAACAGTCACAAAAGTAAGATGGTATGCAGGTTCAGCATAAGATGTATATACTGTTCCGCTTGTTAGACGAATTCCTGGTCCTGGTCATCCGGTCGCCGAGAAGCCTCCTCGCCATCGAGCATTCTCCTGGTCATGTTGGCCCTCTGAACAAGCCGGACCAGCGCTTGCACCACCTCAGACATTGGAGGTCTGAACTCCGGCTCAGGCTGCACCAACAAAGGTTGGTTCATATGGTTAGTTGGTCCACACATGTACTCACCGTGTTGTATCTAGGGACTCAAGTTCATACCTGGACACAAAGTGCGACAACATCAGCGAAACGGGAGAGAGATTTGGCAGGGTAAAGGCCCTTGAGTGCTGGATCGACCATCCGGTCCAAGGCGTCGATGTCATGCAGCTGGGGAGTTGCCCACCGGACAAGTGATTGCTCTGACCGGGGTCTAGAGCTGCGATGATGTTATGAAACATAGTCAGGTCAGGTTACAAGAAACCTGAGTCGTCGAATGCTCCATTGACAACTGGTTGAAGCAGTGCAGGCAACTAGTGATGGTAGGCATACCTGTCAAATGGCTTCCTTCCCGTCAAAAGCTCCAGCATGACAACTCCAAAGCTGTAGACGTCGCTCTTCAGGGTATACTGGCCGGTCATATCCACCTCAGGGGCACCATATCCAGAACTCTGATCTGAAGCCTGCAGATGTTTCATTTTGAATCAACACGAAGAATTGAACTTGTATGTGATGTGGATGTAAATAATTTAAGACCAACTATATTATTGGTTGTTTTCAACCAGCAAATAATTGTTGGTGTTCCTTCATGACTAAACACACTTATATACCTAACATCATAGAAAGCCCATGAGCAAATAACTAATTCGTTACCATATATACTTCTAAATATGTTTCTTGGAGCAAATTTGCCTTGAACTTTACCTGGAATTCAGCATCTGGAACAACACTTGAAAGTCCAGCATCAGAAATGTGAGGATTGAGCTCTGTGTCCAGTAAAATATTGGATGACTTGAAGTTCTTGTGAATTATGGATGGAGAACAAATTTCATGAAGATACCTACAGAAAGGTATGCAGAGTAATTAAGAGATGCTTGCCGATTGAGTTTCATTAACCAAGGAGAATGCAGATATTGTGGGGTAACATATACTTCAGTCAACATAATATCTTGTCAACTTTATATCATCATAGTGGCATTTGTTGGGGGGGGGGGGGGCACGAACACTGAACAGCTAATCACAGAGAGACGGAGAAATACAGATAAGATCCACTTACTCTAGTGCACGTGCAGAGCACAATGCAATCTTAACACGAGAATTCCAACTGAGTGGCTTGTTATATTCATCTGAGAGATGAAGCATATCATGCAATGAACCATTCCTGTGGAAATCAAAAACCAGCAAGTGCTGTCCATGCTCCATGCAGTAGCCCACAAGCTCACTGAGATTGGGATGATGCAACTTTGAAATGTTGGACACCAGCTCGTAGAAATCATCTGATGATTGGCTAGGCAGCGCTGTAATGTTTAGTTTCTTCACAGCTAGAACCTAATTCGAGAAAGGAAAAAGGTAAGTTATATATCATGTAGTAGTGTAGTACTGAACTGCACTCCAAAATATTTGGTAGGGCATAAAAAAGTTAAAATAGGACAGAAATGTTGAACAAGTATGGAGCAATGGTGTCCGAAGTTTCATTTGCACAACTGTGATTTAATGGAGTGAATTCCAATCTTTCTTGTCAAGAAGAAATGAAAAACAGCTTACTGGTAATGTACTGTTGTTTACCTTTCCATCACTAAATTGTGCCCTGTACACGCGTCCAAATGTACCCTCTCCAATAAGGTTGTCCATGTTGAAGCTATCTGTTGCCATCTGTAGGTCAGCAACTGAATAAACAGTTGCCTTCACTGGTGCTGCAGTACTTTTCTTTGCAACAGGCTTGCTTGCAATATCATCATCATCAAATGAATGGTTTCGCTCAATCTTGGGAGGTGGTTTTAGGTTAACTGCTGCAGGAGAAGGCAAAGACTCCACCTCTACAGTGGTAGCCTCTTGAACAGGCTTCATCTCTACAATGTAATAGAACCGTACTACTATCAGAATGACATGATAAATCAGAGCATCTATTTAGGCATATGAAACATCAGACAACCTCACCATTAACTTCATTTGAAGGGAATGAATTAAACGGCTGGCGCTGTTCATAGTGTTCTGGCATTGCACCTTTTCGTTGTTTTCTCTTTATCAAGAAGAACGCAACAACTGCTCCAATAACTAGAACAGATATGATAATGCCTGCTATGGCTCCAGCACCTATGCCAGAGCTTCCACCAGAACTTGAGTTGTTACTTCCATTGGAGTGCTGGCCTGGGCTTCTCCGACGGCTGCTGCGAGAATGTGGAGGAGATGTAAATGGTGGTGGTGGTGGTGCTGGGCTGGTGCTCCAAGAATTACCATCGGTTCTGCAAACAGACACATCATTAGTTCAAATGCAGCCCTCTGCGTCATCACAAAACCAAGAGTTGAATAAGACATACTGTAGGCTATTTATCTTCTTTAGCTCATCAGGAATCCAACCAGTGAAGCGGTTATTTGCTACATTCCTGCACTCAATAAATATAATAAGATATGTGCAAACTATTTAAAACACAATTTATGTATTGCAAATATATTTACTCACAAATCGTCAAGCGGAAGATTGGCAAGTACATTGATTGAGCCAGTAAGTTGATTGTTCTGCAAATACCTGTGAAGAATGTGACATGGGTTACAGCTTTATAGGGACAAAAACAGCAAAAAGAAATACATCAAATTAAATCCATTGGGCGTCTTTCTTACAGTGTTTTCAGGCTTGGCAAAGAACTGAAACTTTGCGGTAGATTACCAGTAAGAGAATTGGAGGAAAGGTCTCTGTAGCAATTTCAACAGAAATGTATTCATAGGAGGCATATGACGGAAATGTTAAAAGAAGAGTGTATAATGCAATTTTACAGTTACAACAGGATTGAAAAGAGGAAATACTCACACTGTGGTTAAACTTGGGAGGTTGGAAAATATGTCAGTGATATCTCCTGATAGTTGGTTATGATTAAGATTTCTATATATGCATTGAAATATACATTTAGTCATTTAGAACTTTAAATATACGCATGGAATTCAATACAAATCCAGTTTTCGACCAAAAAAACAACACAGAAAATGTACTCACAGGTATTGAAGTTTAGGCATTGTCGAAATTGAGTATGGTATACCTCCAGAGAACTGGTTTCCTGCCAGATTGCTGCAAATCAACAATACACTCAGATGGCATGTAATCAGATGAAAAGACATATAGATGGCGGCATCTAAAGGACTTACAGTCTTTCAAGCTTCTTATTTGGAAGATTATACGGAATCTGTTGACCAGCACCAAGATTATTTTGGCTCATATCTCTGCAATGAATTGGGAGCAAGCTAGTCAGCGACTAGCAAAACTCTCAGAAACAGAACAAGACTACATGAGAGAGATACAAATGAAACTCACAGCTCCACTAGTGAATCCATGGTGTTCATGTTGTAGGCCAGAGTTCCAGAGAGCCCCAATCCCGGCAATTTACTAAAAGGGTAGCCATTACAAAGAGCGTCAGGAAAAAGGCACAAAGCAGTAAACTGAGCTTGGAAGCTGACTACAATGGATTATGTATGTGATGCTCACATCGCAGTGACTGAGGATCCAGAGCAGCTGATTCCCTTCCATGATTCGTTGCAGGGGTCACCGCCGCTTGCCTTCCAGCCCTGTAGCTGCCCTGGTGAATTCATGCTGGTAAACAGCGTGTTGAGGGCAGTAACTGCACGGCAGAAAGAGAAGAATCACACATTGGATATGGCGTTATCGTTGAATAAGTCACCAGCTACTATGAGTCACACCTTGAGATTCACATGATATGAGGACCAACCACACGAATCCCAAACACAAATAGTAAATCTGATCTAACATCTATGCGTGGTGAAATCACAGATCCATAATGGCTAATCTTACTATTTTTATTATATCAATAGCAAGAAACCAAATACTTAAAAAGCTGGGTAAACTATAAGAAATTAGCATTTTCAATCCAGTCATAAATCCAGAGAGTATCCTCATTTTCTCATGTGCCGCATAATCCCCACTTTCACAAACCAAACTTGTAGTTGAAACATTGGAACAATCGAAAAGAACAAAAAAAAGCTACATCAAGAGTTGGCCCAGACCCTCGACAGTCAGAGCAGGAGATAGATGCAACTTTTTTTCAAACAACCAAATGCAGGTCCCTTGCTCAAAGTAGGCATCAGAAAGACTATTGTCTCAAAGATTGTGAAATAAATCAACAATGTTTTACCAGAGCATGTGCACATCACCTGACGATTCGGGAAGCGTGGGGAAATAGCTCGAAGCCCCAAATCTGCCAAACTACTACCTTTGACCACCCAGAAACACGAGATTCAGGTGATGAATAGAGAAGAGCGGCAGCAGGGTGCTGAAGTGCTGATTGGTTTGGGAGTCTCCACAAATCCCAAACCAATCAGCACTAAAAAAAATCAGCACTTCAGCAGCCACCAAGATGATGGGTACATGCATTCAAAGAAGCAAGCAAACAGAGCAGCAACTCAACTCATAAATACACCCAATGCCGCGGCAAAGCGAAATGCCCTAAACCTTGACGCCAATGGAACCCGTGGCGACCATGAACGGAAAGAACAAGAAGAAGCGTATCGACCAGGAACCGTGAGAAGGAGCGTGAAGAGGCAGAGAAATGCAATCTCAACAAAAAAGGCAGGATTCAGTGTTGCCCACCATCATTCGCGTCGGTGGCCGCGGAGACCAAGATTCGCCGCGGGGTCCAAGCGCCGCAGCACAGGAGGACGAGCAGCCATGCGGCCCAGGCCGCTCTCGCCATAGCTGCACCGCCTCGCCTCCCTCCCTCTCCCCCTCAGGCCCTCCCCTACAGGGCTACAGCAATGGTATCTCTCTCTCCCCCTCTCCCTCTCTCTCTCTCCTGTCCTCTCTTTCTGCCTTATAGGGCCATGGAAATGGCAAGAAAGCTCCTTTCTCGGCTAGAAAATCCCGCCTTTTGGCCTCAGTATTCTATCCTGGATTTTCTCGGTGTTTTCCTGGTTTTCTGCAGCTTTGGGACCTTTTTAATTGCTCACTCGGCGCTGCTGAATTCTTTGGGTTAGTATATTAATGATGGGGAGCAGCAGAGCACTGCGATGTGCCATGCGATGCGAGCGGCTGCGCCTGGCGCGCGAGCCGAGGCGAGTACCCGAGGCTAAGTCCGTGTCTAGTTACCTGACGTGTAAATGAAAAAAAAAATTTGCTAAGGAGTCTTAGTTGAAGTATTAAATAAAGTTTATTTATAAATTTTTACACAGATGTGTTGTAAATCGCGAGACGAATCTAATGATGCTAATTAATCTATGATTAATCAATAATTAGCGGATGGTTACTGTAGCATTACTGTTGCAAATCATGGATTAAGTAGGCTCATTAGATTCATCTCGTGATTTACAGTCCATCTATGTAAAAAAATTTGTAAATATACTTCATTTAGTACTTCAAATTAGTAAAATTCTTTCGCAAAATTTTATGTTTTTGCGTTTACGGGTGGTAATTAAACAGGGCCTAAGGTGAGGTGGGCCCGCAATCCAGTGAGACCTGAGTCACCTACGGTGCTGACCGACCGTCAGCTTCAGATCCAACGGTTGGCCCCAACCCGAGGCTACAGATAGTAGCAATTTTGCAGTAAATGCTGTGTTTAGTTACTGAAAACACTGTAGCGCCGGAAAAAACACTATAGCGCACCGTAGCGCTTTTCGTTTGTTTGTGGTAGATATTGTTCTACCATGACCTAACTAGGCTCAAAAGATTCGTCTCGCAACGTACATCAAAACTATGCAATTAGTTTTTTTATTTACCTACATTTAGTACTCCATGCATAAGTCATTTGCTACATTTAATGTTTCGATGTGATGGAGATGTGATGGAAAGTTTGGTTTTTATGGGGGGTTGGGATCTAAACGGGGCCAAAAACGCTTCCCTGCCCAGCAATACATCAATCAGTAAACAGAAACCATCAATCATTCCATGTTCCAATCCGTAATAGGATACTACTCAACTAACCAAAACAGCCACCTGGCATGAGAATCGTTTCGCTGGCTGCAAACCATTCTGTATCGCAGAATCTTGCTTGCTACCTTATTACTTGCAATGGTTGTTGCTAACCTCCATTAGGTTAGCATGTCATAACACAGCTTAATTTTGCAAAGCAAACTTCCTGCTGTCTTAGATTCGGTAGTCATAGCTGCAGCGCCATCTCGCAGAAACAATTACTCCTCCGTTCAAAATTATATATATTTTTTGAAACGAATCAGGCAGGAGAGCTGCAGATTATATTAAAAAGAGGAACAAGGCACCACAACAAACACAACGACGCCACCACCGGCCAAAACAACCGTACAACTCCTCTCAAACTCAACTCAAACAACAACCGGTTAGAATAGGATATCAACACGGTTGCGCAACTCAACTCGACTCCATACAAACCACCACTCCACACCACCACCCAAGAAGAAGCCGACAAGCGGCCCACCTCGCGAGCGCCGTCGTCCCCGACGATGTCCCACGCCAACCAGCCGCTGCCATGCAGGACCGGCCACCGCAGTTCGCTGCAATCCAAGTAGCCACCACACTCCACCATGCTGTTGTCGTCTTCAGGTCACGCACACACGACCGCCGATCTCCCAACTCCGGCCGTACGTTAGCAGAAGTCAGTAGAGGAGCCCACCGCACCCCACCGACAGAGCCACTACCATGCAGGGCCCCTCGCCGAAGTACCGCTGCCGCACCACGCACCCCAAACATCCGAAACACCGCGCTGGATCCTGGAACTCCGAGACAACTTCTCGCCCAAGTCGGATTGGGACATCGATTCAGACCACAACTCAAGCGAGTGGGGGCCTCGCCACATCCACCACCGCACACCACTCCACGGACACCACCTTAAAGCGCATGTGGGCCTCGCCACTCCCGCCGCTGGACTCTCCAGGGATCCGGACTTGCTTCGCCATTGAGGGTGACATAGTACCACTAGGCCACTCCAAAACCTCACTTTCGTCAAGCCACCGCTGAAATCTCCGCTGCACCACCTGCGCGGACAGAAAGCCTCCAGAGACACGGCTCATCCCCAAAGCCCAGGTCGGATTGGGACATCAACCCAGGTGTAGGGTCGAGATGGCGGACTAGAGGGGGGGTGAATAGTCCTTTCTAAAACTAATTACGCCGGCTAACCGAAACTTATGCGGAATTGAAACTATTCGCTTAGCCAAGACTTCACCCCTCTAACTATGACTCTAAGGGACCTCCAAAAAGATCCTACACAAAGCAAATGGAGTGCCAAGCTAGTGAGAGCTCTCCTAACAATTCTAATGACAAGTCATACAAGTTTAAGCACTAGTACTTCACAAACCGGGGGAGCTCCTACACAATTCTAATGAGCAAAAGCACAAAGCCAAACCTAATCTCACTGGATGCTCAAGGACAAGGATACACAATCCAAATCCAAGAGCTCAACTTGCTTAGCTACACAATCTAAGTAAGAGCAACTAATTAAGCTACACAAGCTAACTAGTTACACTAGGATCTCTACTTCTAGCTACACAAGCAAGAAGATGATTAGCAAGCTACACAAGCTAACTAATCACTAGAGAGCAACTACACAAGCACAAGATATAGATGAAGGTAAATACAAGACTTGTGATTTGGAGAATGCAAACCACCGAGAAGAGTAGACAAGATTGACACGGTGATTTTTATCTCGAGATTCACTTGGTTGCCACCAAGCTAATCCCCGTTGAGACAAGCTCCAAGGTTGCCGCCGATCCTCTTGCTAGTGGTGACTCTCAAGTCACACTCTCCCACGTGGAGTGCTCACACTGAGCTCTAGCACATGATCCGGCCGGACCACTTGTTGCTCTTCACGTCTCGCTCAACTAGAGTTGCTCTTCGCGGCTCCCGCGGGGTGAGCACAATACCCCTCACAATCTCTTCTCCGGAGCACCGCACAATCTTCTTGCGGGCTTCAACGGAGCCTCTTGCCACCAAGCCGTCTAGGAGGTGGCAACCTCCAAGAGTAACAAGCACACCGGCTTGCAACACGATCACCTAGTGCCACTCGATGCAATCTCTCAAAGCAATCGCACTAGAATCGCTCTCTCACTCGATCGGATGATTACTATCAAGTTAGAGTGAGTAGAGGGCTCTCAAGCACTCTCACACATGGACACCAAGTCCCCAAGGTGCTCAGCCACCTCAAATAGCCGGCCACACCCTCTATTTATAGAGGGAGGCCCCAAACTAGCCGTTACACTCCAATCCCGTGAAAATAGAGTTTTCACGGACTGTCCGCCTCACAAAAACCGGACTGTCCGCCATTCAAAACCAACGGCTAGAACTACAATGATTATGTGTCAGAGTCGACCATTAGAGCCTTTGCGGACTGTCCGCGTCCTATTGGCCGACCGTCCGCAGTTCAGACACTCCGAGCACTCAGAGAGACAACGTCTCTGGACTAACTTAAAGTTTGAGGGGCGGACCGTCCGCACCCCTGGGACGGACCGTCCGCCCTTCACATCGTGCAACCCACCAGAAGCGAAAACGTCTCTGGACAATTTTCTCAACTGATAAGCGGACCGTCCGCACTCCAGGGGCGGACTGTCCGCCCTTCATTCTTAAAACCCATCAGAGACCCAACACGTCTCTAGTCAATTTTTAAGTGACCTGCGGACCGTCCGCACCCCTTGGTCGGACCGTCCGCAATCCAACCTTTCAGCCTAAGCCAGAGAAACAACCTCTCAGGACGAAAAAGAATCAAACTGGCGGACCGTCCGCCCAACATGGCCGGACCGTCCGCCCGTCACTTCTTTTTCCCACAAGTTGATCAACATCAACTACAACACCTTCTCCTTTGCAAATGTGCCAACACCACCACGTGAACAACACCATGTGCATGTGTGTTAGCATTTCACAATCATTTTCAAAGGATTTTCACTTGATCTCACCACGCCACTCGATCCTAGCAACATCGCAATGTTAGATCGCTCAAGTGGCACTAGATGACCGATATGCAAACAAGTTTGCCCCTCTTGATAGTACGGCCATCTATCCTAAATCCGGTCATGCACTTCTCTACACAACCTTTGACCGGTGAAATGAAATGCCCTACAAGTCATACCTTTGCCTTGCGCATTCCATTTCATCTTCCCAAATATTGATGCCACACAAGCACCAAACTCCATCAAGCCTTTTGATCATCTTCATGAGTCAACACTTGGCTTGATCTTCCTTGAATGATATGATCCACTATATATCATCACATGACCTCTTTGGTCCATCGATCTTGACCTTGCTCTCTCTTCACCATTGCCTCGGTCCATCGGTGCCAAATCTTGCCCAAGCTTCACCGCCTCGCGGTCCCTCACTTCAAAGCCTTGACTTGCCCTTCTCCATTGCAACCGGTCCATCAAGCCAAGCCTTGTCTTGATCTTCTCCACTTTGGTCACATAACTCCATGTCATGTCTCATATGCAATGAGTTCATCCATCACACTATATGAGCATAGCATCAACCCTTAGCCATTTCTCCTCCATGGCATATGTCGCTCATACTAGTGTCTTTGTGTGGACTAATCTCCTGTGTATCTCAATATAAACACTTATTAGTCCACCTAAGTTGTCACTCAATTACCAAAACCAAACAAGGGCCTTTCACCAGGCCCCCACTCCCTTTGTCTGGTCGGATTGGGTCGTCGACCAGAGCCTCTGCACATCCTGCCCGGTCGGATTGGGTCGTCGACGCGAGCCGTACCAACACAAGCAACAGCCAAAAAATTTAAAAGAAAAGAAGGAAGATAGAACACCCTGTCGATGGTCGTTGTCGCCATGCGGATTTGCGTAGCATCGCCTTCAAGAAGGTCGTGTCGCCAAAGCGCCACCGACGTCAGCCCACAGTGGGTTAGGTTTTCACCCGCAATATCCGGAATGGATAGGCGGAGAGGTGCAAAAGAACGCCTCCAAGGAGGGAGCGGCGTCAATAGACGTCGCCGTCCAAGCTTTCGCCAGCACCTCGGACAAGCCCTGGAGAAATGGCAGCAGGCCAGAAAACGACCGACGACCGGTCGCAGAGCCGCCGCACCCCAAGCCGCACGCAGCAGTGGAAGCCGCCATAGCCATGCCCCACCAGCTGCCCCAGCCGCGGACGCCGCTGCCACTGCGCCCCAGGGCCGCTGCAGACGCCGCCGGCACCGCACCCAGGCCGCGACGGGCGCCGCCGCAGCGCCCCGGCCGCCGCTGCCGCACCCCGCCTGCACCCCGGCAGCAGCAGGCGCAACCGCCGTGCCCAGGCCGCCGAAGCCGCGTCCCGCCCGCGCTCCAGCCGCCGCAGGCGCCGTGGCCACGCTGAGACCGCCGCTGCCCCGTCCCGCCGCGCCCATGCCGCCGCCGATGCCACACCCCACTGCGCCGAGGCACTGGGAGAGCAGATCCGGCCGTCGAGGGCACGGATCCGGTCGCCCGTGAGGTGGAACCGGCCACAGGGTGGCGAGGGCAACTGCCGCCGCCATGGACGGTCCAACCACCGAGAGGGGGGAGGAGAGGAGTGGGGTTGGGGCCACTCCCTGTTTCGTTCAAAATTATATGTTGTTTGACTTTTTTGACCTCAAATTCGATCAGTGCCTTATTCAAAAATTTATGCAAAATATTACTTCTTTTGTTGTGCCTATGTTTGCACAAATTTTTAAATAAGACGAGTAGTCAGACTCGATGTAAAAAAACAAACGATCTATAATTTAGAACGGAGGGACTAGTATTTTGCTAGTGGCCTACTTGCGTCTAACCTCAACAAAGCCCAACCTTAAGTTCACAAAACAGTCACATTGCATAGTGAATAATATTAAGCAAAATTTAGAAGATTATCAGGTGGGGTATTTATCATGAGATATATTGAGAAGGCTATCATGTTTTTTAAATTATTAGGGGATAATATAACTGCAAGCCAGAAACCATTAATTAGTCACTTTGTTGAAAGACGTGAGGACGTGTGGTGGTGTACCCAACGTCTTTCTACTTTAGAGCAAGTATGATAGCTAGCTGTAAGCCGGCTAAATAATGAGGTGGAGGAGAAAGAGAAGAAGCGGGCTGTAAGCTTGCAGTCGGCTTGGACACAAGAAACAAGAAAATCTGTGAGAGAGACAAGTGTGCAATGCATTAATTGTGAAAAGCTAACTATTATATAGGTGGGCTGAGAGAAGGCTGTAAGGATGCTTACAGCCGACTTATTGACTATATTATTAGCTTTGCTCTTAGTGTACTAGATGTGAGGACGTGTGTTTTAAATTTCATAAGCGTGTTTAGTGTAGATGAATCCGAAAAATACTTTCCATAGGAGGGACTTGAATGCATGAGTGTCATGTACTTATTTCTACTAATTGCCGGTTTGGATTGGCTAAAGTTGAGCAGCTATTAGCACTCATACTCTTACGATCACCCCAACTAAACTTTAGTCCCTCTCACATCAAATATTTGAATAATAATTAGAAGTATTAAATATAGAGTAATTACAAAACTAATTGCACCGATGGATACTAATTTGTGATATGAATCGATTAAGCTTAATTAGTCCATAATTTAACCATGTTGTGTTACAGTAAACATATGCTAATGATAGATTAGGCTTACTGGACTCGTCTCGCGAATTAACTTTCATTTATGCAATTATTTTTATAATTAGATTATATTTAATACTCATATGTCCAAACATCCGATATGAGGGGACTAAACTTTAGTCACCCCGGATCCAAATAAGCCTAGCTAAAGTTTAGCCTACTCTATTAGTTTGGATGAACTAGTGCTAAAATTTAGCATTTTTAGATATTAACACTTGGATTCAAACATCTCCAAATTATTTTAGCGTGTTTTGAATAAAAAACTTCAACAGTAGTACACATGGAGTTGATGAGCGTGTCCTTGAAGCTTTCACACGTACTCCGTCCCGTCCGTGAAAATGAGGAGAAAATTCCCTGTAAGGCCCTGAGACAAATGACACTTCCTTCTATGACCCTGGAAAGTTCAAACTCCCTTCTTTAGTCCTATTTTTATCTTGCATCCCTTATATGGCCCTGCCGTGAGATCTCTAGTTAAATCTCAGTTAAGTGGCTGTGAAAAGACAAAAATACCCCTAACTCCATCTGAAGCTACTGTGCCTCTCCCCCCGCCGGTGTGATTTACATTATTATGTGAATCTATTATATTGTACGTGAATCTAGTGTGTTAAAAATGTGGAGAATTTGCTGCATAATATCGTGCTGTACATCTCCAATATCTGTTCTCCATGAGATCTCAATATCTGTTGTTTGTGCGCCAGGGGTACTATTGTCTTTTCACAGTCACTTAACTGGGAGTTAACTACAGATGTAACGGCAGGGCCATGGAAGGGAAGAAAAATGAAATCAGGGTCAAATAAGGAAGTTGCAATTTTGCAGGGCCATAGAAGGAAGCGTGATTTGTTTGAGGGCCTTGCAGGGAATTTCCCCGAAAATGAGACGGCATCCGTCCCCATGGTGACCGCTCACCGGTACGGTGGGTACTAACTGGTTAGGTTTGTCTTAGGCTGACTTCAACAACACAACGCAAAATGGGAGAGACATTTGACGTTTTGCCTCGTCTACAGTGTTTGCATCGCGCGATAAAAAAATCTTGTCTCCAACAGAGCGGATGCAAATCCAGCTGTTGCCGGCGCCGCCCCTTCCCTCGAGCGCACCGCTTCCTCTGCTCCTCCCCCGACGCCTCCCTCTGCTCCTCCTCCCCCGCCGCCCTTGCTCCTCCTCGCCCCTCAGCTTGCATGGCTCCGTCGCCACGCTCGTCTGCCTCTGCGGCGCTGGCCCGCGCGCCGGAGCCGGCCGAGCTCGAGCGGATCAGGCGCCGGCGGCGACCAGGCGCGGCGGAGCCGGCCGGGCTCGAGCGGATCGGACGCCGGCGGCGGTCAGGCGCGAAGGCCGCTCTCCCTCCCTCCCCCTACAAGCGGGGGTCAAGCACGGCGGCGGCCAACTCCACCTCCGCGCCTGCCATGGCCGAGGCCTCCCATCCGCCGCCTCCTCGAGCCGGTGGGCGCGGCCACGAGTGGGGAGGGCGGAGTGTCGCGGATCCGGCTCCAGCTCCCCTCTCCTGCTCCTCCCTCGCGGCGGATAGGTGGCCCTCGCCGGCCGCGGCGGAGCTCTACTCCAGCTCGCGCCGGCCCTCCGCCCCTCCCTCGCGGCAGCCGCCGAGCTCGGCCTCAGATCTGCGAGGGGCGTCGGCGGAGGGAGGAGCAAGGAGGAAGGAGCTCCTGCGCACCGCCTCCTCCCTTCCTCCTGCCAGTGGCCGCGGAGGACGAGGGGCGTCGGCGGAGGGAGATGCGAGGAGGAGGAGCTCTTGCGCGCCGCCGGCCCGGGGAAGGGAGCCGACGAGGAGGGGAACTGGAGGCTCGTCGTCGGCATGGGAGAGCAAGGGAGGGAGGAGGGAGAAGGGGCGGCGGCGCCGGATCGTCGCCGCCTCCGCCGGCCGGCCGTGCACCGCGCCGGCCTCGCCCCGCGCCGCCGCCGTCACGGAATGCATTCGAGGAGAGAGGGGATGTATTTTTGCATCCCCTCTCTCCTCCATCGGCAAAATGCATCGCGCGGTGCCTTTTCTATTGAAGGAGGCACCGAGCGTGCATAGTGGCCAGCACGAGGCAAAAATGCTCTTAGCTCGCGCTATTGGGGTCAGTCTTATCATCAGGCATCGTACGCTAAAACACTGTTAACTAGTAAAAACATCTGACTCATCTAGTGTCGGTTTTATACGACGACGTCGTTGTTTGTCAACGCGAGTGGTGGGTAGTACCACCGGTGCATCGGCCGGCCGGCTGGCTTGCCTTCTTTGTGGTGTGGACATACATCGCATGTACAGTACATCTACCCGTATGGTATGGGTCGAGCTGGGCCCACGCTAGGACTGGACTGCCATCCGAGCGCAACGTGCGCCATACGCCGCTGCCATACCACGCTCACGGGTCAAGCGACGTCCCTGACCCCCTGTCCCTGGACCCGGGAAGTCTGTTAGGCCGTGTTTAGATGCCGTAAAGGCAAACGTAAAATTTTTGTAAATTATTTGCATAGTGTATTAAATATAATTGAAAAATAAATCATATTATAAAAATGGACTGTAAATAGTGAGACGAATCTCATGAATCTAATTAGGATGTGATTAGACACTAAATTGCTACAGTAAACATATTCTAATGATAGATTAATTAGGCGCATTAGATTCGTCTCGTAGTTTACAGACGATATCTATAATTAGTTTTGTGATTAGTCTACATTTAATACTTTAAATATTAAAAATTCTCTAACAAAAACGCAAAATGCAAAGTAATCTAAACACACTCTCTTTCAGGGCCGGCTCTGACATTTTTGTGGCCCGGTGCGGAACAAGAAAATGGAGGCCCCATTCATCACAAAAATACAAGATAATATTGAAAAATTCAGTGTCATTAACCAATCTCACACTAACAAGTTTAAAATACAAAAGAGAAATGTCTCTAGATCATTTAAAACAATTTCTTCTAACAGTTCTAGATGTAAAATCAGTGATGATAGTGTCAATATCAATCTCATCCAGCAGCCCCTTCTCAATGCACAAAGTAGCCAAACTGTTTAATCTTTCCTGAGACATCACTGACCTCAAATAGTTCCTCAATAACTTCAACTTTGAAAAGCTTCTTTTAGCTGATGCGACAGTCACCGACATAGTAAACAAGATTCGATAAGCAATAGACATGTGATTTGATTGTGTGACCCTACAAGCTGAAAAGAAAACTATCATTGATACAAAAATCAAAATTAGTTTGAGTATATCTAACCTTAGTGTTAGAAAAAATAGACAAGGGAATGTAACTAAGGAAGATTTTGAACCTTGATCGGTAATGACAAATTAGCAATCGGTCACAAGCTAGCAGCGGTGGTGATCTGTAGATTGCGCGGCGGCCGGCCGGCGACCCGGCGTCTCGCGAGTCGCGACGCAAAGAAGTCGAGGAGGGCAGGAGGCGCGACGAGGCGGGCAGCCGGACGGACGGCGGAGTCGTCGAGTCGAGTCGATCGATTGGTCTTCTTTTTAACAGGCCTGCTATCTATGACTTGTGACTAACTAAGCTTTGTTGATATTTGTGAAGCCTATTAGCACACTAATTTTTGGAGGCCCCCTAATTCCGGAGGCCCAGTGCGGTCGCACTGCTGGCACTGGCCCAGGGCCGGCCCTGCTCTCTTTTTCCATCTTTTGTTCTAGGAAACTTTCTGATGTTTGATTTTTAAACGATATCCATGTAAAACAAAAGACTAGTATATTAATCTGACAAAGGTTCCTGTTCTGTGAGGCCGATCACTTTGCTCCGTCGATGCTGTCGGCTGCCTACTGATTGAGTGATTTCTGTAACGTACGTGACGAGCCAAAACGTACAAAGCCATGGATTAGCAGTACAAGACACGCGGAGCAAAATCAGTGAGTGGCTAGGCTACCTTTATTTATTTTTTTCACATCAAGGACGGTCCGAATCAAGGTTAATGACCCCGATAAAGCGTGCCCGTCTTGCCTCATTTCCACGTTACCTACCGCCACACTCGTCGCCAAGCAACACGACAATCAGCTACAAGCACACCAACAAACAAAAAGCTATAGGGGGTGTTTGTTTCCGCTTATAATCCGATTTTGAATGGAAATAATCCATAATTCCACCCAAACGGTCTGATTAATTTTCGATTGTCTCGGCCGCCGCTCACCACAGAAGCTCCGAAATAACGTGCGGGTCGATTCCCCTGTAAGCGTCGCCAGACTCGCGTATCGGATAAGCGAAAGGATTTTCCACCGCCTGCCCCTCTCCCTGATACCCTCCGACCCATCTCCCCGGCGCTCCTCCCCCGACGCCCCTTCTCCCGCGACCCACCACCTCCCCTGCGCCCCGTTCCCTGCCGCCCCTCCTCGGCCCGGATCTGTGCTGTGCGCCGCCGCTGACCCTATTCAGGTGCGCCGCTGCCCCCAAGAAGGTGCGCCGCCGCCACCCCTTTGTTTCGCCGATTGGAGTAGCACCACCGGCCGAACTGACGCCTGCCACAGCCCTGCAGTGCGCGGCCACCACCCGTGCCGTGTGCTCCCGCTGCCCCCAAGGTAAGCTGCCGCCTCTTGTTGCTGGATTGATGCGTATTCTTCTAATTTTATATTTGTTGGCCATGCCAGGATGTACTTCTAATTTCAGATTTGTACCATTTGAGCATGAGGGATTATAGTTGCTTGTATGGCACTTCACAATTTCATTAGGGAATGTGACTTAGAAGATCCGCATTTTGAAGAAGACGTTGAAGATGATAGTCCTCATCCAACTTATGATAACACAGATGATGGTGGTACTGGAGATGTTGTCGACATGAATGCATTTCGTGATGCGATCGCTACCGCTATGATTTCATGATTTAGTTTAGAAATTAGTTGTATCTATTATTTATATACTCAATGTTTAGAAATTAGTGCTGGTACATCTCTTGTTATAATTGTGATATTAATCTATTTGATCTAATAGTAATATAATTATGTAGTCAAGGTTGTCAAAAAATATAAGAATTATTGAATTCTGCTCGTAGTCAGCAAAAAATGAGATATCATCAGCCTCAAGGGTATTTCCGACATTTTACCACTCAGCTCAGATAATCAACTCAAAATAATCAGGATTGTCAAACACCCAGCTTATCTAGACAGCCGATTCTCCAGACAGTTGGCTTATCCCAGAATCTTGATTCTCAGAAAAATGAGGTCCAGAAAAGCGTAAACAAACGAGGCCTAATTTTGTCCGCCCCCAATTTCGTACTACTTTATTTTAATTTTTTTTATTTAGAAACGAAAAGTGAGGACCTCAGCAAAACAAATGGCGCCAGAGACGCATCGTATCTCTTGCAATTACTAGCACAAGGCAAACGTAGAAAGAAAATGCTGTAAAATAAACTCACATGTTTCGTTATTAGTGTCGCTCATGAACATATCTACCTACTTATTAGTATTAGTAGGGGTGCTAATTGGTAACTCTTAGGTGCCCATCCAATTCTTTTTAGTTTAAAATTTTGTACTAATTCTCCAAAACGATATCTCAATTTGGAAAATTAGTACAAAATTTTGATTTAAAGAGGGTTGGAGGTGCATCTAAGGGTCATCCATTTACACCCCTACTTATTAGATTCAAGTCTTGACTAGTGTTTTTATTTCTAGCTAATTATATTTTCAGTGGTAGATGATATTCTTATTGATAGGAAGGCCATATGTGGTGACATGTTCAATCTCTTGAAAATATTAAATATAGTACGGGTGGCTCCCAGCAGCGCCGCCCCTCGCCCATCCTCCGCCTCGTCGCTGCCTGAGCAGCGTGCTAGAAGTCTGGCAGCGGCAACAACGGCGGCGGCGGGGTTCCATCTCTAGTTCCTCACATCTCCAGCCTCTTTTGTCAGACCTGGTGCAAGTCGGCTCAATGTGGAGCACCACGGCAAGCCGGGCCACGTGTGGCGGCGAGGGCGAGGGCCATGGGTGTTAAGGCTGCCCTTTCTAGCTGCTGCTGGCCGCCGGACGTCGACTAAGACAGCCAGATCCACTGTTTTGTGAGCCAGATCTGCTTTTTGAAGCTCAGGGTGGCCTTCTTCCTTGTCAATCTCTCGTTCTGCGCTGAGGACGCAGGGAAAACTTCCCCATGGTGACGGCCGTGCGGCCGCTTGTCTGGCGGGCCAGCAGTGGCGTTGTCGCTTGGACACCACCGACCTGCTGCTATCCGTGCCCGCCATCATCTGCATGGTGCCGCCACCGGTTCCCATCCGCATTTTCACCCAACTCAGATCGGTTTCCTAGTACTGTGGTGGCCATGAGGTGGCCTGCTTAGCAGCAGTGGCGATGATATTGTTTTGTAGGAGTTTTGGGTGAACGTTCTATCTGACTGTTGTGTCAGGCAGCAATGACGGTGCTGCTTGGGCGTTGTTTTCCTCCCTTGAGGTGTTGCTGTGATGTTTTGCAAAGGTCAGCAGTTCTTTAGCTGAAAACCTAATTCTGGCTCATCGGATGGACGACGATGGCGTCTTCAACATCGTGTTCTCCTTGGAGACGTCGCCCTGAAAGTTCTATGCACCTAAATTTGTTGCCCGGTGGAGTCTACGTGAAAGAATTTGGTAAGCAACGGACAATTTAGACATTAACTTTCTAAGTAGACGAGAGATGTGTTGGATTGGTGCTGCATAAAGATATTGCAAGATTGAAACATGAACGAAGAAGAAGATTAAAGCGTAGTCTTCTAGTTTTTCTTTCTTGTGTTTGTAACCCTTATTTTTAGGTGGTTTAGAGTCTAAGAGCTCTTGTAATCCTTAGCTATATATATATCCACCATGTGGTATAAAAGGCCAGTTTTTAACCTTAATCTAAAAAATTATATTAGCAGATATGTGTGTGTGTGTGTGTAATAGCATATGTACTTATATTATGCAAAAATAAAGAGAGATAAATGCTAGCAAAGGAAAAAGAGATATGGATGCAATGCAAATCAAACAATCATGATCTTCTAGAATATAATTTGGGACAAAGTTAATGATCCTTATTTCTTCGGTTCATCCCATCCTCAAGTTTCAATGCTTGATTTATGATCAACGTAACTCCACCACATAAACAACAATTTTGCTTTGATGACATGTAAACTTTACAAGATCAGAATTCACAGCTAGCGATCCGTGAAAGAGTTCCGAAATAATATAATTCGTCGTGAAGTCGTTCTTGTGTATACGTTGCAAGCAGACACTAGAACCAATTATGTATGAGACAGCTGAATGAAATGGCCAAATGCTGGGGACACAAGGTCGAGCTTTCTCTGCTACCAACTCCACTCTGAACGACCTCAGCTCCTGGGAACAGACACTACTACAAAACAGGCATTTGTTTCAGGCCATTTATCCCGGCAGTCTTTGGGCCCGGGACAATAGGTGGCTTTTGTCCCGGGTCCAACGGCTAGCCGGACCAGCGGGAGGGGGGACAGGGGCCTTTTGCCCCGGTTGGAGCCACCAACCGGGATAAAAGGCCCCGCTTTTGTCCCGGTTGGTGTCTCCAACCGGGACAAAACTCCTTGGCCTCCCTTATCCCCTTCCCTCTCCCCTCGCCCGAGCCATTCAGCTCACTTGTTCTTGCTGTTTTTGGCTCGGGAGAGGGGAGTTCTTGCTCATTTCTTCACCACATTTGTGAAAAGATTTTTGATTCTCCCGTCTATCCATCGGCGCTAAAGGTTTGGGACTTGTTTTTCTCTTCTTCCTTAGCTTGTATAGCTCATTTCATACTTTAGAAATAGAGAAAATGTGTAGCTAGCTCATTTCTTGGACATTTAGATTGCATATGTATGTGTGATTTTCTTTTAGATTTAGATGGGTATGTGGATAGTAGAAATTTTTAGAATGAGTGTAGACACTTCATGCGATGTACTTGTATATATGACCATATTGTAGATCGAGGAGATGAGCGATAAACTCATACTGGAGGAAAAGATTATGGCGATTCGAGAACAATTGTCCGGATTTATGGTTGAGCAAGTCCTCGATCCAAAAGGCGAATTCTACTATGATGGACTATCTAATATTGACAATCGCAGCAAATATGATAATATACGTGTATATACATAATTAAGAACAAATATACTTATGTAAATATATATGTGTATGTATTATATTTCTATTTATGAGTATGTATGTATTATATATTTAAGCCCTCCAATAATATATATGTGTATATACATATGTTTATATATGGAAACTATCTTGGACAAATATTATATATGTAACTATATATATGTATATATTAGTGGAGATCTTACACATTGAATTCCAATACATAAGTTTAATTCAAATGTAAAAGTATAATCGAAATAGAAAAACAATTGAGAAAAGAGGAACAGAAAAAAATGGACCTTTTGTCCCGGTTGGTAACAACCGGGACAAAAAGATATTTTTTATCCCGGTCTGGCATTTCCGGTTGGGAAACCGGGACAACAGAGATTTTCCAACCAGAACAAATCAGTGTTTCTGTAGTAGTGAGATGTAGTAGTGAGAAGGTTCCATCCAAATCCCTCGGTTGGCACATGCTGCCTACGAGAGAAACGCGCATGTGTTAGTGTCAGATCAACCATCCTGTTCACATCTATCAGGCCGGCCTTCAACGCATCAGAGCTCGTTCAATTCCTTCCTTAACGCGAAATGGGGATAGGAACGTTGCAACTAACGGCAACGTACGGGAGGGCACAATCTGATCCATCGATTCAAGACTGTGAATACCTTTTGTGGCAAGGCTCCACCTGCCCCCACCAAACATCGTGTGTGTCGGATACCATCACATAGCGGCAAAAGTAGTGTTCCATTATTGGTCAAAATCAATCAACACGACGGACACATGCTGATTTAATTAAGAGCCCCTTTGGCATGGCTCTTTGAGGGGCTCCAAAACCGGCTCCTTGAGGAGCCGTACCAAACGCACGTTTGGGAGAGGCTCCAACGGCTCCATATCTCGAAAATGTGGTGACTGGAGCCAGTTTGGACAAGCCGGAACCACAAATCATAGCTCCACATAGCTCCAGCCGAAAATGTGGTGACTGGAGCCAGTTTGGACAAGCCGGAACCACAAATCATAGCTCCACATAGCTCCAGCCGCAGCCCTGCATCCCGCCCCCCAACTTTTGCCATAAAACTTCAAAGAAATTACAGCGAATTTGCCACCGCACAGTTCCCTTCCCTCGGCTCGGTCCGCACGTGTCGTCACCGTTCCCACCCGGCCTACCACAGACTCCTTCCCTCTCACGGAAAATCTAGAGTAGCGGCCATGAATCCCCTCCGGCGGTTGGCGGCAACGGCACGTAGGGAGGCTACTCCGAGCGGAGAAATCTACGGATCCACTGAGAAGGAGGTTGATCGAGGGATTGGGGGTGGGGGGAGGGGAGGGCTTGTACTGCGGCCAGATGGAGCAGCCACGAGCGGGCGAGCTGCGACAATCGGTTCTGGCATGGCGGCCTAGCAGGCGCTACAAGTGGGAGAAGGATGAGAGGTAGAGGGGCTTATAGCCAAAAAGGAAAGAAACTGAAGACAAACAAGTACACGTCATTGCCTCATTGGTTTCATGAACAGATGGGCAAGATTGTGGAGATGAATAAGAGAACAACTGCATCTTGTGAGTCAATTGCAATGAGGAAGGATAATTCTAGTTGCTCCATAAAGGATGTCTTTCGTGAAAGAATGTGGTGTTCTTTATTTATTTATTCATTTATTCAATTTTCACAAGACTTAAAATTTAAACTCAGTGCAAATATAAAATTCAGTAGTGCAAACACATCATATAGCTAAGGGCATAATGGACATTTGACTTCTACAATCCATTCATGAAAAGCAGTGTGAAGCCCTTTTGCCAAACGTTTTCCAAAACAGCTCTAGCTTCACCGGAAAAGCCGCTCCATCAGAAGAGCTGGAGCTAGAGCTGTTTTTGGAGGAGCCGGAGCCCTGCCAAAGAGACTCTAAGGTACATATGTAATATGTTGGTGTTGGCAACACAAAAAGCTAAGGGCCTGTTTGGCAGGGCTCCGGCTCCTCCAAAAACAGCTCCGGTTCCGGCTTCTCAGATAAAGCGGCTTCTCTGGTGGAGCTAGAGCCGTTTTAGAAAACGTTTGGCAAAACAGCTTTACTTGTTGGATTGATGTTGTAAAAAGTCTAAATTGCCCTTTTCTTTTTTTTCCTTCTTTTTTCCTTTTCTTTCTTTTTCTCCTCCCCTTTTCTTTTTCTTTCCCTTTTCTTTTTTCCTCCTCTCCTATTATCCGGTCGCCCATCTCCTTCCTCTTGCCCAGCCCCACCGCCGCCTCCTCCGCTTGGCCTCCTCCACCTTCATGCGGCGGCCCCCGCGCATCTCCACCCACCGGCGGTGGCCCACGCATCCACCTCCTCCAAACGCGGCAGCCCGCGCCTCCTCCTCCTCCTCCCATCGCGGCAGCCCGCGCCTCCTCCTCCTCCCATCGCGACGGCCCGTGCCGAGCTGCCGAGTTCGTTGCCTCCGCCGGCGCACGAGCCGGGACAGCCCCACCCACCGGCACGCCGCGGATAGATCCCACGCACCGTCGCCACCGGATCCGATGTTGGAGACGGCGGCCTGCGCCTCCTCCCCGCGGTCGCCGCCAGCCACCTCCTCCTCGCGGCCGCCGCCGGCCACTTCCTCCCCAACCCCACAGGCCGCGCCCGTTCGCCGCCGGCCACCTCGTTCCCGAGGGCCGTGCCCAGCGGGCTCCACCTAGGGGGCAGGGATGGCAAAGGGAGGGCGGAGCCACGATTCCCTGGCTCCTCCTCGCGTGTGTAAGCCGTCAATGTCTCCAGTGCAAGCTTCTGACGTGGAGCCAGTTCAAAAACCTTTGTTTGGCAGGACTCCGGCCGGAGCCGCTGGTGGAGCCCTGCCAAACAGGGCCTAAGGTTACTTCTTGGTGATTAATTAATTAAACTTACATGGTGATGAGTGACGAGCGGCTATCATAGCAATTAGCAAACGTCCAATATAATCAAGTGAAGATAGTCGGTCGATCCTCTGTGGGTTGAACCACTTCCGTTAATATTCCTAGGATGTTATTGTTAAATGTGAGCAAACATTACTGGTAAATCAGAAACAGTTAACTATGGGGATTTGTCATGGCTTGCGTGAATTAATGTTGTTAGTGAAGTGAAAGTAAGTCACGGCTGTCTCAATCAAGTGCAGTAGGGAGTGAACATCACTAGGTTTGGACCTTTAATTAAGATGATTCTTTACTTCAGAAAACCTCAACCACCGGGCTATAGAGTGCATGCACACCGCCCTTTTCCAAGCTTTTATAAAGTGCTTAGCGAGTACCTAGACTTTAGTTTCCTTGTGCTAGCCAACTCAATTAAAAATGTGAAATGACTACTCAGAAGCAATTTAAGAAGTGCAAAGTAAGTATAGCTTCCTCGTGCATTTGATATATAATTTGTATGTCGCTTGTGCTCCAACTGCGATTTAAAATTGTATTACAAGTTTTATTTGGACCAGTAGGCACTGCAAAAGTTTAATATAGTGATAAATGTGATACATACATTATTCAACCACTCAAGAGAGCAAACTATTTACTTCATATATACAAGGAATTTAATGAAAATCTTGCGTATGATTTTTGTATATGCAGAAGGAAAAAAACGAAATGCTAAGCAATTTAAGAATTAACATACCACTAGCAAACTCTTCTACCAACAAGTACAATCCCATTTCCGGGCTTAAAACTACTAGTAGCATCAAGTACTCTCGTACTTCTCTTGTTGTGGTTGTGGTTTTGGATACTGATACAGTCAAAGCCCACCTAGAGTATCACTACATTTCATCATTGAATTAACAAAAAGATATATAAAATTTACAGTGATATGAGGATGTTATATTTGATATTTGGATGACAAATGCAAATACCTTTTCACACGTCTCATGAAAAAAATAAAAAAACCATTTTCACATAAAGCATTGAACAACTCTATTTATTGTTTTCTCTCCAAATTAAAAAGATAGATTGCACTTGTAAGTATTCTAGCTAGAACAACAATAAAGAGGTCCGAGGCATCAACTATTTAGTTAATATTCTTTTTCTACCATTTCACTTTTTAAAAAATAAAGAAAAACAAACAAAAGCAGAGACATGTCACTATTTCCGTTCTGTAGCTAGTCCATACGGACGTGGCTGCCAATTATTAGGAGCAAAGCACCTAACCGTGCCAGTTCATATGTCGATGCAACTGTTAGTTGAGAGACATGCACGCATGTGGTCATGGTGCTCATACATGTCTCTTTATTAATTCTTTGTCTTTGACATAAAGCTAGCTAGCTTCGGATTAGTAGGCCGGCTTCGTTGATCAGCATAGCTGGTTAAGTTGGCCGTGCTGGGATTATTATTAGTTGGTGAAGAAGTTGTTGGTGACGTAAGCATTCCTAGACCCACCGGCATCAGCTCCATCAAGATCCATATCAGGTTCAGTCTCCTCAGGATCTAAGTCACCAGCTTCCTCATCATCCTCACAACCATCTGGATTGTCACCATCATTCCTAAGCTCACTCTTGTTCAGCTCTTGATCAAAGTCTTCCACACTGAATGAGACTAGGAAGAGTTTTTTTCCCTATCTCATGAAACCCTTCTCTAGGAATCTTAGTAGGATTCCTACAAGCAATTTTAACTCCGACTACCTCATAAAAAGATTTGAGCAAACTCGACCTAGTTCATGTCCATCGTAATCCCAAAACTAGGAGCCATCTGAGCAAACACCTTCCAAGAACACCACATGGGAGGCATCCCCTGATAAGTACCCAGGCTTCCTACAGTTCTGAGAAAAGGCTAATAAAGATTACCGACCCATTCAAGCACTTTCACTTTAACCCTAGGTTTTCTTAAGTCAAAAGAAGGGTAGTTCGTTATGTTAGCCACGTTCCTACAAGGAGGAAACCTCACAAGAAACATGTTCCTGTCTAATTCTCTTATATGCTATGGCCACCCTTTACAGAATATGTCTGACAGCTCCTCCTTCTCCAGTTCAGTCACAGAGATTTCCCCTTCCTTGATTCTAACCACACCACAGTTTTGAAGATTCAGCCACTAAGTAGTTGCATTCTCACGAATATCGATATGATAGAACCCCGGCCCCAACCCTAAACTAGCACTCCCTATATAAGAAGCCATAGGATGAGATTTCTTCCACTGAGGGCACACATCCATATGGTCACCAGGGACATTGCAGAGCAAAACTGTTTTTAGTTTAGCACAATTGTCCACAAAATGTCCGGTCTCCCCACAAGTATAGCATATCATGCTTCTATACCTCTCATCAATCACAAAACTTATCAGCAACAAAGTTCACATGAGCTTGAGAGATCCCATGTTGGGTAGGGGGTTCTAAGTCTTCAGTTGCAGCTTGGGCAATGGAGCCTATTGTCTTCCTTTCCTTGAGGCACTGGAGGTCGCTCCTGAAAACCACCATGGCTCGGCGGCTGCCTCTACTGGAACTGAGGATGAGGTCGTTGAAGTTGGCGCTGCAGTGGTAGGCGTCCCAGATTTCCCTGCAGGGGGCGGATCCGGTGGCCAAAAACAGTGCCCTCCTTGATCAGTCATCACCTTCCTTTTCAACACTTCCATGTACAAAACTCCGCTGCGTAGAATTCATCTGGATGTCCCGGGAGAAGCTGATTTTCATGGCGATCCAATCATCGGACTTGTTCACCGGGAAAAAAATTCTAAGGGCTGAAACTTCTCTCTCACCAAATCGTCTAGAAGAGAGCCCCTCATGGGGTTGATGGCAGCTAAATCCCTAACCCTAGATTTGTCGAGCAATTTAGAATAAATTTGGTGTTGTAAAAGTTGTAGGCTATTTGCAAATAGTCCACCCAAAAAACTATCCCCCTCAACGGGTGCTATTTGGAGCTATTTCGGATGGGCCCCACTAATTTTCTCTTTCTCTCTCTTGGAAAAGTGGTAACCAAATGATTAGAAAAGTGCTTTATGATCCAAATAGCTTTTGGATGCAAACATCTCAAGGGCTATTTCATTAAAGGGCTATTTTCTTGAGCTAAACCTTATCCCTCAAAATAACTCTTGACTATTTTTCCAAACAGAGCCATCACATCGTATGAAACACGCCTAAGCAGACGAACGTTAGTGTCGGTTTCTTTCAAAAAAAAACGCTAGTGTTGCCATCATCTCCCGGTGGGGAGGCTTGCATATTTCATTTTGAAGTCACCATGATACTAGTACATGGCCTCTCTTTTTTCGTTTTTCTATCAGAGAAAAATATTCTTTTCTCCATGGCGGGCACATTCGTATTTCGTTGTTTTAGACCACAGAATTACTAATACCGTCAGTAAGCTCATAACACAAGATACAGCGACAGTGATAAATAAGATCGCCACAGGCAAGACCACATTCTTCTCCACTACCATCAATGTTCTCATGTACAAAGGTTTAACAGCACAGTTCAAAACATGAAGCACACAAGCCCTGCATCAAACTTCAATCGACAACAGGCTCCTCCAGCCTGTAGACAGTATGAGCAAGCCTGTAGGCACATACCTACTCCGGGACTATCAGAACTACAAACATGCGAAGGGTCGTCATATTTGACCTCCAAGCGACGAGTTCGGCATACCACATCAATAACGAACATGTGAAGTTTCTGGGCCACTGGCAAACAAGTGCTTCACCAAAACGGGCCGATTTTCAGATGAGTACAGGCTGTAGAGTAAACCGTAATGAAATTTAGCAAAAAGTCATAGTGATACTGCACAGTAATTGCGTGTCATCTACAAGTAGTCAGCAGAGCAAAAGGTGCATTGCTGATCCAAGCAAACGTGCAGACCCATTAGGAAAAAAAAATGAGTTGTCCTTTTGTTCAGACCAGGTATCTCAGCGGACATGGAAGTGTATTACCACATCAATCCAGATACTGCCAATTTCGGATCTAGACCTGAACTAATTCTTATGAGTGCAATAATCATTAAGTTCTTTGTCACGTCTGGCCATATTGATCTATCAAATGCAAGAACTACATTGCATGCGAAGCTAAACAAGAATACCATGCTATGGGGGCAAAATAATATTTTCCATGCTCAGCAAAGTAGTAGAGTGTTTTACCAAATAAACATTAGGATTTGAAAAAGGCTTTAAGAATACACTTTGACCGTTAAGTTCTCTTACAACATAGTAATATCAATTTTATTACAAAATTAATATCATATTGAAAGGTTTGTGAAACATAAATACTGATATAACTTTCTTACAAAGATATGCACATAATTTAATTAGTTGTTGGTTAAAACTTGGGAAGTTTGGCTTTTTCATATCCTCATACGCCCTATAGAAACAAATGGAGGGATTATCATTTACCTTAACTCTTCCTAGATCTTTTTGCTTAATGCAACTCCCTGAAGGTTCTGCATTCTTCTTTATCCATGGATGCTTCATTATGTCTTCAAGAGAAAGCCTCTGGCTTGAATCCTTCACTAGAAGCTGCATACAAACTCACACTTTAACTCAATAGTCCAACCCACACTTGTCACTTTAATTAATATCTAATATATGATATATAACTAATAGTTTTCGACGATACCTTGGAAATGAGATCCTTTGCTTCTGAAGATATACAAGGACTTGAAGGGAATGTCAAATCCACTCTAACTATCCTGTTCCAAATTCATGTGGCACAGAAGGTTAGGGCATGAAGTTAAATGGAGAAAAAGAAAACAGATGTCTGAGGCCATACCTTCTCAAGGTATCATCCTGTTCATCTGCTTCAAAAGGAGGTGAACCATATAAGAACTCATAGCACAGGATTCCTAAAGTCCAGTTGTCAACGGCATGGTCATGAGCTTTTTTCTCTATCATCTCAGGTGCCAGATAATCAATTGTGCCACAGAGTGTGTGTCGTTTAGCATTTCACCGAGCTGCCCATCCAAAGTCTGCAATTTTAAGCCGGCCCTGGAGAAAAAGGAAGTTAACTAGTTATCAAATCAAACACTCAGTACTTGGAGCATCAAGAACTCAAGACAGCGAGCGGAATGAGGCATCAGCCCCGATTTGTTCCCCTGACTTTCAGAGACAGGCAGCATAACTAACACTTTTGCTGCTAGCATTTAGTAATTTCAATCATGACTATAGAAGTTCCTTAGAAATTGAGACATTTAAGAAGCACTTGCATTTGCACAACCATTCTCCATATATCTTACGTGTATCAGCAACAATATATGTAAGTTTTGAAATCTATTCTTAGACACATCCTGCATATCCTACCAAGCATGAATTAAACGCAAGATGAGTTGCCCTTATTGAGCTGTTACAGAAAATATCATCTTCATCATTCAGTGCCTTGAATTTCACATTACGATGGCTGATTTCACATTTGTCTACCCTTCCTACATAACATATAAAAGTCTTACACTCACTGTTGTTTAGAAAAAATACGAAAATACTTTTATAATGTACAGTTGTACAATGTACACTTAAGAGGAGCTAAACATTTAGAGAAAGATTTTCAACTCTATGAGATATTGAGATTTTATGCTATTATCTATAGATTAGATTCTTGAGCAAACTTACAGCAACAATTCTATTAGAGGCTTAGAGCTATGGTGTCCAGAAAGAAGACCATCGGTCTATTAAGATAAAAAAAAAAATATGATGTAAAAAGTATGGGCACTACTCTTGAGCAATGAGCAAGGTTCGCTGTATAACAGCAATAGCTATGTTGAATACATGTTGAGCAGAAATAAGACCATTGGGTTAGAAAAACTACAACAATACAAGGCAGTTAAAGTACAAAGACAGGCACCACTAAATTTGCTCGCAACAATAAACAATATCAGAGGTGCAACAATGGCATAAGAGGAACCAACCTCAATATCAAGTAGCAAATTCTCTGGTTTGATGTCCCTATGAATGACCTGCTTCTTGTGACAGTATGCCAGTGCACCAGCAAGGCTTGCAACGTACTAAAACACATAAGGTTCAGTGCCATAAGAATCTAACAAAAAATGGCAAATCAGAAGGAAGCCTGCATATGTATATCATGTTCTAGGGTCTGGTATGGCACTGCCAGCACATATTCTTGGCCATTATTGGCACTATCAAAAGCTGACTAGCTGAAACGGTATCATGCTAAAGGAAATGCTATGTATCTTCACATTGTTTCATGTATAATGTATAGCTCGAGGGAAGTAAACCGCAGAGTGCACTTCATGTGGTCGTAGTTTGTGGAAAACTTTGTTTCAGCTTAACTTGTAAAATGGGATGTAACCTTTGCATTGTATTGCAGAGGTTCTAAGGATATTTAATGTTGTAATCAGATAATACAAAAATCGATAAACCCCTAAACCATTTTGACAACATATAAATGGAACTAAAGTTTTCAAATATCAAACGGTTTACTACGTCAACCACCTCTTTTATGAACTGTAACTTCAACTTGTTTCCGATGCACAGGAAACCACTACTGAGGAATCAGCAATTAATGAATTATACATTAAGTTGGAGGCGTTTCTAAAGACCCTCTTGCTCTCTTTCATGAGTCGAGTAGTAGTATCAAACAATTGCCAACTTAAGACCTAATCGTCACATGGACTAGTTTTCTGAAACTTTGCAGAGATGCGTTTCTTCCTCACTTTCTCACTCTTTCCTCTGTCGTTTTCATCTTGGTTTCGTTTTAATAGAAGTAACAGTAGTGGAGCCAACTATATCTACCTCACAAAACACAAATATCATCCAATTGCCGCCATAAGAGGCTTACTTCTACTACAATGGTTCAGGTTAACATAATTTAAGTCGTAAACAGCCAATGGGTCCAATTCAACCGGATGCAGAAAAGTTTGGGGGGGGGGGGGGGGGGGGGGGGGTAACAGTGAATAAAAAGGAGGGGACAGGGGGTCCTTACAGTGGCGGCCGTGCGCTCGGTGAAGTGGCCCGCAGCACGGAGGACCTTGTATAGCTCACCACGGGCCGCGTATTCGAGGACAAGGACGACGCGCTCTTCGTCCTGGAACCAGGCGAAGAGGCGGAGCACGTTGGGGTGGTCGAGTCCGTGCTGGATCTCAATCTCCCGGCGCAGGTGCGCGTGGAAACGGTACTTCTCCAGCTTCGCCTTGTAAGTCACCTTGAGCGCCACCACGTAGCCGCTCTGGATCATCGTCACGCGCAGGTTAGCCTCGTCGGAGGCGAAATTTGGGGGGAATTGGAACAATCGGAGGGTAAAAAGCTTACTAGAACCAACCTGCTTCTCGCGGGCGAGGTAGACCTTGCCGAACTTGCCCTCGCCGATGTACTTGCCGATCTCGAAGTCAGACATGCTCCACTCCTGACGCGCCGCCATCGCACGCGAGAGTGGCGGCCACGGGAGGGAGGCGAGGTTGCGTCGAGGAGGAGGCCGGAGGGAGGACACTGGGGGTCGGAATTTGAAATGGGGAGCGGGATCGGGACTGGTAGCCTGCAGTCGGGCAGTCGGTTTGTTTTTCTTTTTAAGGGGCAGCACCGTTTTGTTTGGGAGGATCCTCAAGATAAACTCTTATCTTAAATTGAGTAAAATGCACTGGAGTCCTTAAACTAGTGAGGGTGTATCAAGTAGTTCCACGAACTCCGAAAATGCAGATTCGGCCCCCTAATCTATTTAAGTGTGTCACTGGAGGTCCAAAACCCCTTTGACCGGGTCTGACCGCCTACGTGGCCTGCCACGTTGGTTCTCCTCACTCCTAGCCTCCTCTCTCTCTCCCACCCGCCCCCTCCCCTGTTCCGGCCTGCGGCCGTCCTCCAGCGGCGCCGCCCCTGCCCCCCGGCGGCTCCGCTCCCCTCCCGGCGCCAGGCAGCGAGGCTCCGCGGCGACGGGCGAGCGGGCGGCCGGCTCGCCCCCTTTCTCCCCTTCATGCTCCGACTCGCCGGCTGGGTGCGCGCGAGGCGGGGTGGGCGGCCGGCGCTGCGGCAGCGCAGCCTCGATCCGGAGCGCCACCACCTCCGCCCGAAGCGTCGCCGCCTCGATCCGCGAAGGAGGAGCCGTCACCGCACCCGTGGTCCTCCCGCTCAACCGTTGGTGCCATGCGGGGACCTGAGGGGGCAGCTCGCGGGCGTGACCTTGGCGCCCCAGCGGCGCGCGCTCTCGGCAATGGCGGCCGTGACCTCGCTCTCGGACTGCGTGAGGAAGAGGTGGTTCGCCGTGCGGCCCCCACTCACGGCCGCCGATCGGGAGCTCCGCCGGGCCAGCGCGCGCGAGCTCCGCCACGGCCGACGCGAGGACCCGAGGAGGAGCTTGGGAGGGAGGAGGGACGCGGCGACGAGGAGGGAGGCGTGGAGGGATAGGGCGAGGAGCGGAGGGGAGGTGGTTCGCCGCCGTGGCCGCTCGCCGGCCGCGCCGCGGCCACCGATCTGCCCCGCCGCGGCCGCCGCATGGAGGGGACAGGGGATCCGCCGTAGCCGGCCGAGGAGAGGGAGGAGGGGCGAGCTCGGCGTGGCGAGGAGGGAGGAGGGACGGCGGCGCTGACGGGCGGCGTCGCCGCGCGTCCAGGTGGGTCGGGCTTGGGCACCAGAGGAAAGGGAGGAAAGAGGGGGGCGACGTTTCACGGGTGTAGCTCCTCCGCCTCCGCGCCAGCTGCCCCCGCCGTGGCCGCCCGCAGCACCGCGCCGGCCGCTCGTCGCGCCGCCCGCCCACCGCCGCCGCCAGTGAAGAAGGGGCCGCCAGGGAGAAGGGGGCGAGCCAGCGGAGCCAGTGTGGGCCAACGGCCACGTTGGATCCGACGTGGCAGTCCACGTAGGCAGTCAGACCCGGTCAAAGGGGTTTTGGACCTCCAGTGACACACTTAAATAGATTAGAGGGCCGATTCTGCATTTTCAGAGTTCGTGGACCTACTTGACACACCCTCACTAGTTTAAGGACCCCAGTGCATTTTACTCTCTTAAATTTATATGATTGAATATACAAGGGCAAATTACGTAACTACTCTCATTTTCAACTCCAACTGCACTATTGCCCCTCTTTCTTGGACTTTGCATATTAGGGCTATTGCACTCTTACCCCTTTTCTGAAAGAGTCAATTGCAAAATTGCCCTTGTTTTGAGCTGTAACTGCACGTTTGCCCCTATTTTTTTAACTTTGCATGTTTGCTCCTGTTTTTTCAATATGAAGATTCCACTTGCCCCTGTTCCGTGAAGGAGAGTTAACGGTGTTTAAGTGCAAGCTGAAAAGACAGAAATGCCCTCATTGATTCATCAGCCCATCCGGTTCGCCGCTATGGGAGGAGGCTGCTGCACGTGGTGCCCCCGCAGCACGTCGAGCAGGCCGACGACGCCACCAGCTCGCGCTCCTCCGCCGCCCATCACCCCGCGGCGCGCGCCCCAGAGAACAAACTGCGCTCGCTTCCCCTCGAGCACGGCGATGCTAGGCAGCTCCTCTCATCGTCGTCGTCGTCGGACGAAGAGGACGACGAGGACAAGGCGGAGGAGGAAGACGACGAGGAGGAGGCAACGCCGTAGAGGAGGTCGAGCATGCCGAGGAGGTTGCGCCGGCGGAGACGGGAGCGGACGGCGTGGAGCGCGGCCTCGGGCGGGGCGCCGCCCCGGCCGATGAAGCCCAGGAGGTCTCCGGTCGAGAGCGCCGCGCCGGTCCTTGCCCGCCTGCCGCCGCGCCGAGCAGCCCGAGCCGCCCGAGCCGCACCGGCCCCCGCCCGCCTGCCGCCGCGCCGAACAGCCTGAGCCACCTTGGCCCCCGCCCGCCTGCCGCCGCGTCGGTGCCCGCCCGCCGCTGGGCCCGTCGGGCGCTGGGGCCGCCTGCGCCTCGACAAAGAGCTCATGCACCCCGCCGTCGACCGCGTCCACCAGGAGGCCCTGCACCCCCGCCATGAACTCTAGCACCAGCGAGTGGAAGCGTCGAGGCGCAGTTGAATGTCGCGGACAAAAACAGAGAGGGAGGAGAGGAGATGTGTTATTTGGATAAGGGGTACTTTAGTCTTTCTCCTGTTTTCTCTTTTTTCGAAACATTTTTTTGGTCCTTTATTAAACTTCAGCTCACGGTGATAAGAAAGAGGGGCAGACGGTGCCTTCGATTTGGAAAAGCAAGGATAAATGTGCAAAGTTAAAAAAAATAAGGGCAAACATGAAATTGAAGCTCAAAACAAGGGCAGTCTTGCAATTGTCCCTTTTTGAAACTCCTGTTTTGAAGCCCAATTGTGATATCCAAGAAGACAATAGTATTGCGTTCGTTGTAAGTTAATTCTCTATTCTCTATAGTTATTTGTGGGGTTTCCAAAAATGGAAAAGCCATATGTAAGTATGTTTATTTTAATGGAGTAGTTTGCCTTTGAAAATCCTTTTATCTTCTAGTCTGTTTGGACGAGATGAATTTCTATGCTTGGAAACCAATAGGAGAAACCTCTCCAATATTATTCTCGTTTAAGCCCCGTATTTACCAGATAACCTTATGGCTACTGAGAATTGTTCCCTTCGAGTGGAACTGCGTGGGAAGATGATAGGGCTTGTTTTGCATAGGTACGACTTGGAACATATGGGAAAGGTTACCTGCTTCTTAGGACAACTCGCGATAATCTATTTTATTGTCATGTCGGTCCTAGGGCCAATTCAATATAGAATGGTTAAAATATCTTAATTTTGAAGTTAATATAGAGAAGTTGTCAATACTAAAGAAAATTTAATATAAGATGCAGACTTAATACTACAGAAGATCATAATTGGCTTCAAATAGTCAATCAAATTTAATTGTCGACTTGATATACCATTATGATCTTCTGTAGTATTAAGTCTGCATCTTATATTATATTTTCTTTAGTATTAACACCATTATCTGTATTAACTTTAAACTTAAGATATTTTCACCATTCTATATTGAACCGGCCCTAGTACCAACACAAAAATAAACTAAATGACATGGATGAATTAAATATTACAGACTAAGCATGATTAGTAGATATATATTCTTTGATAATGATAGTGGAGTTTTAGAATATTGCTGCCAATATATTAAGATGGTATGGCTTCTCTTGAGAAGGGTATTAGGAGGGTGACTAATTAAGATAATTATGATTAGCTTAATCTAGTATAAAATATTCCATCGTATAAAATATTGCATCTCTTTTGAATGTCGTATTAGAGCCAGGTGATTATATCAACGAGCAGATATATTTCAGGATTCTTGCAGGTTGGCGAAACCAACAGCACAATCGAGATGTTTCAGTAGTTCTAATAGTCGTACTCGGTACTTGCCATGTTTATCACAAGTTATCCTAAGAAGCATGTAATCTTTCACAAGTTATCCTATACGAAATAAGCCCTATTGTCTCCCAGACAGTTTCACTAGAAGGGAATATTTCTCAGCGGCCATAAGGTTCTCTCAGACGGCAAACATGGTATTTAAACGAGAACAATATCGGAGAAGTTTCTCCTATAGGTTCTCTAGCATAGAAACTCATCTTGCCCAAAAAGACTAGAACACAAAGGGATTTTCAAAGACAAACTACTTAATTAAAACAAACATGCTTACATATTGGCTTTCAAAAAGTCCCACAAACAACCATAGAGAATAGGAAATTACCTTACAGCGAACGTGGTACAATAGTCTTTTGGGATATTACTCAGTGGATGGCTATACACTACTACTACAGAAGAGTGCACTCAAGAACTCAATGGCTGTCTGATGTCTTCTTTGCTTGCTCCCGATGTCTTGTGCCTGGACGTTTGCCTCTGCTTATATAGACGAGTGAAGGAACACTGCTTCTTTATTTATCTTCACTCCTGAGAGACACAGCTCGAAATCTCTAAACAACAACATCTCGACAATGTGCTGAATTTAAAATATGCTTCATGCGTATGCATTTAAGAGAGCATGCATACAGTGCTTACGCAGTTGCAGGAGGCATGCATACTTTGCAAACGACATGCTAAGGCCTCCTCCAGTGTTTGCAGCCAGCACCAGCGACGTCGCTGTGCGGCACAGCACCAGCAGCACCTCGAGTTGTGTGCATGTGAGGGGGCTAGTGTTCTCGCTAGCGAGAACTGCGGCGTTAGCGACAGGGAATATGCACTGTTCATTGATTAAAATACTGTTTTAGCTAGCGATATCGTTGGCTATTGGAGGAGGCCTAAGATGCTTGCACCTTTGATTGTACAAGTACCGAGGCATGCGTGCTTTGCAAGCGACATACTTCTGAAAATGCCTACACCTTTGATTATATAAGTAATGAGGCACGATTATTATATAGGTATGGAGTTTTATATTTTGCAACACTTAAGCGCAGAGAGAGAGACAAATGGATGCTAGTATTTGCTGACACATGTGCACTAGAGTGACAAATGGATGGCAACATGTGATATTTTTCAGGGTTGGATTTTTCTAGGTTGGTCTTTCCATGTCCGAATGATTATATAAGAAATATCGAAGTGACGCACTATAAATTTACAATTTATCACAATAAAGGTGGTAACGGATCATAGCTCTAATGATCTCTTCGCAATCCAACTTGCATCGGCCCTTATATTATTTTAGTTTAAAACTATATAAGATTAGAACTGGTTCTTTTAGGGACTGATCCTCAAATTATCTAGACTAAATAAATGTTAAGGCTTTTGCCACCTCTACTTACATCCGGAAATTTACATTTAGCTAGTAGTAACTTCAACAAAAATGTATTGCATTGTATCTGCAGATACTTTGTATTAGAAGATGACAAAGGTGCCAACATTTGAGAGAGATGAGAAATCTTTCCGGAAGAGAAGGATTTCTGCGCTCTTTTGCTTTTCTTGGTTTCTTTGCTCTTCATTTATTTGTAAATATTTGACTCTCTTCTTCTTCATCAATACTTCTCTATATTCTGAATTATTAGACATTTTAGCTTTTCTTGATGCATAGTTTTTGCATTGCATCTAGATAGATATATGTTATGTCTAGGTGCATAGCGAAATCTATATATTTAGAAAATAGAAACAATTAATAATTTGAAACGGAGGAAGTACAAGCTAGCCAGAAAATCTATTGGCAGTTTTCTAAAAGAGAAAGAAAAATAGTGAAGAATGGATGCCTGCCGCAGTGGCAGATATGGGAAGAAAACTGAGAATGAGAAGGGGCACACTATCGGAAGTGAGGCAATTTAAGTTTGAGAACATATCAACTGCAAATCAATTGAAAATTTAAAAGTAGGGAATCCATGGTGAAAATCTAAGATATAACATTTTTTTTGACACAAGGCAAGTCCCATTTCCATTACTTAAAAAAAATAAATCGAGGTCCTTGTGGTAACTTTTCTTTATGTGTACGCTTGTTTCACCAACTTCTGAACATATTATTTTTTTTCATTTGAAGACATCTAACCTTTTGCACTGCTTTCCTTTGGTTATAGTCTTCACAGTGCCGTTCATTCTCTAGTCTTAACCCCTTCACAAGTAGATAATTGCACTTAGTATTTGTAACCAACATGGATTAACCGCTCTTTTTTTTAGTTGACTGCATAAGAGTATCTCTAAGAGACTCTTTATATCTTTAGGAATAAAGATTTTCGTTAAAAGTTACCCTCCAACATCTTTTTCAATTAGATATCTAAATATAGACCTCCTCTATTCTTAAGTTTTCGCTAGCTAAAGATGGAGAGTGAAAATTGCTCTCCAAACTGCGCACAAGCTATAGAAAAGCTGTTAGAGTACAAAGATATAGAAAATAATTTTTACTCAAATGATTCTCTAAATGATAATTTAGAGAGTAGATTTTAGAAATGATCTTGGAGATGCTCGTTTGATCACTGCTTGATCGTCGCTTCCTAAAAAATTTGATCTACGAAAAGCATCCCAGCAATGGCTCCCAAATCACAACTCTCATATAACCTTTGGGGGCTGCCCCCCTTCTCGCAACCTCCAAATAATACATCCAAGTCTAGCAAGAGCCCCTCATATTTCAACCCCATCCATTTTTCTTTTCAATTTCCTTAAGAATAAAATTCAAATTAAAAATAAAAATTCTTGTCTTCCTCATCTACTCCTCGTCTCCCCCTGTTGTTGCTGCCGCTCTCTGCCTCCTCCATCCTCCCTCCACCATCTCCTTCTCCCTTCTTCTAGGCTATCAGGACGAGCCGAGACCGGCGGCGGCGGCCGCCGAGCAAGGGAAGCAGCCGCATGGTGCGTCTTGATGGGGCCGGCGGGCGAAGGCCGATAGGAGCTCAGTTCATGTGGCCACTCAGGCGCGCGGGGTGGCGAGCAAAGGGTGGCACAAAGAGCGGAGCATGTGCCTAGAAGGGGAAGCAAGAGGCTGTTGAGTGGGGATCATGGATGAAGGGCTCCCTAGAGACCCCTAGGTCTAGGGGGTGGAAGGAGAGATTTGAAGGTCTCCCTAGTTTGGGAACTCAAGTAGAGAGCATGCTAGAGTTATTTTTCTTGACTTCACCTTTCAAATTTAAAGAAAGGGATTTGATAGATGGTCTGCTGGAGTTGCTCTTAACCTCATACGTGCTATACCCTTTTTCATGCCAGTTTGCGTACCACCCTAAACTGGTTTGCTAAGGTGGAGAAATAGGCAGATCATTCATTGGTTCTGGCATCAGTAAGTCGATCACGCCACCCTAAGATCCAAACTATTTGCCTATATCTTGGTTTCCTTTGCCCTGCTCTGTTCAGGAAGCAGAGCAATGAGAAAGTGCACAGATGATGTGCGTGAGAAATTGTGAATAGACAGAGTATTTATCACATGAAAGTAGGCTAAGTGATCAAGGCCAGTCTAGTTTCCCAGCAGAATGGAAGAGTAACACACGAGTTGCCAGAATGAAAAACAATGTCGAGCAAGAATTGACAAAGGAATGACTCTCGGTTCAATCAGGACATCACTCAATTGCTCGACGGTACTTTGTTTTGTTTTGCAAGCAAGAAGATTGCCATGGCATCTGAACGACGAAGCAGTGAAGCAGTTAGCGCTGAGACCACCAAATATCATGTGACCAGGTAGATCGGTCCGAAGGTCTCCCTCTTCACGCCGTAGCTCACCTGGTCAAGCTGCATGTAACAACGCAGCTCGTCTTCATCACCAGCGCCGGACGCCGCCGCAGCGAAGCAATCTGCCGCCGTCCGCTGGATAACGCGGACAAGGTTGCTGCATTCTTGGAGCACTGGACAGGGCGAGCGCTTCGAGTTCCTCCTCTGCTTGAAGCCGGTTGGTGCCTTGGTATCCGACTTTTTGTGCTTCATCTTGTTGTGGAACATCGACAGGAACGTCAGATACTTCTTCCACGTCTTCCTCTTCGCAGCTGCAGGAGCTTGGTGCCCTGATGAACTGTTGCTCTGTCCATGCTTCTTTTGCTGATTTGCTTCTCCCGTGATCTGAGACACGCTCGAGAAATGCATCGGAGTTCAGACGTGTGATGGAGATGGAGCATACGAATTTGTAAAAGAGACGCCATGATTCAGGTTTGACGAAGATGATGAACAAGAGCAGGGGTTAAAAATGCCATATGAATCTACACACCTTCTGAAATCTGAACGAGTTCACTGAATGGTCACCTTGGTCCTTGGATTGGTCATGGTGAGCATCACGCGTAGCCCTCCCATAACCACTCTTCTTTGTCATCCTGGCCAACAGAAAACAAAAACCACCAAGGCTAGTTGGAGCTAAGAGCAGGCCATGGCATTGGCAATGGGTCGCCAAGTATTTAGGCCTTTGGTTCCGCAAGGATTCTGGCGCGCACGCTTTCCGAAAAGAGAATCTCGCATGCATGGTGTACTAAATGAAGTCTATTTGCAAAAAAATTTTAGGGATGAGTGTAACTTTTCGCGACGAATCTAATGACGGTAATTAATCGATGATTGGCTACAGTGATGTTATAGTAACCATCTTCTAATCGGGCAGCCAAAAGTCTCATTAGATTATTCAGGGTCACTAGCACGGGGTTTTGTAAACTGGGTTTATTTGACATCGTAATTAGCGGTCAAAGTCACGTGGACAAAACCAAAAAAAGGCCTTAGTAGCTGCACTAGCGCATTGGTAGCAAAGGCTCAGGTAGTCAGCGGCTGCTGGCAGATGAGCAGACTGACTGGCTGCAGCTGTAGGGCAGGCTGAACTGGAAATGCATGGTCCCAGTAAATAGAAAGGCCAGGCATTAAATAAGATGCTACAAACTTATCACAAAGACAAAATTGCCCATGCGCTTGGGTAAAATTTTTGTACATCTGATAGCAACATTTGGGAGGTTTTTTTACCTCATCCGAAAGAGTTGTGGCATTATTGTTATGACACACAGGCAGATGGTGTTCACTTCACACTGCCTGCGTCTGGCCTAACCTGGAACTTAACCTAAAAACTAATAATGTTTCAGTCCATCGACAAGGTTAGAACTAGCAAACAGAACATATTTTGGATAGTTCCAGCAGGACGGCATGAGGACCAAGGCCTCGGTCATGCAAATCATGTAGACTGAATCTTTTGAGACAGCTGAACATTTGTCAGGGTGCAACGAATCTGAGTTGGGACAAGCACATGTGAAGGAAGCAGGCAAGTCGGATCCTGCAGATTTCACGGCCTAACGCATTGGATGAATCGATGAGCATGGCTTGTTGCAGCCACTGTGATTATCGTACTCGTGCCGTGGCCTTCACCAATCTCCTACGTCTTAGGTGGTGTTGGCGCTTCAAGCGGTTTATTAAGGCAACACCAATGTATAATGTATTTGGACCAACTGAACTAGTCCTTAGTGGTGGGGTCTATTCACAGTAGGCTATAGCTATTGTAAATTCCACAAAATTCAGTGAAAAAAATAAGTAATAGTGCCTAGCGAGGTGACATGGACGAAGAAAGGAGGGAGAGGGAGAGAAAGAGGGAGTGAGATAAATTGATATTTTATTCTTTTTCTTTATGTTCAAAAGGGAAGTAATTAGCTTGATTTAAACATCATATACTTAAAAACAGAGTTGGTACTATTACAATTCAGGTATGCAATACTAGCGCGAGCGAGAAAAGAGGACAAATATGCAGAAGAATCTTGACCTGGACTGGCACCTATGTAACAACTAACAAAAGAAGAAATCGGTCTCAAGACATGCACAAGAAACTCATTCTGAAGTCAAGCCCAGGTATCTTAAACCTCATAGTTTGCAAATTGCAATACGTTGGGGAAATGGCAAACAAAATTGCTGCATCACATTTGCGACAACAGGGGCAAAAGATCAGTATCATTTCTAATTTCCTACACCTGATTACACGGCATGGGAAGGATTAGCTCTTGCCTGACATTTCGGGCTTCAGCAACTTACGGACTTCAGACACAGACAGCTTCTCCTTAGCAGCCAGATCAGCAAGCTCCGCAATGGACTGTTTCGGTTTGCCAGTGTTCTTGACAAACGGCATGCTAGCACTACTACCTTGAACAAATCTCTTGCCGTCTGGTTTACCAGAACTGGGTCTGTGATGTTTTTGTTTCTTGACGCTTGGTTTATCTGAGAGGAAACCAGGTGATTTCCTCTTGCCAGAGTCCTTCAAGAATGCCACGCTGGTGCCATGGCTTGCAAGTTTCTTGCTGCTAGATTCTTTCTCAGAAGTTGCCTTGGCAGATTTTGGCCTCTTACTGTTTCCATTCTGAGTGAAATCTGGTTTGTTGTTGCTGGCATCCTCAGTAATTTTGTCAGACTTCTGCTTAAGTTTCTTCACAGGACTTTGAGAAGGGGCCTTCTCTTTGAAATTTTGTGCAACTGGTTTACTGTTAGTACCAAATTCAACCTCAAACTGTCTGTGAGTTGTTTCTTTTGAAGTTTGACTAGCCCTCCACTGCTCTGGTCGCCTAGCATATCTGTCATGAAAAGGACGCAACATTGGTTAGCATGATAAGGACCAAGACCAAACAACTTTTTTATGTTGTACTGAGAGCATAGACTATTTGACAATATGCATCAGAGGACATTGAACATTTGACTTACCTATCAATGTCCAGCTTCTTTAGCAAATGAAACCCGTGTCTTGTTTTGGATAGTTCGGATTGCACAGCCAGCAGCTCTGCTACTATGCCCTCCTTATGAGAAAGGTTACTGGCAGTAAAGCACTTCTCCACTAAGAATGAGCCAGAAGGATTCATAGCAATCTCTCCATAATGACCTTGCAACCTGCCAGATAGTACATACTGGTAAAAAACAAGACTAGTCTAGAAAACAAAATATAAGCAAAGCCCGGCTTTTCCTTCAACACACTGTCAACAGCTGTTCATCAGCAGTAAAATGGATTAAAGCAATGAAACTTTCACTCTGTCAGACTCAGATGCCAAGGTATTTTAGCTTAACAAATAGCAAACAAGGGCTTGACGCAAAAATTAGGCCCCTTTTAGTGGGGCTCCGCACGCTTGGCTTCGGCTCCTGATCAGTGAGCGGAACAGTGCAATACTGTAGTGCCAGGGAGAAACAGCTCCAGTTACTTGCATATTGGCCAGGGGGACAGGAGAAGCACCCAAAAACGCAATTTAGTGGCTATAAAGTTCCAGATACGGAGCCAGGAATGTACTAAATATCTAACACAGCACAAATAAATAAGCCACAGTGCTTGTACAAAATGGCACACTGTTGGGAAGATTGCAGTTCAGCACACCAACTTTTTTTCTAGCCACTTTAAGTTCCACATTAACCTAATAACCTAAGTCATGATGGCTTTGATTGTCACACCCTAAAAGCAGCCTACTTGTCAGCTTATTCCCAGGGTACCATACTGTTGCAGACTTCCATTCATAGAAGTTCATACAGAAAACACATAACAAAAAAGACGAAGTCATCTAGTGGCCGTGCATATAAAGGATTTTATTAGTCAATTTTTTTCAAATGTGTTTTGGTATGCCTACCAGAAGTACAGCCTTGAAGTTTTGATCAGGTTATGGTAGCATCTGATGAAAACAATATTTGGCTTAAACTGATATTTAGGCATAGGCTAAGTGATTTCCACAGAGCACATTGGAGTTTCATGAAAGCAACTTCCTTTTTTATCCTAGCCTACTTGAAACAAAGCATTCAACCAAATCTTTTAGAGTTTACTGTCCCTACATGATTGCTGCAGAAAAGTGAAAAGAAATATAAAAGCACTATTCATGCACGTCAAACATTTACTTAACTAGTGAAATATGCACATGTTATGCAATGCATAACAAATCACATGAAGTTGATCACTATTATCTGAACACACTTTAGGAAAATTATGAAACAGTCTCTGAATTGATGGGGTGTTTAGACTTACTTTCCCAATACTTTAAATTTTCGCTTTGCTGTGGCACTTGAACCTAGAAAAGCCTCAAGAACACGGCTACCTCCCGAATCCTTGGAAATTTGGAGGACCTGATCATCTTCCATAGCCAGCAAGCTTGCAACATATGGTCGAATATATTGCTGTAGCAAGGGAATGCAGGAGTAAGGTTTTAGACACCTAGGTCTTGCAATAATGTTAGGCTGAGGATGTCAGAGAGGTAAAAGCCAAAGATAATAGACTACTAGGTCACAAATTGCTATATAACTGTTCAAGAAATAAAGTAGCAACTACACTCTTAAGAATAACAAGGTCAGAGCAACGGTCAAAGTGATGATTGAAAGATGACATTGTTACAGCAACATATAGGCCAAAAGCTAGGGAGGAAAGTCAAGTAGCAAATGAGCCAAAAAAGAAACAATTAAAAAAATAGGTGAACAATGAGCATCAGCAGCAGCCACTACAAACTGGAGATTTATTGCTGCCATGTGGCACTGAAGTGATGAGGAATGGGGTTTAAAAAGATTGGAACAACTTCAACATACATGTGGGTATTGGAAAATTGATTGCAGCATCAAGCAACCCAGGACACTCATCTTTGCACCAAGAGGCCATTTCCAATAAGATCTCTCCTGTAGGTAGTTCTCGAGAAACAGTACATGCGCAACAATGCTACCAGGTGACTCGGAATCTGAACTTAATGCCGCAGAAAGAGCTTGAGAACTCTGCAGTTCATAACCCAGAGAAATCAGACATATTTATTTAGTGAGAACAAGTTTTCGAATAATTATGTAGAAACCAAAATTTCATAAATGAAGACCTCAAGGCGATAAGTTTCAAGCCGCTGGCATGCCGCTAAGATGGAAGCGACAACCCCTGTTTTTCCTAGCTCAAGCAATTCCTTAATTTTTGGACCAAGTTCCTCCCATATTTGATTCATCTGAGGGGAAAAAGGTATTATCAAGATGAAATAAAGAAAATCTCAAATTGGTAAATATTATCCAATAGGCAATAGGAATAAGAAATGTAAACAAGTAGAAGAAATTACTCAAACCAAAAATCACATTCAGTGCATAATTTCAGCACACACAATCACATAAGCCCATAATAAGTTATCTATCCCCTCTCCACCATAAGTAGTACAGAAGTTACAATCAAGAAATTGTTGAACAGATTGTTGCAAAAGGGAGTAATTGCGGTACAAGAGATTGTACCCAGTCAGCAAATGCATGTCACACTCAGCTACAAGTTCGAAGGGTGCATGTTGCATTTTCAGTATAAACAGTTAAGAACTAATATTAACAAGTCATAATATCCAAGCAAGCAGATATGTTTTAATGCCTTCCAATTTTTCAACATGACCAATGATTTACAAATTATTGAAAGAACTCAATGTCTCAGTGCAATGTGAATAGGGAATATATAATTTACATCAGCACAGAAGATTAGTTTGCTGAAAGAACATTTGGTTAGGTTTCTAGTTGCACAGGTCTGTATACCTGATCTGAGGTTTTCGCTGATGATATTAAAGCTTGCACAACATAATTGCCACAGTGGTGAGATGAGATTGCAAATAATGCACCCCTAAGAGTACCAACAAGCATACTGTTGCGCAATTCCTCTGGGGCAACCTCCACAATGACCTGCGAGGCATTATCATCTAATGAGTATTATTCTGCATACCAAATCGCATCATGATCAGGATGTGGCCACCACTCCCTAGTTATTCAAGTTACACTACACAAAGAACATAAAACAGAAGGCTAGAAAGAAAAGAATGATGCAGACAAGTCTTCAGTATAGGCACATGCAAGCATTATATGGGAAATCTCAAAAGAATACCTCTAGGAGATGGCTATAAGCACTTTCTTCAAGCAATGTCACAATTTCCTCCCTTCTTTCACTGTAATCTCTCTTCTCTACAGTACCATCTTCATCATAACCAAGAAGTATTGATATTACATGATGCAACTCGTTATCATCACCAGAGGATAGTTTCAGTGCAGTCTGCAGAATGACATGTTAAGATCTACTCAGTAAGGAAAATTCAGAACTATATTCTGTGTAATGTAAAAATTAACCTGTAAAACAAGGCTACTGTTCTTGTCAACTCGTAAGTTTGCAATGTCAGCCTTTGCATTATGTAGCATCTCTCTGACAAAAGACTTAAACATGTCTGAGAAACCATTTTCAAAATTCATTGGACCATGTTCACCAGATTGATATGTACCACAACTCAACCGCTCAGCTAGAACAGCAGATCTCTTAGTGGTGTGGAAGTCTTGCAGTGACTCTAACGGAACACCCTTACAAAGACAAAGCAGAGTACGAAGAACATGTGACCCATAGCAGCTGGACATCACATTAGCAGCATCTGCAGCAACAACCTGAAACAACGACTCAAATACAAGCTCCGTCGCAAGAAAATATATTTCCAATAAGAAAAAAAGAGTACCTTGCATATCTTGTTCAGTATCTCTTCTATCATGATCCTGGAGGTCTCATCTTCGAGATGTGTAGCAAGTGACTTGAGAGCTGCTTCTGCCACATGTGACCCATTTTTATCCATGGCAATTACTGGAAAGTACCCGATGCAATTGCGGAGGAAGGTGCATAACTGCTCCAACTCACAGCCTTCTACAAGAACCTGCAAGGTGTGGCTTATAACAGCATCGGTAGAAAGTTCAAGCTCTTTTCCTCTTGTTTCTTCCAAGGCATTAGCGCATATAGTTGAGCGCTCATCCAGATCAATCTCCTTGTTATCAAAGAGATTGGAGATCTCCATAAAGTACTTTGCGGTTTCAGGATCAACTCTTTTCCTACAAATTATTGAGCATCGGAAAAGAAGGCTCTCAGCACTTATAGCATCTTCATACATAAACATTGCAGTGCCATCTTTACAACTAGGAACAGGTAAATTTAGAAAGCACCATCATACCGAAGAACGTTTTGCACTGGCTTTGATGTGTTGGAGGATGGCAATGCATCATGATTCTTGAGATCCCCAGGATTGATCACCATGGAGCTTCCTGAACGGTCCTTTCCTCGCCCTTTCCCTTTCTTCCCATCATCGCTCCTCCTCTGCTTCTTAACCTTCCCATGCTGAGGTTTCCCTAGAGAAAGTCCTTTCCTCGAACCATGTCCCCCTTTCCTGGGCTTCTCACCCTTATCCTTCCTTCCCCTCTTCTTAGGTGAGCTATCATCTGAATCTCCATCTATGAAGCCGTTTTGTCTGCTGCCCTTGGGACTAATTGCCTTCGAACCAACACAAACCATTGCTCATGAACACTTCACAGCAACTAACTATTCTGAAACGAGACATATGAGATGAATCAGAATAGCATTCTGAAAGCAGCAATAAGCCCATAACCCTAGAGAAAGGGGCCGCATACTACAGTACACATAGCAACAGCAGGTTGCTACCCTAAGTAGCATGAGCTGCATGATGCAAAGGTGATTCCTACTAAGGAATTAGGAACAAGAATCCTACGGCGTGAACTGAGCAGGGGCGGACCCAGCATGGGACATGGGTGTACTCATGTACACCCGATATTTTTTTGCAAACAAAATCGATTTCGAAGTAGGTAACATATTGTAAGGGGATCAGATCCAAATACAAATAGTTTTGTTAGGGTTTGGGGGTGCTCCGTCTCGCACAGCGGAAGGAAAGAGAAGGGGCGTGCATTTTTTTAGATTAAGGGAAAACCCCGGCCTTGAACATTCAAATGTGAATGTCTACGACCGTAAAGGAACAAATCTGGCCACAAAGCCAGAAGTTTACATGAGTACTTAGACTCCAAACCTCCAACCGAGGAGCACAAAAGACAGAAAGAAGAAACAAGAAAGAAAACTAAAGATTAAGCTTCGATCATAATATAAATCTCACATCAACTTTTTCTTAGAAACTTTTGATGTAAGGATCGTCAATGGTCCTGTGCCTTCCTGTCGTCCATAGTGTTGCTATCAAGGACTCCAAGACGACGCCTCAAGAGGAGAACAACATTAAAATGCTGCCACCGTCCGAACCACTTAATCGGTTCTTTGATTTTCACCTAGATCTGTCCCTTCAGATTGAGATCCTCACGGTAATGCCTCCAAGAAGGAAAATGATACCCACGGGCGCCATCATTACCGGCACAAGCAAGGCTTTCGCCCGAGAATCTACACACCAACAAGCAAATCACGGCGAGCGCCAAGCAGGACCCCAACGGGAGGTGGCAACCAGAGGCAAGCGCCATGCGTCGGCTACCGGAGCGAACATACATCTTCAATCTTGAGCTCAGTCAAGAACAGGAAACCTACGTGCGCCAAGAGCCGCCAGAGCCACGGACCGTCGGCCGCGCAGGGGGCGAGACCCGCTCCCCACCACCGGACCACGACGGCCCATGCCACGTCGCGCGGGCCACCCCCATGGCGCAGCCGCGCAGCTGGCCGCCGACCGCCGGCCGCCGGCTACCGGACCTCCACCATGGGGACCTGCGCCACAGGCCGTCGTGCCCCACCGCGGTGATGCACACCCGCGTCGCCGCGCCGCAGACTCCTGAGCCGCCGCCGCCGCCACCGCAACCACCCATGGCAACTCGATCTACATCTAGAAGAAGGGGAAAAGGGGAGGGGAAATCTGGGGAGAAGCAGTGGAGCTCCTCGCCGCCGCCGTCCTTGCGGCCGCCGGGCTTCCGGCGACCCGCTCAGGCGGCGGCGAGGCTGGGGAGGGGAAGCGGCGCGGCGCTTGGGGGTAGAAGGGGCGTGCATACCTGACCTGGTGGATGCTGGTCGCCGGCAAAGGGCTGGACGAAGACGCGACGAATGGCGCCGCCGCACGCCCAGTCGGCGCCGCCAGGGAATTAAAGAGCAAGGGAGGAGAGAGTCGGAGAGAAAGGGTTTAAGAAAGAGTCTGCCACGTGTATACCATTAGTTGATGATTATGTGTTTATCAGTATTATTCTGTATATATCATCGTGCGGATTTTCTTTTACTTGTGTGTTATTCTGTCCACTTGTTGTTGCAACTTATCGGATTTGGAGCCCTGACAAGCGGGATCCACATATGGAATTATCCATTGTGCTCCTGATTCAATTTTTCCCATTTGCATAACCCTTTGTCCCTGATTCACTAAAGTATAAGGATGAAAATGGACGGAAAAAATCTCATCCTGTTTCGTCCGTATTTTTATATTTATTCCGTCTGTTTTCATATTTACGAAAAAATATGGAAATGCAACGGGAAGCGGAAAGAGGTGTATCCCGTCCGTATTTGCGGGATCCCGTTTTTAGTCGGGATAATCCCGTATTAATTCCTTTTTATAAAATTGGGGAAAAAATATTAGGCATACCATATATACTCTCATGTTCCTCAATATCAATACATGTACTTCACAATTTAGTCGTAGAAAACAAAAAACATAGATCATATTTTTTTTAAAAAATAGCTTGTGTAAAAGAGTGCCTAGTGCTATATTCATGCAAAATGAATGGTGATTAAATAATAATACATCCCGAAAGATATTCTGGTTCCCGCCTGTTTCCGTAACTGTTATATCCTGTTTTCGCTCCCGTACCTGGCTATTTTGCTCCCGCTGCCGTTTCACATAATAGAAAATGAAAACGGAAATGATTAAGAGATTTTTTCGTCCGTTCCCGTTCGTTTTCAAACCTAATAAAGTACTCTATTCACTCCCTCACCCCCAACGAGACCTAATCGAACCTAGGCCCTGGCTGCCATCGCCCTCCCTCCGCCCTTTCTCGCGTGCGTCAGGGCCAGCCCATCCAACTGCCGCATCTATTCTGTTCGACCGGGAGTCCGGGACACAGGCCCCGTTTGCTTAGCAAGTGCTATCTAGCGCTACAAAAGGAATCTCAAATGCATGGTGTGCTAAATGAAGTCTATTTACAAAAAATTTTCAGAGATAGGTATAACTTTTCGTGACGAATCTAATGCCGGTAATTAATTAATGATTTGCTACAATGATGCTACAGTAAATATCCTCTAATCACGCGGTCAAAGGCCTCATTAGATTCTTCAGGTCACTAGCGCAGGGGTTCTGAAGTTGGTTTTATAAACCGACTTTGTTTGACACCGTAATTAGCGGTCAAATTGTCACTATTCACTAGCACGCTACAAACCAAGTGGAGCCACAGTCGAGGCAGGGCTAGGGCGCGTCCGGGGCACGGCCAGCGTGCGCCGCCGCCAGGGTGCGGCTAGGCGTGCGGCTAGGGCATGGCCAGGGCCCACACTGTGAGGCCAGGCTAGGGCGTCCGGGCCAACCCACGGGCAGAGAGCAACAGGTAAATAGCTACTACAATTTTGCTCATGAGAATGGACTGGTATTAAAAGAAAGGGGACATATTTGCCTGGATTTGCTTGCACATGTGATGCGGTTGGGCTGTTGTTCATCTTTTGGATGGATGGCAATAGTCTTTTCAATCTTGAAATTCAGATTGTTGCTCCAAACTGCCGCGGTAGGTGGTACAGCTTGGACAAAGTCGTGAATGCTGACTTGACCAACTTCAGAGATTGGTTGATGAAGTTGTTAACAAGTATCCTCCCAGTGACTTCTTCATGAGTACCCAAAGCCACACATGGCTTCTTCATGCATCCTCCATTGCTTAAGTCAACTGCAGGAAGGAGAAAGAATAGGATGAAATCAGCTTTGGAGGAAGGTAGTAGTAGGAAGAAATTTATTACTAAGGGAGGTACTAGCAGGGAGAAACATGAGTGCCCGATATGTCATCAGTTAGGGCACCACTGGTACACCTATAAGAATGGGAATCCAAAAGATATAGATACAATGGAGGCTGCGAGGTAAATTTCATACACATTAGTTCACTTTACTTCACTTTGTTTCAGATAAAATTAGTTGCCCTATGCTTTTGCCCTATACTTCACTTTGTTTATTTCAGGAGTTCACCAAAGAAAAGGTTCAAGAAAGCAGGTGTATGTAACATAGAGACTAGCAATGTTGTGAAAACTCCTACATAAGGGATGATCTTCCCACACAATAAGGCAGTGGCCAATGCTACACACAAAAAAAAAGAAAGAGAAAATCATCTTCTTCTTCATCAGGTGTCAACAAAAGGAAAGGGCCACCAACCACTATTTCAACAAGTACTGCAAGCAGGTGTGGTCTTAAGCTGTTCTTACTTTTCAATATTGTCATTTTCACTTCACTGATAGACATTTCTTGCTTCCACACAAGATCTGGAACTGGATCTATTGACAGTGCAAACATGAAAAATTTCCTCTCCAAGTTGTGCATCCTACCTCAGCACAAACAGTGCAAACACCAACTAAAAAATGTGCCATCATGAATAAGCTTACACTAAAGAGGGCTCTAGTTAAGATAGTCAGCCTAGCTACAAATACCAAAAGCAAGAAGAAATTGCAGCTTTAATAAAATGTGATTCCTGAGTGATATTTTGAGAGTAGTTTTCCTATGTGATGAAGCATTATTTTCTTTTGGCATGCCTAGTACTTGTGGTCTAGAGGAACTACTTCTTTTTGTTGCGATATTTTATGCAATAGTCATGTAATTTAAGACACTTGTAGTTTGGATAGCCAGTACTTATGTGATGAAAACCAATCAACTTAGTTGCTTAAATATTGGTGAAATGAACAAGTACTTGTTGTTGTTATTTGTTATTGTTATTTATTGCTCTAGTTTCTAAATGAAATTGTGCTTGGCTCTCTGTTGTTGTTGCTGTAAATTCTATATGCTTAGCACATATTTCTGTTTTTTTAATTTTTAGATCTAATGTTTTTTTTTTCTAATTTTCATGACCTATTTTTATTATTTTTATGCACTATTTTATTTATTTCTCATGCCCTCTTTTATTTTTCTCCTCATACGCTATTTTATTTCCATGCTCACGGTCGTGGGGCGCCTCTGCTTCTCACGTTCATGCAGGTCATGGCAGGTACGGCTCATCAGCTCCCCCTGTTCAGCCCACCAGGCAGTAGAAGGGTAAAATGGTCTTTACGCACCTCCGTTAGCCACAATTAGCCTCCATTCCATCCAAAATAGCACACATGTAAAAAAAATTTGCGGGATGGTACACAGATTCTCTGAACTTTTTAGTGATATACACGTAACCATCAACTTTTATAATGATATACACGTAAAAGACTCTTAAGAAACAGAGATGAAACCCTATGACTCTATGAGCCTTGAGGGGAGTTGGAGAGTCGAGAAGGCTGTCAATGGGCTAAGCTCCAGCGAGTCTGCCACCTAGGTGAACATAAAAACGGTTATTCCCGATTTTGGAGGATCCCACATCAATCAGTTTCTTGTTTTTGTCTCACACATTGTAGAAGAAATAAATTGGCAGCGTATCCTATGGAAACCAAGGGTGTTGTGCAAACTATGCAAACTCTAACGGAGGCCACATGATCCCCATCCAAAGGCTTGGACAGAGGTGGGGGAATTTTGCATTTTCACGCCCGCCCTATACCCTCCGTTGCTTGGAACATTTGCACATCGCCCCCCAGCCTCCGTTCCATCGGCCTCCGTCCCTTATTCCGTCTAGGCGTCCGTCATGAGCGCATCGCCCCCTGCAGCACGGGTTTTGTCTCCCCCAGGCGCCGCCGCCCTAGGGCTTCCTCCCCCTCCACCTCGTCTAGCGCCGCCGCCCTCAGACGCCTCCACCAACGCCGGTGCCCTCGTCGGAAGGGTCGCCACCGCCGCCCTACAAGTCGTCCACCGCCGCCGTCCTCGCCGGAAGGGTCGCCGCCGCCCTCGTCGGAAGGCCATGGAGGCCGACCTCCAACTCCAACAGCGCCGCCGCCGTCCCACAGCTTCCTCCGCCCTCCATGGAGTTCGCTTACTGTTTGCTGGTCTCACTATTCTAAAAATTTAACTTGCATCCTTCATTTTGGCTCATGTGTCTACTAAATTTAGCATACACACACATGTTTGGTGGATTAGCCAAACTTGCAGAAAGTCAGATGTCTGAAAATGAATTTACTTTCCCTTGCGAGGGTAGCTGTGAAGATGATGATTAATTCACAGAATCAAAAATAAAGGAATTTCTAGATGAAAAGCTGTTTATTATGTTTTGGTTCTTGAGAGGCCACAGATCTGAAGAAACTACTGAGTTACCATTCTTGCTTGCTAACACACAGGTGCTCTTCAGATGCAAATGATGACAAAGATTACCTTATCTCGGATAGGAGATATCAGATAGCAATAGACATTGCAAGAGCACTTGAATTTCTCCATATTGGTGGTGCGACCCAATCTGTGATGGAAGGAGATAAACAAGACCAAAATGTAGTTGGCACTAGCTACTTGTATGCTGCTTTTTTTCATTTTTTGTACACTGAAAGGCTTGATATTTTGTACTGACAGAGTGACCATGTACTTGACATTTTGATATATGCAATAGAATGGGAATTTAATTTTCCACTGGAACTTGTAATCCAGCCGTCATGTGGGTGTAATTATTTCTTCATGCAAATATGAGACAAAACAGTTGCACAGTTCAGTAAGGATTTGTGATGAGGATGCAGGAAAGCTGATTCGGCAAAAGTGATGCGCATTCAGTTCACAAAATGACAGAAAAAAAAGACACATATGTCTCCTTAACAAATCCACAAAGCCAGCCTGAACATGTTAAGCCTGAACATCTCATCCACAGACTGAAATACAAATATGGTTCATCGCGTCCGGCCGCCGGCTCCATGGCGGACGGCAAGACCACGGGCTGTGCGACGAGGGCGGCAGTGACCCGTGCGATGATGGCGGCCTCGCAACGCTACAGGCGCTGGAGTTCGGCGGTGTTTGCCCTAGGGCACAGAATGGAGGCGGCGGCGCTGGACTGGATGGAGGGCTGCGGCGCTGGACGGGATGGAGCGCGGCGGGACTGGAGAGGGCGGCGGCGCTGGACTTGATGGAGGCCGTCGGTGCCGTGGAGTTCGGCGGCGCAAGCCCAAGGGCACGACTGTGCTGCGGCAGGGGGCTACGTGACGGAGGTGAAGGACGCCTGGACGGGAGACCGAAGTTCGGAACAGAGGCCGACGGAACGGAGGCTGGGGGGCGATGTGCAAATGTTCCAGGCAGGCAACGGAGGGGATTGGGCGGGCGTGAAAATGCAAAATTCTCCCATCTCTGTCGAGGGCTCTTGGATGGGGATCCCGTGGCTTCCATTGGAGTTTGCATAGTTTGCACAACACTTTTGGTTTCTATAGGATACGCTGCCAAATAAATTAGTTATTCAATACTCCTTCCGTAACCATAAAGCATGTCGTTCTGGACTCTTGATCTGTTTTCACAAAGCATGTCGTTGTAGGCATGCAGGGTCGCGTTTGGACGTGTTTGCCCCTGATGATCGCCATCTGTTCCCGCTTCACTCGGCATTAATCACGGCGCGTCGTTCCTCTCCAGCAGTAATTGCTTGCCTCGTTCGTTGCGCCCAGCTCGTCTCCTTTCTTCTCCCGCAGCATGCTCGCCTCGTTCGTTGCGCACGCAGTTCCTCTCCTGCAACTCCCACGCACGCAGCAGGCCACCAGTCTTTTCCTGCAGCTCCCATGCCAACAACGACGCCATGAAGACTGAAGGCTTGAAGCTCGCTCGCGGCATGGAGGAGTCGCTGGATTCAGTGGTGGTGCCGGACTCGAAGGAGGTCACCGCGGAGGACGTCGTGCCGGACTCGGTGGTCGCCGCAGAGGATGTCGCGCCCGACTCGGAGGTCGCCGCGGAGGACGTCATGCCGGAATCGGAGGACGTTGTCACCATGAACATGAAGCTCACTCGCGCCATAGAGGAGTCGAAGATGGTGCCCGGACTCGGAGATGTCCAAAACGTTTGGCATGCAAAACGACACCATGCAACAAAATAATGGCGCCTGGTCGAGCGCCAAGATAAGCCAAAGGGGCGCTCGCTAGGGATGGGAAGGTCGGGAAAAGACTAACGGAAACAGAAACGGGAAAGTTCGGTCAGGAAAATGAAATCGGTTACCCGGAATATCGGAAACGGTATAATTCGATCGGGAGCATGTCGGTAACGGTCCGAAATCGGTAATTAAAATCGGGAAACATATGCATGTAACCACTTAATGCATCCAACTCAATATGACAGATATGAACCATACATAGCATATACACAAATAATAGATGATAGATAAGTATATAGCACCATAAATCTAACACAAGTACACCATATTCCGTGACATACACGTACACAATAATAGGGATTTTACTTTTTAATTGTGATGGAATACTAGAAAAAAATAAAAGGACAAACCCGTCAGCTGCATTCACGTTTTTTTAGTAAATCAGCTGCTTTCTGAGGGACCGAAGCCAGCGACCAGAGGGGGGTGAATGGGAGCCGATCAAAATTTCTTCCGAAATCGATCCGTTGGCCTAAATCCCAAAAATCACCGCAAGCCCTCAACCTAAGGTATGTGAGAATAGCTATGGACTAGCTATCTCACAGCAGCACACCCTAGAAAACTTCGTGGAAGCAAAACGAGACAAATCGTAGAACTGTCTGCCTGGACCGGTCTGACCGGTGCAACGGACCGGTCTGACCGGTCGTGGCCTGAATAGGTCTTGACCTGTCTGACCGGTCTTGCCGTCCGGTCTGACCGGTGCCACCCAGAAAAACTCGTGAACAAGACTTCAAAAGAAGAATCTCGAGCAAACGAAGTCCAAATCCAGCGAAACTTGGAGGACACCTCCGCAACTAACCTGCGAACATATCCCCAAGAGATATTTCCCAAAAGATCAATGAAACTTGAGAATTTGAGGGAAGATCAAGAAGGATTGGGGTTTTCTCAAGAACTCAAAAACTTCAATTCGTAGGAACTTGTGATTCCAGAGGGTTTGGCACGAGGCTAGGGGCACGGGAATCACTACAAAGAGCTCTACGAACCGTCGCGATCATGTGGATCAAAAACGAAACAAAAATCCATCACAAAAGAGCACAAGAGGGACGGGATTGGATTGATTCAAAAGCCCAGAGGGCACAAGGAGGATAGGGCCTTCTTTCCCAATCAAATCCAATACAAAGTCTCAGAAATCCATAATCAAATCCTACTCTAAAGAGAAGAACGGGGAGAGAGACACAGGGGCGGCGGCCTGGGAGGAGCAGAACAATCCACGGACGGAATACAAAAGCCACACCCAACCTAATACAAGTGAAGGGGTATTTATACCCGCGGAGACCGGTCAGACCGGTTGGTTAGACCGGTCAGACCGGTGCCAGGGACCAGTCAGACCGGTTGGTCTGCAACATCCCCCTTTACACGATCTCATCTGACGGCTGAGGTTCTTTCTTCGGAACGAAGTCTTCTCCACGATGCCGCCATCTTGATGAAGATCTGGTCCACGATTTTGGAAGGTCCATGAAACCCGGGTAGATGGCCGGTTTTGAGAAAACCGCCAAAACTCCTCGCACGGGAAGATTCCCGCCTCCACGCCGTGGCCCTAGATGCCATTCCCGCCTCGGCCTTCTGACGGCCCTAGACGCCGCCCGACGCCCGTCACCTCCTCGCCCGCAGCGAGGCCCTAGACACTGTCGACGCCCGTCGCCTCCGTCAGTCCCGAGACCGATGCCCGTGCCTCCATGACTTGGCGTCTTCAACAGCCGTCCGCCTTCTTGGTTTTGTGGCGCAAACCAAAAAAACCCACCTTCCGTCGTCGCTTGCACCCTCGATCCAGGAGTGGACGCGACAGCTGCCGCCCGGCCTGAGCTCCTCCACGGCAACTCTCCGTCGACACTCGACGTCCGTGTACCTGCAATCCAAAGACCAAACGCACGATCACACCGCACGGTTGACAATTCACTCATCACAAGCAGGATAGAATACTCTCATTCCTCACTTTCACGCGGTCTTCCTAGCGGCCCTAGCCTCAAAGGCCTTGGCGGCCCACACAGCAACTGAGCACGGCACCGTAGCACAACCACCGTACAGCACACCCAGGAGCAACTACAAGTTTTAATCCCACCTCGTAAGCACACAACAAAGAACATGTACAGAAATGCTATAAATGCAAGCCAAGGCCACCTGGGAGTGCATGGATGCGGGGCTTGTGGGAATACTTGGTGGGCCTGCGGCTGTAAGTTCCTATGGGCTTATTTTGAGGTTGTAAATAAACATTGTGGTCTGTGAAAACGGGAATTCCTGCGGGAATTTTGTTGGCTCAAAGCGGGAACTGTGAATACGGTCGGAAAAATACTCTAACTAATTCTTTTTCTATTCCTGCTTGTTTTCCCGTTTAGTTTCGTTTTCCTGTTTATTTTGCGGAAATGGTTGACGATCAGTTTATGCGGTAAACGGTGTCGGTCGGTCGGACTGTTTTCATCCCTAGCGCTCGCCACACAGGGCCCAAACAGTGCCATGGCAAAATCTAGCCACCAGCAGCAAAAAGAATGCTTCCGCCAAGTATCGAACTCAGCGTCGCAGGGCTCACACATAGACTAGCCATTTGAACGATGGAATTTTCTGGTATGGAGTACACCCGCAACCCTATTTAATAGGGGCAGACACGGAAAACTCTACCCTATTTAATCACTTCTTGGTAAGCACAATTCTGTCCTAAACGACAACTAATTCAGGTATGGAGGGAATATTTGTGTATGCCTATACAGAGCAATTAAGATTAATTAGAAAATCTTTGCGACCCCACATATTAAAAAATTCATTCTAACGTTTAATTCCTCCATCCATTGACCGGCTCCTTTGTTCTATTTTCACAAACTTTTTCCATACCCTGTGCTTCAAATTAAGTTTGATGTTGAATAATTGATCTAAAAGTGAAAAAAATTTGATTGTGCAAATTGAACTTACTTGTTCAATGGGTCTATGAAGTGTTGGATTGTGTCCTTTGGGTACCTCATAGAGTCGTACACAACAAGATTAGCGCTCTTCATGCAAATTGCGAGCAAAATCCAATGATAGCTGCTTTGTTGTTGATGCTAAACTGCCACTTGTTGCTGCACCGGAGGCTGGACTGGTGTTTCCTGCTGCACGGGCGGATGCTCCTGAAAGGGTCGAATGGCCGCTACCTAAGGATGGGAAACAGATAGCAGATATCCGAATTATCCGATATCCGTATCCGTTTAAACATCAATATGGATATTCGTATACATATTCGAATTTAATGTGGTAGTAAAGTGGATACATCCGAATCCGATTTTCATTGATTTTGTCTATCCGATTCCAGATTCGTATTCGACAATATCCGACACTATCCTTATCTGTTTTCATTTAAAACCTATTTAAGAAATTATATTTATTTCTTACCACCCATATTATTAATTTTTATAATAAAGTTATAATATAAAAGATTAAATTTACTTTTAAATATTTTTATTTTATCTCAAAATTACTTCTATATTTTTTATTAATATATAATAAAATATTTATATGTTTATTGCAATATATTTTTAGTTCTAATTTTTTATGTATTTAGTTATTAGTGATAAATAAATTATTTTTAACTAGATATCTTTATTGTATTATTATACATTAGTTTGTACATGTATAATGATTTTATAATCTAAAACTACTAATAAAGAAAATAGCTAAATGTTAGCTCATAGATCAAGTCAATATCCGAATTCGAATCCAAATCCGAGACATCCGTTTTGCATTCGTATCCAAGAATATCCGAATGCGCATTCGTATTCGATTTAAAATGTGGTAAAAAATGCTATCGAATCTGATTCCATTCGAATCCGATCCGTTTCCATCCTTAACTGACCCATCATCTATGCCAAGAACTTGACAAACTCAGAGACGGCCGCTGGATCTTGTTGACGTGACTCCATCGGCCGAGGAGCCAAGGTTGACGCTTGGGAGCCTCCATACTGCTGTTGTACTGAACCATCGGTGGGTTTTAAAGCTAAATGAAAATAAAAACAATTATTATAAAATAAAAAAGAAAATAGTAAAACAAATATGGAATTGAAACTGGGAATAGTTTGAGCGTCTTCTGATCATTTTCAAGAGTTGCCGTATTTTTACAGTATTCTACCGTATTTTAGCAATATAAATACCATATTCTAAACATTCGGTAACATTCGTAAAATTCACCAAGATAAATCACTCGCTAAAAATAAATTTTGAAATCTTTTCACCATCGAGCACCGAGCTCCTATCCTTCCAGGCTATTTCGCCGTCCAGACACCTGAAATCAATTCCCGTCCCCTCTTTATTTCCCCTCTTCCTCGTTCCGCGTGCACATCGCCGACCGGCCAAAGCTTTCGCGCGCGCTCGTGACCATTGTCGTGAATCCCGCCGACGCCCCCTTTCTTTCTCTCTCTCTCTGTTTCTCCCTCCTTTTCCTTTTTCCTCGTTTTCTTTTCTCTCTTCTTCTTCCTTCTTCCTTCTCCTTCTCCCTCTCTCCTTCCCCACGCGCAGCACACACAAAGCAGAGCACGGTGCACGCCTGGCCCCCGTCCCCTCCCACTTGCGCGACCACCCCTGCACGCCCATCCCCTCGCTGTCACCTCCGCGACACCACGCTGCTCCACGACGCTGCGCCAGCCCCCTGCAGGTGTTTACCGCCAAGCCTGCTCAGGGATACCCTTAGTAGTAGGGTTTGTAGGTAGGGATCGACGGCTCTGGAACTCGATGGTGCAAGGAACACAAAGATTTAGACAGGTTCAGGCCGCGAGTTGCGTAATAACCTATGTCCTGTGTGGTGGTTTGTATTGCCTTAGGTGTTGATGATCTTTAGAGGGAGTCCCTGCCCGCCCTTATATATCCAGGGGGACAGGGTTACATGGAAAGTCCTAACTGAGTACAGTTGGAGTCCTACTACAACACAATCGGGTAGTTTCCTTTGTACTGCAGCTAGTTCTACACCTATTCGGGTAGTTACAAGAGAGGTAAGGTACATCCATAAGCTATCCATCACTCTAGAACATTCTATGCCTATAAGCAGTCCCGCTGCCCCGGGTCTGACAAGCCCCCGAGCTCTTCGTAGCCGAGTCCGGCAGGCGTCGAGTACTTGGCTGGGCATCTTCGAGTACTTTAAGTAGTCGGCACATCCTTCAGGTTGCTTCTCGTCCTTCCTTCGGGTACGTCGAGTAGTCCTCCAAGTACTTCTGGCTGCTTCGAGGCTGTGAGGTGCTCAAGCCCCGAAATCTTGATCATATATGGTGCGCGAAGTACTCGCGCTCCATATGGAGTAGCCCCCAAGACTTAGGTTGAATCGTAGAATCAGGTTGAGGGTCACTCAGTCTTTTTTCTTCTTTATTTTTCAAAAAATTTAAAAAATAAATCTCTGATGCACATATCCCACAGCCCCCGAGCCTTAAATCAAAATCCATTTTGCTGTGAGTAGCCCCCGAGCATTGGTTTGGAATCCAGGATTTAAAACATGGCATCAGATTTTATCCTTCAGATTATTTTCAGGATTCATCAGATCTGGTATCCGAAAAGACCTCTTTTTCAGGTAAAATCTCAAAAAAATGATACAATTGGATACACCATACTAATTGCACCCGAAATAACTTCAGGAATAAAATTTGGGATGTACGGCTCTTTATTTTGTGCTCACGTGGGACATTACTGTTTGGAGAATCTGGAATATTGCGTCTTTGACCGCATCCGTGAATGCCTCCGTGAATACTGCCATGAATGCTTTTTCACTATAGAGTCACGGGTTGTCCTTCAGTAAGCCCCCTTATGGCTATAAAAGGTGAGGGAGAGGCCTTTGCCAGAAGCACCAACGTGTAGCAGCCATGGCTTATCCTTGGTGTTCTTGCTCTCGCCCTCCTGAAGTTTGTGTAGTCCTTTCCAGCAAAAGGTGCTAGAAGAGAACTTGCGAGTGGCAAGAAAAGTCCTTGCTACCTCATCCTGCAACCCCAATGCTCTCATCGGATCCATTCTGGACATCATGTCCTTGCATCTTCCAATGAGGCAAGTTCTCTGTGGACTGGTTGCAGGTATGTATGTCGTTCTTTTGGGGTTGCCTGTTTCTGGGTGCCCAAGAACTGGCATCTCTGGCAGGAAGGCTTAATCTTGTCACAACGTATTCTGGGAGAAGGAGAAATTTCTCTGCAAGATGCTACAAGAGGACTTGCGAGGCGATTACTGTAATCTACCTCCATACTCTTGAAATTTTTCTCCCAGAGTACGAGTATCATTATTCCCTTAATGGGAATAACAAGTTTGTACTTTGTCATGGCCTCGGGCCGATCTAGCTGCAGCAGGTTTCCCAGGAAGCCAAGAAGTGTGCGAGCAGACCCGAGTCGTTGTAAAGTTAGATAGGAAAAATACTAGAGTTGTAATATCGAGTAGTTGTACTGTGTCGAGTATTTTTCCTTGTTTTGAAATGTAATCTCAGTCCAAGAATAAAGAGTCGAGTAGTTGACTAGAGATGTGAGTGTTTTCTTTTTCCAGAATGTAATCTTAGAAAAAAGGAATATATCAGGAAATCCCGTTTTTCTGCGATTTGCAACGGACTGTTGGCCTGTTGGGTGTTTTTACCATGCTGCCACCGCCATTATAAAATAAAACGGTAATTAGGTTTAACCCCACCGGCCGCCATTCACTTTTACTACTTTAGATCTATTCTCGCCCTCAAGCCCCCAGATCTAAATTTCTTGCTTCCCTTTGCTCCCCATTTTCGCCCTAGGGTTTCCGCCAGTGTATGTGCGTGAAGCGATCCGTTGATTTTCGGATGGCTCCCAAGAAAGCGAACAAGGGGAAGGGTGCGGCTGCCGAGCCAACCCGGGAAGAAGGCTGGAACATGAGTAAGTGCTCCTAATCTGACCTTGAAACCTTAGTTTCGAATGGTCTTTTGGTTTCCAGATCTCTTATCCAATGGCATCCTGCCTTGGGTAAGGATCATCCGTATGAAAATACAAGGGAAATTATTGCTTTCACACCTTATTTGGAACGGGGATTGGGGTTTTCTTGTTCGTCTTTCTTCTCTGGGCTCTTGCGCTACTACAGGATCCAGCTCCACCATTTAACCCCAAATTCCTTTGTTCAAATTTTGATCTTTGTGCATTTGTGCGAAGCTTTTCTGGGCATCAAGCCCCATTTCGAACTCTTTCGATTCCTTTTCCACTTGAAACCGCAACCAGACTCCTTTGTTTTAGATGTAGTCAGTGGTGCGGGTCTCCAACTTAGGTAGAGAAAGGATAGAGAGTATAATTCTTATAGTCTTAACAATAAAGTAATCGAATGGAAGCCCAAGTGGTTCTATGTCGAGAACCAGTGGGAAAGCTTTCCAGTGATAACTCCAGGCCCACCCATCCAATGGCCTGAGTGGAATAAAAAACCAGTCGATGAGAGTCAGATCCCTGAGCTGCTCGAGCGAATTGTCGTATTGAGGCAAAACATGTTGACTAGAGAAGCATTCGTATTTGACTGGATGAAGAGAAGGATCCAGCCATTACAGGCTCGGGAAACACTTGGTTTCTAGTATCAAGGGACAGCTGACCCATCAAGATACTAGAAGGAAGAGATCTCGGATGATGAAGCGTTCAGTCGAGTACAGCGACTGCTTAGGAATGTAAAGAAAATCCCAGTTGTTCCTGATACATTTTCTGCTGCGAATCCTCCAAAGCAGGTACTTGATAAAAGCAGTCGATACGTAGTGATCAAGTACTTTACCTTAGTGTAACACTGATAGGATGTGCTTTCTGTAGGAGGACGTGGAACGCTTTAAGAGTAGTCCTTCACCGCCAGGCATTTATTCACCCTTTTATTCTTCCATACTTTTCGATCTTATTAACCAAGTCTTAGTATGCTTATATGAGATTTAATGTCTAGGCTTGGTTATGCAGATGAGGAAGCGGCTGGAAAAAGGAGTGACAGGGAGCTCAGCCCCACTCCAAGTACTAATACCCAAACTGGGCATCCCAGGGGTACTCGGTTGGTGGCGAGGAAGCGTCGCAGCTCCTCCCAAACTGCTAGCAACAGGTAACTGGCTAGTTATTTTGCAATTGAGTACTTCTCATTGTTGAATTGCAAGTTTTAATTTGTTTTTGCTTTTTCAAGTCCGGCGGCTAAAATGCCACGGATGTCAGCATCTAGGGATGATACTATGGTGGGACAGTCCGTCCCTTCCACCACGGTGGACTCGTCAAAGGGGATCGGGACTACTCTTTTGGTGAGTAGTTCCGATGTAAATAAAGCTGTTGATGTGGGAAAACAGGCCATGATTGTGAAGCCTGCCCGCAAATTTGGCGTCAAGGCCTTTGCTCTGAAGAGAGCTCCTACGTAAGTTCCTTGAAACTTGTAATTGTAGGGTTTCCCTTTATATCGAGTAGTTTAGAACTATTTTGTCTTTTCAACGACACAGTTTTGGGGAAAGATGTTGAGGACGACTCAGCCCCCAAATCGGCAATGGAGAAGCCTCCGGGTACTCTTGATATGAGTGCTCGCGAGACCGAAGATATGGTGAATTCCATGCTTTGGGATTCTCCGTTGCCGGACACCGAGAGGAGCGATGAGAAGCTCCCAGAAGATGATGGAGGCGGCAAGCTTCCAGAGGAGGAAGATGAAGGCAAGAAGCTTTCCGAGGGAGGCAACGATAAACTACCCAAGGAGACCCCTGCAGGTAAACTTGTGCCACCTTGTAGTAAAAAACTGCCTTTTCTCTGCTCTTAATTTGATTAAGTAACATATTGTTCCTCTAGATTCCCAAAATACGAGGAATACTGTAGGGAAGATTGAAGATGTGTCCAAGAGGGTTGTATCTGAAGTGCGGGCGAGTACTTCCCAGGTCTCATTGGGAAGTGACTTACCACGAGAGAAGGTGGAGCTTACTTTCAAGCTGCTGGAAGTAAGTAGTCGAATACTTTGAATACTTTAGTATGGATCAAGTAGTATACTGATCTTTTTATTTTTGCAGGAAGCGCTGGGGCGAGAGGGTGTCCAAGCCCAGGACAATACAGAGCTGAATGCTCTGAGAGAGAGAGTGAAGATACTCTCATCCGAGAAGGCTGTTCTCGAGGGGAAGCTTAAGAAGCTATCCCAATCCAAGAAAGGTTAGTCTTTAGCATATACTATGCGTTCGACTAGTTAATCTGCTTGGTGGTGTTTATAAGGTCTTCTCTTTAAATCGAGTACACAGCTTGTACAAAATCCTTAGAGATTCAGGAAAGCTTGGTACTTGATCTAAAGGTTTTTATGTTCCGCAACGCAGATGAAATTGAAAAGCTCAAGAAGATCAAGGCGGATTCAGACCAGGAGATGGTAGGAGCCTTGAAGCAGCTGAAGGAGCTATCCGAGTCTCGAGACTCGACGCAGCGAGAGCTTGTCGCACTGCGGGAAGTCAGGGATGCTGCTCAAGAAATAGCCGAGGTTATGGATATCCCGGAAGGGAACGAAGACGAACCGCTCTCGCTGGCAGAGAAACTTCGTAAAGTACCCGAGGCTTTTGAAAGGTATGTCTCCACAACCACCTGTCAGTACGTGGGTCATGTACTCGGATTGGTAAAGTCTTATTGGCCAACCATTCGTCTGGATGCACTTGGGATGGGCACCAAAGCTGATTGTACTGAAGAACAGTTTGGTCAGTATTTGGAAGAAACTACCATGGTGGCCAACCAGATTGTGGAGTCCCTGAGCAAGCCTAAGTCTCCTTGAACTTTTGGATGTAATATTTGTATTGGCGTGAGGGCCACAAGTACTTTTGAACAAATGTTGAATATTTGTGTAATGTTTAAGTACTTATTCTATGGTAAGATTGTGAAATCCATTGATGTGTCGAGTAGTTGTACTCGAAAGTCCTGAGTGTTGGCAGCATCGCACCTACTTAGTTATAATAATAGATACGAGTGATTGTATCCGTAGGTGCCTTAGAAGGCGAAGTATTCTCGAATGGGATCGAGTTTGCATGGTTCTGAATCAGAACTCTAGTGCTGACCGATTAGGATTGAATTCCGCAGGATTAACCATGTGGGAAAAGCACTAAAATAGTGTAAAAAGCCATAGCTTAGTGTAGGTTTCCTTTTCCAAGGAAATGCTTTGTTTAAGCAAAGCTCACATGGACTTAGTTGTCCACCGGAGGAAAACGCTTATCGAAAATTTAGAGCGAAAGATGTTCCTTGATAGATAGGTAAGCAGTAGGTTCTTGTCAACCTATTTTAGAGTATCAAGATCTTATTCATACTCCTTGAGGGATTTTCGTAGTTGACCAGTTAGGATAGACCTTGCTTGATCACCCAGATAGTATGCAACTATTGTGGAAATATCTAGGGCTACTCGATCTTGTCGAGTAGTATGTCCTATATATGGACTGGATTGATTTATAAAATAGGACCTGTTAGGATTGAACTCTGTCGAGTTAACCAAGATGTAAATATTCCAGAAATATCCAAACTTACTCGAGTAGGGCGAGTAAGGTGTCCTGCCCTAGGACTGGAGTAACTCTTAGGGCAAGTCTATTAGGTACGAACCCCGTCGGGTTGGCCAAGACGAAAATGCCGAAGGAGTATCCAAAACCTACTCGAGCCAGCGAGTAGGGTGTCCTTTAACCAAGGACTGGAGTAGTCCTTAAGACAGAACTATTAGGTACGAACCCCGTCGGGTTGCCCAAGACGTAAATGTCGAAAAGGTATCCAAAACCTACTCGAGCCAGCGAGTAGGGTGTCCTCTACTGGGACTGGAGTAATCCTTAGGACATAACTGTTAGGTACGAACCCCGTCGGGTTGCCCAAAATGTAAATGTCGAAAAGATATCCAAAACCTACTCGAGCCAACGAGTAGGGTGTCCTCCACCAGGACTGGAGTAATCCTTAAGACAGAACTGTTAGGTACGAACCCCGTCGGGTTGCCCAAGACGTAAATGTCAAAAAGATATCCAAAACCTACTTGAGCCAGTGAGTAGGGTGTCCTCCATCGGGACTGGAGTAATCCTTAAAACAGAACTGTTAGGTACGAACCCCATCGGGTTGCCCAAGACGTAAATGTCGAAAAGATATCCAAAACCTACTCGAGCCAGCGAGTAGGGTGTCCTCCACCGGGACTGGAGTAATCCTTAAGATAGAACTGTTACGTATGAACCCCGTCGGGTTGCCCAAGACGTAAATGTCGAAAGGATATCCAAATCTTACTCAAGCGAGGTGAGTAAGGTGTCCTACCCAATGACTGGAGTACATCTTCGGACAAGTCTGTTAGGTACGAACCCCGTCGGGTTGCCCAAGACGAAAATGTCGGAAGAGCACTCAAGGGTAAACCATAAAAAACTATTCGATAGCTGCTCTAGTACTGAGCATAACTTTCTAGCTGGAGTATTGGTCATATGAGCGAAAGCCAAGTAGTCAATTTATGGAAGAAATCAACTTTTATTTGGATTTATTGAAATTACAATATTTGTAAAGTGACAGACTCTAACTCTTAAGACCTACCCCTTGCACGTTTAGACATGGGCAATGGTTTACATGAATGAATAAAACTATTTGATGGTAAAACTAGTCGATACAGGGGTCGACTAGATTTTTGGTAAGGTCTCCTTCAGGAGTGGTGCCCCAAGGGCCTTGCGGAGTGAGTCACACTGAAAGATCATGTGGGGGCTCTTTGGGTGGATGAAGCACTTGCGTAGTAGTGCTTTATTGATCCTATTTTCGCCCTGAGACGATTCTCCTTGGTGCAGGGTGCGCGGTTTACCCTGAGGACGGGTACTGGTGGTTGCCGGCTTGTGCTTCTTGAAGGATGCAGAAGCCTTTGGTGGGATGCGGTAGTTGGAAGAAGGGCTATAAGCCTCGACTTCCTCACGCTCCTTTCTTGTTGAGATGATGACGTTGCGCGCGTCGCAACCAACGTTGATCACGTTGCGAATGTCGCAGTTGGAGTAGTCGTAGTTGTCACCTTGCTGTTCCTGCTGGCTGTTGGCAAGGCGCTGGCGCCTAAACGCCCTTTTTCGGTTAAGCAGGCGGCGACGCTCATAGAGATCTTCTGCTGGATGCTGCTCTTCCAGTAGCACAGTGACTGTCACCGCTGGAGGAAGTGCAGGCGGATCTTGCTTGATAGTAGCTTGGGTTTCTGTGATTGCGGGGGGAGTAGTTTCCATGTTGTCAAAAAGGTACTCGTCGAAATCATCGGAGTTGTAGTCGTCGAGGTTGAGACGCTCTGCGGAATCGCCCTCAGGTTCCTGAACTTTGGAGATGCGAACCATGAGGATTTCATGGCAAAGATCTTGAATCTTTTGGTCTTGTTTGCTTGAGGACGGGTCTAAAGGGGTGCTCTGCTGGAAGGGCGGATCCGTTGGCTGTGATCCAGAAGTATTGGGATCTTGAGTCTTCCTTAGGTGCACTGTCCGTCCTTGCGGCGTTGCATATATGACCAAGTTAGGGAGGGAGTCCTGATCGGACTTGGAGTTTTTAGCCGAGTTAGACTCGACTTGCTTGTTGTACTGGATTAGGTCATCCAGCTCACCCTCCGAGTTGGAAGAGTATTCGGATTCGGAATCGGTTAGTCCACCGATTTTAGAGTATGTGTGCTTTGGGTAAGCGAGAAGCGGGATGCCCATCTCTACACGGAGGGCGTTCTCGTTCATCCAATGTAGCCATGATTGGGTGGGAGTCAGCCCTTCAGGCTCCTTAATCCAGGGTTTGTCGAAAATTGACTTGCTGGATTGTTGTGGAGCTTTGGCTTTTCCCTTCTTAAGCTTGGCCAGTTCCCAAAGAGCATCAGCGTGTTCGGGTGGATTGGCCATAGCGTCCATGAACAGGTCGACGTTGTCTGACCAGTCTTCGAGATCATCAAATGGTTCAAAGTTGTCGAGACCGTCCATGAAGTGATCAAAATCCTGATGGAAAGAGGACTCGACTGGTTCACGGGTCTGAATGTGAGCAGGTTTTGGTGAAGGGCTCTGAGGTATCCTGGAGATAGACGGTCCCATCCGAACAAGCAGGGGGTTTGTCTCACCAGATCCTCCGCAGATTCCTCCTCCCGATTTCTGCTCCTTGTTTTGCAGGGTGCCTTCAGCTATCTTAATGCAATCGGCGAGTTCGGAATTCACTCGATCGATCCCTGAGAGTATATCACCCGACCTTTTCTATGGCGGGTTCAACACTTCTGGGTTCTGCTGTGATGAGCCAAGAGCAGTTTCTGCAAGTTTGATGCGGCCCTCTATTGATCGTGAAACTCGGTTTACGCCATCGAGTAGTTCTGAGTTTTTGATCTTGGGGCATTTGAACGTCTTGAGATGAGTCAAGTATTTCCCAAGGGTTTTGGAAAAGTGAGGTTTTCCAGAATCAGAGTTTGTGTCGAACTCGACTGAACCAAGAGTTCGGGTTGGAGTTGGCACGTTTTCTAGGTTGTCTGAATCGAGTTTGGGTAGAACTCTTTTTTCGTCGAGATCTGCGGACTCGCGGATGTCGCCGAGTTGAGGGGTGGTTTTTGGTTTAGGCGAGTCAGGCGTGACAAGGTGGCTGGAGAAGCCGCCCGATCTGTCAGCCATGCATGCCCGGGAATCGAAAATGAGAGTTGTGCCTTTAGGCATGTTGTTGGCATCGCTTGATCCGGCCATCGAATTCACCGATGAACTCGCCTAATCCCCTACCTGGCGCGCCAGCTGTCGGTGTTTACCGCCAAGCCTGCTCAGGGATACCCTTAGCAGTAGGGTTCGTAGGTAGGGATCGACAGCTCTGGAACTCGATGGTGCAAGGAACACAAAGATTTAGACAGGTTCGGGCCGCGAGTTGTATAATACCCTACGTCCTGTGTGGTGGTTTGTATTACCTTAGGTGTTGATGATCTTTCGAGGGAGTCCCTGCCCGCCCTTATATATCCGGGGGGGACAGGGTTACATGGAAAGTCCTAGCCGAGTATAGTTGGAGTCCTACTACAACACAATCGGGTAGTTTCCTTTGTAATGCAGCTAGTTCTACGCCTATTGTTGGCGCCTACCAACGTCACCTAGTGATGACGCCCGCAGAAGCCAATTTGGGATGGCAGTATTTCATGAACCATGAATAGATCCGCAAGCGCACGAAATACCGCTGTAGTATTTTATCCGGGAGTATACCGGGGTGTCATTTATATTTCCACAGGGAAGGCGATGAGTGAGAGAATATATAGATTAGTTGGTGAGCTCTATCTAGATTGGATATTCTCATGCATAAAACAGGGGTAAGATAATAGCATGGTAGGAGGTAGTATGACACACACACAAACTACTCTCTTGGATAAAAGAATAAAGGTTACTTTAGGCCAGGAGCAAGGTAAAAGTCAGAGCTCGAGTCAGCTGTGCTAGGCTAGCTATATCTACACTTTCTCATTAGTTAGCTCATCAGAGATTAAACTATACAACAGGGAGATCGCTATCGAAGTAACGGGAGGAGCCCGTACACCCCGGCGACTTTATGTACCTCCTACCCCCATACCTAATGTGGAGGATTACTAAAAGGCACGGACAGGGCTGTCACCACCTGCCGGCTACCTCTACAAACCGTGGGTATAGTTGACATCCAGCAACTCTTAGCTAATCTAGACACCATGTCTACATTAGTAAGAGATACTCTAGTGTCCTGCGCGGAGCCCCCACCCTCCGGATGGACAGACATCACACTAGAGCAATCATATGAATACTGGAGCAGTTAATAGAGTTCTAAGAACAAAAGACTAACCATCTCCAGCACATGGAGATCATGCAATGCAAGCATTGAATAATAACGCAACCATGACAAGAAGCATATACTCGATAACTCAGAATATACTTCAAGCAGATATCGGTAACCATAGTCTAATTCTATTACAAACGACCGAATATTATAAGAGAGAGAGCTAGAGATGAACCCATACCAGACTCTCGAGCAACTCCGGCGACTCGATGACTCCTAGACTTCTCCTAAACTCCACTAAGCCTAAAGACTATGCAAGGAATGCAAGAGAGGAAGAGGTGTGTGGTGTGTGTGTGTGTCCTATTCTCTACCCCCCTTCTATTTATAGCAGGGAGCCACCAGCGGCAGCACCCCAAACCGACGTTGTGAGCCAACAGGGAAGCGCCACGTGCCTTGGTTGAGGCGGTGGGGCCCACGGGCCTGGCCGGACGACCAGGTAGGTCGGTCGGCCTGCCCGGGCCGCCAACCGCCCCCAACTTCCTAGAGTGGGCTTGTCTTGGTCTCCCCTTGTCCTAAAGTTGAGGCACGACCTGCCCCAGCTGGGTTTGCTTCAGTTCTTGGGCTTCACTTGGTCCATTTGAGCCTGAATCGGTACTCTGATATTTTCTGTGATTTTGTGTCGGGCCAAAGTGTGCTTGTAACCTGCATATTAGCTTGAAAACACAACTTGCATATTCTAAAAGGTAAAGTGTGATTTAGGAACTTTGTTGGATAAGGATGCGTGTAAGAAATGCAAAATCTTATGATTTTCTAATCAAGTTGACGCCTAGAAATGGTCGTTAGTGAGTAGGGGAATCGAATCCCCTCGCCTCCCTCGTGCTTTTGCCCCCCTCCATGGCCACTGTCGTGCCCTAGGCCGCCGGCATTGGGCGCCGCCGCCCAGCCCCCTCCCCCCCTCTGTTCTTGTCAACAGGAGGAAGAGGAAAGGGGCGGTTTCGCCCTCAGCCCGCTCCCTTATCTTCATTTTCTTTAAAGAACCCCCTCTCCAAGTCCTTTTCCAAAGAAACCCCTCCCTTTCTTCCTTCTCGGAAACTAACCCTCCCACTATATAAAATATTTTCAAATAGACCCCTGCCCCTTTTCGAATAGCCATGATGTTTTCCAGAAAACCTAATCAAGCCCTTTCCATCTCAAAAATATTTACAAGAAGGCCCTTGAATCTTTGTTTAGCCCTTAAACATATCTTTAACTTATCATTTCATGTGCCAAAAATCCTCCAATTGCCCTGAAATCCGGGCGAGGGGAAAGATGGGAGTACGAGGGGAGGGGGGGTCTGCAGAAGATGCACCATGGCCACGGAGTATGTGCTCTTCCGAAGATTTGGAGGTCATGGAGCGAAGATTCTTTTTGCAATCAGAGGGGGAGTGTCCTTGGCGGGGTGGCAAGGGGGAGGATTTCCCGCCCCTAAGGATTCTGATGTCGTTTTGTTCGCCTCTTTTCTTGAGTATGGCCTTTTGATGCCTGTGAGTAGATTTCTGGAGGGGCTTCTTTATTTCTATAAGATTCAACTCCATCATCTCACTCCACAGTCAGTCCTGCACGTATCCATGTCCGTGCATTTTTGTGAGACTTTTCGTGGTATTGAGCCACAGTTTGAGCTCTTCCATAGCCTATACAAGCTCATACCATTCCCTTTTCTGAGAGGATGGATAGGGTAGGGTGTGCGCATTTGGAAATGTGCCAGAAAGTAGTCAGAAAATATTTGGAATGGCCCCAGATTTCGATGAATCCCCATTGGCTGAACGACTAGTTTATATTGGAAATCCTTCACTTGGTCTGCCCAAGTTTATTGCTGAGCCTCCCGAGTGGTTACGAGGCTGGTTTGTGGGATCCGATGCTAGATATTCGTTGCAAGTTTCAGAACTGCTGGAGCGCACTGTCCATAACTGCAAGATGGGAGTGATTGTTGTTTCTATAGTTCTGAACTTTACTCAACGCTGGATCTTGCCGCTGAAGAAGCGTAGACGTTTTGGTTTCCAGTACTAGGGCACTGAAGATGTTGACCGGTTGTCTGCAGAGCCGGTCGACCGTGGTGTTGGGCTGAGGATGATCTAGAGCATATTTTCGGATCAGCTCAGCGTCCCGTATGTGCCCACGGTGTTCCGGGCATTCAATCCTCCTCCTGAGGTAAGATTGTTTTTCCTTCCACTGCTTTTTGATAAAGGTGAATGCTCAGTTGAGGGGTTCTTCATTTTGATCTTTTTTTTCCAAACAGGCTGATGTAGGGGTGCTTAAGAGTGATCCCCCGCTTCCTGGCTCTTTGGGTGGAACAATTTTCATGAACCTCCACATGGCTTCGGGCCCGAGGTTACCGTTGTCGAGGAGGATCCCTTGATGTCGTCCGGCGATTCCTCTAGGGGAGAAAAGCGCCAGAGGGACAAGGGTGATGACCAGGGGTGAGCCTTCTGTCATGATCTCATCTGTGATTTTCTAATCACAATTGTTTCTTATTCATTTTTGTATGTAGCAAGTCTTCCACTGCTTCTGATGACTCTGGAGCAACTATCGACCAAGAGACTAGGGGTGGTGTGGATAGTCCGAGTACTTCTGCCCACACTTTAGTCCCAGTATCGGCGGATACTGCTGCTTCGAATCCAGTCACCCCAACCACCAGCACCGGGCTATCGTGGAGGGGGTTGAAGGTTCCGAAAAAGCTAGTCGTTAGGAGGGCGAGGATGTAAGTATCTTACTTGTTTTGTTGTTCCTTTTTCCCTTGCTTTTTTGAATCCTTTCCTTGAATACAGAGGAGCTGCTGACCTGGATTTGCCGCCGCAGCGGCAGAGTGTTTCCTCGTCGACTGCTTCTACGGGAGGTCGAGTAGATGATGCTCCCGTGTCGTCTATGTTGGTGGTTGGAATGACTACTCCAGCTGGCGCTCCTTCCCCGGCTCCGGTTGATGCGATGAAGTCGGATCAATGAGTCCAGGGGTGAGGTGCCAGCATTGGGGTGGAGGCATTCACCGGTCCAGGCATGGGGGCGCCCGGATTGGGCCCTGGTGAGGAAGAAGCCCTCATCTTGGCCTGCTCTCCGCCTTCTGCTTTCCATGATGCGTTGTAGTCACGGGTGGAGCCTGTTGATGCCGAAGTCCCCGACATGCTTCCTCCGGAGATGCCTGCTCATCCGAGCGTAGCAGAACCGGTTGTGGAGCCTGTCGGAGTTGAAGGTCCTGGGGCGGTTCCTCCAGAGATGCCGGATGGGATCCCTGATGAGCTCATAAATGATGATATTCTGGAGGCCTGCCTCTTGAAGAAGATGCAGGACTCGCTAAAGTGAGTTTATATTCATCGTAAGGTAATGTTTCCTTGAGATAGGTATTACCCTTAATTTATCTGAATGCAAGTTTTCGTGACGGCTTGCTTATGTTGTGGCTTGCGTAGAAAATGGCTCAGAGGTCGCGGATCAAGTCATCCGCTCTAGCTGTCAAGTCAGAGCGGCTCCAACATGTTCCTGCTCTGAAGCGGGAGCTCAAGGAGAAGGACGATCTTATTGCTGCGCTCGCGGAGCAGCTGTCTACAGCCCATGAGAGCGCGATGGGTTCCTCCAGCCGTCGTGATGAGGAGCTTGCTCAGCTCAAGAGTGAGTACCCTTTCCTTCGTATTTTGCATAAGCCTTGCATAGGTTTTTGGCCTTATACCTTACAATCGTACTCCATAGGGATAGAGATCAAGCCCTTCAAGATTGTGCACAACTTCGTGGGTTTAATGCCGATCTTGAGGGGTATAAGAAGACTGTAGAGCAGCAGCTGGAGCAAGCTGACAGGAAAATCGCTGAGCAGCTCTAGACCATCCAGAAGCTCAACCAGGACAAGGATCGGAGAGACGAAGAAATCTTTAACCTGGAGGAGGCGGGCAGCGCTGTGGTTGACATGGTGCAGCCGCTTCGTCTAGGTGAACTTGATTCTCTGTCCATCATGAAGCGACTCAGGCCAGGTGGTTGAGGGATTTCTAGAAAATGAAGTCGAGTAGGAGGTAGGCCGGTGGCACATTGTAGGGCCTTCTGTATATGAACTTTTGCCACTTTTAGACATGTATAATGCCTTTTGCAATGTTTTTTTGATGTTTACTTGTCGCCCTTTGTTTTGAGGTGGGTTGCTTTCCACCTTTTTACTTGTTGTCTTACTCTCCGTGAGGACGTCCCGTGGACTTGGCAGTTGCTCGTGGCTAACTCGGTCTTTTCCTTCGGAGGGAGCAGCGCCCCCAAGAGGGTTTTAGTAGCCCATGTACTTGATTCGTAGAGGTAGTAGTCGAGGATCTTGTGTTCCTTATAGAAGTGAAATGGTCTTCTGACTGAGGGGCCATGCGAGTGTTGTTCTGGTGTGAAGGGCTTCGGACAAATTCTCGCCGGGTAGGGACACCACCCTAGGGTAAGTAAAACTGCCCGAGCACTGGTCCTGAAGGGGGTAGTTGGAGATGCTTACTGCCGACTTCAAAGGCTCGAGGGTAGCAGAAACTGCCCGTGCACCTGTCGGAACAGGATCACGGAGATGCTACCGGGTAGGAACACCACCCCAGAGAGAGCAAAACTACACGAGTACAAGTCTGATAGGGAGTAGTCGATCGAGTCCTAGCCAGATAGGGAGCAGTCAAAATGAGTACTGGCCTAAAAGGGATTAGTCGGAGATGCTTCCCGCCGAGTTCTAGGGCTCAAAGGATAGCATAAACTGCTCATGCACTTGTCGGAACAGGATCACGGAGATGCTACCGGGTGGGAACACCGTCCCAGGGAGAGCAAAACTGCCCAAGTACTAGCCCGATAGGGAGTAGTTGGATTGAGTGATAGCCTAATAGGGAGCAGTCAAAATGAGTACTGGCCTAAAAGGGAGTAGTCGGAGATGCTTCCCGCCGAGTTTAAGGGCTCGAGGATAGCAAAAACTGCCCGTGCACCTATCGGAACAAGATCACGGAGATGCCACCGAGTGAGAACACCATCCCAGGGAGAGCAAAACTTCCCAAGGACTAGACTGATAGTGAGTAATCGGATCAAGTGCTAGCCTGATAGGGAGCAGTCAAAACGAGTACTGGCCAAAAAGGGAGTAGTCGGAGATGATTCCCGCCGAGTTCAAGGGATCGAGGATAGTAGAAATTGCTCATGCATCTGTCGGAATAGGATCACAGAGATGCTACCAGGTGGGAACACCGTCCCAGGGAGATCAAAACTGCCCAAGTACTGGTCCTGAAGGGAGTAGTCAGAGATGCTTCCCGTCGAGTTCAAGGGCTCGAGGACAACAGAAACTGCTTGTGCGCTTGTTAAGGCAAAATCACGGAGACGTTACCAAGTGAGAAGCGATGCTCCGGAGAGTAAGTAAGAGTTCAGAGAGTAAATATATATGATGACGACTGTATTTATTGAATTCGATGGCTTATACGAGACTTCTATTGCCAAAACTATTTACCTAGCCTCCTTTTGCACAAGAGCGCCTACCTAAAATTGTAGTAATAGATATGATAGTGTTCTTGCAAACAATCTTGCTTCTTTAGCCTTGGGGAGTACCATCTGGCTTGTGTGGAGGGTTGGGCGGCAACTGAGGTGCACCCAATGCGTGGCGCAAGTTGCGGCATTCGTAAGCCGAGTGCTTGCCACTTGGATGCCAAGGGCAGCACTTGTGGAGGGATCGCTCGAAGCATTCCTAAGTGCGGGCAACTTTCTTGCCTTGCTGGGGAAGTAGGGCTGGCCTTGAAGGGCCAGCTTCCGAATCATGGGCCCTAATGTTAGGCCTCTTGCGCGTCTGCTTTTGGTGGTCATCGATGATGCGGTTGTTGGAGGAGGGGCAGTAGGCCTCAGCCTCCTCGCGTTCTTGGCCCTTGGAGATGATGACGATGCACGTGTCTCACCCAATGTTGATGACGTTGCGGAGATGATTGTTGGAGTAGTCGTGAGACTGTCCAACATCTTCTTGTAGTTGATCGAGTAGTCATTCGGTGCGCTTCTCGTTGCGGATCCTGCGGCGCGCCATCTCGACTTCCCTGTCATCATCTTCCAGTTTCATGGTAACCATGACTACCGGAGGAGGAGGAGGGGGAGGATTTCTGTAGTCGGGGGTCTTCGTCTGAGCGGTGGCTGGGTCGTTTAGCATATCTTCATCGGAGAGGTACTCCTTGTAGTCGTCAGAGTTGTAGTCGCTGAGGTTGACTCGCTCTGGATGGGTCCTTGGGGCTTTTTTCTTCTCGTGGAGGGGGTAGCGCTGGTCCCTCTTGGTATGGTAATTCTTCGTGGTTGTCGGGTCAATGGATGGAGTTTGGCCTCCTAGGGTCGGTTCATAGTCGAGGAGGGCTAGTGCGATTGCCTTCCTCCAACTTGGTTTTCTTTTGATCAGTTATGAGAGCAGCGGGATTTCCAGAGACCTGCGCTTGCTCAATCAGGCTTGAGGAATCTATATCCTTTTCTGAATTAGTTGGTATCTTAGATATGGTAGCCTACCGATAAGCAGTGGCCGTATTTTTTATCCCAAAAGGAATGTTTGGGGTACAATAGGTGGGTTCCGGAGGGCGGAGTCCCATCATCACCCGGGGTGCTATGTCATTTGACACGTGTGTAATTTGGATGGCTATGCGATCGTTGCGGTGAGCAGTAAGTTGAGGGACACTGCTGCTGATGTTGCTGGTGGGATTGGGAATCATCCCACAGTTTTTTGGCCTTTGAGATGTGCCAGAGTTCCTCGTTCTTGTCGGGTTAAGCAAACTTTCCATAAACAAGTCGATGTCATCTGACCATTCTTCTAGGTTATCAAACTCATTTGGTGTTTCTAGATTGTTTAAGTAATTGATGAATCCTCGATTGTCATTGGGATCGAGGAACTCAGGGTTTATCTGAATGGGTTCAGAGTCGATCAGCTCAAGTCCACCCATGAAGTCGTCAAAATCCTTGTTGAATTTTGCCTCAGGAGTATCTTGTTCCTTGGCATTCAGAGTGTTCCCCGCTAGATTGATGTATTCTACCAGAGTTTCATCTACTCGGTTGACTTGTGCGAGGAGATCATCGGACGACGGGTAGTGCGACCTCGTTATCCGGGGTTTTGCTATGCTTGAGGCACAATCTTTTCCTAGAGTGCTTTCGGCAATGCCGTGCATTCTAGGAGGGAGTCGCCCACTTGGTCCAGATAGCCTATGACATGCTATGGTTGGTGTTGCACGGTAGGGGTCATGACGTAAGGAGTGCCACTACGTTCTAATGTTGCTTGGGCCAAATTGATGCATTTAGCGATCATGTATGAGAGCTGATCTCCCGTTGCGCTGGATCTGGATTGTAATCATAGGAGGAAAGCGGCACATCGGGGTTATTCCAGTATCTGTTGATTAGATCAGAATGTTCTTCCTCCTAGGGCTCCTCATGAGGGTTTTCTGCGCCGGCTGTTGGAGCTGCTGAGTTGTTGGAGCAATGTTGGTTGGTGGAAACGGATTCTATGGCTTGACGATCGTCGAGGTGGTTGGTGAAACCACCCGATCCATCGGCGATGTAGGTCCATGACACAAAAGTGAAGGTCGTGCCCTTCTCGAGAGCATCATCGTGGTTAGGGGAGGCCATCGAGTTCGTCGGAGACCTGCCCCACGGTGGGCGCCAGCTGTCGGTGTTTTGCCATCACGTCTACCTAGGGATACCCTTAGTTAGAGAGATGATCGTGGGGGATTGTCGAGATCAAGAACACAATGGTGCAAGCAACACAAGGGTTTAGACAGGTTCGGGCCGCAGATGTTGCGTAATACCGTACGTCATGTGTGGTTTGTATTGCCTTGGGTACGTGTAGAGAGGAAGTGTCTATGCGCTATGGGGTATTCGGGATGAATGAGAGGGGTCCCTACCCACTCTTATATAGGCCGGGGGAGCAGGGTTACATGGAAACTATAAGTCAGTTTATCTCCTAGGGCTTATCCCGAGTAGTTTCCATCTAATCCGACTGGTACAAGATACGTTACGGGTGGTTACATGTTGTACACAATATCACCTACCCTATATCTCGCACAGAGCTGTGCCACATGAGATATCCTATGGCCTTGGGTCTGACAGGATGTTCCCATGGTCGAGCTTGTACCATAAACAAAGTACTACCAGGAGATAGCCCGAATTATCATTTGTTTTTTCTCCTTAAACAAAAGTAAGATCATGTTCTAGAATAAGGTTTTTCTTTGGGTATTTGTTGACACAAAAATCAACACACTGGAATCTGAAGGCACTGTTCGCTAAGCTTCAGAATACAAACCAAGCGTGCCAGTCAATCTAACCTATTGATTGACAAGGAAACAGGGTAAACGTTAAATTCGAGGGTGTATCGGCTGGATTTCCGAATAACCCTCACGCAGCGTATCGGCAAGTAGCTGCCAATACAGAAAATGACAGATTGAATGGGATAAACAAGTATTAAAAGAGATCTGCGGGAAATCGGCAAGAAGCTGCCGATATAGGTAGCAACAGACAACTATATCTAAAGCGACACGTGCCAAGAAACTATGCACAAAACCACGAATGTGTGGGTTTGAGCAAATCTAAGCTCACAATAGATCTAATCGGCTCTGCAAGATTTTTAAGGTAAAAGCAAAAGAACTAACAGCCGATTAAACTGATTATGAGCAGGGTGAATTGTGAATAAATCTAGACGAGAAAACAGCGATGCGCCAGAGATCAAAGCCTAGATGAATTCGATAACTTTTGAATAGATCTGAACGAAGCAACAGCGATGCGCCCGAAAGCTAAAACTCAGATTTACTCGGTAAACGAAAACTTACAAGTAGATAAAGTCGCTCGAATGTGAAGCGTCCTTGATCAACTCGAAAGAACTCGCAGAAAAAGAAAATCGTTAAGCCGCAGACAGAAAAATAAATTGCAAGGAAAAAGTAGGGTTTGTTGATTGGTCGTGTGACAAAACCTTTACAATAGCCTGGGGGTGCATATTTATACCCTGATGGCTACGACGTACTGAACTTGCCAAGAAAGAAATATCTAAGGAAATACTAAGATATATGGACTCTAATTCCCTTTGTATAGAATCCATGCTAATTAAGTCACCTGCCGATCTGTCCACGAGAAAAGATAATTTCCATGTGTATGACCAACCAGACCCCTCACGCGTGGCGTGGATCAGCACTCAAGCCGTAGCCTTCCCTTTCTTTATTCTAATCAAATGTTATCTGGCGCACTTGTCAGATGGCTATCTTCATCACATATTAAATCATGGAACCAGACAGGAGCTTTGCCTCTCATTTGTACGTGCATATATCTCCCGTAAATTAATCTTGTGCTTGCCAATATATACACACGTATCTTCCTTTGATCTCCTAGCTTCCCTTGCTTCTTCTCATATTCACGCGAAGCATATATGAACACCATGCATCTCCAAATATATCAAAGAATACCTCTCGGCCAGCTCGTAAATACCTCTTAACCAATTCAGCCGCCATGCTAATCATATTGCTTCCTTCACACGTGACTTCACATATCTGCATGCAAGTTCCTATTAGCATTCAACTTCAATTGCCTTCACGTGTAAACTCCCAACTAGCAGGCTTCCAGCTTCATCGGCAACTGCTATTGACTATCAGCTTTCATATTGACATAAATAGCCGATTGCTTCATAATTCAGAATACATCGGAATTACCAAAATTTGGTGTCAATAGTATTTTTGGTCGCTAAACATTTCAGGTGGAGATAAAAAAGAACGATGGGTAGGCGACACCTACAAACATGCATGGGAGCTACACTGACTTCAACACCTTAGTATGTCTTGCTAAGGGAACGATTACAAAAGGAAGTTTGAACTCCAAACACTTGAGTTGTGTTGCCCAGCAACTCCAAGTGTGGGGGATGTATGTGAGTACCCCATGTAAGTTTCTCTCGTACCAATTCTTATCTTGGTTTGGAGATGGTGTTGATTCTTGCATCTTGCTTCATTAAAAAAAGTGGATGTTACCACGACCGGCAATTCAGAATTCTCCATTAACAAAACGTCACGGTAAGTACTCTCAGGTGTGCCCTGTTTTTGACTTTAAACAAAGCTCTTCTGAGAAGTATCCAGAGGATCACCAGTTTCACGCTTATGTTTATCTCTGTTTGAATATAGCTTGAACATGTATTCATGCTTCCTCTATCTATTTTTGTATGTTCTGGTTTGAATGTGTGGTGCACAATATATTCATAGATCTTTTAAATTAAGCATGGTGCTTAGGTTATAATGTCTTCTTTAGTTAAACTAGACATAGTGTCAGGTTTGAGTATAGATCTTAGTTATATATGCGGACTAACCTCTGTAGGAAAATCTGGTGAGTTGTTGAGCTAAATTCAAATGGAAGGTAAGCCAAGGCATTGGATTCATGATGCCCAACATACAAAGGAGGTACATATCACCCTTAAAGGGTCCATCGTAAGTATAACATATTTTGCTCATGCTGATGCAATTTTGATCCAGCCTTGTTTGAATTATATATCATGGTAAGAATAAAATGGAAAAAAGCAAAAATATTTCGAGTTGCAATAAAGTTTAGGACTCCCTAGTTCTTAAAACTGGCAGTCATTATTTTGTTTCCATCATGCTATAAATAATGTTAGGTACAAGAATAAGTGTGGGGAGAGAGGAGAGATCTCTCGGAGTTTTGATGCATATACGCTCGAGATCACCCAGTGGCGTGGAGGCGATGGCAGGTGCCGTCAAGGTCGTGGCAACCTTGGTGGCTGTGTGCGTGGAGGCGCACGTGCCGTCAAGGTCGTGGCAACCTTGGTGGTTGTGTGCGTGGAGGCCATGGATATGGCTGTGCGTGGAGCGGTGGAGACCATGGACACCATGGTGGCAATAATGCCTATGGAAGCCATGGAGGACATAGTGCATCGTTAGAGAAAATGTGTGCAGTCGATTGCGGCAACCACTAGTAGAAAAAGGGCTATTGGTCTAGCCCAAAAATACCAGCAGCATTAGTATCGGGTCTAGGTCATACCAGTATTTTGGGCTGGATCAAAGTAAGCATTAGTATCAGGTCTAGTTCATACTAGTATTTTTGGCCGGACCGAAGTCTATGGAATTCTTTATTTTTTTAGATTAAAGGAAAATCCCAGTTTTGAACATGAAACATATTAGTATCGGGTGGAAACATCATCTGGTACTTAAGGATCCTTTTAGTTCCGGATTGTGCACCCGGTGTTGAAGACCGAGATTCTTAGTCTCGATCTCGTAGTACAGGTTTGAGAAACGGGATTAAAACCGGTTTCCAATGGTACTATTAGCCTTTTGTTTTCTAGTAATGAACACACCATGAGGAAAAATACGCATGTGATCGGAGTCTAAGTGCATTAGCAAGGCGCTTATGGCCGCACCCCCTCCATATTTCTCTAGCTCCGCCCCTTGGATTGATCTCACAGTCACAGTTCGTGGCTCGTATCCAGCACACGCACCCCGCAGCCACTACCTCGAAGGTATACATCCTTTGTGGTTCCGAGACACAGGCGCCACACTAGGGCCATAGTATGTAATTTGGCTTTATATTTATTTTCTTGTAGTTTCATTAATTATGAGTATTGATATATATTGATTTGTCACCATGTTATTATTTGTATGTATCTTGAGTATTACCGCGTCATATATTGGATTTGTAATTGCTAAAGCATCACATATAATTTTCGTAAGATGGCTGTAAAGTAATGCCAGAGATAGGTGGGTCAGAACCTTTGGTAGAGGGGGAGAGAGAGATCTTGAGAGAGAATGTATTACAGGAGAGGCTACGACGTAGAAAAATATTTGCTTGAGGTTGGGCATCCAACTAGAACCTTTTCTTAATAATGGATCAAGGAATCTAACCAGAAACGAATTTAGAATCCTACAAGTGCCCTTTTGACTGCAGGATTGATGCAAAGGAGTTTCGCACGGTCGGTAGTTTTCCTCAATAATTTAGAGTAATATTAATATGAGATCTATTGTTATGTTTACGCTTATAGTGTTTAGTGTTTCAACGCATCTTCACTCTTTCCCTCCCCTTTTTCTCTCTCCCTTTGAAAAACTCTCAATATATTCTAAAAAGGTAGGGTATTTTCTTGCGAAACACGGTGCAGATGCAAACGCTCACCTATACTGGCGGATCTGAAAAATTAACTGAGCCTAGGCACAATATAGAAAATTAGTTGAACCTATGCACACATAGCATTATGTCACGGCATTTTCTTTCCTAAGCTGAAACTGTGCATTCAGGTGGTCTCCACCCTGGGCCCAGGACCGTGCCCAGAGTGGTCGGGCCCTAGGTCCGCCCACATATACAAGTACGTACACTCACCTCTATGAATATAAACATATAACTCTAACTATATGATCACCTTCGAGAGATGAGAACCTCGAAATTGATGAAATCACCACTAACGCTTCACTATCAACGGACACATCATCTCGAATCTGAGTGGACAGGTTCTACCACAAGAAATCTTACCAGCCTAGCCACGCGCTCAGTTCGTAAAAAGTTAGGACAGGGCACTCTAATAATTGATCCTACGGCTATTCTATTATTTCTGCATTTTGATATGTTCCACCCTAAAAAATATTCTCTTCGTACTAAACTTCTACTCCATCAGTCTTAACAAAAATATCATTCTAGTTTGCAAACCATCTAAGTTTGATCATATTTATAAACAATACTAGTATTTATAATACTAAATACTGTATCATTACTTTTGTTCTAAAATATGTTGTTTTCAGATATATCTATTTGGGGTCATAAGTGTTGATAGTTTGACTATGGTAAAAACAGAAGTCATTCTTTTCTTTGGAAACCCATAGGATTTAATAGCGATCATTAACTATATTTATGTGCATTGATCGAAAGGAAAGAGAGACCAGGACCAGGCCATCGGGATCCGCCCGAGATCACTGCTCACGTCACTCTTTCTCCCCGTCCATCCATCGAAATTCCATCCAGTCCACCAACTTTTCTTTGTTTAGTCAACTCCGTCTCCATCCATCCATCCCCACACAAGAGCAACAGAATACCACCGCACTCGCACACTCCGCTCCCCCGCCGCTCGCCGTGGTGTTCTCCTGTACCCTGCAGTACTCGATCGGCGGCGGTTCTCCCCCGGCGACGCGGCCGGCTCGGTTGGCTTCCGCCCTCTCTTGCTCCCAGTTCCTCCTGCTCTGCTTCTGATCGTCATGATTCTCTGTTCATCTGTTCGTAATTTTTGGAGCCAGCAAGTGATCTGATTGCGTATGCCTTGTTCCATCACTTTGCTGATCGATTAGGTGCTGCTGCTGCTAGCAAATCGCCATGGAAACGTACACCACGGATGACGCGCTTACAGCCATGGGGTTTGGGAAGTTCCAGGCGCTTGTTCTTGTATACGCCGGCACGGGCTGGCTCGCGGACTCCATGGAGCTCATGTTGCTGTCCTTCGTTGGACCACTGGTCCGGCAGCAGTGGAATGTCTCGGCCCAGCACGAGAGCCTGCTCTCCAGTGTTGTCTTCACTGGCATGTTGATAGGAGCCTGTTCCTGGGGCTATATTTCCGACAAGTATGGAAGAAGGTAAGGATGTTCCGTCTTCATGCCTTACTTTGCCACCCTCATGGACTTGTTTTAGACACGCAGGGGGTGCATGCAACAAACAGTTTGTAGCATGACCCCCAAAAAAACACAGCCGCCCCCAACATCTTTTTTCCCCATTGTATGCACGAACGCCACTAGTAAATTGTGGGCAACTTTGGTGCAATATTTTGTGGTGTTTGGTTTGAGGAGTTGGGTAGTAATCCATCAATTTATCACTTCTCACTTTTGTGTTTGGTTCGTGGAATGGAATGGATTGATCCATCACCAACTCATCCCTCACATGTTAATAATTAGTATAAGCATGATGGATGGGGTTATCGTCCCACAAAGTTCATAGGATGATGAACTCATGATGGGTTTCCTTAAACGAAACATGTGCATACATACTACAACTAGCAATTGTGTGTACTTCTCTTGAAATCCAGCTTAGTAACTACCACAAGGAGTAACTTGTACTGATTTTCAAAGTTGAGGGGATAGGTCATGGCCTGTTTTCTTGGAAGACTGAAAGTGTAAATATTAGACTATTCATATATTCAATGTTATTATCTGCTCTGGTTTCAGTTTCTGCTTGTCAAGCATATGTCAGCTAAATCTTGTATTTTATTATTATTGCAGTGCTTTATTGCTCTCAATTATTCTTTGTATTTTCTTATTGCAGGACAGCTTTGTTGTTCTCAATTGTTCTCACTACTGGAGCAGGGTTTCTAAGTGCTTTATCTCCCAACTATATATCCTTGATAGTTTTTCGGTTTCTTGTCGGTATAGGGGTTGGTGGCACACATGTATTTTCATCTTGGTTTTTGGAATTTGTTCCTGCAAAAAACCGTGGCACCTGGATGATTGTTTTTTCTGTTTTCTGGACTATTGGAACAATCCTGGAAGCTTCACTTGCATGGGTATGATAACAGGTCTTCCTTTACTGCGACTCTTATTTTTCAAGAAAAAAAAGTCTATAAAACCATTAAATGACCCCGATTGTAAGGCTTTCAGCAGCCACAGCATTTTCAACTAAATAATGCCCACAAAGCACCCATAACTTCTGCATGTTTGAACTCTGTATAACCAAAAAAGTAAGTATGTATGTCATTTAATTACGTTTATAATGCAAAATTAGTTGTATGCTCAATTTCTGTTAACCATTTGTTCATTTACTGCAGGTCGTCTTGTCAAGATTGAGTTGGCGGTGGTTGCTGGCATTCACTGCTCTTCCATGCTTCCTGCTGCTTCTCCTTTTTGTCATTGCACCCGAGTCACCACGCTATCTTTGCGTACAAAACAGAATATCTGATGCAACGCTTGTTCTAGAGAGAATGGCCAAGACAAACAAAGTAGCTCTTCCTCCTGGAGTTCTCACATACCATAAAGAGACACAATTAGTTGACCACAATCCTCTTACCGCTCAGAATGGGCGTCTTCCAGTCAGAGATAATGATTGTGCAGCTGACAATGCTATGAGCTCCAAATCTGGTGGTATTGCTGCATTGCGCAAACTATTTTCACGTAAATTGCTCAGATCAACTCTTCTTATATGGTTTGTATGGTTCGCAAACTCGTTCGCATATTATGGGCTAGTACTGCTGTCATCGCAGCTGGGTGATGCTAACAGAAGATGCGCTTCTGGCCAGAAGTCTGAAGTGCAACAAAAAAATGACAACCTTTACAAAGATGTCTTTATAACTAGTTTAGCAGGTATCATACAGTAGACCCCATTTCCTTTTATTTTGTCCCATTAGGGCTGGCTATGTGATGTTCTGATTAAGAACTCATGGTATCACTCTCGTTTTACCAGAGTTTCCAGGCTTAGTGATTTCTGCCATTATTGTTGATTGGTTTGGCCGGAAAGCTACAATGTGGATCCTGTTGTTTGGATGCTGTGCTTTCCTTGGACCACTCGCTGTTCATCAGAAAGAATCATTGACAACAGCCCTTCTATTCGGTGCTCGCGCATGTGGCATGGGTAGCTCTACAGTTTTATGTTTATACGCACCAGAGGTTTGTACGATTTCTTATGGCATATATAGAGGCTTGCTATCATGTTGATTATGTTGTTGTACGTAGTATGCTTAATTAATCTGACAGAAGTACCATCTATTAAGTATTTTATTTGTAAACATCCACGAAACCAAATAGCCAACCCGCTTAACTTGTAGTTTACTTTAACGTCCATATGTTAAAGTTATCTACAATAAATCCGTAAGGTTTAAAATGAACAGGGTTCTAGCTAGGAGGAGACGAGGATACATCTATGCACAACTACACCTCTCTTTTATTATGCATGCTAAAGATAATGGTTTGAATTGTCGCACAATACTTTTTTTTTTGAACGGGTTGTCGCACAATACTTGAAAGGCTTGCATAGTTTGCACATCAGAAATATTGCCTAACCGTTTCGGTGATCTTTGCCTATTAAGGTCTTTCGATGCTGAGCACTGCTTTGAGCTAAGAGTCCTACAAAATTTCCTCTCCTTTTTTTTCAGGTGTACCCAACATCAGCACGCTCAACGGGTGTTGGAATTGCCACCGCCATTGGTAAAATTGGTGGCATCGTGTGCCCCATCATCGCTGTCGGCATGCTGCGGAGTTGCCACCAAATGGAAGCCGTTGTGGTCTTTGAGCTGGTGCTAGGTCTCGCTGGAGTTGCCTGCATTCTCTTCCCTGTGGAGACCAAGGGCCGTGAGATGAAATGACGGTGTCAGATCAAAGCACGTTGAGGCCCAAATGCACCCAAAGCGACCAGCGTGCATCACTTCCATTTATGATTTTGTTCCTATATAGAGAAACCTAATATGATTAGTATATAGGTGGATATCTGGGTCAAATCCAGGCCGTTTCTGTATTCTGCGTGGTATGTTTTTTGTGTGTGGGTATTGTGACGTTTATTATCAATACTTGTTGTGCATGTGTAACTCAAGTCTAGCAGTGTTACATTCTTAAGAAATAAAACCGTGACATTTTCTTCAATCGCGACTCATTTATAGCACCAGCATTTGTAATTAAGATCAACAGTACAGATTTTTTTAACCAAAAAGAAGGCAAAGGAAGGGATAAAAAAGGTCAAAACTTTGAAAAGAACTCAAAATCCTGATTACTCCATCTCCAGGAATTTGGGGGCCCGGTGCCAAATAGAATATGGGCCCTAAAATATTAAAATATTATAACAGACATCTGGTGTGCCAGATAGGAGTGTGCTAGATAGGAGTGTTCATCGAAGATCCATTGGAGAATTCGATGGCATCGTTCAATTTCGACTATGTCAACTACGTCATGCCCAACAAGGATACAACGTTCATCTTCGGCTCCTGGGTCAGCGGCGCCAATGGTTCAGGTGGTTTCAACAGCCACTTGGTTGACACCAGGGAGCCGGAGGAATTGGAGGCGAAGCAGAACAGCGATCTCGACGTTTGTCGACAATCTCGACGAGATGCTGCTCCCTGACCTCACCAAGGAGATCGAGGAGGAATCCATTTTCAATGCGACTTCGACTCTGCTACACCAACCCTCCTCGGATCAGATTTGATCCAATCTGAGGAACCCCGCACCCGGTTCTCTTTCGAACTGTGCAACTATTGGGTATTTTAATGATGCGAATAAATCCACAAGTGTACGAATATCATCGTAATTTTCACCCGTGAGTATTCAAGGGTATCATTTCCACAGGGAACGTGTGTGCACTAACTCCAAACTTAGTCGGTCCAAGGACACACCAAGGTTAAGTGGCAAGGCTGGAGAGGATTCCTGCGGTAGCACTAAAGATGAGTTAAAGGTCGATCTCTTAGGTAAGAATACTTGCTTTGGGCGCCGGCTTACCCCTGAAATGGTCAGGAGACTCCGGCCAACGGCTCTACGCTATACCCGAAGGTGGAGGATTATGAAGGACCGACAGGGCTGTCACCACCTCCGGCCTACCTCACAGACCGTGGGATATAAGGCAAACGAAGATAACCATTAGCCCAAACACCATGTCTACGCTACTGGTTACTAGTGCAGTCTAACTACGTCTGAATTTCCGTAGCAAACTACAACACTCCATATAAATACGGAGCGACGAACCCGCGAGTAAGAGAACTGATCTCACTCAAGTAAAAGTACTATGCAATACAAGAATCATAAATACTAACTTACTCATACCAGAGGAAACCAGCATTCATAGAGGTACAAGCCTGGAGAAGACCACCGACAGGCCCAGCGCTTCCCCGAACTACTCATCAGCCCCCTTTTACTCTAAGCACTAGCCTAAGTAGGGCCTCGACTAAGCGTTGGAGCACTACATCTTCAAGTGGTGTTGGATGACTTGGTGGTGTGTTTGAGAGGGGGCCCACTTTTATAGTGTTGGAGGTCGGTTCCCTCCATGCGCACATATGGAAGGTGATCAGGTAGGGTAGGGGGCACGCCACATCGAAGTGCACCTGGACGGGAGGCCGTCCAGGTTCGGCCGACCCCACACGGCAGCCCCTCGTCCTTATCTTCTTTTGTGACGCTGATAGGTGGGCCCTGATCTTATCCCTTGGGTGCATCTTGCTTGGCGCGCCCGTTTTGTCTGGTTTGTGGGCCCTTCTTGTAAGTGAGACGTAGGACAGGATCTTCTGTGTATTTCTTCTGCGTTCTCTGTGTGTTTTCATGTTATTCCCGACTTGCGTCCTTGCAATCAACAATTCACCAACACGCATGGAATTCGTTATTAACAACTCCTACCACTATTTTTTGATGTTCATTCTTTATATTTTTATGCAGGAGTTGACGGCATATATTTTGGGCTTAACAACCATCAACAGCAACACGGCTTTTATCTGCCAGAAGGCTGCCTAGTCTGAGTCCCTCTTCGTCTGGGAGGAGGACTTGGATCGCCTGCTCAAGATCGGAGAGGAGGGCGCCAGCGCCTGTCGGGAGGCCCACATCTTCAACAACTACTTAGATTCATATGATGACACCAAAACTTTCTCGGGTAGTCATCTGGGTCTAACCATTACCTCAACGCTGTTGACGACCTTTATTTCACACTTTGACCGTTAACTTCTCGGAAATAAAATGAGTTTCGCACCATGTTCCATGCATATTTTTACTTATTTCTAACAAGTTCCACAACTTTTGGATGAGTTTTGATTTCAGGAATAAACATACCAAAAATGGGCAAATTTGGGCAAAAACCCAGGCCTGTTGGCCTCCCTTTGGCCGGCCAGTCTGGCATCTCCAAATGATGTGCCACTTCTTTGGTACAGGAGCAAAGTGACACGTTCATAATGCCTCTAATCTGTGGATTGAAGGTCAGTTTGATCAAATGGACCGAAAGGCTTCACCTAGGATCAAAGGACCCACAAGTCAGTACGGTCCTAGCAAATGTCGATGCTCGGACCACACAACTTCCCACCGACTCCAAGAGCTAATCCAAGCCATCCACAAGAAGGGCGGTGCCACACGGTACAATCCCTAGGCCGGCCATCCTATGGGAGGCCGGCTGGCCCCATAAGTCGGCCTCCCGACCACCTCCTTCACGTGGAAGCAACGCCAACGGTATTAACGGCTTACAACCAACGCACCAGCCATTTACTGACCTTGAACCAGTATAAATAGGCCCCCCATTCTCACATGTAAACACACACCAAAGTAGCTCTTCATTCTCTTCATTCTTAGAGTAGGTTAGTAATTTGGGAGTTAGAGTCGAGTCGAGCTTGTCTCGGGATTCTGAAGTCATCATTAAAGTTCGGTATAAACCCTTACATCTTTTCCTTTGACTTTATCAATATAAGTTATCTTCTTTACTTTTCCAAGTCAGCTTTACTTTCCGCTTTTATTTATCTTACCAAGTATACGAGTACTTGGTGGAAGTAAGTCCTTTAGTTCAATTAAGTTACCCTTTTTGTTTATCACGATCTTATCCTACGGGTTATCTCGCCCAGACTAGTGAACTCAAGTTAGTTCTCTGTGGCACCTAGTTAGTTCTTTGTGGCACCTCTGGTGTCAGTTTAACCAAAGCCAGGAAATTAACATAACTTCACACACAAATGAGCTAAGAAAACTTAAATAAGAACCCTATGTCTAGTTTTTGCAAATTTGTGTGTAAATGTATGTGTGCATGTGTTTGAGTGCAATGTGTTTGAAAAACAATAATTGGTACCCTTTTAAACTTGACTTGACATGAGTGGTAATAACACACTAAAGTACACCTTTCATAATGATCTATAAACTGTCTATGCAAATCAAATCCAAACTGGAAAGCCCTCAAATGCAAAGATCAATGGAACCATTATTTGATTTAAGAAGAGCTACTAGTTTAAACAAAATAAAAATTCGAACAAAGGATTAAATATTCCTTTAGCACATAATGTCAAATATTTATACAAAACAATAATGCATCCTTGTATATGAGTATGTGTGGATATAAAACTTGTTCCTTTAATATTCTTGAACTTTCATGCTCAACTGGTCACAAAAATGTAGAATAAAGACACACCCATATTTTTGGAGCACATAGTTTAATTTAAAAAGACTTTTTGCTAATTCAAAATTTAAACACTCAAATAAACAAGAGTTCTATTTCTACTGTTAAGGAAGTTAAAGTAACTTCAAACCACTACAAAGAAGCCTATGAAAATAAATAGACATATTCACCATGTCATGTTAAACAAAAACCTAGTTGAAGCCTAGGAGTACAAGTGCCAAAATTCACATGAAATGATAAGTACTTTAAATGACAGTTTTTGAAATAATTAAATAACTCTCAAACCATTGCTCGAATGAAAAATTGCATAACACGAAAGTTGTAGATCTCGAAAAACTGAGCAAAAGTGGTATTCAACATTTTTTCATTTGAGGCCAAGATGGAGGAGAAAATTAGAGTTTACATAACTAGATTTTGAACTTCGAGAAAATTACAGAACTGCCACTGCCAGCTTCTTCCACCTCCGTTCTCCCTGCACCTCGTCCACCGGCGACGCCGTACGCCGGCGCCGGCCACCTGGGCGGACAGGTGCCGAGCCCCAGGCCCAAACCACACTGGCCGTCCCTAGACTCGCCCCAAACCAGCTCTCCTGGCACTGCACGGCCGCGACACGCGCCCCTGCTCGCCACGCCATCGCCATGGCCGAGCGACGTGCCGAGTCCGCATCCTCCCCTAGCTTCGCGCCCTGCCCCGGCTGCTCCCTCCCCAGTTCGCCCTCCCTCTCCTTGCCGCCTATAAAACGAGCCCCTAGCCCCCTCGCGCGCCCAGACCCCATTTCCCCATCCGCCGCCCGCCATTGCCAACGGCAAGCTCGAGCTCGCCGTGGCCAGGCCATCCCCGAACCGCATTGCTTGTTTGGACACCACCAAAACCTTCCTCGCCTCTCACTGGTGCTGTACACCCGGTCGAACGCCGCTGGAACCCGCCGGATCACCGCCGCCGGCGAGCTGCACCTCCGCCGTCCGTGCTCCGCCGTGGAACCGCCTCCTCCGTCCACCTCCCGGCGAGCCAAGACCACCATTAGGTGCGGCTTTAGCCCCTCTCACTTTTCCCCCACTTTCCCCTCGCCACCGGCCAACCCCATCGCCGGGAACCGCCGCGCCAAATCTGCTCTGTTCTGTGAGTTCCGCCAGGGACTTCCCCTGAGAAAAACAAAAATCCAAGGGCCTAAGTGAAAAACGTACATGAACACTAGAATCAAAAGCTGCAAACTTGTAAATTCCATATAAAATCGTAGAAAAATCAGAAAAATATAAACTCAACTGTTCTGGAATCCTTAGAACAAGAACTACAACTTTTGTTACAGTCACATGTTCATATTTTGCTTTTATTTTAATCTAAAAAAAAGACTAGTTTAAATGGCACATAAATGTTCTAGGAGTTTGGTTCAGTAACTATGCTTTATTTTTGGGTATGTTGAACTTAGTACTGTTAGAAGAACCTGGTAAAAATATGAGCTATGTTTGAAATTGTTTGCTTGCTCAAATGATCAAGATTCCTAGATCTACTAGCTTTGTTCCTATATTAATTTTGGTAGAACTGTTAGTGATCTATGTATGAAAATTTTTCTGTGTATACATGTTACTAAATCCTTACTGTTGCGCAAGTTTGAGAAATTATTGAACTAATTAACTATATATTTGAGTTAATGCTTGATAAGTAGGCTTTATTTGTGATATATAGTTCCTGTACTTAGAAAAATCTATATTTATTTCTGAAACTTTTTTTAGTCATATAAACATGCCTGAAAAGTTTGAGCACCATTTACTGAATATTCTTACAGTTATGATCCATGCTTGAGATATCATGCTTAGTTTTGCTATTTTTGTTCTGGAAGAAATATGTCATATATAGTCTTCATATTTGGATATGTTACTATTTAGAATGAGAACTAGATATTGTAAAAGTTTCACATGCATTACGGGTCATATTAAAGTCCAAATGAATATGCATGTTCATATCTAGTTTAATGCATGAGTAATTCATCTTCTAGAAATAATGCCTTAAAATTTTACTGAAACATGTTTAGTTCATGTTTAGACTCTGGTCAAATTTTGAGAAGCATATCCCTAGTATAACTCTCTGTAGAATTAATCTTAGTTAATGGCTTGCTAATTTTGTTCATTTTGTCACCTCTGCTGTATAAGTGAATAAAATCTAGAAAAATTACAGTACTGAGTAGATGCTTTGTAAATGCTCCTGTAAAATTTGTAGCACCAAAACCCATGTCAAACCTTCTGTGCAAAAAGGTGAAGCAACTAGAGTAATCTACTTACATGATTGTTATGGTTAATTGCTTTATGAGTAGATGCTGAAAGCTATACCATAGATGCTAGAGTATCTGATCCGTGTTACTTTAGTTTTTCATCACTAGCTCATGAGTAAATTGGTTGCTATGAAATAGTGAAAGCATGCTATGTTTTAATGATAAAAATGAAAACCAAACCACACAGCTCTTTTATGAAGTAAAGTGAATTTAAGAACTACTCTATAAACGATTGCCCAGAAAATAAAGTTAACTAAGACCACCACAACAAACACATGCTATATCGGACTACAACTTTATAGTGAAGGAAAGAAATATGTTTATATCATGTTGTAACAATATCATTTCTGAATGCATATAGAAACGGTAAATCTACTCGACGGTGATTACGAGTTGGTGCCCGTGAATACTACCACTCCGGAGAGTGTCTCTCTTAATTATACTGACTTGAATCAAGACCCGAACCAATGTTCGGAAGATCCCAAGGCTACTTTTGAACAGTGCCCAAGAAGGCAAGCCCCGGTGCATAATCCCATTATTTTACACCTTATATTCATCCAACTATTTGTATATGTTGTAAACATTTTATTGCACATTTACGTTTTCTAGGAGTTGATCGAAATTCAATGAGGCATCTCCTCGTAAAAGATTGAAGCCAACAGAGGAGAAAAAGGCCCTAGGCCAGCCGGCCTAGGGGTGTTGGGCCGGCCGGTCTACTGCATGTAGGCCGCCACTTCTTTGGATTTTTCTGCTGCGAACTCTTTGATGCTTCCCAAGCTTATGTTTTATTGAATTTTGCTCTTGACTCCATTGTTTTGCCGTCGAAATAATAATATATACTCAATATATATGTTGTGGTCAAGGAGGTGTTAAGTACAATACCTTTGCACTGCCATCCTTTGAGAAAATATAAATCACAATACCCTTACTCTCCGGGTGAAATGCTACAACGGTATATCCGTGCGCTTGCGGATCCCATCTGTAATCATATAGACTATACCACAAGAGTGGCGTTTCTTGGAGCAATTGCTAGGAATGGGCTTAACACACCCGTTCCTAGTGATTACGCTAAGAAAAGTCAATAAGCATTTCTGGCGCCGTTGCCGGGAAATAACAAATCTTGGTGGTGACGTTAAGAAATGTCAACAAGCATTTCTGGCGTCGTTGCCGGGGATGACATATGAACAAAGTTATTATGCTAATATTAATCTAGGTTTTGTACTCAAGATAGTCATTGTTTTTTCAGGCTAATGTCACTTTATGTCTTCTTTTATTTTTGATTTGAAAGAAGACAATGGTAGTGTATGACCGGTTTCTCCCTGCCGAAAAACTACACAAAAAATCTAGAGAAGCTTGTGAAAAGGTCACGACCTCGTGTCGTCCCTCCTCCTGCTACTCTTCTGATAAAGAAACCCAGTTCGGAAGCACCTACTGTTACTGAGGCTATGGCTGAGAAGACTCTTTGCGAGTTCTCCGTCCCCTCCACCGCCAATGTGGCTACCGGACCCAACGTCAATGTTGGGGATGTGAACTTTGAATTCAAGTTCAGCCTCATCAACATGGTGTAGGCTAGCCCATTCTGTGGCAAGCCGAATGAGGACGCCAATGCTCATCTACAGAATTTTATGGAGCTTTGCGACACCGTTGTGATACGGGGTGTCGCCGCCGATGCCATTAAGCTCAGGTTGTTTCCCTTCTTCCTACATGGAAAAGAACATCGACACCTGGGATAAATGCTCCAAGGCATTCCTCGTAAAGTTCTTCCCGCTGGGCAAAATGAGTGCCTTACGCGGAAAGATATCGAGTTTCCAGCAGACAGGGATGGAATCCATCCCGGAAGCTTAGGAAAGGCTGCAAGAGTACATCACAACCTATGCCCATCATGGGATGGATGAATGGCTCGTCCTCCAAAGCTTCTACAATGGGCTAACAACGACATCCAGAGCCCATATTGATGTTGCTGCTGGAGGAGCCTTTCTCGACATGATGATCAATAAAGCCAAAGCATTGGTCGAGAAAATGGTCTCCAACCAGGGGTGGAGCAAAGAACGACTCCATCCCTGAACAAAGGGCATGCATATCGTCAAGGAGATGGATATGATTGCCGCGAAACTGGACCTCCTCATAAAGAAGTTGGGAGAAGGGAGCCAACAAAAGATCCAAGCTCCCGTTTACGCCATGGGTTCGCACTTCAAGTGTGAAGTTTGTGGCAATGATGGACACTCAGGGAAGGACTGCCCCAAGACCCGTGAAGACGCCGCCTACATCAACAACAATAGTGGGTATCGTCCACAACAAGGAGGCCAGGTGTGGAACCAGCCGCGACCACCATTTCAGGGAGGTAATAACTACAATTCCTCTTTTAATTCGGATTTCAATTCAAACGAACCTCCGTTAAGAGAACTTGTTCTTGGCCAAGCTAAAATTAATAAAAATATAAATAAAAAGCTTTTGGCCAATGATAAAACCCTGGAAAATTTAAATGTGAAAATTGAAACTTTGTCCTCAACTCTTAAAAATCAGTTAAGTTTCAATAAAATGATAGAAACTCAATTTGCTCAAATTGCTGCTTTTTTACCTGCTGCTGAAAGCGGGAAGATCCCAGGGCAACCCGAGTCTCCCGTAGAAAATGTCAGCATGATGTCCACTAGATGGGGTAACCCGTCCCGACGGTCATCACGCACTAACCTTGTAGGTAGGTACAATCTCCCAAAGAACGACTCTTGGGATGGCCTGGTGGTAGCAGTGCAAGAGGATCCAGGGGTCCCCATGATCAGCAACTCAATCTACGATAAACACTATGAGCGTTGCCTTTGCAATGTGGGGTCAAGCGTAAACATAATGCCCAAGGTAATCCTTGAAGAACTTCAGTACCCTAATCTCTCTCCCCAACATCTATGCTCGTGAAGTTTGCAGATTCGTCTCGATATCCTGAGGGGATAGTCGAGAACATCCTGGTGCGAGTACGCGACTCCTTCCTCCTTGCCAATTTTGTGGTAATGGATGTAGAGGGCGACCTCAGAACCGATCTCATTCTTGGGCGACCAAGATCTTCTTGTTGGTTCACTCAAAAACCAGCCACAAGGCACATCACCTTGCTTGCTCACTCACTCAAGAGCTAATCTAGCACTTACACTCTCAAAGCTAGTGCTAAACCTAAGGATTTGATCAATATGCATTTGGGTAGGCTTGGAGGGTTTCCTGGGTGTGTATGAGTCTTGTAGCAACTTCAGCAAGCTTCAAATGAACAGGGAAGTCCATATATAGGCCTCCAAGTGGAGAGAGAGCCGTTGAGAGCCGTTACCCAATTTTCTGCGTGGCGTCGGATAGACCGACAGTAGGGCACCGGTTCATCCGGTCATTCTGCGCCCTGAGATAGCCGTTGAGTCTTCTGACAGCTGACGTAGGTGTCACCGGATAAATCGATTCTGGCCCGTCGGTTTATCTGGTGGGTATTGGATTATCCGGTGTTGAAGGAATCTTCAATTGTGGCCTGACGTCATTACTCCGACGCTTTACACCGGTGCCCGTCGGATCATCCAGTGCTGAAGACTTTGCTTCGGTGCGCTTGACATGCTCTTTGGTACATTCTTCGGTGATTGCTCCGACGCTCTATCTTGGCACCGTCAGATCATCCGGTGCCACTGGGTCTTCCCCACGTGGCCTCCTACCAGTGCAGCAAATTGCACCGACGCCTATGCGTCGGTTTATCCGGTGCCAATCGGATAGACCGGTGCCTCTGCATCAGATCATCCAGTGTCACTGGTTTCGGCAGAACTCGTCCATTTCAATCTTTCTTTGAGTTCTTTCTTTGTGTTTTGCTTTGCTTGGCCTTTTTGCTTCATCCCTGGGATCTATAAATATTCACTTAACAAACTCATTAGTCTCATTGATTGCGTTGTTACTCAATCACCAAAATCACAAAACTTTGGTCTAATGGGACCATGTTCCTTACAGAAAGATTATTGGGAATTTGAATAGCACAGAGAGAAACGATGGTAGCACAAATTTAGTTTGGAATATTGGCACTTCCAACTCGGATCGAGCAAGGCAGAAATAGAGGGAGTCTTGAGATGTTGGAGCCGATCTCATACATGACACCAGGTCTTAATGGATCCTAAAGCAAAAAGCTTAGAATCAGATCCCAAGCTTGAGACCCAGCCTTAGCGATTGAAAAAGATCGAAGAGGGAAGCAGAAGGCGCCTGTGAAGGTGGGCATGGGACAGGGACGGTGCTGTAGCTCTGCTTGGCGGGCGGCCGTGGGCCGTGGCCCTGCTGGAGCGAACGGCGGCAAGAGGCAAAAGAGGAACCAGCGGTTGGCATGGTATTTTTCTTTCTTTTTAATTAGAAAACATGGGTCCCACCACAAGACCCCTTGAGACCTTGTAAACAAGAGGGTGACCTTATCGCTTCTTGATCCAACCTCAAGGCCCAGATCGTCCATATACACTCCTAGTGCCTATCCTAATGATGGTGACATTTGTGATTAGAGCCAACTGGCTGCGGAAATCCACAGCTTGGTTTTGCCGTTCAACTTGTTTCCGAAGAAGGCATGGCACAGATGACTGTCGTTATCAGCATCGAAATTGGCCAAGCCTGTGACGTGTAGGGGTAGCGCTCTTGGTTTTCTTTTTCTAGTCGCACAGGCGTACAGCAATGCAAAAGTCACAAGTTAGCAGACTGGAAAATGCTAGCCTCACATGTCGAGTGTCCACTAGAAGAGAGACTTTTTATAAAGAGGCTGCTTCGTACAGTTTCACGCAAAACGGCTTCAATAGTGAAGCTAGAGCCGGTGAAGCCAAAAAACTAGTTTTATCCGGGGCACGTAACTTCTAGTTTATTTTAGCATAATTTATAAAGTAGTATCACGCTACTGTGTCTTGATTGCGTGAAACATTTGAAGCTGAAGCCGAAATGAGCCCTGCCAAACATTTTTGAGCAAAACAAAAAAATGTTAGATGCATAACAGTTCACCAGTGCATGTTAACTGAGGTTGAGATATTTTTTCAAGAAGAATGTACTATAAACATGGCTGGATCTAGGGGTGGGCTGGGTGGGCCCCGGCCCACCCTAAGTTTGGCCCAAGCACTCTTATCTTTTGATTTTCTCTTATCAGTCCTTATTTATTATCCATAAAGAATAGCTTCTAATTTCTTTTTTTACAACAATTGATAATTAAGTTGTGAATATAAAAGGTGAGAAACTATACTTTTTATAAAATTAAATTAACTTATTATTCACTAATATATTAAAAACTCTTCTCTTGGATCACCCTAACTAGAAATCCTAGATTCACCACTCACTATAAACAACCCATAGCTATCACTTGTTGTTGTATACGTCACTAATGTCGTCCAAATTAAACAAAGTCTCAAACCTGTGCTATAAAAAAATGCTAAAATTCATCTATTCAGTAATACACATTTGAAGTTACAGTTAAATTTCATTTTAACAGTGAAGATCATCTAGTCTCGTCATCATCAGCTGGTTCCGTTGCCGTTCCAACTTGACGCTCCAAGCATGAAAGCCAGCAATAAATTGGACATTTTTTCATCCGACACCATGTCATGTGACCAAAGCAATTGCAATTGGCGGCAACCTTTTCCAACCTCAGCAAATGGAGAAGAATAAATGGAAGAAATCAAAACTCCTTGCTTTTCTCGTCACGCGCTTTCACTGTTTCACATCACATACCAAGAGACTTGAATACATATTTGTCGCGTCTAGTGAATATTGTTGGGTGCACACACAGCAGATCTCCATTTATATACCTTTGCTAAAGTTTTTGAATCCTTGCTAAAATGTAGCTCACCTAATATTAGCACTCCTATTTAGATACACAAGTGTTTAAGTTTAGCACTTTCACCTATTAGCACTTGGATCCAAACGGAGCCATAGTCCCTCGGCACCATTCAAACATTGATCGAGTGACACAGGCAATAGAAAGAAAAACCCTCAGGTGAGGAGTTGAACCGGTAATAAAAGGAGACATCAAGTGCCAAAATGGAAATCCTCCTCCATGTAACAGTCAAATTTTCCCACACACGGTTTTAAGAAGGCTGGCTAATCTTTCTAATTGGATTAAGAGAAGCTCCGATCCACCACTAATATATATAACGACATGTTCGCTAGAATCACAAGTCTGGTAATATATAAAGTGCCAAACAACAATACTGGTATCTTGTATCAAGTGGCCAAAAGTTTTCGTCTGAAGAGAAAATAATGGCGCAAAAACTTTCATAGAAAAAGGAAGTAAAGAACTTTATCCTTTTCTTTATTGGCTGATGAATTGTTTGGACCAAATTTGGTTCCCGTTCCTGGCGTATATCCTAACGATGTTGACCTTCGCGGCGGCCGTGGCCCCTTGGTCCATCTTGAGCAATCTACATCTTGAGGCTTGGATTTGCCGTTCAACTAGTTTCGCAAGAATCTTATCAAAAAGACTTGTTTCGATCGCAAGAATGCATGGTCGAATAGAAATAATATCGTGGTCCTTTTCAGCATCTATGTGGCCAAAGCCATGCGTGCGTGCAGAGTCACATGATGACATAGTAGCTAGCAACTAGAAAAATGCTACATTCACCAGTCGAGCGTCCATGGGGCCGGGTGATCCTCGGAGAGCATCTCCACGCCGTTATAATTATTAAATAGCATAACACTTGTTCAGCTGGTTTGTCGGCCGATCATCCAGTAGTATTTTTCTCTCATACCAAATTAGTATCAGCCACCAGCCACACATCAGTAATTGTCTCTCACAAATTAGTAACCAACCACCAGCCACAGCCAACCGAACAGAGTGATTTACAAAAGGAAAAGCTAATGTCTATTTGCTGACGTTGTGCGACATATATAGACACAAAAGAAAACGCTAATACCTGTCCGTACCAAGGGTTTAATTAGGCAAAGGATTGGGTGAAGAGGAATCGTGACATGATGTGGTATAGTAGTACACTACTACAACAAATTGAACCGAGGTGGTAAGAAAAGATTTCCCAAGGTGGGCAACCTTAACTGTCTCGAATCTAAAGTCACAGTAAATGACCTATTTTTCGAGACAATTTGATACTCGTCTCGGTAAATCAAATAAAAAATTTTTCTAAAAAATCCGCTAAGCCCATCGGGCGCCGCCTCTGCTGCCGCGTCCCAACGCCACGGATCCTGCCTCGCCACCCGCGCTGCCGCCAGATCCGGCACCGCCACCGCCGGATCCGGCCCCGCCGCTGTCGCCGCCTCGCGCCGCTCATCGGTTGAGCGCGGCCGTGGGCGCCGCGGAGCTCGCGACGGGCGCGGCGACATAGCTCATGGAGGCCGTGTCGGACGGTGCTGCCCTCTGCCTACCCGTTGCCGCCAAGCGCCGCCCGCCGCCTCCAAGCGTCTCCGAGAGGGAGGTTGAGGAGAGAGCGCCATCGGAAGGGAGGAGAGGGCGTCGTCCGCCGCCTCCAGGTAGTGCCCGGAGGGATGAGAAGGCGCCGCCGTCCCACCCCATCGCTCGTCGCGTCTCGCTCGCGCCGCATGGGGAGCAACAGATCTATGGAGGGCGGATGCGCATGGGGAGTCCTGTACGGAGGGGCCGCCGGGAGAGAGGTTGGGGAAGGGTCCGCCGCCGGGAGCCAGGTTGGGGAGGGAGGAGCCCCTTGCAGGAGGTTGGGGAGGGAGGAGTCCCGTGCAGCGGTGGCTGTCAGAGTGAGGGAGGGAGAGGAGATGAGTTCCAAACCCTAACTAGGATTTATATATGGAACCCTAGTAAAGGGTCTTCTGGGCTTCTTAGGACCTCGATATTTTCCGAGGGGGACCCTATAAGGTGGCTGCCTCGGTTAATCAATTAACCGAGGTGTTTGGGTTAGAACAACCATCTCGGTTAATCTATATTAACCGAGATGATTTATGGCCTTAAGGGTGCCCGCCTCGATTAATCCATTTTGAGAGGTGGTTAATCCGCCTCAATTAATAAAGAATGACCGTCTCGGTTAATCGATACCATTAACTAAGACGGTTAAAGCTCTTGCCCACCTCAGAGGTGTTTTAAAAAGGTTGTGGTAAATCATTTTTTGTAGTAGTGGTAGCTGTTGGGAGATCTAGTGGCCATGTACAGTGGTGGGTCTAAAACACATAGATAGTTACACTTTTTAAGTTTCAATGGCTACAAATTTATAGGGAAGCTTAAGAGAGACTACATGCTTCTAGCACGTGTAGGAGGGACTCGAGCTCTGACTGACCCAATGCTAGATCATATACGCCCCTGGCCATGGACGATGACATGTAACCAGAGTGGGTTTGCATTGCCAAACGGTGCTTAGCCTAGCGGTTAAGACACTCGAGCGGTACTCCACAGGTCCTGAGTTCGAATCCCCGTGGGAGCGAATTTCAGGTTGTGGTTAAAAAAATTCTCTCGCCGGTCCCGTGTGCCAAAGCACTGGTTAAGAGCCGGCCCAGGTCGGCCTGAGGACCGTGTATGGCCCAGGCAATTCCCAGGGGTTACGGTTCCCAGTGTCAGGGCGGGGCTGGGGTTCGGGGATTTTCTCGGTCGGGGAAGCCGATGCTTCTTCTTAACTTAATACCGGTGGGGGGGTCTTTCCCCACCCGGCCGAGTTTTCAGAGTGGGTTTGCATTTTTAGAGTATGTTTGTTGGATCTGGAGCTTTGAAGCTTTTTGAGAAGCTGCTGGTGGGTTTTGCTTCTAAAAAGTCATAATAGCTTTTAGACAATGTGTTTTTAACTTTCTGGGCTCAAAAAGCTAAAAAATATTGAACTTTTCAGCTCTCTGTATAAACTCAGCTTTGAGTTTTTGGTTTGTTGGAAGCTACACGAGAAGTTCACTCTTTGTTTGAGTTTCTAGCTTTTTATGCTGAAAAGCTATCCTCAAGCTCAAACAAGCATGCTTTTAGAATTACTTGTGTAGTGGGCAGCTACACATGCTCTTCCATCATTGCCATGGCCCCCCGTAGAAGACACGCCCGCCTTTCATGTACCATTACGCCCGGGCCAAGCAAACTATTTCGTTTGGTTGTGATGTCTAAGCGTCTAGATGAGTCACGAGACCATCCAATGAAGATAGGATGGCATGAAGAAGCTCGAACAAAATTGATCTCGAGCCAGGAGCGCCCCTCATTGAAGGTGTGGTGATGGTAGCGGCGACGACGACATCGAATGGACACAAAAGATAGGCTGGTACGGGGTGGATATGGGGCTCTAGCATTGAAATTGCCATCGGCCACGAAAAAGCTGTGGTGGAGATGCAAATCTAGGGACGTTCACTCCTCAACGACAAAGATCCACCCTCGCTCCTCTCTACCAAGGCATCAATGAGGCTTGGTAAGGGCTTCCTCCCTGTGAAGTAGTGGGAGAGGACAATATATAGGGTAGGGGTGACATGGAACATGGGCTGTGATGCCTAAATGTAACATATGGGATGGGAGGGGCATTGGCATTTGAGAGGCCATAGGAGTACGTGGTGCTGGTAGCAGCAGATTCCTAGACTGTCTATGTGTTGATCAAAGCTCTCATCCGTCATCAATTTTGGCTTTTTACCGAAGAAGATGAAACTTGAAAGTAGAAGATAGAGAATGCAAGAAAACAAAAGGAGGTGGAATAGTTTTCCTTTATGAATATGTTCAAGTTATCACCAACCACATGTTTTGGACTAATTCTAAATGCTTTCATGCATTACACAAAAATTAATACATTGTCATATCTCTCGGTCATATTGACGGATGTACAATGGAGCCGTGTCACTAGCAGGAGGATGCCTAGCTAGAGATGAAAACGGTCGGAATCGGTATTACAATACGGAAAACAGTGGTGGTCGGGTCGGGATTTTTTCCGTATTTATAAAATTAACAAAATCAAATACAGTGGAAAATAACTATAAAATTAACTATAAGTGATAACTTTTATATTTGTTTAAAAACGAAAACGGTCGGAAATGGTAACATAATACGAAAAACGTATGGGTCGGGACAGGAATTTCCCGTACCATTTCACCCCTATGCCTAGACGACTATTGTTGGGGGTACAATTTAAGATAATTTTTTTAAAATAGACAATTGAGGGATATTTTTTATTAAAAATGACATTGTAAGAAAATCATCTTGTGTCACAAATAAGAAATGGAGGGCCATTTCCATATGAGTTGAATCGTGCGCGAAGGAAAACCAGCTTATTTATAGAATTTTATTATATCTTGAAGGTTGAAGATCCATTTGACCAACAAGAACGCAAAAAGTGCCCAAATCGCAATCCTCCTGCTGCAGTAATAAAGCACATAGCATAATGTAATCCAGGCAAGCAAGACCACAGGTTTGATCTGAGACTTTTTTTTAAAGGACTGGGAAAAGAGCGACTTTATTAACGCAAAACCGCAGCTGTGGGCGGCGGCCGTCCGTTCTCCTCCCGCAGTTCGACTCGCTTTCCGGCGGGCGACTGGCCTGCGCCTCTTTTGCTTTTGCTTCCGTCCGCAGTTCCGCCTGCCGCTCTTCTTTATAAGCACCAACCGTGTGGCCTTGCCGCCCCGAGTCGCCACGAAACCGCAGGGTCCTGTTGTCCCCGCTGAGACGCGATCCAGCCCACTGCCGCCATGGCCCCCAGCGTCGCCGTGGAGAACCTCAACCCCAAGGTGAGAAACGCCGCGCGTTCCCTCCCCATGTCTGCCGGTTCTGTCCCTTGAAGGTCCCATTTTGAGGGATTCTTCTGAGGAAAGGTCGGATTTTGACGATTTGGAGGAAGTTCTGTGGATGTGCTGTACGGTCTTGCGAGTTCCTGATGATTTGGAGGTGGTGATGTGGATGTGCTGTACGGATTGAGTTCTTGCGAGTTCCTGATTCGGCGCCCCCGCGGGGTGAATTCTCGTTCGGTTGTGAATTTTGGGTGAAAATTTCATCCTTGATTTGGTGGAGTGGTACCTGCGTGCTTAGTCTTTCGTGTTCAAATGATTTGATTTCGATTCAAACTTTAGAAATGATTTTTTGGAATATTCGTAGCAACTGTACGGGCGCAAAGTTTAACCGTTTAGGTGTTAACAGTAAGTGTTGTTCCTTTTAACCAGATCTCTAGTTGCTAGTACCTCTCAACCCAAAGGTAGATCTCAGCGCGATTTGACCTGCTGGCGTGCCTTTTCTTTTGGGGCCACTGCATATTTTAATGTCATCTTATATTTTAATGCTAATTTGCTTGGACTGCTTGTGCAAAATGACGACATGTTGATGCTGTAGGATCGTATCATTGTTTTGTGAGATCAGAGGTGCTCCTTAGCTAACAATTTGTGCATTGTTACTGAACTTATTGAAGTTTGTCAACCTGCTGAATGTTCTGTTTTAGGTGCTAGATAATGGGGTATGAATAGCTGCAAGTCTTCTCTTGATGTCCTGTGATAATGATTTCCACCTTTTTGTAGCCATCAGTTTTGGCGCTTTGCTTGTATGGGTACAGAGAATGTGGCTTTTAATGCCTAGCTAATACACTGATAACTACTGCAGGTCTTAAAATGTGAATATGCAGTACGTGGGGAGATTGTCATTCATGCTCAGGTATCTTGGGTGATTACTAATGTTCAGCAATGCTTGGATTCTCTTTAGTATTGTATCCCTCTGTTCTTGTTCCCACGTAATCAGTTTCATCACCTCACAAAGCATTGACACTGCTCACTGTTTCAAATGAATTGACAAAGAACAACACATTAGAATACCTGGATTCAGAAGTGTGTGTTTGTGCTTTAGACCTTACTTGATACATTTGAATTCTACATTGGGTTCAGATAAGGAATTAAGCATATAAGTCTATTTGACGGGTAACAACCTTTTGTTTTAATCACCATATTACTCTGGTAATTTAATTTGCTGTAGTTCTTCGATAAACTTTATCCTTATTCTTGAAGATAAATCTATTTCACCATATTTAATGAATCCCTGTGAATGTCTTTAAGAATCTTGTCCCCACTCCATGTAGACTGGCATTCTAACAATAAACCTGCTTGGAAATTGACTTAATATACTCGCCCTTTTTCTGTTGACAGCGCTTGCAGCAACAGCTACAAACTCAACCAGGGTCTCTTCCTTTTGATGAGGTACCTTACTGTTGATTTGAAGTTCACCAAATAAGTAGCTTTATCCTTTTTCCCCCGACAATTATGTAGGTCACCGTTTCTATTTTTACCCTTGCAGATCCTCTACTGCAACATTGGGAATCCTCAATCTCTTGGTCAGCAACCAGTGACATTCTTCAGGGAGGTATGTGTTTATTTACCTGCAGATTTCACCTTTGTTTCGCCAGTACTTACATGATACCTTACAGGTTCTTGCTCTTTGTGATCATCCATCCTTGTTGGAAAAAGAGGAGACTAAGTCATTGTTCAGGTGAATATTGTCATCTTTATATTCATCTCCATTAGAATTGTGCATATCCTCCCAATTTAAATTCTTTCTAAGATACCTCTTGAAAGGATGAGCTTTTCTATTTATTTGTTTTGTCTTGTTTACCATGATTCTACTGCTTAATATTTTTCTTAGTCAGAAGCTTCCAAAAGTACTTCAGTGTCTCATTAAAACTTGAAATTCTTATGTCTACATGATGGCTCATGTCACCGCAGTGCTGATGCTATTTCTCGAGCAAAGCGGATTCTTTCTACTATTCCAGGAAGAGCAACAGGTGCATACAGTCACAGCCAGGTAAGCATCTCACCATGACACATTTCCTGAACACAATGAGAAAGGAATCTTGGCTTCATTTGATTTGTTTATTTTTCCAAGGGTATCAAAGGACTTCGTGATGCAATTGCTGCTGGGATTGCGTTACGTGATGGATTCCCTGCAAATGCAGATGACATTTTCGTAACTGACGGCGCAAGTCCTGGGGTGCACACTTAACTTCTATTTTGATTGTCCTGGACATTTTTTGAATAAACAAAGTCTGATCATGATGTTCTTCTTCCTTCTTAAGGTGCACATGATGATGCAATTACTGTTAAGGGATGAGAAAGATGGCATTCTGTGCCCAATTCCTCAGTACCCTCTGTACTCAGCCTCCATAGCTCTTCATGGTGGAACTCTTGTATGTAGTTTGATTTGCTGGGCTGTAGAATCTCAATATAGCACCATATTTTGTATCAGCAACACCTAAATCGAGGGCATTTTCTTTCAGATCCCCTATTACCTTGATGAAAAAACCGGGTGGGGTTTGGAGATCTCTGAACTTAAGAAGCAACTCGAAGATGCTCGGTCAAAAGGCATTGACGTTAGGGCCTTGGTGGTTATCAATCCTGGAAATCCAACTGGGCAGGTTTGTACAGCTGCTAAAATTTAAATAACATAGCTGCTTGCTTGAATTTCTATTTTCTGTCAACACCATATTCCGATGATTACATAATTATATGATAGTGTATTTCTTTTATATTTAGTCTATTCAAAACCTTTGCTTTGCGAAAAAGAATGAGTTTAGTTGCTCTGCAATTTGAACAAATGTTTTTTGTTATTGATGCTTGGGACAAAAACACAACTTGTGTTCAAGTGGTTTATTTATTTGTAGGTTCTTGCTGAGGACAACCAATGTGACATAGTGAGATTCTGCAAAAATGAGGGCCTTGTTCTTCTAGCTGATGAGGTGAGCTGTGGCCACTGTCAGAACACTAAAGAAAATTTTGAGCTGCTTAATTATATTTCTTTGCTTCTTGTGTAACACCACTACCATTTACATTGATAGGTATATCAAGAGAACATCTATGTTGATGACAAGAAATTTAACTCTTTCAAGAAGATAGCAAGATCCATTGGATATGGCGAGGATGATCTCCCTCTAGTATCATTTCAGTCTGTTTCTAAAGGTAGATAAATAATCAGCTGCTTTATCTTTCATTTGATCAAGTAACTGGCTTATCCAAAATATTTTTTCTGCTACAACCAGGATATTATGGTGAGTGTGGTAAAAGAGGAGGCTACATGGAGATTACTGGCTTCAGTGCTTCCGTAAGAGAGCAGGTCTACAAGATAGCTTCGGTGAACTTATGCTCCAATATCACTGGTCAAATCCTTGCCAGCCTTATCATGAATCCACCAAAGGTCAATTACATGGCATTCTTTAAATTATGCCCTGATAGGAAATGCCAAACTGTCCAGTTAAAAATTAGTGCTTTATTCTGCAGGAAGGGGATGAATCATATGCTGCCTACAAGGCAGAGAAAGATGGAATCCTTCAATCTCTAGCTCGTCGTGCAAAGGTTTGCTTTGCATTTCTACTATACTTTTGAGTAACCTCTTAAAAATATTCAAGGAAATCGTTCATTTGTCTTCCAGGCATTGGAGGATGCATTCAACAATCTTGAGGGAATTTCGTGTAACAAGGCTGAAGGAGCAATGTACCTTTTCCCTCAGATTCATCTGCCACAGAAGGCAATTGAGGCTGCTAAAGCAGCTAAGAAAGCACCTGATGCATTCTATGCGCTTCGTCTCCTTGAAGCAACTGGAATTGTTGTGGTCCCTGGATCCGGGTTTGGCCAAGTGAGTCAACTCAATTTTTACATACTGTAATATACTTTTGTGCCTATAGTTGCTAATCTGGTTGTTGAAACATATGGAAATTAGCAGTAACAGCACTAGGATTTTCGTCCAATGTTATTTTACTGGATTATCTGTTGATAGGTTTTCCTGGGACATCTGATCAGATTGTTGACTATTTGGTCCAGTACTGGTTCCCTATGTTATTGATTTCACAATGCAACTAATTGAAATTGTGTTTTATATTTTTTATTAATTTTAGAGTAGGGTGAACTTCAGAACAAGACATACTAAAGCAATTGTGTTCACATGGTGTATAATAATATATTCTGTTGTAATGTATTTGAACAAACCAGTAATGTACCTCCTACATTTTTTCGTATAAATCATAGCTATCAACTTTTTGGTTTCATGTTAATCGTCCTACTGATGATCTGTTCCTATGTTGTACTGTACAGGTTCCCGGAACATGGCATATCAGGTGCACGATCCTGCCGCAGGAAGACAAGATCCCCGCCGTGATCACCCGCTTCAAGGCGTTCCATGAGGCGTTCATGGCCGAGTACCGCGACTAAGCTGTTACACCATGTGAATGAACATGGGGTCATGTAATTTATTTTTTTGTAATATCAGTCTGTAATTTGAACTCGAACTCTCCTGCTTCTTCCCTTATATGAAAGCGCAGTGCTCCTGCAAACTTTTCAAAAAAAAAGATGGGTCCATATAGAGGCGCCTTCTTTTTCACCCCCTAGTAGTGCCATGCCGCCATCATGTATACCGAACAAAATAAAAGCAGACCGCACATACTTTCTATGTAAGCTGATCTCTGGATGGAGGAACAGATTAGTCTGCTAGCGCCTTCGATGGCAATCGAGTGAAGTTTTGATTAAATTTCTGGTGTGGACTGAAATGCGAAGCTTTTTATAGCATGTGTCTAGGAATGGTAATGGATCATGACTCTAGTGGTCTTTTTACATCCAACTTGGTTCTTATATATTTTTCGATTAAAATTATATAAAATTAAAATTCAATTTTTTTAGGATCTGACTCTTAGATTATCTAAATTAAATTTCAAAATCTTTTATCGCCCTGTGCCTGAGTATGACCGAGGTCTGCGTGTTGTTGAAGCAGACAAGAGAACCGATGCCCCCTTGTGATGCTGAAGTACTGCTGAATTGTCTATTTTGCAGTCTCCTGAGACTGGCAGAATTTGAAGATGTGGTTTGGAAACTGTTTGTTGTTTTTTTGAAGCAAAGTTTGGAAACTGTTTGTTGTTTTTTTGAAGCAAAGTTTGGAAACTGTTTGTGACGCGAGAGGAATTGTGGCACGGTCTGTATAGAGTACAATTCCTACGCTTTGAACGAGCACCGTTCCCTTGGACGCGGGAGATAAAAAAGAAAAGATCCCTACTACGGGAGAATCTTGTCCTGTCCCCCACTGCGGCTAGGCCTGGCCAGGAGAATCGACAAGAAAAAAGGATTATTATTTGTACGTTTCTCACCTACCGCACTGAGCTCAGTCGAACTGAACTGAATTGGCTGCGCCGTCCGTGCCGTGCTTTTCCTTGTCTTCTTGTTTCCAATCCACCACCACCACTTCCGGTTCCATTCGTCCGGCGGCCGAGGGAGCCGGCAAGATGGCTCCTTGCGCCCTCACCGTCGACTCCCTCAACCCAAAGGTTGGTTGCAGCTGGTGCCATCTCTTGTTTATGGCCGCAAATGCCGCTCCCGTCTGTCAGTTTCGGTTCTTCGGGAGCGCGCCGCGCTTTGCTGATCGGCACGCCCTCCTTCCCCGCAGGTGCTGGCGCTCGCGGATCACCTCGGCAACGCCGCCATTGCCCGCCGTGCCCAGGTAAGCCGGCCGGACACCATGGTTCCACGGCTCGTGCTTTAGGGTTCGGATCATTTCATCTAGATGAGATGTAGCCTTCGCATGCCACTGTATATCCCTTTCAGTGTCAACATCAGCATGTCAGGTTTCATTAATTGGTTCCAGAGCAAGTCCTTCCTCCTGGATCCTGCAGCCATATATGCATATATGATAGAAACATCACGCCATAAAAAGGCTTAAAATCTGGGTCTCGTGATTCCGCCACCCAAAATTTTTCACCCATCATATCAAAGAGAATCTTATATGCATGAAGTATTAAATGTAGACGGAAAAAATAACTTATTACACGGATGAGCTGTAAATTGCGAGATAAATTTAATGAGGCTACTTAATCTATGATTTGCAATAGTGATACTATAATAATCATTTGCTAATCATGGATTAGTTCCTCTCTAATTACCCTCATTAGATTCGTCTCCGATTTCTAGGCAAGATATGTACTTAGTTTTATAATTAGTCTACATTTAGTACTCCTAAATGGTAAGATTCTCTTCGCAAAAAAATTTCACCAACTAAACACAACATGAAAAACATCTTCTCAGACCAAGATCATACATCCATTCATTATACTTTTCTTAACACGATCGTGCATTCGTTCTAGAGTTCGATAATTCTTTGTTCACCATGACTGTTCACACATATCTTTGTTTTATAGAGACGGCAAGGGACAGAAACAAAAATATAGTGCAACTCCAGAGAGATAATTAACTAAGACTTTCTCCACAATGCAATTAACAAATATTGTCTTCATTCTCGATTTTCCAGTGCATCCACAATGAGATAGAAGCAAAACGCGGGTTGCACCCTTTCGACGAGGTATGCTGATTGGAATCTCATTCATCTGCCAGGCGTTCTCTGGCTTTCAAAACTTTTCCTAACTACTACATTCTGTTTAATGCTTCTTCATTTAACCACGGTTAAACTTTCTGTGTCTTCTGGTAGATAATGTATTGCAACCTCAGCAATCCACAGTCCATGGGGCAACAGCCAAACACGTTTTTCCGAGAGGTGGCCGATTGTTCCCAAGAATTAATTGTACTGGTTATTCCTCATTTCCTCTCCCTCTAACGGATCCTCTCCTTTTCCAGGTTCTTGCCTTGTGCGATTATCCCCATCTTCTAGAACGGAGTGAAACTAATTCTTTATTCAGGTAATATATGAACACAGCTAAGTATATATGCTAATCATGATAATACTTATGAGTTATGATGCACCAGGAGTTGTATGGGATTCCTATCTTATTCCTGATTTTGCAGCTCTGATGCAATAGCAAGGGCACGGAAGATTCTAGACCTCTTTCCTTGGAGAACAACAGGAGGGTATAGCCACTGTCAGGCAAGATCATGGTTATTAAACGTCTTCAGACAAATGCAGAAATGACCTCCTGTTTTTCTTTTCCAGAACACAGAATGACATTTTATTAAACTAAGCTATTTTGGCTCAACAGGGTACTGAAGGACTGCGTGATGTAATAGCTGCTGGAATAACATCTCGAGATGGTTTCCCTTGCAATGCAGAAGACATTTTCCTGACAGATGGATCAGCTCCACCGGTACCTTTTCATTTCATGATGCAGAGTGTAGAGAGCATTGAGTAATAATTGGATAACATTGTTTCTCTACTAGCTTTTGGACATCCAGATATAATATTTGCACGTAATGATTCACAATGCATGTGGCTTTGATTAAGAAAATCCCCTTGACCAAAGGGAGAAATGTCTCTGATTTTGTCTTAAAGAAGTTGTTGCCAAGATCCGAACCTGGGCTGGCAACAGGGTTTCTCGACCTCCAAGAGCTCAACGCTAGCCGTTACGCCACAAGAATCTTTGGTACTTTGGCGAGGAAAATAAGTAGTGTCGAAAATCTTGAAGCCTATATACTCTATTGAGAAAACAAAATATGGTTGTCAGACAACAAGGAAAAGAATGATTTGGCTCAATAACATAAAAACGAATCTAAACTTATCCTTTTCCTATGTTAATATTTTTTTTCCATTTTACAGCTTAGTATTTGGCACTAAAACAATACTGATAAAAATAGTTTTGTTTTTCAAATTAAACACCAAGTTAATCAAGAGTGAGATCATTCACAATAGAGGCCATTGTGCAGGATATAATGACTTTATGTAGGGCTAACCGCCTAAAAATGTTCAAGACACAGATGCTTGATATCTTTCTTGTCTCGACGTCAACTTGTCTTCTTCACAATGAAGATCATTTTGTGTTGCACATTTTCCAACAGATTCGGATGATGATGCACCTACTGATACGGGATGAAAAAGATGGTATCCTTTGCCCAATTCCATCACATTCTTTGTACACAAATTCTATGGTTCTCCAAGGCGCGACTCTTGTATGTACTGCATTACCAGGAAGAAAAAAAAACATAGCAGTTACTAATTTACTATGATTTACCAATTTGTTGCGAGCAAAACATATCTGCTTTCTCAGGTGCCATATTACCTTGAGGAATCTAGAGGTTGGGGAGTGAGCATGTCAGATCTGAAGAAGCAGCTGGATGGTGCCCGATCAAAGGGTGTTAATGTTAGGGGACTTGTGGTGATAAATCCAGGCAACCCTACTGGACATGTAGGTTACTGTTCACTGACTGGTTATTTTTAAATATATTTGTCACGGTCATCTTGATTTGAAATATCTTAAGAATCCTAAAGCAATTATGTTTATCATAGGTTCTTGTGGAGGAAAATCAGCGTGAAATTGTGGAATTCTGTAGGGAGGAAGGCCTTGTTCTTCTAGCAGATGAGGTAAGGTTGTTGTACTTATCTTCCTAATTTTAGGTCAAACAAATTTTCTCATTTATTTGCAAGTACAGCTCAATGTCTTTCTGAACCTTTGTTTGTTAGGTTTACCAAGAAAACATTTACATAGCTGGTAGGAAATTTAAATCTTTCAAGAAGATAGCACGGTCCATGGAGGTTGACGAAGGAGACATATCTTTAGTATCCTTTCATTCTGTTTCTAATGGTACATGTCTTGGTTGCTCAATTAATTCCTTTCATACATATTCCTGTTCTACTTATATGCTACTTTCTTCCATCATCTGTGAAGATGGAAGCAAAATAAATACAAAATAAGCTTAAATAAAATGAAATGTCTTATATATTTACTTGGCCTCATCAGCAACTTTTTTAACATTTAAATGTTGGCAAAATTTTGACATGGAAAGTTTGAGCAAACAAAAAAATTGCGCTGTTAAATGAACCTAATGACAATTAGTGGTGTCATTTAAATCTTTGTCTTGTTATGAATAGCACTTGTATTCATCATAAGGGCTCTAGGCCCGAATATATACATATACAGGTATTAGGAAATATGCACAAAACCCCTTATACAATGGGGAAATACAAGATATACATATACATCTAACACCCCCCCTCAAACTCAAGGTGGATCAACGACACTGAGTTTGGAGAGATAGAACCTGTGCTAAACTCTGGTCTGTGCCTTCGTAAAGAAATCTGCCAACTGAACCTCTAAAGGCACATACTGAAGAGTAATAACATCATCCTGTACCTGTGCTCGTGTATAAGAAGCATCAACACCAATGTGTTTCGTAAGCTCATGCTTCACCGGATCACGAGCAATACTGATGGCACCTGTACTGTCAGACAAAAGAGGAGTCGGCCCAGAAACAGAAACACTAAAATCCTCAAGCAACCACCGCAGCCAAGTAACCTCTGCTGTCACAAGAGCCATAGCTCGCAACTCAGCATCTGCACTCGAACGAGAAACTGCTACTTGCTTCTTAGTCTTCCAAGCAATGAGAGAACCACCAAGAAAAATACAGTAAGCAGAAAGAGATCGACGATCGGAGGAATCACTAGCCCAAATAGCATCAAAATATGCCTGAAGCTGTAAAGAGCTGGAGCGTGGAAAAAACAAGCGACGAGATATGGTCCCACGAAGATAACGTAGAACACGAAGAAGATGACTATAGTGAAACTGAGTGGGAGCAGACACAAACTGACTCAGGATATGTACAGCATATGAGATATCAGGACGAGTAACACCAAGATAGACAAAGACTCCCAACAATATGACGATAACGAGTGGGATCTGCAAGAAGCTCCCCATCAGTGGCACGAAGATGAACATTAAGTTCCATGGGAGTTTCTACAATACGATGGTCAGTGAGAGAAGCACGATCAAAAAGATCATGAATGTACTTTTCTTGAGACAGATAAAAACCCTGAGGTGTGGAAGAAACCTCGATCCCAAGAAAGTAACGAAGAGGACCTAGATCAGACATAAGAAACTGCTCACTGAGACGTACCTTCACAAAGGCAACTGAGGATCATCTCCTATGATGATCATGTCATCAACATAAAGAAGGAGAAGAGTCCGACCACGAGAGAAAGTGTGAACGAATAGCGTAGGATCATGAGTAGTGGCAGAAAAGCCAGCAGCAGTGACCACAGAGGCAAAATGCTGGAACCAAGCACGAGGTGCTTGCTTGAGGCCATAAAGCGAGCGGCGAAGACGACAGACCATACCCTCAGGAATAGAATACCCAGGTGGTGGCTGCATATACACTTCCTCACGGAGTTCACCATTAAGAAAGGCATTCTTCACATCAAGCTGAGATATAGACCACTCACGAACAGAAGCCACAGCAAGGAGAGTGCGAACCGTGGTCATATGAGCCACAGGTGCAAAAGTCTCATCATAGTCCCGACCATGCTCTTGCTGAAAACCACGCGCTACAAGACGAGCTTTGTAGCGCTCAAGAGAACCATCAGAGCGGGTCTTAGCCTTGTAAACCCACTTACAAGTGATAGGACGGACATGTGCGGGAATAGGAACAAGATCCCATGTGCCAGTGTGCTCAAGAGCAGCAATCTCCTCTGCCATAGCATGCTACCATTCCTGATGATGAATGGCATCACGATAAGAAGTAGGCTCAGAAAGAATAGTACCAGCAAATCAAAGCCTATCTGGAGGCCGAATCTACTGCCGATCACGAAGAGCATACCGTGTAGAACCCACAGCAGAAGATGTCTCATCAGGAAGAGATGATACAACAGAAGAAGATGAATCATCAAGAGGATAAGGTGCAACAGAGGTAGATGGCTCATCAGAAGGAGATGACGCATCAGAAGATGGTTTCGCAACCCGTCGAGTACGTGTGTAAACATGTGTGACAGGTGGTTTACTGTCATAAGCAGTGCCCACATGAACCGGTGGAATATCCTCCGAAAAAGAAGGGACCACAGATGAAGGAACCATAGAAGAAGGCTCCACCGGTGAAGGAACTACAGGAGACTCAACAGAAACCTCAGAGGAAGGCACTAGGTGTGGAGAGGCAATAGGAGTATCAAGAAACAGTAGGAAAGAGAGTGGCTCAATGACAGATGCATGAGAAGCATCAGGAGAAGGACGATGATAAAAAGGACGAGACTCGTCAAAAGTAACATCCCGTGAAACCCTTATCCGACGGCCAACAGGATCGCAACAACGATACCCCTTATGCTCAGCACTATATCCCAAGAAAACATACTCAACAGATTGAGCGGTCAGCTTAGTGCGCTCACGAGGTGCAAGAAGCACATAGCACACACATCCAAAAAGGCGAAGACAAGAATAGTCAGGAAGCTTGCCACAAAGATGCTCATACGGAATCCCACCATGAAGAGAGGATGAGGGCTTCAGCTAAGTGGCAGTGGAAATAGCTTCAGCCCAAAAATGAGGTGGAATAGAAGAAGCAATTATAAGAGCACGAGCAGTCTCAAGCAAATGACGATGCTTACGCTCAGTGACACCATTCTGAGCATGAGCACCAGGACAAGAGAATTGAGCAAGAGTGCCTTGCTCAAAAAGAAACTGATGAAGTGCTCCAGATAAATACTCCCCAGCAGAATCAGCACGAAAGACCCTAATAGGAGTATCAAACTCAATACGGATCATGGTTGCAAAATTTTTATAGATAGACAAAGCCTCACTACGATTTTTCATAAAGTAAACTCATGTGTGGCGAGAAAAATCATCTATAAAAATGATATAATATCTATGGCCTCCTTTCAAAACGAAGGGAGCCGGACCCCATACATCAGAATGAACAAGATCAAATGGATGTTTCGACACCGAATCACTAGAATAGTAAGGAAGCTGGAGCGGTTTTCCTAGACGACAACCCTGACACTGTTCTAGAGATACATCACTAGAGACTTGACCCTAAAAGACCACGACGAACGAGCGTAGACAGATGCGAGCCACAGAGATGTCCTAAGCGATTATGCCGCTAAGCAAAAGATGATGTGGATGATGTAGATGCAGCAGACCCAACAAGATTGGCAGAGGCAGCGAAGGAAGATGAAGTCAGTCAAGCTCCCAAAGACGCTGAGAATCACGCCGACGAGGGCCAGTACCAACTAGGAGACCTGTGGGGTCCTGAATACAACAAGAGTCAGAATCAAGGATCACACGACAACCATGATCAGTGAGCTGGCCAGCCGAGATAAGCTGCATGGTTAGTTTGGGAATATAAGAAACAACAGGAACATGAAAAGAGGGAGACAAAAGAGTTCCCTACCCCTCAACAGAGAGAGACGATCCATCTGCAGTTTGAACAATGATAGGAATAGATGGTGTACTAATGGAAGAAAGACTGGTGTGATCAGGAGTCATATGAAAAGAAGCACCAGAATCTAAAATCCATGGAAAAGTACCTGAAGAAGACTGAGAAGCAGTAGCAGCATCTGACTGTGCAGATGACTGAATAACAGAACCAGCAGCTCCCGGAGGCGTAGAGGCAGCGAGGCGACGAAGCAACATGAGCATCTCCTGTGTCTCAGAACCAGCAGAACTCCGTTGAGAGCCTCCAGTATCAGAACCACCAGCACTACCTGTACCCTGTGAAGCACGACCACTACCACCTCGGCGAGACTGATCTTTCTTCTTCTTGAAGCAAAATGCCTCCACATGAGTTTTCTTACCACAATAGTCACAGTGAAGACGACCACCCCCTCCTCCCTCAGAAGAAGACGCTGCTGAAAGAGACGCCTTAGGTGGAGGGTGACAGCTGTAGATGAAGAAGACCGAGCAGCCAATACTGAAGAAGACGAAGACTGCAATAGACCAGCACTACGAAGACGAAGCTCATTACGAACAGCAGCAAGAGCCTCCATCAGAGAAACACAAGGCACATGAGTGACCAACTGAGCTTGAAGCTGCTCAAACTCGTCACGAAGACGACTCAAAAAGTTATAAGTGTGCCTAGTCTCCAGAGCAACCTTCTGAGCCTTACACGAGTCACAAGTGATGGGTGATAGTGGAGGACCAATAGAATCAAACTGACGCCACACTGTAGACATCTGAGCATAGAAATCATCAACTGTAGAATCACCCTGGCGCAATAGCTACTCCTGACGTAAAGCAGCAATATAGGTAGACTGACCAGTAGGCTCATAACGCTCACGAAGAAAAACCCACATCTGATGTGCATGCTCAAAACCAACTATATCTGCAGAAATCTGCTCCTCCATACTAGCAGCAAGAACAGCACCAGCACGAGCAACCTCATCCAACCATGCCCTGTATGTAGCAAACTGAGACACATAGGACTCCATACTGGCATCATAATCATCAAGCATCTTTGTCTTCACGTCATCAGTAGCCTTATCAGGAATAGTAGGCTTGACAGCAACAACAGGAGGAGATGGGCAGGGTATATCACCAGTAATGAACTTCCAAAGATGAAGACCACACATGTGCCATCGGAAATGAGGAACCCAATCGCGATAGTTGGTGCCATTGAAAAGCACTGGACATCGCGTAATCTGCATACCACCGGATGACGGAACGGAAGGAGACGCCATCCCAAACAACAACGGTCGTCGGCAAGAGCGCAAAGGAAAAGCGGCGGTCAACGGCTAGAGCGCAAAATAAGCGGCGGCAGCAGCAACATTTTTTTAGTACCCTACTGATAAATCCGGGGCAGAATAAAGCGACAAATAAAGCCGCAAGAAACCTCCAGAATAAAAGTAGTCCTCTCTTTTTTTCTTTTTTTTTCTTTTTTTTACGAAGGAGAAGGACGCTTAGGTTCAGTTGAACTCAACCGAACACAACAGTGAGCCGGCCGCAAGCAGAAAATAGAGGACCGGCGGCAGAGGAACCGGCGGCCGTCCGTGCGAAGGGATCTCGGCGGGCGGCGGCTCAAAGGGCGGATCTCGGAGGGCGTCGCGCGGGCAGATCTCGGCATCCAGCGGCGAGGGGTCGCGGCCAAATGCGGCGGCGCGACAGCAGCCTGACGAGGACGTGTCCCGCAGAGACGGCGGATCCAGGCGCGACGGTGAGACGGCGTCCAGCGGCGAGGCAACGCGGCCAGATGCGGCGGCGCGTCCTGGCTGGTGACGGCAGGAGGCGCCGAACGTGGGCGAATCCAGGCGCGGGTGAACAGGGAATCGACGAATCAGCCGAGCGAGCGGGCAGAGGATCCCAGCTATGGTAGAAACAATCGATCCTTGGGGAAGCTGCGCAACGAGCAGCAGAAGAATTGCACGCAAGTGCGACGTGCGGAGAGGAAAGCCGGGAGAGAGAAAAAAGAACCCTAACCCTAAATTTTGGCTCTGTATACCATGTTATGAATATCACTTGTATTCATCATGAGGGCTCTAGGCCCGAATATATATATATATATATATATATATATATATATATATATATATATATATATATATATATATATATATATATATATATATATATACACACACACACATATACATACATGTACAAGTATTAGGAAATATGCACAAAACCCTTTATACAATGGGAAATACAAGATATACATATACATCTAACATGTCTTTGCTGTCAGGATATTACGGTGAATGTGGGAGCAGGGGAGGTTATATGGAAGTCACCGGCTTTAATTCTGAAGTAAAGAAACAAGTGTACAAAGTTGCATCCCTTAGTTCATGCTCTAATATCTCCGGTCAGATCCTCATGAGCCTAGTAATGAACCCACCAACGGTCCGTGAATGCATCTCCTTGCATTGTTCTGGATAAAATTTTTTCGTGTATCATATTTGGTTTGTACATTTATATACAATAATGTACCATCCTTTTCAGGTTGAGGATGAGTCATACACCTCTTATCAGGCAGAAAGAAATGGAATACTATCAACTTTTTCTCGGTGTGCTGAGGTTGTTTTAGTATATTTTCAGTTCAGTAGCTTCACCTCCGACTTTACCATAGAATATCAATTAAAGAGCAAAACTTCTGCTTATTGTGTTTCGCACGGATTTTAGGCCATGGTGTGTGCATTGAACCGCCTGGAAGGAGTGACTTGCTGCAAAGCTGAAGGAGCAATGTTTGTGTTCCCTTCAGTGCGTCTGCCAGAAAAGGCAATTGCAGCTGCTGAGGAACAGAACACAGAACCAGATGTATTCTATGCCCTTCGTCTTCTTGAAAACGCCGGGATTGTTGTTGTGCCAGGTTCTGTTTTTGGACAAGTGAGTAAAATGCATACATGTCTATGTACTTATTTTATAAAAATATCATAACAGTTGTGATATATCAAGCAATAAAGGCACAAAATTATTTTGTTTAAGAATAAAATAGAATTTTCATCTCTTTTGTTTTCATATTCTTATATTTTTGCCCCTCTGTTAAATTCTCAAGGTACCCGGTACATGGCATTTCAGATGCACAATACTGCCAAAAGAAGAGAAGATACCACTGTTCATCTCCCGCTTTAGGGCTTTTCATGAAAGGTTCATGGAAGAATATCAAGACTAACAGTTGCCAGCACTTATTCCTATGTACAACTTAATACATGTATTATTATGCAAGATGATGTACCTGTGCTACTGCTAACCTGTGAGCGCCTGTGATTTCACCAGTGATAGGAGACGTGGTTCAAGTACCCGTCTGTGATATTTACGTTGAAGGAGACGCGGATCAAGAACCCCCGTCTGTGATATTAAGCTAAAGGAGACGCATGTATAATGAAAAGTGTCTCAGATGTAAGTCATCGGAGTCGCATCTAAGTAAACCCGTGTCTCCAATAGCTGTTATTGGAGATGCGTAAAAGCGCGTCTCTAATGACCACACATCAGTGACAAAAATTTGCAGACAGAAAAAAAATTCATCTCCAATACTCTTTTATCTGCGTCTGCGATTAGGGTTTCTGATATAGTGCGTGTCGAGATAAGAACTTGAACTTTGTTGAACTTAGGTGAATAGGTTCCACCATAAGGAATCCTACTGTTCTCCCGTCTCATATCCAGATATGCCTTTTATGTAAATGATTTGTTCCCTGTAGTATGAACTCTTGGATGATGGCATCATACACTACGATTTGAAATACATCTGGAATTTGGATATGAACATCTTCATCCTTGCCTTCGGGATATTATGGTGAACGTGGGAGAACGGGTGGTTACATGGAAATCACCAACTTCAATTCTGAAATATAGAAACAAGTGTACAAAATTGCATACCCAAGATCATGCATTCATACTCCAGCATATCTGGGCAGATCCTCGTGGGTCTAGTCTGAACCCACCAAAGGTCAGTATCTGTATTATTTATACACCATAACAAGCCTCCTTTTTCAGGTTGGAGATGAGTCATACACCTCTTTTTAGGTAGTAAAAGGATGGGATACTCTATCACCATTTTATCGTTGTGCATCCTTCACTTAATTTCTTACTATACTGTAGAGAGGTGGGCAAACACCACACACCCTAATCGGGGGGGGGGGGGGGGGTGACCTTTCATTATATAGAGCCAATGGCTTGGAGTACAAGAAGTACACGCCCAATATGGGCCTATACAAATACACAGGCCTATAGAATGCCTAATACCCGCCCGCAGTCGAAGCGTCAGGCAGTCGGACGCAAAGACTGGACCTGAAATCCTGAAACAGCTGGACAGGTAACCCCTTCATCATAATATCCGCGAACTGATACTGTGACGGCACATGAAGAACACGAACTTCACCAAGAGCCACCTTCTCGCGGACGAAGTGGATGTCGATCTCGATGTGCTTGGTACGACGGTGGTGGACCGGGTTGGCTATCATGTAGACAGCGCTAACATTGTCGCAGTAGACAACTGTGGCAACCTTCAGCGGAATGTGGAGCTCCTAAAGAAGTTGCCGCAACCAGCAGCACTCGGCGACAACGTGAGCAACCGCTCGGTACTCGGCCTCCGCACTGGACCGGGATACCGTGGCTTGCCGTTTGGACGACCAGGACACCAGGTTGTTTCCCAAGAAGACACAGAAACCTAATGTAGAACGACAGGAGTCTGGGCAGCCCGCCCAGTTAGCGTCAGAGTAGGCGACTAGTCTGTCGACCGGTCCAGTGCCGATATGGAGACCGGCAAAGAGAGTGCCCTTCACGTACCGGAGGATGCGCTTGACAAGCGCAAGGTGGGGCTCGCGCAGATCGTGCATGAACAGGCAGACTTGCTGCACTGCATATGCGAGATCAGGCCGAGTCAGCGTGAGTACTGAAGGGCACCGGCAAGACTCCGGTACTCGGTGGGGTCGGCGACTGGAGAGCCCTCTGTGGCAAAGAGCTTGGCTCGAGCGTCAACTGGTGTTGAAGTAGAGTGACACTCAGCCATGCCTGCACGCTGGAGATGATCCAACGCGTACTGGCGCTGAGAGAGGAAGAGTCCGTCAGAGGAGCGCGTGACGGAGATCCCCAAGAAGTGGTGTAGATTACCAAGGTCCGTCATGGCAAACTCTGAGTGCAGACGCTCGGTGATGCGCTGCAGAAGAGTCGGAGTCGAGGCCGTCAGGACGATGTCGTCGACGTAGAGAAGCAGGTACGCCGTAGCGCCCCCCCCTCTTGGAGCACAAAGAGGGAGGTGTCGGACACCGAGGCAGAAAAGCCGAGCTGTCGAAGGTACGTGGCGAACCACTGGTACCACGCCCAAGGAGCCTGCTTGAGGCCGTAAGGGATCGCTGCAGAATACACACATGATCGGGGCGAGCGGGGTCAACAAAGCTCGGAGGCTGCTGACAGTAGACGGTCTCCTCCAGGTGGCCGTGAAGAAAGACGTTCTTCACATCTAGCTGGTGGATCGGCCAGCGACAAGAGGTGGCGATGCTGAGGACGACGTGAATTGTCGCCGGCTTGACGACAGGGCTGAAGGTCTCATCGTAGTCGATGCCGTGGCGCTGAGTGAAGCCACGAACTACCCAGTGAGCCTTGTGACGGGCAAGGGAACTATCGGAGTGGAATTTATGCTTATAAATCCACTTGCCAGTCACAACGTTCGCGCCAGGTGGTCGCGGGACGAGACGCCAGGTGTCATTGTCAATGAGGGCCTGGTACTCGTCCGCCATGGCAGCGCGCCACTGAGGGTCGGCGAGTGCGCTCCTGTAGTTCCCCGGGATCGGAGAAACAGCCATGGAGACGAGGGCGACCTGTGCCGTGGGCGCCGGTGGCGGAGGAGGCGGAGGGAAGCCGAACCGGCGGACAGGCTTGAGCGAGCCTGTCTGCTGCCGAGTGATTGGCCAGCTAGAGGACGGGGGAGGCTGGACCGGCAGCGTGGCTAGCCCAGGGAGGTCGTCCCGTGCATGCCGGTTGTAGACCCAGCTGAAGGCAGCTGGTGGCCAGGACGGAAGCCGCAGCAGGTGCTGCAGGAGCAGCCGCAGCCAGGGTGTTATTTCCCAACCGGAAACCGGTTACCGCCGCCCTCCGGTACCGGTTTACCGGACCGGTTAGGCCGGTAACCGGTGGAAACCGGTTAAATTCAAATTCAAATTCAAATAAATTCAAATTTTCCCGTGCAACCGGTTCCGACCGGTTTACCGGCCGGTTTGACCGGTTTACCGGCCGGTTTTACCGGTTTACCGGTCGGTTTGACCGGTTTGAAATTCAAAAGCTCCCGTGCAAACGGTTTACCGGCCGGTTTTACCGGTTTACCGACCGGTTTGACCGGTTTACCGGCCGGTTTGACCGGTTTGATCGGTGGGCCTTCATGGGCCGGCCCATTTTTTTTCTTTTTCTTTTTTGATTTAACTTTAAATTCCCACAAACTATACTAAATGAATGAATTTTTGAGAAAAATTGACACCATTAGATTCATCACACCTTGAAGTATTTTTAGGAATTTTTTGGGAATTTTTCATTTTTTGAATTCAAATTTAAAATTTGAATTTTGGCCGGTTGGGTACCGGCCGGAACCGGAACCGGACCGGACCGGTTTGACCGGTAACCGGTCAAACCGGACCGGTTCCCACCGGTTAGGTTAACCCTGGCCGCAGCAGGTGGAGGTGCCGGGGCGGCCGCAGCAGGACTCCGAGGTCTCGGGACGACGAGGGGACCTCGCCACAGGATGGCGGGGTTGTCGGGGAGCTCCTCGAGGTGAGCACAGCGAGGGAGCGGTCGCTCAACGTCAACAAGTGATGGAGCAGCCGCGAGGGAGGCCGTGGCAGCAGTGCAACGCACCAGCACAGCAGAGCCTGCAAGAAGAAAATCCAAGTCGCTTGGAGACGACTTGGGTGAGTATAAACTGAAGGGGAAGCAAGTCTCATCGAAGACGACATGTCTAGAGATGATTATGCGACGCGTGGAGAGGTCGAGACAACGATAACCCTTATGGGAAGAGAGATATCCAAGGAGCACGCAGGCGGTAGAGCGAGGCGCCAACTTGTGGCGAGCTGTGGCGGTCATGTTCGGGTAACAGAGGCACCCAAAGACACGAAGGAGGGAGTAGTCTGGTGGCGAGCCGTACAACAGTGAGAAGGGAATGTCATTCTGGATGGCAGAGCTTGGGTGCCTATTCAGGAGATAGGTGGCCATACTGAGGGCCTCAGCCCAATAAGGAGGAGGCATGTGCGCATGGATAAGCAGTGTGCGTATGATGTTGTTTAACGTCCGAAGAACACGCTCAGCATTGCCATTTTGTCGGGAGGTGTAGGGGCAGGAAAGACGTAAAAGGATGCCGTGAGAGGTGAAAAGGGTGGCGAGGGCAGTATTTACGAATTCTTTTCCGTTATCAGCCTGGAAGGTTTTAACAGCAAGGTTGAATTGGTTCTGTGCTAGGTTGCAGAAGGAGGCGATGTGGGTAGCTACCTCGGACTTGCGGACTAGAGGAAAAGTCCAACAAAAATGAGTAAAATCATCAAGCAGAACGAGGTAATACTGGGTGCCAGCAACACTAGCAACTGGGGACGTCCAAACATCACAATGTATGAGTTCAAAAGGCCTAGAGGTAGAAGAACAAGAATCTGAAAATGGGAGACGCACATGTTTCCCAAGCTGGCACGAATGACAGATAGTGTTTGGTGCCTTATTACAATGAATAAAATTATTATTCCTAAGGACGTCGATGGCGGAGGAGCCGGGATGATCGAGACGGTGATGCCATAGGTCGGTGGAGATGGCGAGGTGGGCTTGCTGTGCTGGTGGGGCGGCGGGAAGGGTGTAGAGGTCGCCAGCACTATTGCAGCGAAGCATCACGCGATTGGTCAGGATATCCTTCACAGAAAAACCCAAAGCGTTAAATTCAATGGAACAGTTGTTATCCCTAGTAAACTGGCGAATGGATAGAAGATTGCGAACTAGGGATGGAACAACTAGAACATTGCTAAGAACAAAATTGGAGGCTGCTGTAGGAAGGATGGACTCGCCACGACAGGTGATAGGAATAGTGTGACCATTGCCAACAGTGATGAAAGAATGAGAAGAAGGGAGGTGGGAGAGGAGAATACCATCCGTGGTGCTCATATGAGATGAAGCACCGGAGTCCATGACCCAGGAGGTCTGGTTCTGTAGAGCCATCTGGTTGAGGGCGGCAACCAGGCCCGCCTGGTCCCAAGTAGGTGCTGCAGGAGACACCTGCACTGGTGCAAAGGCGGTGTGGGCCTGTGGTGAGGCGCCGAGGATGCTGGGGCGCCGGCTGCAGCTCCCTGTGTCGCGCCGCCGGTGGGGAACAGCCCCTGTGGCGCCCAGGGATTGTAGTAGATCCAAGGGCCCATGGGGCGGTAGGGGTTGGAGGCGGTGGCGCTGTTGCTGGGCTGTGGTGCACGGCCGCTACCGGCACCGTTGCTGTTGCCACCGTCACCCTTCCTGTAGCCGCCGCCGCCCTTTCTCTTGTTGCCATAATTCCCAGCAGGCTTGGGAGGGGTGGACTGGCCGCCATCATTGCCACTGGAAGATGCGCCGGAGGAGGTGGAGCGGCACCCGCCCGGGCTAGTGCAGCCTGAACCCGCGGAGGCGATGAGAGCGGTGCTGGCGATGGTCTTCTCATCGCTGGACAGCCGCATCTCCTTGAGGACCAGCATGTCGTGGGCGCGGGAGAACGACAGGAGGACGGTGGAGTTGGTGATGTCGTCCACGGTGCTGGCGAAGCGAGGTTGGAGCCCACGAAGCATGGCGAGGACGAGCTGGCAGCCCTCGATGGGATGGCCGACGGTGCGGAGTTCTGCAGCCTTCAACTTGATGCGCTGACAGTACTCCGAGATGGTGGAGTCTCCTTGGGAGAGCGTGTGGAACTGCTCGAGGAGGAGGACGGCGCATGGCTCCTGGTTGGCGGTGAAGAGCTCCTCGATGGCCGACCAGAGCTGACGAGCAGTCTGATCGTCGCCGGTCATGGCGAGGTCGAGGACGGAGTCGCCGACGGAGCCGAAGAGCCAACTCTTGACACAAGAGTCGGCGATGACCCAGTGAGGATCATTGGGGATGGCGGTGCCGGGAGCATCGATGTGCAGACGGAGGCCGAATTTGCTGCACAGAACCTTGAAGTAGGACGCCCACTTGAGGTAGTTGGAGGACATCTCCAACTTGAAGGGGACATGCGACTTCACGCACACAGCAGCCGCCGGGTGGATGAAGATCCCTGGCGCCATGTCGCCAGATCCAGAAGAGGACCTGGAGGAACTCGACGTGGTCGAGCTGGTCGCAGCAGAAGACGACATGGCGATTGGGGGGGGGCGCAGGATCAGATTGATCTGCTAGGTGTGGTGGCGCATAGCCGGGGACCGGCGGCACGGAGGTAAGGGGATGCGCAGAGGGGAGTCTCGGCGCAGGGTTGGCGGCACCTAGGGCAGGCAGCAGCCGGCGCGCAGGGGCAGAAAACCCTAGCGCGTAGAGAGGGGAGAGGGGCGCGGAAGCAGGAGATAGGATCGGATCCCTAATCTCGTGATACCATGTAGAGAGGTAGAGAGTTGGGCAAACACCACACACCCTAATCGGGGGGTAACCTTTCATTATATAGAGCCAATGGCTTGGAGCACAAGAAGTACACGCTCAATATGGGCCTATACAAATACACATGCCTATACAATGCCTAATATATACAGCAGCAACAAAAAGTGCAATACTGACATGTTTTTTTTTTCCAATGGCTTCAGGCCATGGTGCTCACATTCAACTGCCTTTAAGAGCGATTTGTAGCAAGGCCGAAGGAGCATATATTTGTATTCCCTTGTGTTTGTCTGCCGAAAAGGGCAATTGCCGCCGCTGAGGATTGGAACTTGCAGCCTGATGTGTTCTACGTCTTCTTGAATACACCAAGATTGTTGTTGTGCCTGGTTCTGTTTTTGGACAAGTGAGTATGCTTTGTTGATGTTTATCTACTTACATGTTGTCTCAGTTAATAATAGATGTTATAACACCAAATAAATTAAACAAAGGAACAAGCTTATCTTATTTAGAATAAAATAGAAATTTCATCTTCTTTCTTTTGGTATTATAATATTTGTTCATGTGATATATTCTCAAGGCACCTGCCACATGGCGTTTCAGATGCACAATCCTACCACAAGAAGAGAAAATGCCACTCATAATGTCCCGCTTTATGTCATTTCATGAAGCATTCATGGAAGAATTTCGAGAATAAGTGTCTCCAGCACTTTTTCCTATCTGCAGCACAAGTGCACAACGTAATACTTTGCGGAAAACCTGGACCTTAATTGCCTGTTGATGTCTGAAACTATTCGGAGTGTTTCATTATGCTCAAGTCTATTGCAGCAATTTTAGTCCAATGCAATTTGTTTTTGAAGATTATAACCTTACATTCATAGATTTTTGTTTATATCTATTGTAACACCGAGGTTGTCAAGGTTGAATTCGTGACAAGCAAGTTGAAGTCGTTGTCGACAGCTACACCTAATGTTGTCACAGCTCAGCAATTGTGCTAATCTATACCACCTAATCAAGTAACCAATCATCGTCTTTGCCAGGCCTTTCATTGACCTAACGTCCTTGTATAAAACTATATCCACCACCACCATCACCACTAATGGCCACTTCGATGACATCAACCCCATGATTACTTCTATGGTTGCTGCAACGCCAACTCTCCTCAGATCCAAACCCACCATCCATGGCTGCAATGAGGTGCTACTGCCTTCCATCTACTGCAACCGTTGTTCAGAGGAGGAAGAGTTTAAGGACGGCGATGATCAGAGCCTCCATGGATGCCTGCTCAAGTTCTGAATCAAAGAAAAGCCTCAACTCTGTCAGCTTCACTGGCAAGATCGACAAGGTATATACCTGTTGTTTACAAGATGTAACTTGTAATGAGCATGAACATCTTGTTCTTTTCTGAACTGGAACTTATCTATCAGGTTTATGAGGACAAGAACATGGGAATCGTCTGCTACACCGATGAGAATGGCGAATTGGTGTGCGAAGGCCTAGACGAAGGCCCCAGGCTTACCTGGCAGGTCATGGAGGAACTGAATATGGAGAAGTAAGTCGTGTTCAATGTCGAATTGTCTTACAGCTTATGAACAGTAGAGAATGCAAGAACTGACCACATAATGGTTTTGCTGTGATGTGCTTGATCAGAAAAACAAAGAGCCAAGAAGATCACAGACAGAGGACACTGGCCATAGAGGGTGCGATTGACTGGAGCAGCCTCCACGCTGCTGTTAGCATGGGGAAGAACTGGAGAAGGAAACTGACAAGCGACAAGCTTAGCATGTTTTGTAAACACTAGAAACGTGGTGCGTTTTGTTTGCTTGCTTGCTTTGTAATGGTTATAATAAGGATCTTTGTGTTTAGGATAGGATTGCAGGAGAGAAGGAGCTGATCTAGCTGGTCAGCTCCCAGTCTCTGATGTATAAGAGGAAGCATGCCCAGAATAGTTTGCACTGTTCACGCAGGACGTGATCCGACCCTGATTATTTTCATTCTCTTTCTGTCTTTCTGGGGAGAGCAAAGCAATGGTTTTATGTCAATATAAGTGCAGTGAACACTTGGGAAGAATGCACCAAGGCATTCCTCACCAAATTCTTCCCGATGGGCAGACTAATACTCTTCGTGGCAGGATTTTGAGCTTCCAGCAGGCGTCCAATGAGACAATTCCCGAAGCTTGGGAGAGGCATCAGGAGTACATCCTGGCATGTCCGCACCACGGGATTATGGACAATTGGCTCATTCTTTAGAACTTCTACAATGGGCTGACTCCGATAGCCCAAGACCATGTATATGTTGTTGTAGGATGAGCCTTCTTCTTATTGACCATTGAAAGGTTTACTACTCTGATTGAGAAGATGGTGTCCAACCAAAGATAGAGCTATGAACAACTCCAACCACATCATTGGGGTATGCACACCATCAAGAAGACGAACATGCTCGCTGCGAAGATTGATCTCCTCCTCAAGAAAATTAAGAATTATTCCCAAAACAAGGCTTAAATGCAAACTCTTTAAGCCTTGGATGCTCGCATGACATGCATGGTCTGCGGGAACACTTGACATTTAGGGAACAACTGCCCCAAAACTCAAGAAGAAGTTATGTACATGAACAAAAACAATGGATTTCATCCACAAGGAGGTCAGGGTCGGAATCAGCCACGCCATTACTACCAAGGAGGTAATGAAATTTAAATTCTTTTAATCATAACCAGCCTACCTTGAGGGATCTTGTCCACATCCAAGCAAAGATCAATGAAACAATGCAAACAAAACTAGCTGCCAACGACAAGTTCTTGGAGACCATGCATGCCAAGATGGATGGAATCTCCTCCGCCATCAAGAACCAGCAGTGCTTCAACAAATTGCTTGAAACTCAATTAGCTCAGCTGGCTGTTGCTGTTCCCTCTACTGAGATAGGGAAGATCCCGAGGCAACCTGAACCTACCCTAGAAAGCGTTAATGTAGTGACCACCAGATGGGGTAAGCCATCTCAGGGGACATCTTTCACTAACTATACAGAGAAGTTCACGTGCCCAAGATCCCAGAACCCCAATGATCATTTGCTCGATATTCGATTGCTACTTTGACCAAGCCCTTTTGACCTTGGAGCAAGCGTTAACATCACGCCCAAGGTAATATTTGAGAAATTAAGTTATCTAGCTCTTTTCCCTACCTTTATGTGTGTACAGTTGGCTGATTCAACAATACGATATCCCAAGGGGATAGGAAGAACCTCCTCACACTACTAGAATCCACTTATCCCAAGAAATATATGAAATTTCCTAGGAAATGATTGTTTCCCAAGATTTTACTCATGAAACATAGGGAAATATTGGATCTTTCCTAGAACTTCACCACATTCCTAGGAAAATCACGTGAACTGCCCTCTGCATTCAAATTTCAATCTCATCCCCTCCTCTCTCTCTCTTGTCCTCTCATCGCCTCACTCCTCTCTCTCCTCCCATCCTGGACGCCGACGAGCAAAGGAGCTCGCGGTCGGAGCTCCGCCTCCCTTGGTAATACTCCCCTCTTGCCCCCTTGATGCTTGCCTTGGCAGGACCCACTGATTGCTCCCCTACCATCCTCCTCTGCTGCCGCAAGGGCTCCCGCTTCCTCCCCTCCAACGCCGGCGAGCAAAGGATCTCCCGGCAGGCCGGAGCTCACGGCACGGCAGCACGTGGGACAACAACACGACGGCGTGTGGGGGCACGACGGCGAGCGAGGGCACGGTGGCGCGTGGGATGGTGGTGGCATCGCCCCGGGACAGCACGACAGCGCACGGGACAACAGTGGCGGTGCACGGGGTCACGGCGGCGAGCGGGGAATGTCAGCACATTTTTTTAAAAAAAATTCTTTGCATGTTCCCTAAGGTCCAAAGTTTCATATGTTTTCGGTTGAAACCATAGTGCACTCCTTATTTCCCATCAAATTTGAGTCGATCCCTACCAAATTTCCTAGGGAAATTCTTTCCTTAGGGTTTTTCGACCATTTCCCTAGGATTTTGGCCCTCGGGAAACCGATCGATTCCAATAGTTTCATACAAATCAACGACTCATTCATTCTTGCAGAATTCATGGTCCTTGACATGGAGGGCAACTTGGGAATATTGCTGATCCTCAGGTGACTATTCCTAAGGGACGCCAAAGCCAGGTCATTGTTGGAGCATAAAAAATCAGTCTCTGCATTAGAGGAAAGGAACATGAAGTTTAGGTTTCAAAATAAGAAAGAACAGATGCACCTGATTCATAAATATAATGAAGAGCAAGGATTATGGGTAGAACCAGAATGGTTTGAAGATTGGGAGATCCACCGTCTCATGACCGAGGATCCATTGCCTACACCACCTACAACACCAAAAAAGAACAAAAATGTGTGGCAAAAGAAGATGATGTCGTCGTTGTCATCCACTTCTCCAGGTACGAATGACTCGACCTCGACCTAAACAGGTATGGAGAAGATCCTGCTCATCGGACCTTAAATCAAGAGCTAGCTTGGGGTGGCTCTCTTTCTCTTCCGAGTGAACTGTATCCTTTTACTGCTTTCAATAAAAATAAAAATAAAATCTACAAAAAATCATAAAAATATCTATGTTCTTTATTTCCTTTCATATGTGTGAGTTGTTGGCATCAACCTTTCGCTTCTCGGCAATGTTTCGGTCGTTCATACCAAAAGCGAACAAACCGGGGATGTTTCGACCGTGGTAAGAATGTTTTAACTTCTCTGAAGTTGAAATAATAAAAGTTGCTCTGTTCTACTATGCTTGTTATATCTAGTCTACAGCTTAGTGTCCACTTGAGTTTTGAGTTTGTTGGCTAATTTAAGCCTCTGCCATGAACCTGAAAAATCTCATGGGTTCCGAATGATGAATCCGAGTCTAAGCTATTTTGTGTATGTTGATGATATCAAACTGGTAATTCACATAATATTGATGAAGCTCGCAGTCATCTTAAGACGGAGTTTGAGATGAAGGATTTGGGTAAAACCAAATTTACTATTCGATTGCGAATTGAGCACTTTCATTCAGGTATCCTAGTGCACCAGTTTGCCTATATCTAGAAGATGTTGGAGAAATTCAGTATGTATAAGTCATATCCAGCCAAGGCTCTCATGGTTGTAAGATCTATTTATCTCGAAAAAGATGTTTTTCGACCATCACAGGACGAGGGAGAAGAGATATTGGGGTCGGAATTCTCTTATCTCAGCCTCATTGGAGCACTTATGTATCTCGCGAACAGCACCAGCTTTGATATTGCTTTCGCGGTGAATTTATTTGCAAGACATAGTGCTTCGACAAAACATCATTGGGTACGAGGGAAACAGATCCTTAGATACCTAAATGGCACAAAGGACATGAGTTTGTTCTATCAGAAAAATCAAGATCCTACATTGGTTGGATACACTGATACTGGCTATTTATCTGATCCCCATAATGCCAGATCGCAGACATGATTCGTTTTCTTACATGGTCGAATTGCCATTTCTTTGGAATCATCTAAACAAATATTGGTGGCAATTTCCATAAATAATTCTGAGATAATTGCACTTTATGAAGCATCACAGGAGTGTGTATGGCTTCACAGAATGATTAACCACATACAACAGTCATGTGGCATTAGTTCTATGGAATCACCTACCATTATCTATGAGGATAATGATACTTGTGTTACTCTGCAAACAAGCTACATAAAGAGCAACATCACGAAGAATATTGCTCCTATGTTGTTTTATCCTCACGAACTCTAACAAAGTGGTAAGGTAAATACCTTGCAAACGAAGTCTTGTGATAATCTTGCTGATTTGTTCACTAAGTCTATACCTGTCTCAACATTTGAGAAATGTGTTCGAGTAATTGGTATGAGGAGATTATGGGATTTGCAAGATTCAGGGGGAGATACCCCCAAGTGGCACGCCTTGTTAAACGCATCACATTGTACCCTTTTTCTTTATGAGTTTTTCCCATAGGATTTTCTCATGTAAAGATTTTTAATGAGATAATGTTAACACAAGTATATGTCAGTATTTCAAGTTCCCCCCACAAGAGATTTTATAGAAATACAAAGAGACATAGATTGCTCACTTGAACTCGTTGAGTTACAAATACAAAGGGACATAGATTTCTCTCTTGAATCGTTGAGTTAGTCGAGTAATCATCAGAACACGAAATATTCCTCTTTTTCCCACAGGATTTTTGAGGAATAATACAAGTTCATTGATCAAAAGATGGATTCGGCCAAGGGGGAGTGTTGTGAAATATAATCAGGATGTGCCCTCATCCCATGATACGGGCACTGGTTTCATGGTGTCATTCTATGTTGTTATATATATATATATATATATATATATATATATATATATATATATATATATATATATATATATTCACAAGCACTATTCAAATTCAGCTATCACTGTTCAAATTTGCGGCACTATTCAAAATACCAGCTACTATTTAAATTTAGAATATGAATAGGAAAATCCCACTCACAAGGTGGATGAACCACTTCAGGGGGTTTCTCTTTATGCACTATTCTTAATAATATTTAGGGAGTATTTAACAACTCAGCGAGAAAAGTGTCGCTTTCACGCTACTATTTGCAGCAGTATTCTGGCAATATATATTGCCTAAGTATGTGCTTAAACCTTAATTAGTAATATGAACAGTGCACGAACACTCACCAGAGAGTGGCTGAGGCACCCAACTCTATACTATTCGACGATAGCGACTTGCGTGGGTGGTGGATATGAGTGCGCGATTATTATGTGCATGATTAGTGAATATGCAGAGTACGGGTATGCGTGCTTCTCAGGATCTTGGCAGGTTGGCGAAGCCAAAATTCAGCCGGTCGTGCAACTATGCTTGTGCAAATCCTACTCGGTACTCACCGCATGCATCGCTAGCTCGCTTCAGAACCAGGCCTACCCGGTCTTCTCCCAAACTAACCCCGGCCACGCGCACACAGAACTCAGGCTCTACCGTCTCCCCAGGCAGTTCCACCAGAAGGGAACACTTCTCTGCGGACACAGGCTCTCTCAGACGCCTCTCCATGGGCTAAACGAGAGCAACTCAATGCAGAGGTTTCTCCTCTAGGGTCCCTAGCGTAGAGACATCACCCCATATGAACGAGCTCAAAGGAAAGCAGTGAAATTCACAGGAAAGCTTAATCCGTTTCCACAGAGCAAACTTACATACGGCTTTCCCTTTCGGGAAGCCCCAAGCACTTACACAAACCTGGGATTACCTTACAGGCGAAGGGCGATTACAACAGCTCCCTTATTTCTATATTACAATGGGAGTGGAATGGTACTAATTAAGTGGAGTGGTGGTGGATGTGCTCTGAGTATTCGGCAGTCGGTGTCTTCTCTCCTCTTCTTGGTCCTGCTCTAGTTCTTCCCTGAATGCGAGCGTCTGACTTCTCCTTTTATAGACGGAAGAAATCTTCTAGCTTAAGGAAGCGCCTGGACACCCGGCGTCTTCAATTATTCTCCTTTACTGTTGCCTTCTGTTCAAATTATTGTTTATTCCTTTTGCCTTGTCCACTTCCTTCACGTGATATTCTCTAGATATATTCGAGAATATATTCGGTGTATAGTCTTCCACGCCTGAATGATTGATGTCGCAGACATCAAGCAACACTCTGGCATGCTTATCCCACGGCGGATTTGTTGATATCTCCTTATCAACACTGGTAGGTATTTAAATATTAACACATATTTAATTTTCATAATATATAATTCTTAATACTCTTGTTCTTGCCCATAACCACGAATATCCAACATATCATCATCAGATATTGACATATTCATTTTTTATTCATAGTCCTTCTTTATATTTTCTTCATAGTCTTTTTTTATGACATCAAAATTTTCCTTTATTTCATGCTTCACTTCTTGCCATACTTCTTCTTTTATATCTTTTTTCAGCTGAGGAATTATTGAATCAAGTCTTTCTTTAATCTTTTTCTCAACATATTCTTCATTTAATACTTCTTTTTTTACAGCATTCTTATATGTAGGTATTTTTGAAGGTCCATCTTCTCTTATATTTATTCCAGTCAAATTTGCCTTCACATCATTTGCCTTTCTACATTTTTGAATATATTCTTTTGCTGCAGGCTCTAGGAAATAATTTATTCCCAAAATATTTCTTGCATATGATAGGGCTTGATCAATATCTAGATATTTTTTCCATGATATTCCTCCATCTTTTTCTCTTTCTATTTGCTGAGCTATGACTTCTTCAAATGTTACATAGATTCCCAGTGTCTTTCCCCTATATATGACATATATGGGTTTCTTTTCTATATTGCTCGATAAATCTTTTGCCTGTATCTTCCCATTGATCATATGAAAATATTCAGCTAAACTATTTAATATTACAAGCATATAACCTCGATCATCTCTCTTATTATTATATTGGAACCAAAAATTATCTAAAATGCATTCTTGTATTTCATCTAAGACAATATGGTCTTTAGGCTTAAATTTATATGTATTTGGTGGAAAGATTCTTAATCTGTTTTCAGTTCCAAAGCTGAAGCTTTCATTGCCACTGGGGCTTACTCCTCTCTTCATTCCTGCAAAATAGATGATCGTGAAAATATATCAGGCAAGGTATTATTTTTTCCTTTTATGTGCTCAAAGATTACTTTATAACCATTTCCTGTAATGATATCTTCAAATAAAACCCATCTCCTAGTTGAACTTTTCTTACTATTGACTTTATTATAATATTTACATATAGCTTCAAAGTCTGTCCTTACCGTGAATTCTTTGAATCCTAAATATAATCCGAAAGTATTTATTGCATTTATTACAGCTAATATTTCTCTATTAGTGTTATTCATAGCCTTTAATTTATATTTCCCTGAAGCGTACCTACATATTTTTTCTTCTATTTTTGGAGAATATTTGTGCGGCTTTTGTTTTAATATAGCTCACCATCCTATTTCAGATGCATCTGTCTCTATAATAAAATAATAATCATCTAAAGGTAATTCTAAAAGTTTTAATTCTTTGACCTTTTCTTTTATAATTCTTACTAACCTTATATCTTCAGAATTAAAATACTTCTGCCCATTTTTTCTTAACTTTGCATACAATGGTCCAGCCAATTTGGCTAAGTTTTTAATATAATTTCTAGCATAATTTACTATTCCTAAGAACTGTTGCAATGTCTTTTTGTCATTCATAACATCAGAGAACTGTAAAATTTTCTTTGCAATATGATCTTGTAAATAAATTTTTCCTTCTCCTATTTCATGACCTAAAAAGTTTATCTTTTCTTTGCATATTTCCATTTTCTTTTTAGAAAGTATTAATCCATGCTGCTCTACCTTTCTAAAAAAGGTTTCTAGATGAGCTATGTGTTCTTTATAGGATTTAAAAAGATTAACAAATCATCAATATAAACCAATATAATTTCTTGGTTTTCATTAAAGATATTCTGCATCTTTCTTTGAAATAAAGTAGGGGCATTCTTTAATCCTAAAGGCATTACTAGCCACTCAAAATGGCCTTGAGGACACGTAAAAGTTGTCCACTCTATTGATTCTTCTGCCATCTTTACTTGCCAAAACCCAGCTTTTAAATCAAACATTGAGAAATATTTACTTCCTTGTATTCTATTTATCCATTCTTGCTTATTTGGGATGTTATATCCATCATCTACAGTGTTATCATTCAATCTTTTATAATTAATAATCATTCTTGATTTTTCTCTAGCTATTTCTGCATGATTTCTTACTATGAATGCAACTGATCAATGAGGACTCGTACTTTCTCTTATGGCACCTAATTTAAGTAATTCTTCTATATGCATCTTGAACTCTTCTATATCTTTAGGTGTGGCTTCGATAGGACTTGTCTTAATTATATAGTTAGTATTTATTATATTAATTTTACACACAATATCATTCTTATCCCAATATTTCATTGGTATTTCTCCAATTATTTGAATATCTTCTAATCTTTGTACAATTTTATCTATATCTCTTTTAGATTTTATATCTCTATACCAATTGGGTGCAAAGGATTGTAAACTGATACATTCTATACATGAGTTTGCCATATGAAACTCTTCTATATTCTCTCCGAACTCCTCGTCTGTATGATCATCAAGGTCATTATCATCAGCTCCTTGGAGTTCTAAATTGGACTCTCCGGTATTGGAACTTATAGTTTTACGTACTTCTGCTATGTATGGAATATTATCTTGATAAGGAATAAATGTAATTCCTTGCTCATGGATGATTGTTGTTTGTAATGAGAATTGTAAAAACCTTAGTCCTAAGATCATATCATCATGTATCATAGATATGTCTCTTATTGTAATCTCATCCATAATATATTTAGTATTATTTATTTGTACCTCAATATTGTAGACTAACTGATTATGAAGCTTCTTTATTTCAAACATATCAGTGGATATATCTGCCTTTTCTGAATCTATTGTATGAACTATTTCTGGACATCTTGCAAAATATTTATCATGTATAATATTTTTGGTACAGCCAGTATCAATTAATGCTAATATTTTGTTAGTAATAGTAGGTGTTAATTTTACTTTCACAGGTATTCTTATTCCTACAATTTCTTTAAATGGCAATTTGACTATATATTTGCTACCAAAATTTATTATAGCATCCTTTAACTGTATTGCACTATTATCCTTGTTGTTTATTATTGTTTGATCCTTTAACTCAATATTTTTACCAGCCTTTTCTTCAACCTTCTGTACCTCACTGAGTTCTATCTTACTTCTTAGTTCTTCTAATTCCACTTCTAAACTATTTATTCTATTTTCTAAATTTCTAACTCTTCTTGCTAATAATTTATCTTCTGCTTCTAATTCTACTTCTTGTCTCCATCTTTGATTTCCAGATTTTAAACATGAAGCACATGCTTGCTTTAAGCATAAACTACAAGTAAATCTATTTTTTTGGCTAGGATAATAAATACAGAAAGTGCATCTAATATTATAGTCACATTTTGCTTGTATCCAATCATGATCGCAATTTCCTTGGTCCATTAATTCAGTTTTCACTTCCTTATTAGTTCTCTCAGTTTTTATCTCTAATGCATCTATAGCATTATCTAGATTATATAAACAATCATCATCTAAACTATCTATAAAATCTTTGTATTGTTGGGCATTATTTTCTTCGTCTTCACAACTTTCTAAAAGCTTATTCATAGACTCTGATTGTTTGTCCTCTTTTAACACATTTTCTATCGTAATATTACTTTTATGAATGTCTAGATTCCTTTTGGCTTTATGATTCTGCATATCTTTTGGGTTTGACTCATCTTCCAACTTCTTAATCACAACTGACGCTTTATATTTCTTATCATTTAGCTCTCTTTTTTTAGATATCTTTTTTAAATAAGCTATCTTTCTTATGAAATAAATTTCTTTTTTTCTAATTACAGGTCAATCACATAGCATAGAAGTATTATATTCATCAGGAATTTTGCTTAATTTAAATTCGTACTGTTTAATTTCATCATCTAGAGCTTTCATTTTAAGCACAACTGAGATATTCCAGTAATTCCTGTATTCTAAAATGTATCACAAATTCTCTCAAATTCAAAATTTAATAACCACGGCTCTGATACCAGTATCACGGGAATCTGCGCAGGAAATCGAATTTTCAAACCCGCAAATTTAAAATCTCGAGTTACTATTCACGACACTATTCAAATTCAGCTATCACTATTCAAATTCGCGGCAGTATTCAAAATACCAGCTACTATTCAAATTTAGAATATGAATAGGAAAATCCCACTCACAAGGTGGATGAACCACTTCATGGGGTTTCTCTTTATGCACTATTCTTCATAATATTTATGGAGTATTTAACAACTCAGCGAGCAAAATATTGCTTTCACGCTACTATTTGCAGCAGTATTCTGGCAATATATATTGGCTAAGTATGTGCTTAAACCTTAATTAAAAATATAAACAGTGCACGAGCACTCACAAGAGAGTGGCTCAGGCACCCAACTCTATACTATTCGACGATAGCGACTTGCGTGGGTGGTGGATATGAGTGCGCAATTATTATGTGCGTGATTAGTGAATATGCAAAGTATGGGTATGCATGCTTCTCAGGATCTTGGCAGGTTGGCGAAGCCAAAATTCAGCCGGTCGTGCAACTATGCTTGTGTAAATCCTACTTGGTACTCACCGCATGCATCGCTAGCTCGCTTCAGAACCAGGCCTACCCGGTCTTCTCCCAAGCTAACCCCGGCCACGCGCATAAAGGACTCAGGCTCTACTGTCTCCTCAGGCAGTTCCACCCGAAGGGAACACTTCTCTACGGACACAGGCTCTCTCAGACGCCTCTCCATGGGCTAAACGAGAGCAACTCAACGCAGAGATTTCTCCTCTAGGGTCCCTAGCGTAGAGACATCACTCCATATGAACGAGCTCAAAGGAAAGCAGAGAAATTTACAGGAAAGCTTAATCCATTTCCACAAAGCAAACTTACATACGGCTTTCTCTTTCGGGAAGCCCCAAGCACTTACACAAACTTGGGATTACCTTACAGGCGAAGGGCGATTACAACAGCTCCCTTATTTCTATATTACAATGGGAGTGGAATGGTACTAATTAAGTGGAGTGGTCGTGGATGCGCTCTGAGTATTCGGCGGTCAGTGTCTTCTCTCCTCTTCTTGGTCCTGCTCTGGACCATTAGGGAAAATGAAAGTACTTCTTGGTTCTTTTATCATTCTACTTTGTCTACTCGAGATTACTCTTTACACTTACATTCCGGAAACTGGAACTGGTGGTGGGGGTTTTGTGGTACGTGACTTAGATGGGGAGGTCATGCAGCGGCTGGAAGAATTGACAGTGTGGTGGATGCGCTACAAGCAAGTGGTGGCATGCTCAACCGCCGTGAATGCTGCAATTGAGCAGGGTATGGGCCGTGTGATTATAGAAACTGACTAGGTCAATTGCGCGCTACGCCGCGCGCGTTTAAAAATGTAAAGCAAAATAATTGGTATGTGTCCTTTATTAATCTTCTATTTTACTATATACAAATTACCAGCAGCGGACCCCGCTTATCAATTTTTTTTCTCCTTTCCCCCCACCGCCGCCCTCCCTCCCTCCCACTCTCTCTCTGCTCTCTCTCTCCCCCATACCGAGCGCTGCCTCCGCCTCATTTCCTCCGCCGCCTGCTCACCTCCCCGGTCGGTGCGCCTCGTTTCCTCCGCCGCCTCCTCACCTCCCCGGCCGGCTCGCCCGTCCCGCGCGCGCCATCGAGCAGGCGCGGCCGGTGAGGTGCGGATCGAAGTGGCGAGCTCCGGCTGCGGCCGGATCCGGGCGCGCCGAGCTCCGAGCCATGGAGGCTGCCGGATCCTCCCTCCCTCTCCTCTCCTCTCCTCTCCTCCTCTTCCTCTTCTCCTTCCCTCTCCTTCGACGCCAGCTCCTCGCGGCTCCGAGCTGCGGTGCCCGGCCCTCCCCCCGCCCCCTCCCATGGCGGCGGCGGCGGAGGCCATGTGCGGCGGCCGGATCCACGCAAGGCATGGCGGATCTGCGACGGCCGGCCTTCCACCCCCTCGTCCTCCCTCCTCCGATGGCGGAGGCCTGTGCGGCGGCGGGTACATGCTCCGAGCTCCATGCGTGCGTGCGGCTCGGAGGAGCAAGGCGCGCCAGGTCACCGCGGCGCGGCGTTGCGGGGAAAGGAGCGAGCGGCAAATCCACGCTCTGCGTCGGGCTTCTCCAGGACACATGTCGCCTAGGGAGCGTCCGACTGCTCCCGTCACTCCCCCTCTAGGGCGTATAGTAATAAGAGTATTCTTTGGTTCTCCAGCAGGTGATCAGAACTGACTCCCACCGGTTGCCCCTGACGGGGGATTGATTTATTATGAGATAAAGTGCTTACTGAGATTGAGTTTTATTAATTATAATATTGTTTTTGCTCCTAGAATTTGTAATAGAATCGCGCATGAATTGCTGCCTTGGGTTGTAAGTGTTCTCACGGTACTATCTGCTTGTGGGAGGGATTGCCTCCGGGTATGGAGAATCTAGTGGCCAGCAATATCGCTGAGTCTTTGAGTTAATGAAAAGTTCCTTTTTACTAAAAAAATTAAGATAAGCAAACACCCAAAACGACCAAAATACCCTGGCCATGGAGCAACACCCAAAACGACCAAAATACACTGGCCATCGGCGCGTTGATCCTATTTCTGATCGGACGTCTCAGGCTGAAGTGAACAGCTATATGTCACGCGCGTGATGGAAAATTTTCTGTCACCCAAAATGTCTATTACATGGGCCGTGGGAAAAGTGTGGTGGCTGTGGCCCAATGATGCTACGAGTCTGGAACGGATACAAACAGTAGGCGTGCAGTGCAACGTGAGCGCTCTTTGCTTTTTCTTCTTTCGTTGTTGTCCGTATTTTTTCCTTGATTAAGACTCTAAATCTGGACGTATGTTTCTTTCTTATTTTTATTTTCGTCTTCTTTCCTCGTTTATCTCCGTAAATATGTTTCTTAATTATCTCCTTTTTTATTTCATTTTTATTTTTCTATTTTTAATTTTTAATTTTTCGTATAATCCTTTGATGTATATTATCTATTTGTATTTCTGTTTCTTTCCTTGTTTATTTTAGATCTCACATAGATATTTATTCTTCGAATCGAAGTTCTTTTAGCATATTCCATGCTAATTTGTCTTATTTGAATGATTAGTTAGTGTGAGAAATAACTTATTTACTTTATACACTAAATTATTCAGCGTCTATCCATATTCTATTTGCTAAAAAATAATTTATTTTGCAATGTGAATGTGTTAGTTATTCATGGTATTATTTTTCTGTTTGCAACTAATTTGTTCGTCATGTCAGCTTATTTTGTTCCTTTTGTGAATTAAATTGTTCAATAATATTGACTCGATTGCTCCTAATTTTTATTTACCATTACTTATTCTATATAATCAAAGTTCGTGATGTTTAATATTTTGTTTGTTCTACATTATTATTTGTTCGCTATGTTTATTTGTTCGCTAAAAGAATTATTTCTTTGTATTGGCAAATTATTTGTTCTCGGGATCCGAAAATAATTATTTAATACTAAAAAAACTTTTAGAAATAGCGTGCAAATATAAGCAAGTGTGGTCTTATTTTGAAGATCTTTTCATACAAAAGATAATGATGCAATTTAAATTTAATCTAAATGCTTGGTTTAATAGTTATAAATTTTTTTAATTTTCAGATTTTCATGTATGTGAGTGATGTCAGCATTGTTGTCTTACTCGTGCATGCATGTATAAATTATCTTTCCTAGTAGCTGGTAACATGTGCTTTAATGGACCTAATATGCGGCCCAAAATAACCATGCATCTGCAAAGAATTACCTCTTGAGGCGACGGATGGTGAAACCTGGAGCGGTGGTTTTGCCCGCAATGAACAAGAGCGAGTCCACGCACGCAAAGCGCGAGACCCCATCCACCGACTCATAAACCCAGCCCACAACTCCGGCCCATGCACCAGCTCAAGGCCCACGTCTCTTGGTCTTGACCCCACATGTCAGTGAAAGGCGCCATCCCTGCTCGAGCAAATACAACTGCGTCCCCGTACACCGAGCTCACCTCATTAAACCTCCGTCCCTCCCCCTTCTTCCCCCTTTCTCCTCTCTCTTCTCTCTCTAACCCCCTCGCTCGCACGAGCTCATCGGCGGCGAGACAGGCGGCGGCGGAAGTTGCGTGTGAGGAAGCCTAGGTCGTCGCCGCAGGGCGGCGCCCCCCGTGGGGATGGGGATCTCTTTCAAACTGTCCAAGGTCGGCGTCCGCGTGCACCCGGCCGCGCGCTCGGCGTCCGCGGCGCCGGCGCAGGCGGAAAAACCGGCCGCGGTCGAGGCGGAGGGGTCCGTGTCCGATTCCAGACGCGAGGTGGGGCGCTCGGTACTTTCTGTCTCTTTGCGGCCTTGGGTTTCTGTCTCACTGCGAGATGGTCTGGGTGGCAACGGCGGGGGTGGGGATCTGGACGCGTAAAGACGGGAGCTTTATGTACCGAGCTGATGAAAAATCGACTTTTTTTTTGTTTGGGGGCTTGATGCTCCTTCCCGGGAATTTTCATTGATTTACAAGTAGGTCGCATCTTTCCAGTGATTTCGATTCGAAAGCTTCTGTTCGACGCCCAACCGCGTTGTCGTTCGGAATGCTCAAGTCCTTTGGACCGATTGGATATGGGGTTTGTGCTCTTCGTTGCAGATCGTTTTTGAGAGGAGAGGGGAGGGGATCGATACTTTTTCTTGGTGCAATTAATTTTGGGAGCGTATGTGCGTCAATTGGGGTATGGGCAACTGCATTTAGAGGAAAGGAATTTTTGGCTGCTACAACTCCAGTATGGACCAAATAAGTATTTATCTTGTGATGAAATGAAATACCCTAATCAATTGCTTATCCTGTATTTACCCTTGCTCTGATTGTCATTTAGCTCACATGGATTGTTGCTGAACTGTTTGAATATCATGTAATTGGGAGCCAAGCCATACGATTTGGGATCTCCCTTCGTGGTTTAGCAAGGTGAAATTAACAAGTGTTGGCTTTGGTAAATATACCTTCGTGGTGTAGCAAGGTGAAATTAACAAGTGCTGGCTTTGGTAAATGTACCTTGTGTTAGATTTCAAGTGGATGGTAGAGGGTCTAAATCTCGTTGCCAGATCTTTGTTTTTAACCCAAAATTGTTCAGTGAAGGACTTATTTGGCTTTTCTATGCACTTTCTTGTTTGATTTTCTCTTTGTTTTTGCTTCTATTAATTTGATTTCGACTTGTAATGTTCTTTTCTTCATAATAACTTGGTTTTCCTATGATGGAATGCTCATTTAATCTCTATATGCAGTATGGCTCTGTTGAGAGAGCAAAATATGTCAATGGCATCAAAATTTCACCAGTGTGCTCCAGGGAAATTTTGCCAGGTACTTTGAAGAGTTGAAGAAAACGTTTTTTCGACCAGTTTTAGTATTTATGCTTCATATTAAGCATTCAACGTCATATTGCAGAGCATGAAGTTTCTTTCACCTTCAGCCTCTATGACAGAGGTTATCTCATTTCAAAGTCAGCCTCTGTGAGTTCTCTTCTGGAAATTTATGCAGTGAATTTCGTAACTACTCTTGCTGGCATTGTTTTTCTGGAATTTGCGAGAAACACTCAACTATAATTATGTTCCTGACATAAATACATATATTTTCAGATGGATCCCAGCCAGACTTCAATTCAGGATGGCAAAACACTGCATCCCTATGATAGAGCATCAGAAAAGCTATTCTCTGTGAGTATGGTACCACTTGCTTGCAAGTTTCTTGTTAGTTTTGTACTCTGACGCCACGTCCACAGTTTTTGCAATGTTGTGGCTAAATTTAGAACCAAATTAGTGGTGAAAATGGACCAATTGGATTCAAGATACATATACTTAATCTTTAAGGCAAACACGGATTTGAATATGCTCGACATAAGAATTCTTGTACATTGCAATGCTGGTAGAGTTGGGCAATATTTATGCCAATCACTCAGATACAAATTCTCAGGTGATTTTAAGATACAGATGAGATTTTGTTTTAATATACTCATTCCAATTTTGGATGGGAAAATTTCTGTACCATGTTTGCATCAATAGTGTCAATGCAAACTTGAAAATATTTTCAGATTGGTGTCAAGTTCTAAATTATATTAAAAAACAAACATTTCAATATCCTATGGTAAAGTAACACTCTTTCCTTTTGCGCTCTCAACCTAGAATTTTGAGTCCCATCCAAAAAACCCTGAAGAATGTTTCAAGACAGTTTTCACATCAGCACCTGTGACATGGTGAAGTTTTGTTCGCCTACAAGAATGTGACTGCAACACTGTTGTGACCCTGTAGTTTTTTACCTAAGCATCCTGCAGTTCAAGTTTGCTGTGGATGATCATTTTTCATATACCACCATATTATAGTGGCAATGTTCCTCAAAAGTGTGCTGACTCTTTTGTGTACAAGCCAATTATTTTCTGCTTTGTTTTGTCAGTCTCCCAACTGATTTGACCATGTTTATCCTATTAGCTGGCTAAAACTAATAACATGTTAACTGTGATATACGACTCTAATTACAGTTACATGAGTTTCCTCATGATCTGCAGGCTATTGAAGCTGGGAGGCTGCCTGGCGATATTCTTGATGAGATACCAAACAAGTACTACAATGGATCAGTTGTTTGTGAGGTGAGTTGTTTTTATCACACTTAAGAAATGGTATGCTAGCAATGTTACTGATCTGTAACATGCTAAAACCTTTGGGATTATGTTCTCTTGAGTCGTGTTTGATTTCTCTCTGATGCATGATTCAAAAATCAGTCACAAATTCTGTACCGAATGTTTACCCTATATGGGAGAAATCCTTTCTTTAAAAGGAAAACTTCACTTATCTGTATTGCAAACACTACATTGTACCAACCTATCAGTAAAATCGTATTCCTAACTTCTTCTCAAAACAATCATTATGCATTACTGTGAAGCATCATGTGACCCTATTGATAAAGACGTCATTGATTCTTTAGCAGTAATTCATTGTCCTATGCCTTATCTTTCTATTATATATTTGTATTACATAAACAATATAAGTAATGAGAATTCTTTCTAGATACGTGACTACCGGAAGAACGTATCCAATCAAGTCCCTGCATCATCTGCTCAGCTAGGATTACCTATCGTCAATAAAGTACGGCTACGAATGACCTTTGAGAATGTTGTAAAGGACATTACGCTGCTATCTGATGATTCCTGGAGTTACAGGGATTTTGTGGTAAGTAATGTTGTGGTAACTTTCTGTTAGTCTGACTTTCAACATGGATCATTTTAGCATCTGTGCTCCCAGTTTTTTTAATATCTTTAAGCATTTGTTTATCTAAGAATGCATCGATTTAAATTTTTCATTTGAGTATCAATACCTAGTAATTGTAAAGTTAGTTCTTCAACAACTGATTGTAACACTGGAGGATAGCATGATAAAGCAAATTAAATGTGAAATACATGCATGGTTGGATATCTTAATTAACTTTTGCTGAAATAGAGGGAGCTGGAATTTCAGTTCATGCGATTGATTTTGCTGAACTATACAGACTCATATGCTATACGTGTTTCTCTAGGAAGCTGAGGCTCGTATTGTGAGAGCCCTACAACCAGAACTTTGCTTAGACCCTACTCCAAAACTGGATCGACTTTGTCAGGATCCTATTCCACATAAGGTGTGTACGCATGCTGAACAAAAAATGCTACCATGGTAGGTATATCTTGATGCAAACTAAGCCTCTTGCGTTTCTTGCAGTTGAGCCTTGGTATTGGAAAAAAGAGGAGGCTGAGGCAAAATCCTGAAGTTGTCGTCACATCCAGTAACATGTCTCGTGGTAAAAAGGTTTGCATTGATAGGTTACCTGATAATGCCAGAGCAGATGAGATGGGCATCACAGGTGGTAGTGCAGCTCACCAGGTTGTCGATAACATTACCGTCCAAAATATTTCGGGTGGTTCTCAGCAACTTAGACCAAATTGTTCACAAGATGCTGCCAGAATGCTGATGTCCCAATCTGGCATACAGCAAACCGTAAGTTATTCAGCTGTTGGTAGTGATCGTGTGGCAGGATCACCTGCTAATTTTTCTGGAATCAATTCAAGCATTTCGTCCCCTCAGAGCATGATTGGTTACAATGACTCTGTTACTGCCAATGGCCTTCTATCTGTGAAGAGGGAAATGCAAGATGCTCCGCTTCAAGATCCTAAGAGAATAAAGCCAAGTGGTGGTATTGATGATGTACAGCAGCAGCACATAAGGCCTCAACCCCTTGGTGGGCAGGAGATGCAATGGAAGAACCCACAATTGCATCCACAATTAGATATCAAGGGGATGCAGTATGCTTCTTCATTGAGTGGTCAGAGATATCCTCCTTCGGTGATGAACAACATGCAAGATTCAGGATCTTCTTTCTATTTTCAGCAAGGTTTGAGATACGGTGCCAAGCAAGAGCAGATGGATGGTTCTGATAGGTCAAAAGACGCATTGCAGTCTATGGCACCTGGAAATTCTGTGCTGGATCAACAGCAACCCCAGGCTCAGCATTTATCACAGCAGTCAACGGCAAGAAATAATCTTCCAAACATGGCACAGTGGCAGAATACTCGGTTTGCAGCTGAGAAGGACTTGAAAAAAGAAGAAATAATTCAGAGAAGAAAGTTAGCACCTAGCTCTCGTGCCCCTTCTGGGCCAATGGTGCAGTCTCCAGTATCTTCTAAATCAGGAGAGATATCAAGCAGTTCAATGGGTGGTCAGTTTGGTTCTGCTGTGACATCGGCTGTAATTGGGGCACAGAAAGATAAATTTGCTGCAAATTCCAATGCTGCAGTTGGATACCCTTCTGTAGCTTCCAGCCCTAGTGATTCTATGCACAGAATACAGCAACCTGCTGCTGCTCCTTCAAAAAGAAAAACAAATTCTGTCCCCAAAACTCAACCACCTGTTAGTGCCGTTGGGTCTCCAGCCAGTGTTTCAAATATGCACGCTCCACTAAATGCTAGCAGCCCATCAATTGGGACCACACCTATGGGAGACCAAGCAATCCTGGATAAATTTGCGAAAATAGAAAATCTTTCCCATCGGTATGGCATAATATTTAATATCTGCTAACATTTTTTGTGTTTTCCCTCTATCCTTTATTTCTTTGGAAGTCTGTTACGGGAGGCTGTTAGAGGAGTCAAGGACCTATTCGGAACGCCGGCCGCGGGGCTTCGCCCACGGACAGAGGCACTTTGTAGAAAGTTTGGAGTTGCACTATGTGAATTTGACATATAGGATATTTGAGAGTTGACATCCAACTATCACTTCTGCTGGCCACAAAAGAAGCCTAGAATGTGCGAATAAACTGCTTCATGTTTTTTACTTAAATTATCATCATTTTTTACTTAAATTTGACATAAACTGCTTCATGTTCTTAAATATATGAAATTTAGGACATGCTAGTTAGTTAGTTCAAAAATGAAATAATCGGCTTATATGTCGTATATTCATGAAACAAGTATACGGTAAAAAATAAAGCATCTTTTTTTCACTGGATTCTCTCGACGAAATAAAATAAAAGAAACTGGACAAAGCTTTGCAAGTCTAAACTTTTAGTACTAAATCTCATTTACCCGAGCTTTCATCTGTTATTACGAGTGTGGATTATAGTTGATCTGTCATTTTCTATATATGTTTGGCGTTATGTTCGTTTAAATATATAGCACTTCGTGAATCAAAGTCTACAACAACAACAAAGTCTTTTAGTCCCAATCAAGTTGCGGTAGGCTAGAGCTGAAACCTAGTGATGCATGTAAGTTTTTTATTCAATATAGATCTTACTATAAAGTCTTATATAGCTGACACTGAGATTTGTTCATGGTGGATGATTTGAAATGTTTCTCTCTTGGCCATTGCATTGTGGTAGTAATTTCTTTTCATATAGTTACAATTGCTGCTGTAATCTGCTTCAGGTACCAGCTTCACAGTAAGAAGAACAAGGTTGATAAGATACCTCAAAGGAAACCCATGATCAATGCAAGCCAAGATGTCGCCAGATGTCTCTCCAGCTGTTTCCACACTGAGGATTATATAGATACAATAAGACCTCTTTGTAATTCTATGATTAGTGGAACAATAAACATGTGCAAGACTAGGATAATAAATTTTGTGAGCTCAAACCGCATGTACCAAGGTATGTTTTACAGATATTTTGCTAAAAAGGTCTCCAGTGAAGAAAAAACACGACACCTCCAATTAGTCTGATTTACATTGTCACAGGTCATCCAAGGCCATTCCAGGTTGTTTTCAAGGAAATGCCTGATGAAACTGTAAGAATGCAGTATGGAGATCTAGAAGATTTTGATGGTCCGAATTCATATGATTGCGTATTCATATTACCGACGAAGGTTTGTCGTTATGTCTCATTATCTCAAGTTTTGACTATTGCCTTAATAGCATAAAGTCCCTGAAACACTAGGCCATACTATTCAGGTGTCTTACTTCTGTCCTAACTTTCAATTGTTTTATATCTGGCAGTACTGTGCTGACTTGCTGGCAGAGCAGCTTATTCCCCTGGTAAGTCCAATTAACCTAAAGACTTGAATAGCGAGGTGCCTTGTTAATGTTCTGATTTTCGGCCTCTCCATGACAAACCCTAGATGTTGCAAGATGGGCATTCTAAAGCTGACGATAAAGTTATGCGTGGCACCCCTCCTGCTAACCTCAATACACTATCAGGAATTTTACCAGATAACTTAGCAAGTGATGTGAAGCAAGAGGGAGGTGTAAGCCAGCAACTTAATGCTGCAGCCCATGCAAATGTGGGACCTGGAACACCAATGCAGCAGCTTCCTGTCAACAGGATGCTTTCATCTGCTAATAGCAACCAGGTTCTAGCAATGCAGCAAGGGTATATGCAAGGGGCAGCCATGCCTCCAAGGAGCCAGCAACTTGACCAAAATTTGGTTCAGCAGCCACAGCAGCAACAGACCCAGCAGCAACCACTGCAGCAAAATGCCCAAACACAGATGCAGCAACCATCATCTCTTCCACTTAACCAGATGCAGAGACCTCAACTTCTGCCAACAAGCCCGTTATCTCAGATGTTGGCGCCTGGCTCAAATCTCCCAGTGGGAAGTCAGATGGGAAACAATAAGGCTACTCCAACTTCCTTGCAGCTTCAGATGCTACAGCAGCAGGCACAACAGCAACAACCTATGTCTAGGAAAGTGATGATGGGGCTTGGTTCAGCCATGAATATGGGCAATATGGTTAACAATGTTGTTGGTATAGGTGGCCTAGGAAACGTTATGGGAATGGGCAATGTGCGGCCAATATCCTCCCCCATGGGATCGATGTCAGGCTTAGGCAACAGTTCCAATCAAATGAACATGGGCATGGCATCCAACCTTTCTGCAGCTGGACTTCGGCCAAATATGAACCCTGCTGCTCTTGCCAAGATGCGAATGGGGTTGGCACAGCAAAGGGCAGCAGGCATGTATCCGCAGACTGGAATGGTTGGAATGCCTGGAAGCGGCTCTCCAATCCTTCCTAGTTCAGCCGGCTTGTCCATGATGGGCCATCCGCTAAATAGAAGCAACCTCAGCCCCCTGCAGCGGGCCATGATGTCTTCTATGGGCCCTCCGAAGATGCTGAACCCCCAACAGCAAATGCAGCTCCAGCAGCAGCTGCAGCAGCAGCAGCAGCTCCAACAGAACCCACAGCAGCAGCAGCTCCAACAGAACCCGCAACAGCAGCAGCAGCAGCAGCAGCAGCAACTGCAGCAAATACAGCAGCAGCAGCAGCAGCAGCTACAACAACAGCTACAGCAGCAGCAGCTGCAACAACAACAGCTGCAGCAGCAGCAACGACAAATGGGATCTCCGTTACAGCAGGCGCAGGTGGGCTCACCTGCTGGCTCACAGCAGTCAATGATGATGCAGCAGCAGCAGATAAGCCCACAGCAAATGGGTCAACATGCTGCAATGAGCCCCCAGTTGAGCTCAGGAACTCTGCAGCAAATGAGCAATAATGCGGCGAACCCGGTAGCCACTCCAGGCCCACCCCCAAGCCCGCAGTTGAGCTCACAGACCCATGGGTCTGTCAACAGCATCGCTAACTCACCGATGGAGCAGTTGCAAGGCGCAAATAAGGGAGGTCCTGGTAGCATGTAGTAACTGGAAATACTTGGTTCTCTTCTTTGGCCAATACAATAAAGGAAGGTGTAAAACACCGGCAAAGATCTCGGGGGTTTCTTGATTGTTGTGGTAAATGGGGTGTATTGTAACTTATAGCCCATGTATGATAACTTGCGGAACAGCAGCTTATGCTTGGATTTTGATTTTGTAGATTGTAGTTAGTAGGAACGGTGTGTGACTGTAGGGGTAATCCGTAGCTGGAAGAAAGCATTGTTCCATTGAACAGATCTCTTTTCACGTTTAAATTAAATGATCAAAATTGTGGAACTTATATGTAACTAGGGGTGGTAACGGGTCATGGTCCTCTTCATAATCCTACTTGGTCTTCAATTTATTTAGCTAAAAATTATGTAAGATCAGAGCCTGATTTTTTTAGGACCCAACCCTTGGATTGTTTAGACAAAAAATTAAGATCATTTACCACCCCTATTTGTAACCATTGTGTTTATTAAAACTATCTTCATTTGCTCGGCAGTAAGTTTATTAATAAGCTTTATCTTGATTTGCTTGGTAGTAACTATCTTGTAATGTGTTGATATTCTGCGAATGTGCAGATTACACAACTTATGTTCAATTTGTTATGATTCTTTGACGGTAGGATGCATCATAATGAAGCACAGTTTGGAATTTAGGTCTGCATCTGCCCATTTAACTCTCAGAACTTTGAAATTTCTTTTGCTGGCATGTAAAAGCATCCACAAATAATAGTGCGCAACCCTTCAGAATTACAGGGAAAAATGTTCATTTCCTCCTAAAATATAGGAATATATTTTACACATCCTTCAACTGAAAATCCATAGGAACTGGCCTTTTACGTGAACAAGTTTTTCATCATTAAGCGCAACAGAATCAAACTCATTAGTGCAGTGCTGTCAACATTTTTCTTTGCTGGGATCGAACTATTTCACCAAAATCCCAATGGGAGCTGGGGGCCACCGGCAAGTATTAACCATCTTCCCACTCAACTTCATCTTCATCATCGCCAGATTCTTGGGCCTCCGCATTTAAATCTGCCAATTTGTATTGCTCGGTTGCAGTCCCTACACAATTAAGCACAGCAGTTGGATGCAACATCAACTACATTAACTGCATAGTTGGGGGTTGACACACCACACATTGTTGTTCTTTTGACTGATGAAACAAATAATACTCCCTCCATATTGGTAAAAGAACTCGTTTTGGACAAGGTTTGGGTCAAACATTGGGAATATAAATCATCAATAACTTTTAAGTTGTTGAGTTTACAAATGTGAAAATTATATGAATAGATTTGTCTTGAAAAATACTTTCATAAAAGTATACTTATATCACTTTTCTATAAAATATTTTTAAAAAATAAGAGGTCAAAGTTGTGTTTTGGAGACTGTGTCGCTGTCCTAAACGACTTCCTTTACCAATACGGAGGGAGTAAATTTAAAAAAATTCCAAGGGTAAAAATAGTTTCCAAGTAATTATGGCATCCATAAAGCCCAGTCATGGACTTACCCAAGAGCCAAGAGCTGAACAGTGTCATCTTAAAAATACTAAGATAGTCACTTAAAGGTCATGATTAGGGTTGCTAAAAGGTAACTGATGATTGATGTCACAGAGACATGCGGATTGATCAATAGCTATGAAAAAACATGTCTTAATTGTGGATTAGAGCAGTCATTAAACAAGGTACATGTGGGAATTTTATTTGAGGAATAGTAAAAAAGGCTAGTCAGATATTTTTCAAATTGGTGGCAGTACCATGTTCTATTTGAAAGACATGGGTCTCCATGTGCACTAGAATCAATTCACTATTTGGTAGACACTAATTCAGGTCTAGTTTGAACATACGATAGAAAAAATATATATAGGAAGGACTAAGATTTTACCATTCCTAGTTTCTATAAGTATTGAGATATAGACAAATTAAATGATTAAAGCAGACAAACATGAATAACTAAAAGATACCTGTAGGTTGCTGCTCTTCCCATTCAATACCTTCATCTTCATCCTCCCGCTTGTATTTCTTGCCCACCTGGCGTTCAGATTGAGAATCAGAGACAAAAGTCTCACCTTCTTCCTGCATTCTCCTCTTTGCTTCTTCCTCTTCCTGCTTTTTCCTCAAGGCCTCATAATAAGCCTTTATGTATTCCTCCTAAGATAAAAATTAATTAATATAATCATTTCATTGTAGTACATTCTTTGCAGCAAATCCAGTTTATTTTCATTGCCAAGCTAACCTGTATAATTTGATCATCTTTTGAGTCCTGTTTTTTGTCATCCTTGGCTTCTGATTTTTCATCAAATTTTGATTCCTTGCTGGTCTCTCCTCTTTGTTCCTTTGTAAGATTCATGCCATCTTTGATCATCCATGGAGGTAAGACTTTCAGGTCCGAACCATTTTTTCCTGATTCAGTACCATTTTCCTTCTCACCATCATCAACTACAACTTCAACCTGAAACTTAAACAGATATCAGATCAATCAAGCAAAGGTATGCCTGGTGCCACAGCTGTGTGATCAGAGGACTTTTGTACAGTTTATTTTAATTTTCTTTTCTTATAAATACATACTTCACCGCAGTGGAGGCTTCCCCCGCTGTATATCTTTCAAAAAAAAGCAAAGGTAAGCCTGTAAAGTGCAACAACTATATGCTACACGGCTAGCATCTGCATGGGACTCCATGTTAACCGCATTAAACAACATAAATGCATTCATGAGAAAATTTTGATGAAGAAATCATAACAGCACTCAACAAAGGTACAAATGTGAAAACTTCTGATTCAGCTCTATAAGTTTTTTCTGTGCAGATGACGAGGGACTAAAATGATTGAGAAACGGCTACCATCTGCATGGGACTCCATGTTAACCACATAAACAACATAAATGCATTCATGAGAAAATTTTGATGAAGACATCATAACAGCACTCAACAAAGGTACAAATGTGAAAACTTCTGATTCAGCTCTATAAGTTTTTTCTGTGCAGATGACGATGGACTAAAATGATTGAGAAATTCATTGGGATATTGAAAAGGATCCAGGTCTAACTTAATTATGTATGTTCATGTATGGCATTCATGTATAGGACAATCCTACCTTTGTGTCACCCATGTATGGCATTGGTGTCCCATATTGCCCTTGTGAGTTCCTAGATGAATCAGCTGCACTAGAGTCACCATTTGCAAAAGCGCCAATATTTGCTCTTTCCCATGTCTGCAGACTCCCAAACTCAGGAGCAGGTAGATTCTTCACTCTTTCAAGTTGTGCAACCAATGGCTTCAATTGCTCCTAAAGTAAGATAACCAAGATTGTGAGACACTAGTTGATGTATCAATATGCATGGCAATCACTACAAAAAAGTTGCATATATAACGTGATTCATTCTTTTCCCAAAAAGAGAGAATACAGTAATCACTTTACCTATTTGATGTATCAATATACATGGCAATCACTACCAAAAAGTTGCATATATAACGTGATTCATTCTTTTCAAAAAAAAAGAGAGGATACAGTAATCATTTTACCAAGAGACTAATATTCTGAATTTCTCATCCAAGTAATTCTAGGTGTATCGGTCAAACTATTTCTCGAATAATATGACATAGTATTACATAATTACATTGGTGTGGCTATATATGCGTGTTGATGAGTAAGCAGCGTATCTGTGTAAGCAACATTCTCAAAATCAAAAGCATTTCTTAGGGAAAAAGAAAGAGAATAGTTTGATGCATCATTAAGAAAATCAGCCAACAGTTTGGAATCTTATTCTCTTGAGTTTTTCTTCTATGCAGCCACCTATATTTCAGTAGCAGTTATGCTGGAAATCTGAAAACACCTCACATTTTTTGTTTCCTTTTGTAATATTTGGACTCAAAGTTTCGATGTTAAGAGTTCATAATTGAATAATTACTTCAATTCTTTGTTGCATGTCCTTCAATTTCTCACGCCTACGCTTTCTAACATTGTCATCGCCATCTCCCATTTCCTCAGAAGCAAGCTTGTCACTCTCTGCAACCAGTTCACCGTTGCAGGTTTCACAATGGAAGTACTCATCCGTGTAGCTTACTAATTGCAATGCATCAAAGGCTGAATACCTGCAGATCAGAAGAAAGTTAACTGAGCACCCCAGTTTTATGCCCAGCATGAACAAATTAGATAAGCAGCTGCTACCTTTTATTACAGCTAGGACATATGTAGTGTTGAATTGTATTTCTACTGTCCAATTCATCCTTCATTTTTTTCTTCATGCGGTGAATCCGGTACCTTACAACATCACAAATCTGTGTTTTGGAATGGTAAACATCTGTCAACGATAATTTATACTGGATTATTATAAAAAAACAACAGAATAAAGACAAATGTGGACACAATGTTCTTAACTAATAGTAAGCTTCATACACAGTACTTGTCAACCAATGAATGAAAATGTAAATGATAAATACAGTCGAGCAAATGACTAATATTTTTTTTTGTATTGATCAAAATACAAGGGAGCTAAGAAAACTTCAGAACAAGATAAATGTCATCAGTATAACCTGCAAGAGAATACTAATGTCGTCAATGCTATATATAAATGAGAAGGTCCATTCACATGCCATTGAAAGAACAGAGAGGGTTGTCAACAGTTCTTTTAAAACAGGAAGTTCTGGAGAGTTCTAGCTGAGAAAGCAATTGGTGAGATGATTTTCACCATGTGTCAATACAGGAGGGAAACAGTTAATTCAACATTGATTGATGTAATCAATGGCTTAAACTTGAGTCATGTTGCTTGACGGCAAGCAATGAGGGAGATGTAAATTTAAATTTGAAGTAGGTGCCCTATACAGTAGTATTTATATGTCAAGCTACATTAGCTTTTCTACAGTTATATCTATCTATGATTCTTTAATATCCCTTTTGCACTCACCCCATAGAACCCAGCACAGAGTAGACTAGGGCCTAATTGACACTTTCCTTAAAGGGAAATATTACAACATAATGTACACCAAACATTTTCCTCCAAAGCTAACAGTTATTAAACAGAAAGCAAGATTAACTCATGATAACATAACAATAATAGAATTTCTCCCTCTTTTCAATCATAAAGATGAAATGAAACAAAGGAATCTGAAAGCATCATCAGAATCATAAGTCAATAAAATGGATGTGTTACCATGATATAATATAAAGAAAATATACTTCCTACAAATGAATAAAGGCAACATAGAAATATCTTGTTATTTTTTATATCAAAACATTCTTTTATCAATACAAGCAATGATAACTTAATGGCATAGGTTTCGGAAACTAACCTGAGCATAATCCAAGCAACAGTACGAATGCGTGTGCATCTTAATTTTTTCTTCTCCCTCAGTGACTGGTGGGCCCTCGCTGGAAGCTGCAGCAGCCGCAACATTATGTGCTTTTGCTCCTTTTGCAGACTGCAGCAAAAGAGTTCCAAGAAAAAAAAATAAAAGTCAGAAAATAAGACAAGGAACTACAGCCAAAGGAAACAAGATATATGAAATCATAAGATAGTGCTGACAGGCTTTCAGATATAGAGAACATAATTATTTAAATATTTATTATAATACATATTTGGCAAGTATCCACAACCTGCAGTTAGTGGTCAACTTTCATTGCGAAGGATTTCAGGTGAAGAAATTTGTCCACCTAGATACACTAGTTGCTTGGTAAGGCTTATGTGTCACATTTAAAAGTTTCCAAACAAATGTCGAACTATCTTCTTTATAGCTTAACGCTATTTAAGTATATTACAACAAGGATATTTCACTAGCTAGCAGTTAAGGTTGGTCAATTATACCACAAAAAGTCGCAATGACAGTGATGCAAGAGCAACAACAGATCAATACACTTGAATAGAACCAACCTCCTTCCTGTGATCCCTTGTGACTAGCTTCTCCTCTTCAAAGAAGCGGAGAATGCGCCGCAGCTGTTTCGAGTGGAGCTTCAACGCTTTCGCCAAATCTTCCTCCCGAACCCACTGCCGTCTGAGGTGGAAGGAGAGTAGATTTTGTGTAAATCAACAGACCCGATAATCAAATAGAGTCAGACGTACACCAAAGGCAACAAATGAAGCATTCGGAAGAGATAGCACAAAGAGTGGTGCCACTGGACGGGCAGGCGTGATGTGTTGATGGCACATGAAGGCAGGGTGCGCGTGCAAACTAGAGGACTATCAGCAAATGATTTGTTCAAGGCAACCATCCTCATCCACCAAACATACTGTAACCGATCTTCGCGTGTCCACACAGGAAGTTTCAATGAGAAGACAAAACGGTTAAACAGAAATCGCTGGGTAGTACCTGGTGAGCGCGTCGAGGACGACGACGGCCATGCCGCGGTTATCCCCGCGGGAGGTCTTGGGCTGGTTGTCGCCCTTCATGGAGATGTCGTCGTAGAAGGCGCGCGCCGCCAGCCTCACCAGCCTGCCACAAAACGAGCCCGATCCCGCGGAGGTCAGGTACGGCTGCGGCTAGGGTTACGAGAACGGAGCAGGGTCGGGGCTCACCGGTTGAAGGGCTCCATGGAGGCAATGGTGGCCATGGCGAAACCGGCGCGTCAGGCTTCGGATTGCGCTTTCAGGGCATGGGGGGCCGGGAGGGTGCCCGATCGCGCTGGTCGCCGGCCGCCGCCGGAGCCGCCACCAGTTGGATCGAAGCGACGGATGGGAGAGCAATGGAACGAGAGAAAGGGGGTGTTCATAGATTTGGGATCAGACCTGGGAATAAGTCGAGGAGTTAGGCGGTTGGGCCTTGGAGGACTCTGATTGAGCGGTTGGGCTCCCCCTTTGGGCCTAATTTGGAAGAGCTAAACACAGAGAGAGGGAAACCTCCTATCGAGAACTAAATGTTTTATTCAAATAATATCCTTATGGATTGCTCCTGAAAAATTAGTGATTCTGAGAGGATTTGAGTTTCCGAACTAGCCCTTGGGGCGGGCCCATACAACTCATTCATGCGCGCTCTAAATGATCACAATAGGACGAACTGGAGTTTTATAAAAATAACTATTTTGAAATATTTGTAACAAAAAGCATTAGCCAAAACTATGTTTTCGAGACGGTGTCAATGTCCAAAACATCAGTTATAAGCTTCCTTTTGGGAAGCAAGAGGTCTATGTGGTAATTCAGATTTTTTGCCACACTTGTTTGGCAGTTGCCATGATTTCTACAGTAGTTCATAGTAGCAAGGAACAGGAATACTGAATTGTCCACTACAATCAGCTAATACAGGTAACCATACTAAACTTTCCATAATTGCAAAACCATAATCACACGAACGAATAGATTATTAACTTTGATTTAAGAAAATCATAGCATTATCCCAATTCCTATGTAATATGCTCTATTTTCATGTGAAACCTCTATGGAGTTTCCATAAATCATATCATAATGACATAGTATTAACCAATTATCAACAAATGGAGTTGATAGTTATGACTGCAATAGGTAAGGTTATCCAAAATTTAGCTGAACAGCTAATACAAGCGCTTGACGCAGACTCATGTATCTTAAGTTTCACACAGCACCTCAATTCAAAATTCCCACATTACTCGCACAAAAAAGTTAGTGTCTTAGCTGAGGTTACACCACTGCAGCACAGCATATTGCCTTCTCCATTAACACTCAGATGTCATGGGAATACCAGCAGCCTTCCCCATAGGGACACCATCTGTCTTGACAGTAGTAGCGGCATAGCCGCGGTTGTGGTTGCTGTTCCAGAAACTGCTGAGGTTGGTTCTGTCTAGGGTGATACTGGTTCTGATTCATTTTCCTGTGGCCATTGTAATTCTGACGATAGTTTTGTTGGGTTCGATGCTGGTCTTGAGTCTAGGGTGATACTGCCATAATAATTTTGATTCCGGCTCTGTTGAGAATGATACTGGCCACGAGTAATTCCCCTGTAATCATGGTATCCTTGATGGTGGTAATCCTGGCCATAAGATTGGTCGCTTGAATTGAAGTCCTTATTTCTTAGTCTCAAAGGTGAATGCACTTGGTGATTAACTTGGGCATATTGACGAGAACTGGAGCCACACACTGGTATGCATTTTGTCGGTGTCCTGACACGGGGGCTCGGATCCCAACTAGTAAATGTTGCGTGTTTCCTCGTCCCAAATGATGATGCAAGAGGCAACACAGTAACGCACGGTTTATCCTGGTTCTAGCCGTGGGGCCGTACGTCCAGCAAAGGAGGTGTGCGAGTGCACTGTATTATCTTACACCCGGAGTGCTTGTAGTATGGGGTACAAGCGAGGCGAGAGAGGGAGGGAGGCTCCCAGGTCTCTGCTAGAAGTGGGGTTTGAGCGTGGCAAATGTCGATGTCGGAAGCTAGGAGCAGTTGCGTGTGCTCTGAGCGGTAGGTGTCTAGAGAGTCGTCCGACCTGTTTAAGGGATGCATGCCTCCTCCTTTTATAGACACAAGGAGGGGCGGGATACATGAGTAGGGGGACACGGAAGTCGTCGTCTTCCCCCCGAATCGTGGGGGTGCAGTGGTCAAACACTGTAGAAAGTACACTACGGGGCATGGCATTTGGCGTGGCGATCGTCCTGGCTATCGTCCTTGGTCTCGCGGATATCGCGCCGGCGTCCTGCCAACCCCTGTAGGCAGAGTGGTCGTTGCTGTAGGGCGTACAGCTCTCCAGATGTGGCGTTCCGTGGGCCCTGCGGGTCTGGATCTTGTGTACTCCAGCGGCAGCGGGGCACGCGGCGGTCCCGTACCCCTGGACGGAGTGCTGGCGTGCATACTTTGGAGGTCCCGGACCCCTCGAGGGGGGAGGTCCGGGCTCCTAGCTGCGAATGATGGGCGTCCCTCTCCGAGGGGCTCGTGGCGACACCGGACCTCCTCCCAAGCAGGAGGTGGGCCCGGGGTCTTACGTGTGATGATGTAGAGTCCGGACGGCCAGAGTTGACAGAATAGCACGGGGGGCAGTGCCGGACACGCTCCATCCCGCGTCGCAGGTCCCACAGTATCGCCACAGCGCCTGGGATGGCGAAGCAGTGACCGGAGCGGGCGGATGGGACTCCGGTCACAGCCATCGTGGGAAATGGCAGTCTGACACCGTCTGTCCTGAGCACTGTGGAGGAGTGGTTGGCACTTAAAGCCTCCGTACGACGGGCGGGCGAGCTGCAGGGCTGTTTTGTCCCTTGTGCCGAGGGGTGGCCTCGAGCGAGGCGGAGATGTGCCGCCCGCTCGAGGGTAGGTTCGCTACCCTCGAGCGAGGCGGAGATGTGCCGCCCGCTCGAGGGTAGGTTCGCTACCCTCGAGCGAGGCGAAGATGTGGGGCGCAGTCGAGGGGTCTCGACGGGAGCCCTCGAGCGAGGCGGAAACCACCCCGCAGTCTGAGGAGAGCGTGGATGGGCCGCACCGTGTCGGTGGGCCACGTGGTTGGGCTTCTTTGAGTCCTTTCTTTCTTCCAAACCGGAGAGAGTCCGTGGGCCTTTGTGGGCCCGATTGCCTTAGCATGTGTTTGCATTTTAAAGCGATCTTAGTACCCCGATTAGGGTGTCTCTAATCGTGGTACCCGACAGTAGCCCCCGAGGCTTTGGTCGAGTCAAGGGATTCGGCCAAAGGGTGATTCGGCGATTTCCCCCTTGATGTGATCAGACAATGCCGCGCACCCGCCAGACGCGCCTGAGCGTCAACCCGGCGGATGTGACAGCACGCCGGTCGGGGTAGTGCGCCCGCGGGGGGAGTACTTTGAGGCGCGCGCCTTTTGTGTTTTGTTTGTTCCGGGGACAGGATGTGTCCGCAAGCTGAGGGGGGCCAGGGCGACGATGGCGCTTGCTGTGGCAGCTGGCGCTTTCGTCGCGCTGTCCCGTGCTCAGGGCGCTGGCCCCGGCTTCCCTGGTTGCCTTGCGGCGTGCCATTCGAGGGCGGTCGGCCTGAACCGATGCTGCGCCGCTTAGCGTCCAGGGGCTCAGCTTCGCTTTATTTCGTTCGGTCGCGTCTCGGCGCGGTAACCGAGGGCATCCTTTGCTCGTGAAATGTTGCGCCGTCACGGGCGGTCCAAGCCCTTGCCTTTTGACAGGCTTGAAGCTTGGCGCTCGACGCAACTATAAATAGGGGTCGTAGGGTTCCCTTTCTTCTCCAACCTCCCTGCTCTTTCTTCTAGCATTGCCCAAGTCTTGTAATGTTTTACTTTGCCTCTTGTGTCCGGCCCCCAGACGGGGTGGCATGGCTTTTTTAGGCTTTGGTGCTAGAAGAGTGCTTGCGAGTGGCGGGGGAAGACCGGAGAGGGCGTGCGCACCATCCCTCATCTTAAGTGGGATCAACAGAAGAGCATTGGCCCCGTGGGGTCCTGCTCCTGCGATGTCCCCTAGCCTGAAGGGGGATGGAGACGCCTGACCGTGGTGCTGGCGCCAGGTCGGGCGGCTGTTTTTTCGCATCGTCCCCCCCCGGCAACAAGGTTGCTCTCGGGGAGACGGTGTGGAGGGTGCTGTCCGCCAGCTCGGCCCCCCGCATAGTCTTCGGCGGAGGAGATGCCAGAAGAAAGCTTGTGAGGAAAGCATCCCGCTGGACCTGTGTGGCCTGGGGGCTGTTCCTCGCATCCCTAGCAGCCTGGCCGTCGCTCCAGCCAGGGGCTCGGTGCCTTTCTTCGCCGCTTGCTCCTCCCCAAGACAGGGAAAATTGCCACGCAGGTGGCAATGTGTTTGTACTTTTCGACGGCTTCGCGCCGGTAACCCTTTGTAATCTTTATTTGCATTGAGCAATAAAGTCCCCCTTTCTTTTTTACAGGAAGTATGATCGATGGTATAGGGACATACAGAGGGTTACCGTCCTCGAATATGCGTGACGCGCACCCGCGGGTGTAGCCCCCGAGGCCTTGGAGGAGAGTTTGTGCTCGTCCAAGGGCTATAAACGTTGCCCCACTGGGTTGCCTCACCGAGATGGCCGTCCATCGTCTTTTTCAGCCGGCAACGGCACTCTTTCAGCCGCCCTCGGCATTCTCCGTGCTGGTACAGCAACCCGGCGTTCAGCTTAACCGTAAGGACAGCGCACGTTAATAGCGGGGGATTTGGTTATACACGTGGAGCTTCGCAATTAACGGTCGTCGACTTACTCGAGGGTGCGATCGGAACCGTGGTGTGCGAGGAGCCCCCGAGTCCAGGCCCGTGTGAAGGCGTTCAGGGGAACCCTCGACTTTGATTACGACCCTCGTCGCCCTTCCGCAGGGAGGAGGGGTGAAGCGCACCATGCTACCCATGCCCGGGCCGCGAGCTATGGCTGCTTCGGTGAGCTGTTAGCGGGTTGTTCAAGCGGACGTCCGTGCCCCGTTCGATAAGGGTCGGCTCGTGGTCCATGGACACGTCTCATAAAGCGCTCGCGAGGGTTCGCTAGGCGGGGCTCGGACCCATTCGATAGGGTCCGAGGGCTCGATGCTCTCCCTCGATGGGATCCCCCTTCTAGGCACCCTCGACTGGCCTTGAACACTGCGTAGGATGTCTCGAACTCCGCGTTCGAGGGTGGCTTGTACGGCACATCCATGCAGTCCCTGACTCTGGCGATCTGGGGCGCCTGTCGAACCCTCGAAAGGCCAGGCTTCGAACCCCTAATCAGTAAGGCCTCGGAATGTGATTCCTTCGAGGGTAAAGGGACCCACGAAGGAATATTCCGTCTTGATTCGAAAACGACGGAGAGTCGCGAGTCACGCGCACGGGTCTTCCGCTGGTGGTGGGCGATGATTGAGTTCTAGGCCGTCGAACTTGTCTTCAAGGCGGCGCACTGCATTGCAGTATGCCTCCATTTTCAGGTCGTGGCAACTAGACTCCTTCATTACTTGGTCGATGACGAGTTGAGAGTCACCACGTACGTCGAGGCGTTTGGCGCCGAGCTCAATGGCGATTCGGAGACCACTGAGGAGGGCCTCGTACTCCGCCATATTGTTAGACGCAGGGAAATGCAAGCGTACCACGTACCGCATGTGTTCCCCGAGGGGTGAGATGAAAAGGAGGCCGGCGCCGGCACCGGTTTTCATCACCGACCCGTCGAAGTACATGGTCCAGCATTCGGCCTGGATCTGTGGTGGGGGTAGCTGAGTGTCCGCCCACTCAGCCATGAAGTCAGCCAAGATTTGGGACTTGATCGCTTTGCGAGGGGTGTAAGTGAGAGTTTCTCCCATCAGCTCCACAGACCATTTGGCAATTCTACCCTCGGCTTCCCGGTTGCGGACTATCTCTCCCAAAGGGAAAGATGAGACCACGGTGACGGGATGGGCCTCGAAGTAGTGGCGCAGCTTGTGTCGAGCCAAAACCACTGCGTAGAGCAGCTTCTGAATCTGCGGATAGCGTGTCTTAGTTTTAGACAACACCTCGCTGATGTGGTACACCGGCCGTTGGACGGGCAGAGCATGACCCTTCTCTTGTCTTTCGACGACGACCACCGCGCTGACCACTTGGGTCGTTGCAGCTACGTACAGAAAGAGGGGCTCGCCGTCCGTGGGTGGTGTGAGAATGGGGACATGAGTGAGCGATGCCTTCAGCCTGTCGAGGGCTTCTTGGGCTTCGGGGGTCTACGTGAAGTGCTCGGTTTTCCTCAAGAGTCAATACAGGGGTAAGCCTTTCTCGCCGAGACGCGAGATGAACCGGCTGAGGGACGCTAGGCATCCCATGACCCTCTGTACCCCCTTTAGGTCTCGGATCGGTCCCATTCGAGTGATGGCCGAGACTTTGTCAGGGTTGGGTTCCATGCCCCGCTGGGAGACAATGAAACCCAAGAGCATGCCTCGAGGCACCCCGAACACGCACTTCTTGGGGTTAAGTTTTACCCCTTTGGCCCGTAGGCAATCGAACGCGATCCTGAGATCGGCGACCAGGTCGTCCGCCTTCCTGGATTTTACAACGATATCGTCGACATATGCCCCTACGTTGCGCCCGAGATGGTCTCCGAAAACGTGGAGCATACACCGCTGATACGTAGCTCCGGCGTTTCTGAGGCCAAAGGGCATCGTAACGTAGCAGTACATGCCGAAAGGTGTGATAAAAGAAGTCGCGAGCTGGTCGAACTCTTTCATCTTGATTTGGTGATAGCCGGAATAAGCATCAAGAAAGGATAAAAGTTCGCATCCCGCAGTAGAATCTACGATTTGATCGATACATGGCAAAGGAAAGGGAACCTTCGGACATGTTTTATTTAAACTTGTGTAATCTACACACATCCTCCAGTTTCCACTCTTTTTCTTTACTAATACAGGATTAGCAAGCCACTCGGGATGGAATACCTCCTTGATGAACCCGGCCGCCAGAAGTTTCTGCAACTCCTCGCCGATCGCCCGGCGCTTGAGCTCGTCGAAGCGTCGTAGACGCTGTTTCACCGGCTTGGAGTTGGGTCGGATATCAAGGGAGTGCTCGGCGACCTCCCTCGGTATGCCAGGCATGTCCGAGGGGCTCCACGCAAAGATGTCCGCGTTGGCGCAGATAAAGTCGACGAGCACCACTTCCTATTTGCTGTCAAGGGTGGCGCTAATCTGCAACGCCTTGTCGTCGGAGTGATTCGGATTGAGGGGCACCCTCTTGATACCCTCGGCGGGCTCGAAGCTGCCCGCGTGTCGGTGCGTGGAGTCCAAGGCCTCGCTTGCCATTTTGTCGAGGGTGGCGGCGAGGGCCTCGTCCTCCGCCTGAGCCTCCGCATGGTCAACGCACTCGACGTCGCACTCGTAGGCATGCTCGAACGAAGAGCCGACGGTGATGACGCCCTTCGGACCCGGCATCTTCAGCTTGAGGTAGGTGTAGTTGGGGATGGCCATGAACTTGGCATAGTAGGGACGGCCAAGGATGGCATGATAAGACCCTCGAAACCCCACTACCTCAAAGGTGAGTACCTCCTTGCGGAAGTTGGCTGCCGTGCCGAAGCAGACAGGCAGATCGATCTGGCCGAGAGGTTGAACGCGCTTTCCCGGCGCAACGCCATGAAATGGCGACTTGCTGGGGCGAAGCTTGTTCAGTCCGATCCCCATGAGCTCCAAGGTGTGGGCGTACATGATGCTTAGGCTGCTGTCTCCATCCATGAGCACCTTGGAGAAGCGAGAGTTGCCGATGACGGGATCGACAACGAGTGGGTACCGTCCCGGGTGCGGGACGTAGTCAGGGTGGTCATCGCAGCCAAAGGAAATGGTGTTCTCCGACCAGTCGAGGTAAGATGGCGTGGCCTTGGTGACGGAGAAAACTTCTCGGCGCTCGCGCTTGCGCTGCTGGCAGGTCATGTTCGTCGTTGGTCCTCCAAAGATGAAGAAGGCGTTCTCCACTGGGGGGAACTCGTCGTCTCCACCTTTGTCGCCAGCATCCTTTTTCCTGTACTCATCGCGATGCGCGACGCGGTTGAAGTATTTCTTGAGCATCTCGCATTGCTCGAGGGTGTGGTTGATCGAGCCCTTGTGGTAAGGACACGGCTTCTTAAGCATGTCGTCGAACAGGCCACCACCGCCTCGAGGGGCCTCGAGGTCCTTTACGGTCCGGGGCGGCAGCGAAGGCCTCCTCGGAGTCCTCTGCCTGCCCCGATCCGCGCTGGTTCGGTGGGACTGGCTTCTTTCCCTTCCTCCCCCGCTTCTGTTTCTTGGGGGCGTTGGGCTTGACGTTGCTGCCCTCCGCGGGCGCATCGTCTTTGCGCTTGCTCGGCTTGTCATCGAAGATAGCACCAACAGCCTCCTCGCCGGCGGCGTAGTTGGTGGCAGCATCGAACAACTCATTGGTGTTGGCGGGTCGACTTCTCGTAAGCTCGTGCACCAGGTTCCTGCACGTCGTACCCTCGAGAAAGGCGTTGATGACCTCGACGTGGGTAACGCTGGGGAGCTTGGTGCATTGCTTGGAGAAGCGCCGCACGTAGTCGCGCAGGGACTCGTTGGGCTTCTGGCGACACCCTTTGAGGTCCCAGGAGTTCCCAGGGCGCACGTATGTGCCCTGGAAGTTGCCCACGAAGATCTTGACTAAGTCGGCCCAATTGTGGATCTGGTCCGCGGGCAAGTGCTCGAGCCACGTTCGTGTGGCATCAGCAAGGTGAAGAGGAAGGTTGCGGATGATGACCGCGTCTTCCGTCGCACCGCCTAGCTGGCACGCTAGGCGGTAATCGTTGAGCCAGACTGCAGGATCGGTCTCGCCCGAGTACTTGACGAGGGTGGTGGGTTGTCGAAAACACGGGGGAAAGGAAGCCTTTCGAATCTCCCGGCTGAACACCCGGGTGCCCGGAGGCTCCGGGGACTCACCCCTGTCGTGCTCGGGGTCAAAGCGTCCACCCCGTCGAGGGGTGTACTTTTTGCCGCCGACGATGTAGCGGGCATTGCCGTCTTCGGCGTGCCCGCGCATGTCAAGGAGCCGTTCCCTCGCGGGAGGCCTTTCGATGCGGTCGTGCACCGAGGGTGCCTTCGCACCGGGCGCTACGGCTGCTTTGCCCTTCGCCGCTGGTGGAGTGTGCACCGAAGCCTCGTGGTCCTGGTGCACAGCCCCACCAAGCAGCTCCGGGGCCTTTGAGCGCATGCGAGACGCAGAGCTCTCGACCTGCTGCACGGCAGCTTGCTCGATGAGCGCCTGTGCCTCGCGGCGCAGGTTGTGGCCTGAAGGCGTCGATGGCTCGGGCATGGCTTGAAGTAGGTAGGCCGCAGCGACGAGTTTTTCGCCGGCCGTCTTCAGTTCCGGAGGTTTGTCGACGTTGTTGTCGGCCAGGATGCGTTCCCGGGCAACGAGCGCCACCGCCTGGACGTGCGCGCCCCGTGCGGTGCACTGCTGCTCGAGCGCGGTGCGCAGTTCCTGTGTCTGCCGGCGTTGCTCATCGAGCTTGGCTTGAAGCTCTTTGAGCTGTGCCAGCTGTGCTTGCCGCGCCGCCGAGCTTGACGAAGAAGAAGGGGCCGCAGGCGGCACCACCAGTTGGTTCGCCTGCGGGTCCACTCCATCGTCCCCGTCGTCGCCCGGGGCATTGTCGTCCTGCTCGTCCGCAAGGTCTGCCATGAAGCACTCCCGGGCGGGGTTATAATCCCCCTCGCTGGAGTCCTCAGAGCAAGTGAGGCAATAGGCTGTCGCGAGTTGGAACGAGCGGAATGCGTCGGGGTCGCGGACCCCGGAGTAGTCCTCGGCCTCCTCGGCCGTGAAGTTGTTCATGAAGAAGTTGACGTCGTCGGCGATCGAGCTCGCCGTCTCGGGGTAGGATTCGTCGGGGGACGACGCGATGAGGTTGCGGATCGACAGAAGGTGATGACCCGGCAAATCCTCATACTCGGTGAAGTTAGAACTGATCGAAGAAGCGTAGGTCGCAGTATTGTGCATCCCGAAGGGGAAGGGCGATGGCGAGGTCGAGCCCCCCCTGGGAGGCACTGGTACTGCGGCAGGTGATGGTGCCAGCACGGACGACGCCGAGGCACGTGATGACGATGCGGTGGCCCCGTTGGCCGCGATGCCGAGTTGCGATATGCCAGCCTCAACCCACGCGGGGGAGCTGGGACAAGACGCACGGCGCCGCTCCGCGCGTGCTTGTCGAGAACGCTGGCCCGAGCGCTTGTTGCGCTGGGCTGGTGAAGTCGAAGGGACGGGGTCGCGTCTAGGCGAGAGGAGCTGCATGAGGTAACCGTTGCCGGTTGCTCTGAACTCGAGACTCCCGAACCAGATCACGAACCCCGTTGGGAGCGGATCCGAAATGCCAATGGGATATGGGTTGGATCTGCCCGCCATCTCTGAAGATCAAATGGGAACAAGAGAGAAAATATCACGCAGCAAGCCCCCCTACCTGGCGCGCCAACTGTCGGTGTCCTGACACGGGGGCCCGGATCCCAACTAGTAAATGCTGCGTGTTTCCTCGTCCCAGATGATGATGCAAGAGGCAACACAGTAACGCACGGTTTATCCTGGTTCCGGCCGCGGGGCCGTACGTCCAGCAAAGGAGGTGTGCGAGTGCACTGTATTATCTTACACCCGGAGTGCTTGTAGTAGGGGGTACAAGCGAGGTGAAAGAGGGAGGGAGGCTCCCAGGTCTCTGCTAGAAGTGGGGTTTGAGCGTGGCGAATGTCGATGTCGGAAGCTAGGAGCAGGTGCGTGTGCTCTGAGCGGTAGGTGTCTAGAGAGTCGTCCGACCTGTTTAAGGGATGCCCGCCTCCTCCTTTTATAGACACAAGGAGGGGCGGGATACATGAGTAGGGAGACACGAAAGTCGCCGTCTTCCCCCGAATCGTGGGGGTGCAGTGGTCAAACACTGTAGAAAGTACACTATGGGGCATGGCATTTGGCGTGGCGATCGTCTTGGCCATCGTCCTTGGTCTCGCGGAGATCGCGCCGGCGTCCTGCCAACCCCTGTAGTGGAGTGGTCGTTGCTGTAGGTCGTACAGCTCTCCAGATGTGGCGTTCCGTGGGCCCTGCGGGTCTGGATCTTGTGTACTCCAGCGGCTGCGAGGCACGCGGCGGTCCCGGACCCCCTGGACAGACTGCTGGCATGCATACTTAGGAGGTCCGGGAGACACGTGGAGGTCCCGGACCCCTCGAGGGGGGAGGTCCTGGCTCCTGGCTGCGAATGATGGGCGTCCCTCTCCGAGGGGCTCGTGGAGACACCGGACCTCCTCCCAAGCAGGAGGTGGGCCCGGGGTCTTACGTGTGATGATGTAGAGTCCGGACGGCCGGAGTTGGCAGAATAGTACGGGGGGGCAGTGCTGGACACGCTCCATCCCGCGTCGCAGGTCCCACAGTATCGCCACAGCGCCCGGGATGGCGGAGCAGTGACCGGAGCGGGCGGATGGGACTCCGGTCACAACCATCGTTGGAAATGGCGGTCTGACACCGTCTGTCCTGAGCACTGTGGAGGAGTGGTTGGCACTTAAAGCCTCCGTACGACGGGCAGGTGAGCTGCAGGGTTGTTTTGTCCCTTGCGCCGAGTGGTGGCCTCGAGCGAGGCGGAGATGTGCCGCCTGCTCGAGGGTAGGTTCGCTACCCTCGAGTGTGGCGGAGATGTGCCGCCCACTCGAGGGTAGGTTCGCCACCCTCGAGCTAGGCGGAGATGTGCCGCCCGCTCGAGGGTAGGTTCGCTACCCTCGAGCGAGGCGGAGATGTGGGGCGCAGTCGAGGGGTCTCGACGGGAGCTCTCGAGCGAGGCGGAAACCACCCCGCAGTCCGAGGAGAGCGTGGATGGGCCGCACCGTGTCGGTGGGCCACGTGTTTGGGCTTCTTTGAGTCATTTCCTTTCTTCCAGACTGGAGGGAGTCCGTGGGCCTTTGTGGGCCCGGTTGCCTTAATATGTGTTTGCGTTTTAAAGCGATCTTAGTACCCCGATTAGGGTGTCCCTAATCGTGGTACCCGACACATTTGCAAGCTGAGTTAACTTCCCTCGTGTTTGTGATGAGGAGTCATTATATTTTGGAGTATAGTAAGCGTTATTCTGATCTTGATTTCTTGGTCTTTGGGGTTGATGTGCTTGGTGACCACCTCGGGCATTTTGATTAAAATTGGAGCCATGCTGGTATGAACTTGCATGCTGAGTGAACTTCCCTTGAGGCTGGAATGAAGAGTCATCATATTCTGTGGAATTGTAAGTGTTATGCTGATGATAAAACAATAGTTCTCTGCAATCATCCTCTTCACTGTGGTTCTGATGCTTGGGGGGTGCTGGGGATACTTCAATGTTGAAGGAGTGGGCTTTGAAGATATCTGATGATGATTGGTGTTCCCTGATCCACCATTGTGTTGGGAAGGGGGCTGATGATTTACGAATGCTTTCCTGGAAGTTCCCATTGGAAACACCTGAGGTAGGACTTCATTTCTTTGTTGATAACCGTGGTTGTAGTCCTTGAACATTTGCTGAGTACAAGTGGGATCTGAAAGCATTTTTTGCTGCGGTCCTCCATTTTTATTATAGCATTGATTGCTTTTGGGATCTGATAAACACTGAGCACTTGCTTAAAAGATCCTGTTGCACCCTTATGTGGAAACACTTCATTGTGGTGTGAAGAAGTAGGCCTTGGATTCCCTGGTTCACCATTTTGGGGTGAAGGGTCTTTCCTCTCACCAACCCTAACAGATGAAACAAAATTATATAGGCACAATTGAAGTAAATACCCTAGAACTCTCTAAAAGATATAGTTAGATGCCATTTTCTTTTTAGTAAGAATTTACCATGTATTAGATGCAAATAGATTGTACCTTGCTTAATGTAAATATGCCAAGCAATGGAAAAGCAAGGTCAGCCTAGTAACAGGAGGATGATAGCATTAGAAAACAGTCTTTTCTTTTACTAATTATCTACCATATATTAGATGCAGATGGACGGCATGTATTTCGGCCGTGCAGCTTAGTGTAAATATGCTAAGCAGTGACGCAAGATAACCCTTTTCATGCAATAGGAGGGCATCATAGCAATTGCAACATTATGAACCTGTTCACATACCTTTGCTGAAGAATATTTGTGGATTTGACAATTTGCTGTGGCTCTTGAGGCTGTTTTTGCTTCATGTTCTGCTGCTCTTTGATCTTATTGTCCTTGATCCTGTTCCTGAAATGCATTAGCACCTTTCTTAGACATTACTACTGACCACGATCTCCCATCATGGGTATTAGCTCAATATCATGTCAAAATATACACCATCACAGTATTTGAGCTTACTTATTTAACCTCAGCAGCTTTTGATTCTCTTTCTCATTAATCCTGGCTGCTCTTGACTTACGTGCCAAGTCCCCTCTTTCATGTTTTTCTTGTATGACCTTGTTTCTTTCCTCTTCATCAGGCCATGGCTGTGGATGTAAAAAATATATCAGAGCAGCTCAATCAATAATAAGGTTTCTTTTCATATGCAAAGAACCTTGCTAGAGAATGCACCTGTCTCATGGTCTTATCCTTGTAAAGATTTCTGCCCTTGATGAGGAGCGGATGAAGGGGTGGCCACGGCTTGTATCCTTTACTCCATAAAATCTCAATCTACATTACATATAAATTTGTAGCACATAAAGTGGACTCCAGAGATCATTGTGCTAGGCTTCTAGCTATAGTGTAACCGAAGGAAGAATGCATGCTCGTAGAAGAACCAAGGACTAACAGTGAATGTATGCTGTTGCTTTGCAGTGCCATAGCTTTCTTTTATTATTCTACCGGCATTGGTCCTTTGACCACATAGGCGGCCCTTGACTTCACGTGGAGCTCCCTTTTTCCTACATCAATACTCAATAGAAATAAACAATGAAAATAAATTTAATGATTGAAGATTCACGATTCTTGATAAACACCACCAGAGTTTGCGCTTGATACTACCTTCTGTAAATGTATTGCTCAAACATCACAACATCACCTTTGCACGCATCACCTACATGAATTATGGGCTCTATAAGGGAGACAAAATTTGCAAATAAACAGCACAGGAATTCAAAACTTATCAAATTATTATATGTTTTTTCATTATAGAAAAGTCCTAAATTAAGGTCATGTAGATGCGTGGACCACTTCAAAGCTATGAAGCTCATTTTCTATAAGCACTTGAAGTCTGTGCAAACATCTAAATAAGTCAACAAATCTGTTTAAGCTTTCTTCTCAATTTCTCATCCATGTTGCAATGTGTTCAATTCTACATTAGAAATAGTTTATTTCACCTTTACAGTTATGAACAAAGCTTGACACTGGGTACTTCTTCTCGCCATCATTTTTCACCCTGTGTGTATGGGAAGCGAAGTGTTAGTGCATCAAGGGCATCGGATATGATATTAAAAAAAAGTCAATAGTCTGCTTGTGTTATGGATTGTCAACACCAGAAGTTCAATAATAAGGGTTTTTTTTTAAAAAAAGGATATGACGTTAGGGTTGTGGTTCATACTCTATATGCTCTCTGATTCGATTTAGGAGCAATTCTTTCTTGCCTGTCAATCTTAACTTGTGCATCCGCAAATATGCTTTACATTCGTAAACCTTCAGTTTCTCAAGCTGAACATCTGTACATTGCAACAATGCTCTTATGAGCAACCACGTTATGCAAATAAAAAGAAACTTTTGCACATTTGATCCATGGAACTGTAGGCATAAAAACATTTACTAAACATGCTTCCACCAAATGATCTCACGACCTCTCTGCTTGTACTTAACATTACATTGACAAATGACAACAGAAGGAATAACTGAAGCCCAATCCCCTTGTAAAACAGCTACAGCATGATAGTAAATACAAAATTATAATGGTATTTTTCGGAAATTTTGTATCAATCAAAATTTCCATGCCAGTTTCTAAACTTTTGTGCCCAAGCAGATAAATGCATACTGAAGTTCATTGTATATCAATCAAATTCACATGCCAGTTTCTAAACTTTTGTGCCTAAGCAGATAAATGCAAAATAAAGTTCATTCCCTGCACCAAGTTATTGAAATGAATGAAAGTGTGCAGAGGATACTGTGTTTCATATGCTGTTACAAAACAAAAGAAAACACGATTTTCTTTTCTATTAGCCAAGTTGGCGATAGGTCCTCATATCATTTCCCCCAACTTTACACTTGCAGGCATAATATATTGTAGTTCCATTTCTGAATGAGTTCCACCAGCATTACCCGAAAGAAACAAGAATCGAAGACTCACCCTGCTTGAGCTTGTCCACCATGGCCAGAAGGTCAATCTCCTCCTTTCCCATCTTCAGCACTGCTGGCCCTTTCCTTAAATCGCGAAATTCTTCTCACATGAACCCACAAAGATCGCAGAACAAGATCCCTACTCTGATCCAATACGATCGCCTCGAATTGGACAGGTTTACCCAATCAGAGAAGGACGAACCGGAGACCAACCCCGCTGCCTAACCTGCCCCTGCGCGCCGAGGCCGAGATGGACATCCGGCTCATCCTGGCCCGCAGCATGGCCTCCACCTCGAGGTCCCCGTCGGCGGCCGGGTCGAAGGTGGGGTCCTCGTCGGAGCCCCCGTCGGGTTCGCAGAAGTCGGAGAGGCTCGATACCTCCGAGCCCTCGCCGTCGCTCTCCACATCCGCTTCCTCCTCCGATTCATCCGAGTCTTCATCCACCTCGTGCCGATCTTCCAGCGACCGGGGGAGGTGGTCGGCGCGGGGGTCGGCGGCGGCGACGGCGGCGGCGGTGGACATGGCGGGTTAACGGGTCGACCGTTGGGGAGGAGAGTGGAATGGATGGGTAAGGGGAGGGAGGGTTTCCTTTTTCGCGTTTTGGTTTGAAAATGTGTTTGCTATTTCTGGGCTCATCGCGGCGGGCGGTTCAATAGGGAATTTTTTTGTAATTTTTAACTTTTTTTAATAATATTTTAAATTTAACCCAGCTCAGTTTTAATTTGCACCAGGTAGTCCGTTTGGTTGCGGCGCGACAGGAAGATTCTGTCGCGCCATGGCATGTAGCGCGACAGCGTCGCCACGCTGGCAGGCCGACCCCGCGCTGCAACAAGTGGAAGCTGATGTGGCCAACCTGTCACGCCAATATGGCTGGCACGATAAGAATGTTATATCATGCCAGCGTCATGCGCAGATCAGAATGGACTGCATTTTCCTTGGGCTGGCGCGACGGTTCAGTATTGTCGCGCCACTCAGGGTGGCGCGACCAGGAATGCCAGTTTCGGCAGGCAGTTCATCCACCGCAGAATACATGTCCTTAATCATTTTGGTTACATTCCCAGCGGCATGTTGATTATATATATGCTAGGATATAAGTTTAGAAATGAACTTACTAAGTTAGCTGCAGTTTATTGAGCTAGTGCATCATAGTTGAGTCCTCCTTTAGCAGCCAATGCCTATTAACATTTCGAGATCAGCAACATGTATTTTTTAAAACATGCATGGTGCAGTGAGAACAACAGTTCACGATATTATCCGCACAACATGCTGAACTTCGTGAAGACCAATATTTTCCTTTCGCAGCTCCTCATTTTCCCTTTCAAGTCTCTTCTGTCTAGCAGAAATGTGTGCTTGTGCACTTCTCTTCCTTGTCTTAACTTCTTCCTTCTCAACAATGCTGCCTCATCAGATATTCCCAGCTTCCCATGTGTCATTCTACCCACACACTCATAGATGACAGAAGCATCGAAATTAGGATGCTCAGTTCTCCGATTCGGTCCATGTTTATTTGACATTGCTGCTTCATATTGTGCCTTTTCCAAAATAAACAAGAAGAGCCACATATTTGGTCAGAGGATCAATCTTCAGCTCCCCTTCAAGCTCATATAGATGAAGTTACATTTTACACATATAAGTACCATATATTGTTGAAGAGCAAAGGTAAGTTGTGAATCTTCTCTATCTTAATCCATCACAAACACAAATATTCATCACAAGCACAAATACTCCGTCACAGGAACAAATAGTCCGTCACAAACGTAGATAGTCCATCACAAATATAAATGTCGTGTGTCCTCAGAACACAGTGCATTACAAAACACAAATAAGTCTCTAGGATCATGGATATCACCAACTCAATGCATCACTGACACAGACACATACTACAATGGCCATCTACTAGCGGCGACGGCGTTGCTCTGGTGGGCTGAACGGATCGCATAAAGTGCATTATTTCATACAAAAACATTCCAAAAGTTATTCCAATGCGCGATAGATTTATAAGCTTATCATCGGTAGCAAATAGAAAGATTGATTCTTTCCTAACGCATCCAGGCATTCAGCAATAATTCTGAAACAAGACACCTCCATTTTTTGCATGCATAACGATGAACACTGGAGTCCATTGTTCGTACTCAAATGGCCTTCAGTTTCCCTAAAATCAAACCTGAACTTAACTTAATTATATTTAGGTTCATATATACCACTATAGCCGAGATCCTAGAGATAAATGAATAATTCAATTGTTTGATAGGGGTAATCCAACCTTTTATCTCAAAGTTACCACATAATAATTTAAAAAATATTTAAATTTTATCAAAAAATTCTAAAAAATGGCATGAAGACATATTTTCAATTAATGAGCATACCATAAAAGTTTCAAATGATTTTAAAAAAATTAAAGCTAAACATTATATAGAAATAAATACATCACTCACGTAGTTTCATATAACTTAAGCCAAACATCAAAGTTTGTGTATCTCGAAATATTTTTGAACCCAAAAGTATTTCAAATTTGAACACAACATTGTATTTATCTTAATATTAGGAAACATAAAGTTATATTAGCAATTGTTATACAAAAGTATGCTTTTCTATTTTCTACTTGGATGGAAAAAATAAGCCATACGAAAAAGATCCAATAAATAGCCTTAGGCAGTGAGTCGGTGGTAGTGAGCATCCATGAACAAACGAAAAACCTTAGGCAGGTTCGGGCTGCGGCAGCGGCTCGTGGTCGCAGTTTTGACTGTGAGCGAATGCGTCGTAGAAGGCCCACTTGCTTTCTCTCCGGCGCCCACAAGACTTTTTTTTCCCATGCTATCAATCCCGCCCATAAATCACGCATTTTTTTCCTCCTTTCCTTCCTTGTGTTTCTCTTTCCTTGCATCGTCCACTACTTGCTCTCCGACGTCTAGAAGACTTTCCTTTTTCTCACGCCATCAATCCCGCCCCAAATCACGCATTTCTTTTTTTCTCCTTTCCTTCCATGTGTTTCTCTTTCCTTGCATCGTCCACGGCTTTCTCTCTGGCGCCCAAAAGACTTTCCTTTTTCTCACGCTATCAATCCTGTCCCAAATCACGCATTCCTTTTTTTTCTCCTTTCCTTCCTTGCGTTTCTCTTTCTTTGCATCATCCACTACTTTCTCTCTGGCGCCCAGAAGACTTTCCTTTTTTTCATTGTTTCTCTCCAAGCCGCGCACAACGTTGGCATCGGTATAGGCCATTGAGGCGAGCTTGACATCAGGATCACTCAGACGAGAGCTAGCTCGTAGGTGCTTGACACTACTACAATTCTAGATTAAGTGAGGCACTTTAAAAATGCTTATGAGCTGGGCATAAAAAATAACCACCTCTGTTAATGCCCATCATTAACAGCCGTAGTCCGTAACCACCTCAGTAAATCGATTAACAGATGCGGTAATACGTAACATGACCACCTCAGTTAATGGGCCGAGCCCATTAAAAATCCATACCCCAGCCTAACTCTAACTCATCTCTCTCCCTCACTCACACACTCTCTCTCCCTCCCCCCTCTCTCTCTCTCTCCCGAACGCTCTGGCGGCGGCGGATCCATCTCTCTCTCCCTCCCTCCCCTCTCTCTCTCCCGAACAGCACCGACGCGGCGATCGGCGGGGCGCGCGGCAGTCTCGGCGGGGCACGCGGTGGGCTCAGTGGCGCGCACCAGCCTTCCCCAGCGCGGCGAGCGGCGTGGAGGTCCCCGGCGCGACGAGCGGCGCGGGCAGATCTGGTGGGGGCGCGGCGGATTCGGGTGGGGCCGCGGCGGATTCGGGTGGGGCCGCGGCGAATCTGGTCGGGGGATGGCAGGTCCGGTGGCGGCGCATCCGCATCCGGCCGGGACGGGCTGCTTCGGGCAGGGGACGGCGGCGGGCCTCTATAACTGCCTCTGAAAATGCCTGATTTACACATGAGATAGCTCAGAGGTGGTTGCCCCCGCCCGCCTCTGAAAATAAAATCTAACCGCATCTATTAAGATTATTGTAGTAGTGTGAGGCCCCGAGACCACTTCAACCGCTCTCCGAGATCAAGTCCTACGAACCCCAGGGCTCGGTTCGAGGCGACTACGGCGACGTCGGCCGTCCGGCCATTGCCTTTTGCCAAGTTCTACTATATGTCTAGGTATTTTAATCACAAATAGATCCTGGCTGCTTGCTTCGCTACTTCTTGATGCTCTCGTAATTTCATTATTTCTCTTGTATATACGCTTTATGCTACAGATATAGTTGGATCCAAACAGTTTGTACCATCAAGAATTCGTTCCGTGATGCTGGGAGCAGCTCTGTAATCTAGGATTTTATGCCAAGTTGACATGTATTTATTCAATTTAATTAGAACTCCGAGTTTAGTATACAACTAATTAATTCTTTATTTGTAGCCTACTACAAAGGAGCTCTGCTGTAGCGAATATGGCTTTGCTTCCTTTAAGATACACACACCTTGCTCACTTCTAACGCTGCGGAGAGTGGTGAGATATTTGCTCTGTGCTTCTTGGACTAAGCAGAAAGCAGATGCTTGCTTAGATTTCTCTCATTTTTTTATTCTCAATTTTGCACGAGATATGTGGTCTTGTTAATGGGTTGCACGAGATGTATGGTCATGTACATATGATCTATATCTCTCAAAATTTTCATTTTATGGTAAATTTGAATGTATTGAATATTGTATCCAAAAAACTAATGACAGATGTGGCTATAAAAACACATTTGTAACATACATTTTTTTATTTGATTTTTTAAAACACGTGTGTGTCGCACGTGCATATTACTAGTATGTAAGTAACGTGAAACTGAAATTAGAATGCAGCTAAATGCATCAATGATAAGGTATATTGTTTGGTCTTCCAATATGATTAATAATCGCTTGCTGCCGAGATTAACAATGCTAGCTAGCTAATTGACTCGTCAGGGAGAGGAGAGAGCAGCTGAGGGTGAAATTGCCTCGCGAATTCTTGCAGGGCTATCACATTCTCTTCCTGTTACCTTCCTCGTGACTCGGCCACTCTAAGAAGTTAGCATCTAATGTTTGATGTTTGTCTCGGTGAGAGGAGAGAGCAGCTGAGGGCTCTGAACTTCTAGACGGTGTCGCCCAAATTTGTCTCAGATTGGTCTCGGTGGGACAGCGCGCATGAGCAGCGGAGATTAGGCAGGGAGCAGATCGTACGGCGGGGGGGGGGGGGGGGGGGGGGGGGGGGTTGACGCTGTTTGATGGAGCGGCTGACCACTGAATGGGTTGGTAGGTTTTCACTATGCAGCTTCTGGTTGAGAAAAAATTATAAAAATAGGACTTCAAACAACGCGCTTTGCATATTAGCCATTCCAAACATTGTTTTCCTAAAAATAGGACTCCAAACATCAACTACTTGATTATACTGCCATTGGATGTGTTTTCCTTCTTTTTTTATTCTTTCTTTTATATTTGGGGTGTGAAATACCCTTTTTACCCCCTCCTCTTTTTTACTGCACACACGACGTCGGTTCGTTTCCTTCTCCAGTTCTCCCCGATCACTCGTCTCCCCCGATCGCCTCGCGCCCCTGCCCGCTGTGGCAGGCGCTGTCTTCCAGCCGAGGACGCCCCTGGCCGCCGTCGGCCTTGGCACCTGGCCGCCGACGCATCGAGAGGAGCCCCCTCAGCGTTCCTCATCCAGGCTTCCTCCGGTAAGAGCATTCCAGATTGCTTGTTCCTTTTTGGGGCAAACAAGAGATAAAGCTTGATCTTCCAGAGTATAGTATAGTTCAGTATCATTTATCTAGGTTCACTAATCTTGGTTTACTAGAGATAGCATGCATAGGCCGGGACAATATACTACAAACTCTGAAATTTGTTTTGCATGTATGGCCGGGAATTTGTTTTGATATGGACAATTTTTTTTTCTCCCCACCGGCGGAGGCCTTCCTGTCTGCACGCCCAGGAGGCAGGAGACGGCAGTGGCCTTCCTGGTGCCTGCACCTGCACGCCCAGGCGGCGGCAGCAGCTAGGCAGCCTGCCCGCCCAAAGGCGGCAAACGGCAGCGGCTTGCCTGCCTGCACGCCCCGGCGGCGGCGGCGGCGGGCGGGCGGCCTGTCTGCAAAGGGCCAGCGTTGTCCGACGTATGGTGTAGTAAAAAAGAGGAGGGGCAAAAGGGGTATTTCACACCCTAAATACAAGAGAAAGAAAAAAGAAAAGAAGGGAAATACACCAAATGACAGTATAATCAAGTGATTGATATTTGGAGTTCTATTTTTACGAAAATAATGTTTGGAATGGTAAATATGCGAAGCGTGTTGTTTGGAGTCTCATTTTTACAATTTTCTCTCTGGTTGATGGGAGATTTCGTTAGCGCTTCGATTACGACGGCGGCACGGACAGGAAGAAGCAGCAAGAGAAGAGAGGAGGGAGCAGAGGCATTTAGATGGCATGTGCATTCCCCAAACTACCTCCAACAGTAAAAGAGGCATTATACAACTGACGATCCACGTAAAGGAGAACCCGTGGGACCCAGCATTTCAGGCCCGTATCCGGGCACGTGCGGGCCGTGCGACCGCACAGGGCCCCCGAATTCGAAGGGCCCCCAAAATATTAGGTATGCATCAGATATAGTCATGTAAAGACTTTAATTTAGTTGATTGTTTGACCCAATTTGTGGCAAAACATGGCCCAAATTTCTCCTAAAAGATAAATCGTCGTAGACATATCACTTGTCACTTCCTTTTACATGGGTGCTGCTCGGGGTCACACGTGTGATCTCGAGTGGACCTGTCACAGCATCCCAACCTCTCCAAGATTCCGTCTTTTGGACTTAAAATCGGCCTAATAAACCAGACCCCTCAATGCTTTGTTGCTAGAACAAACTTTTTTTTCGGAAATTTTTTTTGTTGCTCAAACAATAAAAATTTTTCTAGCAACAAAAAAATTGTTTCAGAACAAAAAAACAGTTATTGGGCCTTCTGTGATGATTTAACTGGCAGTCACACGTGTGACTTGTAACATTTGTGCTTTCACACAGCACATCGTGCTTGCCGGCTGCTATCGCTTGGTATTCATGATCCTGCACTAGGCCACTAGGGCCCAGTCCATTATTTCGCACAGGGCCCCCGAATTTACTGGTACGGCCCTGAGCATTTAGATGGACGGTGAGGATAGTGCTGGTGGACACAACTACATGTGGGCGGGACCCTTCCAGGGAACACATAAGAAAGTCTTCTCTTGTGGCTCGCGAATATCCTGGAGAGAGACCACACGAAGGCTTCGGAAGTGCACGAATATAGAGCCACGTTGTAGTGTTTGATGGAGTTGGTTTTTCATCCAACGACCAACGCGAGAGAGAAAAGTATATGGCGTGGCCTATGAGATGCCCCGGTTTGGTGCAAGAATTGTATCTAGATATTCAGGTTGGCAACGGCCCCCGAAACTTAGCGGGTCAGGGGCGGGGATCAGAATTGCCCCGCGGGGTTCCATTAGAACCCGAAATCGCTAGCCCACAAAGGCTCATTAAACCTCCAAACCCTAAAATCACTCCCCTACGCTTCATTCTCCTCACCACGTCGCGCCGTCAGCCAACCGCCCATCCTCGCCCCTCCCCCAGGCCCCCTCTCATCTCGCTAGCCGGTCATCTCCAACTCCGGTCGCCGGTGGAAGGCTGGGCTGCTCTCCCCATTCCCTCCGTCGCCGCATCTGACGTCTTCCCCCGACGCGCCGTCGCCGCTACTGGGACGCGCCCGCCCCTGTATGCCCAGCTGTCACCGCCGCCCCTCAGATCCCGCCCACCGCCGCTCGTCCCGCCGCCGTCGTATGTCTCTCCGCCCTCTTGCGTGCCACCCGCAGCCTAGCAGCCCGCCGCGCCGCTCCTCAGATCTCGCCCGGTGCCGTGCATCCCGTTGCCGCCGAGCATCCGCCGCCGCCTTGCGTCGCACCCGCGGCCCGCCGCCGCCGCGCAGCCTCCCGTACGACGACACCGCCGCCTCCGGCTTCAACGGTTCATCCCAGCGAGATCAATTTGGCTCCGTTAAGCTGTTCGGGGCGGGTTCGGGAAATGCAGTTCGGGGATTGGGGCGGGGACGGGGATGTGTCCCTCAGCCGGGTGAATGTATACCGCCGGCACCGCCCCGGGCAGGGAACTTCTGTGTCGTTGATGTAGTTTTTTGAGATCTGTGTGATGGGTCCATATGGTCTTTTTTTTAATGTTTGTCCGTGTGTTTTGCCTCCGCCCTGTGCCTCGCGCACATCGAGCGCGTTTCGTGCCTCACGCGCCAGGCAGATTCACCATTCTACCCGGACCCACATGTCAGTTTTTATTCGTCTCCTCCTCCTTATCCTCTCCCCCATCGTTCCCCTTTGGAAAAAGTCTATATCACCTCCTCAACTATGGGGATGACTACATAACCCCCAACCTATAAAACAGTCTATATCACCCCCTGAACTTTTCAAAACCGGTCAAATTACCCCCTAAATCAGTTTTGAAAAATCATAGTAAATCACAGAAAAATCATAAAATAGAAAATCCAATTGTGTTAGACTCCAAATGAGTAGATCTACACAGTGAATATATAATATGGTATGCTTTAGTAATTTTTTGATGTAGCTTTAGATCTATGTTTTTCTTCATAGCCTTAAAAAAATATATTGAAGCATACCATATTATATGTTCACTGTGTAGCCCTACTCAATTGGAGTCCAACACAATTAGATTTTTTATTTTATGATTTTTTCTGTGATTTACTATGATTTTTTAAAACTACTTTAGGGGATAATTTGATCGGTTTTGAAAAGTTCAGGGGATGATATTGACCGTTTAATAAATTGGAAGGTTACGTAGCCCACCCAAAGACTCGAGGGGGTGATATAGACTTTTTTTTTTCTTCCCCCTTTCTCTCCTACTCCCTCCTTCCCCGTTTATAAGGCATGGTGGAACATGACACGGTCTTCTAAACAACACTTTGACCATTTATTTATCATATATTATATCACTTTTGATTATAAACTTATAATCATTGTAAAATATATTTGATTATGAATCCAATCATATGAAATTTGCATTATAAAAATAAAAATTTAATAGTCAAATTATTGGTCAAAGATGACAAGGTTTGAATCTTGATATACGTGTATGCCTTATAAACAGGGAAGGAGGGAGTATCTCGTTACGATCCCATCTCATCTTCATATTTTCCCCTCACTTATTCCTTCTGGATTCACCACGGTAGGCAGGCATGGATGCAGATCTGCAAGATCTCCCCAATGAGAGGAGCGGAGGCAAGCTGCACGTCCCCATTCCTAAGGCCGCCCGCACGAAGCTGCCGCAGTAGCAGCTGTAAAGCCAAAGAGGAGCTGCAAGAAGGAAGATGCGGAGTCAAGAGTCCATGGTAGAGGTGGAAGCTACGCTTCACACGGGGAGGACTCCAGCTGGCTTCCTGTGGATGGAGGAGCAGCATCATAAATGGAGAATGGACGAACGGTATCTCGAAGATGAGGTCCACTCGATGTTCGGCACTTCGGCTATTGCTCTTCCTCGTGAAGGTGTGTTCCAGTTTGTTCCTCCGATTTTATCTCAGCAATCATGTGAAAGGTGATTTCACAACCAAGTATAAGAATTGTGTCTTTCCAAAGTTTTAATAATTCAGCACACAGTAAGTCTAATACTCTTCAGTCTAGTAACTACGGTTCACATTTGAGACCAGGGGCGTAGAGGGGGGGGGGGGGGGCGGATAGGGGCCTGGCCCCCTCTCCTATGGTTCCCAAATTTACATTGGAAATTTAAAATTTAATTAAATTTTTATATAAATTAGCATGGTTGTCCCCCTAATAATGAAAAAAATAACTTCCTGGCTCCACCTCTGTTTGAGACAAGTAGATTTCCAAATTTGTTATTTAATACAAATACTCCATGGTGGTTGCCACTGATTTTCTACTCTTATCAAGACTTTAATTCATTTTTTGCTATATCAATAGTACCGAGAAATTTATTGGTACTAAATCTCAAAGATATCCTAACAGAAAATTTGATGTAATATTTTTAATTAAGTCTCTGTTAGTTGAGAACAATTATCTTCCAGGATATGGTCATGCAAACACCATGGAGCTGTCGAGGCGGTTGGGAATGGAAGCGGTGAAATGCAATATGTTTTTCTTACATATTCCACTGGTGTGGTGGCCACAACCTAGAGACATTCTTCTACCTCTCCTACATGTTTCATAGTATCACGATTCGGAAGCTTCTTGCAGGTTATGCATCTTCCGTGTTTCTCTCTCTTTTCCGTGGCCTACATGGTCCGTAATTATAAAGAAAATATACTTTTTTTTTCTATAGATTGTAGTGTTTCTCGCATGCCCGAATGTAGAGGGGGAATATCATCCTTCTTAGCTTTCTTGGTCCTTTCTCATGAGCTCTCTCCATTTTCCTGAAAACATGTTGTTCTTGAAATGTTGTGTCAAGCTATTTTATAATATGAGCGTATGAATGTGGCCACATGCCCACATCAATATGATCCTAAAGTGCTCATGTTGTTTCTACATATAGTGGAGAAAACAAGAATTATATTTGAACATACTAATTGAAATTGTATCAAGAAATTTTACATGGGTACTGCTATATTCTTCTGCAGATCATATAGTATGAGCACATGTCTATTTGTACATGCTGAATAATAAGTACAAGTGTCAAAAATTTCTAAATTCCTCCTTGCAGCAATATTTTAGGCTGCTACCATGTCTAAAATGGAGAGATGTTTCTAAAAGAATGATGCCCATATGTATAGATTGAAGAATCATGAGAAATTTGGATGGTGGAATGAGTTCTGTTTCTACCTGTTTGGTGTTTGGAGCAAGTAGTTTAGAATTTACTTCATGAATCTGATCCTAAAAGTACCATAATATTTGGTACTATGATATAATATGTATAAAAGTTAGAATGTGATATTGCAACCAATCAGTGAGTTGTTACTAGCTGTTATCATAATTTCCTAGAGTTAGATTTTGCTGTCTTGTAAGTACTGCTTGGTTTCCAACATTTTGACTGAATGCATTGTTACACATTTGTTTCGTGTACACTGTATACTTGCACCTTTTTAACTATTTCTTATTGTTGGCCCAATTTTAGATGCCGGTGAAGAATATTGGAGAAGAAAGTTAATTCAATAACAGTTCCCAGACAACAAGTTGGGTACCACCATTGCAGATGAGACATGTTGTATATAAAAAACTATGAGTCTGAAACCCACCCAAAAGCTTCTAATCGACCTTTATAGCTACAAGTGTTAACATTGCATGGATGTTTGGTGTCGATAAAGGCTTCAGTTGATGCTAGACTTAGACCTTACAAACTTTTGTTCTCTCAGTTTTTTTTTTTTTTGCCTCGAATGTTGAGTATGGATAAGGCAGATTATTTTTGAGTATGGTCAAAATCCTCCACATGGCCAAAGGATCTGTGGTCTGTGCAAGAAAGTCCGTCAAATGCCATATTCTCATCTTGTAAATTAACCATCTCCATTATCAATGTGTCCCTTATACATAAGTATGATATAACGAATAAGAAACCATTTTGTGATATGAACAAGGTAAATTAGGATTATTTCTGTGTTATTAAATTATAGCTATTCTTTTCTTGGTCAATTGTTAATTTATTTCTAGGGCACGATATAAACAACACTCGGCATTTTGGTTCCTGATTTGGAAGTTCAAAAAGGAAGGAACCATGTTTTCAAAAAAAAAGGGAAGGAACCATGAGATTGTTGGTGGCAGCTCATCCCTGTCACGAGCTCCGTCGAAACCACCTCCGCAGTGTCCTTTGAATGAAAAGCACCAAGGGTGTGTTTAGTTCCAAAATTTCTCTCTCCAAACTTCACTATTCACCTATCACATTAAATCTTTTGCCTCGTGCATGGAGCATTAAATGTAGATACATAAAAAACTAATTGCATATTTTTGATGTACACGATGAGACGAATCTTTTGAGCCTAGTTAGGTCATGGTAGGACAACAGTTACCACAAACAAACGAAAAGTGCTACAGTGTACTACAGTGTCCGATGTGACCATTTTTACCACCATTTTACGGATCTAAACACAGCCCAACTTGAAAGATCGAGACCGGGCTGACAGGCACGACAGGGTTGGTGGTAGGGATTAATGGAGGAGAGGTGGGTCCCATGTACCAACGTGCCTCACATGTATAGTTGGCCATGCAGTCCGAGCCCATTGGCCCGGCACGGGGCCTGTTTTTTTGGCCCGGCCCAAGCCCGTCTCGGCCCGGTGACCAACGGGCCCGGGCTAGCACGGCCAGAGGGAGCAAGCCGTGCTTGGCCCGCACCCCAGGCCCGTGGCACGGCACGGGCACGGCCTGCTCCAACGGTCGGCCCGGTACCTGCCCGTTAACTCCCCCCCCCACAACGGCTCTTTAGGCGCTGGCCCCGCCCACTATAAAACCCGACGCCCCCCCCCCCCCCCCGCCCCCACCCCCCAAACCCTAAACCAACCTCTCCCCTCCCGGCCGCCGCACTCATTCAGTCTCTCTCGCTTTCGTCTCGGGCTCTCCGCTCTCGGCTCTTGCAGTCTCGCCTCCGACCATCCCTGGCTCCGGTGACCACGCCGACGCTCCTCCATCTCCTTCCCTCCTCGTCTCCTCCCTCCCTACTCTCCCTTCCTCTACTCTGCCCTCTCTATCTCGCCGGACTATGTGAGTTTGTGTTACTGTCCAGTCCCTCCGCCGCTCGCCGTCGATTCCAGTTTCTAATCGGTTCTGTCTCATCTCCTTTGGGTGGCCCTCGTCCGGCACCGGGCTCCGGTAGCGCAGGTAACTCCTTGAAACCTAACCCTAACCCTAGATCTAGATCGATGGCTATCTCTCTCTATCTCTCACTCACTCTCCTTTGTCCTCTGCACAGGTCGGTGTCCGATGCCGAGTCTTCCTCCTCTAGCCTAGACATGGCTCGGTGCCGGCCCAGTGCTCCGTTGAGGAACGGTGCTGGAGGCGAGGGTCAACCGTCCGGCCCGTCCACGCTCAGGGTCGCAATGTCGGGGGTGGATGAGCATCTTGGCGATGACCACCTAGCGGGCGAGCTAGAAATGGAGGACGACGACGACGTCCGTGAGGACGATGCGGCATTGTTCGGTATCGATGTCGGTGACGGCAATGTTCCGAACAACGTTATTGATGTCGATGCCGAGGCCAGTGCCGGCGACGGTGGTGGAGGGGCCGCGATGGCAGCAGGGTGCGGTTCCACCGACACTCATGGTACCTCATCTTCAGGTAAACGCAAATCCAGTGTCTGGGCTGATTTCAAGGAGGTCAAGGAAAATGATGTGCGAGTTGCTGCTATCTGTAACATTTGTAGCAAGAGATTGTCTGCTAGATCTTGTTCTGGTACTGGTCATTTGATTAGGCACCAGGCTTCCTGTAGGAAAAAGGTTGATCATGCTCATAGGGTCCAGTCTAGGCTTGCTCTGAATCATGATAGTTTCCGCAACTGGGTTTATGATCCTGCTGTTGCTCGTACCGAGTTGTGCCAGTTGATTGCTAGGCTGGACCTTCCATTAGGCATAGGTGAGACACAGGCCTGGGAGGATTACATTACTCGTGCTCATAATCCTCAGTTTGTTAAGGTTTCTAGACAGACCACTACTAGAGATCTTGGTAAACTCTTTGCTGATCGACGTGATGTGCTTATGAAATCTGTGTTGCCTGCTGCTTCTTCTATTTTTTTAACTTCAGACATTTGGTCTGGCAATACTAAGGAGGACTATGTTAGTGTGGTTGCTCATTATGTCAATTCTGATTGTGAGTTACGAAAAAGGGTTCTCGGTTTTAGGCTGATCGAGGTTAAACATTCTGGTGAAAACATTGCCGAAAGGATTGCTAGTGTGGTTGAGGAGTTTGGTTTGATTGATAAGATTTTTGCTGTCACTCTAGACAATGCTTCTTCTAATGCTAAGGCTATGGAGACTTTGGCACCTATGTTCTTTGGTTACTTGGGTTCTGGTCCTGCACCTACAGCTTCTGATCCTAATAAGCGTAAGTATTATCTTGTGCATCAATGTTGTGCACGTCATATCATTAATCTTATTATCAAATCTAGACTGAAAAGGTTGAAACCTGTTACAGAAGATTTTAGAACTGCAATTAACTTCTTAAATTCCTCTAATCAAAGAATTGCACTGTTTAAGGAATATTGTAATGCTAAAGATGTTAGACCTAGAAAGTTTGGCTTGGACATGGATGTTAGATGGAATTCCACATATCTGATGCTTAAACATTTGATTCCATACAAGGATATCTTTTCTGTATTCATTAACTCTCATTATGGTTCAGAATTGTTGACTAGAAATCATTGGTATGCTGCTGAAAAGGTAATGGAATTTCTGGAACTCTTCTATGATTCAACTGTTGTTCTATCTGGTGTTTATTATCCCACAAGTCCACTTGTTTTGCATCATATCTTAGAGATTGATTCTCATTTGCATGTTGCTGAAAGAGATCATAACCTTAGAACTATTGTTGCTCCAACGAAGCTTAAATTTCTTAAATATTGGGAGGATATACCACTGCTTTATTCATATGCATTCATACTTGATCCTAGAGCTAAGATGAGAGGATTCTTTAATGTGCTAGAATTACTTGCTGAAAGTATTGGAGCCACTTAAATTCATACTATGCTGGTGTTAAAATTGAATTGTATAAACTGTTTACAAAATATGAGAACAAGTTTAGTGCAGCTAGATCTCAAAGGGTTGCACAACCATCAGCTCAATCAGGTAAGAAAAAGCAGGCATGGGGAAGGATATTTGGAGGCCGTGGTGGTTCAGGTTCAGGTGTTGTTGGTCCTCCTCCCTCTTCCACTTCATGTTCATCTTCCTCTCCTGTTAGTGAGCTCTCTGCTTACTTAGATAGTGATTGTGTCACTGCTTATGATAATGACTTTGACATACTTCTTTGGTGGCGTGACCATAAGCTAACCTATCCAATCCTATCTATAATGGCTAGAGATATCATGTTTGTTCCTGTATCTATTGTCTCTTCCGAGTCTTGTTTCAGTTTAACAGGAAGGATCCTTGAAGAGCGGCGACGGCGCCTCTTGCCAGAGAACGTGGAGATGCTTACCTGCATCAAGGGTTGGGAGTTAGGGGCAAGAAGAGAACAGCATGAAGCCGAGGACACAGAGCTGGAGGAAGCATTCAAGAACCTCTTTCTTGATGATGAAGGAGCTGGTGGTGGTGGGGCTGTGAGCTGAGACTCTGAGAGTGACTGAGAGGGTTATTTTGCTGTGAGATGAGTGAGTAATCTGTGGACTCACTGTAATTTTGGGTGGCCATTTGAACCACTATGGATTGTAATAACACTAACACTTAATTCTGAGCTGGCTGAACTCTTTTTTCCTTTCTAGGGTTTCTCACAAAGGTGCGTTTTACCTAGAAAGGTTTTTAATGAGGCAGCATTGCACATTAGCTCATTTTGATATATTCTTGCTATCTCTTGACTTGTGTTGTGCTGCATGCCTGCATGTGATTGTGGCTTTGTGTTTTGTGACTTGTGACTTGTATTGCACCGTGAACTGAGTAACTTTGAATTAGCTGAGACTTATCACTTGTGGCTTTGTATTCTATGAATTTGCTGAGTAACTGTGAATGTGAAAAAATTTAAAGTGTTTAAAGTATTTTGAGCGTTATGGGCCATGGGCTCGCACGGCCCGTGGACTGGGCCGTGCCTGGCCTGCCCGCAGCGGCACGGCCCGTGAGGCCCGTCAGCCCGTGTCGACTCGATGCCTTTCGGGCCGTGCCAGCCCGACATCATCGTGCCGGGCGGGGCCGGCCCATTGGCCATCTATACTCACCTGCTGCCTGGGTAGTCTCGGCTCTGTGCTTGGCGCTGCACTCTCGGGCTGCTTTGGTATGGGGTCCGCATCAAAGTGGTGGGACCAACTTCAACCACTCCCATCAAGCTGCACGATTTTTGAAGCTCAATCAACGGCAGGAAACATACCTGCCCGAGCCGGCACTGGTGGAAAAACTACACTCCCCTCGGCCCAGACCCGCGCCCCGTTGCCATCTTGACTAGAGATTTGTGAGTGCCAATATAAAGTTGTTGAACTTAATGAGGAATCAATGCCTTTTTCATTTACTATTTTTCATAAAAAAAGTGCCCAAATTTGAAAGATCAGGATAAATCAATCTTATCCAATGCTCCTCGAATTGGAAAAAAACGCATTTCTCTGTCCGAAAAGAGAAATAATTTCTCCTGTTCAAGTACTTGAATTCCATCGGAATTCAGTGTTGAATAATCATATCCTTCCGTTACATTGCTTGCTCTGTTAGTCCGTTTGCTTCACCACCACACAAGAACAATCAATCTGTATATTATATACACATCCTATCTAGTAATAACAAATATGATCGCAGGACTACCATGAAACAGTCTACTAGCTTCAGCTTCAGCACTGTCTAAATTGCAGAGAGAGAGAGAGAGAGGAGAGAGAGAGAGAGTCACAGCGCGAGCGTGAGGTCGTCGTGCCGCTCGCCGGGCCGACGGTACGGCAGCTCGGCGCGCGCGGCGGCCCTCCCTTTGCGCTTCTCCATGAACCGTTGCAGCGACGCCTTCCTCGGCACCGGCAGCAGGTCCGCGGCCGAGGAGAGCCTCCCAGCCGCCGCCGCGAGGCGCAGCAGGTCCGCGGCCCTGTCCGCGGGAACGTCGTCGAGCACCAGCGCCCGCCCGCCGTACACGATGGTCATCTGCGCCGCGGGCGCGGGCCCCGCCTCGGGATCCTCCACGTCGGCGCCCGGCATGAGGGGGAGGGGCCGCACCGGCACCGGCACGGCAGGCCACGCGCCGGCGCGCGCCCTCTCGGCCCCAGCCGCCCTCACGTACTGGCTGAGCGCGCCGCACGCCGCCGCGAACCGGCTGGTCGTAGCCGCGGGGCCGCCGCCGGTGCATCCGCGTGCCGTCACCGCTTCCTCCGCTGCCGCCACCATCACCGGCGATGATCGCCCGCTGCTGCTGCCGCCGCCGCACCGCGCCTCGAAGTTTGTAGGGCAGCAGCTAATTCCTCTCTGTCGCCGGAGGAGGAGGAGGAGGGTTCGATCAATCCAAACTCGATTTGCTTTGGCTTCGCAGGGGTTGGTTTGCTGGGAGGTCTTGGTTTTTATAGCGGTGGGGAAGAAGGAAACGTAGGCGAGGAAGCGGCGTCGTCGTGGGCGCGCACGGAGAACACGTGGGAATCGCGGTTGCGGGGGAGAGCGCGGTGGGAGCGCAGCCACCACCACACCACACCAGCCGGGTTGACGGCTCGTCGGCTGCCACGTTCGCACAAACGTAGTGCGTGCTCCCCGTCGAACGGGTCCACGCACGTGCCTGCAACCGGCAAAATCTTGTGGGGAAAGTTTAGAAAGGTTCTTTTTAGCTTTGGGGAATGCCAAATCGAATTTCTTTTTCCACATGATTCTAGGTGAAGTTTCGTTTCTCTCCTTATTACGAATGTGTAACCTCAAAAAATAAGCAAGTGGTTTAAAAATGTCCCGCGTCACAAAAAAGAACTCTTTTTTAATAGTTTCACCTCTTCTATGCAAGTGATATTCGGGATTTATTGGCTACTGCTGATCGCGGTGGCACTTACAGATCCTCAAGCCTCTGTTAACCTGCCAAAAAAAAAACTGAAGTTTCAAGTTGAAATGTTACACTATTACAGTGAGCAAACTGCGTGTGCCATTTCTCTATAGACGATAGATAGGCACGCAGCAGCCACCCCCGATTGATTCATCCAAATCTTCCTTGGTGTCATGTCCCTTTTCTCTTTTCAAGTCTATTAGCAGCACGTGTGTACACGATCTAGGAAGGGGAGAATATATATAGTGCCAATGCCGTGAGTCCGGCACGCCTACGCGTGCTGGCCGTCGGGAGACAAAGGGCCTGTTTAATTCATTTTGTAAAAAAAATTTGCAAAGGAATCTTGGTTATTTGAAGTAATAAATGAAGTCTATTTGCAAAATTTTTTGCATAGATGGGTTGTAAATCGCGAGACGAATCTAATGATGCTAATTAATCCATGATTAATTAATAATTAGCGGATAGTTACTATAGCACCACTGTTGTAAATCATGGATTAAGTAGACTCATTAGAATCGTCTCGCGATTTACAGCCCATCCATGTAAAATTTTTTGTAAATAAACTTTATTTAGTACTTCAAATTAGTAAGATTCCTTCGCAAAATAATGCGTTTACGACATTTTTGCGTTTACAGTTAAAGAACTAAACAGGGCCAAACTAGGTTTGCCGCGAAATTGCAAACCCAGAATGCGACGGAACCGATCGAGAACGAAGATTCGTGGTACCAGGTTTCTGAAATACTCGAACTTTCTTAGCTGCTGGCTGCTATAGGATCGTACTATTGACTTGAGTTGATGAGGCTGAGCTAGGTCTCTTTGTAGAACGTTGAAAATTTGCCCTGAATCATGCATGTCATGTGGGCGTCAAACTAAAATCTGCTTGCACGTCAAAGTCCTGCTAAATTCATGTAACCTCATTGTGTACTTTTTCAGAGGACGCCTAAATAAAATAATCCGACAAAAAAACATCTTTCTGAGTGATCAATCAGTGATCGCCGGCTTCATTTTCCATTCGGGATCGGCCAGAACGTCAAGATCAGGAAGGGGGCGGCGAAAGTGCCAGCCTGATCTGACATGTTCCGAGGACACGCTTGGTGCACCGGAAAAAGAAATTCACGAGGAATGCTTTTTTTGTCATCTTCATTCGGATTTCAGCTGACAATTTGGGTTCCATTCAGTAACCACATGTGTATAATCTGCTCTCCCTGTTCCACAAACACAGATAGCACAGGGCTGAGAGAACGCGACCTTTACAAAACAGGTTTATTACGCGCTTTTCCCTGAATCATGCTCTGGATAGTAGGATTAATTGTTGTTGCCGAATTCATTCATGGGGAATTCCTACGTGTCTTGAGAGCAAAGGAGAGATGACGCCGTAGGCCATTGATGACAAGAAAAAAAAACACATCTGATCCCAGAACCCAGAAGTTGGCTTTACCATTCTACTCCCATCAACAATTCAACATTCAGTATAAGCAAGTGCTCTGTACATTGGTTTGTTCTTTCAATTGTAGAAACAGACAGAGCTACCATTCCAGCAGAGGAATAAGAATTCAGAACACGAGCTTGAGAGTTGAGATGGTCATCATGGCACGCGTCGCTGTCTATCGGCCGACGGTACAGGCCGATAGACCTGGAATGGTATGCATTAAAAAAGCTGATTGCTTTAGCAGCAGTAGGATAGGCGATGGATGGCATCAAGGAGGGAGAAAGTCACGGATGACTTTCCTTCAGGAAGTCAGACAATCCGGAGTTGTCATCGCGGCCGCCGCCACCGCCATGGCCTGTGAAGTTCCGCTGCTGCTCCGCGGTTGGAACGGGATCCCAGGTCGATTCTTGCTTGTGCGAGAGGAGGATGGATCAAATTCTTGCCTGTGAAGTTCCGCTGCTGGTCCGCGGTTTTGGTTGGGATGCTTGATAGGTAGGAGGGATCTATTTTTGGCACGAAGAACGCGTGAAAATGGATAGCGGGTAGTGGGGAAGGATTACAACTAGCTAGTACCTACCAGGCTGACAGCGCCTCGCGCAAGTAGACGACCTGACGTGGCCATCTGGCGCGCGCAGTTTGTTCAACATCCGCGTGTGGGCGGGGCCGGGTCCAATGCTTCTGGCGGCACGTCGGCTTGGTCGTGCGTGTGCTTGCTTTGGCAAATTTTTTTTCCGATTAAGCACTGTATCTCAGGCACTCACAACGCACGCACAATCACCTCTATAAATGTACATACACAAATCCAACCATAATGAAAATTTTCGAAGATTGAGCCAGTAAATTCTCGAGATTGACGAAGTCACCATATATGTCTTGCTGCCGATGGGAACATCACCTACCTCTAAATATACAACGCCGTTAAATCATGAAATATTCGCTCCCACAGCTAGTCGAATCTAGAACCTGGGGTTATAAAAGGACAAACGGGTGCCCTGGCCCGACACGGCACTGGCCTGATGCGAGGAGTTGGGATTTGCGGCGGTCGATCGCGCGATGAAGATGATGGTCAAGTCGGTTTGGCATGTCGTAGTTAGAAGGCAACATTAGTTTGTAGGTAGCTATATGTAAGACATGTCGTAACTTAGCTACATGATTAGTTTCACCTTCCTTGCCAATCTTTTGCCCTTGTTGGGGAATGTTTTGTGAACTTGTTATGATGCCTGAGTTGCCAAAACTTGTTAAGAGTTCTAGGTTGTTAATTTGTTAAGATGCCTAGCTAGCTCTGTGAATTTGTTAAGATGCTTGGGCTGTGAACTTATTTTCTAGTGCCAAAAGAGACGTTTTCATGTACTTTTGTCATATAAGGGTGAGGATGCCAAGTAAACCCTTTCCCCAATAAAGATCTTAATTAAGCCCTCTGTGGAATAATGGAAAACAGGGAAATTCTGGTAGGGATTCCAAATTCGTGGGAACTTATAGGAGTTCCGGAGGAAATTTGAGAAGTGCCACGCAGTTCCAATGTGAAAGTTGAGCGGTTTCTTTGGTCAACCTTTGGAGACCCGGCAGGTCATGAAAGTTTGGCCGGCTGCCGGTGCCGGGGAGACTGGATGCTGCCCTGGCCGATCCGGCCACCATGTGTGCCCGTGCCGGCGTTCTGGGGCACACACCTCCCTTGTCGCCACCGTATCCTCCAACACCGCGCGCCGGAAAGTCCCGACACGCCCGGACAGGGTCTTTGTAATCTGATCAAAACAGAGAGGTTTGGCAGCTGGCTTTTGTGGCATATAGGTTCAGTTTGCTTGTAGCGTTGTTCGATTGCCAAATAGAAGCACAAGTTTGAATTTGACGAATTCAGATTCCAATCGACGAACACTACTGAAGATTCCTTCAAACGGGCATAAATCTGCAGCTTAATTTTGCAGGATTATGGAAATCCAAGCCTTTTGTTTTCTTCATCAAGAACAGCATACTACATGCGCAACAAAATTTCATCTCTCTGTACATTCGATTCGGCGTGCTCTTCCTACTCTACCAGCATGCAGGCACGAAGCAGAGGAATCAGTCAGAGGCTCAGAGAGCGAGCTTGAGATACTGCTGGTCGTCAGCTGCCGGGCACGCGTCGCCGCCGTCCGGGCGGCGGCCCGGCCCCTGCGCTTCTCCATGAACCGCTGCAGCGACGCCTTTCTCGCCACCGGCAGGTCGGCGGCCGCAGGTGGTCCTCCCCGCGCCGCGGCGGTGGCGAGGCGCAGCAGGCCCGCCGCCTTGTCCGCGGGGACGCCGTCGAGCACCAGCACCTGGTCGCCGTACACGATGGTCATCTGCGCAGGAGTCAGAGCCGCTTCGGCGGCGGGATCCTGGGCGGCGACGTCGGCGCCCGGCATGAGCGGGAGCGGGAGCCGCACAGGAACGGGCACCCTCTCGGCTTCGGCCGCCCTGACGTAGCGGCTGAGCGCGCCGCACGCCGCCGCGAACCGGGTGGCCGGCGGCGGGCACGCGCGGGCCGTGCCTCCTGAAGCTGGTGCCGCCGCTGCCATCTCCGGTGGCCCTGCTTCTTGCTTGGTCCTTGGTTTCGCGAGGAGGAAGGAATGGAGGAATGGAGGATTGGTGGGAGCTTTGGTTGTTTGGCCCGGGCTTTGGTTGGGTGTGTTGTTTTATAGGAGTGGGACTGGGACCAAGCAAGCAAGTCAAGCGTGCGTGGAGCGCGCGGCGCGGCGGGTCGTCGGCACGAAGAACACGTGAAAGTTGCGGGCAGCGGAGACGGCGCCATGCGCAAGTGGACGACCTGACCTGGCCGACTCGCCGTGGACCCCGCGATGGGGTGGGCCCGCCGGAGATTTGCTGGGAGCGGGCGGCGGCAGCATCGGGGGGCGCGGCCGCGGTGGCGACCAGCCGACCACGGCATGTAGGGCCGGGCAGTGGAAGAAATCAGTGAGTGGGCCTGTACATGCGCTAGCAAAGGGGGGGGGGGGGGGGGGGGGGGAATCACAGTCACAGCCCCCAGCTTGGTACAGTGGTAGTACCTGATAACTTTTTCGCCCATCTAGTCTCTCAAGCAATGGAGAAAAACAATAATAAAAGGAGGTAAAGAGTTAGGATTTGGTTTTACTTCTATTAAATAAATTTATCCTTCAGCTTTATGGATGGATTTATCTCCGTGAACGCAAACCATGCATGTAGAAACATGGTAAGTTTTCTAGTATACCCTCTCCATTTCAATTTGTAAGTCATTTCAACTTTATTAGAGAGTTATAATATTTCAAATTTGACCAAGTTTATACAATAAAGTACTACATTTATGATACCAAATAAGTATTATTAAATTATTCATTAAATATAATTCTGATCAAATATAAAAATAGTTTGACTCCCAAAAATATTAGAATAACTTACAATTTAAAAAGGGGAGTAAGTTATTTGATTTTTTTAATAATATAAGTTTTACTGTGTACAAAATGCACATTACGTTTGAAAAGACCAAACAAGTTAAACGAGGGAGTGTGAAGAAATATGATTTTTATATAGTTTGGAATGGAAACCACGAGCAGAGCAGTGGCAGCATATACTATGCCAGTAAGTAGGAAAACAACAACTTGGGACGATGCCGACTGGCAATCAATCCTGTACATCCGGCTAATGTCGGCAATATGCCGTCGGCATGGACAGCCGCCGCCCGCCGGCTACACAACACACAGCGCCCCCCTCAGAAAGGCAAAAGCTCACCAGTTTTGATTCCTGCCGAATTTCTCCAGATCCGGCTGCCAGTGCCAGCACGTGCGAATTAGGCCGGTCTGCCTGCAGCCACGCGATGTGCCGGCGCGCGGGGGTGCATGCACGCTCGTGCTACGCGAGGGAATTCCACGGTAAACCATCTCAAAGCAGAAATTAACCGGTGGTGGGAAAAGCGGATCGAGATTCAGTAACTTTCACGGCTTTATTTCCTTTAGCTTCATCCCGTGCGTTAATTCCACAACCAGCGACCTCGACCATCCAGAAAAAAGAAAAAACTAGGACTTCATCGTTCTCAGGCTTTCAGCCCATACTAGCGCAGGTAACCGAACTGCTCCCATCCAACAAGCCGCACAATTGAGCTCAAGCCAGCAACGCAAGGACTGGATTGTACAGTGAGGCTTGGGATGCTCAGACGGGGATTAAATCGGATGGAGATTGTTTGAAGGTTGAAGCCAAGAATCGACGGGGCTGCTCGGATTTCAGGGTTAAAAATGAAGAAATTGGATTGAGTGGTGCTTGCTGGAGCCAGGGACGGATCCAGGATTCACCAAAAACTAGGGCTATTACATTAGACATCAGCTATTTGTGCTTAACTATAGAAAAAATAATATTTTATTCAATGCAATTAAGGGCTAAGGCTAGGGCCATAACCCTAGTGGCCCTAGTGCTGGATCCACCAGTGGCTGGAGCAGTGGGCTGTCTTGACGATCTTGGAGGATTGATGCAAGGATAGAGAAGCTCTTCGATGACGCTGTTTATAGGACCGACGAGGCATGATTGGCCGGCAAGCTCCACATCAGACCATTAATGGGGTTTGTGTGCTCGCGAACAATGCAACGAAGATGATGCCAGCCCTCTCCTCCGTGGGATCCCGGCGGTGGCCCAGCTCTCCTCTTTCTCTCTCATCCGAGCTGTGGCCTACAGCGCGTCGGCGCAGCACCTGGGCTCCAAAGATATTACTTGCCTCGGCTGGGAAATGGTGAAGTCCTGTCTGTTTTCGCTTTGAATCGTCAAGATCCGCTGGATGTGGAATGGAGACACAGGATGAAGCTAAAGATAAGACATGCCTTCAACAAGAAAAGTTATATTACTGGTCCGGGAAAAGCAAGCTCCTACCTCCGACACGCCCCACAGTGGTTGGCGAAAGCTGCTTGTCTCTCTGATCATATCGCCACTGCTAGGGTTGGAAAAATAGCTCGAGGCTCGCGAGCTGGCTCGAGCTCGCTTCGGCTCGGCTCGGCTCGGCTCGGAGTGGCTCGCGAGCCTCCAACGAGCCGAGCCGAGCCTACTTCTCAGGCTCGTGAAAATGACGAGCCGAGCCGAGCCGGCTCGCTCTGGCTCGCGAGCCGGCTCGCGAGCTCAGATCACTGAGGCTCATAATGGTTCATATACTATTATGAAACACTCTAACTCTAACCTGTGGTGTGACAATATCAATATTAATCTATATATATGCTTAATATGATTATTGTTTATTGATTACTTTCATTTCAACACATGTATGCGCTTTATATATTTATATGCACTAGTCAATGTCTTATAATGTGTATACTAAATACATAGTATATATTTTGTGACAGGCTCGCGACGGAACCGCCAAATTAAAACTCCAAATTAAACATATTGGCCGTCATTTGAACACATCGGACGCATTAGCTTAATAGTTTAATTTGACGATCCTTTCTCAACCTACGGCCCGATCGAAACAACACCGGTAGTCCCACGCGAACGTGGGCGCAGATGGTACAAGCACGACATAATATTTGAAAATATAGAAACGAAAATAATATGAAACACTTATTTTACAAGCCGAGTTCCAAATATACATAAAGGGTACAGAAACGAAGTAACTTTTACAAAACATTACAAGGGTAGCCAATGTTCAAAAAAACAGTTTCTACACCTAACTTTACTCCACCCTATCCTGCTTGCACCCAACCGGTCAGACCGGTTCCTTCAACCGGTCAGACCGGTTTTCACTACCTGATCCACACCATCGGTCAGACCGGTCACACTGACCGGTCAGACCGGTCCTCGCAAAACAGAGGGGTTGCACATACAGCCCTCAAGGGTGCAACCCGACAACTTCCTAGCCTAGGGGTCTCGCTCCACCACTTCCCACCCCTCTGCATCTCGGCGGATGAACTTGACACAGCAGAGTCAGAAGTCAACATCCGGATGGCCTGAAATGATTGTGGCAACAAACCCTGAGTATACTAATACTCAGCAAAACTTACCCGACCAGTGGGTATAACTTAGCCCACCTACCTAGACATACCTAGACATGCAAGACCTTTGGCTAGTGGATTATTTTGCAAAAAACAGCGACTAAAGTAATTCCTTAAATTCCATATTTTAGCTCTAGGTTCTATATAAATTTACTCTAATCTAATATTTCCACGAATCAACTATATCAAACATGGTGGTGCAATAAATAATAATTCAATGTTTTTATCATCCTAGATATATAAATATACTCATTATCCCATCATAATACTACGATGCGACGCAGTGATCAAGGTGCTCATATCCGAGAGCGACTGACGGCGAATCGATTCTATTTAACCTTGCAAGTTGGACCTAACCAACACGTCACGTATTTGCCCCGTCGGAATATACATGCCAACCATTCCTCTCCCAGCCTCGAACTACAAGAACCAGCCCAACGACATATGGTCAGCTGAGCTCAACGTGAGACCACCAAAAGTAAACAATGCATCCCCATTTCTCCGCGACAACTCGACTACCCCAGGAGTTGGGTGCGGGTTCCTGTACTTTCGAAGCAAGGCAGTACTCGGCTTACCGGTTTCGACAACCTCCTACTCCCGGTATGCGGTTAGTACAAATTCAAACATGATCAGCAGGGCCAACAACGGTACGGTCCTTAACCGACTCAGACGGGACTAAGCCACCCAGGAACCCTGTCCTGCTGCCATACCTACATATCCTCATCATTCCCGTCCGGTCTCAATTCTCCATTCCTTACATATCCAATTCAACAACTCATATCCTGAAATATTAATATATCATGTATCTCGCGAGTAACCGGAAATTACTCGACTTCTAATCATCCTATTTCTCGTTAGTGACCAGAGATCACTCGTCTTCTACCGAGAACCATTAAGCATAGCACTTCTATCGTCCTATACATACTAGTATAACTCAAGGAAACCAAGGGATCATGCAACTAGGGTTCCAATTCAACTCCTGAAATGTAATGCACAAGTAATAGAAACGTATATAGAGGTCATAATTTAAAATAATAGGACATGCACCGGGGTTTGCCTTGAGTCTGCTGCTCCGTACTAGGGTGAATTGGGCCTTGGGCCGGCTCCCCACGATCCTCCTGCTGCGGGGCTTGCCCCTGCGGCTCCCGTGGCTCCGCAACCACCTCGTATATCACCTCCTCCGCGGAGGCTGCTACACGTATGCATATGCATACGACATGAGCGAATGCATTCATGATTTATAAAAATTACAATTAACCAATAACCAAATCAATTTCGATCTATTTTCACTAACCAACCCTGATTAAACCCTCTCAGCCCTGCTAGCACCGGTCAGACCGGTATACCAAACCGGTCAGACCGGTCTGGCTTGTGTGCGACTCGAGACCAAAATTCTGGAGTATTCGGACACCTACTCGGAGTATCCGGACTTCCAAGTCCGGAGTTTCCGGGCCTATACCCTGAATGTCTAAACCACCACAAACCCAGAGTATCCGAACTAATGGCCGGACTGTCCGGACCCCTACCGGTCAGACCGGTCTCTCCGACCGGTCAGACCGGTCCTACCCAGAACAAAAGCTAAAATCCATGTCGTGATGAAATCCAGCCACTAATCCTAAAACCCTACTAGGAACCAGTTCAGGGATATATTGGACTGTATTTGACCGGAGGAAATCACCTAAAACCATCTAGAAGAGGAGATCGACCATCCCTAGCGAAATACCACTTCACTCTGGGAAGGAGCACATGGAAGAGATGATCCACCACATCAGATTGAAGCTTCCCTTGGCCTTGGATCGAGTGGAAAAAGAGGATTGCAAAGTTTAGGGTTTGGAGAGAGGGGGAGCTCGAGAGAGAGCTCGGGCTGGCGTGAGAGTTGGTGAGGATGAGTGATCTGGTGGAGAGAGAGAGAAGAGTGTGATTTCAATGCGGTGGGCCCAAAACGGTTGACCCAGGTTCGACCGGTCAGACCGGTTGTCTCGACCGGTCAGACCGGTTGTCTCGACCGGTCAGATCGGTCCAGCCCATGCTGATAGGAATTTTTGCTAACTCATGGTTTAGGGTTTAGGTTTGAAACTAATGCCCCGGATTAAACTTAATTAAAGTTGATTAACACCTGGGTGTTACAACCCTTCCCCTTAAAAGAAATCTCGTCCCGAGATTTAATGGAGGTGCTAAATGGAAAGTCAGAAATTGGTGTGTACCTCGATAGGCTTGTAGCAATTCCGGACATTTAGTCCGAACAAATTCCTCCGTCTCCCATGTAGCTTCCCGCTCGGAGTGATTACTCCATTACACCTTATAGAAGTTGCTAGTTTGATTTCGTGTAACTCGGGTCTTGAAATCAACAATTCTCTCCGGGTGCTCGGGATACACAAGATCGGGCTCCAATTGTAACTCCTCTATATCAACAAACTTGGTGGGAACACGGAGGCACTTTCTGAGCTGAGAGACATGGAATATATTATGAACTGCGGATAAGTGGGCAGGGAGTTCCAGACGGTATGCCACTGGCCCACACCGCTCAAAGATAGGAAAAGGCCCGACATAGCGAGGGGCGAGCTTTCCCTTCACACCGAATCGCTGGTCTCTTTTAATTGGAGATACCCGCAAGTAAACATGGTCTCCCACTTGGAATGAGATGGACTGACGTTTCTTGTCCGCATAACTTTTCTATCGAGATTGGGCTATTTTCAAATTCTCCTGTATAAACCGGACTTGCTCTTCTGCCTCACTGACCATCTCAGGGCCGAACACATTCCTTTCTCTGGCTTCTGACCAATTTGTTGGAGTTCTATACCTTCGCCCATATAGTGCCTCAAAAGGGGCCATTCTGATGCTTTCTTGATAACTGTTGTTATAAGAAAATTCCGTTAATGGCAGGCATTCATCCCATTTCATGCCGTAAGAGAGCACACAAACTCTAAGCATATCCTCTAGAATTTGATTGATTCGCTCAGTTTGACCATCGGTCTGTGGGTGATAGGCTGAGCTGCGAATAAGCTATGTACCCAGAGATGCCTGCAAGTGTTCCCAGAAACGCGCAATGAACTGTGAGCCTCTGTCTGGTATGATTGTCTTGGGTACACCATGAAGACTCACAATCCGAGCCATATATATCTCAGCATATTGGTGTGATGAATAACGGGTCTTCACTGGAAGAAAATGAGCGGATTTAGTAAGGCGGTCAACGATAACCCAAATAGAGTCATATCCCTTTGACGTGGGAGGCAACCCAACAATGAAGTCCATACTAATATCCTCCCATTTCCACGATGGAATATCCAAAGGCTGTAGCATGCCAGCAGGTCTAAGATGATTTGCTTTGACGCTTTGACAGATATCGCACTCAGACACATATTTGGCGACCTCACGTTTCATCCTTGTCCACCAAAATCGCTGTTTCAGATCTTGATACATTTTATTGCTGCCCGGGTGAATGGAATATCAGAAAAGATGAGCCTCATCAAGAATTTGTTTCCGAAGCTCAAAGTCCTTAGGTACCACTAGTCGGTTCTTAAACCATAAGGCTCCCTCGCCATCTAGATGGAAACACACCACTCGAGGGTCATTTTCTTCAATCCTTTGCCTAATCTTTCCCATGCCAACATTATTTTTCTGAGCCGCAATAATATGGTCGCGCAGTGTTGGAGTGAGGGTAAGGTTAGCAAGAGTACCCTCAGACACTATAGCCAAGTTCATCTTTTCCATTTCTTGGCACAAAGTTTCATGCACCGCTGTGGCTGAGATGCAACTGCAACTGACTTTGCGACTCAATGCATCGGCTACAATATTAGCCTTGCCCGGGTGATAGTGAATCTCCAGATCATAATCTTTGATCAACTCTAACCATAGTCTCTGGCGTAAATTCAACTCGCTCTGGGTAAAAATATACTTCAAACTCTTATGGTCCGAGTATATATGAACATGATTGCCTAGAAGATAATGGCGCCAGATCTTCAACGCATGCACTACTGCTGCTAGCTCCAAATCATGAGTGGCATAGTTCTCTTCGTGTTGCCTGAGTGCTGTGGAGGCATAAGCAATCACTCGCTGATCCTGTATAAGGACGCAGCCTAGGCCCGTACCTGATGCATCACAACAAGTATTAAAGGCCGAATAATATCCGGCGAAGACAAACAATGATGAGAATGTAGCCAAGACCCGTACCTGATGCATCACAATACACATCAAAAGGCCGGGTAATATCTGGCTGAGCGAGGACAGGGGCAGATGTCAGAAGCTTTCTTAGGGTCTGAAAAGCCTACTCACATTTGTCATCCCAATTAAATCTCACCCCTTTCTTAAGCAATTCAGTCATGGGTCTAGCAATTTTTGAAAAGTCCGGTACAAACCGGCGATAATACCCTGCTAACCCAAGGAAACTCCGAATCTCTGACACAGATGTGGGTGCCTGCCAATTTAGGACATCCTAGATCTTGCTAGGATCAACGGAAATCCCCTTGTCTGAGATGATGTGACCCAAGAACTGGACTTCCTTGAGCCAGGAATCACATTTGCTGAATTTGGCATACAGCTGGTGTTCTCGCAGGCGCTGGAGCACGATACGGAGATGCTCTGCATGCTCTTCTTCATTCTTGGAAAATATAAGAATGTCGTCGATGAAAACCACGACAAACTTATCGAGCTCAGGTATAAACACCGAGTTCATGAGATACATGAAATGAGCAGGGGCATTTGTTAGCCCAAAAGACATGACCAGGTATTCATAGATCCCGTATCTGGTGGAAAAAGTCGTCTTGTGAATATCCTCAGCTCTAATCTTTATCTGATAATAACCAGAGCGGAGATCAATTTTTGAAAATATCTTGGCCCCAAATAGCTGATCAAACAGAATATCAATTCTGGGAAGGGGATATTTGTTCTTGATTATGATGGCATTCAGAAGTCTATAGTCCACACACAATCTGAGGCTTTGATCTTTCTTCTTAACAAAGAGTGCAGGACAGCCCCAAGGTGAAGTGTTAGGACGAATGTAACCCTTATCAAGCAACTCCTGCAATTGTTTCTTTAGCTCGGCTAACTCATTGGGTGGCATACGATAGGGTCTTCGGGAAATTGGTGCCGTTCCCGGTTGCAACTCAATGGCAAACTCCACATCACGATCAGGAGGCATTCCAGGCAAATCATCTGGAAAGACATCCGGATACTCACATACCACTGGTATGTCTGCTAGCTTCTTACCCTCAATCTGATTCACCGTAGGTGTCAAAGACATATGATCTCTCAAATGTAAGGTCATACACCCATGAATAGAAGATTTGATGTGCACAGATTGTGAGGTCGTGTCCAGACTAACTCCCTGACCCTCCATCCAGTTCATGCCCAATATCATATTTACCCTTTGGGTTGGTAACATTATCAGGGCCGTAGGAAATTTTTTTCCTTGCAACTGTAGGGGTACTTGCTTGATAAATTGATTGGTGATTAACTTTCCCCCAGGTGAGTGAATATGGTATGACTTGGGCGTACTCTCTATCTTCAGCCCCAGTCTAATAGCACACTCCTTGCTAATAAAAGTATGAGACGCTCCAGAATCAAACTGGATTGTAACAGGATATTCATTCACTGAAAACGTACCCGACATCACCGGAGCGCCCTCAGGAATACCCTCTAGGGTGGTGTAGTGCACTTGCCCCGGCTTGAAGTGGAACACACTCTGCTTCTGACTTTGCTTGCTCGATTGCTGGCCCTGCTTGGGTGGCATTGGGCAGTTCCGTGCAAAGTGACCCGGCTGCCCACAGTTGTAACACGGAAATAAATTGGGGCGCACCCCTAGCTGCTGCACCCATACCTTCTGCTCACCCTGCTGAGGAACAGGAGGCCTGGCTGTCCCCAGTGATGATGTGTACTGAGGGGGCCTATATCCCCACTGCTGCTGTGGTTGGTGCCGAAAAGGGGCTCTTTGTGGGCCCGACTGTACTAGACGGAACCTCTGGGGAGCGCTGCTCGAAGATCCCACTGCCGGCGCCTTTCTCTTCTTTTCCGCCTTATGAGCCAAGTGGGCATCCTCCTGAATGATAGCCCCATTGACTAGCTCACTGAATGTGTCAAATTTGATCATGGCCAGGCGATCCTGGAGCTTGCTGCTAAACCCCTGTCGGAAACACGCCTGCTTCTTCTCATCAGTGTCTACATGGTAGCCCGCATACTGCGACCGAGTGTTAAAGGCCTGGGAGTACTATAGTACACTGTTATTGCCCTGCTTCAGGGCCAAGAACTCGGTGAGCTTCCTGCGAATGACCCCTGCAGGGATGTGATGTGCTCTAAAGGCGTTCTTGAACTCCGCCCAGGTGAATCGAGTGCCCGCCGGAAACATAGCCACATGATTGTCCCACCATGTGCGTGTAGGGCCCCTGAGCTGCTGGGCTGCAAATCCCGCCTTGCCCCCATCATTGTACTGGTGCAGGGTCAACTTGGACTCTATGGTCCGGAGCCAACTGTTCGCCTCCAATGGCTCATCCGCTTTATGAAAAAGCGGTGGCTGAGTACTCAGAAATTGCTCATATCCAGGGATGGGTGGCTGGTGGTGATGTTCATGTAGGGAATCGGGTAGGCTACGCTAGCATCACTACCGCATATACCCAAGATACTTGCGAGTAGAAGATCATAGATTGTTACCACTAGACACGCAGCGCAGCGGAAGAAGTCGCGCGTCGATGTAGAGGAAGTAGTCGATCACGTCCCACAAACCGAGCTCCTCTTGATCCCAGCAGCCGATCAGCACAGCAGTCGCAGCAGCGCCTCCACGGAGTCCACACGTATGGGGATGAAACACCGGGCGTCGGTGTGCTAGCACCGCACGCACGGCATGGACAGCGGCCGAGAGAGAGAGGGAGGGGCGGCGGCTAGGAGGTGGCGCAGCTCTCAGGTCGTTGCCCCCCTAGCCCCTCCCTCGTATGTATAGGGCATACTAATGGGCTTCTATCTCATAGGCCCATTAGTAACCCTAATCCCTGTTGGATCAATATCCTCTTGGGCCTTTAAACCGTATTGTAATGATGGGCTCTTGGGCATATCACCAACAATCTCCCACTTGCACTAGAGACAATCATACAGGCAAGCTTTCCAACATTCCAAACCCCTTAAGTGTGTGACCCGTTAGGTTCATGTGTAGGTGGTCGTGATCGGAAATCATTTCCAAATCACAAGTCAATAGCGGCACCTAGCAGGGCATAGTGACTCACAAATACACATAAAGATCATATCGGCCGAACCATAGATATACTCATACACTGATCCCTTTGCCACACGATACCAGTCAAGCTCAAAGTGAGATGCGTGCCACCTTTGTGATAGTTCGACCATTTTCTCGATCTAATAGTGGATTCTATTCATAACTAACCTTTAGTCATCATGATTAACTCTTTAATCACTTTGGCATGGCCATGCACTTTCAAATCCAACTATCTCGAGGGGCCCAGAGATATCTCTCCCGTTATCTAGGAGGGGCAAATTCCATCTTGATCCGCTCACATCCCATTCCATGTTTCATGACACATCTGTAAGCTGCTTTTGTAACTACTCAGTCACGGAGTAGCGTTTAGCAGCCCCAAGATGCACCACTACACACAGTGAGAAACAATGACGATCTCAGGTCTAGGGATCTAGTAGGTATAACACTCAAGAACAACTGATGGCACATACAAAATAACAATCCCAACATTGTCTTGGAGTGGGTCAATCCAACACCATGTTCACCAACATGTGTCCACATCATTAATCCGATATCTCCATATCCATGATCCGTGAAACTTGATCATCAATTAATGTATGTGCTAGTCTCAATGTCGTTGTTGTCCCACACAACGACATAAACTAGGGATAATTTAGAATCATATCATTGTCAACAAAGAGTTTCACGAACAAGTCACATACTTGATAATCAATGTAAAAAATAATCATCCATGGAACAAATAACAATTATTTATCATTACATAAACATACTCATGACACAAAAATCTCCCACGCACACTAGAATCACTGATGTAAGTATCTAATACCCATAGATCTCATGTGCGCCTCATGCTTTGGTTGTGGGAGAGGCTTCGTCAACGGATCAGCAACGTTTGAGTCCGTGTGCACCTTGCAAACCTTCACATCACCTCTCTCAACAAAGTTACGGATGAAGTGATACTTCCGCAGTATATGCTGGACTTCTTAGTTGTTCTAGGCTCCTTTGCTAGTGCAACGGCACCACTATTTTCACAATAGAGGTCCACTGGACTGGACGCACTAGGAACAACACCCAAGTCAGAAACAAATTTTCTGATCCAAATAGCTTCTTTTCCAGCTTCGGAAGCTGCAATATACTCGGCCTCTGTCGTCGAATCAGCCACCGTATCTTGCTTGGAACTCTTCCAGCTCACTGCCCCACCATTGAGGCAGAAAACAAAACCGGATTGCGATTTGGAGTCATCTTTGTCTGTTTGAAAACTAGCATCGGTGTAACCCTTTACAAGGAGCTCATCTTCGCATCCAAATATTAGGAACATATCCTTAGTTCTTCTCAAGTACTTAAGGATACTCTTTACAATTGTCCAGTGAGATTCACCGAAATCTGACTGATACCTGTTCGTAACACTTAGAGCAAAGGAAACATCTGGGCGCGTGCAAAGCATAGCATACATGATCGACCCTATGGCTGAAGCATAAGGAATCGTACTCATCCTGTTTTGCTCATCAGGTGTTGTAGCACACTGACTCTTGCATAGAGTAATGCCATGTGACATTGGCAAGAAACCTTTCTTGGAATCTTGCATATTGAACCGATTCAATATCTTGTCAATGTACGTGTTTTGGCTTAATCCAATTAGCCTTTTTGATCTATCTCTATAGATCCTAATACCCAGAATATAAGCCGCCTCTCCTAAATCCTTCATCGAAAAACTCTTTTTCAATGAGGTTTTAACGGCTTCAAGCATTGGAATATCATTTCCGATCAGTAATATGTCATCCACATATAGGACCAGAAACACAAGTGCGCTCCCACTAGCCTTTTTGTAAACACAAGGCTCATCTTCATTCTTGATGAAGCCAAACCCTTTGACTACTTCATCAAAACGAATATTCCAACTCCGAGATGCTTGCTTCAATCCATAGATGGACCTCTGAAGCTTACATATTTTCCCAGCATTTTTAGGATCGACAAAACCTTCAGGCTGTGTCATATACACATCCTCACTTAGATGTCCATTAAGGAAAGCGGTTTTGACATCCATTTGCCATATCTCATAGTCATAATATGCGGCAATTGCTAGGAGAATCCGAACAGACTTTAGCATTGCGACGGGCGAAAAGGTTTCCTCATAGTCAACACCTTGAATTTGTCGGAAACCTTTCGCCACCAATCGTGCCTTATAGATGTGAACATTTCCATCCATGTCTAATTTTTTCTTAAAAATCCACTTACAGTCGACAGGTCTTACACTGTCAATCTGATCGACCAAGCTCCAAACTTGATTATCATGCATGGATTTTAACTCGGATTCCATGGCTTCAAGCCATTTGTCGGAGTCGGGTCCCATCATTGCTTCTTTGTAGGTCAAGGGCTCATCATTTTCCATCAATAATACGTGGCGCTCCTCCGTAATAAGGAGGTTGAGCTTGTCAGTAGCACGATGTGCCCTTTATAGACCTTCGTGGGGCTGGTGCCTCAACTACGGGTTGTGCAACATCTTGCACATCCCGTGGATCTTCAGTGGGTGCTGAAACAGTTTCGGGTGTTTCTTGAATTTCTTCAAGTTGCACCTTGCTCCCACTAAATCCTTTTGAGAGAAACTCCTTTTCTAAGAAAACACCATTGCGAGCGACAAACACTTTGCCTTCCGCCTTATTGTAAAAATAATATCCTTTGGTTTCCCTAGAATACCCCACAAAGAAGCATTTGTCTGACTTTGGAGTGAGCTTATCTGACATCAAACGTTTGACATAAGCCTCACACCCCCAAACTTTGAGAAAAGATAATCCGGGACGCTTCCCAGTCCATATCTCATATAGTGTTTTCTCAACAGACTTACTTGGAACCCTATTCAGTGTGAACGCAGCTGTTTCAAGAACATAACCCCAAAATGACAATGGAAGATCAGCTTGGCTCATCATGGACCTAACCATGTCCAACAAGGTTCGGTTCCTCCGTTCGGATACCCCATTCCATTGAGGCGTTCCGGGCGGAGTTAGCTGCGGAATAATTCCACATTGCTTCAAATGATCACCAAATTCAAGGCTCAAATATTCTCCTCCACGATCAGATCGCAGAAATTTAATTGTCTTGCCTAATTGATTTTGTGCTTCATTCTGAAATTCTTTGAACTTTTCAAACGATTCAGACTTGTGCCTCATTAAGTAGATATAGCCATATCTACATAAGTCATCAGTGAAAGTAATGAAGTACTGAAAACCACCTCTGGCTATTGAGCTCATTGGTCCACATACATTGGTATGTACAAGTCCCAACAAGTCACTCGCCCTCTCACTATGACCAGTGAAAGGCGCTTTGGTCATCTTTCCAAGCAAACAAGACTCACATGTGTCAAATGATTTAAAATCAAATGAGCTTAACAATCCATCTTTATGGAGTTGTTCAATGCGTTTCTCATTTATATGACCTAAGCGACAATGCCAAATAAAAGTGGGATTCAAATCATTTGGTCTAAGCCTCTTAGTATTAATGTTACAGACAGATTTATCCTCAAGATCAAGAACATATAATCCATTCACCAATGGACAATGAGCATAAAAAATACCATTGCAAAAGATAGAACAACGTTTGTTCTCTATTACAATCTTAAAATCACCAACTTCTTCCAAACATGAAGAAGAAATAATGTTCTTGCTCAAAGCAGGAATGCAATAACAATTATTTAATTCCAAAACTAATCCGGAGGGTAGAGACAAGTGGTAGGTGCCGACCGCCAACACCGCAACATTTGCGCCATTGCCGACACGAACGTCCAACTCGCCTCTTGCAAATCTTCTAGTCTCACTTAGACCCTGCAACGATTTGCAAGTGTGAATCATCGATCCAGTATCAAATACCCATGATTCACTAGAAGATAATGCAATATTTATTTCTATAACATTTATACCTGAAGTGGAAGTCTCACTTCCCTTCTTCTTCTTCTTTTCTTCCAAGTACTTCTTGCAGTTCCTAGACCAATGTCCCTTTTCATGACAGTGAAAGCATTCATCTTCAGAAGTAGGGCCAGATTTGGCCTTAGGTGCTGGCTTTAGCTTAGAGCCCGAGGACTCACCACCGGAACTCTTTTCCTTGCCTTTACCTTTGGGATTAGGAGGCATCCAACGCTTCCTCTTTTTGTTCCCCTTCTGAATCATCATCACATGATTGGGATTCTTCTTAATGCTCTCCTCTGCTGTCTTTAGCATCCCATGCAACTCACTCAATGTTTTATCCAAGCCATTCATCTGAAAGTTCATGATAAAAGACTCATAGCTCGCCGGGAGCGACTGGAGAATAACATCAGTAGCCAAGTCTTGGTGAAGTTCAGAACCAAGTCTGTCCAAAGTCTAAATGTAACCAATCATTTTGATCACATGAGGACTGACTGGGCTACCTTCTGCCAGCTTGCACGCAAACAAGGACTTTGAGATATTGAACCTCTCAGTCCTGGCTTGGTTCTGAAACATCCCACGCAGCCCCTCAATCATGGTATGAGCATCCGCATGCTCATACTGCTTCTGCAGATCACGGGACATGGTGGCGAGCATCAGACAACTGACATCAAGTGAGTCATTGCAGTGCTTCTCATAAGCTCTGCGATCAGCAGCAGTTGCATTGTCAGGGAGATCATCAGGATATGGCTGCTCAAGAACATACTCCTTTTTCTCTTGCCTGAGAACAATTCTCAGGTTGCGGTACCAATCAATAAAGTTTGTTCCATTCAACTTTTCTTTCTCAAGAACAGAACGCAAATTGAAAGCGGAATTGTTACTGGCAGACATGATCTACAACATTAAAGTAAAGCAAGATTTCAGCACTAAGTTTATGTAAAGACTTTCATTAACTGATTTAACAAAAGACAACTTACTATATCAAAGTCATCTTCCCTCTAATGACATATAGTGGTTCAAGATCCATAATCACTAAAATTCTAGTGAGCTTTAGCATCACGGCTAGAAAAGTAGTGATACAGGTAAGTAACAAATTACTAATCACATCTCTATGCGACTCTTGTTTGTTGGGTGGCATCCAATGCCCCGGCCCCAACCCTATGCCTTAAAGCCCAAAACTGTTTTGATAGCTTTGCTGAGTAAACCAATACTATGCTTGTGAATGTCCGACATCCACCCTATACAAAAGTGATAGCTGATGGTACTCTACTTTGGTAAACCTACCACACAACGATCAAAATTTATAGGTGCAGCTATTGGTAAAAGGCATCAAAACTCAACCTTTTCTGAGGGAAGCTATTCTATCATGATTAAAGCATCCACCATATGTAAAGGCATGAAAGAATAGTATGACAGGAAAATAAACATCACATGCATATAATCATATTATATTGTGAATAGTATGGCCTCTTGCATCACAATGGGGTCCATCGCCATGGCTCCAAGGTGACCTCCATTGCCATCCGTCCTGTCTTGTGGTGATCATCATCGCCATCATGATTGAAGCCTCCATGAAAAGATACTAAGCTACTACATCTAATAGCTAGTGAAATAATTACATGAGGATTCAAACATCACAAGTCGACACGCAGGTCGTTATACAATAATGGTGCAACCTCAACCCGGTTGTGTTAACTTGCGACACGCAGGCCGCACAAATCAGCACATAGATCATCACATGACATTGAGACCACACCATTCACATCACACCCTGCAAAAACAAGTTAGGCGTACGACGTGTTCTACCAAAGTAGCGCTTAGGAAGCCGCTACAGATCGCATCTATGGAATCCCTATGAAAATCTCATCAGAGTGATCGCATCACCTCAAATCCGAGCCATTCATAATGCCTCAATTTTCACTAAGTCAATCACATTGAGCGTGCAAACTTTGCACTTGAGAAGACTGCATCTACACATGACCTCGATCTGTTGTTCCAATCTGCTGACTTATGCACACAGTTAGTCCCGATGGTGATTCCAGCCGGTAGGGACATGTCGTATGCATAACAGAGAAAGAACACAAACTAATCTTTTGTCACATGCCGCGCAATCAACTCGCTCCAGTTTTAACCCCTTATGACCAATTGATCTAATCAAACCGTGCAAAAGTAATAGATCCAATCTACTACAACAACATATCACCTATATGCAAATGATCCAGACCAAAAACTACGCAAGATGGCTCTGGTACCACTGTAGGGAATCGGGTAGGCTACGCTAGCATCACTACGCTAGAATCGGGAATCGGGAAGTCGCGCGTCGATGTAGAGGAAGTAGTCGATCACGTCCCATGAACCGAGCTCCTCTTGATCCCAGCAGCCGATCAGCGCAGCAGTCGCAGCAGCGCCTCCACGGAGCCCACACGTACGGGGATGAAACGCCGGGCGTCAGTGTGCTAGCACCGCACGCACGGCATGGGCGGCGGCCGAGAGAGAGAGGGAGGGGCGGCGGCTAGGAGGTGGTGCAGCTCTCAGGTCGTTGCCCCCCTAGCCCCTCCCTCGTATATATAGGGCATACTAATGGGCTTCTATCTCATAGGCCCATTAGTAACCCTAATCCCTCTTGGATCAATATCCTCTTGGGCCTTTAAACTGTATTGTGATGATGGGCTCTTGGGCATATCACCAACAGTTCAGGCCGCTGCACTCTGCCCTGCTCCACAATCTCCCGAAGGAGTTCCGTCTGCTCGTCTCGTCCGGTGAGCATGGCTGCAATGGCCTGGGCCAAATCAGGAGGGTTCGGGGGTGCTGCCATTCTGCATTCAACCATGATTGGATTAGTTACATTTTTTTGATTACATAAAAATAATCATGACCGCAACTAATATCCGAATCATGGAAGAAATCGAAGGAAACAATTCATTTGAACACAATTGAGAGGCCTCTGTCTGCGCTCAACCGGTCAGACCGGTGCAACGGACCGGTCAGACCGGTCTGCATGGTCTGCATGGCGTTGTGCACGTAGACCAACCGGTCAGACCGGTGGATAAGACCGGTCAGACCGGTCGCAATCCTGAAACTATACTCCACTCTAAAACTTGGGCGACAACCCTTAAACCAATTCCCAAATGCAAATTTAAAAACCATAGATGCCATATGCATGATACGATGCATGATTCCATAAACCATCTCACATATGCAACTAAAGAAAACATAAATAGCATGATGCATGAACGTCCTACGTTAATTCACTCAACCCAAAACTAAACATCTAACTACTCTTCTAACATAACTATATAGAGCTTACTACGAAAAGTCCCACCCATACTAGTAAACTACATTCATCATAAGTCAGAAATTCATTTTTACTTTGTAATATCTTAAAATTAGTCATGCTCGTGCCACCCCTAATGCATTTCGGGTCTGATACCAGCAGTGACGGAACCGCCAAATTAAAACTCCAATTTAAGTGTAATGGCCGTCATTTGAACACATCGGGTGCATTAGCTTAATGGTTTAATTTGGCGATCCTTTGTCAACCCACGGCCCGATCGAAACAACACCGGTAGTCCCACGCGAAGGTGGGCGCAGATGGTACAAGCACGACATAATACTTAAAAATATAGGAACGAAAACAATATGAAACACTTATTTTACAAGCCAAGTTCCAAATATACATAAAGGGTACAGAAACAAAGTAACTTTTACAAAACAATACAAGGGTAGCCAATGTTTAAAAGAACAGTTTCTACACCTAACTTTCCTCCATCCTATCCTACCTGCACCCAACCGGTCAGACCGGTTCCTTCAACCGGTCTGACCGGTTTCCACTACCTGATCCACACCACTGGTCAGACTGGTCACACTAACCGGTCAGACCGGTCCTCGCAAAACAGAGGGGTTGCACATACAACCCTCAAGGGTGCAACCCGACAACTTCCTAGCCTAGGGGTCTCGCTCCACCACTTCCCACCCCTCTGCATCTCGGCGGATGAACTTGACACAGCAGGGGCAGAAGTCAACATCCGGATGGCCTGAAATGATTGTGGCAACAAACCCTGAGTATACTAATACTCAGCAAGACTTACCCGACTAGTGGGTATAACTTAGCCCACCTACCTAGACATGCAAGGCCTTTGGCTAGTGGCTTATTTTGCAGAAAACAGCGACTAAAGTAATTCCTTAAATTCCATATTTTAGCTCCAGGTTCTATATAAATTTACTCTAATCTAATATTTCCACGAATTAACTATATCAAACATGGTGGTGCAATCAATAATAATTCAATGTTTTTATCATCCTAGATATATAAATATACTCATTATCCCATCATAATACTACGATGCGACGCAGTGATCAAGGTGCTCATATCCGAGAGCGACTGGCGGCGAATCGATCCGATTTAACCTTGCAAGGTGGACCTAATCAACACGGCACGTATTTGCCCCGTCGGACTATACATGCCAACCATTCCCCTCCCCGCCTCGAACTACAGGAACCAGCCCAACGACCTATGGTCAGCCGAGCTCAACGTGAGACCACCAAAAGTAAATAATGCATCCCCATTTCTCCGCGACTACTCGACTACCCCAGGAGTTGGGTGCGGGTTCCTGTACTTTCGAAGCAAGGCAGTACTCGACTTACTGGTTTCGACTAACTCCTACTCCCTGTATGCGGTTAGTACAAATTCAAACATGATCAGCAGGGCCAACAACGGTACGGTCCTTAACCGACTCAGACGGGACTAAGACACCCAGGAACCCTATCCTACTGCCATATCTACATATCCTCATCATTCCCGTCCGGTCTCCATTCTCCATTCCTTACATATCCAATTCAACAACTCATATCCTGAAATATTAATATATCTTGTATCTCGCGAGTAACCGGAAATTACTCGACTTCTAATCATCCTATTTCTCGCGAGTGACTAGAGATCACTCGTCTTCTACTGAGAACCATTAAGCATAGCACTTCTATTGTCCTATACATACTAGTATAACTCAAGAGAACCTAGGGATCATGTAACTAGGGTTCCAGTTCAACTCCTGAAACGTAATGCACAAGTAATAGAAATGTATATAGAGGTCATAATTTAAAATAATAGGACATGCATCGGGGCTTGCCTTGAGTCTGCTGCTCCGTACTAGGGTGAATTGGGCCTTGGGCCGGCTCCCCACGATCCTCCTGCTGCGGGGCTTGCCCCTGCGGCTCCCGTAGCTCCGCAACCACCTCGTATATCACCTCCTCCGCGGCTGCTGCTACACGTATGCATATGCATATGACATGAGTGAATGCATGCATGATTTATAAAAATTACAAGTAACCAATAACCAAATCAATTTCGATCTATTTTCACTAACCAACCCTGATTTAACCCTCTCATCCCTGCTAGCACCGGTCAGACCGGTATACCAAACCGGTCAGACTGGTCTGGCTTGTGTGCGACTCGAGACCAAAATTCTGGAGTATCCGGACACCTACTCGGAGTATCCGGACTCCCAAGTCCGGAGTTTCCGGGCCTAAACCCGGAATGTCTAAACCACCACAAACCCGGAGTATCCGAACCAATGGCCGGACTGTCCGGACCCCTACCGGTCAGACCGGTCTCTCCGACCGGTCAGACCGGTCCTACCCAGAACAAAAGCTAAAATCCATGTCGTGGTGAAATCGGGCCACTAATCCTAAAACCCTACTAGGAACCAGTTCAGGGATATATTGGACTGTATTTGACCGGAGGAAATCACCTAAAACCATCTAGAAGAGTAGATCGACCATCCCTAGCGAAATACCACTTCACTCCGGGAAGGAGCACATGGAAGAGATGATCCACCACATCAGATTGAAGCTTCCCTTGGCCTTGGATCGAGTGGAAAAAGAGGATTGCAAAGTTTAGGGTTTGGAGAGAGGGGGAGCTCGAGAGAGAGAGCTCGGACTGGCGTGAGAGTTGGTGAGGATGAGTGATCTGGTGGAGAGAGAGAAGAGTGTGATTTCAATATTGTGGGCCCAAAATGGTTGACCCAGGTTCGACCGGTCAGACCGGTTGTCTCGACCGGTCAGACCGGTCCGGCCCAGCCTTATAGGAATTTTTGCTAACTCATGGTTTAAAGTTTAGGTTCGAAACTTATGCCCCGAATTAAACTTAATTAAAATTGATTAACACTTGGGTGTTACAGCAGCTAGCTAGTTTCTGATCGAAATTCCTCTGGCAAGCAAGGCTATTGTTCTTTGACCAGATAGACTCGATCGAGGCATGTGCAAAGGGATGATGGGATGGGACCAGCCCCGGTGGGCACGACACGAACGCTTTCACAGGAAGTTCCAAGTGTTTTTCTTTTCCTGGGTAGTATTTATGAAAACGCGCAAGAAATTCCAATCTCCATTCAGACTGCAAGGAATAATTTGGAGCTCATTTTCATTCTCTGTTCCATCCATCTTCCTACTATGCTACGAACACGTACAGTACTAGTACTCTAGTACTAACAAAACAACTGACAAGCAGAAGCAAGAGCACGCGAATCAGAGCGCGAGCGCGAGATGGTCCGGGTGCGGCGACGCGCCGGCGGCGTCCGGGCGGCTGTAGGGCGACCCGCGCGCGGCGGCCCGGCCCCTGCGCTTCTCCATGAACCGCTGCAGCGACGCCTTCCTCGCCACCGGCAGGTCGCGCGGCGCCGCCCCCTGCGCGGTGTTAGATATACGCGGCGCCGCCCCCTGCGCGGTGTTAGATATATAAACTTGTGTTCTGCTCATTTATCGTTTTATCACATTACTTGTTTTAGCGTGAGCTCAGCTGGTGGCTTATCCATAGCTGAGCGCGTCTGGCTGGAGATGTGCCCGTTCACGTCGCGGCCATGGCGCGCGGCACGATCTGGCGTGCGGGATGGCGCGCGCATGTAGGAGCAAAAGACCAAGTCCTGCCTTTCTTTCTTTTGTCAGTTGTAATCGCTACAAATAAGAGAATAAAAAATCATAAAAAGCTGTAAGTTGTTCGTAGTGCTAAAAACACTCTCGCGTTGAGTTCCACCCTGTGTTCCGTGTGTTCATGAGAGCCGTCTGCTCTTGGCCAGATAGATTCCGGCTGACACGCGGCCGCCGCGACGCGGAGCAGCTCGGCCGCCCTGTCGGCGGGGACGTCCTCGAGCACCACCACGCGCCCGCCGTACGAGATGGTCAGCTGCCGCGGCGCCGGCCCGGGCTCCGCCTCCTCGTGCGCGACCGCGACGGGCACGTCCGCGCCCGGCATGAGGGGCAGCACCGCCACCGGCCGCTGCCTTGACGTACTGGCTCAGCACGCCGCACGCTGCCGCGGCCCTGGTACGGGACGCTCCCCGCCGCCGCTGCCATTTCGCTTGATCCTTGCTTGCGGTCTAAGCGAGCCTGCTGCCTCTCGATCCTGTCTAAGCGTTGGGGGATGATGAAGAACAAGTGAGAGATTCCGCGGATGCGTTTGGAGCTTGATGGATGGACTTGGCCTTGGGGATGAGCCTGCTTGCCTCTGATAGATTTTATATCTGCGGCGAGGTTGCAGGAGGCGGCGGGTGGGAACGAGGGAATATCGCGGTGCGTGCCGTGTGAAAGCAGTTTCTTTTTATGGCCCTGTCTGCCACGACGAACACGTGATGGTTTGGAGGTTGATTGGGATGGGGAGGCCGCCCGCAATTTTTCTTTTTTGGATGTGGTTGGCACGATGGTTTGGTTTCACGCGTGGATACGGAATGCCTTTAAAATTAATCACACGTGGGCTGTGTTTGGTTAGGGAAAAAATTTCACAAAATTTTTTTTGCACTTTTTACTACTAATTTAAAGTATTAAATAAAGTTTAATTACAAAACCACCTGCAGGACCCCTGGTAAATTCGCGAGACTAATCTAATAAGAACTTTGACCGCACGATTAGGTGATGGTTACTGTAGCATCACTGTAGCAAATTATGGATTAATTACCATCATTAGATTCGTCTCGAAAAATTATACTCATCCGTAAAAAGATTTCGCAAATAAACTTCGTTTAGTACTCCATGCATGCATTCGTCTTTTTGTAAAAAAAATTTCATGGTGTAAACCAAACACGGCCCTTCTTTATCTAACCAACCAATATTATTAGGCAATTTCGGTAATCTCAATTGCCTAAAACTTCTTTTTTTACTACACGACCCGTTTGGAAAGTGAAAATCCCTCTCAAGATAAAAATCTTCCTTTGGTACTTTAGATGTGAAGTTGTTTTAGCAAAAGATAATTTAGCCAAACGAAACTGGCACGGAAATCAACAGTGTTGTTTCTGTTATGAGAATATACAACACCTGTTCTTTGACTGCCGGTTCACAAGGCTGGTATGGGCTACTGTGTATGCGGCATGGGGTCTCCCACAACCTCGCGATGTTTCAAGTATGTTTGGAAATTGGACGATTGGTGTATCTAAAAAGTATAAACAATTAGTCCGTGTGGGCGCGACAGCCTTGTGTTGGTCTGTTTGGCGCTGCAGAAACTCTGTGATTTTTTATAACAAATAACCATCCATTTTGTAGGTGATTTACTCTACAACACACTGGCTATGCACGTGGGCAATCCTTCAGCAATCTACCTGGCAAGACGTACTTGTAGCGGCGTCTTATTTTTTGGAGCAGGTGGCTAAGGAATTTTTTGCTCGAGTACATGGGTGGCTGTCTAGTCTTAGGATTGATAGTCCCTGACTTGTTCGGTTTAATAAAATTTTTTGTAGTCTGTGTGCCTTTCTGGCAGTGGTCGGAAATTTTTTAAAATGATGTATTATCTTGATGTATCACTTTGAAATTAATAAAAATTTCCTTTTCCAAAAAAAAACCCGACCCAAAGTTACTTGATGCTTATTATAAGCCCATAAAGTCTCTCACATGAAACACTTATTATATAATTTGTGTATCTAGATTTGCCAAAATGACTACAATTTGAAACGAAGAGAGTAGATTAACGCGAAAGCAGTGCGGAGCAGGTTGCATGGGTGGCCTAGCATCCCAGTAGGCAGTTGCTGTGTGTGCTGAATCAATTTTTTTTCTTTTTTTTCTCCTTTTGGCTCTATTTTGATTGGGTGAGAACTGAGAAATGAATGGTTATCAGGTAGTTCTAACGTGACCGACACCTAACCGACTTTTTCAAGTGACTGACCGGTTTTTGAATTTTTGATAACTAAATTTTGTAAAGAACCAAGGAACCGAACCGATCAGTTCGGTCTAACCGAATGTCCACCGTGTGATGTTATGATCCGATACTAAAATGACTCCGGGAGCTTCAAATTTGGACCCGGTAGGTTTCGTGCCAACTTTAATACCAGATAAAAAATTAACCAGTACTAACGTGCCAAACGAAAGTTCATCTTTTTTTTGTAGTGAAGCATGTGTAAATGCGGTGGTTTTTGCAACGTAACAGGGAGAGGTGTGCGCTTTTGCAACAAAACAGTTTAGGAGGCATGTAAAACGCGAAGCGACATATGTGGTGGCCTTTTAATATTTTTCTTGGGACCTCATGTCCTTGGCCCTTTTAATATAGAAGAGGAGGCAATCACCACAGTCAGAGATTACACCCAACTAAAAATATCTCCCAACACATCCAACAATCATTTCATCGACACAAGCTCCAATTCGTGAATCATGATAGCCTTCAATGGACAATTAGAAACCCTTTTAGAAAACACCACTAGGAGTACTGGAGAACAAAACAAAAATTTAGAGCCAACGTCTCGTAAATCTAATTGTTTGATTGCTCGATCACCGATGAATTGACAAAGAAATTTTTGGGCTTCGTGATTTAAAGCCCTAATTTCGGGACAAGGGATTTTTTTCTCTCTCTCGTCTTGTGGACAATGGGCTTAATCATGCCACCGTCCAACAAATTAATTTATTGTGCACCTTGTTTAGTTTCCTAGCATGTTAGAAATTCAACACTTTGACCGTTAATTACGGTGTCAAACAAAGTCAGTTTACAAAACTAACTTTAGGACTCCCGCGCTAGTGACTCTGGAGAATCTAATGAGACATTTGACCGTGTGATTAGAGGATGAATACTGTAGTATCACTGTAGCCAATTATCGATTAATTACCGTCATTAGATTCGTCACGATAAGTTACACCTATCTCTGAAGAGATTTTGCAAATATATTTCATTTAGTACTCCATACATACAACATTTTTTCTCAATTTGCGTGCACTAAGAAATCTTAGTAGTAACCAAGAGGACGAACAGTACGACGAGTGAACCAATTAAGATGTTCTGACGCGGAAAGGACAGCGAAGTCCAGCCGTCCGCTGAGGCCAGTGGCCAGCCTGTACGGCTGGACGGGCTCTTGTCCATGAACCACTGAAGGGGCAAAGCTTTTTTTATTTTTCTTTTGCAAAATTGCAGGAAACCCCCCATAGGTCACTTGAATTCTGTCATTTCCCGTATAAGTTTATTTGTCGCAAATGCATACCCCCCATGCGCACATACTTAACTGAATCAACCTGTTTCTCAACGATGTAGAATTATACCCCGCAAGCGAAGCTAGCGGAGTCAAATCTCATCCAAGTGCATAAAATAGACTTATCCCCACATATTTCATTGACTTTTTTGTTGCAAATAAATAGCGAAACACTGTAACAACATATGAAATCTAATCAGAAAGTTCATTTGTGAAATCTCTAAGAAATATGAAGACTCTACTCCTAAAAGTGTCTGGTCTTGCCAAGGACCATACTGATGGCTCCTTAACATATGAAAACATGTTGAATCGCATAAGCACACATATAGAGATATAAACGGATCGAATATGGACGGATATTACTGATATTATATTTATATTTATTTTTTCGTTCGAATACAGAGTCGGATACGAATAATGTTAGTTTTTGTCAGATAAGATTATAATAGATGTCGACATCATAACAATGTAACTTTTAGTATTCAGATACGGTTACGGATATTGAATATCTGGAATCGGATACGGACGGATAAAAATTCTTCAAAACTGGATCAAATTCGAATAGGCTATAGAACTAACTATGGAATTGGTATTTTGCAATAAAATGCGAAACATTTAGTGACTTAATTATGAGGGTATTGATGCAAAGAAAAATTTCTTCTATATTTGCGCGCACGTTGGTATGTATCGCGTTTCATTGGGCTCGACGCCTGTGGATAGCTCGATCGAGATGACAATGGCAGCATGCCTTGTTCGTCTGCTCGTGCAGCCAGCCAAACCGTATTTTCTTCCATCAGCATGATGAAAACGTGCTCGGAGTTTTGTTTGATTTTGGTCGGTTTCAGCGGAACCGGAGGAGCACAGCGCGTTTTGACGGTGGTCTGCCGCTGCTATGCTTTTCTTCGCTTTCGGCTCAGAGCAAGATAGGCAGCTGTTATCCATACTAATTGAACGAAGTAAAAGTTTGGTTTACACCCTTCAACTAATACTAAAGTCAGTTTTTCAATTTTCAACTACGAAACCGGATAACAGAGATCATCCAACTATTAAAACTGGCAAATTTAGCCCTTTACGTGGTTTCCAAGATAATTTTTCATTTTGTGAGAACTAAAAGTATTTAAATGTAAACTAAAAAAATTCATCAGTAATTTATTTTAGATAAAAAAGTACAAAATGGATATCAAAAGTTTTCAAAAAAAATATAAACTATCTATTGGCACGATACTTGTCAGTATTCAGATTCAATTTTTTTATGTTTATAATATTTGGTTGCTTGTAGTAACCTATTTATTAAGAAAGTTGTGCCTTAGAGATAAGAGGATGATACAACTTCACACACCTCGATGATCCATGATTATACGGTGAGCGGTTGGTGGTGGGGCATCTATTTATAACTCTCTGTGTTTGGAATCTGTCCAATCCCAGAGCTGAGCCCCCGCTACCCTCTCATTCCTCCGCCCACCCCGGCTCTGGCGGTGCCCCCGCCGCCTCCGCCGCCATCCACCGCCGCCACCCATCCTCCGCCGCCACCATCCACCACCGCCACCCACACACCAGCCACCTTCCCCTTCCCGACCTTCTCCTTGACCTGCCACCGATCACCGGCTAATGGTTGTCCGGGCTCGCCTCTGCCACCTCTTGAGATCTGTGCTAACTAAGCTAATCTTAATAGGAGTTTCACAGGAGTGTCATGAACATTATATTTGTTGATATGACAGAGTCATTATAAGGGGAGAGGAGGGGGACACTACCGGAAACCGCTTCTTTGCCGTGTGCCAAGCACACGGCAAAGAGCACACGACTTTCAGGCGTCGGCAAAGGCGGCCTTTGCCGTGTGCCTTATATCAGGCACACGACAAAACCTTTGCCGTGTGCCTTATATCAGGCACACGACAAAACCTTTGCCGTGTGCAGATCTTGGCCCACGGCAAAAAAAAAAACAGCCCACAGAAAAGGTGATGTGGAGGCAAAGTTTGCTGTGTGCCCTGCCGACGTGGCACAAGGCAAATTATTTTTGGAAAAATAAAAAAAACCCTCATGGCCCACGGCCGCCGCGCCGCCTGCCGGCGCCGGAGCACGCATCCTGGCCGCGTCGTCGCCCGCGCAGCCACTGTTGCGCCGCCCGGTCCCCGATCTTCGCGCCGCCGTCGGCTCCGCGGCCGCCGCGCCGCTGCCCCCGTCCGACGCGCTGCCGCCGCCCGGACCCCGGCTTGTGCACCGCCGGCAGCTCCGCACCCGCCTAGTTCCCGTCCGATGCACTGCCGCCGCCGTGCAGCCCGGCCCCCGGTCGGCGCGCAGCCACTCCTGCGCCAACTGCCGCCGCCCAGACCCCGGCTTGCGCGCCGCCGCTGCTCCACTTCCACTCACGCGCTGCCGTCACCCCGCTGTCCCCCTGCCGCGCCGCCGCCGCGAGCTGCTCTGCTCCACCATCGCGCACCTGTTCCGCCACCGTGAGCTGCTCTGCTCCTGCAAGCTAGCTGGCTGCGGCCGCCGCTCCTCGCCCCGCCGCCCCTCCTCACCGGTCGATTTATTCCGGTGAGGGGTGAGCGAATGGGGGAGGAGAGGTGCCCCGAGAGGGAGATGGACGGAGAGGGCCGGGGAGGAGGAGCTCTCGCCGGCCTAGGGCCCGATGCTGCCGCCGCCGCTGCCGCCCATATGGCCGTCGTTGAGGCCGTCGTTGAGGACGACGCAGAGAGAGAGAGGAGGAGGGCCGGCGGCCTTGACTTGGGAGAGAGGGGGATGATCCGGCACACGATTTTTGAACCATTGGGAGAGCTTCATTTTGATGCCTTGGATTGATGACGTGGCAAGTGTTTGCTATGTGCCGCCGATCTAGCCCACGGCAAACGTGCGGGGCCGGCGGCGCTGCGTGGCGGGCGGGGCGCGCAGCGAGCCGTGGCGGGCGGCCGGGGCTTGCCCAGCGGGCGGGCGGGGCGTGACCGGCGGGCACCGGTGCATGGTGGGTGGGCGGCGCGGCACGGCTGTGTTTGCCGTGTGCCGCCGGCCATGCACACGACAAAGGCCCGTGTTTGCCGTGTGCCGAGGGCCAAGCACACGGCAAACATTTTTTTTTTCAATTTATATTTTCATTCAGTTTGGCTACTGTTTAACTAAATTTTATTGAATATACTTCAAATACCTTGCAAAATTTACTCAACAATTAGTGTTTAGTAATTATACACAACAAACCTATTATTTTATGCAGTGATAGCTCAAGATCAATAGATATGACATGATATTGTTTAATTGCAAAAAAATTATAATTATACCACTGATCTCAAAATTAACCGAACTTTGGCATCAAAGAACCTATGTTTTGTTTTGCACAAACAAAAAGTTTAAAAGTCAAACGCCAATTCGTTCGTAACGTTCTGTTCAAATGTAAACGATTCCGTCTCAATTTCACGGATCTTCTTTGGAGATGTTTCGATTTCTAACAAGCGTACGTTAAAACTTTTGCAAAATGTTCCCAAAATTTTACCACAATCTACATGCATGAAATCATGATACCATGACAAATTTCATGATTTTCTGAATTTGTTTGCTTTTAATGGAATTTTAGAACGATTCGTTCAAACAGTTCTTAGCATGGTTCGCGACCAAGATCTTTGAAATCTACTTTTGTTTCAGGCTTATGCCATCACCTTGAACTCCTTACCATGAAAATCATTTTTGTATCCATTATACTCCACTATTCAATACACTTCCAGTTTAACCCCAAAAATTCGATTAATGATATCAAATAACTAAATATAGCAAAAAAAAGATAAATATACCAAAATTTAACAAGGAGTACAATACACTAGCAGAAAAAATTGGGAGTGCAGAATCTACTTTTTTTAAATTTTGCCGTGTGTAAAAGTTTTGCCGTGTGCAAAAAATGAGGCACACGACAAATAGTGCTTCTTTACCGTGTGTAAATTTTTTGCCGTGTCAAAAGTTAGGCACACGTCAAATAATGCTTCTTTGCCGTGTGCTGAATCTTTGCCGTGAGTTTTTTGCTCGGGCACACGACAAACATCACGTTTGCCGTGTGCCAGAAGTTTGCCGTGTGCTCTATGTACTGGCACACGGCAAAGCCGTGGGCACACGACATTCTAGAGGTTTCCGGTAGTGGGAGTTTCTTTACCATGACACCTATCCAATTCGGTTATCGAGTTTGTAAATTTTGAAAGCTGTGGGATGATACTCCCTGTTGAGATTGGACGATGACATTCCCCATCGAGATTGGGCTATGTACTAGGTTGATTAGCTTCCCACTAAGATTGACCTAAGCACTAGGTTGATTAGCTTGCTTGCCTGTCGATTTCGTGTTTGTCTCACCGGCCGATGATCTGACTTCTTAAAATTATAGCTGTTTGCGCCGATGATGGTACGGTGCGTGTTACAAATTAAAGTAGGTTGGAGCCAATGTAGTCGAATACAAACTCTACAGGCTACAGATACCTTAGTATAGGTCTAACTCTCTATATATTCTCCTTAGGATCAACGCATGCAATTCAAGTCATCAAATCAAGGGTTTCAATAATATCTCTCTCAGCAATGAAACGCCGCCCTCAGGAATCTGACTGTTTGAGCTGATCTCCCGGGAAATCCCTACCGATCGAGATCCTACAGGACATCTTGGTGAGGCTGCCGGCCAAGGACGCCGTCCGGTCATCCTGTGTCTCCAAGCTGTGGTGCCGCATCGTCCGAGACCCCTCCTTCTGCAAGCTCCACGGCGCCGATCATGTCGCCGCACCGTCGGAGTCGGAGGCCTTGCTCGTCTACGAAAAGCGCGAGGGCGACGAGGTCAGCATCTTCAACCTTTCGCCCGGCAAGGCCATGTGCCAAGTCGCCATCCCCAGCGGATATAGCCTCACCAACGTCTGCAACGGCTTCCTCTGCTTCGCACTCGACGACCACGCTCAAGCGCCGCCGGTCGTGTGCAACCCCGTCACCGGCGAGACGCTGCAGCTTCCAGAGCCACCTGATCCAGCAGACGCCCGCATAGATCTGACGTATTGCTTCGTCTTAGGGTTCAGCCCGCCCACTAAGGAATACAAGATGTTCCGGCTTTCCTCCCCACGGAACTACAAATCACCGGAACATAAGACCAACTACATAGCCGTGTACACCGTCGGCGGCGGCGGCGGCTGGCGCCAATCCTCCTACCTCTCCCGATTTTGCTCATCGCTCAGCTTGCCTCCGCCGGTGCACATCAACGGCAATCTGTACGTGCCGGTGGTGACTGGCTACGCGGCGCCGGCGATGGCTAACCAGCAGGAAGACCCACGCGTCACACGAATGTTGGTACTCAATGTGGCGACAGAGACGAGCCGCACGTACAGTCTCCCGTACAACTACAATAAGGGCTATCACCCGGCCTGGCCTGAGATGCTGGCCAACGGATTCGAGCTCAACGGTCAGATGTGCCTCGCCGTGAACGTTATTTACCCTCGCCGGAAGCTCGAGTTCTGGGTCATGGCGCCGCCAGGTGAGCTTGCGGAAAAGAGCGACGACGACAACGAGCTGTACTGGGATCTACACTACTGCTTCGACATGGAACGTGAACCCTTCTTCTTTAACCGGGCGAGGGGTGCCTGGCTTGACCACGACCAGATGCTGTGCTACAGGCATGGGGAATCCTTGTACAAGCATGACACGAGAGGTTATTCGTCGTCGTCGTCGTCCTCACACGATGGTTCTCCCCTTCTGTCGTTTGACCTGCAACTGGAGCTCCCCAAGGCTCCATCACAGCAATATTCATCTCACTTGAGCTTCATACCGTCTTACTCTTGCCGATGGAACATCTGTGGGGGTTACCGCCCCAGTCTGCTCTCCCCTGTCATCTTCGCGTTGCCACCATCCCAAGATGGCAAGGGGAAGACACGAAAGTTCGAGCACACCCTGCTGCGTGCTCTCACGCAATCTAACATCACATGCACCAAGGGGCCCCGCTAGCACAGATAGTTGCTGGATCAAAATTTCTGTATCTATCACTTCAAAATGCATTCTCTCTTGGTAGTTTATTAGGTCAGGTCACAATATATTATTGTCCTGGATTTTTCCCAATTCATTTTTGAAATGTCAGACAATTGCCAGAATTTGCATGAAGATTCATCAAATTAATAGAACAGTGTGAAACTGAAGATTCCCTTGATGATGAGCATATATATATGGATGATATGAGAAACCTGTAAAATGGGGATAAATGGAGCGATTTTCCATATCTTTCTCATCACTATAATGTTTAATGTAGTCGTTCGATCTTGTTGCCAAAAAACATGTATGTATTATTTTCATGCAAAATTCACTCCAGGCGAAAGGCTTGTAAAGGTTTGTAATTTTAATTTATTGGCGTTAAACCTACTTAACTAACAAACTAAAGCACAAAAGAAGTCACAAACAATTACTATTATTATCGTTGAGGTACAAGCTGTAGGAGAGTGCCAAAGCCGCGAACTCGGCAAATCTCCCGACTTCCCCCGGCAATTCTATTCTTAGCGCGCGCTACTGCGAGCAATCCTATCGTAGAAGAGTTTCGCACCGCTCATTTTCAGTCCGTGTCGCTATTTTGGAGGCCCATTTAGCTGGGCGGCCCATATTAAGGTTGCGGTCCGTCTTTTTCATTTGGAGCTTCCTGCTTTTTCTCCCCCTCTATTCCTTTCATTTCGTCATCTCAGTTAGCTGGGCGGCCCATATTAAAAACATGTTTTGCATTTGCAACATGGGAACATATGAAAATGTTCCATAAATCTTTCTAATTGTTCCAAAACTTTCCAAAATAGTTCTGTCATTAGGAAATGTTCCAGGAAAAAAATCTTGCTATTTCTACATTGGAACATATAGAAATGTTATGTGAATCTGTCTTTTTCTCCAAAACTTCCAAAATAGTTCTGCAGTTTTGAACATACTGAAATGCTCCCGAAAAAATTCTGCCAAACATGGGAACATATGAAAATGTTCCTTAAAGCTTTCTAATTGTTCAGAAACTTTCCATAAACTTCTTGAAATGTTCTAAAAAAGTTTGAAAAGTTCATTTACTTTCAAACTTAGAAAATTGTTCCAAAACAAATGTTACCTGAACTAGCTTAAAAAAACACACAAAAAACAAGCAGGGTGGAATTTTCAAATTGATAGCCCACTTGTGGGCGGAAATATTTTTGGCCCACGAAGCTAATGAAGCCCACAAAGAATCCCGGGGGCGCACAGGTTGGTCGGACGACAATCTTGTGGGAGCGCTGGTGGGCTTAATTCCTTCTGCGATGTGTCAGCGAAACTTCGCGCGCATTATATACAGACACCCCCACTTCCCCTCCTACTCTCCCTATTTTCCTAGTACTACCTAGGCAGCACTACACCTCTAAGGTAAGCTACTAACTCCAAAAGTGAGAGGAGAGTTGTCTGTGAGATGTCTCCATTTGAGCTCCTTCTCTAGTATTTATAGGAGGGTGCTATGGGTTGCACGGCCAAGAGTTGAAGTGCATTCACTGTTAACCGCCATTGGAATCTAATGAGGAGACGACATGTGGAAGGGGAAGGTCAGTGGCGCCCTTAGCTTTTGCTAAATGGCTACCACATGAACCCTCATGTCGGCTCTGGATAAATTGGCCTATCCTAAGTCAGTTTACTTGCTCTGGTGGGTACATGGATCTTTATACTTGCAAAGTGGTCGAGTAGGTGTTGCTTTGGATTGATGATATGTTCATGCTCATGGGCTATGTTTCCTTCTCATGTGTGGCTGTCAAGTGGGCCCTTTGATCCTTGTGTGGCTTGTGATTGGCTAGGAATTTATGTCTTGGATCATACTTGCTTGTTTTTGTATTTTTGGCCCAAATTCATCTACACATATTTTCATACCAAAATGTAGAATTCGTCAATAAATCACCCCATGCTAGTATTTATCCCCTTTGATGCTTCAATTTTGTGGAGGATTTGACGGTCAAAATAAACCGTCAACACCCCCAGGTGGGGACTCCCCTGTTCTACATCCCCTGGTTCACTAACCTGTGGGCTCTGGTGCTGATTCTCATAGGTATGTTTGTTGGCACACCCATTTGCTCTGCCAGGTGGACCCTCTTTGTAAGAGTGAAGCAGGATAAGATCTTCTGCATATTTCTATCGTGTCTTCTTTGTGTTTTCATCTTATTTCGGACTTGTATCCTTGAAATTGCTAGATAAAAAAAACACTTGTGGAGCTAGGTTAGTGATATAAATATGTGAGTAAGGTTTATAGTTTTATTTTATTATTGAGTATAGTTGACGGTCATATTTCGCGCTCAAGGACGTCAACAACTCCCCAAATTAGCCCTTTACTTGTCCCGAGCAAAGCTTTGGATGTAGGTTATTGATCAAGAGTTGCTGCAATGCTGCATTCCTATCTTACACCCAAGGCACAACCTAATGCTCTTAGCATGATTTTGAATAAGTTGGCCTTGTTCTTACCTTCCACCTTACTCTTGTGGGTCTTATAGCTTTACTTTATCTTTGGTGGTTGAGAGTCTGGACGGTCTTGTAGAGTATCATTTTCTCACCCCTTTGTTCAACCATCAATCCCAAGGTTTTATAAAGTTTTCTCAAAAGAAAATATAAAGTTTCTCAAATGATCTCTTGGAATTCTCAGTGTGTACCATTCCTCATCAAGGCTTTTATTGTGCCTTTCTTTTCCAACCTACTTCTAAAAGGTTTAATCTTGTGGAGCTGTAGGTGTAAGCATCTAGGCCCTCAAGGTATGTTTCGGTGATTAATGACAACCATTATTGTGACTAATGAGTTTGTGCAGCTTAATAGATCATTATCGCTCATTTGGTCATATGTCAAAAGAGGCCCCTCAATTTCTTTATTCAAAAAGGCGATCTCGGTATTCAACTCTTATATATGTCAAGACTAAGGATCTTTCTAGTCCTAAGTGTCATAAGGTTGAGAAGGACACTTAGGTTAGTATAGGTTTTATAGTTTTGTAGTGATCGCACTATTAAGAGGGGTTAAGGCTAAGTAACTTGAGTATGGACATGGTCATTTGAAAATGAATGCACACAATGGTCACTCAGGTTTCTAGAAGTTCAAATAAGTGGTTCTCAAACTATATCTCAAGAATATTTGGATTTCATTCAAAGACTCAAATCAGAAAAGACAAAATCAGAAAAAGTCTATACACCGGTTTAACCGACGACCTCAATTTTCTATACGTCGGTTAAACAAAGTCAGCAGAGTCTGGACAAGTCAATACACCGGTTAAACCGACGTGTTTGAATTTAACGTCGGTGCATTAGTCCAGAGTTGGTTTTTCCAGGGTATTTCAAGTTCTATACACCGGTTAAACCGACGATGTTTGAAATGGGACGTCGGTGCAATTGACCAGTGAGATGGTTTTTCCAAGGACTTCAGAAGTTGTACTCACCGGTTAAACCGACGATAGGTTTGAGTTAACGTCGGTGCAGTTGTCCAGAGACTTGGTTTTTCAGTTGATCAGTGGACAACTACACTCACCGGTTAAACCGATGATACGTCGGTTAATCTGCTCAAGTCATAACGGCTAGTTTTCAGAAGGGGCAGTTTACATTCACCGGTTAAACCGACGATGACTGTTGGAGGGACGTCGGATTAACCGGCGCTACGCAGTTTTCTGGCAGCTTTTGTCCAACGGCTCTATTCGTGTGGGCTGCCTATATATACCCCTCCAATGGGTCATTTTTGCTACTCTTGACACCAGGCAACATCCATACACTCATACTATAGTCAAGAGCCACCTTGAGCTTCATCATTCACATACTTGTTCATTCAATCAATCAAGAAGCAAGATTAAGGACTTGAGTAGAGAGAAGCTTGTGTGCATCCGCTCTTGGTGATCGGTTCTTGCTCAAGTGAAGGCCTTAGCTTGTTACTCTTGGTGATTGGCATCACCTAGGCGATCTTGGTGATCGAGGTGTTTCTCGCGGAGCTTGCCAAGGATTGTGGGAGCCCGGAGAAGAAGATTGTACGTGGCTTGAGCTCCACCACGCCGGGATGGTGAACAGAGACTCTTAGTGAGCGCCCAAGTCTCGGTGACATGGGAGGTGACAAGACTCTTAGTGAGTGTCACAACGTGGATTAGGGGTGTGTGCCAACACATCGACACCACGGGAAAAAATTCGGTTGTCTCTTGCACTCTCTTTCATTTCAAGCACTTACTTTCATGCATTCTTTCATGTGCTGACCTTAGAGATCATAGCTTAGCTCTACCTTGCTTAGTTTCATATCTTTGGTAGCTTGTGTAGTTTGCTTTGTTTAGCCGGTTGGTGAATTGAGCCTTACTAGTATTGCATAGGTTAAGGTTGTTTTATCTATCTTAGAAATTTGAAAAAGGCCCAATTCACCCCCCCTCTTGGTCCATCGATCCTTACAGTAGGTATGTAGGAGTAGAAGGCAAACCTGTTTCTCATATTTTGCTAAGTAAAAACTAGATCCAAAAGAGAAACAAGTCATAAACCTTGATCAAAATATGCAAGTGTGTGTGGATATTTTTTAGGTGGATAGTGTATGAACTCCTTATCATGAACCATCTCTTACTTTCATTTCTTTTTAATAAATACAGGCTATCACTTCTTTTTTTAAATGCTTAGATCTTCATGGGGCCAATTCTTTTTTTAAGATGCTTTCCTTGAGCATGTCTTTTATTCCTCTTTGTATAGCTCATATCCTTGGTGTTATCTTTGGATAGAGAGAGACATGGCATGACATGACATGGAGTTTTTTTTGTGGTGGATGGATGTAATACTTGATATCTTCCAGTGTAGAAGTATGGCATATGGTGTATACGTGTACGTGATCTTGATCCTGGGAGTATGAAGTGAATCTCACAAAGGGTGACAACAATTAGACAAAGGTCAATAAGAAAACAAGTTGCATATGTGGCAAGGCTTTTTAAACTTTGATCACATATGGCTTCGGATAGAAATTTCATATCATTGAGGAACTTTATTATATTTTTGTGTTTTTAAAAATAAATACTCCATAAATCATGTATCATGTAGGAGAATATCATAGCAACTCTACCTAACCATATCATAACCTACACAACCTAGATATGGATTTTGCTTTTCACTACCCACATGTTTTAAGCTTAAGGTTTGAACATTTAGCCACCAAACTTCAAACTAGCACTACTACAAGAAAAAGCTAGGTATATAAAAGGAATTAACAGAGCAACTATCCATCATCTCAACAAGAAAAAACTACACATGCTTACTACACATATTGGAAATCAAGTAAATAGTTTTGACATTTCTATGTTTTGCAAATTTTTATTTTGTGTTTTGTTTTGCAGATATTTATTTTGTTTGCTAGGTTTTGAAAAATTTTGTGTAGTTTCTAGGTTTTTCAAATTTTTATTTTGTTTCATGCATATAATAAATGGGTAAATGATAGATTATACAAGTTACCTCTCATGGGTCCTCCAACATGCTAGCTTCAGGCTCACTACTGTTGGTTGGGGCTGAATCCAGTCCAATGGTAGTAAGCCCTCCACTCCTTCAGCCGTTGGAGTTGCCTCTACTCCGAGCATGGTTCCTCATGCCAATGTGTCGCTGCCAGTCTTGGTTAGACTGGATGTGCTGGCTTAGTGACACATCGATGTCGTTGACACGTATGTTCAGGTCACCCAGCTGCTGAGTTAGGGAGATGAAGCCCCTGGATGAAGCTAAATGTCATGCGGAGATCGGGACCCCATGGGAGCGGGTTGACCGGCTCCCATGGGCCTGCCGTGCCCACTCATCGGTGCTGGCACTCTACCACAAAGAACCACCAGCCTAGTGTTGATGTGAAGACTGTGGTTGGGCTGTTGTACCCCTTCCTCTCTGGCCTTGCTTCTCGTTATCCTACCAGGTGTTGACACTTGCTGGAGAACATTTTCAAGCATCAATTTAATTATAAAATCTTGAGAGTTTGCATATCTTGCATTCATATTTACCTAAAATAATGCCTAAACCCACTATGCCCTTAGAAAATATGCAATGTTCGAAAATGAGCTAAAATGCAGGTTGCAAGCACCCTATGATTCAAAGGAAAATTACTCGAGCAATGAGAACACAACACGTGTCATTCAAAGGATCAAAAGAGCCCACATGCAGTACAAACTGACTAAGACAAAAGGCCAATCACATGTATTGAGCCTTGGGGCCCACAGGGCAGCCCCCCAGCCAAAGCTGGGGGTGTTTGGGGCCTACCATAGGTCGGCCGACCGGCCCACGGCGCCACCGCCTTTCTCCCTTGGCCAGCAGCTTCCTGGAGGTTTCCTTAAGTCGGTTCAGGTCGCCTCACCTGCTGCAACTTGGCTGCTTTCTTGGGTAATTGAAGAATGGAACAATGTAGATTTCAGATTCCTAGTTCTTCTTGCTTAGAAACTTGGGTTTTTTTATTTTTGAAAAGAAAGAATATACTTGCTCCTCAAATTAAACTCTCGAATCACTCTTTTTTTTGTTTGTGTAGTTGCTTACCAAGGCAAAGTTGCTGCCTTCTTTTCTCCTATCATCTAATTAGGCTTATGTGGAGCTCAGGGTAGGAGTAATGAGGCATGCTTGCTTTGCTTATGTTGCTAAGTCAAAGACCATATCCAAGAAGAAACAAGACATAAACCTTGATCAAGATGTGCAAGTGTGTGGTTACATTTTTTTTCTTTCTGGGTGGGTGGTGTATGAACTCCTTTCTATGAATCATCTCTCTCCTTTATTTTTCTTGGATGTGGGCTATCTTTTTCTCTATTTTTTTTCTTTTTTTTTGACATGCCTTGTGGGCATGTGGCATACCTTCTTTGGGTATGCATCTTTTTATTATTATTTTAACATGCTCTATGAGCATGTGGCATACCTTCTTTGGGTATGCATCTTTTATTTCTTTTTGCATAGCCCACATCCCTAATGGTAACTTTGGAGAGAGAGGGTCATGATATGACTTGGAGTTTTATTTTGTGGTGGATGAAAATGCTTTCTATCTTTCAGTGTAGAAGCATAGCATGTGAGTGGACGTGTATGTGATCTTGATCATGGGAGTTTGAAAAGTTTCTAACAGGGGTCATAGAATTTGACAAAGCTCAAAGCAATAGACAAGCTGCAAAGTCTTAAGGTTTTTCATGATGCTCAAACTTTGGCTCTGATAGAAATTTTATATTAATTTGAGGAGGCAAGCTATTGTATTATTTTTTTTATTTTTGAAAAGAATCCCAAGTACTTTGCAAGGAAGAGCATGGTTCCATTCATCTAATCATATCACATTAGTCAGCTACTTAGAGAGCATGAGGTCCCTATGAAAATAATTGTTCACAAGAACTAGAAGGAAAGCAAGGAATAAAGAGCATGCAAGTTTATTCGTGGAAGTGCATGGAATGCATAAGGTGATTGGCAAGGTTCATTGAGTTTATTTTCATTGATTAGCACGAATTCATTTAAACTCAAGAACTTAGGGAGTATGAGGAGTGTGTTTGCACATACCATCATTGAAGAGGAAGAAGAGGGAGCCGAAGGAAGTTAGAGGTGGTTTGGTCGAACCAGAGGTTCAGCCATCCCTTCTTGGATTCCTTCTGTCCTGCTCTTTAGCGTGTGGATCGTCGATGTTGTGCACATGTTTGGGGGAGAGATCTCGAAAGAGTTTGCAATTGGTGATGATAGAGATCTCCCCCATACTTATTCTTGTACCTGCCTTTATTAAAAAAAAAACAAAAGTGGAAACAAGAGGGACTCTGCTGGGGTTTAATACCGAGGAGTCAAAACTTTATTGAATCAAAGAATGATTTTTTTGTTTCTTCTTTTTATTTTATTTTATTCTCTTTTCTTCTATTATTATTATTATTATTATTTAATAATTTTTTATTGTTTTATTCATGGCAAGCTAAATATGATGGGTAACTTAGTAGGGTAGACACATGAGGGAAAAATGCATGAGGTGTGTGGGATACTTACTTGGAAGAACTCACCAATCTTTGAGCAAAAATGCAAGAGCTATGCTTCATATGCATGAAGCAAAGCATTACATTTGTTCGTCTTGGTTCCTCGTGCATCTATCTTCTCATGGGACCAAGGAGCGTTGTTGTGGAATTGGAGCTCTGGACGCTGCTCCTTGGTTGTTTATTTTCTTCCCTACAAAAGGTTAGTGGACAACAAATTCTCTAGGGATACTGAAAAGACTCTCCCTTTTTTTGGATTTGTTGTTCACCTCCATGCTTAAGAAAAAATCAAATTCAGAAGATTCAATTAGCATGGACCCCAAAATGCTTGCCAACATTTCATTAATATATATATAAATATATTTTTCGAGAGAGATTTATTTTGAAAATATTTTTTTACTATTGGTCACCATTGTTTTTTATAGAAAAGCTCAAACAAGGCTGAGATAAAACTGCATAAACATAAGAAAGAGGTATTTTGACAATATACTCACTATGATCCTTGAATGTGTGCCTCCTTTGCTTGTTGTGCAATTTTTGGTGAAGTGTGTCCCGGGCCTTGTTCTGTCTCTAGTATGAATTTCGCTTGAGGACTTTACCCATTTGATATGAAATTTTCCTACAGGGGTTAGTCCGCAAGTGATATACATCCAAAGTCTAAGATTATATTAGCTTTGATGGTTCATTGATCAAATATGACACCATGCTTTATTTGATCAAAGAAGACTTTTTAAACTAAGCACCATACTTAATTCAAAAAAACTATAAGTGTATGTTGCAACATACACTCAAACCCAGTGCATATAAAATAAACCAAGGAAGCATGAATTTGCATGATCAAGCTAAGCTCATAAAGAGATACACATGAGTTAATGATAAGCTCATAAAGAGATACACATGAGTTAATGATAGGTGAACATTTACTTATCTTTGCACGTACCTGAGTATTCTTATTGGCAGCATATGTGATAGAAGTTCTCAAGTTGATGCAGCAGTGGCATGGTCACAAACGATTGTCAATGAATCCTCCATGTTGATGCAGGCTGAAGGGGAGGAAGGCACTTAGACCATGCTGACTCAGGTGGACAAGAAGGCCAGATCATACACACAGGAAGTGTGTAGGGAACCATGGGCCTTGGTGGCATTATCTGGTGGAACATGACATTTAGGATTGGAGACGCAGAGTATGTCCCCTTTCTTGAATGCCTACGAGTGCCAATTGAAATAGAGCAGTGGAAGCCTGAAGTAGAAGAGGAGCAATTCCTCTTGTTTGAAATGCGCAGGTGCTGCTAGAGTGAAGCTATGCAAAGCTGGGAGTGGATAGGATTTATGCTACGGCTTTGCAAGCACAGGTGAGAGCAAGGTTGGGTGGAGCTAGGCGGCGGATTGATGCCTATCAGTGCATAATGCCATGGCCTGGAGGCACGCACATAATGCGGTCTGTGGGCCATGTGGAGCCTGCTAGCTCACACTTACTCCCCTTCTCTCACTTTTTTTTCATTTTTTATCTCTCTCTCTCTCTTTGGACCTTCATGCGTCCAACTTTTTTTTCTTTTTTCTTGGACCTTCATGTGTCCAACCTCTTTTTTTGGGTTAATTGGAAAAGTAACATTGCAACTTTTAAGAGTTGGAGATATACCACTATAAGTTCTAATATTAGAGATATGCTACTCTCATACGTCTTTCAACACTTTGGGTCCACCTGCAGAATACGTGTCTCTTTGCTTTTATGTATGGACCATATTACCCTTCTATAGTACGGCGCTCATCCCATCATGTACGTCATGTCGATTGCCCAGGGTGCCGCTGCCGGTCGACTGATCTGCTGCCCCTGCCGCCGCCCGAGACCTTGCCGCCGGCTGCCCCTGCCGCACGGGCGTAGAGGCACTGCCGCGCGTAGGGCAATGCGTACCGCGTAGGCCCCTGTCTGCCGCGCAGGGCTGTCTTCCGCACAGGGCAAAGGCAGGCCCCTGCCTGCCGTGCAGGCTCGCTGCACGTGCCTGTAGCGGTCGCAGCACGCGCCTTCAGGTTGCTGGCGCCACCCCATCACAACAAGTACGGTGAGGGTTGGATCAGTCATCCATCACAAGGTCATCATGATTTATCACTTGGTCAGACTATGCCCGGCTTAAACGCCAATTTATCACGACCCGAACCAACAATAATGCGCACGTCGATCCATCCAATAGCAAGCTACAAAGCCGCAAGTCTTCCAGAGGACAAGTAAGCGGAGCGGCCAGCTAGGAATTCAAGGAGGAGCTAGCTAGCCATTCGACCCAGCAGCTAGCGAGAGCTCCTCCTCCATGGCCACCGCCACCTACCCCCTGCTGGTGCTACTGGTGCTACCGGGACGACGCCGTCGGCGTACGAGATGCTGGAGCGGTACAACTTCCCGCGGGGCTGGGCATCCTGCCGGCGGGCGTGCAGGGGTACGTGCTCCAGCCGACGGCGCCTTCGAGGTGTACTTCCTGCGGCCCTGCGAGTTCCTGCTGGCGAGGCGGTGGCTGGTCAGCTAAGACGCGCGCGTCTCCGGCTCGACGGCCGCCGGGAAGCTCACGGCACTGCAGGGGATCAGCGTCAAGGTGGTCTTCCTCTGGCTCGGCGTCGGCGAGGTGGACCGCGCTGGGGACAAGCTCAGCTTCTGCATCGGGCCCCTCGCCACCTCCTTCCCGCTTGGGGACTTCGCTGAGAGCCCAGGGGCCTGCGCGACAGGCTTTGCCCTGCGCGGTAGGGGCGGCAGTGCCCTGTGCCCCGCGGCAGTGCCTCTGCTCCCGCGCGGCAGGGGCAGCCAGTGGCAAGGTCTCGGGCGGCGGCAGGCGCGGCAGATCAGTCGACTGGCGGCGGCACCTAGGGCAATCGACACGACGTACAAGATAGGATGAGCGGCGTACTATAGAAGTGCAATACAGCCCATACGGAAAAGCAACAGAGATACGTACCCTGAAGGTGGACCCAAAGTGTTGAAATACGAATAGGAGTAGCATATCTCCAATATTAAAAGTTGTAGTGGTATATCTCTAACTCTTAAAAGTTACAATGGTACTCTTCCAATTAATCCTTTTTTTTCTTTCTTGGCCTTCGTGTGCCCAACTTTTTTTTCTTTTTCTTGGACCTTCATGTGTCCAACCTTTTTTTTTCTTTTTTTCTTTCTTGGACCTTCATGTGCCCAACTTCTTTTTTTCTTCTTTTTCTTGGACATCCATGTGTCCAACTCTTTTTTTGGCAAGGTAGAACTAACACTATCCTTGGTACGAAAGGATACTGTTGAGGGATGCTCACCGATCTCCCCCACACTTGGACTTTTGTGTCTCACGACACCAGGATCCAAGGGCATGGAGTCGGTATCTCCAAGTGTATCCTGTCAACTGGGAGTACTAAGTGTGCAGTCGGTGTAGTTCTCATATTCTCAAGCACTGTATGTCCCTCGTTCTTTTAGTCCCAACCTGAAAATGGTTAGTGAAAAAAATACCCGAAGGTGCATACTATCCAGAGAACATGTTCATATATATAAATATATTTTTTTTGAATCCGAGCTATCTCCCGGCAGTGCTTGTTTATGGTCACAAGCTTGACCATGGGGGTTTTCCTGTTGCAGCCAAGATCGGTGATGTAAACCCCAACTACAACACCAATTGTCATTCCAATAACGGGATGTAAGGTTAGTGCTCCGGTGCAACAAGATGTGCAAAATTTGTGATAAGCAAAAAAAAGTTACATCCTTTCATAAGGAGGATTATGAACTAGATTTCAGGAAGGATGTAAAACTTGTTGCACTGTCCTAGCTCAAAGGGGTTGATGAATCTGGAGATTCATGAGAGTTATGATGGAATTTTCTAAGGATGACACTCATGAGAAGAAAAGGATCTCATCCTTATGAGACTCCAGATTAGGTTGTTCCGGTTGTTCATGGCCCTTAAGTTCTTTAAAGAATGTCAAGATAGGAGTTTGAGGGACAGAGGAACAAGGGGTTAGCCTTTGACGAGTGAGGTGATGGTCATTTGGAAGGAGAAACGGCAACAGCGAACGTAGCAAGGACATCACCTCGTCGAGGTGTCACCATTAGGAATTCTGGTTGGGTTTAGGTGACACCTATTTGTAGGATCTTGATTCCTTCTGGGATTCCCCATGAAGGTTTAGCTGGTGCTAAGGGTTCGTCACCTAAGAAGGTAAAATCACAAGGTTTGGGCGAGAAACTAGCACCAGCAACAAGATCGCGCAAAGCATCCACTTCAATTCCTTGGATTTGGCATCGAGTGGGTGTGTATCTGAATTTCTTTAGAATAAAAACTCCACATCGTTTGACCACTCTTTGCACAAAATGGTTTTTAAACCCCTCAAGGTTTCCTTTGGGAAGTGTTTTTTTTGAAAGGGTCAGAAGGGATTTTTGGAACTGGTGGTTCATTTTGGCAAGAATAATTCGATGTTTTCTTCATTTTTGAAAACCTTTTCCTCGAATTCAGAATGAGATTCCCGATAGAACAACTCAAGAATGTTCATGGACCCATAATGAAAGAGGATGTGTAACTCTGTGGGCCATATGAACAATTCTGGGTTCGGGTCCCGAAGGGAATGAGTTTCAACTCATCCCTTCCTTAGGAGGGAAACTTCGCATGGCAAAGCAATCCAACCTAAGCTTCCAATAGAAGTTCAATTGAAATGAAGTGCGATTGTGACTTCTATTGGTCATCAATCAAAATCAAGGAGTAAGAAATAAATTATGAACTACTTGATTTGATTGGCATCGATCGGTTATCGAGGATAAAAATGTGAGTTTGGTTCACTCGATTCGATCGGCATGGCCCCTATGATCCCTTGACCAAAATAATGAGTCCTATGGACTATGAAACAGTGGTTCATATCGAGGCATATCCCTTGGTGAAAAACACCCCGGATGTTACCTTGACATGGGAACATGATGGGCTTTATTTTTTTTTGTAGTTTAGGAGAGGTACCGTCAGCAGAATTTTAGATATATTCGGGATGAAAGCTCAAATTTTGATAATGATAGTCCTCGATTGCTCACTCTCCTTCTCTCATACGTGATGGTATGGATGCTCATAGCTTAACCTTGGGAAGGAGTTTTCCTAAACTAGCTTTGTGAGTGGGGGGTGAATCTCGTAGCCAGATGAGAAACTCGGTCCAGAGAGGATGGCTCTAGAGACTCAACCTGGAGGGTTGAAAGGTATGGACAAGGACAACCTTTCATGGGTAGCGGGGGTAAAGGTAGAGATAAAGAGAGCAAAAAGATGCGATGAAAGAATGGGTAGTGGGGGTGAAGGTAGAGGTTAAGTAAAACAAAAGAGTTTTTTTTTGTTTTGAAAATATACGAGGACGAACTAGATTTGAAGGCAATATAGCAACTGTTCCCCGGCAACGGCGCCAGAAATGCTTGTTGGCATTTCTTAACTCTTACAGAGAAGTCCACAAGAACACGAAAATACCATTGTTGCACTTCACCCGCGAGTATTCAGGGTATCGTATTTCCACGAGGAACAGAGATACTAACCTTCTAACTGGTTCATCCAAGGACAAACAAGAGGTATGTAGGCGAGGATAGAGAGGATTCCTATGGCTTTAGAGTTCTAGTAAAGATAGGTTCTACCTCTACTTGCTTACTTCGGGCGCCGGCTTACTCCTGGTCTGCCAAGAATATCCGGCTATTAGCTCTACACCCAACCCTCACGTGGGGGACTACAAAGGATGGACAGGGCTGTCACCACCTGCCGCCTACCCCGACAGACCGTGGAGAAGGTATGCAAACAATGGTAACCTCTAGCCCAGACACCACGTCTACAATGCCGGAGAAGAGCGCCGACAGGCCGGCGCCCCTCCGAACTACCCCTCATTCTCTCCCTATTTTCTAGGCACTAGGCCTAAGCCTTGGTGTGGAGCTCTTCTTCTTCTCTTCTGGTGTGTCTTAGGGGTGGCTCTCCTCCTCCTTATATAGATTCTCCAAGGGTGGATGCACGGTTAGACTCGCAAAGTGGTACTATGCACGTTCGAAATAGATGTAGGGAAGCCGTGGGAGACTGCTGGAGAATGTTGGGCCTGATTGGGCCCAACAGGGGGTCGGCCGGCCCAGGGGGTGGGCCGGCCACACCCTTGCTGAGGCCGTTTTGGCCCATCTTTGGTCGACGCGTTCCTTGTGGGCTCCTTATGTTGGTTTCGGGGTGCATGTCTAATGATAGCTTGGTTTAGCTTGTCATTTGGGCCCTTGGATCCATGTGCTTGCCTCTGTTTTTGTCGAAAGTGTCTTTTCTCTTGGGCTTGGGCTGATTTGCTTCAGGATGTGGGCCCTCTAATTCCTGTGCTCATGTAGAATGCTCTGATGTGTATGTTTCCGTTTGTTTGAGCACGGTTTTCCCTCATATGCAGACATGGCTTCCTGTAAACAGCGATACACCAAAACTTGTGGAAATGATTAGTATGAAAGTCCTAATTCTAGTTTGGTGTTTGTTTTGGCACTGATCTTTACAAGAGTTGATGGTCAATTTTAGTGCTTAAGGACCGTCAACAATGCCCCTATGGAACCTATGCTTATCGACCAATGTCATTCGGGTTGTGTAATGCACCCGCGTCATTCCAAAGGTGCATGATGTCCATTTTTTCGGACATGATTGAAGATATTATGGAAGTCTTCATGGATGATTTCTTAGACTATGGAAAGACCTTCGATCAATGTCTAGCCAATTGTTGACGGTCGTTATCACATAAAATTTGACCGCCAAAGTAAACTAAAATGACAAATTCCATGTCACATCATAACAAAAATATTATTTATCTAACAAGTTCCACGAGTTTCGATGCTCCCAAGTGTTTTGCAGGAATCTCTAATTTTCACAGGTAAAACTTATCTCAAATGGGAAAACAAGGGGCACCAATGCGAAGAGCTCATCGCGCTGATCAAAATTGACATATAATTTACTATTTTTTAGAGCTCTCAATAAAAAGATATGAAATTGGCAATTTATAAAGGAGTGCTGACGTCATCGCTGATATCAGCACCCTGGAAGTCAATGCTGGCGCGCTCATTCGAATCGAGCCGGCCGCTCCCCGTGCGAAGCGTGGCAATGCGTTTTCAGACGCGCCGCTCGTTCGCTGGCCAGGGGGCCCAGCGGCAGGCGCTCCCACGCAGGAGACGTGAAGAGCGCGCGGGTGCCCCGCCCGACCGGCCGCAGGGGGGCAAGTGGCAGCCTACCACTGGCGCGCTGGAGGGGGTTTGCGGTCCAGGTGCCCGAGGCGCGGTTCGGCCACCGGTTTTGGCTGGTCCAGTCGCCCAAAAGTCCGGTTCTCTTCCCAGAAGCACACAACATCGCATATTTCTCTCGGTTCATCTCTGGTTCTCGCCCCTGGAGCGCAGTTTTCCTTTGGTTTTCGCAACAGGTCGGTGGAGGAGGAAGATACCGACTCAGGGAGGTCGGTTGCATGCAGGGGAGCAATTAGGAATGTTCCTAGCACCTCTCCCCTATAAATAGAGGCCATTTCCTCCTTCCACAACACACACCTACACTTGAGCTTCAACATCTCCATCATATTCTTGTAGTAGTGTCCCTCTAGGTGTTCTCCACCTAGTTGAATATTTAGAAAAGAGGAGGAGAGTGAGAGTAGAAGAGTGGAGGAGGAGCCGGGTTTGTCGGAGCCTCCTCAGCTTTTGTACATCTACGGATCTGCTTCAACTCGAGTTGCATCCAGGTTATCATTCGATATTTCTGAGCTTATTATTTGTCTAAATTCAGTTCTTGCTTTATTTCACTTATGAGAATTCTGCTCGACCAAGTGCTCTAGTCCGGGTATCGGGTTAGAGTAGTAATCATTAGCATAGACATGGTGTCTAGGCTTGTGCTTACCTGAGTTTGCGCCCAACCCCACGGATAGTTGTGGTATCCCTAGAGGTGACAGCTCCGACCAGGCCTTTGTATTCCACCATGTTCGGGTTGGTGTTTTCATAGGGCTGTTGGCGGCCTGACCCCGATCACCGTTTTCCAGTCTTTTCGAGGATCGGAAAGGTACCGTTGCTCTGAAGTAAGTGAAGTTTAGTGAGCCTGACCCTTTAGCTTCTGGTAATCTTAGGAGTACCTTAGGAGACCCTCTCTTCCTACAAAAACATTCTTTCTACCTTTTCTTTGGATGACCTTGGCCCCTTTCTAGTTCACTTCTCGTTCTCCGTGGAAATTGATACCTTGGAATACTCCGGGTAAAGCTACAGCGGTATCCGTGCGCTTACGGATTTATCTGTTTGCGCTAACAAATACCAACAAGCTTTCTGGCACCGTTGCTGGGGAACAGTAGTTGTTCTAGAATTGAACCAAGTCATCCGCATATCCTTTCTCATTTTACCACCACCACTTTCACCTCACCACAACCATCAACCACCACCCACCACATGGATTCCACTCCTATTCATCAGTTCTCCGCACCAAAGGGCAAGTTCTTACAGCCACCACAATCGTCTAAGCCTATCACAGCTCCTGGCTATGAACTCCATCCTGGCTTTATAGGCATGGTTCGGGACCAATCCTTCTTTGGGCATGAAGATGAAAATCCTTATACCCACCTTCGGGAATTTGAGCATTTGTGTTCTTACCTTCATATTGAAGGTATGGAACATGAGACCATTAAATGTATGTTGTTTCTGTTCTCCCTTTTGGGGGAGAGCGAAACAATGGTATGCTCATACCGTTGGTGGAGTTAATGGAAATTGGGATGAACTTCGGGACAAATTTTGTCTCGCTTTCTTCCCCGATTCCCGAGTTGGTTCCCTTCGTATAGAAATTTTTACCTTCCGACAGAAAGAGAAGGAGACTCTAGGCGCAGCTTGGGCTAGGTTCACAGACCTTATATATACTGGCCCAAACCTTTCTTTGCCTGACCACGTCCTTTTGAATCACTTCCATCTTGGTCTAAGCAAAGAGCCTGCTGTTTACCTAGATATTTCTTCTGGAGGCTCATTCAAACACATGACCATTAGTGAGGGGAAGGCCATCCTTAAAAAAATCCTTGAAAATACCCCTTACACTGACATATATGACGAGTCCCCTAAAGAAATAGTAGAGTCAAGCCCCGACAAAGAAGAGGAGGTGCTCGCAACCGTTTCTGAAATTCCTTTGAATCTTTCCCATGATCCGGTTGCTGATGAACCTCCCATTAAGGGAATGCACCAAACTCAAGAGGATGATGAACCTTATCCCTCTTCATTTCCCTTTGAATTCGAGGAAGATCTTTTTGAAGATTTTGGAAATGCCTCCAATTTACCAGTACAAGTGAGACCTCTAGTGCACTCTGCACCGACTGAGGATGATGGTCCGCACAATGAGCCCTTCCTTTTATAACATATCAAAGGACTCTCGGCCATCATGAGTCATGAATGGTCGGCAGAAGCAGAGTTATCCACCGAGGTAGCCTGAATCATTGCCCCATCTAATGTTCTACCTTGCATCCTTAAAGAAACCATCTTAGAGGCTCACTACTGTTCGACCACTGGGATGAATATTATTCCAAAAGTCTTAGCTGAAATGCTATGCCCCAACGAGTCTGTGATCCCATCTCATAAGCTTTTAAAAATTCCTTCGGGAGTTATTCTTGAAAGCTATGGGATCATAAGATCTATTCCTTTGAACATAAGAGATTCTGAGTATCGTCTGGATTTTCATATCTATGACATCTCAGAAATGTCCCTCTTGATTGGTTTACCCTTAGGGACACTCTTTCAGGAAAGACCAAAATAGGGTCTCTTGAATGTGAAATAGGGAAGTTCTTCTATCGCTCTCTCACTTTCACGCTCAAACAATGCGATAATGGAGCCTAAACCAAAACGAGGCCCTATGGAGAATGTCATGATGGCTCACCTAGAAAACATGGCCAAACCAGCTCTAAACGTTGAAAACTTCACTGAAGAAGCAGAAGAGCTGGCAGAACCCATTGAGCTAGATCAAACCGAGGTGCCATCACAACCCTCAATCGAGCTCAAACCCTTCCTTCCGGCCTAAGATATATCTTTCTAAATGATAACCATGAAACTCCTATCATCATAAGCAACAAGCTCTCCCAAGAAGAAACCTGAAAACTTGTCGTTGTCCTAGGGATTAGTCCCACTCTCTGCACTCATAGAATCCTTATAGACTCTGACTCATCACCATCGAGGGAACCACAAAGGAGACTTAACAATGCTATGCGTGAGGTTGTTAAGAAAGAGGTCGTGAAACTCTTGCACGCCGGGATTATCTATACCGTGCCACATAGCGAGTGGGTTAGCCCGGTCCAGGTCATACCGAAGAAAGGAGGTATGACAATCGTTGAGAATGAAAAGAATGAACTTGTGGCGGATGTGTATCGATTAATGGAAACTCAACAAGGCCACTAAGAAGGATCACTTCCCATTGCCGTTCATTGACGAAATGTTAGAACGCCTCGCGAACCATTCCTTCTTTTGTTTCCTTGACGGGTACTCCGGGTATCAACAAATCCCAATCCATCCCGATGACCAAAGTAAGACTACATTTACATGCCCGTATGGAACTTACGCATACCAACGCATGTCGTTCGGATTATGCAATGCTCCAGCTTCCTTCCAACGGTGCGTGATGTCTATCTTCTCCAACATGATCGAGAAAATCATGGAGGTGTTCATGGACGATTTTACCGTCTATGGCAAAACCTTCACAGATTGTCTGGAGAATTTAGAAAAAGTCTTACAATGGTGCGAAGAAAAGCACTTAGTCCTGAACTGGGAGAAATGCCAATTCATTGTTCAGGAAGGGATAGTGGTTGGACACAAGGTGTCCGCTCGTGGGATAGAGGTGGACAAAGCAAAGATTGAGGTCATTGAACAACTTCCACCTCCCACGAATGTGAAAGGCATTCGTAGCTTTTTAGGCCATGCAAGGTTCTATAGGCGATTCATCAAAGACTTTTCTCAAATTGCTAGACCCCTAACAAGCCTTTTGGCTAAAGATGCACCTTTCATCTTTAACATTGAGTGCCATGACACCTTTCAAATCTTGAAAAAGGCACCCATTTCAGCTCCAATCATCCAGCCACCTAATTGGAAGTTTCCCTTTGAAATCATGTGCGATGCTAGCGACTTTATTGTCGGGGCCGTTTTGGGCCAAACAAAGGATAAAAAGCATTATGCTATATCCTATGCTAGCAAGACCTTATCTGGGGCACAGCTGAACTATGCCACAACTGAGAAAGAGCTGTTGGCAGTGGTCTTTGCAATAGACAAGTTTAGATCTTACTTAGTGGGGCAAAGGTAATTATTTATACAGACCATGCTGCACTCAAATACCTCCACACTAAGAAAGATGCTAAACCTCGGCTCATTCGATGGATTCTTCTACTCCAAGAGTTTGACATAGAAATAAGAGATAAGAAAGGAGTAGAGAACTCGGTAGCTGATCACTTGTCTAGGATTCATCATAGAGACACACATGAGTTACCCAGTAACGATTATCTTAGGGATGACACTCTCCTCATGGTAATGGACTCGGATCCGTGGTATGCAAATATTGTCAACTATATGGTTGGAGGATATGTTGCACCAGGGGAGGACAAGAGAAAACTCAAGCATCTAAGCCGTTCCCACCTATGGGATGACCCGTACCTCTACCGAGTCTATACCGATGGGTTGTTGAGGAGATGTGTCCCAATGGTTGAAGCCACAAAAATCATATAAAGGTGTCATGCATCGCCCTATGGAGGACACTACGGAGCATTCCGTACACATGCCAATATTTGGCAGAGCGGATTCTTTTGGCCAATGATGTACCAAGATACAAAAGAATTTGTCAGAAGATGTGCTAGATGCCAGAAACATCGAAGCATCAACGCACGGGATGCAATGCCGCTCATGAACAACCTTCAAGTGGAGTTGTTTGACGTCTAGGGGGTAGACTTCATGGGACCATTCCCAAAGTCTGGAGATGCTTAATATATTTTTGGTAGCAGTGGACTATGTGTCCAAATGGGTTGAAGCACTTCCCTGCCGATCTAACGATTCCAAGCACTCCAAAAAGATGTTCCAAGAAGTGATATTCCCAAGATTTGGAACACCCCGAATGGTCATAAGTGACGGAGGGTCACACTTCATTGACAAGACCTTTCGACAGTTCCTGGCCGAACATGGAGTTAAGAACAATGTTGCAACTCCATACCATCCTCAGACAAATGTTCAAGCTGAATCATCAAACAAAAAGATAAAGAACATTCTGCAGAAGACCGTGGATGAGATGGGGAAGAATTGGAAGAACCAGCTGCATTATGCACTATGGGCATACCGAACAGCATACAAGACGCCTATAGGCATGTCACCATACCAACTGGTATATAGAAAAATATGCCATCTACCCATGGAGTCGGAGTTCAGAGCCCACTAGGCCATCAAGAAGTGCAATATGGACTTTGTTGGCGCCTACCAACGTCACCAGCGATGACGCCCGCAGACGCCAATTTGGGTGGCAGGTAAATCATGGGCCACGAATAAATCCGCAAGCGCACGGAGTACCGCCGTAGCATTTTACCCGAGAGTAACTGGGGTGTCATTTATGTTTCCGCAGGGAAGGCAGCAGTGTATAGAATTTAATTAAGCTCGGAAAGACCATGGATTAATGTCAATGATCCGAACAGGGAAATAATATTCATGGTAAAAGGGGGTAGTGAACACACAAGCACAACTAGATAACACGCCTAGGATATCGGAGAGGAAAGAGCAAGATCAAGGATGACTAGAGCTATATTCTATTGTACTCTCATGAACACCTGAACTGAGTCGTTCACTACAAAAGGAAAAGCCTAATCAATGGACTAGGGAGACCGCATCCAGATGAACAGGAGGAGCCTGATCATCCGACGGCTTTATGCACCTCCTACTCCTCTACACGAACGTGGAGGATTACTCGGGGCACGGACAGGGCTGTCACCACCTGCCGGCTACCTCTACAAACCGTGGGGTAGAATCGCATTCAAATGTGGTCATCAACCTAGGCACCACGCCTACGCTAACAAGCACCACTCTAGCCTTGCAAGGACACCCTTGTCTATCCGGGGCCTTAGTTCTTGAGCACCCAATTAAGGAAGATGAAATAGAGCCATGATACATGACTAATCTATGCATGTGAATCACTCAAGACATTCATAACTCACAAGAAGGATCATATACACAACAAGGGCATACAAACCAAAGTACTAAATAGAGTAAATAAGCATCTAGTACAAACTCGGAGAATTACATGAAGAGAAAGTAAAAGACATACCAGACTCTCCATGAAGACTCTAAGACCTCAAACTATGACTCAAACCTGAACTCCTCTAGTCCTAAGACCTCTACAAGAGAAGATGAACTACATCTTGAGAGAGTAACTTGATTGCTTGGATGCTTGCTGATTGCTTGAAATGGAGCACCTCCCCTCATATATATAGTGGGGAGCCATCCCTTGCTCGGCCGGGAATTGTGCACGGGCCTCCTGGAACCGACTTCCCCATCCAATGATGAGCTGCCACGTCGAAGGCTTGAGGCGGTGGGGCCCATGGGTAGGTCGGCCGGCCTCCCACTGGGCCCACCGACCTTCTCCTTTGCTCCATGGGCTGCCCTCGGGGCCCATTTGTTACTGGTGTGTGGCTTGGCCTTGTTCCTACTGAATTTCTACTCTGGTGGCCTTTTGATCCATGTGTGATGATGTCTGATTAATTGGTGTTTGCTCCTTAGCTAAAAAGGGTGTGATTGCCCTCCATTTTCAGCTAAATCATGAACTCATAGAAATCTAGAGGGACATGTGGAATTCGGTTATTTATTAGTGGCATAAGTGTAAGAAATGCAAGTCCATCCCTTTATTATGGCAATATTGACGTCGTTAGTGAGCGTCAACAAGACCCTCCAAGCTGAACTTTGCTCATCCCTGAGCAAAGCTAAACTTTAGGTTGTTGATCAGGAGTTGCTGCAATGCTTCATTTCTTCATCATGCACAAGTTACAACAAAACATTCTATCTTGAATTGAATAAGTTGGTCAAACTTTGCTCACCCTTTTTACCTTAATTTCCGTGGGGCTTTTGGCCTTCTCCTTGTCTTGGGCGGTTGAGACATAAAACGATTCATAAAGCACCACATACCCCATTCCTTGCTCAAAATTACGTCCGGAGGTTTTCAAAAGTTTTCGAAAAATAAAAATAAGTTCCTCGGATGACACTCTCATTCACTCAAAGGTGTTTTATCCTCACCAAGGCATTTTTGTGTGCCTTCTTTCTCCTACTTCTAAAAGGTTGTTTGGGGAGCTCAAGGAAGGGAGAAAAACCAAGGCATGCTTGTTTCGAATATTTTGCAAAGTCAAAGATCAGACCCAAAGAGTAAGCAAGTCATACAATCATGATCAAGAAGTACATGTGTGTGAATATGTGGTGGATGGAGTAAAAAGCAAGAGGGTAGGATGTTCCATGATTTTGTCTCTCCCTTCTTATATTTTGGGCATGGATAATTTTCTTATTTTTGCATGGACCTTCATGTGTCCATTTTTTTCCATGGGCCTTCATGTGCCCTCTTCTCTTTTTTTTCAATACATAGCTCATGCGCTTACTAGAAAGAATTTTTGGGAGAGATTTTATGGAATGTGGAACATCAAAGAGGATATGAATGAGTGGATGGTATGGAAATGCTATCCTTCCAGTGTGGAAGTTTTTGCATGTGGAGGTGGTGTGTACGTGATTCTCGATCATGAGAGTATGAAACACAACTCACAAAGGTCACAAAATTCGACAAAGCTCAAAAAGATACAAGCAGCATGTAGGTAAGATCATGTCTTTGTAGGCTTCATGCATATGGCTCTGGTAGGTATTTCTCATCACTGAGGAACTTTTTATTTTGTAGTTTTCAAAGATAAAAGTTCCAGACGTAAAATTTTGCTCAGAACAGATTTGTAGCAACTCTAATCCATCATTTCATATTTCTCAATAGCTTAGACTCAGATCATGCACTCGCAACCCACAAAATTTCAGGTTTAGGATAAACTTTTTGAGACCAACGAACCCAGTTCTTGGAGAATATGAGTTGTAAACTATGCATGACAAGGAAATTAAACAGAGCAACTGTTCATCATTTCAACTGGAAGACTTAGGCATTCTTACCACTCATGAAAAGATAAAACAACTGACACTTAAAGGAAAATAAAGATAACTGACTCGACTTTTTTTAGCATGCAATGCAAGATGATGAAAAAGGGAAATATGCAAATGCAAGATATATGTTTCCTTCGGGGACTCCTCCCCCCCCCAGCTAGCTTACTGACTGGATGGAGGGTAATACCCGTAGTGCTGGTAGAATGCTTGAGCGTCCAGATACTGCTTCCGCAGCAGTTCCATGGTGGCTTCATGATTTGCTTGTTGTTGTGCGTGATATCTTTCGGTGTCTTGAATATGTTGAGTGAGGGATCCGTGGGTCTGCTGTGTCCTATCATCAATGTCGTTGACTCGGATGTTGATGTCGTGTATCTCCTGAGAGAGATCACGATAACTTCGAGCTGAAAACGAGCATCGGGCCGCAAAGAGTGGGGGCACTCCGCTCGAACTAGAACCACTGGCATGTGCCTAGTTCGTTCATCGGGGTTGATCCCACTCAGAGCTGCCACCGCTCTGCCATGATGAACCTCCAGCTTCAGGTTGCGGGATATATCGGTCCCAACTGGACTGCTATCCAGCCGAGGGTCCAACTGTTCCAGCAGCGGGTGCATAACCTGCATAACCATGAAAAGCTTGTGGTTGTAGTGACGGCATATCCATCACAGCATTTCGCGACCGGCTTCTGGTCATCCTTCCCGACACACTACTCCTGCGAGGTACTTCGATGGGCTGCAACTCAAAAGTATAACCATGACTTTTATATAAACGGAGTCCCGGGTTAGGAAGCGGGATCTCGTTTACATAGCCGGGAAAGAAAAATATAATAGAGCCATCTGGAGCACTTTTCAGAGTATGTCCTTGAACTAAATATGCCATATCGATTGATGGTCGTGGAGTAGTGATAAAAGAAACTCGAGCCCAATTCAACACGCCCAAACTTGTGGCAATTCTAGTGACCAAAGAAGTGCACTCAACTGGTCCGGACATTTGAAAATTTCCGAGCCATTTCTTGCACAGGGGCAATTTTTATTTTGTTCACCATGGCATAAAGAATACAAAGTTCATCCACACGAACTGTCCGGACATCATCTCTAGGGAAACACGTAAGAGCAGCCCATTTATGCATCAAACGTAAAGTTGGATGCTGAATATCATTAGGGGGTGCGTGTACGCATTTAACCCAGAGATGGTGTGCCAAAAACTGTCCCGGTGATAACCCTTGGTTGCTTTCTCAAGATCAAGATTACACCTATGGTGAAAACCCAAAACAGTACTCAACTCTTTCCATGATAAAGAGAATTCCTCCCCGAAAAATCGGAATGAAATACCGTCGTTTGTCTCCACAAGAGTGCAAAGAAACTAAATGGTTAAATCTCTCGAACCCAACTCAGAAATTTCAGCAAATGAAGACCATCCCACGGCTTTCCAAAAATTTGTAAATTCAGCATTCATACCTATCTTTTCCAGCAGGTCTTCATCGAACTCCCATGTATGATCGAAGGTTCGACCCTTCAGGATGTTGTACGCTTGGAGTTTTCGCTCCCCTCGAATGTCGAGGTGGGAGTCATTTGGCGCCTCCTCTTCTTCTTGTTGTACTGGCTGCTCTTCTGACGCCTGGGACTCAGCTTGCTCATCTTCATGAGTGTAGCTTAGTGTGGGGGTGGACGAGCGATGCGAGCTTGATCGACTTGAGCTCGACCCAGTCACCTTCTTGAGCGCTCCCGACATCTTCCTTCCGATGTTTCTAAAAGACATTGCAGCAGACAAAACAAGCCAAATACTCGGAAGGATTAAGTGAGAGTTAGCAAAAACCAAGTTAGCTGTCCAAGAGTTAGTAGTCCTTGTGGGGCATGGTTGCCTCTCACAAAAATCGTTCTTGTGGGTGATAACACTCCACAAAATCATTCTTGTGGGCGATGATGCACCACAAAACCGTTCTTACGGGGTGGTTGTACCACCACAAACACGTTCTTGTGAAGGGAAGAAGGTAAACACGAAATGCGAATGAGAATGCAAGAGAGGGCAATCTTTTTCTTCTTTTTCTTTTGAACTTGGAGAGAGACAAGACCAAAGAGAGCAGAGGAGCAGAGAACACGAAGTGGAACTGGTGGAACTTGGGCAAGGGGAGTGCCATGAGCTCCCTGTGCACCGGGTTAAATAGCGGGGTGCTGCCCCTGAGTCGACCGACCAAGGGGGTCGGCCGGCCTGTGGCTGGCCCCAATTTTTCCCTCCTTTTTTTCAATGATCCATAATGACTGCCACATGGTCCAAAATTGCATGAATGAGCGCAGGGGTAGGCCGGTGCAGGCCTAGAAGTGGCCCCAAATACATTTGGACATGTAAATCATCCAAGTTCATGCATGCACTACACTCCAAACTTTTGTGGCTGCCATTTTCTTCCAAATTTGCCCCTTGGGCACTTGTCTAATTCCAAGATTCATGGAGGTTTATGATGCAAAAGACAAGAAAACAAAATATGCAAGGGTTTTCATGGAAAAGATGCAATGTTCGTGCAAGAAAGCAAATGGAATTGAGGGAAATTCAAACTTGCAATGGTTGAAATCAAACATGGGATAACTACCAATTTACCTATCGGCAAGGGTTCAAAATTTAGAGTCTTTTGAATGAGACATTTTATTCCGCCAACCTTGATTAGTTTGACAAAATAATTCCAAATTGTGACACCGCTTTATGAAAATTATCGGAAGAACTTGTACCTTGATGTGGTGTCTGGGGTACTCGGGATTATCATTTGGTCCTCTTTTGATCGGATTGAACTTCTCATGATACATATCATCCCGTGGTACTGCCCCTGAAATGTTAGAAATTACTTACCTGATTGCACCATAATGTGGTCGCTTTCTCGATTGATGCAGTGCGCATTGTTGTTGGTGATCAGGCAACGGCAATAGAGCACTTCTTCGAACAGAGAATTCAAGCCTCTTCCAAAGTTGGATGCAATCATGATCAATTCGACTGCCGAAGTGTTGACTTCTCGAAATCAAGAGTGCCAAGTCACGCTTGTCTTAAAGTCGACTCAGATTCGTCGTGAAGTTCATTGGCGAATTGGAATTGATCGCAGACTACCCCTGTCTCTACACAAAGAGAAGACAACATGGTTGTCCTGCCAGATCACTGGCCACTAACCATAGAGATTTTCCTTACTTAAAGAAATTATTTTAACCTATGCCTTCCCAGGCAATGGCGCCAAAAAATGCTTGTTGGCGCCTACCAACGTCACCAGCGATGACGCCCACAGACGCCAATTTGGGTGACAGGTAAATCATGGGCCACGAATAAATCCGCAAGCGCACGGAGTACCGCCGTAGCATTTTACCTGAGAGTAACCGGGGTGTCATTTATATTTTTGCAGGGAAGGCGGCAGTGTATATAATTTAATTAAGCTCGGAAAGACCACCATGGATTAATGTCAATGATCCGAACAGGGAAATAATATTCATGGTAAAAGGGGGTAGTGAACACACAAGCACAACTAGATAACACGCCTAGGATATCGGAGAGGAAAGAGCAAGATCAAGGATGACTAGAGCTATATTCTATTGTACTCTCATGAACACCTGAACTGAGTCGTTCACTACAAAAGGAAAAGCCTAATCAATGGACTAGGGAGACCGCATCCAGATGAACAGGAGGAGCCTGATCATCCGACGGCTTTATGCACCTCCTACTCCTCTACCCGAACGTGGAGGATTACTCGGGGAACGGACAGGGCTGTCACCACCTGCCGGCTACCTCTACAAACCGTGGGGTAGAATCGCATTCAAATGTGGTCATCAACCTAGGCACCGCGACTATGCTAACGAGCACCACTCTAGCCTTGCGCAAGGACACCCTTGTCTATCCGGGGCCTTAGTTCTAGAGTGCCCAATTAAGGAAGATGAAATAGAGCCATGGTACACGACTAATCTATGCATGTGAATCACTCAAGACATTCATAACTCACAAGAAGGATCATATACACAACAAGGGCATACGAACCAAAGTACTGAATAGAGTAAATAAGCATCTAGTACAAACTCAGAGAATTACATGAAGAGAAAGTAAAAGACATGCCAGACTCTCCATGAAGACTCTAAGACCTCAAACTATGACTCAAACTTGAACTCCTCTAGTCCTAAGACCTCTACAAGAGAAGATGAACTACATCTTGAGAGAGTAACTTGATTGCTTGGATGCTTGGTGATTGCTTGAAATGGAGCCCCTCCCATCATATATATAGTAGGGAGCCATCCCTTGCTCTGCCGGGAATTGTGCACGGGCCTCCTGGAACCGACTTCCCCATCCAATGAGGAGCTGCCACGTCGAAGGCTTGAGGCGGTGGGGCCCATGGGTAGGTCGGCCGGCCTCCCACTGGGCCCACCGACCTTCTCCTTTGCTCCATGGGCTGCCCTCGGGGCCCATTTGTTACTAGTGTGTGGCTCGGCCTTGTTCCTACTGAATTTCTACTCCGGTGGCCTTTTGATCCATATGTGATGATGTCTGATTAATCGGTGTTTGCTCCTTAGCCAAAAAGGGTGTGATTGCCCTCCATTTTTAGCTAAATCCTGCATGCATCGAAATCTAGAGGGACATGTGGAGTTCGGTTATTTATTAGTGGCATGAGTGTAAGAAATGCAAGTCCATCCCTTTATTATGGCAATGTTGACGCTCAGAACTGATCGTTAGTGAGCGTCAACAGACCTCCACCTAGCTGGTAAGAAGAGAAAAATGCAAATATCTGAGCTAGAGGAATGGAGAGAAAAAGCATACCACAACTCCAAGATCTACAAAGAAAGAACAAAGAGGTGGCATGACAAGAGAATCAAACACAAAGAGGTCAAACCGGGAGATAAGGTTTTGATGTTCAATTCAAGGGTGAAACTCATTGGTCATGGAAAACTTCGGAGTAAATGGGAAGGGCCATTCAAGGTGATCGAGACCTCTTCACATGGTGCCATCACACTCCAAAGTGATGACGGTAATACATTCAAGGTAAATGGCCAACGTTTAAAAGTTTTCCTTGAACCACAAAAGATAGAAGAAATTGACTCGATTGAATTCCTGCAATTTAATGATTCAATCTAAAATTTTCAATCTTGTCAAAAAAAAGAAAAAAATAAACAAGTAATAATAAAAAAACTTGTAAAATTCAAGAATAATTTGTGGGGTGTGCAACACCTCCACTAAACAAGTCCCTATTATTTTCACCTATTTTTTTCTTTGAATAAAAAGCAGATATAGCTCCAAAGAAGTGTGGGGTGTGCAACACCTCCACTGAAGAACAAAAGGCACTGGACCACATCATGAACTGGTGGAGGAGCGTGTACACAACTTGGTTTGATCATTTCCTTCCCACCTTTTCATATGCATGCTCCTTGTTCTATACTGGCTCTGCAAAAAAATTTAAAAAAAACCAAAGTCCACACTTAGATTTAAATTCTGAAAGTAAATTTGAATATAACTCTTTGAGTATGGACAGCGTAAATTTTGTTCCTTATATATCCTTATGCTTGAGGGAAAAAATATAGGAAAAACATATTGCCTAAGTTGTTGTGAAGTGAGATATGGCTTTGGCATGGAAATCCATCCTTTTCAATTCAAAGTACTTGGAGAATTTTCTTTTTGCTAAAATATAAAAAATCCATAGTCTCACGTACTCAATGGTAACAGAAATTTCTACCAAGGCCAAATATCATGTTACATTTTGAAACCCTTATACTTTTGCTGCTTGTTATTGCATTGAGCTTTGTCAAGCTTTGTTGACCCATGTCAAGAAATTTATCATGCTTTTAAAACCAAGATCACGTATACGCCACCAAATATTTGCACTACTCCTACATTGGGAGTGGACAAAAATATCTTGGTTAGGCTCTACCAAAATAAATGCTCCAAATATGTATGATCTCTCTCTCTCATAACTTTTATAGTGAAAAGAGACATGAGGCTATCATAAAAAAAAGTGATGAAAGAAAAAGTGAGACATGAAAAAGAAGAAGAAAGGAATAAAAGATAGCCCATGTTCTCACAAAAGGTTTCTTCAAAGTCTAAATAAAGAGATCGATGCGTTTCAAAGAGCATAATAGAATTAAGATAGCCTCCATATATCCACACAATTGCACATCTTGGTTTGATTGTATGATATTTTTTTCCATGGATCCATTGTTTGACTTAGCAAAATATGCAATACAAGTATGCCTTGAAACTTTCCCTACCTGAGCTCCACATAAGCTTTTTAGAAGTAGGAAGAAAAAGAAGGCAAACTCAAAATGCCTTGGTGAGAAAAAAAATACTTGAGTGATTTGAGAGTACCATTTGAGAAGTGCATGTGAACTATGCTTTATTTCAAAAAAAAATCTCCAAGTTACTAAGATGCAAAAATGGAATGAGATGGCCATGTTTCAGAGTTGTTCCATTTCTCAACCGCTCAAGAAGATATGTTAGCCACTCCACATATCCCGTAGGTATGAGACATGTTTGGGATAATCTTTATGAAAGTTCCATATTTTGAATTGCTATGTTTATTTTTACTTTATCTTTAATCTTTTCTCGAGACGAGCAAAGATTAAGTGTGAGGGAACTTGTTGACGGTCGTTATCACATAAAATTTGATAGCCAAAGTAAACTAAAATAACAACATTCCATGTCACATCATAACAAAAATATTATTTATCTAACGAGTTCCACAAGTTTCGATGCTCCGTGTTTTGTAGGAATCTCTAATTTTCAAAGGTAAAACTTATCTCAAATGGGAAAATAAGGTGCACCAATGCGAAGAGCTCGTCGCGCTGATCAAAATGGACATATAATTTACTATTTTTGGAGCTTCCAATAAAAAGATATGAAATTGGCAATTTAAAAAGGAGTGCACCCCGGAAGTCAACGCCGGCACGCGCTCATTCGAATCGAGCCGGCCGCTCCCCGCGCGACGCGTGGCAACGCGTTTTCAGACGCGCGCGCGGGGGTGACCGGGTGGGAGTGTGAGACGCGCCGCTCGTTCGCTGGCCAGTGGGGCCCAGCGACAGGCGCTCCCGCGCGGGAGATGCGAAGCGCGCGCGGGTGCCCCGCCCGATAGGCCGCAGGGGGGCATGTGGAAGCCTGCCACTGGCGCGCTGGAGGCGGTTGGCGGTCCATGCGCCCGAGGCGCGGTTCGGCCACCGGTTTTGGCCGGTCCAGTTGCCTAGAAGTCCGGTTCTCTTCCCAGAAGCACACAACAGTGCATATTTCTCTCGGTTCATCTCTGGTTCTCGCCCCTGGAGCGTGGTTTTCCTCCGGTTTTCGCTACAGGTCGGTGGAGGAGGACGATATCGACCCAGGGAGGTCGGTTGCATGCAGGGGAGCAATTAGGAATGTTCCTAGCACCTCTCCCCTATAAATAGAGGTCATTTCCTCCTTCCACAACACACACCTACACTTGAGCTTCAACTTCTCCATCATATTCTTGTAGTAGTGTCCCTCTAGGTGTTCTCCACCTAGTTGAATATTTAGAAAAGAGGAGGAGAGTGAGAGTAGAAGAGAGGAGGAGGAGCCGAGTTTGTCGGAGCCTCCTCAGCTTTTGTACCTCTACGGATCTGCTTCAACTCGAGTTGCATCCAGGTTATCATTCGGTATTTTTGAGCTTATTAGATGTCTAAATTCAGTTCTTGCTTTATTTCACTTACGAGAATTCCGCTCGACCGAGTGCCCTAGTCCCGGTACCGGGTTAGAGTAGTAATCATTAGCATAGACGTGGTGTCTAGGCTTGTGCTTACCTGAGTTTGCGCCCAACCCCACGGATAGTTGTGGTAGCCCCGGAGGTGACAGCTCCGACCAAGCCTTTGTATTCCACCATGTTTGGGTTGGTGTTTTCGTAGGGCTATTGGCAGCCTGACCCCGATCACCATTTCCTAGTCTTTTCGAGGATCGGAAAGGTACCGTCGCTCCGAAGTAAGTGAAGTTTACTGAGCCTGACCCTTTAGCTTCTAGTAATCTTAGGAGTACCTTAGGAGATCCTCTCTTCCTACAAAAACATTCTTTCTACCTTTTTTTTGGATGACCTTGGCCCCTTTCTAGTTCACTTCTCGTTCTCCGTGGAAATCGATACCTTGGAATACTCCGGGTGAAAGCTACAGCGGTATCCGTGCGCTTGCGGATTTATTTATTTGCGTTAACAAATACCAACACGAATCTGGACAGAGTCTTGCTGAGATGCCAAGAAAAGAATATGGTGCTCAATAGGGAGAAGTACTACTTTATGGTCCGAGAAGGCATCATCTTTGAACACTTAGTGCCCGAGAGAGGAATAGAGGTGGATAAGGCAAAAATTGAAGTCATTGAGCGACTTCCGCCGCCCACCAATGTGAAAGGAATCCGAAGCTTCCTAGGACACACAGGGTTCTATCGGCGATTTATCGCCAATTTCTCCCAAATCTCCAAACCCCTGACGAACCTACTTGCCAAGGAGGTTCCTTTCCAATTCAGCGATGAGTGCCACAAAGCCTTTGATAACCTCAAAAAGGCACTCATCTCAGCTCCTATCATACAACCCCAGATTGGAAGCTTCCATTTGAGATCATGTGTGATGCTAGTGATTAAGCGGTGGGGACCGTACTTGGACAAACCAAAGATAAAAAACATCACGCAATCGCGTACGCTAGCAAGACACTTACAGGAACTCGGCTCAACTATGGCACTACGGAAAAGGAGCTCCTAGCAGTTGTCTTTGCTATTGACAAGGTTAGGTCCTATTTAGTTGGAGCAAAGGTCGTAGTCTATATCGACCATGCTGCACTGAAGTATCTTCTCATGAAGAAGGATGCTAAACCACGGCGTATTGTTGACAATCTTTAAGTTAGAAATAAAACTGTCAACTCCTGCATCTTTTCATAACATTCAACCATCAAACGTAGTTATATGATTTATTTCTAATCAATTCCATGAGTTTTGGTGATTCTTGGTTTGCAGGCACCTGTATGCGAAATAAGGTGCAAACAAGCACAAGACGCAACAGAAATGCACAAAAGACTTCATCATGCGTCACACTTATAAAGAGGGCCCACAAGATAGAGTAAACCAATGTATCAAACCCCGGCCCACGTGCAAAAGAGCCAAAGACCCACCTGCCAGTCACCCAGCCAAAGGCGGTGGCCAAAGGTGGCAGAGTGGGGCCGGCAGACCCATAGGGTCGGCCAAACCTGGACTGGCACCAGTCCAGGTGCACTTTGGCCAGAGATTCGTTCTTATTCTTGCAAAGGCAGTTGAGCAGGTTTCCATACTTAAAGATGGCAGGAACCGACCTTTCAAGCTATAAAAAGGCCTCCACTCACCCCTCTCAAGGCATTCACATTGATATACACATTCAAGAAGGAGAAGTAGTAGTAGGTCTTCCACTTGTATCATTAGAATAGGGAGTGTGTGAGGAGGAGGATCGGAGAAGAGCCGGACGTGTCAACCTCTCTTCGTCTTGTACCTCGACAGATACAATTCATTTGAGTAAGTATCCAGAGTTCGTCTTCTGATAAGTTCTTGGTTACGTATTCTTAAGCTATTCATTTGTTTCCGGTTACGTACCCCCAGGGGAGAATAAAAAGAAGTTGGCCCATGAGAGTAGACGCCACCTATGGGATGCACCATACCTATACCGAGTATGTGCAGATGGGTTAATACGGAGATGTGTACCCACAATGGAAGCACAAAAGATAATTGAGAAATACCACATTGCACCATATGGAGGACATTATGGTATTTTTTGCACCCAAGCAAAAATCTGGCAGAGTGGATTCTTTTGGCCATTGATGTATGAAGATCAAAGGACTTCATACGGAGATGCCCAAACTGCCTGAGGCATATAGGCATTACTGCTCGCAATGCAATGGCCCTTACATACAATCTTCAAGTCGAACTTTTTGATGTATTGGGTATCGATTATATGGGACCCTTTCTAAAATCCCATAATTGCGAGTATATCTTAGTTGCCATGGATTATGTCTCCAAATGGTTAGAAGCTTTGCCATGCAGGACTGCGGATGCTATGCACGCCCGAAAAATGTTCCATGAGATTATGTTTCCGAGGTTTGGCACACCAAGGATGGTAATCAGTGATGGAGGGTCGCATTTCATTGATACGGCCTTCCGGAACTTTCTCAGGGAACTCGGGATCAAGCATAACATCACAACCCCCTACCATCCTCAGACTAGCGGTCAGGCAGAAATATCCAATAAGCAGATCAAGAACATTCTGCAAAAGAATGTTGATGAGATGGGAAGGGCATGGAGGCATAAGTTTCCAGATGCTTTATTGGCTTACCGTACAGCGTATAAGACTCCCATTGGTATGTCACCCTACTAGATCTTCTATGGGAAAACATATCACCTACCCGTAGAGCTGGAGGACTGTGCACACTGGGCTATCCGGGAATGGAACATGGACTTAAAACAAGTTGGAGAGCACAAAATGAGCCAAATGTTGGAATTAGAGGAATGGAGAGACAAGGCTTATGACAATGCCTCGATATATAAAGAAAGAACCAAACGGTGGCACGATAAGAGGCTTAAGCCGAATGTCTTCAACCCAGGGGACAAGGTGATGCTTTTCAACACCAGGGTGAAGTTGCTTGGTCATGGAAAGCTTGAAAGCAAATGGTTGGGGCCGTACTGTGTTGTTGGTGTCTCATCGCCTGGAGAGATAATGATACAAGACCGACGGGAATACCTTTAAGGTAAATGGCCACTGCCTAAAAACTTTCCTAGACCATGACAAAGCTCTTGGCAAAGATATAGACGTCGATATAGTTGATCATGGCTATATGCTTGACTAAGGACCTTAATGGCCAAAGTAATAGGGGGCCTACTTAAACTCCATCATTTATGGTCCCACCTGTCACCTGGACCAAGCTGGGGTCCATTGGAGTCCAGCCACGGCCGGCCAACCACCATGGTCGGCCGACTATGGGCTGGCCCCTCTGGACCGCATCTTTGGCCCACAGGCCCGTTAGCCCATCTAGAGTCCGAGCCAACCTACCCCGTCAGGTTGTAACAAGGAGAAAGAGGATTTTTTGCGAGTTTCATCCAGGAACAAGGCCTGCCTTCATCTTCTTCCTTGTTTCCGTCTCTTCCACGCCTCCTAAACCCTAGCTGCATCCCACCATCATCCAATCATCGATCCACCATGGCCGTTCGAGGGTGCCATCGGCACCCAACCTCTCAAACTCGCCCAAATCTATGGAAGAGGGGGAGGTGTCACCCCAAATGGGGCCTCTGGCCATGATACCGGTCAGCACAAGCGAAGAGGGGGCACGACGCCCCACGTCCCCGCTCCTCTGTGTGCTCGTTGTCCCCTCTGAGAACATAGAAGACAAAGCCCTACGACCGTAGTCCCTATACAAGACCCTCCAAGGATGATCGGGTGCCTTCGATGCTGGTGGCAAAGATGCTCCTCAAGGAGAGCGTCGCTGTGGCCTCCACCACGCTCCACCCTGGAACTCCCTAGGATTTCTGTCCAGTGTTTGGGCAGGGGATTTCCCCAAACCCAACTCCGGACAGAAAGGGGAAGGGCATGGTGGTGGATTCATCACCGCAGAGGAACACTCGCCGCAAGGCGAAAGAGCAGGAGAAGGAGCCGGTCACTGATGGACCGACCATGGCAGACCTGACCGCCATGGTTTAGCAGCTGCGTCTGGAGAACAGGCGCTTGGAAGATCAACTGGCTGAACAGAAAGTGGAGATTGGAGAGCTCCAGGATGATCTTCAGACACTGCGTAGTGGCCAAGGCGCTAATATTAAGCATTTGTACATGGCCACCATGTCAGGAGGAGATCTACTTTGCTTGAGCTCGTTATCTTAGTTTAGTTGGGCGCCAGTTAGTTAGAGTTAGCCATCGATTTGGTTTAGTTCGGTTTGTGTGATGTGCCCCAGTTCATTTGCCTGAATAATAAAACTATCAGGCTTATCGGTATTATTACCGATAAAGACTGGTTTGGATTTTACATTTTTCTTTGTCTTTGCGCATGATTTTATAAGCATGTCGAAAACAAGTGTGGGGAAGATTCGCGCGATGTTCCGTTCCTACACGATGCACTCACATCAGAACGTCACGTACATGCCACACATACCCCGAGTTTGCACTCCCACTCGTTTTCTCCCTTTCATGCTTTAAACATGATATAAATTGCAAACTTAAAACTATTTAAAACATGACTATAAAAAGCATTCTTCATCTTGTTTAAACAAATGCATAAGTTTTCATTAGAACCCCAGCTGTTTAAATTGTTGTCTTTTGTGGTATGATCTGATTTTGAGATACCTAACATGTTTGTTTGTGAGTTTGGGAAATTATTAAAATTTTAATTCATGATCCTTTTTCCCTCACCCATACCTACCAGACCCATATGTTAAGCCAAAATAAAATAAATTTCATCCATATGCGCCTTGCTATTACTCTGAGCTTTATCAAATTTTGAGACCCTTGGGTGATATATTTAATTTACTTTACTGACTCAGTTCTTGTGCACAAGTGTTTGTCTTAAATACTCCAAAAATCTTAGACTGATAATCTCTCTCCATCTGAAAAAAGAGAGGAAAGATGGCATGCCAAAGAAGCATGACCCACATTGAGAAAAAGAGGAAAGACGGCATGCAAAAGAAGCATGACCCACAGTGAGGTAGAGAGAATAAGATGGCGTACCAAAGAAGTACGAACAAAAAAAATGGAGAGGGAATCAGTCAAGAAAAAAGGGGCTATTATCCACCTTGTTCACAGATTTGATCAGTAAGTAACCATAAAAATTATCTCTCTTTGGATCCAATCTTTGATTTTGCAAAAGGAGTAATGCATGTGTGTGTCTTCATCTTCCCTACCGAGCTCCACCTCAGGCACCTCTTAAGTAGGAAGATAAGACAACTTCTGGTAAGGATATACAAATGAGCGACTTTGAGAGATCCTATACAAGGGTAAGGCCATGAATAATTTTATTTTGAGTAAAACTTTAAAAAAAATCCCAAACTTGGAGCAAAATGTGGACGGTGCTTGGATCAAGATTGTTCCAATCTTCAACAATCCAAAACGGCAAGGAGGAAATCCAAAGGTTCACAAATAAAGGTAAAGCAATGAATAACCTTTGTGCAGGTTGTCTTATCCAAGAAAATATCTTTTCTACCTTAGTTCTAACCTTTACTCGGGACGAACAAGGGGCTAAGTGTGGGGGATCTTGTTGACAATCTAATTCGACCCGTTTTGACCGTCAACTCCGGCATGAAAACCATACATTAAAGTGGAATTTATGGTAGCATAGGACTATTTATTAACAAATTCCACAAGTGTTTGTTTGAGAATGCATGCATGTGAAATTGAGCTTAAATTGGAGTTAGATGGCAGGTCATGATTTGAGGCACAAAAGTTCAGCGAATCAGAGCACGACACGTGTCATCAATGGATCAAAGAGCCCACCAGAGCAAGACAACCGACGTTCTACAAGCTCAGGCACGTGGCAAGACCAGAGGGACCCACCAGGAAGCTTCCTGGCAAAAGGAAGTGGCCAGTGGTGGGGCCCACTGGTCGGGCGACCATAGTGGTCGGCCAACTAGTGGGCCCAGCCGCCGACCTCCAGCCTTGGTTAGCAGGTTCCAGGAAACTTCCTTAGGTCGGTTTGAGGTGCCTCACTTGCTGAATCTGCCGTGAGAAGCCCCTTTGCCTCCTCCCTATAAATATGAGAGGGGGGGCAAGAATAGGACACACACACACGCGCGCGCGCGCGCGCGCGCACACACACACACACACACACACATCTCACACCCCTCCTCTCATCCTTCACTTGGAGCTTGGAGTTCTTCCTAGGAGCTTAGGCATCCTTGGAGGTCAAGGAGAAATAGGAAGAGAGTGAGGAGAAGCTGGGGGAAGTGTCGGGCCTGTCGGCACTCTTCTCCGCTTGTACCTCGACAGATGCTTATAAATTTGTAAGTTCACAGTCTGTAAATGTTCGTGGCTATCTCAGTTTCATAATTTATCTTACAAGTTCATTTAGTAGTTTCATGCTATTGACTGGATTGAGTGTCTACTAGTATATAGTAGTTATGTCTAGTCTAAGACTCCTGATAGAGACGGATGTTCTTGGCCGAGACTAGAGCTAGTAAACGATAGTGTAGGCGTGGTGCCTGTTGGCGTTTCTTATGCTCAATAGAATATGGATTCTGCAATCGCAAAGAATCACCGCTGTAGCACTTCATCTTGGAGTATTCCAGGGTATTGTATATTTCCTCAGGGAAGCGCTATGGTTAAAGACTATCGAAGAATCGAATGACAAACTCTACTAGAGATATCAACCGACTAACTTAGTGGGGGTAAGCCTGATATGATAGATAAGATAATGGCCTATGATGACCGTCTGACACAGACTCTAATCCTTAGAAAAGTAAGCAGCTGGGAGGACAACGAGCGAGAAAGACTCCTAAAACACTTCTAAACTATCGAGCTAGCCTCTCTAGACTAAACCTTGCTTCTAACTAGTTATCGGGAACCTTAGGGCTTACTTCGGCGGGTGGAAGAGGAAGAACTTCAGAAAGGGATGAGAGGAGAGTCCAACGGCAACCTGCAACTACTGCTATGAAAACACTCGAACATGGTGGACTACGAGGGACGGACAGGGCTGTCACCACCTACCGCCTACCACAACGGTTCCGTGGTGTGGAACACACTTTCTAGCTAACACTGAGCTCAGACACCACGTCTGTACTCGGTGTTAGGATTTCTCTTGACGCGCGAACAAGAGAAATCCCCCTCAACCTAGGGAACTAACTTGAGCCTCCCTAGTCCGGGCGAGAAAATCCATAAGGTAAGACCCCGATAAACAAGATAGGTACAAGTCTAAGCTAGAGAAATTACTTTCGCACACAAGTAAGATAACTTGGAAAGATAGATAAATGCGGAAAGTAAAGCTGACTCGAAAAGATAAAGAAGATAACTTATATTGATAAATGTCAAAGGAAAAGATACAAAAACTTATACCCGACTTCCGATGACGACTCCGGAATCCCAAGACAAGCTCGACTCGACTCTAACTCCCAGACTACCTAACCTACTCTAGAAACTAAGGATGAGAGAAGAGAGCTCCTTTGGTGTGTGTTGGCGTGGAGGTGTGTGTGTCCTTTTATAGCTCTTCCAAGGTGGTGCTGAAGCTAGCGCGTGCACTTCATGCAAGTAGGTTGGTTGCTTAGCTTCCACGCGAAAGATGGGCTCGAGGCGTGACAAAGTGAGGCCGGCCGGCCTCCCCTAGGCCGGCCGGCCTGGGATCTCCGCCAAATCTGCACCGCCTTTTCGTGGACGCTCTTGATCACTCCTGGAGGTCGGTAGTGGTTGAGTGGCTTCAACACTTAAAATTGTAGGCCGGCTAGCCTCCCCTAGGCCGGCCGGCCTGGGTTCGTCACGTCTCGGCCTCCCGTTTCACCGATATCTTGATCGAAGGGTGCATGAAGTCCATAGTGGTGTTCTGGCCCAAAAGATCTCTGTAAGTGTTGCAAGTGGGTCCTTCAATCCATGTGCTAGGTCATTCGGTCCATTTGATCAAACCAAATTGCAATCCATGGTTTAGAGGTAATGTGAGCATGTCACTTCACTCCTGGACCGAAGACATGGCACAGTTAGTGGAGGTACTCGGCTGGCCTGGGTTTTTCCCAGTTTTGCCTCAGTTTTGGTATATTAGTTCCTGCAACCACAACTCATCCAAAACTTATTGCACTTGTTAGAAATAAGTAAAATATGTATGGAACATGGTGTAAAGCTCATTTTATTTCCGAGAAGTTGACAGTCAAAATGGGAAATAATGGCCAGCAACAGTGCCTAGGATAGACTTTGCCATTCGATTGTTCTGCCTCCCACAATTTGTAGAGGTAGTAGGCTGGTGGTGACAGCCCTATTTAGTGCCATAGTAATCCTCCACATTCGGTTGCATGATAAAAGCCTTATGATGGAACTTCTGGTCTGACCAGGCGATGCTATCGCCCGACGTTTATAGCTGATTTTTAGTCCGATCTTACCTTGATTCTGAGTAGTCCTCTCTACCCCTTTGATCTTACTGGTGCTATGTCCTTGGTTGAGCCTGAACCTTAGTTATCGTACTTACATTCCCTTGGATTCAATAACCCTTTGAATACTCTAAGGTGAATGCTACAGCGGTATCCGTATGCTTGCGGATTCTTTCATGAGGTTCTATTACCCGTGGGCTGCTTTTTGGCGTTGTCGCTAGTTGATCTAGCAGCGACGCTAGGAAACGCCAACACTAGCGGTTTTAAAAGTGTATTGGGCTGGGTTGGGCCAGCTGGTTTTAGCGGTTAACACATGTATATGTTGATTAAATGACTACAACGACTTTACTATTGCTAAGTGACATGCTTTACATAACTTATTAGCAGGTGCCTTGGTTTTCGCCTCCCTGGCATAGGTAGCGTGAAGTCCAGCATCAGCAACACAGGAGGGGCAAACTAGGCAGGCTTCGTCTTCCTGGGCAAGGCAGCAATGCGTGCGATGCGTGCAACGGATAACATGGCCGAAGATCTGGTCAAGCAGTAGGGCTGTGCCTATCGAAGTGGCACATGGGAGGGAGGACATGGGCACCTCGAGGGCGTGATGCCCCATTGTGGCAGCCTCCTGAAAGGCTGAAAAACAAGGTACTCTAGGCGGCGACGCCAAACAAAAGGTCCACCGCCATGGCTTGGCTGCTTGACTGCTTCATGCTGGCGTCGGATCGAAGAGGATTGGACCTAGGAAGGTAAGCATGATTCTCGTTGCTTGCTGACACCGAATCGGAGTGAAATGGATCAAGGGAAAGCAGGCCTCATTCTCCTTGCTTACCCATTCCAAATCGGAGAGGAAGGAAGCAAATAATGGAGAACGAGAAGGTGGTGGTTTCTTCACAGCCGCCGCTGCATCCTTTTTTTCTTTTCAGGTCCTTCATAAATGACCCCAGTTTCGATGGGTTTTTCAGGTAAACCCACAAACCGGCTATCGTAAAGCTTGTTTTGTCCAGGTATACTGTAACATCCCAAAAATCCGCTAAATTAAATCGTGCACCAAATCTGTTTCTCGTCGTTGAGCTCGAGCCCTCCTTAAAACCCTAACCCCAACTTTTCGGGAACCTCCCTGTTCCAATCTTTCGATCCCCGAAGGACCTGACCCGACACCCATACCCAGCACCCTATTTCCCCCTCGACCTGCGCGTTGCGCTCACGTGCGCCCAGGCGCCGCGCATGGCCGACCGGGCGTCGGTGACACCGCGAATCCCGCTCTCTCTTTCTCTCTTTCTCTCCCCCCATTTCTCTTTTTCCATTTTCTTTTTCCTTTCCTCTTTTCTTCCTTTTTCTCTCTCCCTCTCCTTCCCTCCTCCTCCCTCTCTGCTCCCGTGCGCGGCCCGACCGCGCTGCCCCTCCCCGCTCGGCCCGCTCCGCTCCGGTTGGCCTGCCCCCCTTCCTCTCTCTCTCTCGCTGCCCGCTCGACCACTCCAGCGCCGCCCAGCCCCCGACCTCGCCCCACGGCCATGCGCGCGCCCGGCCGTGCCCCGCCTGCCCAGCCCGTGCACGCCGACCGCGCCATGCCGCGGTGTCGCGAACACGCGCCCGCCGCGTCGCCACCGGCACCGCCGCCTGCCCCGCTCCCGTGCACGCCGCTCGCCACCACCCCGCCTGCCAGCCCGCGCGCGCTGCCCCCGGCCCGCCCGTGCACGCACACGCGCACACGAACGCGGCGCTCGGCACGGCGCGCCGCGGCGTCACTCGACCCGCCACCGGCCGCCCCCTCGCACGCGCGCCCGGCCTCTGCACGCTCGCACCGCGCGCCGTGCGCCACCCCAGCCCGCGCACGCGCCACGCCCGGGCTCACCACGGCGCTAACCGCACCACGCCGTCCAGCCCCGCTCGCCCGCACGCCGTGCTCCACCTCGGTCGCCGCCTGGCCGCAGCGTCATGTCACCTCGCCATGCGCGCCCGCCCACCGTTGACGGCCGCACAGCGCCGAGCCAGCCCCACCGCCATTAACTCGGTCGCCGGCCTCCGCCGCGTCCCGCCGAACCTCCACCGCCTCTCGCGCCTATAAAGGGCCCCGGCGCCGCTCCTCCGCACCACATTCCCAACCCCGAGCTCCTCAGCAAGCTTCGCAACCCCCGTGCCGCCTCTCCCCGAGCCCCCTGACCCCGCCACCATAGTAGCCTAGCGCCGCCGCCGCCCGGTCTCGACGACCCGCCGCCTCGCTCCACCTCGAGCCGAGACAGGTGGGGGAATCGAATCGCCGCTTCACCCTCTCCCTTTTCCCTCTACCTCGGACCACCCCCGAAGCCCCTGGTCGCCGGATTTGCCACCGCCGGCGAGCCCTCCCCGCTCCCCTATTTCCCAGCGCGGGGGGTGGAGGAGGGAGAAAGGGCTTTTTGCCCAAAAGCCCTCCCTTTCCCTCTAATTAATAAAGACCCCTCCCTTTATAGTCCTTTTTCCAAAAACACCCTTCCTATTTTCCTATTTTGCAATTAAACCCTCCGCTATTTAAACTTAATAATGATTAGACCCCTACACTTTTCTAATAGGCCCAAGCATTCTTAGAAAATTACAACCAAGCCCTTTCTACCCCCGAGAAACTTACAAACAAGCCCCTGGACCCTGATTTAACCCCTAACCCTTTATGTAACCTATCATTTCATGCGCCAAACAACCTCGGATCAACCTAAAACTTTACCACGCCTCTCATAACATAGTTTTGACCATGCCATTAGGAACACACTTAAAAATATTACTCCGTGCTCCATATCTTATGAGTTCCCGATTCGAGCTCAACGATAAATCTTTATTTTCTGTGTATTGATTGTGTGCTTGTTTGTATGCGCTGTAGACCACGGAGTGAACGAAGGAGAGCCCGTTGACGAGCAGTGCTGTGAGCAGGTGAACGAGGACCCATTCCGCGACCCCGAGCCCGAAGGACAGGACATCCCAGAAAGCTTTGAAGACGGCAAGTTCAATCCCATCCTTTGATGCATGCTTATGTCCTAAGTTTTTATAAACACAACCCAATGGCCTATTTTATAAAATTGCATATGTTTTGCTTGCATGAAAACACGGTTGGATAGCCACCCCTTGATCTGTGATGACCATTCCTTGACCACCTAGATTAATGTCTTATTTTTGCTTGGACGTTAATCGATATTAGAACGCTTAGGACTTTATTCATAATACGATTTATTTTATAAAGAAAATGTGTGCGTGTGTGGGAAGGGATAAAAATGGTGTTTTTGAAAAGTGTGTTTAGACGGGATGGATGGCATTTCTACGGATTTGCCATTTGGTGTGCTCGTGCCAACGTGGCAGGGCAAAGAAGGGAGATATCCATCTTGTCATGTCTAAGGACCGAGTTGGTGTGTCATCTCACCTAACTCCACTATCGTGCAAACCACTCGACCGTTGAATGGGCAACGGCGTAGCATAAATCCCACTAGTTGGTGTGATAGCCATCAGGAGGGCTGAGAGCAACGGGTGACCAAGGAGAAGGGATATGCTCAGTGTGACTTATACCCCGGTTATACCTCAGAGTTAGGTCGATGACCCCTTGGTGAATCCCGTGATGGCTAGTCAGGCTTAGCTAAGGTGGGTAATGGCTATGTTGGGATCTACACCGACACGACGGTGTTCGGATTGTGGTATCCTACTTGTGGGTAAAGTTGCACACCTCTGCAGAGTTAAAAGCTATTCGAATAGCCGTGCCCACGGTATTGGGCGAGTTACGGTGTGGTCACATAACTAGTGTTTCATTGGGATGGGCTGGTGTGAGTTGTTTTGGAATTATGTCCGGCAGTTGTGCCGTGTGCTACGACGGATGGGGAGTCCGGTAGTAGTTTAAAACTTGAACTCTGTGTTACTACAAAAACTGATTTTCTAAAAAAAAAGTTTTCTGTTAAATGAACCCCTGCATAAAGTATAGTTTTCTGTAAATTAAACCATAACCTTATCCTTGATTTACCTATGCATATTATTCTGATTTAACCCCCTCCGTGGGTGTGGTTGGACTTGCTGAGTACGTTTGTACTCACCCCAATCTTACTTTTTACAGAAAAAGACCCAGACTTCATGCCAGACGATGCTGAGTAGGGTTATCATTCTACACCCAACCTTGCCTGTGGAATCGGCCCTGTCGAGATGCCTCCGCTGTCGCAATACTCTGAGCCCGTGCTAGACCCCATGTGGTTTGCGGTCTGGTGTTATGTCGTAGCGTGGTTAATTATTATTATCATCTGTATCGAGTGTCCTCCAAGATTTGTACGGTTTTGAACCATCTGATGTAATAAATGTGGCATCAGCCTCCTGGGACTGGTGTTTTGTATCACATTTAAGTTCTCTCTTATGAGGGGACGCTTCATATATGCTAGTTCCGACCCAACCCGTGTTAAGAATGCAGGATGACAGTTCTATCCGGACTGGGCACGGTCTAGCAGTCGGTTGAAACCAATGAACAGGGTGGGTGCCAATGACACCATTGATGGCAAGCTAGGAGTGAATACCGGGGTTGTCCGGATTGTAGATCCGACCGGCTGAAAGTTCTGCGCCTGGAATAGGTACGGTGGCATTGGTTAGATGACGACACCTGTTTGCACTACTAGAAAAGAGACCTTAGGTACCGGTTAGCAAGGGCCTTAGGTACCGGTTTTTGAACCGGTACCCCGAAACCGGGACCTTTGGCCTCGTTCTTCAGCACCGGGTAAAGAAACCGGTACCTAAGAGCATATCCAAGAGTTTGCCATATTTTACTTGGCATATCTTGTGTTTTGCCAACTTTTAAAAAGATATGCCAAGTAAAAAAAGAGCTTATCTCCAACAGTTTGGCATAATTCACTTGCCAAATCCAGATCTAACTTACATCAGGAACCCTGAGAGAGAAACAAAATTATATTTATGCCCTTCCACCTCTTGAAAACTTAAATCAGGAACCCTTCTCTGTTATTTATTTCTTTTTTCACCCTCCCACCTGACTAGAAACCACGATGCCAACCGCGCGCCGCGCGCGTATATTTACGCGCTGGAGGCTGGTTTTTCCCAAGTTGCCAAAAATTGCCAAGTCTTTTGCCAAACTGTTGGAGGAGTATTTTTAACGTTTTTGCCAAAAATCAAAGATGGCAACTCGATTTGCCAAACTCTTGGAGATGCTCTAAGGCTCTCTTAGGTATAGGGTGAAGGTTCCACCTGGTACCCAAGAAGTTTTGTCCAAAATAATATATTAAACATAGAAGTGGCCCGCACATGCGCGTGCGGTGGCCGGAATTCGAACCCGCGATCTCTTGCCTCGTGCGTAGCTCCCTTACCATCTCACCTACACATCACTTGTGATTGAAAGGGAGATGTTTTTCTTTTGTAGTAACCCATGGATGAGCCTAAAGTACCAGTTGATAACACCAATCGGTGCCTAAGGCTATCTTCAGGCACCGGTTGGTGTTACCAACCGGTACTAATGTAAAGGTACCAGGTGGTAGCACCACTTGGTGCCTATGGATAGTCTTATAAGCACCGATTGGTTTTACCAACCGATACCTAAGGCTTTCCATAAGCTTCCATCCAACCCAAAAGTACCGGCATAAAGAAGACTCGGTTAGTACCCGAGTCTTCTTCATGTCAGTACTTTTGGGGTGGACCTTTTGCCTCTTTTCTAGTAGTGTTGCGGTTGCGATTATATGTTACTTGAGGTGATAGTTTCCAATCCATCACTTGAAGCGTACATATGGATATGGGATTGTGGGCCGTAATTAAGGACATTTGAAGTTGATTGATTCGCATTATACATCCACTTAAAGAGAAATTTTTTTGAGCATACAGAAGAGGAGAGAGATGATGACATCATCCACATACATGCAAATTCGAAACTAAATAAAAATATAAGTATGAAACCGAGTATCCAAATTTAATTTGGATTGCCCCGGTAGCTTTTCTTATGACAAAATCTTTAAAACAAGACCATACTTGTCTATATTTGCATAATATTTCAAAAATTACTTCTTAATACTCATTAATGAATTTCGACTACTGGGAACAAATATTTTAACAACACGGACAAATGATTATTTTCTACGAACAAAAAATGGAACATAACAAACAAATAATAATATACTATGAACAAAATATTACACATCGCGAACATTTGATTATAATGAAAAACAAATATCGTGAATAAATCAGTCAACATCATAGAACAATTAAGTCTACAAAAGTGAACAAATAATTTAGTGTTGCGAATAAATTGGCTACATACAGATAAATAATTGTACATGAAGACAAATGCATCTACATCATGGGTGCATAAAAAAAAAGTTAAAAATGCTAGTTTAAAAGGAGAAAGAGAAAATATCAGCAGCATCCATAGAAACATTACACAAAAAGGTAATGTAGCAGTATGAGTAGTGGACAATATAGAAAGTGCGCCGTTAGAAACATATGCTGAGTTGTAACTAGGTCGGCGACTTGTATCTATTTATTTAGGCCACAACAGCAGCCCACAACACAGCTATTGGGCCAAATGAGGAAACAGACAGCCGAAGAGGGAGATGCAGAATCCTTTAGGCAATGGATCTGATTTTTGCGGCGCGCATGATGCATAAGCCCTTGTGCCTGCTTGAACCATACTTGGTAGTGGTGATTGCATGCCAACGCCTGGTGTATGGTAGAACTCAAAACTCTGAATGATGCCATGGCCGATGACTCCGGTTGAGAGTAACACGGCCCTTGATTATCCATATGGCGGTTGCCGGCTAACATCTGCTAGACAGCATATTATGCATCGAATTCATCAGGACACCCGACTGGTTGATCATAGTGTGACGCATAGCTTGGCCCACATCTCCTGGAACTTAGTCGAATACTCTGGATCGTGATGTCATGTGGCTTGGGGAAGGCGGTCATCTGGATAGCCTCTCCTTTCCTTGTGGAGCTGAGAGTGCTGAGGCATGCCTCTTGGTACCCTTCCATCACCTTCACCAGTTATTGCTTCTGATCATCGTTAAGATCCTCCACGGTGACCTTGATATGTTGTCTGAATCCACCTCGTGCGCCTTCTGTATTTGGATACTCGGTTTCATACTTATATCCAAATACAAAACGGAAATGATTTTGCGTTTTTCCTGACCGTTTCCTCGGATCCCGTTTTGCATTCAGGAATTACCGTTTTGTTCCTGTTTTATTTCCCGTATTTTATATTTATTCAGTCGAGCCAACAGCCCACAAGTTTATGAAGGCCCAACGCGAATGGAGCTTGGCAGCGCATTTTGTAGCCGCTTATATAGCGAGTCCATTGCCACACTCTCCTTTCCCTTCACGAGGTGGTACAAAACTAATGCTTCACCGATAAGAGCTTTTTTTTTTGAGAAAGCCGGGGATATTTCATTAATTTTTCCAGTGATTTACAACCCACTTACAAAGACACCCTTGAAGGAAATAAAAATTACACACAGGTCCTTGCAAACCTTTCCCGGTGGTTTCCATCGCCGGCGGCCGGAGCAGTCGCTAAAGCTAACATCCTTCCCGATGAAGACACTTCACAAGTTTTGAACGGCACCATGGACTGCATGCCCACACGAACATGCAATTAAATCACTGAACGCACATGCCAGGCGAAAAGGCTAGTAGCCATCACTTCACCGGACACCTGGGAGCCGGGCACGCCGACGCCGCCAGCACACCGGCGAATAGAAGACCCCAGAGGGGGAGTAAACCACCAGAGAAAGTGGTAGTAAGAGCCCAACCCGGTTTCCCAAGTTGGTAGCCATACCTCTCAAAGATGTCGCCGGTGCCGACGAAATCTAGAGAGGGAGCGAAGGGGAAGACGCCAAGAACCAGAGCACCCATCAGGCCTCCAGATCCAACGAGATCCCACTTTATTCTCCATAGGATGCCGCAGGAAGAAGAAGCTCTAGTTTCTCCAGCACCACCGGAACCACCACAGCCGCCCTCTCCAACGCCGGACCAAAGGAGCAAAAGAACCGGCAGCCAACGAAGCACCGCCGGGAAACCTAACCCTAACCTAAATTAAAGGAAACTACTAGGAAAAGGTATGTACACCAGACATCGATCCCCCGTCTCCCCCCATCTCCGACGCTGGACCGGCCGCCGGAGACGAAAGGGAGCTGAGGAAATCGATGCCGGGATGCGAATCGCCCCGCTTTTCGCCCTAGTGAGCTGTAGAAGGGGAAAGAAGGGTTAAGAGGAAGAAGACTCCCCACCGATAAGTGCTGGTGCAGTCGTGCAGCTGTGCTGGCTCTCTGCTAATTAAGTGGGCTGGATGGTGTGCTTGCTGCCGGGCCTGCCAAATTGAACAATCGAAGCCAAGCAGTAGATAGGATAATAGGATACCACCTAGGAGCATCGTGATTTGATCCAGATTTTTTATATATTGATTTTTACTATTTGATTATTATCCTTGCTAGCTTTACGTGAAAATGGACCCCAACCCTAGTTAGCGTCATTATACTTGGTTATTCAGTTATTTATTTTTTAGCCATGCATTTGGCGAAAGATAGTCTCGTTCTTTTTAGTTTTTACTATGGTTTGGCGTGAGCATAAAATGCCTTGTATGAACTATAGACATATAGTGTTCGATGAACATGTAAGTACCTGATCATATTGGTCTGTGTTCAACTTAAAAACATATGTGACTATGTCGTTGTCATCATGCATGTATTTAGTGCTACTGATACTTGGCAATTCATAGTTATTTTCTTTATGTTGAGTTGAACGTATGAAGGGGTTATATGATTTGTTATTCCCGCTTCTAAGTACCGGTTCCTGACCGTTATTGACATGTTTCCGATCGAATTGTACCGTTTTCGATATCCCGAATAACCGGTTTCATTTTCCCGACCGAGCATTCCCGTTTCCGTTTCCATTCCCGAATAAAAATATAAAAACGGAAGTGGTTGGGTAATTTTCCCGACCGTTTTCATCTCTAACTAGGCGTGCCAGTCAATTTGACCTGCTTGATAAGGGATAAAAGATATTAAATTTTGGAATGTACTCTATACAGCTTCAGGCTGTCCTCACAGTGCATCCATGGTAAAATTTATAGGGTGAGCTTATTAGGGGGGCTACATGGGTCCGGTGGTGGTAGGGGGAGGGACTAGAAAGCCCCTCCTGCCCCGGCCCACCGCTGAATCCACCCCTGCCTGGAGGTTCCCTAGCACCGTATCAATAAGAATCATTAAGATCTAAGCGATATATGTCGCCATCAGGCCGCGGACAACATCTAAGTGTTTGCTTTTATCGTTTGAAAATGCCTTAATAGAAATTAAATACGGTATTCGTGAGAGGAATATTACATTATCATTCGTGTCTTGTTACTTGTTGCTGTTTTCTTGAGACTTCGGAGAAAGGAAGGAGCTGCATCTGCGTTCAAATCATTTTCAGATCACCATTTTGAAGCTTACAAGTTGAGTTTGGCATGATTTTTATCTCTTTAAGATTCGTGTGGATTTTGGGAAAGGTACAACCGGCGCGAAGTTCTTTTTCTTTTTGTTTATCCACTCTTTCTAATTGTGAAATAAGCACATGCATGCGTACGATCTGATCCATAGATTACAGTAAAACTCTAATTAAAACGCGCTAGCTGCATCTAGCTAGAGGCTAGTTACAGATGGAGCTGAAAGTTTTCATCACTTCCCTCACCACATGTGGCGAGCAGATGTTGTCGAGACAGTAATCTTTGATCGAGCTCCTGGCAACCGAGCCGGTCCGCGAGCTTGAGCATGCTCAACGCATTCTCCGTGGACATGGACTCGGCCAGAACGTTCTGGCACAGGGCCTTGAGCCTCTCCATACGGTACCGGATCGCCGCCGCAATCACGTCACCCGCCATCGCCATATCGTCCCTAGGGCCACCGGGAGAATAAGGCAGCTGATCGGTGTAGACAAAAGTGGAGCACGGCCTCGAAGACCACAGCCCTCATGTCGTCGATCCGTACGCGGCCGCCGTCGTCCATGCTGGCATCCGCCGCCGCCGCCGCCGCCTGCTCATGTAGGACGGGTGCCCGCGCGGCGAGCACGAGCCTGTGCGCGTGAAGCACGGTTTCCCCTTCCACCAGAAACTCCACATCCGCCTCTTGCCCGCGGACCAGCAGTTGCTCGAGTTGGCAGGCGATGTTGGACGGTGGCACGGCGATGGTGCGGGCGGCTGCGGCTCCGCCTCCGACGATGCTAGAGGACTCGGGCTTGGAGGCCACCTCAACGTGGCACCAGATGGTAAGGGAGCCATCGTGCCCTAGGTACTGTGACTTGTCAGATGCCAAGGTGATGAAATCCGTGTATCCCCAACCCATCTCCTCCTCCTTGCTGAAGGTTCTGGTAAACTGTCTACCCAATGGTGACGGTGACTTGTTTTGTTGGGGTCAGCGCGTCCAAGGTTGTCGCCGCCACGACATTGTCGGTCCCGGGATCAGTCAACAGTTGGAGATACACAGATAGGTGCTCTTTGGGTTCCGACACCTTGAGTGCAACCGCCAATCGTAACCGCCGACATGGAAGGTGCCAGAGTAGATGGAGTGGCCGACATCAGGCTTGGTCATCAGCACCGTGCTCAGGTTAGGGATCCTGAACTCGTGCGTGCCGCGGGCCGCCGCCGCGGTGCAGACAGACCAGCTCCTCTTCGGACGGACGCTGCTGGTGGTCGCCGACGACGACGGGCAGGTGCAGGCCAGCATGTGCATGGCAACTTTCTCGGCGATGTCGGCTACGAAGGAAACGCTGCTCTCCCGGAGCTGTCGGTACTCCGGCGTCGCCAGCACGGCGGCGAACGTGTCGGGACCGGACGCCAGGTACTCGATGCAGGAGGCCTCGAGCTGCCGGCAGCTGTACCGGCCGTCCACCAGCGCCATCGTCGGCAGAACAGTCGTGGCGTCGATGCTCTCGGACAGGATGCTCTCGCACATGAGCCTCAGCCTCTCGAGGTCGTACCTGTCCGCGGCCAGCCATGGCCGCGCGGCGCTTCGCCATGTGCTTGCTCGTGCACGGGTCCTGGCTGGCGACGGCCTTGGGCTTCCTCGGCAACTCGTCGGTGTAGATGAAGCGGAGCATCGCGCTGAAGGTCGAGGCGCTCATGCCGTCGATCCTGACGCTGCGCGTGAACCTCTCCTTCATGCTCCCCTGGAACTCGGCCCTGAAGACCGGCGACCGCATGGAGAGCACGAGCTTGTGCGCCGGGATCTCGGCCCCCTCGACGACCAAGGTGACGTCCGGCGGCCACCGCGACTCCCCCGTCTCCAGGAGTCTGTGGAGATCCTGGTAGATGCTCGGCGGCGGCGGCGCGGAGACGAAGCAGCTCCTGGTCTTTGGCGGCGTCCTCCTCGAGGACATCGACCGTGTAGTGGACGGTGAGCCGGTCGTCGTGCACGTAGCGCGCCTCTTTGAAAGCGTCGGGCACCGACAGCCTCCAGGTCCTGGTCGTACTGGAAGCAGAAGAACACGCCGGGAACGTGTGAGGCTCGTGGCTTCGCCAGACGGCCGCCGTCGGCCACCTCCCGGCACCGGTCGGAATCGGATCGTCGATCCTCAGGCTGGCCATGGCGACAACGTCCCTGGTGATGGAAGTGCTCAGCAGCTCGAGGCAGATGGACTCGAGCTTTCGTGGTTCGAAGCAGCAGACGAGGCCCCAGATGTGGCCTCCCGCCTCGAAGGCGCATGACCGGACTGAGTTGCTGATGCCGAGCGCCGTGCGCACGCTGTAGCCGACGATGTCGAACTGGTGCGTGTGCCTGTGGAACACCGACCTGTGCGTCGACGCCGTCTTCTGCGCCATCATCTCCATGGCCGCCTCGGCCAAGCCCTGGACCCTAGTTTATTTGGACTTATTTAGGGATTTTCTCGAGATCCCATGATATTAATATAGCAGAAAGAGATCCTATGATATTTATATGGAACTCTTCGAGATCTCGTGTTGGAAAGACAAGTATGGTTATAATGATCCGGTGGCACAGCTTCATCCGAATTCGACTTGACACGTATCCAAGTCGGACATCTTTTCGAAAAAAGATCAAAGTCCAACAGGCTATTTTGGTGCCTCCACCAGCAAAAAAAAACACTTAAATATCACCCATCTCTATAATTACGAAAATGGTATAAAGTTTGCACCTACAAAATATCATTTAAATATCACCCGTTTTAAATAAGCTTCAAAAGTAATCTATTTTGGTGAATTTTAATTTTAATATTTGAAATGCTAGACTCATCTATAAAGTTTTTATTTAAGATATGGATTTGCCTCCATTCATTACAGCTATACAAAAAGTTTATGAATTTTGGAGGTGATTTAATAATTGTTTTAGCCTAGAAAAGAGAAGGAAGATTCCACAAGTTAATTTTCGCGTGAGTTAATTGACCAAATGGATAGAAGTCTCGAGGGACCAAAGTTCAACTCAGTGTCAAATAGGGAAATTAAAAAAATAGTGTTAAATAAGCAATTCTTAGCTTTACCAGTGTCACATAGGGAATTAATTTTGTACTAGCATAGTGTCCGGCGTGTGTTACAACAAGTAATATAATAGATCTACGTAAAACTATCAATTTTGTGTTCATCCACTTATATACTGGCTGTGCTGCAATTGTGCTAGACATTGATTGTTCATGTTCTGATTGATTTGTCCATATTCCGATTAGAATTCGGATTGATTTATCCGAACTCCAAATAGAATTTCGATTAACGGACCAAGGAAACAATATTTGTTTAGAAATAGTCGAGATAGAGATCTAAATTACCACTCGCAGAAACATACATCCATCCTCCGCATTTGTCTCAGTGGAGTTTAACCCCAGGACTAATGCTCCTATTACTCCCGGGTCTAAATTTTATGGACGCCAGAGGACTTTAGTCTTGGTTATTAAAGATCAACGGGACTAAAAGTGCTGGTGTTGATAACCAGGACTAAAATTCTTCAATCCTTAGTCCTGGTTAGTAACACCTACCCGGATTAAAGGGATTTACTCCTAGTTGGTAACACTAACCCAGACTGAAGGATCCTTTAGAGCAGCTCCAACAGTCTCCTTTTTCCAAACAAACTAACAATATTGAGAAGTAAATACACTCTAGCAGTTCCTCTAAACTTCTCCATTTTCCCAACAATTATTGGGTTGTCCTAAAAGTTCACTCAAACCCCCGAATAAAGGGAGGACTTTGGTTCTCTCAATATGTTAGTTGTATTGAGATGTGGTTATTAGGGAACTTTAAAAGGATATCTCTCATATATAAACTGGTATTGGAGCATCCTGTTACTGGGAGATGTTTATTGGAAAAGCACTGGAGATGCTTTTGGTCCCGGTTAGGGTTACAAATCAGGATTAAGCGTCCTTCACTGGATAATTTAAAAGGAAGGTATCCCATTCAAAGTCACATGCAAAGCAAGAGGTCTCGGGTTCAAACCATGTGAGAAGCAGAATTGAAGGTGCTTGCCAATTGTTCTTAGCTTTACGGGGCTGGGACCTTTTGTCTTGGATTCCTAGTCCCAGTTATTACAATCAGAACTAAAATGGGTCCCAATCTTTTTTTTAACAAACCACACAAGATAGTGTGAGTTACATTAATATATAACAGAAAAAAGTGCAAGAGTACGATCCTGGTCCTGGGAGGCCATAGTCAGGAAAACAAAATGAAAATAAAGAAAATAGGACTCGTCCGGTTGGATTCGGACATCAACGTGGGGAACTCTACAAACTCAACTTCGGTAGGCATCAACACCGTTAAGACCACTCTGCTAGAAAATGCCAGGCGAACAAAGCCACGTCGGTGCGGCAAACAACCTTCTCCTTCTCCTGCACATGAAGTCGCCACCAAGGCACAATCCAAAGCCGATAGGGAAAATAAGAACACAGACAGCCCTGCACCGAGCAGGCCACTGCCAAGTGGGACCCGACACCATAGTGACGCTGCAAATAGTGCCCACCATCACCGAATCCGGACCTCTCACTGGTTGCCTCGCAGTCACCACCGCAAAAACACAACGCACGGGAGCTTTGCCTTGCTCGCTGTCGGACTCCACCTCACTCTCATTGCCGATAAATGGATAGTGTTGCCCTATTTCCAAGATCTCCATCAAACATCCAAACCACACCCGTGGGTCGACAACAACTCGTTGCATTATGCACGCACGTAGCTTCGTTTGCCATAATAGCAAACCAGAGTTGTCGCTTGCGCCATCTTCTGATGATGAACCATGCTGGAGTAACTTCAGCATAGCTAAGCCACCTGCCGCAATCCGCTGCATACCTAGTTGACCCATGCTATCATTGCCACAAGCGCTGCCCTCACATGTTGTGCCACGCCGCACTGACAGCTGCTAAGTAGAGCAAGCCGCCGCGGTCCTCTCCATGTAACCAAACTGACAAACATGCTGCAACCCCTAGTCATCACCATATCTATGAAATGCATGCCATCGCTTGAGCTTGTCAACCCCCTTGAAGCTCATCCTCCTGCACATAGCTGTCACCAGTTCACCACCCTCGGCCGCCAACTTCCCAAGATGGGTTGGGTCTCAAGTAGCGACACCTCCAAGGAGGTCACGGCACCAGTGGCGTTGCTGTTGCTCGTACGGGAACTATACCTGGCTTTCGCCTAGAGAACCCAAATAGTGGTGGGTGGAGCTCAAAGGTGACGCCCTTAGCCGGGAGAATGATGCACGAAGGCGCCGCCGCCATCACTGTTAGCAAGACTGGCGGCAAGGGCTTTCGCCTAGAGCATCCCAACCCAAGCCACTACGCACGCCCAGCCTAGAACGCACCGGGAAACCTAGCCATGGCAGACCACTGAGGGCAGCGCCGCCGCCACGACACCCCACCTCGCCGCGCCGGGATGATGCTATCTAGCCGTTGCCCATGCTGATGTGTCGACCCCTTGCGCTAGGTCGTCATTGCCTGAAGGCCTTGTCGCCCCACACCGGCCGCTGCCCCGCGTGGCCTCCACGCGGCCTCCATCAGTGTCACTTGGCCGCTTACCATGCCGACGCACAGTACCTATGCGGATAAACCTCTGTTGCCACACCTTCGCGCGTGGTTGGCTCCCCACTCTACACCTACTTCTTCATCGATCTAGCTTCGCGACTGAAGTTGTCGCCGCACCTTCCAGATGGCTGGGTGTCAGACCCGGGGTAGCGGGACTGCTTATAGGCATATAATGTTCTAGAGTAAGGAATAGCTCATGGATGTACCTTACCTCTCTTGTAACTACCCGAATAGATGTAGAACTAGCTACAATACAAAGAAAACTACCCAATTGTGTTGTAGTAGGATTCCAACTGTACTTGGCTAGGACTTTCCACGTAACCCTGTCCCCTCGGATATATAAGGGCAGGCAGGGACCCCATCGAAACACATCAACACCTAAGGCAATACAAACACCACATAGGACGTAGGGTATTATGCAACTCGCGGCACAAACCTGTCTAAATCTTTGTGTTCCTTGCACCATCGAGTTCCAGAGCAGTCAATTCCTACCTACAATCATACTGCTAATGGTATCCCTGAGCAGGCTTGGCGGTAAACACCGACAGCTGGCGCGCTTGGTAGGGGTTTCAGCGAGTTTATCGGTGAATTTGATGGCCGGATCAAGCGACGCCAACAACGTGCCTAAGGGCACAATTCTCGTTTTCGGCTCTTGGGCTTGCACGGTTGATGGATCGGGCGGCTTTTCCAGCCACCTCGTCACGCCTAATTCGCCTGAGCTGAAAACCATCATCCAACCCACCGAAATCTGCAAAGACTGTAGAACTCAACAGAAAACGAGCTCTGCTCGAGGTCGACTCAGATAGCACAAAAAATATATCGACTCCAACTCAAACCCACGATTTATCCATGTCCGATACAAACTCTGATCCCAAAAATCTCCACTTTTCCAAAATCCTCGGAAAATACATGACTTACCTCAAGTCGATCAAATGCCCCAAGATCATCAACACGGAACTACTCGATGGAGTAGATCAGGTCTCACGATCGGTAGAGGGGTGCATCAAGCTTGCAGAATCCGCTCTTGGCTCCTCCAAAATATAGCAGAACCCAGAAACATCAAACCCACGACAAGAATGGTCGGGCGACATGTTCTCAGAGGTCGATCGAGTAGATTCTAAGCTCATCGACTGCATCAAGATGGCCGAAAGCAATCTACAAAACAAGAAGCAGAACTCGGGAGGATAAATCTGCGGGAAACCCGAAGAGGCAAACCCACGGCTTGCTCGGATGGGACCGTCTCCTTCTGGGAAACCCCAGATTCCTTCACCGAAACCTACTCACAAGTGGACTCCTGAACCAACTGATATCTCTGATCCTCTATTCGACCAGGATTTTGACCAGTTCATGGAAATCCTTGACGACCTCGAACCATTCGACGATCTCGAGGATTGGTCAGACAACATCGACTTGTTTATGGATGCCATGGCCCATCCACCCCAGATGGCGGATGCCCTCTAGGAACTAGTCAAGCTTAAAAAGGGAAAATCCAAAGCTCCTGAAAAATCCTGCGAGTCCATTTTCGACAAACCCTGGATAAAAGAGCCAAAAGGATTAACTCCTACACAATCGTGGCTTCATTGGATGAACGAGAATGCTCTCCACGTTGAGATGGGCATCCCGCTTCTCGCTCACCCAAAGCACACATATTCCAAAATTGGTGGCTTAACCGATTCCGACTCCGAGTACTCTTACGACCCGGAGGATGAACTGGATGACCTAATCCAGTATAGCAAGGAAGTCGAATCCAACTCGACTAAGAATTCCAAGTCTGATTAGGACTCCCTCCTAAACTAGGTCATATATGCAATGCTGCAAGGACGGACAGTCCGCCCGGAAGAGACGCGCCCCCAAGTTGTCCAAACTTCTAGCCCTTAGCCAAAAAATCTCCCTTTCCAGAAGGGCACCTCCATAGATCCATTAGCAGTCAAGCAAGCAAGTGCAAGAAGTTCAAGATCTCTGTCGTGAAATCCTCATGGTTCGTATCTCTGAAGTCCACAAATCAGAGGGTGATTCGATGGAACGTCTAAACTTCGACGACTACAATTCTGAGGATTACGACGAGTACCTCTCCGACAACATGGAAACTACTCCTCCTGCAGTCACAGAAGTCGAAGCTGCTATCAAGCAAGACCCGCCTGCACCTCCTCCAGTAGTCACAGTAACTGTCCAATTGGAAGAGCAGCCCGCAGTGGAGGACCTCTACGAACGTCGCTACCTGCTTAACCAGAAAAGGGCGTTCAGACACCAGCGCGTCGCCAACTGCCAACAAGAACAGCAAGGCGACAACTACTACTACTCCAACAGCGACCTCCGCAACGTGATCAACATTGGTCGTGACGCACGCAACGTCATCATCTCAAGGAGAAAGGAGCATGTGGAAATAGATTCTTATAGCCCTTCTTCCAACTATCGCATCCCAGCGCACACCTCCGCATGCTTCAAGAAACACAAGCCGGCAAGCACCCACCCTCAGGGTAGGCCGGCAAGCACCCACCCTCAGGGTAAGCCTCGTACCCAACACCATGGAGAAACATCCATTGGAGGAGACAAGATCAACAAAACGCTCTTATGCAAGTGCTTCATGCACTCTAAGAGCTCCCACACGATCTTCAAGTGCAACTCACTCTGCAAAGCCCTTGGAGCACCATTGGTGAATGAAGCTTTACCCCAAATCTAGTCGACTTCCAGATCGATTAGAATTACCCCGAATATTTTGTCATATTCAGCTATGTAAACCATTACTCACGTGCTTATAACTACGAGCAAGGGGTATGTCTTATGAGTCAGAGTCTGTCATTTTACAATTACTCTAGTCACGACAAAGTTCTCAATAAAGTCGGTTTCCCTACAAATCGACTACTTTGCTCGACTCATCTGATCTATACCCCGCCTCTAACACTACTCCACAAGCTTTGCTCAATAAAGAGCAACAGTCGAGTAGTTCCTTAAGATATGGTTTACTCTAAGGAGTACTTTTAAGATATTCCCGTCTTGGGTAACCCGACGCGGTTCATCCTAACAGGCCTATCTTAGAAATTATTCCAGTCTTTATTGAGGACACCCTACTCGTTGGCTCGAGTAGGTTTTGGATATTTTAAGGTGGTTCCATCTTGGGTAACCCGACGGGGTTCATCCTAACAGGTCTACCTTAGAAATCACTCCAGTCCTTGTTTAGGACACCCTGCTCGCTGGCTCGAGTAGGTTTTCGATATTTTTAAGGTGGTTCCATCTTGGGTAACCCGACGGGGTTCATCCTAACAGGTCTATCTTAGAAATCACTCCAGTCCTTATTTAGGACACCCTACTCACTGGCTCGAGTAGGTTTTGGATATTTTTAAGATATTTCCGTCTTGGGTAACCCGATGGGGTTCATCCTAATAGGCCTATCTTAGAAATCATTCCAGTCCTTGTTTAGGACACCTTAATCGCTAGCTCGAGTAAGTTGTGGATATTTTTAAAGTGTTTCCATCCTGGGTAACCCGACGGGGTTCATCCTAATAGGTCTACCTTAGAAATCACTCCAGTCCTTGTTTAGGACACCCTACTCACTGGCTCGAGTAGGTTTTGGATATTTTTTAAGATGGTTCCATCTTGGGTAACCTGACGGGGTTCATCCTAACAGGTCTATCTTAGAATTCACTCCGGTCCTTGAAACAGGACACCCTACTCACTGGCTCGAGTAGGTTTTGGATTTTTTGGATGGTTTCATCTTGGGTAACCCAACGGGGTTCATCCTAATAGATCTATCTTAGAAATTACTCCAGTCCTTGGGTAGGACACCTTACTCGCTCATTCAAGTAAGTTTTTGGATATTTCTAAAAATATTTTCGCCTTAGTTAACTCAACGGAGTTCATCCTAACAGGTCTATTTTAGAAACTACTCCAGTCCTTGGGTAAAGGACACCCTACTCGCTGGCTGTTGACGCTCACTAACGATCATTTCTAGGCGTCAACTTAATCAAAAAATCATGTGAGTTTGCATTTCTTACACGCATCCTTATCCAATAAAATCCCTAAACCACACCTTACCTTTTAGAATATGCAAGTTGTGTTTTCAAGCTAATATGCAGGTTACAAGCACACTTTGGCCCGACATAAAATCACAGAAATTATCAGAGCACCGATTCAGGCTCAGATGGACCAAAAGTGATGCAAGAACCCAATTCAAACAAGTCAAGACAGGCCAACCCCAATTCAAACCATGTCGTACTATGCTTACTATGTTTTCTAGACATTTTTCACCTTCCCATGATCATACTACATTATCTAGGAAATTGTGCCTTGTTGTCCCTAACATTTTGCAGGAGTTTGATGGAGGGATGGAGTTGAGGACAACTCCAATTCAAGAAGGGGAGGGTGATGAGGACATCACAACGCTGGACACGCTCAAGCCAGCCTCATCAACAAGCTACAAGTCGTCGCCAACATGGACTGCACTGTTCGGTTCGGATTCAGCCGACAACCCTACACTCAAACGGTGATATCTCCCTCATATGGTGTTCAAATAAGGTGTTCTTAGATGCGTTGGAAACCTGACGATGATATGTTTCTTTTGGTTTTGGTCCCAGCTCCAGAAGGTTTGTGTATCATTCTGTGTGTCTACGACAAGGTGCTACATCACCTATTTTGGACCGAGCAGCCTTTTGTATGGTGTGAGGCCTTAAGCCCAAGTTGTGGGTGCCTCCCCTGGTCACCCCCAACCCTAGGACGTCCCTTTTCTAGTATAGACTAAGTAGCCGCCTCCACTTAGGGTTTGGGTTTTGTTTAATGCTTGTTTTCTATTGAGAAACAGTTATCTTCATTGTAACTGTGACATCGAGTCCTTTTGCTGTGAATCAGGGTCCCTATTCCTGTTCTTCACCATTGTGGTGATTAGTCTATTGGCAGGCAATTTTGGCACTTCGAAGGCCGACCGGTCTAACCGGTCGGGCCAACCGGTCAGACCAGTCTGGTCCTGTGTAATCCGAATAAGGTTAGGTCTGAGTTGTGGAGTCCGTTTGTAACTCAATTTGGAAGGGGTACGTCTTCCCTAGCCTATAAATATAAAGGCCATGGCCAATTGAGGTCCTTCTACCCAATCGAACCAATAAATTTACAATTTTTCTATTTTTCTCTAAATCTTAGCTTTTCCAATCTCGTGCTGTTTTTTGCTCGTCTCGACGGCGTTCAAGGGCGTCTTGGGTGGCCTGCCGACTCCAAGACAACCATAGACCTTCGAGCTCCGATGGGGTCCCTCCCGAGCTTGAGGTTCTAGGTCTCGCGGTGTTCTCTGCGTCCAACCGGTCTGACCAGTTGGCGCGACCGGTCTGACCGGTCACCAGGCTTTGTCGCTGGTGATCTAATCATTGCGATTCGCGCATTCTAGCGCTTGTGTGTTGACCAGAACTGCATCAACATAGTCATTTTTTGATCAGAGCTTGAACCCATCTTGATTTTTGCTTCATACACATCTGCAATTTCAGATTGCGTATTTACCCTTTCTTGTTTGTGTTCTTTGATTCGCTTGTAGGAAAAGCCTTCTCGACGAGATCAATCAAGTTGTGCTTGGTCAAATTTGCCCCTACCTCTCCGAAGATCGGACCTGTGTCACATCAAGGAGGAGGAGGCTTGGTGCGGCGGAGCTGGGATCGCCGCCGAGTCGTCCGGTGGGGAGGGCGACGTGGGGGCTGGGAATACTGCGGGCTCTAGTCTCTACACGTTAATGGGTTCCAATCCTGGATTAAATCTTGTGTGTGGTGTAGTGTACCCATGTCTTCCCACTGCCATGATGAAAAAGAATCTAAAGTAATATTCTCTATTTTGTTAATTATGAAAAATGAGGTCATATAGCTGCTAATAATCAACTTTATTTATTGCAATCTCACTCATTTTTTAAATGTTTTAACACAATACTCATTTAGATACATATGCACATTTGTAGGGTTGAAATCGGTCGGGATAACCCCATTACCATTTTCACTTTTACATTTTAATACAAAAACAATATCGAAAACGAACAAGTCGAACACGAATATGAATATGGACTCACGGTATATTGAAAACGAACCAATTCGAACGGAAATGTGTCGAAAGCGAACGGCCTACAGAAAGGAAAAATGGATCACCGACCCCGTACAATCGTACACGAAAACACATAGACAAATAATAATAGCACAAGTATTTGTTGTCGGGTACCAAGATTAGGGGCACCCTAACCAGGGGACTAAATCACCCTTAAAACGCAAAGCATATGTTAGGCGATCAGGCCCACGAAGGCCTACAGCCTCCTTCTGATCCAAAGGAAAGGAAAGGACTCAAAAAAAGACCAATCCACGGCCCATGTACATAGTGCGGCCCATCCGAATCCCCTCGGACCCACGGGGCAATCTCCGCCTCGCTCGAGGGCTCTCCTCGGGACCCTCGATAGTGCCCCGCGTCTCCGCCTCACTCGAGGGTAGCGAGCCTACCCTCGAGCACGTGGGTCGACTACGCCTCACTCGAGGCCACCCCTCGACGGAAAGGACGAGCGGCCATCCGTTCACTCACCCACCGTACGGAGGCATCAAATGCTCACGACTCCATCGCGGCACCCGGGTTAGACGGCGTCAGGCCACCACTCCGCATAGTGGCAGTGACCAGGGTCTTCTCCACCAACTCCGGTCACTACACAGCCATTCCTGGCGCAGTGGCACCACTGTGGGAACCTGCGATGTACTGTGCGAACGTGCGCGGCACTATTCCAGCCACTGTGCTGCCAACTCCTTGTACTTCCCTCGTACTTTCCACGCTGCAGGCCCCTCGAGCGGCATGGGCACGACCCTCGGGCCCTGCCCGAGCCTTGACCAGATCAAGACCCCGACCTGCAGGACCCTCGGAACGCTGCCACACCATGCCTGGAGGACGTACCCTCTACAGGAGCCACCATGCCGCCCGCTGGAGCTGGCAGGACGCCGGCACGATCTCCGCAGAACCAAGGACGACACACAGGATGACTGCACGCCCAGCGCCTCACTCTCCAGTGCGGCACAGTGTACTTTCTACAGCATTCTGCCACTGCACACCCCCGATTCAGGGAAGAACGACGACTTCTCCCCCCTCCTATACATGTACACCGCCCCTTCTTGTGTCTATAAAAGGGGGAGGCGGTCTCTGTCTTATCCATCTGGGCTGTTCTCCACACTTAGCACAACTCACAAGAGCTCACACGCTCTCCTGAGCCCCGATATTGGCACTTGCCTCAATCAACCTCTCCTCTAGCAGAGACTTGGGAGCTTCACTCCCTCTCTCGCCTCGCTTGTACCCTCTACTACAGGCACCCCCGGTGTAAGATAGTACTGTGCACTCGCACACTCTTTGCTAGACGTACGGCCCCGCGGCCGGAACCAAGATAAATCCGTGCGTTCCTGTGGTTACCTCTTGCATCAGCCATCCAGGAAGACAGATCACGCAGCACTTTACTAGTTGGTGCCAGACTACCGGGTCAGGACACCGACATTTGTAAACATGATAATAAGTAACAACCTCACACATTCACTGTCATACAGTAATATACAGTAATCACAAGTCACAACCACAACTCTCAAGCCCACACTTAAAGATAGAACCTCGCACTTGTCATCCGTGCACATCAACGGTGCTGGTGAATGGTGAGGCCTCGCAGGCCGTCCGGGGGAGGACCGGAGGAGGGACTGTCAGCGAGGACGTGCTTGGGGAGGACCGAAGTTGAGGCCTCAACGGAGAGGCAGCTGGCGATGGCGATTTGGCGAGTGCAGGCCTGCAGGGAGAATCAGAGCGCGGATATGTGCGGCGGGCGAGGGAGAGGTACAAAGAGCCAGAGACGTGAGGTGAGCCGGCGTTCAGGCCTCGCCGGCCGGCTCGGGGAGGATCGAAGGAGGGCCTCTGCGGCCGGCTCGGGGAGGACCGGAGGAGGGGCTCGTCTACTGGCGCCTGGCAGTGGCGGGCGAGACCAGAGGGAGAGAAGCGGAGGCTGGCAAGGGAGATCGATGGAGGCAAAGGCGTCAGGCTCAGTCGTGTCAGCGTGTGGTGGTCTGGTGGATAGGGTTTCCCTATTGATTTGGGTTGGGCCGTCAAAACTCAAAAAGACCTAATATTTGCTTGGGTTTGTGGGCTGTAAAATTCGATGTATTTCGAATTTGTGAAAACGGGATAACCCGATCAAATACGGGAAATACGAAAACGATCGGGATAGAAGCCAAACCGTTTTCGACCCGTTTTCGAATTTGACATTCCGTATTTCGTATTGATTCCGAATTTGTCCGAAAATACGAAAACGAGGCGGTAAAATGTAGAAATCGGAGCGGAACAGAACGGGATTTCAACCCTACACATTTTGTACTTATAAAAAATTATTAAATGATATTTGGGGGATTATTGTACTTTCTGTCTGTATATTCTTATTGAGGTTTGCGAGATGATGCCTTGATGACGGAGGAAGTTGCTTTATTTCCTACTTTGTGGGCTCTAGATGAATATAAAAGGCTTCTTTCAAGAATATGGGGACAAATTTAATATTAACAAAATTCTAGATGACGATAAGGAGGACCTTGGAAGCCATGATGCTAATGTGGTTATCAGAGGGCATGGGCAAAAGATTATTCTCCCTATTTTAGGTGATATGACTATATCAATTATTCGGGCCACCTAATGTAATATAATTGACACCAAAATTTGAACAAAAATATAATTGACACCAACGGTGCTAAACTGCTTGCCCCGTAGCGGCGCCTAGTGTGATAGTTTAGTACTGGTTGTGGCTCCAGCCGGTAGTAAATTATTTTTTTATTTTTTGTTTACCTATATTTCTTTTATTTTCCTTTTTACTTCTAATTAATTTATATTCATATTCGGAGCCATCTGCGTATTCATATTCATATCTAGCATTGATATTTGTATCTAGCAGAGTAAAGGCTATACACACACACATATATTATATTAATATACACTTAAAATACTTCTAATAATAATGCACTTAGGATTAACAAAATATTTACAAGTAGCCATGCACAAAAGTTGTTTTCTGACAATTTTTTCAAATAATTCTATTCTTCGTCGTCGTCCCTGTCGACCAATGCTTAACATATGGTCCCCATGAATTCTTCATTTGGATTTATGACCTCATCCCAGCAAGAATCCACATATTGCTTCTTGAATTGCACTGATTCTTTCTGTTTCGTTGAGGTCCTCTTTTATTATCCAAATCTATCACGTGCAAACATCAAATTCGTGTTGCGTCATCCTCTTGGTGCTACCGCAAAAGTAGTGCACGAACTCACATATATAGTAGCCACATAGGTTATTCCCTTACATCATGGTGTTTAAAGAAATGACAGCAGATGTGAGATATAGATTCGTACCGGCTTGTCAAGTTTGATTTCAAGATCACACAGCATTCATATGACTCCTATGTGTCTTTTCAAGAAGTGAGCCCATGCCTTTTGGAGGATGTCTATGAGGTTTTGATCCGGGAAATTTTTCTCGGCGAAAAAATTCCGAGAAAACTTATAATCACGTTTATCGGTGGTGACCGTTTTGTTAAAAATTCTCAGTAATTTTGAATTCGTACTCACCATTTACCCTTTAAGCTACATATCTTCTCATTTCTAAGCGTTGTGATGTCTTGTTTTCCATATTAGATTGTTTGGAGATCATTTAGATTATTTTGTGTATAGTTTAACGACGAACCTGATAATTTTCCGAGAAATCCGATAAACGCATTTATCGGCCACCTCCGGTTTTTTCCCTTACCGATAAAGTTAACCCTGGTTTTGATATTGTTCTTTTGGTTTCCTCAAAGAGTCTAACAACACCACTCAGACCCGATCGATCTCGATACAGAGCTAGATCCACTGAAAGTTGTTGATACATATATTGATGAAATGTTGGATATACTTATTGTCAAATTGAACTAATGAAAAAAAAATTGAAGGACTCATTTGAAGTTGTACGGCAACATAATAAAAGTATAAGCATGTTGCTTATCCAAGGCACACTTTAGTGTCGGCTGGTGGCTCCAGCCGTTACTAAATGACTCCCTTAGGCACTATAACTTAGGCCCGGTACTAAATGGTAGTGTTAGTGTTGGATCAAAGCGTGACCGGTACTAACGGCCATGGATGAATGAGTCCTTCTCTAGCCGTGAAGGTTAGCTGCTTCGTAACGCAAATTTGTATGGTAAGTACCAGGGTAGAATTGTAAAGATATCGGATGATGGATCTTTATTAGTTCCGGGAATATACATGACGCGTTTAGTTGTGGTTCAGCTGACCTGTATAGTGCCACCGGTATGCAAAAAGGAAAAAAAATATTACGAACCGTTGGGATCTAGGCCCACAATACATGCGTAAATGCTTGCCTACGTATTGCATGTGACTAGGTAGGAGATTTTTTTTTAAGTAACCCGAGAACCATTTAGTATCGGGCCAACATACCGATGGTACCTTTAGTAACCGGAGGTTTCATTAACCGATACTAAATGGCCGCGCCATTTTACTACCAGGCCAAAACATGATGCAAGGTTGAGTTCTCCACTCATTATGGGTGCTTATATTTTTTAAACTTAGTTAAGAAATTAATCAGCGCTATTCTCTCAATAGTAAGCGACGCACTTGTCGACAACGAGGTTTCTACAGTAACTCATCAGTCTCAAGATCTGCCACCTCAATCTTTTGAAGGTGCTGATAAGTCATAAAGGGTTTACCTATATGTATTCATAAATATAAAATTACGTACGTTTGTGGCGTACATTTATGTGAGTTTGTGTTTGTTTTGCAAAAAAAATAACTCCCAAGGAAAGACAGATGCATAGATATGATGCAGTACCCAACCAAAATTTCCCACCGCATTTGTTTCCTTTCCCGGGCGCATGCACGTTGATATTGCCTTCCTTCCGGCTGGACGGCTGGACAGAATTCTTTAGCGGACGAGAAGGCAATGCGTTGTCCTCGTGCGCCTGCTGGATCCTCGTGCGGCCGAGCCGGCGGGTGTGTCATGTCACGTGTGGTTCCGGTCGATCGGCACGACGAGAACGTGATGACGCGCGCCAAAGCGAAGGCTGCATTATTTTAGACGGTCACAGAACGGGCAAAGTCACGTGGGCATATGCCATGTGTGTATGGCTGGGCGTTCGGGTTACCGAAAAATTCGGATCGGGTATTTCGGGTTTTCTGAAATTCGGGTTTTCAAAAATACTATCCGAAATTTGCTTTGAAAAATCAATACCCGACATTTCGGGTACCCGAAAGTTCGGGTTCGGGTTTGCCCGAAATACCCGATAAAAAACTAGCAAAAAAATATGAGAAGATAAATTAGGGAAGAACAGCAAAGAAACTCAATAGATTCTAAAAAAAATCTATCACATGCTGCTAGCTTTGCATCCCCATCAGGATTGCCTACTAGCTGGAACGGAAAAGAAAGATCAAAGAAGCAGATGAAAGGGGAAAAAAAAGAAAGAAATAACAGATCCATTGAATCCTCTATCAGGTCCAAACATCGTCGATTCCCTCGAGAGGAACTAGCATCAAGCACCAACCAGCAAGTACACTTTTCCCAGTACCACACGCAGAACATCACCATGGGTCAGTGGCCGCCTGGGCACCGAGCAATGAATGGGGTCCTCCATGAGGCAGCTTGCGGACAAAGATCGAAGAGACGGGACCTCCAAGATGGCGCTCTCTATACCACCTGCACCCCGCCGCTCCCTCGCTGTCACCCGCTGATGGAACCCGCTGGGGTTTGCTCCCGATCTTTCGATGAGAGTGGGGGATAACTCGATTTGAGGAGGATCGACGTTGTGCTGCCCGACTACAACACCACAAGGGCTGCGCTGCGCCTTAGCGACAGTTACACCGCCTCCAATTTGTGTTGTTCTTGCTGTGCCAAGAACAACCTTGAACCTGCAAGCAAATCGAAGAACAAGCAAGAACAAGTGGACAAGCAAACAGCACACAGACCTTGCCCAAAGGATAAATCCGATACACACGAAGTTGGGGTTCTGAATCAAGCAAATCGGGTGGTCTAATCGACACACGCGTTTACAAGGAAGTAGCAGCAGCTAAACTTACAACCAAACAAAACCCAAGTCTCAAATGGTGGCTGCTGGTGGTTTATATAGGTGGGGGAGCAGCCAAGAGGCGTGGGGGTGTAAACCCTAACTTAAAATGGGCCCCTAGTGGGCTGAACTAGATACAAGGGCCTCAGCCCAAGACTGGAAGACTGAACGTCATTTTGGCGATTCTGCTTAGCTCCTTTGGAATTTCATCTTGAGGTTGGATCCATCTGAAAGTAGACTTCAGGAGCTTTCCAACAAGTACTCATGGGCTTCAAACAATATTCAGAGCTAAGAGTTATGGCCTTCCGAAGTTGCCCCTTCCTGGAGGTCCGAACTGGTATGGTCCGATCTGATCATCCACACTCGCTTTCTTGTCGTGTTTGCTCTCCCTCCAATCTGGTTCATGTCCCAAGTTCCTAAGAATAAGAAAAGCATCACAAGAATTTAGTAGTACCCCATTCATGGATGATGGTTTATGGACAGCGAGGAACGAGTTTACCTGATAATTTAGCTCTCGTGCACGAGCTCTTGTCATTGGTCCTTGCTGCGTAGTAGGCATGGGTGTATCATTGGGAGGGATGTCCTCATCATCCTCCCCTTCTTGCATTTGAGTCGTCCTCGACTCAAGTTCATCTTCCTCACCCAAATATGGTTTCAAATCTGTAATGTTAAATGTGGGGCTAACCCCAAAATCTGCAGGCAACTCAAGTTTGTATGCATTATCATTGATCTTAGCTACAACTTTAAAAGGGCCATCAGCTCTCGGAAGCAACTTTGACTTCCTCAAATCAGGAAACCGATCCTTTCTCAAGTGCAGCCAAACCAAATCACCTGGTTCAAAAGTGACATGCTTCTTTCCTCTGCTACCAGCAAGTTTATATTTAGCATTTATGGTTTCTATGGTCTCCTTTGTGGTCTCATGCATTTTCAACATCAACTCACCACGTTGTTTAGCATCAAAATTCAATCTCTCAGAAGTTGGTAGAGGCAGCAAATCAATAGGGGCTCGAGGCACAAAACCATAAACAATCTCAAAAGGGCTCTTTTTAGTAGTAGAATGTTGTGAACGGTTGTAAGCAAACTCAACATGAGGCAAACATTCTTCCCACATTTTTATGTTCTTTTTCAAAATAGCCCTAAGCATGGTAGATAAAGTTCTATTCACAACCTCAGTTTGTCCATCAGTTTGGGGATGACATGTAGTGGAAAATAGCAGCTTAGTACCTAATTTAGCCCACAAAGTTCTCCAAAAATGACTAAGAAATTTTGCATCACGATCTGAAACAATTGTGTTTGGCAGACCATGCAAACGAACAATTTCACGAAAGAACAAATCAGCAACATGAGTAGCATCATCGGTCTTATGACATGGTATGAAATGTGCCATCTTAGAAAATCTATCCACAACCACAAAAACACTATCCCTCCCCTTCTTTGTTCTAGGCAGTCCTAAAACAAAGTCCATTGAAATATCCTCCCATGGTGCATTTGGAACAGGTAGAGGCATGTACAAACCATGAGGATTAAGGCGTGACTTAGCTTTTTGGCATGTTGTGCAGCGAGCAACAAATCTCTCCACGTCCCTCCGCATCTTGGGCCAAAAGAAATGATCAGCAAGGATGTCTTCTGTCTTCTTCACACCAAAGTGTCCCATCAGCCCTCCTCCATGTGCTTCATGCAGTAATAACAAACGCACGGAGCTAGCTGGAATGCATAGCTTGTTAGCTCTAAAAACAAACCCACCAGTTAGGACAAATTTGTTCCAAGTTTTCCCCTCCTTACAGTTCAGCAACACATCCTTAAAATCATCATCATGAGCATATTGTGCTTTAATCGTTTCCAAGCCGAAAATTTTGCAATCAAGTTGGGACAGCATAGTGTAACGCCTAGACAAAGCATCAGCAATGACATTCTCCTTCCCTTTCTTGTGTTTGATGACATAAGGGAAAGATTCAATGAATTCAACCCATTTAGCATGCCTACGATTCAGTTTTGCTTGACTTCGAATGTGTTTTAAGGACTCATGATCAGAATGTATAACAAACTCTTTGGGCCACAAATAGTGCTGCCAAGTTTCCAAAGTTCGAACTAAAGCAAGCAATTCCTTATCGTAAGTAGAATAGTTCAAGCTAGGTCCACTCAATTTCTCACTGAAATATGCTACAGGCTTACCATCTTGCAGCAGCACGCCACCCAACCCAATTCCACTAGCATCACATTCAAGTTCAAATGTTTTATTGAAATCTGGAAGTTGGAGTAAGGGTGCATGAGTTAACTTATCTTTGAGCACGCTGAAAGCATCCTGTTGAGCTGCAGCCCAAGTGAAGGTTGTACCCTTCTTAGTGAGTTCATGCAACGGGGCTGCAATGGTGCTAAAGTCCTTCACAAAGCGACGATAAAATCCAGCAAGTCCTAGAAAGCTTCGCACTTGGGTGACCGTTGTGGGAACCGGCCAGCTGTGAATGGCTTCAACCTTGGCTTGATCGACTTGAATTCCCTGCGGTGTCACAACATAGCCAAGAAAAGAGACTCGATCTGTGCAAAAGGTGCACTTCTCAAGGTTACCAAACAAATGTGCATCACGGAGAGCATCCAAAACAGCACGCAAATGATCAAGATGGTCTTCTAGTGATTTGCTATAGATCAGAATGTCATCAAAATATACCACAACAAATCTGCCAATGAAAGCGCGTAAAACTTCATTCATTAATCTCATGAAAGTGCTGGGTGCATTAGTGAGACCAAAAGGCATGACTAACCACTCATATAGACCGAATTTAGTTTTAAACGCTGTTTTCCATTCATCTCCTAACTTCATGCGAATCTGGTGGTAACCACTACGCAAATCAATTTTCGAGAACACAATTGAGCCACTCAATTCATCAAGCATATCATCTAGCCTAGGGATAGGATGACGATATCTGATAGTTATGTTATTAATCGCTCGGCAATCTACACACATGCGCCAAGATCCATCTTTCTTAGGAACCAAAAGGATAGGAACAGCGCAGGGGCTCAGGGACTCACGCACGTAACCTTTGTCGAGCAATTCTTGCACTTGGCGCTGAATTTCTTTAGTTTCTTCAGGGTTGGTCCTGTATGGTGCACGATTGGGCAAGGAGGCCCCGGGAATAAGGTCAATCTGGTGCTCAATCCCACGAATTGGTGGCAGCCCCGGTGGCACCTCCTTTGGAAAAACATCCGCATACTCCTGCAAAAGTTTAGTGACAACAGGGGGCAAGGAAAGAGGTATGTCCTGAAGTGAAAACAAGGTTTGTTTGCAAATCAAGGCATAGCAAACAGCAGTGGTAGTATCAATCTCATCCAAATCAGATTTAGTAGCAATGAAACATGCCCCTTTCAGCTTGATCTCATTTCTGTTATCATGAACAGATTTGGCACTTCTCTTTTTGTGCTTCTCAAGTTCGTTTGCCACAATCTGATTTTCACTTTTAGCCTGTTCCTGATTCTTCATTTTACTAGCTCTAGTAAGTTCATCTTTTAAAATTGCTTCAGGAGACATTGGATGCAACACAATCCTTTTATCATGGTGTTGGAAGGAATACTGATTTGATCTACCATGATGCATAGAATCTTTATCAAATTGCCAAGGCCTTCCTAGCAGAATACTACATGCTTGCATTGGCACAACATCACATTCAACAACATCTTTATAGGATCCGATGGCAAGATTAATTCGCACAAGTTTTGTTACCTTTGCCTTACCGGTGTTATTCAGCCATTGAATGCAATATGGATGCGGGTGTGGTTGGGTGGTAAGCGCAAGCTTCCCCACCATGTCGCTGCTGGCCAAGTTGTTGCAGCTACCTCCATCGATGATCACTCGACACGAACGCTCTTTGATGACACACTTTGTTTGGAACAATGTGTGCCGCTGATTTTGCTCCGCTTTCTCCATTTGTGCGCTCAGCACACGCTGCACAATTAGGCTCTCATAGCGGTCGGCTTCAGCTGCATTAATATGTTCTTCCGAGCAGCCCTCACTTCCTGCATGGTCAGCCGCAAGCAATGCAAGTATATCTTCATCAAGTTCACTAGCAGATGAGTACTCACCATCATTTTTTACCACCAAAACACGCTTGCTTGGGCAGTCACGCATGACATGTCCAAATCCCTTGCAGCGGTGGCACTGAACATCTCTTGTTCTACCTGTGGATGCCACCGATGAAGTGGTTGCAGCAGGTTTTTGCGTTGTCTTTGCTGCTGAATTTGCAGGGTTGTCACGAGGCTTGTCGCTAGAAGGTGGGGCTGCTGTTCGAGCTGACGATGAATAAGGTGCAGCAACACGTCCAGTTGATGGAATGCTTGAGCGGGGCTGCGTGGAAAAATTCCTCCCTGCAGAAATGTTAGTCCTGGTACTTGCATGTCGTCCCTGCACTTCCCTTTCAGCTTTGCAAGCAAGATGGAACAAACGGGTTATGTTAGTGTACTCTTTATAAGCAAGGATGTCCTGAATTTCCCGGTTTAACCCGCCCAAAAATCTAGCCATAGCAGGTTCCACATCCTCCTCTAAATTGCAGCGTAGCATGCCCATTTGTAGCTCTTGATAGTATTCTTCTACACTTTTAGTACCTTGTTTTAACTGCTGCAGCTGGTTTAAAAGATCACGTGCATAGTAAGATGGAACAAATCTAGCCCTCATGATCCGTTTCAAAGCATCCCAAGTTTGTGGCGTGTTATTAGGATTTTTCTTGCCATGTTCTATCCACCAAACGGAAGCAAAATCAGTGAATTCACTAGTTGCAGCCCTAACACATGCATTTTCAGGAAAATCATGACAAGTAAACTTTTGTTCAACAGCCATCTCCCAAGTAAGATAAGCATCCGGATCATATTTACCATCAAAAGAGGGTATCTTAAATTTTATCTTACTAAAAGCAATGTCATTGTTATGTACCTCATGTGGACGCTGTCCACCCATACCTCGACGGTTACGACGTAGACGTCGCTGGGCTTGATCCTCAACTTCGGTGTCAGCAGCATAATCAGCACCTGAATTTTCTGCGCCGTCATCATTCTCTTGGCCACGTCCTCTATGCTGATCTTTCATCTTTGCGTGGAGCTCATCAAAGCGCCTTAGAAGAGCAGCGAGACTCTTGTCCACGCGAGCAACTGTCGTCTCCAAACCTGCAAGCTTGGTGTTGTTGGAAATCTGTGCGGCCTCCATTTGCCCAATCTTCTCATTTATCACCTGCAAATCATTATCAATTCCCAAGGTGTACTCCCTCACTTGCTTTTGAAAATGCTGTACGAGGCCTTTGGTGCGAGGTGTAAGCAGGCCTCCACCATCCTCATCCTCACTCCCTGCACCTGCCATGGTTAGCTTGCAGCAAACAAAGTCACAAGAAGTTGCCTACCAACTAAAGGAAATAGGTGGTGGAACACTATATGTTCACTCACACTTGTCCATTCAAGTTCTTACATGTTCTTACCAAGCAAGGTAGGAGGTGTCGGCAGCCAGCAAGAACAACACAAATGGTTACACAAGCACAACCTCGTGATGTAGTAGATAATTTGTGGAGCTATAGGTGGCTGCAAACAAAACAAATCAAGGTACAGCTAGAACCACATTAGTCAAAGCAAGTTGAATAGACATTCATTGATGGTCCTATGCTGGTCCTAGTGCCAAATCAAGCTAGAGACGTGAGCATGAACACAAATGTTGTCACACACCAAGACAGCAAGGAATGCAAGAAAACAACAGCTCTATTCCCTTCACTTTTTTTTCTCTTCTCTTCTCTTTCTTTTTTTTTGCTCTTTCTTTTTCAGGGGCTAAAACTCTTTTGAAATCCCAACAACCCAAACAAAGGGATTGCTGCACACAACTCCTTTGAAATCAGTTCCAACGTCTCAACTTTCAGACAGCAGGTCGCGAATCTCAAGTGGTATTGCGACGCGCTCAGAAGGAGTTAGGGGGCAAATTTTGATCTGTTGGAAAGAACACGAGATAAGCTTTCCAGATTATATTTAAACATTTGAATCGGACATGTAACACAAGATATAGGACTGTTTTCTTCCAGTGCTCAGATCTGGGAAGATGGATTCGTGGTGGCAGAAATGACAGCGGAAATATGAATAGATTTGGTGGATCTCGTGGTGACTAAAACGTGACCAGAACTCAAAACTCTAAAGATTGAACCACTAAGAACCAGCAACTAGCCCAAACAATGCAACTGAAAACTCAACAAGCAAAGAACTAAGCAGAACAGCAAAAGCTCAAACTTGTTGGTGGGATTTTCAGATCTAGCCTATTTTTGTGTAGTTTTCTGGACTGTAGGTAAAGGAATGGGTAGAATCTCTCACCGAAAAAAACTTTGCTCTGATTACCACATGATGGAACCCGCTGGGGTTTGCTCCCGATCTTTCGATGAGAGTGGGGGATAACTCGATTTGAGGAGGATCGACGTTGTGCTGCCCGACTACAACACCACAAGGGCTGCGCTGCGCCTTAGCGACAGTTACACCGCCTCCAATTTGTGTTGTTCTTGCTGTGCCAAGAACAACCTTGAACCTGCAAGCAAATTGAAGAACAAGCAAGAACAAGTGGACAAGCAAACAGCACACAGACCTTGCCCAAAGGATAAATCCGATACACACAAAGTTGGGGTTCTGAATCAAGCAAATCGGGTGGTCTAATCGACACACGCGTTTACAAGGAAGTAGCAGCAGCTAAACTTACAACCAAACAAAACCCAAGTCTCAAATGGTGGCTGCTGGTGGTTTATATAGGTGGGGGAGCAGCCAAGAGGCGTGGGGGGTGTAAACCCTAACTTAAAATGGGCCCCTAGTGGGCTGAACTAGATACAAGGGCCTCAGCCCAAGACTGGAAGACTGAACGTCATTTTGGCGATTCTGCTTAGCTCCTTTGGAATTTCATCTTGAGGTTGGATCCATCTGAAAGTAGACTTCAGGAGCTTTCCAACAAGTACTCATGGGCTTCAAACAATATTCAGAGCTAAGAGTTATGGCCTTCCGAAGTTGCCCCTTCCTGGAGGTCCGAACTGGTATGGTCCGATCTGATCATCCACACTCGCTTTCTTGTCGTGTTTGCTCTCCCTCCAATCTGGTTCATGTCCCAAGTTCCTAAGAATAAGAAAAGCATCACAAGAATTTAGTAGTACCCCATTCATGGATGATGGTTTATGGACAGCGAGGAACGAGTTTACCTGATAATTTAGCTCTCGTGCACGAGCTCTTGTCATTGGTCCTTGCTGCGTAGTAGGCATGGGTGTATCATTGGGAGGGATGTCCTCATCACCCGCGCGCCGCCAGTCGTCGTCGTGCTGCCTGCAAGTGCTGCAAGTGCATGCAAGTGGTGGGCGGTGGTCGAGGGGAGGTGCAGGGGATCTGCGCGAGCGGCGCGCAGGCGCAGTGGCTCTGGGCTCTAGCAGTGGTGGTGGGAGGTCGCACGGTGGCGGACTGGGGGCGGGCGGCGGACGCCTGTGCGGCTGTGCGGTGGCGCGGTCGGCGACGGCGTAGGCGGTGGCGGCTGGGGAGTGGGGAGGGGGTGTGTCGTGTGGTTGGGGGCTGGGGCGCTGGGCAGCTGGGTTAGGGTTAAGGGGTTCGGTTTGGTGGGCTGGGCCACAATCAATGAATAAACATACATGGGCTAGGCTGTATTTCGGGTAGTTCGGGTACCGTGGCCCAATACCCGAACTACCCGTAATAATTTCGGGTACTATGGGTTAGAACCCGAATTAGGGTTCGGGTTGTTCGGGTTCGGTCTCGGGTTTTTCGGATTCGGACTTCGGGTTTCGGGTATTTTGCCCACCCATACATGTGTGTGCGCGGGGCCGTTTCAGCGGGGTTTGGCCCGTTTCCGCATTGCATGCGCTACAGCTCTCCCAGTTGTAACCCTGCTTTTGGTGGGCAACCTGCTGCTGGGTGCTGGCAACGAACGGCCACATCCGGATGTCCATTGCGGTGGCAATGGTTGGTAGCCACTGAAACGTGATAGTAGAAACAGCTAGCGTTCCAGAGGCAGGAAGGCACTGGATTGATGTCCAAAAAAATAACACAAACCAACACTACTACAGAATATATCATCGCCAACGCCCCATCACCGCCGATTTGTTTCGAACCGGCGGTGATAGTCTATCACCGCCGGTGCCAAATGGTCCCGGCAGTGATGCTTACGTATCACCGCCGGTTCGTAATACGACCCAGCGGTGATGCTGTCGAGAGCATCACCGCCGGGTCGTATTACGTACCAGCGGTGATACGTAAGCATCACCGCCGGGTTGTAATATGACCCGGCGGTAATGTGTTCTCCACCTATTTTTTTCATTCTCCCCTCCCCCTCTCTCTCTCCGGTATTTTTTCCTCCTCCCCTGTGCCGGTCGGCTCGCCTCGCCGGCTTCTCGCAGCGCCACCACCGCGCGCCGCCATCGCCATCGCCATGGCCTCCTCATCCTCGCGCTTCCCTGCTCCCGCGCTCCCCTGGCTCCACTCCCAAGGCCACTGCCGAGCCCCCATGTCGCGAGACCCGCGTTGGCCGGCATCACCAGGGGCGCCAGAGCTGGTGCCCCTCTGTTTGTCAGCCCCGCCGCGTGCCGCACGGGAGGGCGGCGCAGGGGGTGGGCCCAAATATGCCGGGACTCCTCGCTACAGGGTCCACCCGGCGCCGACTCTCCTGCGCGGGAACAAGAGGATAAGAAGACGAGGGAGGCGGCGGCCGCGGTGGCAGCAGCACGGATTGCGAGTGGTAGCGGAGGAGGAGGTGGGAAGCTTAGCGACTGGACCACTTCCGTGCTCATCTTCGGCATCTGGGCGGGGCTCATGTACTACATCTTCCAGCTCGCGCCCAACCAGACACCGGTACGGGATTCAGTTCCTTCTTGCATTCTAAATTGTATCAGTATGCTCTGTTGTGAAATGTGGATTGGAATTCCCTTGCTACTACTTGTCAGTGACAATAATAGGCTTTAGTTTCACGCATTTACATAGCTTCTGTCTTCTGAAATCGATGCTCACTAGAGTAGCTTAGCATCACATGCTCTTGGCTGCGCTATCTGGCAAAATGTTATTATGTCCCATGATCTGGTTGCCCAGGCAGCACTGCTCCCTCCATGGCATCTCCACCCACCACCTATGGCTTTGATTGTATTGGCAGGGAAACAAGCCGTAATTCCTTTATCCTGGCCTAATATGTAGCTATCTATCCAAACACAGCAAACTAGGATGAACTTTTTTTCTTTTTTGAAGAAGTCAAACTAGGATGAACTTTGAAAGGAAACTTCTACAAGACTGAGAAGGTAGGTGGTTTTCAGTAGTTCTGCAGTATCTTAATTCTGCACCATTTCATATGTGATGTAATTGGCCAGGATCAACTAAGATAATCGTGATCAATAGATTTGTGGAATGCACGAAAGTCTTTGGTTGTTTGATTTGCATTACGAAATGCCGCCGTAGCGTTAGCACGGGCATTATACTAGTTTGAATAATAATTCAGTGCCAAGTTCCTACATATAGTATCATTGTTGTTATTGTGCCTTGCTTTTTTTTACTGCTTTGCCACTGATTGAGCTGAGTAGGACCACAGACACACTAAAAATAGGACAATGTTTTTTTACTGCACAAGCAATTAGGTGTCAGCAATACAACGATCTTGCATTGATATGGGTAAACTGGAAATAAGCAGACTGCCAGTGCAAAAGGAGGCCAGGGCATGACATCTTTTTTACTACAGAATGGATGGATGGTATTAGGCTGTTTGAATACCTACAGCCTGACAAAATGGATGGATGGTCTTAGGCTGATTGTATCAATTTGTGCAATGCAGGTGATTGTTGAGAAGGCTGAGAGAAGTGATATTCGTGACATCGACAAGAAAAAATCAGTTCTCAACTTCTCTACTAGATATCTGAAAATTATTTCTACTTAGGCTGAGAGAAGGCTGAGAGGTGATTGTATGGACTCTTTTGTTTAATCTCGATGTATGAGCTCATATGGTTGAATTCTGCTGCTATAATTATATATTATATATGTTGTACAAATGATACAATATTATTATATGAAAATATTTTTTTTATGGGAAAAAGGTCTTCACCGCCGGTTCGTGTCTTTAACCGGCGGTGTTGATGTCTCCATCACCAACGGTTCCAGATACGAACCGGCGGTGATGGTGCACATCACCAACGGTTCTGGAACCAGCGGTGATGGTCCCGCTATCACCAACGACTTAAATCCAACGGTACCAAAAACCATTGGTGATGTACTTTTAGAACCGGCGGTGATAGGGGTGGCTGTAGTAGTGCAATTTGCTACCATCCAATTGTTTCCACATTGGCTAGCGGAGAATCTAATAATTGGTTGACTCTTGGAGACCTACACCGAACAGGCCGGTGGTGTTAAGGTTTTGGGAGATGTGCGTTATTAGGATTAGGAAAATATTCAATTTACCCCTTCAAATATAGCTAGAATCTGAATAACCCCATCTTACTATTACTAATTGGAGGCTCCTTTGAAGTCTGCATATGAAGCCACCTATGATCCTAAGTGGACACTATAAAAAATAGAAAAATCCTATAAATTCTCACAAAAATCAGAAACATCTAGCCATCAATCTAACAAATCTAACTATAATAGCCATCGGATCTGTTATCTTTCCTTATAAATTACCCACATCTGCCATAAGATAGACTAAAGTAACCCCCTTAACATGTATCCAGGGGCGGAGGGCCTGTTATGGCCCGGTATGGCGCGCGTCATACCTAAAGGCAAAAAAAATTTTTTACCCCCACATTTTTCAGCCCAGCCCAACCCAACAAGCGACTCGGCGACTCCGAGGCCCGAGCTGGCGAGCTCTGCTGTCCGCCTGTCCGCGACTGGCGACTCCGAACCCTAGCCGAGTAGCCGCCTGACCGCCTCCCCGCTGCCGCACCGCCGCCCGTCATCCACTCGTGACTCGTCCGCCCCTGGTAACCGCGCGCGCTGGCGTACGTTGCTGACTGACGGGCTCCCTGTTCTCCCGGCGCGGCGGGCGGCCTCCGTGTGGCTGGACTGGACCAGCGGCGCTGCGGGTGTGCGCGGACGGCGGCGCCAACCGCGTCTTCGACGGCGTGCCGGAGCTGCTCCCAGGCCAGGACATCGGCGAGGTCCGTGCGAGGTAGAATGCCATCTCTGTTCCGAGTCTTGCTGCGACACCAAGCGTGCCCAGCGTGTGCTTGATGCAATGCTCGGGGAGAGTCAACAGTGGTGTTCTATGCCAACGTTGCCTGCTCTGCTGTGTGCATATCTGATCCTGGACAAGTGGAATTAATTTTCTGGTATCTGCCCGTAGAGCGGAATTAATTTTGTTTTGGCTCTGCAAAAATCAGATACTACTGATGCTGCTGCTGGCGTTGGCTGGCACTTCTCGGTAAAACGGCAGCTTATTGGCTAAGATCTGCATTGGTGTTAGTAGTGGTTACTGCATTCACTTAGCTATTTGCTATATCATGAACGAATATGCTTAAGCCGCAATAAGCTCTTTCCTGTAAAGGCAAAAGTTTGAAGCCATATATATTACTTTATATTTGCTGATTCCTGGTGATTTGTTTACTAATTTATGCTCATTCACACTGCTTTCAGGCAAACCACTGTTTGTTGGTTCCTCAATTCTTCACCTAGCACTTCGGTTGGCAGTTTCAGTTGTCAAGGTACTTAGTACTTACCACTTACTTCCTGAGGTATTATCGTAAATGAATTGTGGTTACAAAACACAATATGCTTATGATTTACATTCTTTGATTCCATTTTACCTTTTCTAGACAGCGCCTCGGCCCTCGGTCACTCGGTGGCTCGCCGGCTCGCCGCCTCCCTCAATCCTCAATGGACTCCGGCAGCGGCAGCAACAAAAAGGGAAAAAGAAAAGCAATAGGATATGGAAGAGGTACCAAATAGATTAATAGAAGTATTCAAAGTCTCAAATTCAAATAGATGTAGAACTTGAGGTAAAGGTGCTAATTTACTTCAATGCAATATCTTGTTTTGCAGATCTGAAGAGCTACTTTAGCCAAGGGTCTAGCAGCACTCCAAGTACTCATGGAAGTGGAGTTGGTCTTGAGGCATTGGAGAGGGAGGAGGTGGTGCTGCAAACTCAAGTAGAGAGCACTGATGCTGTAGCAGTACCAATGCCAGTTGAAGATGTTGAAGGTCAACCCGGTGGTGGTGTGAACTCAAGTAGAGAGAAAACTCAAGATAAAGATGCAAGTGATCAAGGTATAATAACTAATCCGTGATGAGAACCCGTATGCTTTCTATATCTATTGTTTTGCTCACCAATTGCAGCTCGTTGTGTTTTCGGTCTCCAGATGTTGTTCATCCATGGAAGATTTTTTTGACTATATCAACATGATTGTGAACAGCACTAGTGCATCTTGTAAGAGGAAGGATTTGTTGCTTGATAATCATCGTACACAGCTTTTGGGTAGGTTGGAGAGTGGAGAAATTTCCTCTGGTAGAGGACAGCATCAAGAAACATCATTGGCTAGGCCTGGAGATACAAGATGGGGATCTCACTATAAGACTTTGCTTCGTATTGAAACAATGTGGGATTCAATAATAGAAGTTCTGTCAGTCATACATGATGATCAACGTAATCCATCAAGGGCAGGCGGTTTGGTGCATACCATGGAGTCTTTTAGCTTTGTCTTTATCATGAAGATGATGTTGCAAATCCTTCGCATAACAAGTGACCTATCTTCTCTCTTGCAAAAGAAGGATCAAAATATTGTTGAGGCTATGTCTTTGGTCATTGATGTAAAAGCACGTTTGGTCAACTTGAGAAGTGAAGGTTATGAGCCATTACTTGATGAAGCCAAAGAATTTTGCTGTGAGAATGATATCCCAATACCAAATATGGAAGATAATGTACCAAGATTTGGTCGATCAAGAAAAGGAGGGAGAAACAATATCACTCAAGATCATTACTTCCGTGTTGATACCTTCTATGCTACAATAGATGCTATTACAACAGAGTTTGATCATCGATTCAATGAGGTATCTTCGGAATTGCTTACTTGCTTTGCATGTCTTGATCCAAGGGAACCATTTTTAAGTTTGATGTGAATAAGCTTGCTCGCCTCACGGAGATATATTTAGATGACTTCTCTTTTGATGATCGAAAAAAAAATAAAAGATCAATTACAGACCTTTCTTATCCATGTAAGGAGAATTGAGGAGTTCAGAGTTTGTCAAGATTTTGCAAGCCTAGCACTAAAAATGGTTGAGCTCAACAGACATATGATGTTCCCATTGGTTTATCGCCTAATTGAGTAGGCATTGCTACTACCAGTAGCGACCGCATCGGTTGAAAGGGCTTTTTCAGCCATGAAGATAATTAAAACTGAGTTGCGGAACAAGATGTCTGATGGTTGGCTTAATGACTTAATGGTTGTGTATATTGAGAGGGAGATATTTAAAGGAATTGATCTTCAATCTATCAAAAAAGCATTTCAAGTGAAGAAAGATAGAAATATGAAATTGCCGAAGCATCCTAAACGCATCCGGACTGAACGCAACTAATAAATTTATCGGTATATCTCATATTACATTTAATATTTTAACTCTAATGTTTCACTACTAATTTATGTTTTCTCTTTGTTTAACAGCTTATTTTGGTCCCGTTGTTGATTTGATGTGTAATCTACATGTTTTTCTTCATTTAAGGTACTTCTAAATGATGGTCTTGTTGTGAACTTTTATTTTCGTACAATATATGAATGTGGTCTAGAAATGCACCGCCACACCTAAATTTTTGGTTGTCCTCCGCCACTGCATGTATCTAAATTACCCACCTCTGCCATTATATAAAAAATCTAAAGTAACCCCCTAATCTTCATGTAAATTACCCACCAATGCCATTATAATACAGATAACCCTCTTAATTTTCATATAAATTATCCAATTATATCATTATTACTAGTTAAATTACTCCTAAATCTGAATCTAAATTATAGGCTCCTTTGAAGTCACCTAGCATCCTAAGTGGATACTCCAAAAAATTAGAGAAATCCGGATACTCTAAAAAAATAGAGAAATCCTATAAATTCTCACAAAAATCAGAAACATATAGCTATCAATCTAACAAATCTAATTATAATAGCCATAAGATCTGTTATATTATCTTATAAATTACCCACATCTACCATTATGAAGATAGACTAAACTAACCCCCTAAACATGTATCTAAATTACCCACCTCTGCCATTATATAAAAAATCTAAAGTAACCCCCTAATCTTCATGTAAATTACCCTCCAATACCATTATAATATAAATAACCCCCTTAATTTTCATATCAATTATCAAATTATATCATTATTATAAGTTAAATTACTCCTAAATCTGAATCTAAATTATATTATTATAATAGAATATTAAAATGCGCCACTATAAATTCTAAATTACTATTTCTATCATTACTAATATTATTGTTTGTATGAAAATACTACCCACAATATTTGTCACATGTAAATTACCCACCAATGCCATTATAATACAAATAACCCCCTTAATTTTCATATAAATTATTCAATTATATCATTATTACAAGTTAAATTACTCCTAAATCTGAATCTAAATTATATTATTATAGTAGAATATTAAAGTGCGCCACTATAAAATTCTAAATTACTATTTCTATCATTACTAATATTATTGTTTGTATGAAAATACTACCCACAATATTTCTAACCATGTATTCATAAATGATGAAAGAGATAAGACTACCAATTTAAAAACAAATAGTTCAATAGAATATATATATATATATATCAAATAAATTTGGAGGTGTGATGCAAAATAAAATATATCATAACTAGATAGTAATAAATATATATTTTAGAGTATGTGTTAGAATATTTAATTGCTAAAAAAGAGCATAATTATAATTATTGATCTCATTCTTATATTAATTTTAATTAGTTCGTGCGGGAGCACGAGTTGCCATCGGATCTGTTATCTTTCTTAATAAATTACCCACCTCTACCATTATGAAAATAGACTAAATAACTCCCTAAATATGTATCTAAATTACTCACCTCTGCCATTATAAAAAAATTTAAAGTAACCCCCAAATCTTTGTGTAAATTACCCACCTATGCCATTATAAAAATAATACAAATACTCCATTAAATTTGCATATAAATTATCCATTATGATTATTATTATTACAAGTTAAATTCCTCCTAAATACGAATCTAAATTATATAATTATAATAAAATATTAAAGTTCTATCATTATTAATATATTTTTTATATTATTTTTTATATAAAAGATTACCAACGATATATGTCACCATGTTTTCATGTATGATGGAAGAGACAAGAATACCAATTTACAAACAAATAGTTCAACTACATATATATCGAATACATATGGAGGTGTGATGCAAAATAAAATCTGTTGTAACTAGATAATGATAAAATTATATTTTAGAGTATGTGTTAGAATATTCAGATAAAGAAAAAGAGCATGAGGTAGATAATTATAATTATTGACATCATTCTTATATTAATTCTAATTAGCCCATGCGGAAGCATGGGTTGCTAATGCAAATAATTCCGACAAACTCTAGAAAAAAAGGGCATTTACTTATCGTCGTAAACCTAATTGGTTACTTCCAATTACATAAATCAATAGTTCAATACAATAATTTAGTTCATTTTACCTCATTATACAATTTGTCTTTTTTTTTCTCTATACACAAGTTGAATTTTAATTTCAAATTTTGCTGGGTAGTGGACATCACAATGCGTATTTAAAAATTATAATTTCTTCATCGTTATTTGTCATATAATTTTGAACTGCAATGATTAATGTATTTTTAAATATTGTGACCTATCAAAATAATGATGAAAAAGTATGATGTATTTTTATAACATGTATTATGATGTGTACTATTGTCTTGTAAAACTTCAACTTAAAACTCCTTGTATGCATGGAGAAATCAAAACAACAAATTATATTAGGGGGTAATCTGAACCAAAGAGTAGTTTGGTGGGTAAAATAAACCAAACGATACTTTAGGGGGTTATCTGGACTTTGGCTATAGTTGAAGTGAGTAATTCCGGATTTGAGAGGTGCTCATGGGATTGGAAGGATGTGCTCTTTAAATTAAACCATTTTCGCCGATGTTCTTGGGACAACCACTAGAGATTTTTTTTTAAAAAAAATTATCCTTGTCCCCATCTTAAAGTCACAAAAATATAATTCAACTGACTAATGCAAAATTAGCAAATGACCGAACTCGATTAGGTCAGTTTGTACTTTCTAGAATTCATACGAGGTTTATTTTATCTAACCCCCGCCTTATTTGACCCTTTCTTGTGAACTATCACTAATTTCTTTTATTTTCTAGAAAAATGTATTTTCCACCCCCACCTTAAATATTGTAACAGAATGGTTTTTGTTCATTACATTTGGATTTATGTGGACCAATCCCTTAACTATTTAAACTGGTACGGTACACTAATCATCTCTACCTTGTCTTAACAATGGTCCACATAATTATTTGAGTAGTCACTGCTTAATTAGCCACATATTATGTTTATAGCGAATAAGTTTCTTCATGCGCACTTATTATACTAACAAGGAAATTAAAAGATTGTTACCCAAATATTATATATTTTGGATGTTGAGTTGAATAAATCACTATAACATAGTTTGATGCAAATTTGTTTCGTTAATTTTCAGCGGTGGTCATGATGGCTTCAGGGGAAGATCGAGGATATGGGAGTCACCAGGGTCAGTTCGGCGTAAGAAGGTGCAACCTCCTTGAGTCGTGGGAGATGACAGACGGAGCATAGCTTCAAGTCTACAAGCCATGCATGGTTTAGATTTTTTCATGGTAGAGCACATACTCAACTTCATCTACTATTAAGACATGGCTATAAGCAGTGATTAGTCAAATGATTGCAGGGTCTAAACTGCAGTTAGATAACGTACTAAATAATTAGAGAAATTTTACAATGATTGAAAAAAATAGGAGCCGTCCATCTGATAAAATCATATGGTGTTGAAGGTAGGAAATACATAAAAGTGCCTAAGATAAACAGCCTGTTCGGCTGCACTAATCAGCCAGGGCTGATTCACTGTAGTGGCTGGGCTACAGTACTTCGTCTGGTATGCTACAGTGTCGCAGGGTCCAGCCAGCCAACCAGCCACGGCTGGTATTCAGCTCAGCCGAACAGGGCGAAAGTATCTGGTGCTTTCAAAATGTGGGACCAAGTACCAAAAAGTGATACCGAATACTAATATAATTTAATTTTTATAAATACTTTCCATAGATTAATGGTTAGATAAAAGTTTAAGGTAAAAGTATCTGAAAGTACACATTAGTACTTTACAATTATTGTAAAAGAGCTTGTTAAGCTAGCAGAGGTATGGGTACATATTGTACATGGTTAATTAGTTAAAGTGTTGATTTGTATCAATTGAAATAAAAGGGATGAAAGTTTTCGCGACACTTCAGGAACGAAAAAAATATAGTTTTCATCAGCTTTTTTTCAATTTCCTTCATTCCAGACACATGTCCCTATACTCCACCTTGATGTAATTTGCATGTGAAATGTGGACACAGTTCAAACAACAAAAAGTATTTGGTTCATTTGTTCCATAGCTTCCAGCATGGTATATATATATGTACTAACAGTGCAAACATGAGAACTTGTACACGTTTGACGTTTGCCTTGGTGGTGACTTGAGCTGGCAAATTTCGCCATATATATATATATATATATATATATATATAAGATGAAATTTGTATTGTACACACATATACATGTCAATGAATCCACAACCTTGCCACGAGGTCGACGACAATCTTGTTCACGCGGGAAGACGAAGCAATTCGATCAGAGCAGCAGCGTCACACATCAGCGCGCGCATCCTCCGGCTCCAGGGATACCCAGCCCGAGCCAGTGCCCGGCGTCTCCTTGGTGCTTCCCTTTCATGGCACACGGTGCCTCCTGCCTGGCATACGGCGCCCGGGCGTGGAGCCTGTCCCGCCTCTTCTGCATGAAGCGCTGCAGCGACGCCTTCCTCGCCACCGGGGCGTCGGCCGGCCAGTCCCGCCAGGCGGCGGCGCGCGCCAGCTCGGCCGCCCTGTCCGCCGGGACGTCGTCGAACACCAGCACGCGCCCGCCGTAGCTGATCTTGAGCTGTCCCTGCCCCGGCGCCGCCTGACTCGTCTCTTCTTCCCTGGCGGCGGCGGCGTCGTCGGCGGGCGCCACGTCGGCCCCCGGCATCAGGAGCATCGTGCACGCCGCCGCGGCCTGCGCCGCCGCCGCGGCGTTCCTGGCCGCGGCCTCGTCCTTGACGCAACGGCTGAGCACGCCGCACGCCACCGTGAACCGCCGCCGGCCGCCGCAATCCGCCATGTCTGGAGCTGATTCGTTCCGGTGCAGTTTGCAGCTGTTGGGTCTCGTACGTACGTGCGCGCGTTGGCTGCTAGTATTGGTGGCTTCCGTTCGGCTGGATGCCCCGATGGCGTGGCTTTATAGCTGCCTAGCTAGGCTGGAATGAAGCAGGCAGGAGTGCGTGTGCTCGTGGGGGCTGCCAAACAGGGCGGGGGGAACGTGGGATTCCGAGGAAAACCGGCATATTTTAGTGGGTCGCCAACTCGCACGACATGACGAGGGCAGATGACGGGTGGTTCCGGCGGTGGAGAAAATGGCCGCGTTTTGGCCGTGCGTGCGTGGGAGCCGGCCGTTTCCGGCCGGGGTGCCAACAGCTTACAGCTAGCTGAGGTGCTCTTGCTCATCACGATGGAATTGAGCTCGCTGGCTGGCACCAGCAGGGACGTCTTACGCCGCGTTAATTTGGTGGCATGGAGAGGGCTCTAGGCAAATGCCAAGTCCCTGATTTAAACCGTTTCAGGCTTGAGCAACTGTGAGTAAAATTATACTTTCGGAAATTATGTATGGCATTTATTCGACCAGGTCTGTAGAGAATATGTGAACTGATAGTTTGTACTACGTTAAAAATTACAGAAAGAACATGTAAATCACGCTGAAGACTGAAGGTGACATGGGACGTCGAAAGATAACCAACAAAGGTGCTCCAACAGGCCCAATATCATCTCCACCCACGACTCAGCTCAGCATATGCTTTCTTTTTATATATTTCTAGATCTGATCTGAGTACAAATTGTAACATCTCACTAGCACAGAAACCCCTTTTATCCCAGTTCCAAACCCCATTTTGTCCCGGTTTTGGAACCGAGACTACGAATCCGAGACAAAAGATCCAGATTATTAGTCCCTATTCCCACAACCAGGACTAAAAAGTCTAGGCAATGCAAAAATATTTACTCCGCATCCAGAAGTCGAACTCATGACATCTTGCCTCGTGTATAGGTTTCTTACCATCCCACATACACAGCCCACATGACACTAGTTGGAATGCTATCCTTTTAAAACAATCCATGGAACCCCTTTAGTTCGGATTGGTGTTACCAACTGGGACTAAAACATCCTTTGGTCTCGGTTAGTAGCACCAACCGAGACTAAAGGGTTGCCCTTTAGTCCGGGTTGGTGTAACCAATCGGGACTAAAGGGTTTGGCTCTTTAGTCCCAGTTGAAGCCACCAACCGGGACTCAGACTAATCCAATCGGCCTACGTGATCGGATCACGAGAGGCAGCTAATTGAGATAGATCCAAGCTGGATAAATTATGACAAAAGCTTAAAATAAACCAGATTAAACGGATTAACTTAGCATGATCTAAGAAGATGTCAATAACTTGTCGTAAGAACTTAGAGCAAACCAGATTAAATTGATTAACCTAGTTAGATCTAAGATAGTACCGATAACTGATGATAAAAGTGACAACAAGCTAGAATAACGGATCAATTAACCTAACAGATTGATAACTTTTATTGGTAAGTTGGTGAACAAGCCAGACCCTGCTGGACGGATTCAACTCGCTCGATAACTTGAGCGATATAGATAGAGGAAGAAGCGATGCACCGTCAACTTGTCCTATCAACGCAATTCAACTTGGAACTTACCAACAAACGATGAACATGCCTGCCGAGAAGAACTCGTAAAGAGAAAATCTACTACAACTATGGTGAAGCCGCCTATGAGAAAAGCAGATGTGATGAATATAAAGCTTTTATTTGGATGTGGTTGATCAAAGTTTACATATGCCGGAGGTCTGCTATTTATAGTCTAAACCTAGACCTCGTTGCCGATACGACCAGATTACAACTTAACTACCAAGAAATAAAACTTGCCAAAATGAACAATACAAAATCTAAATGGTAACTTGCTGACGTAGCCTCGTCAGCTCCTTCCTTGACTCCATCAGTTACCACACCTATCATGGCCCACAGGCACGAATCACTTCTGCTTCTGACTTATCTTGGTGTCGGCCCGCTTCTTCATCAGCTGCCAATCATTTGACAGGTTCTAAAAAATGGTGTCAACACATTCTTTGCGTCGAGTGAGAGGAGTTGTTCCTCTAGCTTTTGCAAGTGCTCTCGCTCCTCGTTCTTTATTCTTTGCCGACTTCTGTACGATTCGATGTACTCCTTGAACCCATACTTCTACGGAACCACGCCTTTGCCTCATGTCTGTCCTGGATGTTCATGATTCTCAAGGGTGTAAGTCAACTCGTCCTTTTCTCTATCAGATTGTAATGTTCCCTGGGCAACTATTTGTATGGCCTCCTGTAGTCTATGGGCTGCTCGCTGAATTTTTTGGCCATAAATGCAGGCCCCAGTCATTGGGTCCAAGCTTCCGCCATGACCATAAAAGCAGTTCTTTGACCGTTCTGGCCAGTTCATATTCACAGGTGTTATACCTCTGTCAATCAGATCCTACTTCATCTTCTCCCACTTTGGTTTTGCCATCTTGTAGCCACCTTGCCCTAGAGTGTGATGATATACTTTATTCGAGGCATTTTCCTTGGCCTTTACCACCCTCTACATCCCAAGCTCGGAACACTTGTATTGCACAAATGCATCCCGGTGGTCCTTTTTCTTTTAAAGCTCCGCGGTAAAATCTGGAGTGATCCCTTTCTTGATATAATTTTTTTTGTCAATTTTTTCTTAAATGTCTGCAGCTTTTCGGTCATCTTGCTCAAGATCCAGCACTTAATTGGTTCTTCTAATTCAGCTAGAACCATGAAGCTCTTCTTTAGCTCCTACCAAAGCTATTCCTTTTCTCTTTCAAGTACCGCATCCCTTTGCTCACTTGGATTGTTAGTTTTCCATAACCTAAAGCACCTAAAGCTGATCGGGATGTGGTCCCTTACAATACATCCGCATTATCTTACGTATTTCTTTGCGGCTGCTTCGAGAGCGATCGTTCGCCATTTGGAGCCATTTCTGTTATAATGTATCGCCCTTCCAATTTCTCAGACGGCCCTGGTTTCGTTCTTTTAGGCTTCTCGGATGATTCAGAGGGCTAAAAAATGCATATAAATAGTGATTATCACTACTCATTGTAAATATGATTTAAATAGAAAGCTTTGCTATTATAATTAGTGACATGTATATTAGCTTTTTGGTTTGCATTATCGTCTTGTTCATTTGCATATTGAGGTATATGTCGGTATTGGTGGCATCATTGGCTTGTTCATCTTTGATGGCGGCGGCATCCCTACCTCTTGCAATCATATTCATCATAAATTGATCATCATCTTGATCATGTCGCGAGTCCATGTTAACTAACAATTGAATACAAATAAGGTAATTAAGAAAAATGAAATTATTTTTAAATTCAAATTGTGTATAAAGAACCCTAAGTTGTAGCCTTATAAAATTTTCTTGAAATTTTTCTAGTCACTAAAATAATATACAATTTTCTAGAAAGATTTATTTCTACAGACAGTTCAACTAAGTTTCTGTGCCTTATATTTTGCCAACATGGTCATACTCTCTAAGATAACCTCTGGTAAAATCATCAAAATTTTCTATGCGCGGAAACTAATTATCTTGTTTTAATGCATTTATTCATGGCAAAAATTACTTGAGCAAGTTCCACTAGAGAAAAAAGTTCTAAACATTTTATACAGAATCTCGGCATTAGTACAATAGTACTGTAAAGTTTCTCCACATGAATCACATTAAAAAAGCTAGAACAAATAACTCTATTTATCCATGGTATAGAGCAAGATCCAATAAAATCTATAGCTAGATATGTCCTCTGGCCTTGAAAATTTTACATAGAGCTAAAATCATAGCTTCTAATCCACAGTATAAAAATCACTACCAAAGCATGCCTATAACATGAGATACAATCAATGGATAATAAAACTAGTTCTTAATCTAGAGCTACAAATATGTAGAAATTGAACATGATAATGTAATCAAAGTTGTAGATCTTGTTGCAATGATTCCTGAACATTTTAGTTTGCATTTTTTTCGATTTTTCTATGATTATATATCGATTTTACATGTTCACTTATTTGGATTCAAAACTTGAAACTAAGGTTTACAGAGGGGTCCCTAGGTTCAATTATTTGAGGGCTCGCGATGTGGCCCTTGGCCATGGCTGCGGTGGGCAAACCAATACCCAGCGAGGGGGCTCACCGTTTGTCGGTGTTTAGCCGCAAAGTCTGCTCAAGGATACTCTTAGCAGTAGGGTTGTAGGCAAGAGATCGACTATCTCTAGAACTCGATGGTGCAAGGAACACAAGAATTTAGACAGGTTTGGGCCGTGAGGTGCATAATACCCTACATCCTTTGTAGTTGCTTGTATTGCCTTAAAGGTTATTGGGGTTGTCTCTCTATTTTGAGGGGGTCCCTGCCCGCCCTTATATACTCTTGGGGGACAGGGTTACATGGAAAATCCTAGCCGAGCACTGTTGGAGTCCAACTACAACCTGGTCGGATAGTTTCTTAGTACTATAGTTAGTTCTACACCTATTCGGGTAGTTACAAAAGAGGTTAGGTACATCCATACACTATCCCTTACTCTAGAACATTCTATACCTATGAGCAGTCCCGCTGTCCCGGGTCTGACACCGACAGTGGGGGAGAAGTGGTGGAGGAGCTTCACGGAGCCAAGAGCTACCTGTGGGTGGCTTTGGTTGGGGTGGTCATGGCTGGGAAGGGGGTCCTTGGCATGGGACAGGGCCAGTAGCAGTGGCGTGCTGCGGGCGGCAGCGCTCCGACGTTGTCATATGAGTCCAAGTACTTGTCAAAGATACGAGCCTCCTGGCAAGCGATGGCTTCTCCTTCTCTATTCTTGTGTAGGCGCTCTAAGTCCTCCAATGAAGAGAGAGACTGCGTATTACGTAACCAACAAAGGTTGGGTACATCACTCCTTAGATCAGGTCGGATCCGATCCAAAAAGTCCTGGTGCAGCACGAGCTGAAGTCGCGTAAAAACCAGACTGCTCTTCGATCTCCCTAGCTAGGTCAGGGAGTAGCATCTCATTGAGTTTGTCGACGAACTCGTCAAGATTGCCATGTTAGGTTGTTGCCTGCACCTTTGGATCCCTGGATTTGGCGAGGTGGCTGTTGAAACCACCTATCCAGGAGCTAAAGGCGAAGGTTGCGCCCTCATCGGGCACGGTGCTGGTGAACTTGGAAGATGCCATCGAGTTCTCTGGCCCTACCTAGTGTGCCAGTTATCGGTGTTTTACCGCCACGCCCACTGAGGGATATCCCTAAGATGGTAAGTTGTAGGTAGGGTGTCGCCAAGATCCGGAACTCGAAGTTGCAAAGAACACAAAATTTTAGATAGATTCGAGCTGCAGTATGCGTAATACCCTGCATCCTGTGTGGTGATTTGTATTGTTTTAGATGTGGATTATTTGGAGGGGTAGTTGTTTTAGTTGTTATAGAGTCCTACACAAGCACTAGTTGGGTAGTTGCCTTCTATTCTGACAAGTTCTACTTGTATCTGAGTAGTTACAATAGGATAAGGTATGGGTCATGTCCCATCCCTATTCTAGAACATTATGTGCCTTAATGAGCAGTCCCGCTGCTCCGAGTCTAACAGGACTTGTGCTCGACCTGTCTAAGACATGTGCTCGACGTATCACATTAGACCATTCTCAATAGAAGTTTCATGAATACAATTACCTAGAATGACACATCATCTTAAAATATTTGAAATTAGGATGAAACACCTCCTCTCAATGCATAGTTTCACCTATTATTGTTTTTTAGGTTATATGCAAGACACAAGCTATCTGCATAATAGTGTACATAAGGTTTCATCTCCATAAAAGCCTCTCCCTATGTTATTATACTATAATATTATAAAAAAATACTAACATGTCATTTTATTTAATGCTCATAAAACTCTTATTTTAAGCTCCACCACCAAGTGACGGGACACTCCTACGGAAACTGCCATGTTCCTTGTACCTACGTTCCAAAGTGGCAGAGATTGATTGCCTCTCTATGGTAGAGTGGGAGCACCCTTTCCCTATTACTATACTAGGGGTATGAGGTATGTTTAGTTGGTGAAAAAATTTGATTTTTGGTACTGTAGTATATTTTGTTGTTACTTAACAAATAATGTCCAATCATGGACTAATTAGGCTTAAAAGATTCATCTCGTGCTAATCAGTCAAACTGTATAATTAGTTATTTTTTAACTGTATTTAATACTCTATGCATGTCCGAACATTCGATGTGATAAATACTATAGAAATTTTTTTAGAAACTAAACAGGGCCTGCCTACATACCCCTCTTCAATGGACGGAGCTTATTGTTGGCCAACCTGGGCAACGCTCCCCCCTCTCCCTTCACGCTAGCCTCACAGCTGCCATTGCAGCGGCAGCGGCTGCCGCACAGCCACTCGGCTGCAGCACCGAAACTGCCACAGCTTCTGGTGCAGCACCGAAACTGCCATGACTGCTCTGATGATCCAATCTAAGCACAATAAGCAAGGAGGAAGAAGATTGGAAACCCTTATGGTTATATTGGGTGCTCTCTATTTTGTTGGGCCGCTCCTTTCATTCTGTTAATGTGCTGGCAGGCAGCTTTTAGCCCGGCATTGCCTTGACTAAATCGCTCTAGCGGTCTAGCCTAGCCCAGGAGCTTTCTTCTTTGGCTTTGCATAGATAAGTAACAACTTTCCGCGTTTGGCATGCTCTAGTATAGTTACAGTTCATTTGTATGAATTGCCCCCCTTCTTTGGTTTCTAGCTCCACCACTGCTCTGCACTAGGAGTATCCCGTCGCTGGTGGAGCTAGGATTCTAGAGTTGGTATTCACATCTTCTAACTCAAAAAAGTACGGTCGAAAAGTAAAAAAAAAAGTTTAACATATTTCAAATTGTCAATACTGGTAATCAAAGAGGAAGTAAATCAAGACCGTAAATAGCTTCCTCACTTGATTCATACTCTGTTTCGAGTCATCGCCATCTCTGGTAGGAGGCCAAGTGGAACTGGCCGGTTGTTGTTGCTCCTGCTCTATCACTGCTGCTGCTGTGCTTGCTATATGTCAGGTACGGTTCATTGCCAGCCTGGCCCTCGGCCCTCCACCGGTCGGCCGCTCCGGACCGCCGCCACTCGACCCCTCATCAACCCTCGCAGGTTGTGGCCTTGGCTCCTCACCCTCAGTTCCTCCTCGCCGCGGCCAGCCACCGGCGGCCACCCTTTCCACGGGCGTGGTGGCAGGACTCGAGCATGGCAGCCGCTGGACGCCACCACACTGCGCCCTAGCCCTATTCCCTAGGGCTCTTGATTTGGGGGTTTCAATTTTGCGAGTTAGGATAAAAAAATCCTGTACTTCGGGCAGGCTTTCCGTTCGTGAGTCGTGAGAGGGATAGAGAGGAGACAAAGAGAGTTAATTTGGTTCGGTGGGGTTACATTTAACTCATGAGACATTTAACTCAAGAAACGGAGAAACAAACCTAACTTTATGTATTTGTGTATAAACTTAAAGTATACTTGATTTCAGTTGACGCAAATCTAGAGCCAACACACAAAACGCACTTGACCGTGCAGCGAGCAGAGGCGTGCGTTGCAGCGCCGCCGCTCAGACCGGTCTTAAGGAGTGGTTAGACCGGTCGCCGCCGGCAAAACAGTGACGAACCAACGAATGTTAGCCCGAGAAGACCCGTCGGGCAGGCACACGCAGGGTTGTTCTAGGGTCGGCAGGCCACCTAAAACACCCTCAATCGACGTAGAGACGAAGGAGGAACAACAAGTAGTATATTAGAAAAGTTAGAGCAAGAGAAAGTAAAAAGATAAAAGTTGTTGTGTTTGATTAATTGGATAAACCTCAATCGGCCGTGACCCTTTATATTTATAGGGAGGGAAGGTTTTACCCTATTAGGAGTCTAATTTTATACAAATTCCGTGCCAAGATACAACCCCAAATCCGGACTGTGCAGTTTGAACCGGTCTACCAGACCGGTCTGACCGGTCCGACTCTGTGTCAAGTCTTACATAAGTCATAACTGTCTCATCCGAACTCCAAATTAGACATTCTACATATGCATTTTAATCATCTCGACGAGAGCTACGCAATGGTGAAGTCAAATTTGCATTTTGACAAAGTCATCTTGACCGATCAGACCGGTATGTGCATCCCGGTCTGATCGGTCTGCACAGTCTGTCAATTTTGGTCATCAACATATGACCCCCTGTTTTTTGGTATTGCTTGCATACCAAAAAAATAAGCCTTTGGATCAAAATTGGCTAAGGACGATGATAAACATGCATCGGCCATTTTTTGTTCTAAGGACGAAAAACACTGTCGGCCATATCTTGCTTCTTCTTCAAGCTGATGACAATACAAGTCGCTTAGGCCTCCATATCTGCTTCACGCTCACCGATCTTGCTAGTACAACCTCCACTTGTTGTTCCATGGACTCCTTCTTCCGCATCCTTTGCAATCTCCTCTTTTGGGTGTGAGATAAGCCTGAGGGACACCACCTCGGCTGTACACATTGGTTATTTTGCTTCATATCCTTCTTATCCTTTTTGCTGCAATCGAGTTTGCTTCTGACCAGATTATTGCAAGGAGCACTCAGTCTTTGAGAGGCACTAAACCTTGGATATGTAGAAGGATATTGAATAAAATATGGATGCATATATATATATATATATATATATATATATATAATATATATATATATATATATATATATATTCTATTATATTTCAAAGTTGTGCAATAGTAAAGATACCACTAGAACCATAGAGCAACTGGCTCACCAAATAAACATGGTGTAAAAGTATTATTAGTTTGTTGCAAATGAGAAGCTGATTGCTCATGAGACTTCGACGATGATTTTGTATCTTTGGCTTGATCTGGTTGCTTTTTCTGCTTCTGAGTAATTCCTTTCTCCTCATATTTGGCCAAGAGTTCCTTGAAACTCGGTCTTCCCTTCTTCTTGGCATTTCTGGAATTCTTTCCAGAATTTCCAGAGGGACCGGTCAGCCGGGTCAGACCGGTCTGAGAAGACCTGGCGCCCTTCTTCTGATCTTGTCCCCCGAGCATTGAATTTTCTGATGAAGTTTCAGGGAACTTTTTCTCTGTAATTCCTTTGTTCTATTTTGGAGGTTCAAATCTTGATTCACCAATGATTACATTCTTCTCATTTGTTGATTCGGCTTGATTGGGTCGAATTAAAACCTTAAGATTCTGTAATTCAACATTATGCATAGGGAAAGTATTACTATTAACTTGTATTTGTGGAACAACCAATCAACTTGCATTTGTGGAACAACCAATCGACCTTCATTAACGGCCGATTGAATTTATCTTATAAATATGTTGCAATCATTGGTTGCATAAGAGAATGAATTATGCCATTTGCAGTAAGCATGCCGCTTTAATCCCTCAAGCGGCGGAATAGCATTAGACAATTTAATGTATCCCAATTTATTTAATTCATCAAACATGCGATCACATTTGGATACATCAAAAGTAAACTTAATAGTATCTTGTCGATTTTTTTGAATCGGCTTGAAAGAACCACAAGTGCAAGGTTTATCATTAAAAGGTCAAGCAAATTCAGCAGCATAAACATCATTGCCTTCATCGTCCAAACAATTCGATTCACAACCAAGAACATAAACAAAACGATTAGGCTTTTTATTGGACTTTTGCAAGCTTCTAGCCTCTTTAACTCGGCTTTCATTAGCTAGAGCCTTTTGTAGAACTTGACTAACATCTAGAAATTCTTGTCCATCTAGTTTTTCTTTATGAAAATCAAATAAACCAGCAAAAGCTAGATCAGCCAAATCTCTATCACAAATTGTCAAACTATAGCATCGGTTTCTAATATCTCTAAATGTTCCAATATATTCAGCGACACCTTCACATAACTTTAGCTTAACTGATGTAAGATGTGACAATTTCAACTCAGTTTCACTATTAAAGAAATAATCATGGAATTTATGCTCTAAATCGGCCCATGTGCGAACTGAATTGGGTGGTGTCGTGGGGCTGCAAACCACAGCCGGGTGGCGGAAGGCACCCGCCCTAGCCTAGAGGGTGTGAACTCGGGGGTTAGCTAGTCTTAGTTCGATCTCACTCAAGAACGCGATGAACACAGCTGGTTTAGAGTGGTTCGGGCCGCCGGAGCGTAATACCCTACGTCCACTGTGTGTTGTATTGCTTGCGCTCTCTAGCTGAGTCTTGAGAGAGTCTGAGCATCTGTGTTCTAGCGGGTGTGCTCTCCCTTTTATATGTCCAAGGAGAGCACGTACACTGAGCGGGGCCCCGACATGTGGACCCGGCGATGTATTATAAACTACACTTTGGCCTTCAATGCCTCAGATCCGGAGATCTTGTCGTCGGTTTCCGTGCGTAGCTTCTGACCAGGGATGGTCTTGTGCTGTCCTGTCAGAGTAGAGTCTAGCATCTGCAGCCGCGCGTCGAGGTCATGATGAAGCGCCGAACTACTGACTCAGTCCACTGTAGCAGTGTGCACTGTTGCTCCAGTCAGTAGCTGGTCATCATGACTCGTCGCGCATGCGCACGGCGCTGAGTCTTTAATGCTTGTCTTGGTAAATGACGAGCCGCGTCGGTAATTGGCGATCCATAGTGTGGACTGACAAAAGCTGCCCCGTGCCCAGAGGCAGCAGAGCCCACCTCAACCACTCGCACTTAATGCGGGTGGGTGAGGGAGCTTCCAGCGGAAGGCTTGCGCCCGCGCCCGCGTGACACGTGGCGGCTCCGGACCCCTCCCGAGCAGCTAGCTGAGCCGAGAGCTCACGGGGGTCCGGATAGGCACGTGGAGGTCCAGGACCCATCTGCGGGAGTCCGGATGGCACGTGGAGGTCCCGGACCCACCTGCGGGGGTCCGGATGGCACGTGGAGGTCCCGGACCCACCTGCGGGGGTCCGGGTCCGCGGCCACAGGTACTGAGTATTTCCACCTCTAGGACACGTGGTGACACCGGACCCGTCCCCGAGCGGGAAGCGGGTCCGGGACCGTTGGTCCGGTGAGATGGAGTCGGACCCCAGGGGTCCGGCTGCTCAGCTCCTTAGGGCGTAGTTACGGATAACTACGCGAGTCTTGGCACAGTAGGAGTGGGTACCCCAGTTGCAGGGTACCGACAGGTGGCAATAAAATAAAATAAACTAAGTAAATTCAGCACCCGATAGAGATAAAAGAAATAACCTCAATTTGTAAATATCACTAGAACTAGCTTCACCACATTGTATAATTAATTAGTCTATATGCTTCAATATAGTTCTACTATCATCATCAGTGAATTTAATAAATTCAGGAATTTTAAAACCCTGTGGATATGCAACATGCTCGTATTGTTGAGGGTATGGTCTTTGATATGATCGGCATCTCCCTTTTGGATCTATACCAAAAGTTTGCCTAAAAATTTTAATCACTTCATCTTTAATGCTGCCAGATCCAAAACTATCGGCCCTAAGCCAATTTACATTAGGTGTACCATAAGGTTGAGCAAAATTCAGCGTTGTAGAATGTTGCAACGAATTTGGTGCCCCATACGGCATGTTTGCATGAGGTGCTGAATTATAATTAATTCGGTTATTATAATTAATTTGGTTATACTGATTAGCCAAATTAGTCACTAAAACATTATTAGTTGAAATTCTGTCATTAGCCGAATCATCCATTGCCTTATCGGTATTATATATAGACGTATTTTTATCACTACCGATAGGTTTCATACCAAGATGCGATTCTATTCGGCTAAACCGATCATCAAACATACTATGAAGATTTTGACCCACAAAATCCAACTTATTATTCATATGAGAAGAAACAACATTATGTATAGCATTAGCTATTTCTGAATTAAGAACAGACTGTTCGTACTCATTGAATTTTACCTCAAACTGTGTAGCATCGAAGGCAACATCCTTTGTGACCTTCCCTTGTCGATCGATGGAGAAGTGCGAGATGTATTGCTTCATGGCTTCTTCCTCCAGCTTCTGGATCTCCTTCTCCTTTTACTCTCTGATCTTCTTTTGGATGTCATCAAGAGCATTCTGATGTTCGGTTGAGAGTTGTTGAACAGTCGGCCTTGAGATGTTGGCGTCATCAACATCACTAAATTTAGAAATTTTAATGGCCATGGTAGCCGATTGATTCTATCACCAGTGGAGTCGCCAAAAATGTGTTGGCGCAAATCTAGGGCCATCACACGAAACGCACTCGACCGTGCAGCGAGCAGAAGTGCGCGTTGCAGCGCCGCCGCTCAGACCGGTCAGATCGATCTCAAGGAGCGGTCAGACCAGTCGCCGCCGGCAAAAAACGGTGACCAACCTACAAACGTTAACCCAGGAAGACCCGTCGGGGCCGGCGCATGCAGGGTTGTTCTAGGGTCGGCAGACCACCTAGAACTCCCTCAATCGACGTAGAGACGAAGGAGTAACAACAAGTAGTAGATTGAAAAAATTAGGGCAAAAGAATGTAAAATGATAAAAGTTTTTGTGTTTGATCGATGAGATAAACCTCAATCGGCCGTGGCCCTTTATATTTATAGGAAGGGGGGTCTTACCCCATTAGGAGTCTAATTTTATACAAATTCTGTGTCAAAATACAACTCTAAACCCGAACTGTGCAGTTTGGACCGGCTTGACCGGTCTACCGGACCGGTGTGACCGGTCCGACCCTGTGTCAAGTCTTCCAGAAGTCATAACTCTTTCATCCGAACTTCAAATTGGATGTTCTACATATGCATTTTTATCATCTCAACGAGTGCTACGCAATGGTGAAATAAAATTTATATTTTGACAAAGTCACCTTGACTGGTCAAACGATTTGTGCATAACGGTCTGGCCGGTTTGCACAGTCTGCCAATTTTGATCATCAAAAATTTCTTTAAAAAAATTGGGTATTTCCAGGATTACCCAGTTATCACTAGTGACTAGTAGCCTCCGTTTTCTTCTCCAACGCGGTGGTTTCCCCCTTATCACGTCCATACCTCGAGAAAATCTTTGCAGAAGCGGTCGTGACGGAGCCCCCGGCCGGATTTCGGAATCGCAACCGCGCGCCCGCAGACCACACCGCGCCGCACCTGGGGAGCCGTAACGCTCTCGTCGGCGTCGGGCCGGAGAGGCCGTGGAGCCGGACAGGGACAGCGCGCCACTTGTCGATGGTAACAGGCGAGGCGGCCCGGGGCTTCCGGACCCGGCCGGCGACGACGCTGACGCCTGCGCCTGCGTGCGCGAGTTCGCACCATCACGTTGTTTCTTCCGATCCCCGGCAGGAGACGTACGGCCGTAAAAAAGGACACTGAACAATCCCGTTCCGTGATTTGGCCTCCCTCTCCCTCAGAGCCGCCTGCTGGGGCGCCAGGTAATTGTGATGTCCAGTCCATGTAGGGGGCGGCCACGTGTCACGTGTGCGCGCGCGTGGTCTTCCATTTTTCAAGTTTGGGCATTTTGAAGCACAGGATTCTTTGAAAGTTCATAGCATGCACGGCCCCGAGACGATTAGAGAAAATATTGCAATCTTTGTATATATGATAGTCGAATATCATACCTGCAGTTTTCTTCGTCAAAATCAAATGTAGACTCGTCAGACAGTCAAACGCTAATAAGATGGGCAAATTTCTACATCAACATGCTAGCTCACCTGCGAAGATGGGGACCTCACAATACTAATCTTGTTATCTTTAATTTAGAAAAATTCTGAAAATTATCTAGCTAGTAACAATTGAAGTTGGGATAGATGCTAATTAATTTGGTAGCAGGCTAGCAGCATTTGGAATAATCGTGTTAGTACCAAACATCCATACGAGAAGCGGGAAGCTCCATGCACTACACCAAAACTGAATTACCTTGGCGGCAAGGAATTTTCTTGGCGGCCAAATTTGAACCGCCAAGAAATATAGTATTACCTTAGCGGTGCTTGCTAACCGCCAGTACAATATAATTCCTTGGCGGATTTTGTAGGCAGCCAAGAAAATTTGTAATTGCCTTGGTGGTTTTCAAAGTACGCCAAGGAAAATGCGCATTTCCTTGGCCTTTTATTCAAACCGCCAAGTAAATTTGTAATTTCCTTGGCTGTTTCATCAAACCGCCAAGGTAAGTGCGCATTTCCTTGGCTGTTTCATCAAACCACCAAGGAAAGTGTGCATTTCTATACGTTGTCCTTCGTTTATGGCACAATACTATATTGCAATAATTAAGATCATTAATTTTGTTAAAATAAATACACATTAGTTCTGCACATCTCATTCTAAATGAGTACACATGTCATATAATCATGAATGCACATAAGATTTGTTTTGTTAGTCCTTATATTATATCTGCATACATATTTATATTTGCAATCATAAGAATATATTGTTGTTGTATGACCATTAGGTTGTCGACCAAACAGTATTTGTTACCTAGCACTAATCTGCAAATGGTTGCAATCCTGAATGATCAACACCAATAGGAGCCCCTCATTGAATATGACACCATCCTTTTCTTTTTAATCTAGAACTAACTTTTGTAGTTGGTATTACTTCCTCGTGAGAACATCAAATTTGATAGTTCTTTTTTCTAAAATTAGGATATTTCACTTAGTGGCATTTGTTGTATGATAATTACCATGTCTTAAATTTTTTCCTATGACATGTTTTCTTCCAACTTAATAGAGAATAGAAAAACATGTTTTTGAACAATAATTACTAATTTAACTTGATATTTTCCAATATTATGGTCAAGATAAGGTGGTGTCCGAAATTGAGTTGCATATGAGTTCGATCATGTTATGGGATGGTCAAATCTCAAAGTTCAACTTCAATTACTAGAAACTACTCCCTCCTTCCTCGTTTATAAGGCACACACGCATATCAAGATTCAAACATTTATATCTTTGACCAATAATTTAACTATTAATTTTTAATTTTTATAATGTAAATTTTATATGATTGGATTCGTGATCAAATATAGTTTACAATGATTATAAATTTATAATCATAAGTGATATAATATATGACAAATAAATAGTCAAAGTATCGTTTGGAAGACCGTGCCATGTTCCACCGTGCCTTATAAACAAACGAGGAAGGAGGGAGTATGTGAGAGATGTATCCCTTTGTGAACAATATGTGGTCTCACTTTCGTGAAATCATTTAGTATTTTTATTACGATCTTATGGGTCAAAAATATATTGTCACGCCGATTTGTAGAATTTTCTAACATAATTTTGATATTATTATAATTATTACGTGCTAATTTGGATGTAGAAGTTTGAATTGTCTCTAGAAGACTATTTAATTTTTCATCAATTTTTAGTATATGATCTAAAATAGAACATATGAGCCTAAATATATTTTTATTCATTTTTCTAAATCTAATTTGAGCTAGACATAGTTCAAAGGCCCATTTTTCTGACTCAGGAATAGTCTTATCAAAACACACTGGAGCAATTTTTCTATAGTTTTAAATAACGTCACAGGAAAATTAGTACGCAGAACTTTTTTTTTCACTAGATTCGCACCTGCGCTCCATTTGCCATGCACTATTTGGCACCGCGCGCGCGGTTTCAGTCGATTCGCGCCTCTCGGCGATTTCCCGCTACAAGAACCGGCCCAAAATCGAAAACCCTAACCTCTCAGTATATAATTCTCATATTCAGACATCCCCCACCCAGCCGCCACCCCTCTCCTCTCGCTCTCTGTTCGGCTCACCAGCAGATCCACTTAATCCGGCCGGCACCACCCCCGCATCCCGGACGGCCAGGCGCCGACCCCGCCTCCCCCGAGCTGGGTGCCGCCCCTGGCCCCTGGCTCCTGGCTCCCTGAGCACCCCACGCAGACACCCAGCCTCCACCGAGGCCCAGATCCGGGCGATGCCCCGCGCGACCCTGCTTCCTTGAGGGCCGGGCGTGGACCCGCCTCTTCTGAGCCGGGCGCCGCCCCCACCGGCCGCTGCCGCCTGCACGCTGCGGGGGATGCCGCCGACCGCCGACGCCGCCTGTACACCGTCGCGGGATGCCGCCGACCCCCGCCTCCTGCACGCCGTCGGGGGACTCCGCCGGAGGCCATCTCCAGATGCCGGCCACTGTCTCCACATCGATGCCCCCCAACTGGAGACCTACCCCGAGTTCTCCTCCCTCGAAATCTTCCCGTATATCCCCTCTCGCTGTGAAGCACGACATGCACAGGTACTGTAAAGAAGCTTATGCGTCAATTTGTTTGTTCCCATTTAAGGATTCATACATGGCATGTGCTCCTAATTTATGGTGCTAGGGTTTCGCCAAATGCCAGGAACGCGTGAAGCTGGATCTATTGTTTTTGCCTATTTTTCCTTTGATGTGCAATGTACTCTGATTTGCTATATCTGTAGTGATGACAAGACCAAAAATCTTGGATTTGAGATTCTTTAGGTGATGAGATCTGACGTAAACAATTTTACAAATGATATTTATTGCATTTAAACATTGCTTTTTGTGTCAGTGTATCAGGTTCTGGTTTATATAGTTGACCATCACTACAACTGAAAGCGAATCATTTGTGTGGTACAGGTTAAATTGCTTATGTACAGAGGATTTAAGTTTCTTAGAAAATTATGTTACATTCTGGTACTTCGAGAATTGCATACAAATATTGTCGTAACTTGCAGCTATTTTATTCATTCCTAAAACTGGGTATATATTCATTGCAGCTGATTAAGTAACTTGCCAATAGCTTGGATGGCACAATCAATATCTTGACATGTCTGCATTTTTATTTATATACTTTTCAATTGCAGGCAATGTATGCTGATTTTGGAAAAGAACCGCCTGCAGAGCTGCTGTCCCGTCTAGAAAATATTGATGCACGTCGTCAACAGGTTACAAATTGAACTGAATGATTATCTGTACCATTCATGTTTTGCATATGGAGAACATCTCATCTAGAAAATTAATACTGTTTGGTGGCAGAATGCCAATATGAGTTGCAGCAGTGAACAAGTGGCTTCTTGTTGATTAGAAATGGCAGTCTTAGATTTAATTCCATGGTAAGGTAGCCACCATTAGTTTGACATGGTTAATTCCTCTCAGTTGCTATATAATTTAGTTGCAGCCTCTTGTTTGGCTGGGAATTAAGCATGTAGCTGCAGATGGCATCAAATTTTGTTTTTTACTCAGATTATATGTTGGTTCTTAGTTCTTACATGATCATACAACAGCTTGAAACTGTTTATTTACTGAGATTATATGTTGGTTCTCAGTTCCTACATTATCATATAACTGAAAATTTACTGATTTGCAGGCTGTTTGCTCATCACATGGAGGCTCTCACTCAGTTGATAGGCGCGATGAAAGCGACGATGATGACACTTACAATGAAAGCGATGCCGACAATGACGACGACGACAATGACGACGACGACAATGACGACGACGACGACGTCGATGATGATGCCTCCTTTGAAGGAAATGATGAAGCCAATCCCTACCTAGAAGATGACGTTGATGGCGAGCGACCCGTCGAAGGAGATGCTGATGATGAGAGAGCTGTCGAAGGCTATTCATGATTAGTGACCATGACTGTGACCTCAACTAAAGCAAGCAACCCCTACTGACTGGAGGATGTGGTGTTGACTGTTGGCTTATTTTGGTAGATACTGCATATGCTAGCCAATCTTTTGCTAATGTATTTTGTGCATGTGATGTGACATGTAGGCATGATACAATATTTGCCACAGATTATATGTAGGCATGATGCATGCATATGGCAGACATATTTGCCTTTAGCTATGCATATGGACTTGTGATGAACTAATGGATGTATGATTTATATATTGCTTCAACGATCATATAATCCAATTTGGATCTATATTGAATTCTGCCTGCCAGTCCATTATTTTTATTTTTCTGGTTCTTTCAAACATTTGCTTGGCCAATATAACTGAATTAACTTGGCCATAAAAAGCAGCCAAGCAAATAGAATTACCTTGGTGGTGGAAAGCAGCCAAGCAAATAGACTTAACCTGGCGGCTGGAACGCCAAGTAATCCTTAATCCTTGGCTGCTGCTGGTCACCAAGGAAAAGAAATTACCTTGCGGTTACCGACAGTCAAGGAAATAAATTTATTTGGCGGTTCTTGGCAGCCAAGAAAACTGATTTACTTGGCGGCTTCAGCCTGCCAAGGAATGTAATTTATTTGGCGGTCGACAACCGCCATGGAAATTATATCCTTGGCGGTTGCAATATTTCCTTGGCGCAGCGAAGATTTTGCCGTTAGTCCTAGCCTGGCGGCCAAACCGCCAAGAAAAATAACCTTGGCGGCTAGCCGCCAAGTAAATCATGTTTCCTTGGCCCTCTATTCGTGGCGCATTTTGCTTGGCGGCCAGCCGCCAAGGATGATTTCCTTGGCGGTTTTGGTATATTTCTTGGCGGTTTTTGGCCGCCAAGGTAATTCTAGTTTGGTGTAGTGATGGAACTAACCTCTCGTCCTTTTTCTCCCGGCCCCTCCCTCCAACTCTACCACTTTGTTGACTGATGAAGATCGAGAGCGACAAGGCACCACGCAGTCAACATAGAAAATTGCATGCCGTCCGAGAAGACACCGGGGAGACCACGCCGTGCTTTCGAAATGGAAAAGGTATATATATAGGATCTGTCTCCACAACAATCGATTGAAATTTAGCTAACCATCAATCACCCATTGGATCGTCAAGCAATGCCTCTACCGAGCGCCCACACTTTGTTGTGCTAGCTGTTGTTTATCGGGCCCCTAATTTACTGTAGCACACCCGTTAAGAGAACACAGCTATAAAGGACGCACTTGTGGTTTTTTTTTTTGTGGTTTTGTGGACATGTTAACTTTTTCCCTAATATTTATGATCCTGGTCTTTGTTCGGTTGGAGGCCTGCTAAGGGGTTTGTTACCGGCCCATTACAAAACATTAGGCCCAATTACCTGTTTCGTTTGTGATTTTCCCCTAACACTAAAAAAAAGTTACATGTAAATTTTTTTATTTTTTCTGGAACACAACAAATGAAAAGGTATATATTTTTTGAAACATAACAAATAATTTTAAACCACAACAAAAAAGGTTACATGCAACTTTTTTACGAACACAACAAATAAAAAAATACATGTAAGTTTTTGGAACACAACAGACCATATAAGACAATATAATTACATGTAAACTTTTTGGAACACAATAAATAAAAAACATTACCTGATTTTTTTGGAACACGATAGATGAAAATATTACTGTTGAATTTTGTGGCTTGCAACAAAACTTACAATTAAAATTTAATTACTACAGCTATCCAAACATTTAATGTACAAATTTGTGTATCCTCCACCTTCACTCGCAAGTATCGGAGGCTTGAGGCTTACAAGGAGGGCCACAGATTAAGGGATTGCACCTTATAATGTGGTTGCTGGAGAGACCGAGCTTCTGCTGGGATTGGCCCAGTTATGTGGTTGCAGACTGAAACACCAAATCTTATCTATTGCTTTATTCTAGCTTGTACATGAGAAAATAATCTAAATCATTGTAATGCTACTGGAAGCAAAAAAACAACATTACCAAATAGGGTTGCTCCAACAAAGTAATACACAAATATGCTTTCAAGCGAAAGCTAGAGTCCAGAGTGGGAAAATTCACATCACTTCCGGTTGGAGGTGTAACTTGTTGGGAAAACACAGAGCTGCCTCTCCTATGATTCTATTAAAGTGAGTATTAGGCTGCACATAGTTGAACACTTGAACTCACTCTGATGACTAAGCTAATTAAAAGTTGATATATGTCAGTAATTATCACACTAGGAAGTACAGAAAGTATGGTCACACACCTTAATAGTTAATAATGATATAATTTTTAGGGCAAGCCAACTGCGAATGATACAATGAATTCCTACTGTGCACACCTTGGTTAACTGAACTTTTAGCTAACACAACTACATGAAAAGAATACCGACATTTGTGCACTTGGTAGAAAAAAATAAATGCAGATGGAGTGATGGACATACAGTTGAAAGTGGAGACCATATTGTGAGGTAAAACTGATATCTCAATAGCTGAAATCTACAAAACTGGGTATTGTCCGTGACACTCATCATCAGTACTGACAGCGGACCAATGCTGAATATCTCCTTTTCCTGGTTGACAAAGGCATTTGATCACACAATAACCAAATTATAGTTAATTGATACCCAAAATACAAGACACCACAAAACTAGGGAAAAGAAGAGCAGCCACTTGCTGCTTACATTGGCTTCCTCCTCCACAGCTCGCCAAATAGAGCTGGCGATCTTAAATTGGGAAAAAAAAGATTAGTAGCTTGGATGGAAGCCTCTAGGTAGCAATTAACACAATCTACTTGTTTGCTGGTTGTTAACAAGTAACCTTACACATATTATGCACTGAAATTGCGTTTTAAACAAAAAGAAGTCCAAGTATTAGAAAGTAGACAGTTCAAAAAAAAGGTATTAGAAAGTAGCATCATCACAACAAAATAGCAGATAAATATTAAAAAAGGAGATGCACATACCAACAAAAAAAGTATGAGACTATATAAAAGTTCATAAGGATGCATATATGAACAGAGGCTACTACAAAAGACTGAATCAAAGCAGATTGATTATACCCTTGTCGATATAAAAATTTACAGCACGCATGCACGAGATAAACCAAAAACACTCTCTGTAAGCATAACATGCTTATGTAATTGGGAATATAATTTAAAAAATACATTGCTTGCATGAACAAGGACCCCACACAGACTTGCAGTGGAGTGATTTTTTTTATCTGCTTAGGGGGAGAAAAACAAAAGGAAGTATGGTTAGTAACATCATGCGCACCATTATGAAAAAAAATTGACGAGAAAAAAACTATAACCCTTCTGGCCTCCGCACCAAAAAGAAACATGAAAGTAGAAGTGTGGGAGAATAGAATTGGTGTAATGGATGGATTGTATTGCTGAGCCTCATGGGCGGATTACATAGGAGTACATTGCTTAGGGGGCAAGAAGCCTCCCTTAGAGATAAGGCAAGTCGGGACACACAATCCTAATCTACCATATCTGGAGATATCCCAATATACTCTAACAAGAAGCACGAGGTAAAGGGGCCACATACAGTACACAGAAGATAAAGGGGTACATTCATTATCTTTAGAGATTACAAAAATAAAAAAAATAACACCATGAAATATCGAGATCTAGATACTTATAATTTTTTATGCACAAATTGTCATTAACAAAAAAACTAGCATACATCAATATTCACCACTGAAAATATACTGCTTAATTGATAAGCAAACCAAGGGTTCATTAGGATGTTGCCAATCTCATCAAGAAGAAAAATGACATTATCACAAACACGAAACCTATATATAGCTTCTCCAACTGCAAGAGTTCCTGCCTCGAATCTTAACACTATAATTATGTTGGTTCACTTATTAATAATGATGGAAAACATGTACATGAAAAATTATAATGTTACAGACTATATGAAGGATGCAACACTTGTATAGGGAACTACTCATTCCTTTGTAATACAATATGTTACAAACTATATCATGGTCCCAGGAACTACATCACTATACCTAATATATTAAAAAGAAGGACCATGTTATTATCATTTTAATGTTTTAGAGTTTTATACTATATCGCTTGTAACAAAAAAAAAGGAACTACACATTTCATAGTAACAAAACTGGTTAGTTGCACTTAATTGCAAAATTATTAAAAAATATCACATTAAAATTCAGGAAGCCCACACTTTTAGCCTGCACAAAATCCCAAACTTCAGATTTGTGGTTTGTATATATCTGAAGTATATACATGTTTTGTTACTTAAAAGCTTATAGGATGCATATATTACTATGAAAAGTTGCAGTGCGGAATCATAGTTAAAAATAAAAATTTAGATATTCAAACTGCAGGGTGAACTAATAATCAAATACATCCCTATAAACACTTAATATCCAAGCAAATAATGATCAAAGTTATTGAGATTATTTTGCCACCAATCGAAATGCTTAACTCATCATGTACGGTCTGAGGGGGGGGGGCAATTGGGGTGGACTTGCTCTTCAAAAACAATGTCCTAGCTGCTTACTTGCTTAACATGACTTATATGAACAGTACAGATTCTTAACATGGCAAACACAGAAATGAAAATTGTTGTTGGCCACTAGGCTAAAAGCAAGCAGAAATGCAATCTCCCTCTGACCCTACCTAACACAGTAATGCACACTTTATGAGGGCTTTGAGAACAAGGGGTTGTAAATCACACATACACACAATCACACAATGAAGCTCATTGTGCCACAGTATTTTTTAAACATAGTATATCTGGTCATTGGTATTGACTACAGTTCACATTTCTGGGAAAACAGCAGGTGGATAGGGATGATTGTTCCTAGACTCATAGCAAGTAAGAAAGATACATCATACATTTTAGATTTCAGCAGCTCTATACTGAAAGTTCCAGCAGCTACATCTATATCGAGCGAGTATAATATCAAATAAAAGAACAGAGAAAAAAAAATGAGAGGCCAAAACAGTTACCATAGCTGCAAAATATTGGCCATCTGAAAGTACAAAAACTGTCATATAAGATACATGTGTGTAATCTCAATGTCTTCTTGAAACATCAGTTCGAGAGCTAGCCTCTTTGGAGAATATGTAAATTTCATACCTAGTCATTAATCCACTGTAGAGTGTATATCAGCAATCAGACAATCACACACCAACACCATGGTATTGCGGGTGCAAAAACAAAAAGCAAGTGCCCAGAAGACCGTCGAAAACAAAGAGCTTATGAGAACCTAAAATATATAAAATAATAATGCCACACCAACATCAGGTTTTGTACGTAACCTCACCTGCCGCTCTGAGACACCTCTCAGTGAATGCTGCATTGTAATGCCATAGCTATTACCCTGTTTCTATTGGTAGCTCTCATCACCTGCAGCAATTTTTCTGGTGAAACCATTGCCATTTCACCACTTTCCGATGGTTGCGATGCCTTGCCTCGAATACAATGACTCAGGCCCTAGCAAACCCTCTCTCCACACCCTGAACCAAATGTTAAATTAGTCATATACTTTTTTTCCCTATTTTCCTTGTTTGCATATATTTTATTAGTATATACCAAGAGGAACATTTTTCCATGGTGCAAATAAACTTAGGTCTAGCCTAACCGATAAATAAATTGAACTCGGTTAGGTAGGCAATGGGCCGCAAAATGCTACCTTTTGGTTGCCTGTTATATATATCTGTTGGCGTGAGCCGCCGCTATTCTCCCGCATAAATTAGGCCCATGAGAAATGTCGAGATTTGCATTCCTCCATACTAGGTACGCATGATACTTTCGCACCCGGTCTTGGGCCAGACCTATGTGCATGTTTAGGAAACCGAACGATATTCCATTGCATCTCAATTGCACCGGCCGGCCCAGAACGTATATATTCATGAAGCCCATGCATATCTTCAAAGGAAACACTCCATTAATAAGCGGCTTTTTTATTTTTATATTTTTTAAAAATGTTTTTTACAGAAATATATTTTCAGTTTCACATTTTACAGTTTTATACCCCTATCGCCCGGCAGGGGGCGAGACCTCTGGCGGGAGCCTGCTGCCCCCCTGCCGGGCGACAGGCACGTGTTGCCCGGTGGAGGGGCGGCAGGCAGCCCGCCCGCCCGGTAGGGGGGCGCCAGGCTCCCCCCCCCCAAATATAAAAGCTGAGCCCCTTCCCTCGCACCCTCATTTCCTGTCCACGAGATCCAGAGAGGGGAGAGGGAGAGAGGAGGGGTGAGGGAGGTAATTCCATCGGTGAAGCCCTGCCGGATTTTGAATCCGAACCGCAGTTAACCAATATTTCTCAACTATTATAGACTTGTTTCTAAAATAATTATGAATTAGAATAGATTTAGTTTTTGGATAGTGAAATATAGAATAGTAAACTTAGAATGACAGTACCTTATTGCTATTGCAGCATAAGGCAATGGCTGCCTCCAATTCTGTTGGATTTTCATGGACCGAAGAAAAATCTAGTATAATTCTTGAGATCATGACACATCTTGTAATCAGTAAGAAGTTGGATCCATTAGCGGATGGTACGATAGAGATGGTGTTGTCCAAATTAGTAGAGTTTAAAGATTTCACATTGTTTCGAGGTATTACAACGCAAGATGTAAATGGACACTTGCTAGAACGCCTTAAGATGTATATGAGGGTATGTGAACTAGCTAATCATCCTAATGTTATTGGTTTCGTACAAAGTACTTCAACAATATGGATGCGGTCAGAGGTGTATGAGATGCACATTAAGGTAACTATCATTCGGATCTAATATCTATAGTCATTTGTAATCCATATTCCGTAAATTTTAAAATTGTTGTGTAATTATATGTAAGGATTACCCCGACGACACGGAGGTGATTAACAAATCAATACCAAATTTTCGTAAATTGGTATGTATCTTCGGTGGACTCATGCCGCAACAACAAGACGAATGAGGCGTGGAAGATTTTCGGGTGATAGTACTTGGCCTCCGCAATCACATAGAACCGGAGGTTCGTCAAGTCAAACTGCACCACCTCCAGCTCCAAGCTCTGTTAACTGGGATGACGACCTAGATGACTTCATGTCCCCCAAACCATGGCCTCCAAGACATGATATTCCTCCCCCTGTACATGAAAGTAGAACCATAAAAGAGATAAAGGGAAAGTCAATAAGTTCATCAAGTCAAATTGCACCACCTCCAGCACCAAGTTCTGTTAACTGGGATGACGACCTAGATGACTTCATACCCCCCCCCCCCGAACTATGGCCTCCAAGAAATGACATGATGTGTATCATATGGTGTTATGGTGTTGATCGGTCTAGATTGTGAAGTAAATTGTGACGGGGCGGATGGCCTCCTCTACCTTTAATTGTAATACTTATATGTTTGCTTTGTTTGATTGCAATGATTACATTTTTTGTGAACCTTGAACCTCGTGTGGCTCTATTACTCGGTCAAGTAGAGCTGGCGTTCAGAATTGTTTGATTTGTTTAATTGGTGCTTGTGCTAAAGGTAGCCACAAACCATGTGTCCAAGTATTTGTGGCTGACCAATTTGATACAATGAACGAAATTTAAATTGAACGTTAAACAAGATACCACATAAGATATTACATTGAAGGTTCCATTCATTACAACCAAATTCTATAGAAATACGCACTGCCAACTAATTAAACAAGACATTTAGGCATACTACATACACAATATACTTAGTTTCGTACAAACAAATATATTGGAAGGTGTGTCGTGCACAACTACATGCGGCGAGTTCTTGTAGGTGGAGCCGACCCATCCGTTGGATTCCCGGAAGGTCCAGCCTCGGCAGCAGCAGTGAGTACTGAAAGCTGTGGGCACTTCTTGTAAGTGTGACCGTCCGCTCCACACAAGTTGCAATGTTTTTTCTTCATTCCAGCCTCGGACTCGTCCATTCCGTTCTGGATACGACGTGTCTGCCGTCGGCCTATGCCCCTCTTCGTAGCTAGATCAGAGATGAGCATTGGATGGGGATTTTTTTGAGTGAATGGGCCTAGAATACCGATGCCGTATATCTCATGACACCAAGTCTGTGCTGCGGCTTCTTTTGTGAAATATTGAGAAACATATGACGCAGCATCTAACCCAGATACAGAACAAGCCGCGATGACATGGGAGCATGATAAGTGATGCACCTTTGGCTTCTAGCATCGGCAGAACACCCTCCCGTCAATGGTTATCAAGACTTCTTGAATTACCCTTTGTCTGCGGACACCCTGTCCGGTCCTGTCCCTGCATGATACCTCAAATCTTTGCTCCTTTGTGCCCATTGATATAACTGAGTGAAATCGAGCCTTTTCAATTTTTTTCTCCATGTACTCATTGACCCTTCTGCAAAAACACACTCCTAGATCATGCGTACCGCTCCCTAAAATACCTTATACATCCATACATGATGAACTCAACAATGCCAACAAGAGAAAATCCACGAACACGACGCATTACCATATTGTAACACTCATCATGGTTGGTCGTCTCGATTCCATAACGCCTCCCATCTGTGTCATACAGAAGTGACCACTTCTCTTTAGGCGCACCATCAATCCACTGTGAAAATGGCTTAGCAAGTCCAACTACTGAATCTGTAGAACATCTCCTGCTGGATGATGAGGCCTGGCTCTTAAGCAATTCGGCGCTCATATCATCAATTATACCCCACAAAGCATTGGACTTCCTCTGCTGATTCTGAGCGCACAATCGCTTGAACAAATTCATCGGATCCTTGTTCTTGAACCGCTCATAAAAATTAGCAGCCATATGCCTCACACACCACCTACTGACAACATCTGGCCATATAGAAGGTGAAAATGGACTACCTTCTTGTAGCTGCATTATAGCTGTAAGGAGACCTGCATATCTATCACTGATAAGGCAAACATTAGGCCTTCCAACAACAACGTGATTCTTCAGACGTTCAAGAAACCAGTACCAGCTTTCTGTATTCTCATTCTCAACAAAGACAAAGGCGATGGGAACTATCTGTTTGTTGCAATCAATTTTGATTGCCGTCAATATTGTTCCCTTATATTTCCCTATCAGGAAAGTGCCGTCAATACACAGAACAGGAAGACAGTAAATGAATGCCCTCACACATGCTCCAATGTAGAAGAAAGCTCGCAGCAGAATGCTTGGCCGCCCTGACAAGCTCGGTACACTGTATGTATCAAAAACATTTCCAGGATTTCTGTGCACAATTGCTTTAAGCATACGAGGTAGGTTGTCATATGATGCTTCATAAGTGCCAAACCTCATCTCAAATACTTTTTGTTTAGCCCGCCAAGCCTTTGCATAGCTGATCACATACTGGAAAATCTGTTCAATGTCCCTAATTATCAATGCAGGCTCGTAATCCATTTTGTCAAGAATCACCCCATACATCTTCTTAGCTACGAAAGTTGATGTGATATTACGATGATGTCCCACAACACCTGTCAATCTACAAGTATGTGGTGTAACAATTAAACATTCCCAGTGTGTCTTGAACTTTCCCTTGTAGGCATGCACTCGCCATATACAGTGTCTATCTGCACACTTCACCTCGTATTCTTTGCTGCTAGACTTCAGTACTCTGAATTCCTTCCTTAGAGATACAGTCCAGAGCTTCACAACATCCTTCACATCCTCAATAGTACGATACTTTGCCCCTTGTACAACCTCATTCACTCTGTATTCAAACTCCGAACTCCTGATATCTTGTACCACTGGATTCTCAAAACCCTCTTCATGCCATTCACCTAACACTGGGAAGTGCTCATCGTCCAATGAGTCCCCACATTGCTCCATTATTCGCGCATCTTGGTCTTTTTTCTCCATGTCCTCCACAATTCCAGGTATCCGCTCGCCTTCATCTGCTAAACCTTGTGGTTCTGGTTCTGATTCTGGAGCTTGCACGTTCTCTTCTTCATTATCCTCTTCCATCTCTTCATTCCAGTCAGATCCAAAATCCGGTAGGGCTTCGCCGGTGGAATTACCTCTCTCACCCCTTCTCTCTCCCTCTCCCCTCTCTGGATCTCGTGGTCAGGAAATGAGGATGCGAGGGAAGAGGCTCAGCTTTTATATTGGGGGGAGCCTGCCGCCCCCTGTTGGGCGGGCTGCCTGCCAGGGGCCTCCGCGCAAAAAAAATTTATATTTATTTACATATAGGTCCCTGCCGTCCCCTTGCCGGGCGGTAGGGGTATAAAACTATAAAATGTGAAACCGAAATTATATTTCTGTAAAAAATATTTTTAAAAAATATAAAAATAAAAAAGCCGCATTAATTAGAACTTCGAACCGGCTTCGCAAGCCCATCATCTCTAGCTTTCCCAACAGTAGTCTAACCTCCCGCGAAACCGTTCGTGTGGTTACCTTTTCCATTACCTTCTATTAATGGTCAAGCAAAGAGGCGCAAGCCCAACCGATTTGTAAGAAGCACCTCAGTTCTGATATGGCGTGCTAAACGTCTCCGTCAGGATCTAGAAGTACGGAACCAACCGAACCATTGCATCCACGTGCAAATTAGATTGGAAGTACTTACGTACATATTATTATATTTCTTTAATTTGAATGTTGGAGCTACTAGTTTCCAGTGGAAAATAATCAACATGGCAGGTGAACTAATTTTTTTTTTCGCGACCGTGCCTGGGCACGTTTTTCATTAAGAAGAGGTTAGAAAAAAAGTTTTACAAAGGGACCAGTATCCGGAGATGGACACCGGTCCTAAGATTCACAGTTTCATACGACTCTATTACCCTGTCCGAATCTCGCGACCGGTTGGGGCTACTAGCGGAGAAAAGAGACTTTCTAACTGCCTATAACCTGCCTGAGACCATACTGTGATCTCATCATAGACACGAGGTACGACTTCCTGGAGCGGTCGCACATGGCGATGAAAAGTTCTCTCGTTCCTCTCCTTCCACAAAAGCCAAGAGATTAGGACCACTAAAGAATCGAAGCCATGACGTCCAGATTTCGGTATTAGCCTCCGAGCGCGAGACCACCAGTCCAGGAAAAGATCGGACTGGACTTGCTGAAGCACCCCTTCATGGCCAATCCTGCGCATAACCTGGAACCAAACCTCTCGAGAGAAAGGGCATGAAAGTAGAAGGTGATCAACGGTTTCAGAAGATTGATCACAGAGCGCGCAGGCGTCGTCATCTTGCAGTCCATGTCTCTTGCGCCAAGCAGCAGTCCAGCATCTGTCGTGGAGGACGAGCCAAATGAAAAATTTGCACTTTGCCGGGGCTCGCGCTTTGCGAAGTAGCTTGGCCCCCTCCACCGGATGCTGACCGATGAAGAAAGCCAAGTAAGCCGAAGAAGTGGAAAAGACCCTGTCCGCAGTCCATCGCCAGCAAATCTTGTCCGGTTGATCCTGAAGGAGCTGGGTCTGTCTGACACGGTCCCAAATTTGGAGGTATTCCAACAGTACCTGCACGGTGAGCGCCCCTGAAATATCAGCAATCCATTGATCGTTGTGCAGAGCCTCCGCGACCGTCCGTTGCTGTTTGACGCGAGTGGCAACAACATTACATAAGCAGGGCGCCAAATCAAGCAAAGATTTGCTCTGTAACCAGCGGTCCGACCAGAACAACGCCTTACGACCATCTCCAAGCTCAACAAAAATTGAAGCCTGAAACATGGCCTCCACAATGTGTTCAACCTTGTCAGGAAGCTCAAGCCAAGGCCTCTGGTCGTCAGTTCTCCTTAGCCACAGCCAACGCATCCGCAGGGCGTAACCAAACTTTTGCAAATCAATAATTCCCAAACCTCCGAGCTCTAGCGGTCTGCATACCCGCGGCCAAGCCAGCAAGCAATAGCCCCCTTTTGCATCACCATTCCCTTTCCACAGAAAATTCCTTCTACAATTGTCAATGCACTTGATCACCCAGGGAGAAAGATTGATAGCAAGGGCGGTATGTGTGGGAATGGCAGATAGCGTGCTCTTGATTAGCACAGCCCGACCAGCCTTGGTTAGAAACCTAGCCTTCCAGGCTTGAAGACGATTTACAACTTTGTCCACCAAAGGTTGAAGATCATCCTTCGTGAGACACTTTAAGCCCAAGGGTATGCCTAAATAGCATATAGGAAAGGGCTCAATTTTTGCCGGGAAGTGAGTGAGTAACGTCACCGTAGACTCCAGATTGCAATGGATGGGAGACACCAAACATTTTGACATGTTGGTCTTTAACCCCGATGCTCCCGCAAAAATATCCAGAATTGTTTTTAGCATTGTGAGGTCTTGCTGATTTGCCGCGAGGAAGACCACCACATCGTCAGCGTACAAGAATACCCTTTCCTTCATCTTGCAGTGTAGCGACCTTAGAAAGCCCAAGTTGTCAGCAAGCTTGATTAAGGCATTTAAAGTTTCCATGACAATGACAAACAGGAGGGGGGACAAGGGATCTCCCTGTCGTAGGCCCCTTGCATGGCAAATCCTTCTACCCAACGATCCATTTAGGATGACCCTCGTGCTTGCCGAGGAGAGCAGAAGAGCAATCCAATCGATCCAACGTCTCGAGAAGCCGAGATGTTGCAGCAGGCACAAAAGGAAACACCAATTTACCGTATCGAACGCCTTAGCAATATCCACCTTGATAAGTGCACTTGGGATTTTTGCACGGTGTAGCAATTTGGCACTTAACTGGACCGCCCTGTAATTCTCATGAATGAGCCTAGATTGGATGAAAGCGCTCTGATTATGTTTTACCAGTTCTTTCATGTGAGGGCCCAAGCGGCGTGCAAGCACCTTTGCCAGCAGTTTGGCGAAGCTATGGATGAGGCTGATAGGCCGGTAGTCGCCTATACCTGACGGCGCATGCTTCTTGCGAAGTAGCACCATATAGGCCTGATTTACGAGATAGAAGCTACGTCCATCGAGCGACCACAGAGCATGAAACGCTCTTAAAATGTCTCCTTTGACGATCGGCCAGGCTATTTTATAGAATAAACCCGTGAACCCATCGGGCCCCGGCGCCTTGTCTGATGGCATGTCCGCGATCGTCTGCCAGATCTCGTCTTCAGTAAAGCACTGGTCCAGCTGCGAGACCTGAAGACTTTTTAAATCAAGCTGGTCAAGATTGATGTGGACCAACTGGTCGCCTCTTGTGCCCAGGATAGCATTAAAGTGATTGAAAACAGCTTCCGCCATCTCATCGTCCTTGAAGAGGACAGCGTCAGACGTACAAAGCTTGTGTATATAGTTTTTGCGGCTCCTATGACAGGCCTGAAGGTGGAAAAACTTGGTGTTAGCGTCGCCTTCAGCCAGGTAAGTGATGCGAGCTCGTTGGCGGACCAAAGTTCTTTGAAGAGAAGCTAGACCCAGAGAGCAAAGTTTGGCCTTTCTCCGGAGAGCCAACTCGTGCACGGCTAGCTCTCTATGATCCTGGGCGGAGTCCAGGCGGAGAACAATTTCTTTGGCAATCGCAAGCTGCAAGCGTATCGATCCGATTCTTTTCGCGCTCTAGCTTTTCAGAGCCTTTGCCAAGTTCCGCAGCTTAAAATCAAGGCACCTGAAAGCGTCGACCGGCGCATGTGCCCAAGGCAAGGGAGCATTCCAGGTCTCCTCCACCACCTGTAAGAAACCATCACATTTGGTCCAAAAATTTTCAAAACGGAAGCGCTTGAGGTGAGGAAGAGTGCAGTCCGTTCTGAGTAGAAGTGGTGCATGATCGGAGCACTCGGACGCCAAAGCCAAAAGGGCGTGGTCAGGGAAGTCGGCCACCCAGTCCTCGCAAGCAAAGACGCGATCAAGTCGCTCGAGCGTCGGCCTGGCGCGCTCATTTGACCAGGTGAAACGGCGACCAAAGAGATGTAGTTCCTGGAGGTCCACGTCATCCAGGAGGCGACGGAAAGCATTCATCATGCGCCGGTTAAGCCGTCCATTGTTTTTGTCCTGGGCCTGATAAATGAGGTTGAAATCGCCGCAAAGGAGCCACATGCCCGGACATGCCGCGCGCACTTCCTTGAGCTCGTCCAGGAAGAGCATTTTCTCCTGATCAGATTGTGGTCCGTAGACAGAGGTATACCACCAGGTCAAGTTGGACTGGAGCAACGTGAGCTTCACCGTCAGACTAAACGACCGAATTACCGGAGAAGTAACAGCCCATGTATCACGTCTCCAAGCAAGAAGGATGCCTCCGCAAGTATTCGCAGCCGGTTTAAACACGAAATCAAAATTGGCACCGCAAGTCTCCAGAACTACAGACTCGGTGCAATCTTGGAGCTTCGTTTCCTGTAGAGAGAGGAGGGAGATATTTTCTTGATCAACTAACTCCCGCACCACGTTGCGCCGTGCACGAGAATTCAAGCCACGCACATTCCAAATCAAACAGTTTTCACCTAACATGGAGAACAAGTTGTGCGACCAGACATACAGGAACGACAAGGTTAGGACACCATCATTGGTGTAACCACCTCAGTTGCCAAAGCGCCCATTCCAACAGGCAGGAGCGCATCTAGAGCTTCACAATGCGTGGTTGTTAGAGTGGAGGAGAACGTAGCCGTAAACTCCTGGTAGGAGGAAGCATCCGGAGGCCGGCTGTCGGATGTAATGCCCAGCTTTTTCATCATCACATTTTGGGCTTGGACCGCGAGCTTTGTGGCCCGGTGTCGCGATTTCCGGGCGAGCCGCTCGCTGCGCCTGATGGTGAAGCCCTGTTGAGGCCGTGATGTCCGGCGCGGCGGGGAGGCCAGCAGCACCGGAGGAGGTGCGGCCCTACAGACAGCATGAGTAAAATTAGCGACAGGCTCATTTGCAGGGGTTTCATCATTAGCAAAGAGATGAAGCGGGAGTGTTTGGCGAGTCCCCCGAGCGACCGTTACATTTTGCAGATCAGCAGTTGTGTTGCGGAGCACCGGCGAGGAGTCCTGGACATCGAAGCGCACCGGCTCGAGCACAGGTGAGGACTCGGTAGCACGGTCGACAGTGGTGGAGGGAACCAGCACATGCAGGCCAGAATCCGGCCTGCCCATATTCCGGGCAGGTGAAGAACGACCGACGGCCTCGGCCTCAAAGCACATTGGGTCGAACTCACGATGAAGAGCCGTAAAGGGTTGGTGAGTTACAGACGACTCAATCAGCATGGGGTCAGGCCGGCAGGGATTTAGAGACTCATCACGATCGACATAAGCCTGAACAGCAGCACCATCTTGAAACGAATCACCAGAGCGACAAACACAGGGAGCAGAAGGATGGCACAAACAATCGAAAGAACCAAAGCGAAGTGGGCAGGGAGGCGACCTTCTAGAAAAACTGTCGACCGATAATACAGGAGCATCAACAACATCACCTGGAGTAGGGTTAGACGCGACAGCATCAGCGCCAGCCCCACTAGGCCCATCACCATAACCAGGGGTCCTAAAAATAGTCCGCCGAGGCCATGGGCGGGAGCGAAGATTTGGAGCGACACCCGGGTAATCCTCATCAGAATCAGAGTCACTGAGCACCCGGTCAGGCAAAGTGTCCCCCCCATCGGACGAGCCGGAGTTGTTCCAGTCATGAATTTCCAGGATCTCAATGTCGACCTTATAGCGAAGAAGGCGCTGCTCATGGTATCTAATATCCTCAGGCTGGAGGCAGAGGTTGTTCGGTCCCAAGTCATCCACTTTCTCAGGGACGCAAATCACGGCTTTATTAGGAATCAGATCAGGGTCGCTACACCAAACGACCGTCTGAAAACGACGCAGGTCCGCACGGGCAGCCGTGGTAGGAGTGAGCTCAGGAGCAGCGCACGCATCACCAAGGATGGTCTGTGCAGTGGCAGCCGACCAAGCATGAGCCGGGAAACCCCTGATTTCGAGCATAACCCTGAAACGCATGACATCGGCATCAGCGGTGGAGAGGCGATTCCAGTGGCGGAATCGAAGAACCATGTCCGCCCGAGGGAGAGGAGGGGCGTCCAAGACCCGGCGAAGATTTGAAGCATTACGGAAGATGACCAAGAAATCCTCCGGCCAGTACCGATGAAGCGTGAAATCGGCGCCGACGACCCCAAAGTTGTCTTGGATGAACCGGCGCACCTGGTAAGGAGCAACAGAAGGCCGGGTGCCAAGAACCAATACGACCAGAGCCTTTGCCGCCAGCTCGTCTTCATCAAGTTGAAGTTCCTGAGTCCTGGGCACAGTGCGGACCACCAGAGCGGGGCGGCGGGACGGGTGGCCCCGCGGGAAAGACGGAGGCAGTGAAGAGCATCCCGGATGCGACGTCGGAGAACGGTGGCGACGTGCCGGTGACGGAGAACGAGTCACCGGCAACGCCGCACAGATGGATGGAGGACCGGAATAAGCGCGACCAGTGGAAGCCGACCCCGAAGAAGCGGTGGATGCCGAGGCGGCAGAGCGACCCAAACCTCATCGATTTGCGGCCATCGCCGCATCAGTTTCCGGACCGGCACGCTGAACAGGCCGTCCACGACCCCGCAGTGGAGCGCCAGGGAGACGTGGCCGCTTGCAGTTCTTGGCGACATGGCCAGTCTCCTCGCAGCGCAGACAACGTGAGGGATTGTGGCACCGGGATGCCACATGGTCGGTCGCGAGGCAGTTGAAGCATCGTCCCACCAGATCGGCGGGAACCGGCCGACGAACGGGGGGGGGGGGGGGGTGCTGACGACGAGCTTGCTCCCGGAGGCGGCGCCGATTGACGACGCGACGGAACCCATCCTCGTCGACCAGAGGAGGGGGGGGAGGGAGAATACGACCTGGGCCCCCTCCTAGCGGCCTGCGCGCCGGCCGCACGACCCAAGGGAGGGGAAGACGACCTGGGTCCTCGACCCGCACGACGAGCGTCGGCCATGAATCCCCCCGAGCCGGGCGTTGGAGACGCGGATCTGCGCCTGTCGGTCGCCGCAGCAGCCTTCCCCTTGGGAGATGCGCAGGGGGGATCCAGTGTAGCTCGTCATCCTCGTCAACATCCGCCTCCGAATCGGACGAGACGCTGAAGCAGATCCCCTCTGGGGAACCTTCGAACGGCCGCGACGGGCCCGCTCCGGGGGAAGGGGAGAAGGGGGCGGCATCAGGGTTGAGCTGACGGCGTAGATCCGGGGCCGACCTGGGGTTGGGGCGGAGAGAGGGTGGGGGTGGTGGAGGGGGAGGAGGCGGCGGGCTACCCATCGGGGGAGAAGCGAGAGCAGCCCGGGGGAAGGTGGCCGCCGGGACCGGAGCGGTCGCCGGCGCGGGTTGCGGAGGTGGGAACGCCGGGGTCGGGGATTCCTTCCAATCCTGAAAAAACTTGCTGTTCGCAGGTGAACTAATTAAAACTTTGAAATTCAGTGCATGGTAATAACTTCAAATAATATTAATTGGTCCAACAGTAAATGTGAGGATATACAGCTGGGAAGTGGGCAGGAGGTGGGGACAGCAGCGGGGTACGCAGAGCAAAGGTGGGGTACCGTACTCCTCCTTACAAACTACCGCTGGTCCCCAGCAGTCAAAGAAGTTTCTACTAACAATCCGCACCCGGAATGCATGGCAGGGGAGCCAGTAGCCACATCATCCATACATGTAAAGGTACTTTCACCCGGCGTGCAGTGCCTTCTTACACTCCACAAACGCCTCAAGCAAAGCTCACGCTCTTGGCGCCCTCGCGCTGCGTGTGTGGCAGCCCTTCACATGGCGAGCGAGCTCCGGATCGACCTGATGAGCATCTGCTCTGCGGTGAGTCACACAGGACAGGAGGAAACCTTAGCTTTGCTTGCTTCCCCGACATTCATGCAACCTGCAAGTAAACTGATCCATGATGCCTTGCGGTGCACCTCGTAAGTTTTAGCATCATCTGCCGCCGATGTGCGTGATCGGTTGGCAGGCAGCAACGCGTGTACGTCAGTTGGATCTTCATCGCCACCGAAAGTTATTAGCCGCTCATGGATCGCCTGGTGATCGAGTGACGTGGAACGGCGCCTCTGGCAAGTGCCGCTTGTCGTGATGACGGAGCACCGCCGTACCTAACGTGCCGCGACAAGACAAGGATTCGATCAGTGTGTGATGCCTTGTGGTACGGATCATCGCAGGTACGGTGGAGGTAGCTGCAGTGCAGTGTAGTTGCCAGCGCCGCCGCTCTTGAGTCGGATCTGTCCGTCGGCGTCACTGGCCACGCATGACGATTGGCGTGCTAGCAAACGACGACTGCTACCAACAAAAAGTGCAGGCAGCTGGCGCAGGATAACGACGCTTGATGTCGCGCGGCACAGCTCATCTGGACGACGAGACGTCGTGGTCGTGTGACTGCTGCTTCTCGGGATACTCCAAACTCATGTGTCGTGGCAAAAATAGAGGATCATATACGTGCATCATGGAGCGACGACGCGGACGTGTGTACGCACTGGCCGGCCGGCACACCGCCGCGCCACAAAGAACGCGCACAGCTCATTCGCCTTGCGGTGTGCTACTGATTTAATTAACCCAGAATAATGCAGAATGAGAGGGCTCCCGATCTAGATCAGCTCGAGAGCCCTGCCAGTTTGGAAGGTGGAGAGAGGATGTTGGGAGGGGAAAAAGATTAAAAAAATAAAGAAGGTAAATATCAAATTGAAGAAACCAATTGAATTGCACAACCTTCATCTGTTAAGGGGCTTTCGATTAAGCTTGACTCAAGAGCTCTCCCAGTTTGGAACGGAGAAGATGTTGGGAGGAAAAGAAGCCCAAAAAAGGGGAAAAAGTTAAAGAACGTAAAATCCAATCGAAGAAGTAACAACATGAATCGGACAACCTCCATCTCTGGTGACCTCTTCTTTTCTAACGAGCACCTCTACTCCAGTAATAAATACAACTTCGATGAGCTCTAATTTGGGGTTGGGGTTAAAATAATGTAGAACGAGAGGGGTCTCAATCTACATCAACTCGAGAACCCTCCCAATTTGGAAGGTGGAGAGAAGATGTTGGAACTTGGAAGGGGAAAAAAGAAAAAATAAAGAAGGTAAATTTCAAATTTAAGAGGTAACCAATTGAATTGGACAACCTCCATCTGTTGAGAGGCTTACGATTTAGCTTAACTCGAGAGCTCTCTTGGTTTGGAAGGGAAGAAGATATCGGAAGGTAAAATCGAATTGAAGAATTAACAACATGAATTGGAAGCAATCTAGCAAACCTAGCCGCCTGCAGCAGCATGGGGGTGCAGCAGCATGGGGGTGAAGTCACTGGGTCTCCTTCCTCCTTCACCCACGACCGACGATCCTCGCAGACCTCTACTGGCAAAAGTAGCAGTCGGGGCGGTGGCAAGAACAACAAGGACGACGAGGCAAGAGGGGAAGGAAGGGGGATGGCGCGGCAACAAATAAATAGGGAGGACGAGCCGAGCGGAAGGGTCACCCAGCTATTTTAGCTGCGCCAAGCCACGTCGACTCCAACGTGGAGGGCCACGTTAGGTAACAGGTCGAGTCGAGTCCCGTTTGGATGTCTGATGGAGCCCGATCCAAGAATGTAGAGTAAACAAATGCATTTTAGGGATCAGGAGCCGTAATGACACCACTTCACAAGTTTAGGGATCCACCATGAATTTTACTCTTTAAGCTAGAATGTAGAAAGGGTGGGCTCTGGATCGAGAGGCCTCCTAGTTTGGAAGGTGGAGAGAGGATGTTGGAAGGGGAAAAAGGTAAAAAAGATAAAATATAAAGAAGGTAAATATAAAAATGAAGAGTTAACAAATTAAATTGGACAACCTCCATGTCCCGGCAATCTTCTGAGGGCCTCTGGATAGCTTAATCTCTTAGTTTGGAAGGGAAGAGGATGTCGAAACGAAAAAAAGTATAAAAAAGGGGAAAAGTTAAAGAAGGTAAAATCGAATAGAAAAAGTAACAACATGAATCGGGCAACCTCCATCTCTAGTGACCTCTTCTTCTCAGACGAGCACCTCTACTCCAATGATAAATACAACTTTTGCGAGCTCTAATTTCGGGTTGGGGTTAGAGTTATGAGGTTTAGGGTTGGGCACGGGATCTATGACTACGGGATCTAAAGGGGTGGTCGTGGGGGGTTGCCGTATCAACGATGGTGCTGGGTTGTGGGCGGGATGGCCGCACCTATTGTGGTGGTGAAGGATAGTGGTTGGATGGTGCCAACGGCGGGGGAGTCATATATTTTGGCCAAATTAGCATGGGAGCGGTTGCGGTTGGACCTGACGGCGATGGTGCCGCCAAATCCGTAAGAGGCCGTTTCGAGGCGGAGGAGCTCATCGAAAAAGGAGTAGTCTCCTAGACTGTCGATGGATGGAAAGGGAGAGTGGATGGAGGGAGGGGAGGGCATTCCTTGCTGACATTGCCTCCGACGCCAGCATGGGGGAAGCTTCTAGCAGAATGGGATTCACCATGGGGGGCACGAGCGAGAGAAGAAGATGTGCAGGCGAAGGAAGATGAGATTATCGGTGGTGCATTTTTCTATTCTCATATCATTATATATCGACCGAATGTTATTAGGAGAGCTCTCTCCCCCTTGTTGCCTTCTTGATTTAAACTTCTTGCAACGATGTTGGTTCTACTACATGCCGCTCATAGTACATATCCACAAACACGTCAAGCAGCTTCGCATACATCATGTCCACTAAACAGGTTTTCTACAAATCTTTTGCAAGAGATCATGTGGCCATGTAACTTGTAGCTCACTAGACCCAACTAGTATAAACATTGTAGCCCACAAAACTAGCCACCATGGACACTTTTTATGATAATGTAAAGATAGTTCCCACCTAGGACCCCTTCCAAAGAGAAGCATCATTCCATAATTATTACAGTCACACTCAGAATTTAAACCATACTATATTTATTGTTATTTGACCAATACCCAAAATTAAAAGCCATCCGTCAAACACAAAGAAATACAAAACTCGAGACTCTAGAAGCTGGTAAGCATCAACCAGCCCCCTTCATCAGTTTACTGGAACAGAGATGAAAATCAAAGCTAATGTGTCCCCATAAAAAGAACCTGAAAAAGTAATATTATCTACAATTGTTAAACACAGTATCATTCTATACGAACCAGATTGCCAGATAAATATCTCCAACTCCTGCTGATAATAATAGAAACAATTATTCTATATTTTATGTGTTGGTATACCTGACAAAATGTGAACTACATGAGAAAGAAATTTTGCATAATGGTATTAGAAAAACAAGTGCTGAATAGTTTAGCTTACAGCAATAACAACAAGCTTTACTCCCATCCCAATTCCTTCTAGCTAATTATCTTCAGTAAGGATCACTCCATCCCCTTTTAAGATACCATGATAAAAAAATTATTATGAGAGGAATCTTTGCATGCCAAATTCTTTAGGCCCTATTTGGAACCAGTATTTTCATAGGAAAAGTATAGGCAAAAAAACAGAGAAAAGTTTTGGAGCAAAAGTGTTTGGATCAAAGTATTCACCAATTCCTTTCCTATAGAATACTGTTGCAGGCTTGTAATTTCAAAGGAAAAAAAATCCAGTCGCAGCTCTTGCTTTCTCTTCCTTTCCAATAGAACAACCCAGCATGCTTAGCCTGCCATTACCATGTTTGCGCTATCGCCGAAGCACCAGGTGGAGCTTTGACCGCTGCAAGTTTGCAGCCTCGAGTGTGCGCAAAGTTAAAGGTTCAAGCTACCAACGAGAGCTAATGTGATGAGCTCCAATTTGTCGCCCCTAAAGCGCTCCCTCTGCTTCTAATAATCCAATTGAAACGTCATTATTGGTAGAGCAAAGTGGCGAAAGCACCATGATTGCTGGGAAGTGCAAACGAAGGAGCCATGGTAGAGATAGAAGAGAACGGAGGAGGATGAAAATAAGAAAATAGTAAATGAGTGGAGGGGAAGGGTAATAGATAAGAGAGGCAAGACATATAAGATCTTATATCTGATGAAAATACCACGTGTAAATCCTGAGTGAATTGAGTTAACCTATCACTAGGTAGTTAGGGTGTTTAATCATCTCTGTAGTCTATAGTATTCTTATTCTGCGTTATGGTTTCATGTGTTCCAAACACCCTGTTTTATCTTTTTCCTAAGTTTTTGCCATCCTCTGCTTTTACACTGCACTCTATTCTTCTCCTGCATTTTTTCCATTACGCTATTTTTCATTCCTCCTTTCCAAACAGGCCATTAATACCATTATTGACTAGATGCATGTATATTGAATTTACAATGGAAGCCCCATTCATCTGTAAATTCCACAAAATACATCCAAACCCTCACTTAATTAGATCAATATGTGCAAGTCTAGCAACTCAATTCACTTATCCTCAACTAAGGACATGACTAACTTCCGGCAGGCCGTAATTTAGTCCAGCCATACGCGTACTCTTTTATAGAAAGGGAACCAATTTTACAGGGCTATTTTTGTTTTTCTAGCAACGAAACTGACTTTTTCTCGGATTGCACTTGTATGCATGTGAAATTGGAGAGAAATAAACAAAGCGTGCATGGGAGGATGACATCAGCGCATATATGCGATCTTTAAAATTTAGAAAAGCCATATAGTCTCACAATCGAGCATCCAAATTAAAATCTGATTGTACCATAGTGTTTGTGTCGACAAGAGCTTCAAAACTAGATCCCTACATCAATATGTTTTGGTGGTGTTTTTTTCTCATTGGGAAAATGCTTTTCATTATATTCTAATTTGCTTATGACTTTTTAAACAGTTGCTCATGACTTTTTTAAAAAAACTGCTTCACCCATCTCATTTGAATTAAGTGGACATGATGTTCATGCTGCGAAGATAGATTAGATAGTGTGATTAGAGAAGAAGGCAGGACAAGTGTGTTGCGATTGGTGGATGTTTTATGCATATTCTACGATTTGCCTGACCAATTGAACAGTTTAACTTATTTTGCTCAGCAATTTTTGTTTACTACAAAAGCAATTTATGTCTCCTCAAAAAGTCTCACCGAAATATATACAGGTGAGATCATTCTCACCGAAAGAAACATAATTGTGCGATAAATTTTAATTTTAATGTATAGTTCAACAACTACAACTTTTAAATGTTGGCATTGCTCTTTTAAATGTACGAACTGGAGAGCACTTGAACAGGCTCACGTGAGTGTTGATATAGTATATAAATTACTGTAAATTTTGCTGTTGTGGAGCCCTTAGAAAATTTGGTGTATAAAAATAGACTGGCGAGCGTACAGCAGCTCACCACTATTTTGCAATTCTAAATGTACGTTGCATGGGACCGGCCGTTCCAACCAACAAAATTACAGCCGGCTGTTGCATAGTCTTCAGCTAACCGTAAATCATCTTGGAAGATGACACAACAGCAAACTCTTTTTGAGTGCTTACGTGTCTTCTTCTAAGATGGTTATTGAAAGTTTTCCATCAATAATGTTCTCCTAAATAAACGCTGAAGGGTTTTCAGAGCCGGAGCCACGAGGGATCAGGCACGTCCTGGAAGGACTTGCGGGCAGCGGCGGCGTCTTTCTGCTTCTTCTTTGCCGGCGTCGAGTCGTCCATGTGATCAGGGTAGTTGTCGCTGATCCTGCGGAGTACTAATGCACGCGTGTTATCATCGGAGATGTGATGATCGATCTCATATAGTGGAATTACTCGACACCGTCGTTCTATCCAAACACCGCCGATCGAGAGAAATTATAAGCAGAAAAGATGTATAGTGGATCTCAGATGTGATCGATCGAGCGGATCGCCGTGTGTCTCAATGGATCTCAGATGTGATCGAGCGCGATCGCCGTGTCTCCTCCCCTCACCTGACCTTCCTCTTCCCGAGGAACCTGTGCAGCGACGCCGCCCTCATCTGTGCTTCGTCTCGTTGATGAGGAACCTCGTAGAGGATGGCCATGGGCGCCTCCTTCTTCATCTCCGGCCTGAAATTAACAAACCGAGAAGACCACCGTGAGACCAGACTCATCTCAAGAACACATCATCAGCCAAAATCAAGGGAGTGATGATAACACGCTCACCTCACCTGGGCCGGCATCGCCACGGCGCGCATGGGGAAGAGCTGCATGATCCTGTCGTCGTCGTTCTCCTCGGGCGCCACCGGGGGCGCTGGAGCCTGGAACAAGCCGGCGAGGTCACCCATCTGCCCCTGGTGCTCCCTCATGTACCGCCGCAGGAGCGCGCACGTGACGGAGAACCTGCTCTTGCCGGCAGCGGCCATCCCCCCGGCCCCTCGCCGTCCTCGATCGGTGTCCCGTGGGTCACTGTTTCTGCCGTGTCTCTCTTGCGAATAGGAGGCTCGTCCGGGGGCTTGCTATTATAGCCGCGAGGCTCGGCTGCGTTTTCGTTTGCTTGTGCGTCTGGGTGAGCGAGAGAGCTCCTGAAATGCAAGGGTCTGGGTGTGTCTGGGAGAGGACGATCGTCGAGCGGAGGGCCGGGGAGCGCGAGGGGGAGTCCGGCTACAGCCACATGCCCACACATGCATCAGCCACTGATGTGCAGTAGTGTACGCTTCGCTCTCTCTTTCCCTCTCGTTTCACTGTGTGCAATTTTAGGGTCCTTTCTGTATATCTTCTGCTTTCTTCTAATGTTTGGGCTAATTTTAGCTTGTCTAAACTGTTCACATATATTTGTGTAATTCTTAGATTAGAAGCCGGAGTGGACTCAGGTGATTTCCATTCACTACGGGAAAAACCCACTGTTTCCCGTAGTGATTGTTTTCAGTTACTTTGAGAGGAGATGTGCTAGTGTATCAGTGAAACAAGAAAAAACATAAATTATTCCTTCTTTTTTAGTAGCTACGGACAAAACACTAGACTTGTTTTGGTGCTTTATCGTCGGATTTTTTGTCATGCAGCAGAAGATCGCATGGCCCCATCATCTGCTACTTCTGCGATGTTATGGATACACTGCTTTCCATGCGTGGCATGCTGCTATAATATTACTTCCTTTGTGACTTACTATTGCGTGTCTGTCGATAAAAGAGTTCTATTTGTACTACTTCTGCACGAGTGGGAGGAAAACACGCCTATTCTTTTGCGGCACTGATAGCGCCCGGACGTCCGACGTCCAGGCCTAGTATCGGACGGTAGCGTGCAGTGAAAATTCCCGCCACAACATGCGTAAATGTTGCATGCAACATGTAACTTTTTTTTGCAACATTTAAAAATAACATACACAACATCAAGGAATAATGCATGTAATGGAAAAAATCAACATATGCAACATTGAAAAATACATTTACGAAAAACTTTTTAATCATCCGTTGATGATGAAAAAACCCACCGCAATATCCGCATCATGTTACATGCAACATTCAATCTTGTGTTGACCAAAACACTCATTGCAACATCATAAATTGTCACGCAACATGACGAAATCACAACTGCAACATGGCAAAAATCCGTTTGCAACATGTTGGTCCTAAGAGCACAGTTGCAACATCATGAAATGACAACTGCAACATTACAAAATCACGATTGAAACATAACCTATCAAAATAGCTCAACTTCTTCTTCTTCCTTTCTCTCTTCTCCCTCCCTCCGAGCATTGGCGCTGCACGGCAGGGGAAAGAACGGAAGGCGGCGCGGCGAGCACGGGCGAAGGTGGCGGGCACAAGCCCGCTCGGCGAGCACCTACGCCCAAAGCTGCCCCATGGTCGCCGCCAGGAGCTCCTCCGGCGGCCGGCGCAGGGGAGGCCGCGGGGGAGCGGCGGCCCGCGGCCGGACGCGCCGCCGACAATTTCCACCCCTAGGCGCGGGGAGCTCTGCCCTGGCCGCCGTGCGAGTCCGCCCATGCCTGCGCCTGGCTGACCGCTTGAGCTCCACTGCTTGAGCCCCGCGTCCACGCCCGGCCGCACGAGCCCCTAGCTCCGCTGTCCCGTACCTCACTACAAGAGATTTGACATTAGGCGACGTTCCGTTTATGTCACAGAAATGATTATTTTCATTATGTTTTGCATTTTGTGACGTTCAGGTGATGAAAATACGACCGTCGCCTAATGTGGGCCATAAAATGTATTCTGTGACGAAAATAGTTTTTTTGGTCGCAAATTTTGTGACGATCGCTATGATGTCACTAATTTGCGACGCTCGCTTTTCGTCACTAATAAACCCAAGAAACGTCACAAATATTGTGCCATGGCTGACTATGCAAGTGCTATGTAGGACAAAAAACATCACAAAAAATATCCTCTGCTGATGTGGTGATGACTTGGAGGTGACATGGCAGACCCTTTGTGATGATTTGATTCGCCACAAAACAAAAAATAGTCCAACAAAGCCCATGTACCAAATGACATTTTTGGGCTTATTTTGGACATGAGCCCAATAAGGTCCACGTAGTGAGGCTATTTTTTTTGGCAGCTGAACTGAATTTTGAATTTTAGTTTTTTCCAACAGATTGAAAGCCCAAAATTGAATTGAACCAAGCCCATATAGCACATTACAGCCCATTCCATATTCCAGCACATACATTACAGCCCATTCCATATTCCAGCACATACAGAATCTCAAATAGAATGAAAACATCAACACTAATCTCTCCATCTCAAATTTATTCACAGTTCAAACCAACTCATGTCACGACATCATGATATATGACATTAACCAAACCAAGTCACAATCGCAGTAGCCCAAAAAGCCATCTCACAACAGCCGCATCACATAGAGTAATCTGGCAACATGACCAGCACAAAAACACATGTGGCAGCATCCCAAAAGGCCATCTCACACTCACAATCACAGCAGTACAAAGTAGACATCACCTCTATGGCAGTAGGAACGGCGATCTCTTGCACATCGGCCTACTCCTTGTTGAGGCTCAGCAAACGACAAAGGAGGGAATTTGTCTCCTCTCCTTGCTGCTTCAACATCTTTATCTCTACTTCCTGGATCTGACTCACTTCCTCGGAAGCACTCATCTTCTTCTTCAAGTCCTCCATCTCATCTCGCTGGCTATCAATCACTTCTTGAAGTGCTGCAGCAACTTGCTTCTCTTGCTGAACTTCAGCTTCAAGTTCATGTACACGTGCAGTGTTGGCACGCTTGTTCGCCCCTGCTGGCTGAAGGCCAACATTCTGTAGAAACTTGGATGATGGCAGGACTTGAGCAACAACTTCAACTGGAGTCTTTGGTGCTTGTCCTTCTTGTGTAGGTTCAGCCATAATTGCCTCCATTTGAACTAACACATTAAAATATAGTCAGAACAATATCAGATGGGCAGCAATGCATGCATGTTGCATTAGTCAACCACTACACACTAATAAGCATAAAGCATGCATGACATTTTTTATTGGTCAAGCATCTAGGAAACACATCAGTAAATCCACACCATTACTTCACTGGTTCTAGAATCAGAGGCATCATTGAGCATCATAGGAATACATTATTACAAGAGCAGTACTTGACAAAATAGGGCAGTCATAAATGAGCATTAGGTTTCAGTAATGGAGACTGACATCTATTTCAGGCATGTTTGTTGAATTTATATGACATGAAAAAAAATCTCTGTCTACAATTCCAGCAGCTATCTCTTGAATTTTAAAACATTGAGTAATATACAATACATGTTTCGGTTAAGCTAGCATCCATGAATCAACAAGCATGAGCAGACATATGCAAGTGTACAAGCAAGACTGATTAGATGCATGACAAGAAATGGAAAAGAGAACTGAACATCAACTTACAATCACTTTCTTTACAGGTTCAGTGAATCTAGTCTTGCTACTGCAATGCAACTCCTTAAACAGATCAATCGCATTCGGCAGCTCATTTTTATATTTGTCTTGCTTCTAAAAATACAAGCAAACAATTTATAAATATTAGTTTTGAATCTGAAAATCATGTCAATACAAAATAAACATACAGCAGATATGCTTTTCTTTGATCTATCACAAGTATGAGAGAAAAGGAATTTAAGCAAGCAGGGTGATAAAGCAATTGCATCATGTTCTTATCAAGACAAGTCTAACAGCTTACACAGTTTAAGATGGCCCCAAGTTTCATTCAAAACAATTTAAGCTTGCAGTACTAAATACAAAGCATGGAGGTTTCAACCATTTTTCAGTATTTCTTTATATATGCATGATCTTGAAATTGAATACCAATTTTTTCATAGAATTTCTTGCTGTGTCAAAACATTAAATTTATCAACCAAAAAAACAACAGCAGTTTGTCTGTCTAAATGCCTGGGTACATTTCCGAATGAGCCCTTGAACAATTGTTTGTTACCTTGACTGAAAATTAAAATGATCTAGTAGCCTGGTTGGCCTTAACTGATTTGGAACAAACGTCGTGTAAGGTATTGTCATTTCCAGGTTAACCAAATCAGTCAGAACCAAAGGATTTAGTAGGCTACTTCTTTTTTCAAAACAGCAAATTGTTCTTAACTAATTTGGAACAAACATCCCCGAATGCATCATGATTTCCAGCCAGGTTATCCAAATCAGTCAGAACCACAAGGATTTAGTAGTCTGCTTCTTAGCTTAACACGTCATATTTTTAGTTTTGATGAGTACAGCTTGCAGTACTAAAATAGTAGGAACAACAAGAGGGTCAATGTTTTGATCTTACCACAACATGGGTCTGCGCAATGTAGCACCTAGAACCTTTCTTGTGTGGATACTTAACTTTCCCACGATTCTTTTTAGCTTGGTCACACCTCTCCTATAAGGCACATGTTAGTATATCTATTACCAAACATTTTCCTAAGCTTAACAGCTTCCAGATCCTAACAAGAACAAACACACTCAAGTAACAAACACACCAAAGGAAAAGATCCTTCTCAATTTCTGAACAGTACAGCAAACAAGTTAACAATCAATTATGTGAAACCTTAGGGGTTATGCTAAACACACAAGCCCTAACAGTTTTCAAAGGGAAAGCAGCAGATAGCTGTTTATCATGACCTGGACACATCTGGTCATTTATTTAAGCAATAATTCTTTACCTTGTGCTTTGGGTCTGACCACATTTGCACTAGTGCTTTCCACTGATCTTCAGTCATACTCTTGATTGGTGGCGTAGTTCTCACTTCATTCGCTGGTACACCATCAAAATATTCTTTCTTAAGCTTGTGCCTAAACTGTCGTGTTCCACCCCTTAGCAAATCAGTGCATGCCGTTTTGATTGCCTTGTTGCTTGTGTCAATGGTAAATTTGACCTAGTGAAAACAAGATGTCAAGAGCATGTACATCAGAAAGGGGCTTTCAAAGCATAAATTAAACTTTAGCATAACTACTAAGTTAAGGTAGCTGTTGAAAAGGAGTTGATGTACTTACACCAAGTCTTCCCATGTATTCAGATTGAGTAGCCTGGTCCTTCTTGTACTCTTTCCAGTGTGTGTATATTGGTATGTGTTGCTTAATAATAATCCCACTCTCCGACGCAAGTTTTGCAGCTTGCACGGGCGCGTCTGGCCTTCTCTTGCCATCAGCAACAAGCACTGGAATCTTAGCATTCAAACCTTGGGTCATCCTTTCCAAATGAAAACCCATACTTCTCCCCCTCTTGGACTTATCCACCATATCAGTTTGTTCACCTGAAAATAATTGGCATTCTCACTTAGTGCAAATCATAGGCATTTATATGCAGATGTATAAAATGTAGATGTATAAAACAAGTTTCATCAGAAAGAAGCAATGCTTTCTTGCCTTCGTTACACATCTCAGTTTGGTCAGAAGCTTGATTAGGAGACAGGGCAGCTATTGCATCTTCTTGTGCTGTATTTGTAGGTGTGTCTTGAAGCCCATCCCCAGTTGATAACAGCTGCCTTGTCTTTTGTCTTGTGATCCTAGTAATTTGGTCTTGGTCAACTGGTGGCATGTACACACTCTTTGAGCGTCTTGCTGCGCCGGAAGACACGGTGGTATTCCTCTCTGAGACCTGCATGTCATTAGAGTTGGAGCACAAATGAGTAATAATTCTGAAAATTATGCAACAAGAGATAATCCAAATTAATGTGGTTGCAAATACCTTGTCAACTAAACCATGTTCAGAGTCCTCCATATCCCCCTCTGGTTCATACGAAGAATCAGAATCTTCACGACTAATTTGTTTGTGCATTGCTGCAATAGAGCCATTAATAATTGAAACCAATTTGGAAACACCAAGGCTCTGCAACATTTGATTATTTCTCATCAAGTTTTGAAGCCTTGCCCTTTCATACTCAGTAGGTGGTGGCTCCTCTGTACATGCATAACAAATTGCTAAAATTATCAGGAATTACTACGCAAATTCAGAAGCAAAACAATCTTGGAATAGAATCGAACATGCAACAAGACTAAACGTCCCTGATTTTCTATAACCCGATACATGGATACCCAATTCATCTACAGCAAGTTGCAATATGGTTCCCATCCCCGTTAAGCATATGATGGAACCACAGTCAAATTTCAATTATCCTCGCCTCTATCCATGACCCAGTACAATTCCCTACATTAAACATTTGCAAAGGGATGACTGCCATTTTCGAGTACTAGCAAACAACTCTTTGGCTCTTTGCTCAGCGATTTGGACCGCAGGCTTTGTGGGACTAAAATTGCTCAGCGATTTCCACCTTGCCTCCTACTACACGTTCTTGCACGTCGCTGAAATTGCACCGCAGGCTTTGTGGGACTGAAACTTTATTCTTACTGAATAAAGAAAAAACAGACAATTTAGGAGGGGCAAACATTTGGACCCCATCATTAGCTATGCAAGCTATTTTGTTGGTGCTTATGCACCTAACACTTAAATATTTAGCATGAGCTTCCCGGGCATAATACAGAACAATTCTTTTTTTGAACCGAAAATACAGAACAATTCTTGTTCAGTGAAACATCAGTTTTGGGGCTCATGGGATCAGATATTCGGATACACCTTACTCCTCTTCGCCAAAAAAAGCATATGAATATCTCCTTTGAGAAATTAATGTTGGATAAATATCTGGAACATGTCAATCAAAAATAAAAACAGAGGGATGGTGGCACAAGCAAGTAGCAAAGGGAGAAGCCGAGGGGCAGGAAGAGTTAATTGGAGGGGGGAGTGCTTCTCTGTCCAACCTCCAATGTGCATCAAAAAAAAAAAAAGAATTTTCAAGTGCTCAGTATACAAATACCCCAGTACAATCACAGGAACTGTGTTCATTCACTGTTAACATACGACACGACGCATATGGTCCATATTTTCACTTCATCAACTAAAAAATCAAGCCGCTTACACAAAGTACAAAACAACAGCATGGTGAACAGAAGGAAATGGTCCATATTTTCACCCAATACAGTAGAGTCAAATCAAACAGGAAAAATTCTCCCTTCAGACATCTTCTCTCCACTTGGCTAATCTTCCAGGGTGGCCAAATGATGTGGGTCACCCTCCCCTCAACTAGACCTAAGGGAATCTGAAAAACAGCAGAAACAACATAAGTACCGATGCAGCATAATTTATAATAACAAAATAGCCAACAAAGTGCACCCAGTTCAGATAGGTGGGTCAATGACAAATGAAGCGAACCATAGTGTCTATCTAAACAACCATGCTGCAGAGCTTGTTAATAGCAGCTTTATGACTCAAAGATTCCATACTTGGCAATCAATACAACAATTCTTTCAGATCGCATACTAAACCAAGTTCCTTGCCTGTGTTTATGCTCATGTAAGTTTGCAATAGAGCTATATAAACAGAAAAATAGTTCTGAAAGTTGTTAAGCCTTTACTTTCCTCACCAAGTATATAGCATATGACATTGACCTCCGGTGCATTAATTGCTTGCCTTTTGTGAACTTCTGATATAGTTTGTCTTGACTGTCACTTTTTCCACTTTGTTTTCAGTTTCTAATGTAACCACTATTTTCTAGTGTGAATTTATATCTCATTTCCCCCCTTTTATCTACTGGTTCCAGCGCCCTAAAATAACTTCATGGCTACTGGTTCTCTAGGTGATGAAAAATATCAGCTATATCAGATGAAAAATATCAGCTACATCAGATGAGGCTACTGCATTACATATGAATGGGAGAACTTCTACAGCAAATTAAATAACAGTAAGAAGTAAGGAAATGGTTTTACCCTGCTAGTCAGACATCGCTATCATCATCGTCGTCAAGGCTTGTTGGACCTTCATTATCACTGACATATTGCCATAATGTTTCGTCATTTTCTTCATGTTTCGTCTTTTTCTTCCATTTCCTACGAAGATTATCAACTACACTTGCATCAACTTGAACACAATCTTCATCTTCCAGCTGTTCAACATCCAAAATTCCTTCATCATCCTGTTGTTCGGTGTCCAAGTTTCCTGCATTGAGTTCCACTTGAAAACCTTCACTTGCCTCATCTTGGTATGACAAACCAAGTGTTGACGCGAAACGATCACACACCAAGCCCGAGAGCCCCGTATGCCAAGCTCGGACTGCACTTGATTCAAACCAAGGCGTGCCAGTCAATTTGAACTGTAAATTGACAAGAAAACAGCAAACAGTCAAATTCAAGAGTGTATCAACTGGATTTCCGAATCACTCTCACGCGGCGTATCGGCAAGGCTCTGCCGATACAGAAAACGACAGCAGATCGGGTATAAAAAGTGTATAATAAAGGCGATCTACAGGTGAAGCATCCCCACTTAAGTAGAGACTAAATGTAATACAAATATCAGTCCCAGGAGGCTGATAACACATTTATTCATCAGATAGTTCAGTCACCGTACAACCTCTATGGAGGAAAATTCTTGATACAAATGATAGCAACTATTAAGGAGGCTACAATAATACTCCAAAGCAAGAACAGATCGGGTCCGGCTCGGGCTCAGAGTAACGTGCCAGCGAAAGCATCCTGAACAGGGCCAACACCACAGGCAGAGTTGGGTGCGGACGCAACCTCTACTCAACGTCTTCAACCACGAAGTCCGGATCTTCCTCTGAAGCAACAACATATATCGGGGTGAGTACAAAAGTACTCAACAAGTCCAAACTCCTCCACGGAGGGGGATATAAAGCATATGCACGGGATATATCAAGGATAAGGCTCATGTTTAATTTACAGTAATGCCAGTTTTTACACATGCAAGGGGGTTTATTTTGGAAAAGGTTTTTCTTAAAACAATTCTTTAGTAATCGAGGGGGTTGATCCTACACAAGGGATCCAAGTTTTAAAATTTCTACCGGACTCCTCATCCGTCGTAGCTCACGGCATAACTGCCGGACACAGTCCAAAACAACTCACACCAATACCATCCATCCCAAAGAAACACTAGTTATGTGACCAAACCGTAACTCGCCCAGCACTGTGGGCACGGCTATCCGGATAGATTTTAGACTCTGCAGAGGTGTACACTTTACCCACAAGCGGGGTACCACAGCACGATCACCTTAGTGTCGGTGCATATCCCATCGAAGCCATTAACCACCTAGCTAGACCTGAGTAGCCAACACGGGATCCACCAAGGGGTCATTGACCTACCAACGAGGTCAAACCGGGGCATAAGTCACCCAGATTTTATCCCGTTTCCTTGATCACCCGTTGCTCCCAGCTTTCCTGATGACTACCAGACTAGCTTGTGGGATTTATGCTAAGCCGTTGCCACACACAATAGTCGAGTGGTTGTACGATAAGTTGAGTTAGGCAAGATGACACATCAACTTGGTCCTTAATTGTGACAAGATGGATATCTCCCAACCTTGCTCAACCACAAAGGTACGAGCCCAACATATGCAATTCACACAGAAAATGCCATCCATCTCATCTAAATATCTCTTTTCTTTATTTTCCAAAAATCCCATTTTTCCCAATACTCACACATTTCTTTGTTTAAAAATACATTGTAATCATATTTGGAGTGTAATAAAATGAGTAACAGTTCCTAAGCATTCTAGTAGGGTTTATTATCCAAACAGAGCAAATCATATTTAGAGACAAACATAGGTCATCATGGAATGATTATAACAATCAAGGGGTGGCTATCCAACCGTGTTTCAGCAGTAAAGCAATATGCAATTTTTAAAACAGGCCAATAGGTTGTGTTTGTAAAACTGGGTCAAAATATGCATCAAAGGATGAGATTGGACTTACCGTCTTCAAAGCCGAGCTCCTGCTCGCGGTACTCGTTCTCGGGCTCCGGCTCGCGGTACTGCTCCGCGTACTCCTCGGCGTTCTCCTCGTCAGTCACTCCGTCGGCTACGGGCGAGAGTGGCACAACGACAAGCAAACACAAACAAACACAAACATAACATAAAATAAGCTCAAAGAGGAATGAAAATAGAAGGAGTGGATAGTGTATGATTTTATAGGAATTCAGGAAAAAGAATTGATTAAATCGGAGCTTGGATGGATGAGATATTGGAGTTATAAGATTGGGTGTTTAATTAATTCCGAAAATGGACTAATATAATTGGAAGGAGCTGCACGTGGTGGTTGTTGGGCTGGGTACATGCTGTGTGCATTTGGGCTTTAGACTTGATTAGAGTTTTGGGCCTTGGAAGAAAATAAAACAGAAGAGGGACACAATAGTCAGGGGCTTCGTTCTCCTCATACTTGGTCACCATGGGAGGCCGGCCAAGCTCTGCAGCTTGCCGCACGGCAGCACGGGCCACTAAAAATGAAATTGAGGTTATGGGGAGATAGAGGGGGCCGAGGGGGTTCCGGTTTGGCAGCTTCGAGTATGGGAGGCGCAAGTCGTCTCCGGCCGCGTGGCAGCCATGGCCGTGGCTTCCTCGTCGAGCTCAATTCTGGAGGGCGGCTGTGATGGGGATGATGGCGTGGATGGAGCTGCGGGTGGAGAGGCTGCTAGGGGTCTCACCTTCACAGGGGAGCACTCGAGAGCGAGGACGGCTTCTGGTTCTTGAGAGCGGTGGTCTAGCTAGCAGGGCGGGGAACCTCGGTGACGGTGAGGACTGGGTGGCGCGGCGGGGAAGAGAGCTCGGCGCTGCATTTTATAGGCCGGGGAGGGGGATGCAGCCGGGTATGTGCGGCCAACCGTGGCACTATGCTTGACGGCGCTGGCGACGAGGCCGGGCAAAGGCCGGCGAGGGTGCTGATCTTTGACGGTGCTGTAGCTACGCGTGCGCGGGGCTGCTTGGCGTGGAGCGGCGCGCTGGTGGCCGGCAGCGGGATGCGCGGCGGTCTGTGGCGATCTGTGGCGAGGTGACGGGTGCGGCAGAGCGAACTGTGGTGAGGTGACGGGTGCGGCAGAGCGAACTGTGGTGTGTGTGGCCGCGAGCGACAGGCAGGTGAGGCCAAGAAGCAAAAACGCCAGCGTCGCTGCACTGCGCGTGCGCGGGCATGCTGCTGCGTGAGCGATGGCAGGGATAGGCTTGCAAGCATGCAATTGGGTGCCATTAGTTGATATGGCTGCATGCTTTTGTGCTTGAAGTACTGCTGCATGCGTGCAACATGTGTACGTGAAATTTGTGTACGTGAGAGCACACAATTTGGAGTGAGAGCAACTGAGGGATTAAGAAATAGAGAAGATCTGATTTGTTGAGGTATATGTGAGAGATGATGATTAAGCCTCAGGTGGATTAGAGGCACAAGGAGTTGAGCTCAAGAAAGAGTTTATGCAATTAGATTTTAAAAATAGTTTTGAATTCGAATGATTTTTTAATATGAATTTTTGGGCTGTTACAATCCTACCCCACTTAAAATGAATCTTGTCCTTGAGATTCGGCTGATTCCTAAATAGACGGGGAAACTCCTTTCTCAGGGCATCTTCTCGCTCCCAGGTGGCTTCAGCTTCACTATGCCTACTCCACTGCACTCGACATAGTCGGACTGTTGAATTTCTTGTGTGCTTGGTGACTGTATCTAAGATTTTAATTGGCAACTCCTGATATCTGAGATCATCTTGCAAGGCTATTGCATCTACAAATACTTGCTCTTCTGGGACTCTCAAACATTTCTTTAGTTGGGACACATGGAACACCGGGTGTATATCTGACATTTTTTCAGGCAACTGGATACGGTATGCAACATTTCCAATTCTTTGTAGTATCTGATAAGGTCCTATATAACGGGGTGCTAGCTTTCCCCGAACTTGAAACCTTCGAGTCCCACAAATTGGAGACACCTTAAGATATACATAGTCTCCAACTCCAAAACTCAATTCTCGTCTTCGCTTATCTGAATAACTCTTCTGGCGGGATTGAGCTGCCATAAGTTTTTCTCTAATTTCTGCCACTTGATCTTATGCTTCTTTTTATGAGAGCAGACCCATGTAAGGTACGCTCTCCTACTTCCGACCACATTAGAGGGGTTCTGCACTTTCTTCCATAAAGGGCTCCAAAAGGGGATATGCCTAACCTGGCTTGATAACTATTATTGTAGGAGAACTCTACAAAGGTTAAACTCTTCTCCCAATCCTTACCATAGGTAAGTACACAAGCCCTTAACATATTTTCCATGATTTGATTTGCCCTTTCTGTCTGACCATCCGTCTGAGGGTGGTAGGCTGAGCTGAAATCCAATTTAGACCCCATGGACTTATGTAGACTTTTCCAGAACTTAGAGGTGAATTGAGTTCCTCGGTCTGAAATAATTCTGCTAGGCACTCCATGCAACTTTACTATATTGTCAATATACAACTGAACTAGCTTATCTCCACCATAACAAGTACGTACAGGTATAAAGTGAGCGACCTTGGTGAGTCGGTCCACTATTACCCATACTGAATCATTTCCTTTCTTTGTTTTGGGTAAACCATTGACAAAGTCCATTGCCAGTTTCATCCCACTTCCAAACTAGAATTGGTAGTGGTTGAAGTAGACCAGCTGGCTTCTGATGTTATGCTTTTACCCTCTGGCAAACATCACAATGTGCCACAAATTGTGCTACATCTGCCTTCATACCAGTCCACCAATATCTTTCTTTTAGGTCCATATATATTTTAGTGGCTCCTGGGTGGATAGAATATGCTGAGTTGTGGGCCTCTTCCATGATAAGTTGTCGGAATCTTCCTTCCTTGGGCACACAAATTCTATTTTTATACCACAAGGTTCCTCTATCATCTACTCTGAAGTCTGGAGCATTATTTCCCCCCGTTTGATTGCGGATCTTCATCAAATCCTTATCCTTGTTTTGAGATTGTCTAATTTGATCTTCTAGTGTGGGTTGCACATCTAAGTTGCAATTTTGAGGCCGACGAACTATGTGCAGATTCAGTTGTGCCATCTCTTCTTGTAGTTGAGCATTCTTGGGTTCATAGATTTTTCTACTAAGGGCATCTGCTACAACATTTGCATTGACTGGGTGGTAATGGATTTCCATGTTGTAATCCTTGATCAACTCCAACCATCTTCTTTGCCTTAAGTTCAAGTCTGTCTGAGTGAATATATATTTCAAACTCTTGTGGTCAGTATAGACTTCACACTTGTTTCCAATTAAATAGTGTCTCCAAATCTTTGAGGCATGCACTACTGCTGCCAATTCCAAGTCATGGGTAGGGTAGTTTTGCTCATGGGGTTTGAGCTGCCGGGAGGCATAAGCTAGTACCTTTCCATCTTGCATCAGAACACATCCTAACCCTTGTCTTGATGTATCACAATAGATGACAAAATCTCTTTGAATATCTGGCAATATCAATACTGGTGCAGTTGTCAATCTTTTCTTTAGCTCTTGGAAACTCTTCTCACAAGACTCTGTCCAAGTGAACTTCTTATCTTTCCTGAGTAGCTCTGTCATGGGTCTAGCTATCTTGAAAAACCCTTCAATAAATCTTCGATAGTATCCAGCTAATCCAATAAAGCTTTTGATCTCACTCACATTAGTTGGTTGCTTCCAATTAGAGACTGCTTATACCTTTTCCGGATCTACTGCCACTCCTTCTGCAGTCAAAATATGGACAAGAAAAGCCACTTTCTCAAGCCAAAATTCACACTTGCTGAATTTGGTGTAAAGCTTATGTGCTCTTAGCTTTTCCAAAACCACTCTTAGATGTTGCTCATGCTCTTGGGCACTCTTGGAGTAAATGAGTATGTCGTCAATGAAGACAATGACAAACTTGTCCAATTCCTCCATGAACACTTTATTCATAAGGTTCATGAAATAGGCGGGGGCATTGGTTAATCCAAAAGACATCATGGTGAACTCATATTGCACATACCTTGTCACAAAAGCAGTCTTTGCGGTGTCACTTTCCTTAATCTTGAGTTGATGGTATCCTGATCTTAGATCAATCTTGGAGAAATACTTGGCTCCTTTTAACTGATCAAAGAGATCATCTATTCTTGGCAGAGGGTACTTATTCTTGATGGTCACTTCATTCAAGGATCTATAATCCACACACATCCTCATACTACCATCTTTCTTCTTCACAAAGAGTACTGGTGATCCCCATGGGGATGAGCTAGGACTGATAAATCCTTTCTGTTAAAGTTCTCTTAACTGTTCCTTAAGTTCAGCTAACTCTGTTGTAGCCATCCGGTATGGTCTCTTGGCTATGGGGGCTGTTCCTGGGATAAGGTCAATAAGAAACTCTATATCCCTGTCCGGTGGCATCCTAGATAGTTCCTCTAGAAATACATCCGGGTACTCACTCACTACTGGTACTTCTTCCAAGGCCTTGGCTTCCAAACTGAAAACCATTGGGTCTGATCTGGTCCCTTTTGTGTGGCAAGTTACTTGTACACCTTAACTGTTGGTTAGGTATACCACCTTGTCGGCACATCCTATGTGGCCATCATGATGGCTTAACCAATCCATTCCAAGGATCACATCTATTCCTTTTGACTTAAGAACCACTAGATCTGCTAGAAATTCTACCCCACTTAGAATAATCCTTAACCTCGAACAACCCAGTTGACACTTGATGTCAGCTCCAGGGGTCCGAGTTAATAGAGGTACCCTTAGTAGTACTGTGGGTATATTATGCTTTACCACAAAACTTGATGATATGAATGAATGTGATGCTCCAGAATCAAACAGTACTGTTGTAAGAACTGAACCAACTAGAAACTCACCAAGCACTACTCCTTGGGCATTCTGGGCCTCCTGGGTGTTCATGTGGTTGACGCGGGCTCACCCAAATGACTGTTGCGGCTGCCTCATCTGTTGGTTGTTGCTATTGTTGGGGTTGGTGTTGTTGCGGACCGGAATGCGGTTCGCTCCCGACACAGCTGACCTTGGTCCATTCACACTATTGGAGAAGGCGGATATCCGATGCAGCTGGCTTGTTTGCATAAGGACAATTTGCTATGAAGTGTCCCGGATCACGGCAGTTGAAACAAGCCCTTGTGCTATTCTGCTGAGTCTTGACATTGCTTTGAGTCTTGTAACTTGGATTAGGCTGATGAGAACCAGATGCTTGGGTTCTATAGTGCATTGGTGCTTGAGTCTTCTGCACTGAGTAATTTGAGTTCTTCTGCCTCTGGAACCTATCTTGTTGATGAGCCCTTTGCTCCATAAACTTGCACTTGTTATCTTTCTTCTCTTCTGCTTTGGCCTTCTCAGTTTGAATATCCATGCTCATCAAAATGTTGAAGTTTGGATAGATCTGAGGGGACATTAAGGTCCTAAGTTTAGCAGTTAGGCCTTTCTTGAACATGTATTGTTTCTTCTCATCAGTGTTGATTTCTTCAGGAGCATAACGAGATAACTCCATAAACTGGAAAGTGTACTCTTCCACTGTCTTGGTTCCTTGTTGTAGTTCATGAAATTCTTCGGCCTTGCGCTTCATGGTTGCTGCTGGGATATGGTAATGATGGAATTCTTCCATGAATTCTTCCCAAGTAATGGTAGTGGGATCATCTGCCGCTGCACAATAGTTTTCCCACCAAGCAAGGGGTGTACCGGTGAGTTGGTGAGCTGCTAAGAGGACTTTGTCCCTACCCACACAACCAATTGCTTCAAACTTCCTTTGGATAACCCTTAACCAATCATCAGCACCTAATGGGTTCACGGATCCTCCAAAAGTGGGTGGCTTCGTCCTTAGAAAATCTGACATCTTCTCTTGCAATCCATATTCACGCTGTCTAGGTCGGTTGATCCCACGGGCCAAGGCTTCTAGCAGACAGGTCTGATTGGCCATCACTTGTACTAAGTCATTTGCAGGTGGAAGGGGCAGTTCCTGATCATCCTAATTATCTCCTGCACCCTCTTGCTGGTTCACTTCTTCCTCCACAATATTTTCCATGATTGGGGGTTCTTGTCTCCTTTGCTACCTTCCTGCACCTGGTGCTGCTGGATACGAGCAGAATGCTTGGGCGGCATATGAAGATTAAGAGGGAAGGGAAAAGCATAAGAGGAGAGTTAGTTCTATGGTGTGATGTTTAGTTGTTTTTAGGTCGTTGGTTTTTTAAAAGTGCAAGGTCCAAGCCATGCTATTCCATAAGGAAACACACACAAAGCATTCAAATAGCACTACAGCAAGCACAAATAGTTCTTGAATAACATGGGATGATTACAACATAGGGGAGAAAACATGCAAACTACGCTACGATACATCTCCATTATACGGCGAAAATACAAAATCGAACATCTTGTATTCTTTGCGGGCATAAGGAGAAACAAGGTGCACAACTTCTATGGTAAGCTTCGGACTAGAGCTACTTCATCCTTCTACGACACCATCAGAGGTTGGCTAGTCAAACTTCTGGGATGGTAGGAGGGTCTTCCTTCGGGCTGAGCGGGGTGTACTCTTCTTCTGCATCATCAACTGCCTACTGGGTTAGGGGAAGTGGTTCTTCTTCATCAATGGCTCCTCCTTCATTGGTTACTCCTGTTGCTGCCACTGGGGAAGGTGGTGGTGCTGGTATAGTGTCCACGGACTTCTTCTTGATACTTCCCATTGGGCAAAAAGGGAATCCTTCTACCACTTTGTGTGGGTCGGCTCCAGGAAGGTGGAAGGTTTTATTGCCGGCACGTCCGGTGAGGTAGGCTTCATTGATGAGCCGGTTGTGTCTATCTTCAGCTGTCTGTAGGGCTACTGTGGCTGCCACTGCACGACTCTCGGCTTTAGCAGCTTGGGCTTTCACTTCAGCAAGTTGGACATGATGCCTTCTGCAACTTGTCTCAGCCTCTTCAGCACGACAGATGCACCTCATCATGAATGTGGCTTGCTTGTCATACAAGTCATCCAAGGCTAGCAGATATCCGGTCATCGCCACCACAGTAGGGTCATTCTCCCGAAGTCCAAGTCCTTCAAGGGTCCTGGTCCATGCAAGCCAAGCAGGGTGCCTTTTATCCATGGGAGGAAAGAACCTCATGGCAGTACGTGCAACCTGCCTCTCATACATTTGGCTCAAGTACCGAAGGGCCTTGCGAGCGACTGCTTGATAGGTGTCGGCGAGTCTGAATCTCGTGGTTGTCACACAGCATGGCTTCATCTCGGGGTAGGTTTCACTTGCTCCAATATGTATGGTGACTTCGCAACGCCCGGTGCCATACACCTCATACTCCCTTCCTTGATACTCCGGGCGTGCCATGATGCCTAACCTGACGAGGGCAGCATACAAGACAGCCGGAAATCTGGGTGTATCCAGGCAATACTCGGTCTTCCATCCAACTTCCTCCATCTGAAGGGAAAAGGGAGTAAACTCTTTTGTAAAGGATAGAAAAGGGTAAGAAGTTTTTATAAAGTAATTTTTCCTACAAAATACATTTTCCAAACCTAAGGGTCGCATCCTACGGCCAACTACGGCTCTGATACCATCTGAAGCGTCCCCACTTAAGTAGAGACTAAATGTGCTATAAATATCAGTCCCAGGAGGCTGATAACATATTTATTCATCAGAGAGTTCAGTCACCGTACAACCTCTATGGAGGAAAATTCTTAATACAGATGATAGCAACTATTAAGGAGGCTACAATAATACTCCAAAGCAAGAACAGATCGGGGTCCGGCTCGAGCTCAGAGTAACGCGCCAGCGAAAGCATCCTGAACAGGGCCAACACCACAGGCAGTTGGGTGCGGACGCAACCTCTACTCAACGTCTTCAACCACAAAGTCCGGATCTTCCTCTGAAGCAACAACATATATCGGGCTGAGTACAAAAGTACTCAACAAGTCCAAACTCCTCCACGGAGAGGGATATAAAGCATATGCACATGATATATCAAGGATAAGGCTCAGGTTTAATTTGCAGTAAAGCCGGCTCGCGGTACTGCTCCGCGTACTCCTCGGCGTTCTCCTCGTCAGTCACTCTGTCGGCTACGGGTGAGAGTGGCACAACGACAAGCAAACACAAACATAACATAAAATGAGCTCAAAGAGGAATGAAAATAGAAGGAGCGGATAGTGTATGATTTTATTGGAATTTAGGAAAAAGAATTGATTAAATCGGAGCTTGGATGGATGAGATATTGGAGTTATAAGATTGGGTGTTTAATTAATTCCGAAAATGGACTAATATAATTGGAAGGAGCTGCACGTGGTGGTTGTTGGGCTGGGTACATGCTGTGTGCATTTGGGCTTTAGACTTGATTAGTGTTTTGGGCCTTGGAAGAAAATAAAACAGAAGAGGGACACGGTAGTCAGGGGCTTCATTCTCCTCATGCTTGGCCACCATGGGAGGCCGGCCAAGCTCTGCAGCTTGCCGCATGGCAGCACGGGCCACTAAAAATGAAACTGAGATTACGGGGAGATAGAGGGGGCCGAGGGGGTTCCGGTTTGGCAGCTTCGAGCATGGGAGGCGCAAGTCGTCTCCGGCCGCGTGGCAGCCATGGCTATGGCTTCCTGAGCTCGTCGAGCTCAACTCTGGAGGGCGGCTGTGATGGGGATGATGGCATGGATGGAGCTACGGGTGGAGAGGCTGCTAGGGGTCTCACCTTCATAGGGAAGCACTCGAGAGCGAGGACGGCTTCTGGTTCTTGAGGGCGGTGGTCTAGCTAGCAGGGCAGGGAACCTCGGTGACCGTGAGGACTGGGTGGCGCGGCGGGGAAGAGAGCTCGGCGCTGCATTTTATAGGCCAGGGAGGGGGATGCAGCCGGGTATGAATGTCCAACCGCGGCACTGTGCTTGACGGTGCTAGCGACGAGGCCGGGCAAAGGCCGGCGAGGGCGCTGGTCTTTGACGGTGCTGTAGGTACGCGTGCGCGGGGCTGCTTGGCATGGAGCGGCGCGCTGGTGACCGGCAGCGGGATGCGCAGCGGTCTGTGGCGAGGTGATGGGTGCGGCAGAGCAAGCTGTGGCGAGGTGACGGGTGCGGCAGAGCGAAATGTGGCGAGGTGATGGGTGCGGCAGAGCGAACTATGGTGTGCGTGGTCGCGAGCGATGGGCAGGTGAGGCCAAGAAGCAAAAGACGCCGGCGTCGCTGCACTGCACATGCGCGTGCATGCTTTTGCATGAGCGATGGCAGGGATAGGCTTGCAAGCATGCAATTGGGTGCCTATTGGTACTTTGTAACGTCACGAATAAAATCTGCAAGTGCACGGATATCGCTGTATCTTTTACCCAAGAGTATTCCAGGGTATCATATCTACTACGGAACGTGAGTATACTACCTACGGGTTCAGGCTGTCCAAGGACATACACGCTGGTGTAGGAGGATAGGAAAGAGAGGACTTTCTAAGATCTAGAATCTATGTTTAGAAGAAGAGATCACGTCTCCATTATACTTCGAGCTCAAGGTATCGACCGGCTTATACAAGCCGATAGTTCCAATATGTACTCTATCCAATATCCGAACATGGAGGATTACTAAAAGGCTCGAACAGGGGTGTCACCACCTGCCAGCTACCTCTACAAACCGTGGGACTATCAGACAACTGAGTAGTATAGTCCAGCCTAGACACCATGTCTACGCCTTTCCCTACTAACTCTAGAGGCGTACAGGGTTATCCTTTTCTATCCTGAGCCCAACTTTAGAGTCAAATGCTACTCACTAGCATACACATCAACTAATATAAGGCAGGGATGATAACTTGCGATCTAAACTCTAATTCTAAATAAGCAAAGAAAGTCTCGAACAATTACAACCGAATAAGCATCTGTCGAGGTACAAGCGGATAAGAGTGTCGACAAGTCCGGCACATCCCCCGACTATCTCCCTCACTCTCGTAGAGGTATAATTTGGAGAAGAGCACCATTGCCAGCGCCCCTCCTGAGTACCTCTACTCCTAAACTCCCTAAGACTACTCTCACTCATGTGAGAACTCAAGAGAGGAGATGGTGTGGTGTGTGGTGTGTGTGTGTGTTCCATTCCTTACCCCCTCCCCTTGTATTTATAGGAGGGAGCCACCAGCATTCGCCCGAGGAATGAGCCAAACCGCCATTGGGGATCAACCACACCTCGCCGCGTGTCATCTAAGAGGCGGTGGGGCCCGTGGGCCGTTGCCACTGGGCCGGCTGACCGTGGGCTGGCTCCATTCACCCCGGTCTTTGGTCAAAAGACTGTTAGGTGGGCCCCCATGTCATGTATATGGGTAAGGGCTTGTCTTGAGTCAGTTTTGGTGCTCTGGTGGGCCCGTAGATCCTCGTGAACGCGTCTGATTCGTCGAGAAGTTGTTGCCTCAGATCCATGACGTGTCACGCGTGTGGGCTGAGTTTCCCTCTCATGTGCAGCTGCCAAGTGGGCCCTTTTGGCCTTTGGGCTTGCTTGTGCTTGGCCCAAGAATTTATGCCTTGGATAATATGCTTGTTACCTACAGTTTTGGCCCAAATTCACCTGCACACATTCTCAGACCAGCATCTGTGGAATTCATCAAATAATCATCCTATGTTAACATTTATTCCTTCTGATGCTCGACTTTTGCACGATAGTTGACGGTCAAAATGGGTCGTTAGTGACCGACAACAAGATCCCCCACACTTAGTTCTTTGCTCGTCCTCGAGTAAAGGCAAGAACTATGGCGGACCTGACTTCACATGATATGACATCTACATACAAATTATTCTAGGCCTTACCTTTGCCTGTGAATTTTGATGTGTCTACCATGAATTGCTTGGGAAGTTGAAGAGTGGAACGGTATTGACTTCAATCTCCTGCACTTCCCTGCTATATGACTGGGGTTTTGGAAATATTTTTGTAAAGACCAACCGTAGCTTTACTTCTCCATAGGATCTCTCATGTCGCTCACTGTGTATATATCCTCACCAAGGCTTTGCTTCTTTTCACCCTACTTCTAAAGATGGCTTATGTGGAGCTCATGGTAGGAAAAAATGGAAGCATGCACTTGTGTCACATTTATTGCAAAATCAAACAACGGATCCATGAAGATGACAAATCACACAAGCTGATCAAGATCGTGCACATATGTGGAAGGTGGATGATGGAATGAAATACTCCTTTTATGAATCTCTCTCTCCTTTATTTGGATAACATGAGGGCATGGCTATATATATATATATATATATGTTTCTTTTATTATTATTATTATATATTTTTTTATGGACATTAATGTGTCCATTTTTTTCTCTTTTTTTTGGGTCATGCTTCTTGGGCTTGCCTTCTTTTCTCTCTTTTTTTGAATAGCCCATGCCTCATTTGAAGGATACTCGAGAGAGAGATCATTAAACATGGAGTTTTATTTTGTGGATGGATGGAATGGCATAGCTGACTTCCAGTGTAAAAGTTCAGCTGGTGGAGTGCACATGATCTTGATCAAGCAAGTATGAAAAGACATCTCACTAGGGTCACAAAGTTTGAAAAAGCTCAATGCACCAACAAGACACATATGTGTAAGGTTTGTTTCATGAAGGTCAACATATGGTTTTGGTAGGACGAACACATGGAGTTGTAAAGCTATGGAGGTTTTCTTTTTGATAAAAATTTCCCAGACACATAAGCAGATAAAGCAAGGATTCTTCCATCAAACCATATCGCACTGGTCAACAACTTAACAATTATGGGTTCCCTAAGATATGATTCACAAGCTCAGGTTTAGCAAAGAATAAAAAGTATGCAAGCCAATCATAGAGAAGCACAAGAACCAGAGGATACCATGAGTTTAATTTTGATGATTAAGCATGGCTTCCATTTAAACTCATAGATTAGGGAGAGTAAGGGTTAGAGTGCACAAACCGTCGCGATGAAGATGATCGGAGCTAGTGTTAGTCAGCCAGACCCGAGATTCCACTGCCCAAATACTAGCTCTAATTCGTCTTGGCTTTTTGCATTCTGGTTCGTTCGGTGTTGTGCAGTGTTGTGGAAGATCTCGAGTGTATATGCATGAGAGTTTCGAGAGATCTCCCCCATACTTGTCCTTGTACCTGGTGCTTATTCAAAAACAAAAATGTGGCAACAAACTAATAGCTCTACCGGTTTTAAGAACCAGGGAGCTACTAAAATTTATTGCAACTAGAATTTAATCTCACCATGATACTTACTCAAGCAAAGCTGAACTAAGATTACATTAACATGAGTATGTTGTGAACATTAATCCAAAACCTCTACTTACCTTCCCGTTTGAATTCAGCTCACTGACTTACCCAATTGGATTTGATTTTTTTTGCAGGGGTTAGTCCATATATGCAACCAACATCTATACAAGTATTAACTCCAAGAACGTCAATCAATCTAGACACGAGGTCTAGTTGACTGAATAGGACATTTTAACCCAAACACCATGCTTGATTTAAAAAGCCTATGAATGTATGTTGCAATCATACATTCAAACTAGAGCATACGAGAACAGATAAAGGAAGCGTGAAACATGATTGAGCATTATTCAAAAAGAGATAGGCATGGGTACGAACCTGGTGATCCTCGGGCGACCTCCTGGCAGGGCTTTGTTTAATGTCAAAAGCAGGACATTGAGAGCACTTACCATGGTATTTTGTTGATGAAGACAATGTTGTCACCATGGCAACTCCTCTCATTTTTTTTTCATTTTTTTAGGGCAAGATGCGAGGACATACACCAATTTAAGACAAGATATGAATTGAGAAAAGAACTTACTTTGGGGTACTCACATACCTCCCCCACACTTGGAGTTTGCAAAACTTCAAGTGTATGGAGTTCAAGTCTCCTTCTATAGTTGTTCCATCATCAAGGCATATCGAGGTGTTGTAGTCGATGTAGCTCACATGTTCATAGGCGTTGTCTATCCATCATTCTCTTTGATCTTCCCCTGGAATGGTTAGCGACCAAAAATACCCGAAGGAAAACAATATTCTAGAACATGCTCTTGCTTTTTATTGAAAAGTAAATAAATAAGTAAATATATAATAGTCCGGGCTATCTCCCGGCAGTGCTTTGTTTCTGGTCATAAGCTCGACCATGATAACTCTTGCAGCCATCATTGGTTATGGGTCATTGTTTCACCACCAATCATTGAAGCTAGATACAAAGTTAGTGCCACGGTGTACCCACGAAATCTGCAATGTTTACGATAAACATATACATCTACAACCAACCTTCTGGAGATTTTGCAGAAGAGGACCTTGAGTTGGTTGTAGTCCTTGTGTGTGCACGGTGCACTAAACATGCCTGACTCTAGAGTTGCATTGAATTAGCATGGTTTTCGTGGTATGTCAAAAGTGAAACTCCCATGCTCATTTGTGGAATCCTTTTCTTTGGACTCCAGAGTCGGCGCCTCACAAAATTCCATGGCCCATTGATTCTCCATCTCAAGAGGTTCATCGTGAAAGATCATAGTTGTATCTCGATCAAGGTCGAGAACATCAGATTCTAGGCCATCGGGAAGAGGCTCAAACTCGATCAAGGGTGAGGATGAACGTTCTTCTTCACAAAAGTGAAGGCTATCTTCCGAGTCATATTCTTCAGAGGATTCTAGAACTCCCAAGAGAACGGGCTCGGATGATATGAACAGAGATGTATGCATCATTTCCTTGAGCGGGTTCTGCTCGGGAAGTGGCTTGGCCAGAAGATTTTCTAGATGAGGAGTAGCAGTGGCCGAGCCGGTTTCCCTAAGCTTTTCATCTAGGCTCCCATGAGATGCCAAAAGTTTTTCTAGTGGGAGGCCTAGGAGAAGATCAAAATCGAGGATATCGTAGATGTAAAAATCTAGATGCACCTCGATTTTGTCTATGGTGATAGGCACGTCCCTTGCAATCCCCTGACATTCAAAGTACAGCCCGGATCGACTTTTAAAGTACTTGTCGGTTGGGGTTAGAGGCTTGTTACCCACGAGAGTGTCCAAAAGGCACTCGGGTAAGATGCAAACCTCAGCAGCAGGGTCATGAAGAGTTTCTATGATTTTTCCCTTCATAGAACAAGTGATGGTTGCAGAGGTTGGGCTAATCCGAATCGCTTCGGAAGCACGCTTTGCCTCCTTTGACCAATCAATTGCAGGTGTATGGCGGGAAATTATATCGAGGGTCTCATAAAGACACATCGATTTCATAGTCTCCTCGTGCCTAAAATGATTCGAGGTATTTTTGATGTTCCCTGAAGGGTCATCCTCGAATCGGGAAGAGAACTCCGAAGGTTGAATTTCTTCTTCCTTCGGTGTTCGTGGTTCGGGAGAGGGCTCAACAAACGAATATTGGGATGTGGAAGATGAAGGCTCAGATTCGGGTGTTGAGAGACTCTCATGGCTCGACGCAGATTCCTCTTGGCGGGGTTCACTATGGTCTGTAGAGAAGAAAGAGTCTTCTAAGAAACTATCTAGGATGTCTCTTCCTTCTTCCAGAGTTGTGTGTGCGAACCATCCTCCGCTGGCGTCATCAAGCTCTAGGGCAGTTTCCATGTCTAAACCCGAGTAGAAAACTTCTAATGATACTTCATCGGGTATAGGCATGTCTAGGATAGATGCCAAAAGGCGTGAGAATCTAGCCCATGCTGCACCTATGGACTCCTTCTCTAATTGCTCAAAATCGAGGATGTCGATCGGTAGGGAGTCTATGTGTTCGGTGAGGGAGAACGAGTAACAAAAGTCATCTCGAAGCTCCTCCCAATCACCGCTCATACTTCCTATCGTGCGGGTGTGCCATTGCTCCGCCTTCTCTATAAGAGAGAAGGGGAACAATTTCCACCACAAGGCTTCTTGTGTCATGCCTAGGATTTCTAGACCCGAGCATAGTTCCTTGAATTCTAGCAAATGCTCATAGGAATCTTCATGAATTTCTCTAGAGAAGGGTCGCTGTCGAACCATGGCTATAAAACCAGGGTCGAGTTCATGGTTAGATGAGGAAGACGGTGATGGCTCAAAGAACTCGCCCATTGGGGTAGAGAGCTAGGGAAAGGATAGCTGCTCCAAGGGTAGTGGGGGTAAAGATAGAAGGAAAGAAAAGGAAAAAGATACGAGGATGACTGGGTCTGAAGATAATGTAGCTGCCGTTCCCCGACAACAGCGCCAGAAAGCTTGTTGGTACTTTGTAACGTCACGAATAAAATCCGCAAGCGCACGGATACCGTTGTAGCTTTCACTCAAGAGTATTCCAGGGTATCGTATCCACTAGAGAACGTGAATACACTACCTACGGGTTCAGGCTGTCCAAGGACACACACGCTGGTGTAGGAGGATAGGAAAGAGAGGACTTTCTAGGATCTAGAATCTATGTTATACTTCGAGCTAAAGGTATCGACCAGCTTATACAAGCCGATAGTTCCAATATGTGCTCTATCCAATATCCGAACGTGGAGGATTACTAAAAGGCTCGAACAGGGCTGTCACCACCTGCCGGCTACCTCTACAAACCGTGGGACTATCAGACAACTGAGTGGTATAGTCCAGCCTAGACACCACGTCTACGCCTTTCCCTACTAACTCTAGAGGCATACAGGGTTATCCTTTTCTATCCGGAGCCCAACTCTAGAGTCAAATGCTACTCGCTAGCATACACATCAACTAATATAAGGCAGAGATGATAACTTGCGATCTAAACTCTAATTCTAAATAAGCAAAGAAAGTCTCGAACACTTACAACCGAATAAGCATCCGTCGAGGTACAAGCGGAGAAGAGCGCCGACAAGCCTGGCACATCCCCGACTATCTCCCTCACTCTCGTAGAGGTACAATTTGGAGAAGAGCGCCATTACCGGTGCCCCTCTTGAGTACCTCTACTCCTAAACTCCCTAAGACTACTCTCACTCAAGTGAGAACTCAAGTGAGGAGATGGTGTGGTGTGTGGTGTGTGTGTGTGTTCCATTCCTTACCCCCTCCCCTTGTATTTATAGGAGGGAGCCACCAGCCATTCGCCCGAGGAATGAGCCAAACTGCCATTGGGGATCAACCACACCTCGCCGCGTGTCATCTGAGAAGCGGTGGGGCCCGTGGGCCATCGCCACTGGACCGGCCGACCTGGCTGGTCGGCCGACCGTGGGCTGGCTCCGTTCGCCCCGGTCTTTGGTCAGAAGACTGTTAGGTGGGCCACCATGTCATGTATATGGGTAAGGGCCTGTCTTGAGTCGGTTTTGGTGCTCTGGTGGGCCCGGAGATCCTCGTGAACGCGTCTGATTCGTCGAGAAGTTGTTGCCTCAGATCCATGATGTGTCACGCGTGTGGGCTGAGTTTCCCTCTCATGTGCAGCTGCCAAGTAGGCCCTTTTGGCCTTTGGGCTTGCTTGTGCTTGGCCCAAGAATTTATGTCTTGGATAATATGCTTGTTACCTGCAGTTTTGGCCCAAATTCACCTGCACACATTCTCAGACCAGCATCTATGGAATTTGTCAAATAATCATCATATGTTAACATTTATTCCTTCTGATGCTCGACTTTTGCACGATAGTTGATGGTCAAAATGTGTCGTTAGTGACCGTCAACAGTGCCATTAGTTGATATGTCTGCATGCTTTTGTGCTTAAGTGCTGCTGCATGCGTGCAACATGTGTCCGTGAAATTTGTGTAAGTGAGAGCACACAATTTGGAGTGAGCAACAGAGGGATTAAGAAATAGGGAAGAGCTGATTTGTTGAGGTATATGTGAGAGATGATGATTAAGTCTGAGGTGGATTAGAGGCACAAGGAGTTGAGCTCAAAAAAGAGTTTATGTAATTAGATTTTAAAAATAGTTTTGAATTCGAATGATTTTTTAATATGAATTTTTGGGCTGTTACAATAGGGAATCGGCAATGAGCTGCCCATACCGGTATGCAACTAGACGGCTAGATCTTAAGCCGACACGTGCCAGGTAACGATGTACAAACCCACAAATGTGTGGATCTGGACAAAGCTAAGCTTGTAACCAATCTAATCAGCTATACAAGGTTTATCGTGATAAACAAGGAGCTTACAGCCGATTAAACAGATCACTAAGCTGAGTAATTTGTGAATAAATCTAAATGAGAAAACAGCGATACGCCCGATTTCAAAGCTTAGATAGATTCTGTAAATTTTGAATAGATCTGAACGAAGCCACAGCGATGCGCCCAGAAGCTAAAGCTCAGATTTACTCGGTAAATGGCAATGCGCCCGGAAGCTAAAGCTCAGATTTACTCAGTAAATGAAGACTTACCAGCAAATCAAGTCGCTCAAATGTGAGGCATCCTTGATCAGCTTGAAAGAACTCGTGAAAAAGAAAAAAGACGGCAAAGTCGCCGACGAGAAAATAAATTGCAAGTAGTAAAGTTTGTTTGCTTGGATGTGTATCAATCTTTTACAATAGCCAGGGGGCTCATATTTATACCCCACGCTAACACAATCCTAGCCGATCATGACAAAGCACGATTCTATTCTATAAAATGAATAATTTTTAATAAGGTAGCACTTGCCAATCCGAAGCCAAAATATCTAGTCAACTTCCCCTCCCTCGGTCAATAAGATTTTCAACGGTGATGCACGATCACCCCTTCAAGTCCACTGATCGTACCACACAGAACCTTTTCTCCTTTGCAATACTCTTCCTTGACACATGTTAAAATCTAGTGTCAACACATGCCCCCCAATTTTGGAGTAAAATGTTCTTTTTACTTTGAAATTAATTTCTGTCATGATTACACTGCCGAACGGTCTTCTCATCACTGCCATCTCGCTTCACATGCGGGTGGCGAACGAAAATCTCTTCTTTGTCCTTCTCCTTTCACCTCCCAATCCACACAACGGGAATCTGCCGATTCACCTTTCATCTTTTTACCCACACGCTCCTCAATTAAATCCAGGGGTAAAATTCATACCGACACACCACAACCAATTCATCTTCTTCACCTTGGGCTATCAATAATCCCATCGGCACTGTAACTTCTCCATCGGCTATAGTCTACTTTGCCTTCTTCCTTCTCTAGCCAAAAAACCCCAGTCTCCTTTTCCTTCTCCAAGCAGATGGCGAACAACAAGTGTGCCGGCGAGGGTTCTTCCGGTGCTCCTCCGCCGCTCCGTCCCCGTCTTGGGTAAGACGCTTCTCTTCTCCATCAATGCTGCATCCCAGATCTGCATTTTGACTAGCTCTTGATTTCTGCAGGGACGCCGACGGCGAACTCCCCGCCAACTTCCAGGCCCTGGACGAGCGCACTCAAAACCTCAGTCGAGACCTCCTCCGCCAGCGGAACGAGGCCCGCCGCGATCTCGACCGGGCACAGACAGACCAGGTCGTCATCCGCGGCCAACTCTCCCGCGCCGACACCAAAGTCGCCAGTATACCTTCTTCCTTGATCATCCTTGGCTTTTTGCTCTAACCTCTCTTCTTTCCAGACCTGGAGTCCCAGGTCCAGAACTTCCTGGACGCTTCCTGAGTTGCCATAGACTCGGTGAATGCGCAAGGGAGCACTGTCGCCGCGCGCCTGCGGAACATCCCGGCCCGGGTCAAGGAGGTCGCCCGCCAGGGCCATCGCCGTGATCTCCACCATGTCCGGGGCGGACTATCAGCAATGGGAGTCAGTCTTCCCTGAATAGGGCGCGGCGCGCGAGGCCTTCGAGGATCGTCGATGACCTCTACTTCCCTGCGGACGCCGTCATCGGCGATGTTAGCTTGGATGGGGTTGTCAGCAACCTCTTCGGAGACAAGTCAGATTAGGTTGTACTATGTAACAGACTATCTGGCTTTTTGTAAATATAATCAATGGACGAGCCTCCTTCCCTTTTGCTTTTTTGCCTTTGTCTTGTCTCGATCTCCTTTTTAATTTTCACACTGTAATCTGCGATCGTCATTCCGAATGAACTGATACATCCCCACGATCTGAAATCGAAAGACCATCCACAAAGAACTCCAATATCTTCAAATAAAATCACAACGTGAAACCCAAACCAAACTCAAATTCATGCGTCTGGATTGTATTTTTGATCTAAGGGCGATATACATTATATCAGTAACGAAAGCACCTGAACGTCTTCCATTACGATCAAGTTCTTTCTTATTTCTGCACTAAAGGCGACACTTTTTCTGCATCGGCTATATTTGAAACCAACCGATCTTTGGTTCAATCGGCTATGCATCTACTCACACACTTGGGTAGTATTTTTTCAGATACTTGTCATTAAGCGCACTGAAAAAGTCTTCTCCCTCCAACATTTCTAAAAAGTACGCGTTTCCAGAAACACATCTGCTGATCTTGTATGGCCCCTCCCACATCCGTGACCACTTGCCAAACTTGGGATCTTTAGTTCCTATCGGCAAGACTAATTTCCACGCCAAGTCCCCTTGGTCAAAAGATTTGGCTTTGACTTTCTTATCATACCATCGGTCCACTCTAGCTTTATTGGCTTTAATATTAACGAGAGCATTCAGTCGATGTCCAGCCAACTCTTCCAACTCGTCTTTCATCAGCGCAACATAATCCTCAGCCGTCAACTGATCTTGAAGTGTATCCTATCTGGAACCAAGCTGAGTCTCCCAAGGAAGCATCGCTTCATGTCCATATACTAACTGATACGGGGACACTTTGGTAGCTCCATGGCAAGATATTCTGTACGCCCATAAAGCCTCATTAAGAGTTGTATGCCACTTCTTTGGCTGTTCTTCAATTTTTCTCTTAATCAACTTAATGATCCCTTTATTGGAGGCTTCTGCTTGACCATTAGCTTAGGCATAATATGGAGAAGAATTCAACAATTTAATTCCCATACTCATAGCAAATTCTCCAAATTCCTCTGAAATAAACATACTGCCTTGATCGGTTGTAATAGTCTGCGAAGTACCAAACCGATAAACAATATGCTCCTTTACAAACTCAATCATCTCCTTGGATGTCATAGTCTTCAAAGGAATCGCTTCAACCAACTTGGTGAAATAATCTGTTGCCACCAGTATGAACTTATGATTCTTGCTGGATGGTGGATAAATCTGTCCAATTAAATCAATTCTCCATCCTCTAAATGGCCACGGCATAATAATGGGATTCATAGCCGATGCCGGTGCTATCTGCACATTACCAAATTTCTGACACCGCTGACAACCCCTTATAATAAGAGAAGCAATCTTCTAACATGGTTGGCCAAAAGTATCAATTTCTCCTGATCATCCACTTCATCTTGAATGCCGATTGATGTGAACCACAGAAATCTTCATGTATTTCTCCCATTAAGACCTTAGCTTCTTCTTTGTCAAGGCATCTGAGCAAAACTCCATCAATCGTCTGGTAATACAACTCCCCTTCAAGCAACACATATTTAGTCGCTTGAAATCTGATTCTTCGGCTCACTTTCTTGGAGGGATCTTCCAAATAATCTACAATCTCTCACCTTCAATCATCAGCAGGTAATTCTAGAGCCATTACACCTTCTATTGGCCGATAACCAGAAGCGTGCTGTGCCAGCCGTTTGGCATCACCATTATAAAGCTTGGGTACATGTTCTATGGTCACCTTTTAAAATTCTTTCAGCAATCGGCAACACTTCTCAAGATAAACTCATAGAATATAATCCTTGCATTCGTATATGCTGATCAACTGATTGACCACCAACATGGAATCTCCAAATATTTCTACTGCATCGGCCCCAATTTCTTGTAATAGCCGAATTCCCTTAAGCAAAGCTTGGTATTCAGCCTGATTGTTAGTAGCAATAGCTTCTATTGGAAAAGACAATTCAAATGTTGCCCCCCCCCGAGGTGACACCAAGACAATGCCAATACCATATCCAACTCCACACGATGAACCATCAAAAAACAATGTCCATGGAACTAGATCAATAATTTCCAATTCTGGCCCACAATGCTGAACAACAAAATCGGCCATGACCTGTCCTTTAACCGCTTTAGCCGATTCATACCTCAAATCAAATTATGATAAGGCCAGAATCCATTTTCCAATTCTCCCATTCAAAATCGGCAACGAGAGCATATATTTAATAACGTCATCTTTGCTTACCACAACACACAGCCGATAATATATAATGCCTAAGCTTGGTACAAGAAAAGTATAAGCAAAGACACAACTTTTCAACAGGAGAATATCTAGTTTCAGCATCCAAGAGTCTTCTACTGACGAAATATATCACACGTTCTTTTCCCTCAAACTCTTGAATAAGGGCCGATCCGATAGCACGCTCATCAGCCGATAAATACAATTTAAACGGCTTGTGCTTTTGTGGTGGAACCAACACAGGAGGCGATGTTAGATACTGTTTGATTTCATCCAACGACTTTTGCTATGCTTCTCCCCACACAAATTTCTGATCGGCCTTCAACTTCAGTAAAGAACTGAATGGTTGTATTTTACCGCACAGATTAGCAATAAATCTCCGAATAAAATTAATTTTGCCGATCAATGACTGAAGTTCAACCTTTGTTTCCGGAACCACTACCTGATTAATGGCTGTAATAGTCTTCTGATTAATCTCAATTCCTCTTTCATGAACCATAAACCCAAGGAACTAACCAGCCGACACACCAAATGCACATTTGTTAGGATTCAACTTAAATCCATGTTTTCTAGTACATTCCAAAACTTTGCGCAGGTCAGCTAAATGTTTCTGATACCCATTAGACTTTACCACAACATCATCAATGTAAATTTCTACAATCTTGCCGATAATCTCATGGAAAATATAGTTAATGGCCGTCTGGTACGTTGCTCCAGCATTTTTCAACCCAAAGGTCATGACAATCCACTCGAACAAAGCAACATGTCCTGGACATCTAAATGTAGTTTTATGAATATCTTCTTCAGCCATGAATATCTGATTGTATCCAGCATTTCCATCCATAAAACTGATCACCTTGTGCCCTGCAGCAGCATCCACCAACATATCGGCAACTGGCATCGGGTAACCATCCATCGGCGTAGCTTTGTTGAGATCCCTAAAGTCAATACACATAGGTAGCTTTCCATTTTTCTTGTACACAGGGACCACATTAGATATCCATTCAGCATATCTGCATTGCCTGATGAACTTTGCTTCTATTAACTTTGTAATTTTGGCTTTTATATCTGGTAAAATCTTAAGGTTGCACCATCTTGAACCCTGCTGATGTGGCCGATATCCAGGTTTAGTAGGTAACCGATGCTCAACAATAGATCGATCCAAACCCGGCATGTCATAATATTCCCAAGCAAAATAATCTCTATATTCTTTTAACAGCTTCACCAACTCTTGTTTATACTCAGGATCTAACTTGGCACTAATAAACGTCGGCCTTGGTCTATCTCCATTTCCAATATCTACCTCTTCTAAAGCATCGACCGACGTAAACCCATGCCCCAATTTCCCTTCATCATCAAGGAACTCATCCATTAGGAACGGTTCGGGAAACCGACTGCTTGGATCGGTAGAAGCAAAGTAACCATGTTAACAGGCGCAGCCGCTGATCCTGAATCTTGTTTATCATCGGCCCTTGGCTTGACACGCCAAACCTCTGACCTGACTCCTCTTCTGGGAGCTTCTTTCCTTTCTTCTTCTAGTGCCTCTATCTGACGCAGCCTCTGAACTCGTCTCTTCTGTGATCTGGTCAAACCCGCTGGACACCACTGAGGCCGATCAATATTGTTATGAACAGGCTCTCTTTCTGGATACCTACGATATGGGTATTCATCTGAAAGTCGAGCATCAGCAGTTTGCACAACCCGCTCATCGGCAGAAATCCTTCCCCCTATAGGATCACGCACCATGGTCCTGCCCCCCAGCCGATCATGCACTGAAACCCTGCCCCCCAGCTGATCATGTATAGAGATGCGTCTGTCATCATTCCTAACCGTAATAATCGGCCCACGAGGCTTCTGGTCGAAACGTGGCTTCTTGTGCGATCGGTCTTCTCGGTAGAAGCCGTTGCACTCCGGACAGTTATCTACTGTTGGCAGAGTCAAACCTTCCTCCCAACAGTACACAAAGAAAGGACATCTCCAGTGCCCCTCATGTCGCCGCGCAGATTCTTCTCTGTACTGTCGCCTCTCCTGATCACGTTGGAATTTGTTCAGCAACATCTGAGACGTGACCTTTTTCTTTGGTGTCGCAGACTCTTCTTTCTGTTGCACCTCCTTGCATTTAGCTTCATCAGCTGTTATCTGAGCTTTAGGATCAACAGTTCCAGACTCCTTGGCCGATTGTGATGTGAGCACCTTCGTCTGCAATGCATTCCTCTTCCCTCCAACATCCACCATGTTAGCAAGAAACGGGTGCCCATCAATCTTCATCAGCTTTTTGGGTGTCTCAAACTAAAGCCTACCCTATTCTATAGCCGATTGTATCTGCTGACGAAACACTTTGCACTCATTTGTGTCATGAGATGTCGCATTGTGCCACTTGCAGTACTTGATGTTCTTCAATTCTTGATCTGTCGGGATCCTGTGATACGGCTTCAGCTTAATCTGACCCTCTGACAACAACAGATCGAAGATCTTGTCAGCCTTTGTAATGTCGAACCCATATTTCTCAGGTTCCTTGTTACCAAATGGACATGAGATTGGCTTCTTGTTATTCTGAACCCACTCAGCCGATCATATCATCTGGTCATCATCTGAATCGGAGTCATCTGAGCAGTCAACAAAATTAACCTTCTTCTGAAAGTTACTCCTCTTCTGCTCATACGGTTTGATCTCCCTTGTCATCCTGTGAGCCATCTGACTAATGTTGTAGAACTCTTGGGAAGCGTACTTCTCTCTGATGTGTGGAAAGAGTCCTTGGAAAGCAACTTCTGCAAGCTGCTGATCAGACAGAACCAGACTAAAGCACCGGTTCTTGACGTCTCTGAACCTCTGAATGAAGGTAGCGACCGATTCATCATTCCTCTATCTTAAGTTGGTCAAATCGGTCAGCTTCATCTCTTCTATGCCAGAGTAAAAGAACTGGTGGAACTGCTTCTCTAGATCGGCCCAGAATATGATAGAGTTGGCTGGCAACGTTGTGAACCGCGTAAAGGCCGATCCAGAGAGACATAGAGGACAGACACAACTTCAATGCATCATTCTGAGCTGCTTCTCCACACTGCATGATGAATCTGTTGATGTGTTCCACTGTGGAGACCTCCCCTTGTCGAAAAAACTTTGTGAAATCTGGAATCTTGTACTTGTGGGGTAACGGCAGTTGATCATACGCAGCTGGACATGGAGTTCTGTATATCAAATTCTGCTGCTTTGATTTCAAACCAAACTGATCTCTCATCACCTTAGCAATCTTGGACGCCCAGTAAATCTGCTGACCGTCAGTTGATGCTGGCTGCAGTGCTGGTGAAGCTATCGGTAAAACCGCCGATGTTGGTTGTGCACTGGGTGTGGCCATCGGATGAGCAGCCGATGCAGTCCGCGCAACATGCTGAGTGACTTGATTGGACGGTGACTGGTAGAGCACGAGCACCATCTCATTGTGTCGGTGTCCCGACCTGGGGGCCTGGATCCCAACTAGTAAATGCTGCGTGTTTCCTCGTCCCAGATGATGATGCAAGAGGCAATCACAGTAACGCACGGTTTATCCTGGTTCCGGCCGCGGGGCCGTACGTCCAGCAAAGGGGGTGTGCGAGGGCACTGTATTATCTTGCACCCGGAGTGCTTGTAGTAGGGGATACAAGCGAGGCGAGAGAGGGAGGGAAGCTCCCAAGTCTCTGCTAGAAGTGGAGTCGGTTAAGACGAGTGCTCAATAATCCCTGAACGTCCTCTTGGAAAAGAGAAGCCAGAGAAGGTCCAGCCAGAGTCCAGGGCCGCTTAAAGGGAGTCCGCCTCCTCCCTTTATAGTCACAAGGAGGGGGCAGCGTACACGAGTGTAGGGGCGCGGAAGTCATCGTTTTCCCCTGAATCGCGGGGTACAGTGGTCGGACACTGTAGGAAGTACACTGTGGGAAGGCGGCGTGCATCGCAGTCATCCTGGATATCGTCCTTCGTCCTGTGAAGATTGCGCTAGTCGCTGAGTCAGTCCCTGCAGTCGGCGTGGTCGTTGCTGGTGCATGGTCCTCTATATATGGTGCGGTGGCGTTAAGTGGGCCCTACGGATTAGGGTCCTGGACACACCAGCGGTAGTGGTGGCGCGCGACGGCCCCGGACCCCCTGGTCGGAGTGAGGGCGTGCACACTAGAAGGTCCGGGGGACACGTGGAAGTCCCGGACCCCTAAAGGGGAAGGTCCAGGACTCTGTCCATTTTGTACTGGGCGCCCCTCCCGGAAGGACACGTGACGTCGCCGGACCCCTTCCCCAGTGGGAGGCGAGTCCGGATGGTCGGTGTCGGCAGAACAGTAACGGGAGTAGTGCCGAGCCTGTCTTGTCCCGCGTTGTAGGTCCCAAGGTGCTGCTATAGCATCCGGGATGGCGGAATGGTGACCGGAGTCAGCGGATGGGACCACGGTCATATCTACTGTGGGAGTGGCAGCCTGACGCCGCCCGTCCTTTGAGCCATGGCGGAGCTGGCTGGCTTTTAATGCCTTCGTACGGCGAGCGGTTGGGCGGCGGGGTTCTTTGTCCCTTGTGCCGAGGGGTGGCCTCGAGTGAGGCGGAGATGAGTCACCTGCTCGAGGGTAGATCCGCTACCCTCGAGCGAGGCGGAGATGAGTTACCTGCTCGAGGGTAGATCCGCTACCCTCGAGTGAGGCGGAGATTGCCCAGCGGACCCGAGAGGGACCCTCGAGCGAGGCGGAGATCATTCCGCGGGTTCGAGGGGAATGTGAATGGGCCGTACGCTGGGCTTCTTTGAGTCATTTCCTTTCTTCCAAATGGGAAGCAGGCCGTGGGCCTTTGTGGGCCCAGTTGCTTTAACAGGTGTTTTGTGTTTTTAAAGTGATCTTAGTACCCCGATTAAGGTGTCCCTAATTGTGGTACCCGACAGTAGCCCTCGAGGCTTTGGTCGAGTCAGGGGATTCGGCCAAAGGGTGATTCAGCGATTTTTCCCCTTTTGACGTGATCAGTCAATGCCGCGCATCCGCCAGATGCGCCTGGACGCCAGTCCAGCGGATGTGACAACACGCCGGTCGGGGTAGTACGCCCGTGGGAGGGAGTACTTCGAGGCGCGCGCCTCTTTGTTTGTTGGTTTAAAGGACAAGACGTGTCCGCGCGCTGAGGGAGGCTAGGGCGACGGTGGCGCCCGCTGCTTGGCAGCTGGTGCTTTCACCGCGCTGTCCCGCACGTAGGGCCTTGGCCCCGGCGCTCCTGGTTGCTTTGCGGCGCGCCGTTCGAAGGCGGCCGGCCAGGGCCGACGCTGCACCGCTTAGCGTTCAGGGGCTCAGCTCCGCTTTATTTCGTTTGGTCGTGTCTCAGTGCGGTGACCGAGGACCTCCTTTGCTCGTGGAGTGCCGCGTCATCATGGGTGATACAAGCCTCCGCTCTTCGCCAAGCTTGAAGCTTTGTGCCCGGTGTAGCTATAAATAGGGGTCGTGGGGTTCCCTCTCCTCTCCAACCTCCCAACTCTTTCTTCCAGCATCGCCCAAATCTTGTAATGTTTCCTTTGCCTTTTTGTGACCGGCCCCGAGATGGGGTGGCCTGGCTTTTTTAGGCTTTTGGTGCTAGAAGAATGCTTGCGAGCGGTAGGGGAAGACCGGAGTGGGCGTGCGCTCCATCCCTCAGGTTAAGTGGGATCAGCAGAAGAGCATTGGGCCCATGGGGTCCTGCTCCTGCGATGTCCCCTAGCCTGAAGGGGGATGGAGATGCCTGACCGTGGCGCTGGCACCAGGTCCGGCGGCTGTTTTTCGCATCGTCCCCCCCGGCGACAAGGTTGCTCTCGGGGAGACGATGCGGAGGGCGCTGTCCGCCAGCTCGACCCCCCGCGTGGTCTTCGGTGGAGGAGACGCTAGAAGAAGGCTTGCGAGGAGAGCGTCCTGCTGGACCCGTGAGGTCTGGGGGCTGCTTCTCGCATCCCTAGCAGCCTGGCCGTTGCGTCAGCCAGGGGCTCGGTGCCTTTCTTTGTCGCTTGTTCCTCCCCAAAGCAGGGAAAATTGCCACGTAGGTGGCAACGTGTTTGTATCTTTCGACGGCTTCGCGCCGGTAACCCTTTGTAATCTTTATTTGTATTTGGGCAATAAAGTCCCATTTCTCCTCTACGGGGAGGATTACCGAGGGTATAGGGGTGTACAGGGAGTTATGACCCTCGAACATGTGTGAAGTCTCCTTCGCAGGGGCGCGTCAGCGCACCCGCGGGTGTAGCCCCCGAGGCCTTGGAGGAGGATTTGTGCTCGTCCAAGGGCTATAAACGTTGTCCCACTGGGTAGCTTTACTGGGGCGGCTGCCCGGTACCTTTTTCAGCCAGCATCGGCACTCTTTCAGCCAGCCTCGGCACTCTTAGTGCTGGTACAGCGGCCCGACGTTCAGCCTAACCATCAGGAGAGCGCACGTCAATAGCGGAGGGTTTGTTTAGACATGTGAAGCTTCACAATTGAAGGTCGTTGACTTATTCGAGGGTGCGGTTTGAACCGTGGTGTGCGAGGAGCCCCCAAGCCTAGGCCCGTGTGAAGGCGTTCAGGGGAACCCTCGACTTCGATTACGACCCTCGTCGCCCTTCCGCAGGGAGGAGGGGTGAAGTGCACCATGCTACCCATGCCCGGGCCGCGAGCCATGGCTGCTTCATTGAGCTATTAGCGGGTTGTTCAAGCGGACGTCCGTGCCCCGTTCGATGAGGGTCGGCTCGTGGTCCATAGACACGTCACATAAAGCACTTGCGAAGGTTCGCTAGGCGGGGCTCGGACCCATTCGATAGGATCCCCCTTCTAGGTACCCTCGACTGTCCTTGAACACTGCGTAGGATGTCTCGAACTCCGCGTTCGAGGGTAGCTTGTACGGCACATCCCTGCAGTCCCTGACTCTGGTGATCTGGGGCGCCTGTCGAACCCCCTGAAGGGCCAGGCTTCGAACTCCTGATCAGTAAGGCCTCGAAATGTGATTCCTTCGAGGGTAAAGAGACCCCTTGAAGGAATATTCCGTCGTGATCTGAAAACGTCGCAGAGTCGCGAGCCACACGTGCGTGGGTCTTCCGCTGGTGGGGGGCGACGTGGCTCGATTCGTGCGGTGCGGTGTGGGCGCGCCTTTTCAGGCGACAACCTCGGGCAGACGAAGCGGTGTGGGCGGCAGCTGACGGATGGGATAGCGCAACAGTCGCGCCGTGCCCGCCGGTTACCGTGCCACATTTATTGCTGCGTGCGCGCGTGGGAGACTCCGCGGTCGTGGGGCCCATCCGTCAGCGATAGCAAAATCTACCGCATTCAATGCGGTAGATTTGGGCCGTGGCTGCGGACGCGCCCGTCATGGTGAATAAAGATGAAGAGAAAGGGGATGTTTTGGGTTCGCCTAGCCATTTGCCTCCATCCTGCTTCGCCTTCTCTGCCTCCGTTGCTTCCTGAACCCATAGCTAAGAGCGAGAAGGAGGAGGAAGAAGGAGAAAGAGAGAGGGAGAGAGGACCTTAGCCGTTTTGGAGCCTTCATTCCCGCATCCCCCCTCGACTCGTAGAGATGTCGGACATCCAGGAGCCTTTGCCGTGGGGCAAGTCCTCCGCCACCGTGGCGGTTCTGGAGCAGCTGGTCGCCGACCGGCTGCTGCCACGGAACCCCGACTCGGGGACGCCGGCGTGGATTTCCCCGCACCCGGACAAGACCGAGCCGAAGCCCCCGCAAGGCTACGTCGTAAGCTTCGTGCGCCTCCACGAGCGAGGCTTCGGCGTCCCCGTCAGCAGGTTCATGAGGGCCTTGTGCGAGTACTACGGAGCGGAGCTGCACAACTTCAGCCCCAACGCCATCTCGCAGGCGGCGGTCTTCGTCGCCGTCTGCGAGGGGTACCTCGGGATAGAGGTGCACTGGGATCTCTGGATCCACCTGTTCCGCGGCGAACTCTTCATCGAGAGCGGGCGGGGCCAGCCGAGGCGGTTCGCGCACGCCGGTGGCCTGACGTTCCACGTGCGCCACTCCCGGAGGAACCTCTACATCCACAGCAGGATGACGACAAACAACGCCGGGTGGAGCCGAGGGTGGTTCTACCTTCGGAACTACCGTGGCGCGCTCCCGACGTTCACCAACCGGGTCCTCCGGGAGCGACCGGCGAAGTGGGATTGGGGGGTGTCGCCCCAAGCACAGCAGGACAAGCTCGAGGGCCTCACCGACGCGCTGGCGCGTTTGGCGAAGAAGAGGTTGACGGCGGCGGCCGTCATCGCGAACTTCCACCGGCAGAGGGTGATCCCTCTCGTGGAGAGGGCCCTGCCGATCTTCCAGCTCACTACCGGGAGCCAGGTTGAAGGCTTGAGGACGTCAAGCAAGCTTCTCTCCCACACCACCGCCGCCCGGAGGGCGACGTACACGGTGGCGGATTTCCCCCAAAATCCCGAGGATCTCTGGAGGATCAAGATGCGCCCCCGAGCCGGGGTACATTTCTCTGGAAGTTTTGGCTTCGAACTTGGCGTGCGTCGTGTAGCCCTCTTTTCCTGATTCCATCTCGGGCGTGCTTTGCAGGGGTTGAGGAGCGGTATCTCGAAGCCCCCGGTCCCGGAACAACGTCTGATCAATCGCCTCCACACGGAGAAGATGAAAAGGCGGAAGGACGCGGCGGAGGCAAAGGTTGAGAGGAAGAGGAAGGCGAGGCACGACAAGGCGTGCAAGCTCGCTCGCGTGGAGGGGAAGCCGCAGCCCGCCACACCCGAGTCCTCGGAGGAGGATGAGGAGGAGGCCTCGGATGCCAAGGACCATGCTCTGAGGGGCGACGGGGAAGGTGCGGGCACGAGCCCCCCACCGTTCTACCTGTGGGACGAGGACGAGGGGGAGCCGGCGGCTCCGGAAGGGACAAAGGCCGTGGCCTCGGCGCCACTTTGTAGGATGGCGAGAAGCTTCCTGAGGGAGGCAACGATAAGCTGCCTAAGGAAACCCCTGCAGTTAAACTTGTGCCACTTTGTATTAAAAAATTATCTTTTCTCCGCTCTTAATTTGATTAAGTAGCATATTGCTCCTCTAGATTCCCAAGATACAGGGAATATAGTAGGGAAGATTGAAGATGTGCCCAAAAGGGCTGAGTCTGAAGTGCGGTTGAGTACTTCCCAGGTTTTATCGGGAAGTGTCTTGCCGCGAGAAAAGGTGGAGCTTGCTTTCAAGCTACTGGAGGTAAGTAGTCGAATACTTCAAATACTTTAGTATAGATCGAGTAGTATATTGATCTTATTTATTTTTGCAGGAAGCATTGGGGCGGGAGAGTGATCAAGCCCAGGACAATACAGAGCTGAATGCTCTGAGAGAGAGAGAGAGAGTGAAGACGCTCTCGTCCATAAAGACTGCTCTCTAGGGGAAGCTTAAGAAGCTATCCCAAACCAAGAAAGGTTAGTCTCTAGCATATAATATGCGTTCGACTAGTTGATCTGCTTGGTGTTTATAAGATTTTCTTTTAATTGAGTACATAGCTTGTACAAAATCTTTAAAGATACAGGAAAGCTTGGTACTGGATCTAAAGGTTCTTATGTACCGAAACACAGATGAGATTGAAAAGCTCAAAAAGATCAAGGAGAACTGTGCTCAGGAGATGGTGGGAACCATGAAGCAGCTAAAAGAGCTATCAGAGTTGCGGGACTCAATGCGACAAGAGCTTGTCGCGCTGTGGGAAATCAGGGATGCTGCCCAGGAAACAGCCGAGGCTATGGATATCCCGGAAGGGAACGAAGACGAACCGCTGTCGCTGGCGGGGAAACTTCGTAAAGTACCCGAGGCCTTTGAAAGGTATGCCTCCGCAACCACGCATCAGTACGTGGGTCACGTGCTCGGGTTTGTGAAATCTTACTGGCCAACCACTTGTCTGGACGCACTGGGGAAGGGAGCCAAAGCTGATTGTATGGATGAACAATTCCGTCAATATATGGAAGAAACTTCTGTGGTGGCCGACCAGATAGTGGGATCCCTAAACAAGCCCGATTCTCCTTGAACTTTTGAATGTAATTCGGTGTATGTGCCGGCAGTACCTTGAACAAATGATGAATATTTGTGTAATGTCAAGTACTTTGTTTAATCGTAGGATTGTAGGATCCTTTGATGGGTCGAGTAGTTGTACTCGGAGATCCTGAGTGTTGGCAGAATCACGCCTACTCAGTTATAATAGTAGATACGAGGAATTGTATCCGTAGGTGCCTTAGGAGGCAAAGTATTCTCGAATGGGATCGAGTTTGTGTGATTCTAAGTCAGAATTCTAGTGCTGACCGATTAGGATTGAATCCCGCAGGATTGACCAAGTGGGAAAAGCACTATAAAAATGTTTGAAAAGCCGTAGCTTAGAGCAGATTTTCCTTTATAAAGGAAATGCTTTATTGGAGTGAAGCTCATATGGACTTTGTTGTCCAATCGGGGGGAGACCTCTTATAGAGTATTTGAATAGTCAGGAGCTTTTAGGTGATCATTGATAGATAGGGGAGCAAGAGGCTCTTTGTCAACCTATTTTAGAGTATCAAAGGCTTATTCGTACTCCTTGAGGGATTTTTGTAGTTGACCAGTTAGGATGGACCCTGGTTGGTCAACCAGATAGTATACGGCTGTTTGTGAAAATATCCCGGACTACTCGATCTTATCGAGTAGTATGTCCTATACATGGACTGGATTAACGTCTAGAATAGAACTATTAGGATTGAACTCCGTCGAGTTAACCAAGACGTAAATATTCTAGAAATATCCCAAACTTACTCGAGCGAGGCAAGTAAGGTGTCCTACCCGAGGACTCGGAGTAACTCTTAGGGCAAGTCTATTAGGTACGAACCCCGTCAAGTTGCCCAACACGAAAATGCCGAAAGAGTATCCAGAACCTACTCGAGCCAGCGAGTAGGGTGTCCTTATAACTAAGGACTGGAGTAATCCTTAAGACAGAATTGTTAGGTACGAACCCCATCGGGTTGACCAAGACATAAATGTCGAGAGGATATCCAAAACCTACTCGAGCCAGCAAGTAGGGTGTCCTAAACATAGACTGGAGTAATCCTTAAGACAGAACTGTTAGGTACGAACCCCGTCAGGTTGCCCAAGATGTAAATGTCGAAAGGATATCCAAAACCTACTCGAGCCAGCGAGTAGGGTGTCCTTTTAACCAAGGACTGGAGTAATCCTTAAGACAGAACTATTAGGTACAAACCCCGTCGGGTTGCCCAAGACATAAAAGTCGAAAAGATATCCAAAACCTACTCGAGCCAGCGAGTAGGGTGTCCTAAATACAGACTGGAGTAATCCTTAAGACAGAACTGTTAGGTACGAACCCCGTCGGGTTGCCCAAGACATAAATGTCGAAAAGATATCCGAGACTTACTCGAGCGAGGCGAGTAAGGTGTCCTACCTGAGGACTAGACTAAATCTTCGGACAAGTCTGTTAGGTACGAACCCCATCGGGTTGCCCAAGACAAAAATGTCGGAAGCTCTAGTGCTGAACATGACTTTCGAGGTGGTGTATTGGTCGTATGAGCGAAAGCCAAGTAGTCGATTTATGGAAGAAATCAACTTTTATTTGGATTTGTCGAAATTACAATATTTGTAAAATGATAGACTCTGACTCTTAAGACCTACCCCTTGCCTGTTAGACGTGAGCAATGGTTTACATAACTGAATAAAACTATTGGACGGTAGAACTAGTCGATACAGGGGTCGACTCGATTTTTGGTAGGGTCTCCTTCAGGAGTGGTGCCCCAAGGGCCTTACAGAGTAAGTCACACTGAAAGATCGTGTGGGAGATCTTTGGGTGGACGAAGCACTTGTGTAGCAGTGCTTTATTGATCCTGTTTCCGCCTTGAGATGATTCTCCTTGATGCGGGGTGTGCGGTTTACCCTGAGGACGGGTACTGGTGGTTGCCGGCTTGTGCTTCTTGCAGAAAGCAGAAGCCTTCGGTGGGATGCGGTAGTTGGAAGAAGGGTTGTAAGCCTCAACTTCCTCACCCTCCTTTCTTCTTGAGATGATGACGTTGCGTGCGTCGCGACCAACGTTGATCACGTTGCGGAGGTCGCAGTTGGAGTAGTCATAGTTGTCGCCCGCTGTTCCTATTGACTGTTGGCTAGGCGCTGGCGCCTGAACGCCCTCTTCTGGTTAAGCAGGCGGCGACGCTCGTAGAGGTCTTCTTTTGAATGTTGCTCTTCCAATTGCACAGTGACTGTCACTGCTGGAGGAGGCGCAGGCGGATCTTGCTTGACAGTAGCTTGGGCTTCTGTGATTGTGGGGGGGAGTAGTTTCCATGTTGTCGGAAAGGTACTCGTTGAAATCATCAGAGTTGTAGTCGTCGAGGTTGAGACGCTCCTCGGCATCATCCTCGGGTTCCTGAACTTCAGTGATGCGAACCATGAGGATTTCACGGCAAAGATCTTGAATCTTTTGGTCTTGTTTGCTTGAGGATGGGTCTAGAGGTGTGCTCTGCTGGAAGGGAGGATCCATTGGCTATGAGCCAGAAGTATCGGGATCTTGTGTCTTCCTTAGGTACATTGTCCGTCCTTGCAGCGTTGCATATATGACCAAGTTAGGGAGGCAGTCCTGATCGGACTTGGAGTTCCTGATCGAGTTGGAAGAGTACTCGGATTATGTCATCCAGTTCGTCCTCTGAGTTGGAAGAGTACTCGGATTTCGGAATCGGTTAGTCCACCGATTTTAGAATATGTGTGCTTTGGGTGAGCGAGAAGCGGGATGCCCATCTCTACACGGAGGGCGTTCTCGTTTAATCCAGGGTTTGTCGAAAATAGACTCGCTGGATTGTTCTGGAGCTTTGGCTTTTCCCTTCTTACACTTGGCCAGTTCCCAAAGAGCGTCAGCATGTTTGGGTGGATTGGCCATAGCGTCCATGAACAGGTCGACGTTATCTGACCAGTCTTCGAGATCATCGAATGGTTCGAAGTTGTTGAGACCATCCATGAAGTGATCAAAATCCTGATCGAAAGAGGACTCGTTTGGTTCACGGGTATGAATGTGAGCAGGTTTCGGTGAAGGGCTCTGAGGTATCCTGGAGGTAGACGGTCCCAACCGAACAAGCCGGGGGTTTGTCTCACCAGATCCCCCATAGATTCCTCCTCCCGATTTCTGCTCCTTGTTTTGCAGGGTGCTTTCAGCTATCTTGATGCAGTCGGCGAGCTTGGAATCCACTCGATCAATCCCTGAGAGTATATCACCCGACCTTTTCTGTGGCGGGTTCAACACTTCTGGGTTCTGCTATGATGTAGATGAGCCCAGAGTAGCTTCTGCAAGTTTGATGCATCCCTCGATTGATCGTGAAACTTGTCCTACTCCACCAAGTAGTTGTAAGTTGTCGATCTTGGGGCGTTTGATCATCTTGAGATGAGTCAAGTATTTTCCGAGGGTTTCAGAAAAGTGGATTTTTTTGGAATTAGAGTTTGTGTCGAACTCGACTGAACCAAGAGTTCGAGTTGGAGTTGACATATTTTCTGAGTTGACCGAATTGAGCTTGGTAGAACTCTTTTTTCGTCGAGATCCGTAGACTCGTGGATGTCGGCGAGTTAGGGGGTGGTTTTCGGTTTAGGCGAGTCAGGCGTGACAAGGTGGCTGGAGAAGCCGCCCGATCCGTCAGCCATGCATGCCCAGGAACCAAAAGCAAGAGTTGTGCCCTTAGGCATGTTGTTGGTGTCGCTTGATCTGGCCATCGAATTCGCCGATGAACTCTTCGAATCCCTTACCTGGCGCGCCAGCTGTCGGTGTTTACCGCCAAGCCTGCTCAGGGATACCCTTAGCAGTAAGGTTTGTAGGTAGGGATCGACGGCTCTGGAACTCGATGGTGCAAGGAACACAAAGATTTAGACAGGTTCGGGCCGCGAGTTGCGTAATACCCTACGTCCTGTGTGGTTGTTTGTATTGCCTTAGGTGTTGATGACTGTTTGGAGGGGGTCACTGCCCGCTCTTATATATCCGGGGAGACAGGGTTACATGGAAAGTTCTATCCCAGTATAGTTGGAGTCATACTACAACACAATCGGGTAGTTTCCTTTGTACTGCAGTTAGTTCTACGCCTATTCGGATAGTTACAAAAGAGGTAAGGTACATCCATAAGCTATCCCTTACTCTAGAACATTCTATGCCTATAAGCAGTCCAGCTGCCCCGGGTCTGACACACACCAAGCCCGAGAGCCCCGTACGCCAAGCTCGGACTGCACTTGATTCAAAACCAAAGCGTGCTAGTCAATTTGACCTGTAAATTGACAAGGAAATAACAAACAGTCGAATTCAAGAGTGTATCGGCTGAATTTCCAAATTACTCTCACGCGGCGTATCGGCAAGGCTCTGCCGATACAGAAAACGACAACACATCGGGTATAAAAAGCGTATAATAAAGGCAATCTACAGGGAATCGTCAATGAGCTGCCGATACCGGTATGCAACTAGACGGCTAGATCTTAAGCCGACACGTGTCAGGTAACAATGTACAAACCCACGAATGTGTGGATCTGGACAAAGCTAAGCTTGTAACCAATCTAATCAGCTTTACAAGGTTTATCGTGATAAACAAGGAGCTTACAGCTGATTAAACAGATCACTAAGCCGGGTAATTTGTGAATAAATCTAAACGAGAAAACAGCGATACGCCCGATATCAAAGTTTAGATAGATTCGGTAAATTTTGAATAGATCTGAACGAAGCCACAGCGATGCGCCCAGAAGCTAAAGGTTAGATTTATTCGGTAAACGAAGACTTACCAGCAAATCAAGTCACTCGAATGTGAGACATCCTTGATCAGCTTGAAAGAACTCGCGAAAAAGTAAAAAGATGGCGAAGTCGCCGATGAGAAAGTAAATTACAAGTAGTAAAGTTTGTTTGTTTGGATGTGTATCAATCTTTTACAATAGCCAGGGGGCTCATATTTATACCCCACGCTAACACAATCCTAGCCGATCACGGCAAAGCACGATTCTATTCTATAAAACAAAACTAATTCTAAATAAGATAGCTCTTGCCAAACCAAAGCCAAAATATCTGGTCAACTTCCCATCCCTCAGTCAACAAGATTTTCAACGGTGATGCACGATCACCCCTTCAAGTCCACCGATCATACCACACAGAACCTTTTCTCCTTTGCAACGCTCTTCTTTGACACGTGTTAAAATCCGGTGTCAACACCAGGACCATCAGGTATTTCATCATTGTCCTTTTCAGCCACATCCCACAAGTGCCTATGACAAAAAATTTTGAACTATCCTCCAGCTTCAGTAATCTTGGAGTCATCAGCATGTTTTTTGTCCATCAAGTAAAATACCTTCGTTGCCTATGTTAGGGTCAGCCTTGTACCAATAGCTTCCATGATGCTTCTGAAAAATCCCTCATCCTTCATTCTACATTTCTTGCTGTGAGTATCAAACCAATCACAACGAAAAAGAACCACTGTTGGGGAGTAATCCGTTTATGAAGAGTTATACTGCAACTCAGTTATTTGTTTCAAACAACCATAAAATTCAATACTTTCTCCATCATGTGTACCCTCAGTCAGTACTCCACTATTTTGTGTCCTATATTTCTCCCGGTCAGCAGTGTGGTATCGGACACCATCAACAAGACATCCTGAAAATATCCGAATTCGAAGATCCGGCTCACATGATAGTGCATATAGGCTATCAGAGACATCTTCTTGCATCACGTAATGTAGTTTTGCAATCTATAGATTTAAATATCTACCATCAGGATTTAAACAATAAAACCAATAATGCTTCAATGAAACTATCAACTAAAACTCACATGCTTCCAACATTGACCATCTGCTTCCCGCTTTCTCTTTTTGCTTTCAGGATGCTTTCCTGGCCTAACATCCTTGACCCTCCCCAATTGTTGCATCAGCTCTTCTGTACTAAACTCCTCTGGCTTCCCATGTCCTTCAATTTGACCATCAAAACATTTCTGTCGCCTCCAAGGATGGTTCACGGGATCCCATGTCCTTCAATTTGACCATCAAAACATTTCTGTCGCCTCCAAGGATGGTTCACGGGAAGGAAACACCGATGACCAGCATAACATATTTTATTCCTGATTCTTCTAGAGCAAGGATTTTTGGCACATCGCACACACGCATAGTAACCTCTTGTGACTCTATCTGACAATGTGCTCAAAGCTGGATAATCATGAATGCACCATATAACTGCAGAATGTAGGTCAAACGATTTTCCACTAAATGCATCGAAAGTCTGGATACCTGTCCAAAGTACTAGCAACTCTTCAACTAATGGCTCCAAAAAGACATCCATATCCTTGCCTGGGCATTCTAGACCAAGAATGAGTAGGCCCATCATCAAGTTGTATTGCTCCACACACACCCATGGAGGAAAGTTGTAAGGAACAACAAATATAGCCATATGCTGTATGAAGCGTTCATTTTTGCCAAATGGATTAAAACCATCTGTAGCAAGACCAAGCCTGATGTTCCTTTCATATTTAGCAAACCACTCATATTTTCTATCAAAGTCTTTCCATGCCTCACCATCAACTGGATGGCTAAGCTCATTCTCTACTGGTTTCCTCTTCAGTTTGTGCCACTATGCCTCCTCTGCTGTTTTTTTGGAAGCAAAAATCCTTTTCAGCCTTGGAATCAATGGAAAATGCCGCAACACCTTTTGAGGAATCTTTTTTTTCATCTCCATCTTTCCACCTTGATGCATCACATACAGGGCATTTATCTTCCTTCTCAAGTCCCTTCCTGAACAAAACACAATTATTGGGGCACACATGGATTGAAACATATCCCAGTCCCAGTGCACGAATAAGTTTCTTTGCTTCATGGTAAGTGGTAGGTATAGAGCAAGCCGGAAATGCAGAAGATAACAATTTCAATATTGCATTGAATGCAACATTGCTTATTCGATAGAAAGAATTGATATGAAGTAGCTTCACCAGAAAAGAGAATCTTGAGTGATCTGAACCGGGGTGTAGTTCCTTCATCTCTTCTAATACAGCTGCAAACATAGATTTCTCTCCACTTTGCACTGCTTGTTCAGCCGCATACAACTCCTGTAGTATATCAGGAAGTCTATCATCAGGATCTTCATGCTCCTCATCCATAACAACATCCTCATTACCATCCTCACTGAAGTCAATGAGCCCCTCCAAATGGCCTACATTTTCAGTTGTTCCATCATGCAATGGTTCTCCGTGATGAATCCACCTAGTGTATGTGCTAGCCATCCCATTGAAATATAAGTGATCCTCCACAAGTCATTTATGCCTATTTACCAGATTTAAACACTTGGAACATGGACAAGGTATCTCCTGGCTATCACCAAATCTCTCTGAAACAAACTGCATGAACTCATTGACACCACCCAAATGTTCCCTGCTAAATAGCCTACTATTGACCCATCTTCTGTCCATATCTGCATAGCAGCAAAATAAGAGTTAGAACTTGCAAAGCTACTGATGCCAGATAGGCTTAACAATCCTCATATGCACAAAATCTACTGCTACATCTTGAAGCCGAAACATTGAGCAAGGTGAGAATACGCCCAATGCGAGAGTGCACAGGCCGAAGCACAAGCATCAGCTGGTGCAGGAGCGATTGATGCAAGTTTTTTAATCAATTTTCTTATATATAAGAATAGATGAATCGATGGTATATCTGAAGTTAAGATGATAGTAGGACCAAAATTAGCTCACTAATATGCATGCTAAATCAATGTTTAACATTGCTAGCCGTTAGAGAGAGCATCAGTAACAGAAAAATCGAATATTCCCCTAGCTGAATGCCAAATCAATGGAATGCCAAGCCAATGTGGAGGGTGGACTCTCAAGATGCACTCGTGCCATTGGCAACAATGATATATAAGATCTTAATTTGTTGCTAGGAGACGTGACGGCACACGCAACATTTTACATTTAGTATGCAATAAGATTGAACCACGCACCGAGATGTTGATTATTTCTTAAGGATTTCAAATGAACATGATATGTGACTTTAATTTTATGAGCCTATCTACTCCTCACAAGTTGTACAAGGCGTATTCTAGGCAGATATACCAACGATTCATCTATTCTTATATATAAGAAAATTGATTAAAAAAACTTGCATCAATCGCTCCTGCACCAGCTGATGCTTGTGCTTCGGCCTGTGCACTCTCGCACTGGGCGTATTCTCACCTTGCTCAATGTTTTGGCTTCAAGATGAGGTGCCCGGATCTGGCCGGGAGGAACTTGTCCCGACGGACGGCAAGACGCCGCCGCCGTGCTAACCGGCCATAGGATCTCTAACCAGCAAGACCATTCCGCGGTTGGCGTGCCAACCGTCCGGCCACAGGACCTCTGACGGGCAAGACCACTCCACCGCTCGCGTGCCAACCGACGACCCGCCACAAGACCTCCTCGTCCTTGGATGGGGCATGCAGCCTAGCGTGGGACTCCTGCAGCCCATCCGCGATGCTGTCAGGTCCCTCGCGCAGCGCGGTGAAGGCGGTGGTGAGAAGGGCGCGGTGCCGGCGGTGGACAGATGCGGCGGCCCGGCGCCGCGTCGGGCGGTGGTGAGAAGGGCGCGGCGCCGGCGGTGGATAGATGCGGCGGCGGCGGGCTGTGGTGAGAAGGGCGGATGCGCGGCGCGGCACAGAAGGCCCGACGCGGCGCAGTGGACGCGGCATAGAACGGCCCAAGAGGTCCTTAGTACCTCGACAAATAGAAACATTTGCCTCCAATACTCAACAAACAAATTGTACCGTAGTGATTAAAGCGCCACCTTTCCAAGGGCAGGTCGTCGGTTCGATTCCAGCAACAATCACACGTCCAGCGGCCCACTCCAACAGCAACAAGGGCCAGTTCGGATGACAGCCCAATACTAGTTACATTGGCCAGCCCAGGGACCCACTTCTTATTTGTTTTAAAAAAATTATGATGAATTGGCAATGCAAATTTGTCATAGATTAATGACATTTGTTGGATATCCTCTATGACTCAATAAAATTCGTCAAGATATGGACTTGCATTCGTTTATGACGATTTGTAGTCTGTGTTAACGACGAGCACCTCATTTTTGTCACTAAACTATAGTGGCCAATATAAAACGTCACAAATCAAACTGCCATAGCGACGAATAACTCTGCTGTCATGCGATATACGTCACAAAAAGTCATATTTGTTGTAGTGCTTGGATGCGCCCTTGGCTGTGGATTTAGCGGCAGCCCGCGCCACCTGTGCGTGCTTTGCTGCCTGGCACAGTGCTTCGTGCGCCGCCGGAGACGCCATAGGGCCCTAGGGTAGCAAGGACCTGGTGGCGCTGGAGCCATGGTTGCAGGTATGAGCGCAGGGGATGGGGAGCAAATGGGGGCTCTAGCTAGCTGGAAGAAGATAAGATTCTGGTGGAAGATGAAACATTTGGGAGAGTAAATAAATACTTGGACGAGGTTGAGCCATGCAGGCGTCGGACGAGGGAGCGCGTGTCGGACAATATTATGCCACTTGGTCTCCGGTCGATTATCGAGCTCTATTCATGAATGATGCTCACTGTCTGCAAGATAAATAAAAACATATGGCATATGACCGTACTAGTTACTTTGTGCTATTGGACTACTATATATTCCGTTTCAAATTTCGAATTCAGTCAGTTTGAATAATCTGATCAGATAAATTGTGAAGCCTATCATGCCCCGCTAATAAGGAGCATGACTGATATTTATATGGAGCATTATATATTGAGTAATAAAGATTTTAATTAATTTTGGAATCTCTTATATTTTTTTGATAAGGAAAATTTTATTTAATTCAAGGTTTTTACGCCGAGTTGATACAAAAAACCTGAACATTTTCGACCTCTGCATTACAAGGATGCAGACATCCCAAAGAGAAAGCGACAAAAAAGTGATGAATCGAGACGCTAATGACAGTCAATCCGTAGACTAGATGCCCACCCATGTGCCTGGGTAAAAAAAATCCTTGTCCATCTGAGCTAAATGTTGCGATGCCACTACAACCAAGTCCTGTAAAGCAAGTTTTTGTAGTATAATTCATTAACGAAGCCAATGGATAATTGAAAAGATAACCTGCAAAGTAGAAGGGTTAGATTTTCATTCAAAAACTATATCATTCATGCAAAGCCATAACGACCAACAAGTAGTAGCCGCTCCTAGCAGGACTAGCTGTTTCATTTCTTTGCTTATACCGCATAGCCAGATACCAAACATATGCGATGTACTACGTGGTGAGAAGCTAAAAGGTTTATATGCGTTTGCGGAGTAATTTGTTTAGGCTAAGCAGTGCCAACAAAGAACAAAGTCTTACCATCAAATTCAAACTAGAAATTCGGGTAGAAAGAGGGGAAGAAGGATATGCACTGTACCATTTTCACCACCCGCCCTAACCGCAGGCCGGTAGTAAAAGTTATTTTCACCGCCTGCCCGCGTCTAGGACCGGCGATCAATATGAAATCCATTTGCACCACCGGACCGTGGCATGAGACGGTGGTGAAAATAGGTATCACTGTAGGCCCGAGGCTCCAGTACGCCCACCTATTGTAGCACTAATACTAAATATATTTCACTGTCGGTCCTTTAAGAACCGACAGAGAAAATACCGCTGGTGAAAATGGTTTGTGTAATGGTGAATCATTTGGCGTGGTAGGCAAGTCTCTAACCTCTTTTAATTTACTTCCAAAATGATAGGGAATCGTCTTACCTTATTTAGTTTCTTTCCAAAATGATAGGCAAGTCTCTCACCTCTTTTAATTTCTTTCCAAAATGACAAGGAATAACATTATCTTATTTAATTTCTTTCCAAAATGATAGGGAAGTCTCTCACCTCCTTTAATTTGTTCACAAAATGAAAGGGAAACACCTTATCTTATTTAATTTCTTTCCAAAATGATAGTCATGTCTCTCACCTCCTTTAATTTCTTTACAAAATGATAGGGAATCACCTTATCTCATTTGATTTCTTTCCAAATAGATAGGCAATTAGCATCAATTAGCTCTAGGATTTCGTAAACTGTATGTAGACTTGTCCACGATATGCAAACTCTTCCATGCTTTACTAAATAGGGCATATTCTAGAAAAATCCAAGCTTATAACCCAACTAACAGCTCAAAAGTCGTCACATCGGACACATGCTTCTTGGTTTGAACATAATCTATCAATGTAGCTGATATTCAGAAAATAATTTGATCAAATTATGTTATTAGACAATATGTGCAAACAAATGATTTATTTATACAAAGTTGACAAAACAAACAAGCATGGTATTTTTTATTTAGTAAAGAGTCAGGCGGATGCTCCTTACACCTACAAATGACAAATACTATGTTGTGCAAGTTATTATCCCAAACCATAAGTTAAATTTTCTCTACCAATACCAACCCAAATGGCACAATTATCCTCCTGTACTAACAAGAGCTATATTACTACATATACATGATTATTATTCAATTCGTTCCAAATTGTAGGTCACTTTAGCAAATCTAGATGCATAATTTTGTTATGTATTTAGACATAACATTTATCTAGGTGCATAGCAAAAATTATTAGATTTAGCAAAATGATATACAATTTGCAAAAGAGGAAGTACTATAAATATATATCCTTAACATCATCAGAATAAGGTAGGCAGATAATCTAAGATTGTTTACCCTTATGAGATATTTGGGTTATGCTTCATGTAAGGGTATTTTGGAAATTTCCATATATGCCTATATATATATATTGTGGATGGGCTATTGGTGCAGCCATCTCATCGGTGGAGGCCCGAGCATTAGCATTACCGTTCTCTGTCCCCTCACTCCCTCTCTGTTACACACAGCACAACCTGAATAGTACCAACAATCCAACATGCATACATCACACCCTACATGCCCTTTCTAACATACTATGTGCGGAGATTGTACATGAAGGAAATTGTTGTTCGTGTCCATCTCGAGTATCAACAACTAGAAATAGCAAGAAATAGAGAAATTTGTTGGTCTTGACACCTCAAGTAGCCAAGTAGGCATGCAACAGGACTACAGGAGCAAGCTGTTGTGTATCGCCATCAAATGATGCAACAGTAGAATCTTCAAGGGACACAAGGCAGCCCTGAAAGCTCACGGCCGGTACGAATCCCTGGAGACGGCTAGGAGCAGATACATGAATCCGAGTTATTTAGGGGGATTATTGCTGTGATTTAGTAGTGATTTTATAGCGAAAACAGTCAACAGTGGACTGCCTTCTAGTCTGTACAAAGTCCTGGATCGGAGAAATCCAGGAGCAGACACATGAAAAATCCTCCGCTTTGATACTGAGCTGTTCAATCTCAAGGGTGCAACTGCACGACCGCTCGAGGCTGATCAACTATGTTCTGTATTGCTTTGACTGCGATCTGCTCCACATCGTATCTTCACGAGGACAGAGCGCTGATCTGTAAGTGTCTTTTGGTCTATCTTCTGTCAGATTTAAACTACATAGCATTAGCATTTGCTCACACTACGAATCCCATCATATGTGCGCTATTCAGGAAAACAAACACTTGATTAGGTTATCAAGGGAATTTTAGTCTAAACTTTAGTTGTAAGGGTCTGCGCTCTTCTGACCCTAGCTTTCGCGATCGCGTGGTTCGTAGCTAGAGAGGCCACCCTATATATACGTACTAGCTTGCACAAACTGAAAGATTGAGAGGGAACTCAATATAATGCAGTGAGCGAGTCAGTGTGATGGTTTGGATCAGTCAGTCTGTCTCGCTTACCATAGACATGACTGTCTCGCTTACCATATACATGACGTGCAAACTAAGGATGAGTGCCAACAAGACAAAATGCAGTCAGCTCTTGCAGTTAAAGCCACTGATGACGCAACATAGCTCTTTTGACGACTCTAGCGAGCGAGCGGGAGCAGACACACCATGCTTAAGGTATAGTCCAGCTATTGAAGCTGGAAAAATATAATAATTGAAGGCTGTGTATACTAAACCGTAGAGGACGGAAAATTCCATTATCTAAAAAAGATATACCGCGTGCTTTAGCGGCAATTAGGAGGGTATTTGGATCCAAAAACTAATATCTAAAAATGCTAAAGTTTAGAGCTAGTCCATCCAAACAGGAATGTTAATGGATGAGCTAAACCCTACTAACGATGGTTTTTTCACTTTTTGCTAGAAAATAGAAATAGTTCTAGCCTACTAATGTAGGAACTTAACGCTACCCTTATGAGTATCTCCCAGAGACTCTTGATATTGATGAAGTCACCACAGGCGACTCACTATCGACGGCACGTTCTCTACCACTCAATAAAAGCATCGGTTGAATCCTGGAATTCCTCTAGAAAAATGCGAGCACTAGTGTTTAGTCGAGGACTCGAAACTGAGTGGGTATGTTCCTTACCAGTTGAGCTATATGCTAAGTTTGCAGCTAGAGTACTTACTGTGACACCCTAGGTGTCTGCACAGTAGAACTGCATTTATTTTATGCATCATGTGCTTAAATTGTGTGAGCAAGGGTCTTATTTTAAATATAAGGTTAATTGTGTAAATATGATTTGATGCAAGGTCATTCCTATAGGTTAATTTGAATAGTATGGGCAAATATTGCTTTTGTGGAGGTTTTATTTGCAAAATTCAGTGCAATCATTACATGGCAGAAAATTTTACATTTCAGTCTGAAATTAAGGTGAAATTTCTTTGGAAAAGACAAAAGTCCATTAAATTCAAAATCCTTTATATGTTTTCAAAATAACTCTTTAACCTTTGGTCAAATCAATTTTTGCACAACACCAAAGTTGTAGATCTTGAAAAGTTGAACAACTTTCATGTTGGGCACTTTTTCATTTGAGCCCTAGTTTAGGAGTTATTTTTGTTTTACAGTAGGATCCCTGAATTTTTCAGAAATTGCAAAATAGTCCTGCTGTTTTCTCCCTCCTCTCTCCCTCTCTGCTTTTCTCTGTCGCCGGCGCAGAGCGGCGCCGCCGCCGCTCAGGAGGGCCGCAGGCCACCTCCTGCTCACCGTGGCCTTCCACGCGTCGTGCCCGAGCTCCTCGCCGCCCACTTTCCCTCGCGCTGGACTTCTCCCGCTCCTGCCACGCAACCCCAAAGCCTCTGCGGCTGCCACCTCGCCGTCGTCATCACCGTCGAGCGCCCCTGGGCCAAATCCCTCTCACCCGGGCGTCACAATGTGCCCCAGGAACGCCCTCCCCCTCGCTGGTTGCCAATAAAAGGGGTAGAACCCCCTGCGCGCGCGTGCACAGCCGCCACCGCCCGCCATTGACGCCGGCAAGCTCCAGCTCGCCGTGGCGCCGCCGCTGCACCACCCCATTGCCCGTTTGAACCCCGCTACCACCTTCCCAGACCTCCAGTGAAGCTCCTAGGCCCGGCTTTTCCTCCCAATTGCCACCAGAGCGCCGCCGCGCCGGAGCAGACCGCCGCTGTCCGCCCCTCTCTGTGGAGCCACCACTGCAGGCCACCATCTCGAGCCCCAAGACCTTCTAGAGGTAGCTCTCGGTCCCCTCTCGCTTTTCCCCAACGGGGCCCCCACCGCTGGTGCCTCTCCTCACCGGGAAAAGCCGCGCCCTCCCCTGCTCTGTTCTGTCACAGCCAAGGACCCCGGTTTAAAAGAAACAAAAGTTTAGGGTCCTAAGTGAAAGATATACATGAACTAGAGAATCCCAAACAACAAACTTTGAAAATACCTAGAAATTTGTAGAAAAATCAAAAAAATGCAAATCTAAATGTTTTAGAATCCTGGTTACTAGACCTATAAGTTTTGTTACATACACATCTTCAGTTTCGGTCTGCATGTTAATCCAAGAAATAGAATAGAATAAATAGGCTTTAATTGTTCTAGGAGTTGTACTTAGTAACTTCATGTGATTTTTCTCTACAATGTGTCTTGCAGTTTTACTAGTGCCTGGTAAAAATTTGAACCCTTTTTGACATTTTTAACTAGGTCAAAGTTTCAAGATTCCTAGATCTACTAGTTTTACTAATGTATTTGTGCTGGTAGAAATATTACAGTTATGAGGGTGAAACTTTTTCCTTGCATGTATGCCACTAAAGCCTTGCTGTTGCACAATTTTGAGAAATTTTAGACCTATTTAGCAATTTATTTGATTTAATGCTTGTCAGGTGGGCTTTAATTGTGATAAATAGTTTACTTGCTTAGAAAATCTAAGAATATTTTTGGAACTCTATTTTGGTAACATGCTCATGTCTGTAAAATTTAGGTTCTAGAAATATTATAGAACTTTCTATACTAATTAGTTTTGCCATATGTGGTTTAATTTTGTCAAAATTATTACTTCTGTTTTATGCCTAGATAAATTCAAAAACATTTATAGGACGTTCATGAGCATATGAATCCTGTTTTGAGAAATTTTGAGCTTCATAAGTGTTGTAGTTTGTTCTGTAGAATTTAATCTTGTTCTAGGTGTTGTCAGAATAAATGTTTTATTCTGAATAATTGGCTAAATGAAATGGCAAAAAAATTACAGGATACATTGCTCTCTGTACTTCCTGTTTGAAGTAATTTTTCTAAGTTTAAATGTTGTTTGTGTGCTGAGTTACTTATTTCTTAGCAAACCATGATTTATTTGCTATATGAACTAACTAAAACTTACTTTGTGAAGATAAGCAAGTTGTTTTGTGAGGTTAATCATGTTGTTTGTGTAGTAAGACATATTAATTAACTACTCTATAAACGATTGCCCATATGCTAAGTTTGATTGCTATTTGTTAGACTACAACTTTATCGTGAAGTGTATGTGTTTGTAATACCATTTCTTGCATCACATATAGATACGACTGTTTTAGCGGACGGGACGTACGAGCTGATCCTGGAATCCGAAGGAGCTGATCAAGAAGTCCAGCTGAACGCCGCTGTACTGACTGAAGACCCGGACCAAAGTTCGGAAGAGCCCAAGGCTGATTTAGCTAGTGACTACTGCGAAGGCAAGCCCCGGACATAAACCCAGTATTTCAAATTATACACTTTATATACTACTTACTTGTGCATTTACAGTTTTTAGGATTTGAATTGAAACCCTAGATGCATGATCCTATGATGAGCACATAGCTCCTCAAATTATTCAGCTTGGGTCATTCATATTTGATGCAAATAAAAATATTATTATGAAAGAGGGAGTTCTAGCTAATACTGCAACTATGGAGACCAAGCTTATTTTTCAAGGAAATAACCTGCACAACAAGATTGAAGAAAAGAAAGAACCAGGAAAAGAAGCCATGGTAATTTCTTATTCAGATGGATTGCATCAGCGTGCAAACCAAGGGGGAGGTTAATAAGTATTCGCATGCGGCTGAAATATTATAATATTTCAAGACCTATAAGTTATATTAGGTGAGCGTGATGCACTTGCAAGGTTGCCGATTATTTTAATATTTCCATATTGGTTAGCTAGTCTTGGGTTGGTTCGTGTTAATTAGCATGTCACGTATTCCTGTTGGAGTCGGAGGTCCAAGTGACTGCGTGCACTTTAAATAGGGCAGCGTCCCTTTAAACGAGATTAGATTGGATTTTATTTGTGTCTCTCATCTAGGGTTTCTCCTACGAACAGCGAGACGCCGTCCGATCTCATCTACCTTGCCGATTCTTCTGGATCGTGATTGGGAGCGTGATCAGGATTGTTTCCTGGGTGCGCTGCTCTGGATTCTTCAGTGGATCCCCATCTTCTGATCGTGGTTCATCGTAGCTACGGGTGGAAGAATTATCTGGGTTTGCGCATCTGCTGTAAGCCAAATCCATCTATTATCTGTCACTGTTACTGTTCCTATTTGATCGGATAAACGAGATTGTTGGGCCTTGTTTGGCGAGCTGGAATACAATATATATATATATTATTGGCTTGGCGTTGTTCCTGAAATTGCTGCTGTGATAATTACTTGTCTCGGCCGTTGCTGCAATTGCTGGTGTGTGGTTGACCAAGTAAATTATTTTTGGTGTGGATTATACAGCTATCCAGTCCAGTCCGTGATTGTTTAATTTTTGCCATGAGATTCAATTATTAGCTGCCTCCTGCTGTGATTACAGAAACAAATAAATAATATCCATAGTAGGCATCAGTGACGTGTTGGGCTCCCTGCAGTCATCTGGGCAACGAGTATTGTGTGGTCTTTGATTAGTATTACTGTTACTCCAGTATATTATCAATTCTATAATCTGACAAGACGTGTGTGTTACTGTATCGAGAGAAGGGTTAATTGTTGATCTTTGGCTATACGTGGGATAAAATTTCAGAAACTTGGTCTTGTGGAGAGTTGTACCGTGAAAGATCGGACACATTCCCGGGCATCGTAGGCGTGTCCTTATCATCCTAGGAACCTATGTACTGAACACTAGACTTGAGTTCGAGTAATTGCTATGCTTATAGGACCGGTAAAAGTCGAGTGATTGCCTATCACTCGCGAGCTTAATAGGAGTTGCATGTTTACTTTCTGCAATCACTATAAGGACGTCAGACGGGGTCATGTTCGATATCATGACCTTGGGTGAGACCCGTCTGTGTTGATGAATTCTGCTAAGGTCATGGTGTGTGGTAGCGGTGGTTAAGTGTTTGAACGTACTAGCCACATGCCGTAAATATGGTACGCGGTAAGGCTAGTAGCTGATCGGACCGGTGAGTGGATATACATTTCACTCTCTCTTAGAGATAGGTTTTTATTTATGTTTATATTGCGCAACACCACGGGTGCATGGGGGAAGTTGGTGCCCTGTAGTCGGGGAGAGTGACCCTATCCACAAGCCGGAATGAAAGGTCAACGGTTGTTTGGGAACGACCCGACGGTGTTCCAAATGTGTGTGTTAGGTTTACCTTGTAAGGTTGGAAATCCGATTCGAATCGTCCGTCTCTCGCGGATATTGAGACTACTTGATCCCTTTGCCACACAGAGTAATAACAGTAATATTATTATGATCAATCTTGATGTTTGACTAAAGTTCTACCATGGTTGATTAGAAGTAGTTGCTTACATAGAATGGTTAATCAACTAGAATGTTGAAAGCTTAAATGAGAAATTAAGGACATACTCTTTATTGCTTTTCAGCAAAAGGAAAACCAGAGCCTTACAAAACTCTGCATAGTCTAGCTAAATGGACTAAGTATATCCATTGGCGGTTAAGTCTTGCTGAGTATTAGTATACTCAGCCTTGCTGTTGAATCCTGTTTCAGGTATGGGTTTTGAGGACCAGATCGATAGTCTGACTTGGCCCTGCTCTTTGCCCCTTGGCTGGTCCGTTGAGTGTGATCCATCTCCGGCCGGCAATGACCCCGATGAGTGATACTTTGCTTGGGTTAGCTTGGTATACTTTTGCGACGTGTTGTAGCCGTCGTGTTTTCTTTCCGCTGCTTAACTCTGAACTTTTAAACTTATGTTTTGTATAATGTTTTACTGAGTTTGTATTTGTAATAATACTTTGAACTTGTTGTAATAACTGCTATGCCTGTGTTGTAAAATATATGGTTGTGATATCTCTGGACTCGCCTTCGTGCGGGGTATGCTTGTTCGATCCGAGATCCGGTGGTTGTATCGGGACGTTACCCGACAGACTAAGAATTGTTCCGTTTGAAGTTCGTTTGAGTTGGTGTTGCCTTTATGGTGATGGCCAGCGTACTTGAGCCAGGATAATTCAGGTGGTTCTGCCACAGCTGGTATCAGAGCTGCAAGTGTACACCAGAGGTGTTGGAACCTTAAAAATTAATTTTGGTATAAAATTGGACAAACAAAGTATTTATAAAACTACGTTGGTTTCGTTAAGGATTGTGCATAGAATGTAAAGCCCTAGGGAAATTTATGGGAGTTACTAGGTGGCTATCTACTTATGGTTTATTTATATCTGACTTCTAGCACTTTACATTCTGTCAAACCTTACTATTGTGCACAATCAATCTTTTAAATTCTGTAATGACGCACCTACGTTAAGGTAAGAAGGTAAGAATACTCAGTCAGCTGAGGGAGTCTGACCTTCCCGTCAGTGATGCGAGCCGAACGCTGCCCTCAAGCAGTGGCTTACTTGAGGTGCTACCAATATACCAACTATTAGTTGACTATATTGGGAGTAAAGTATACTCAGTCAGCTGAGGGAGTCTGACCTTCCCGTCGGCGATGCGAACCGAACGCTGCGCTCAAGTAGTGGCCTACTTGAGCTACTGCCAATATACTGACCATCGGTCGATTATATTGGGAGTAAAAGTACCCCGTGAATACGTTGCATCGGTAGCGTATGAGCACTGTCCATGCAGTGTTGGACGCATGGATGGCGCTTCTATAGTGAGCGGTAATGTATGGGAATGCTTTCATGAGTGCTGGCATGAAATGTTCAATGCATATATATGTTCTGTCAATCTTCTGCAGGTACGCTAACCGCGATTCAATAAGTTAAGAACGGTTAGAATTTATCAATTAGATATTATAGGGAGAGACATATCTATGTTATGCCACCGTACTAACCGTGTAAGCCCAACAATAGTTGGCAATTGTTTATCTTGAGAGGGCGAATAGATCGTGCATGCATAGTTTGATGATGTTTGATTTGATTCCTAGAATTTGAATTTGTTACATGAGCCTTTCTATGGAATTTCTAGCATGGATCATCATGTATATGTCTTAGTATGGTTAAACAGTAAGTTGAGTTGAAACTTCATATTAGGAGCATGTTTGTTGAAACACTTACACTTTCTTGGATGTAAAAGATGGTTGGTCATACCCATGGATCGCCCGAAGGCTTCGGCCGTGAAACTGGCAGTGGATCACAGCAGCCACCACCACCACCGCCGAATCTAGCCGAGCTAATGGCCATGCAAACTGAATTGCTTCATAAGCTGGTGCAAGGGCAGCAGAATCCGCCACGCCAACAGTAGCATGGAGGACATGATGAGCAACCAGCGGGTTACCAGGAATTCTTTGGTACACAACCTCCACTGTTCAGCCGGACTGATGAACCATTGGTCGCCGATGCTTGGCTTCATACTATTGAGTCCAAGTTCGTCTTGCTAGCAGTACCTTGTGCTGATGCGAACAAAGCTCAGTTCGCCGCCCAGCAGCTTCGTGGCACCGCTCGCATTTGGTGGGATCACTATTGTGCTATGCAGCCTGCTGGACATGTTATCTCTTGGGAGGAATTCCGGAATGCCTTTAGGACACATCATATTCCCGAGGGGTTGATTGAGAGAAAGTTGAATGAATTCTTGGCTTTGAATCAAGGAACCTGCACTGTTCTTCAGTATGCACAGGCCTTCAATCATCTGTGCCAGTACGCGGGCCATCATGCGGATACTGACGCCATGACGCGCGACCGTTTTCGTCGTGGCCTCAACACCAACCTCAAGGAACGCCTGAACCTTATTCAGCCAAATACTTATAATGAGCTGGTCAACATGGCCATTACTCAAGAAGATTGTATTGCCGTGCACCGTGCCGAGAAGAAGCGAAAGGCACCAACAGGACCCTCGAATGCTCAGCCACCAAGGTATCGTCTGGTGCAGAATACTCCACCAAGAGCTCCACAGAGAAATGCCCCAACGGGCAGGTTTGTTTTTAGGCCGCCTCAGCAACAGGGAGGATTCAGACCTCCAGCCTTTCAGCAGCCGCAGCAGTTTGGACCAAGGCCAAATACCCCACAGTCCAAACACGGGAACAGCAACAATCGATGTTTCAATTGCGGCAGTACTTCTCATTTTGCCAAGAATTGCCCGCAACCCAAGAAGTCTTATCCAGGGTAGAACTCCAACCAAAACAACAAGGGCAAGGGCAAGAAGCAAATGGTGCAAGTCCGACAGGGGTGAGTAAATTTCACTACTCTTGCAGAGCTTCCCGAAGGAGCAATAGTCATGTCGGGTATTTTCTCTATCAACAATAAACCCGCAGTCATATTATTTGATTCTGGTGCAACTCATAGCTTTATAAGTGCCAAATTTGGAGCAAGGTTAGGATTGGATTTTTGTCATACCAAGAGATCTTACATGATAGCAACCCCCTGGTGGGAAGATAGCTTCCAATCAAATCATTAGACATGTGCCAATTAAGTTGGGTAGTAAATTGATAAGGATAGATTTGATCTTGTTGAACTTAGAAGGCATGGATGTTATTTTGGGCATGGATTGGATGACTAGCTATAAAGTACTGTTAGATATCTTTTCCCGAGTTTTTGAGATAGATTCACCTTATCAAGGAGCCACCATACTCTATCTGCCACAACGAGAGTGCTTCAACTCTTGTGCTTATGCCATAAAAGAAATTAAAATTGAAGATATTCCTGTTGTGTGTGAGTATGCGGATGTATTTCCAGATGACTTGCCTGGAATGCCCCCTGATATAGATATCGAATTCGTTATCGAGCTTCAACCCGGTACTGCCCCTATTTCTAAGAGGTCGTACTGTATGCCTCCAAATGAGTTGGCAGAATTGAAAATCCAACTTCAAGACCTTCTTGACAAGGGTTTTATACGTCCGAGTGCTTCACCATGGGGATGTTCAGCCCTGTTTGTGAAGAAGAAGGACAACAGTTTGAGGCTATGTTTTAACTATCGACCACTCAATGCGGTCACTATTAAAAACAAGTATCCTCTTCCCTGCATTGATATCCTGTTTGATCAGTTAGCTAGAGCCAAGATTTTCTCTAAGATCAATCTTCGTTCTGGCTATCATCAAATAATGATCAAGCCCTGTGACATTCCGAAAACAGCTTTCTCGACCAAATATGGACTTTATGAGTATCTGGTTATGTCTTTTGGTCTTACCAATGCCCCGGCATACTTTATGTACCTGATGAATTCAGTCTTCATGCCGGAACTTGATAAATTCATCGTGGTGTTCATCGACGACATTTTGATCTACTCCAAGAATGAAGAAGATCATGCTCAGCATTTACGCATCGTTCTTCAGCGATTACGAGATCATCACCTTTACGCCAAATTCTCCAAGTGTGAATTTTGGTTGGATAATGTAAAATTTTTAGGCCATACTATCTCCAATGAAGGTATATCGGTTGATCTAACTAAACTGCAAGAAGTGATGGATTGGGAACCTCCTACTTCAGTTCATCAGATTCGCAGTTTTCTCGGTTTAGCTGGATACTATCGTCGATTTATTCCTGATTTCTCTAGAATAGCCAAACCTATGACGGAGTTATTAAAGAAAGGAGTGAAATTTGTTTGGGATGATAAATGTAAAGAAGCCTTTCAAACTCTCAAAGCGCGACTGAATACTGCTCCAGTGCTGGCTACATCGGACAGTACCAAACCTTTTGATGTCTATTGTGATGCTTCTGGTACGGGACTTGGTTGTGTACTTATGCAAGACAACCGGGTGATCATTTATGCATCAAGAGCTCTCCGGAATCATGAGAAGAACTATCCAACACATGATCTCGAGTTAGCAGCTGTTATACATGCTCTTAAGCTCTGGAGACATCATCTTATGGGAACTCATTGTAACATTTATACTAATCATAAGAGCCTCAAGTATATTTTCACCCAAGCTGATCTCAACATGAGACAGAGACGCTGGCTAGAATTGATAAAGGACTATGATCTAGAAGTGCACTATCATCCAGGAAAGGCTAATGTGGTTGCGGATGCACTCAGCCGCAAGTCACAATGCCATTGTCTATCTGTAGAGCCATTCAACGAAACTCTATGCTAGGAAATGATGAAACTAAACCTTGAAATGGTACCTCAAGGAAGTCTGAACTATATAGCTGTCGAGCCTACGCTTCATGATAGTATCATCATGGCACAATTACATGATGAAGGTATCAAAATCATCAAGGAAAAGCTATCCCAGGGAGAAGCAAAGTACAAATGTTTTCGTGTGGATCATAAAGGAGTTTTGTGGTTTGAATTTCGTCTTGTTGTACCCAAGAATCACCAGCTTAGAACACAAATCCTTGATGAAGCACATCTATCGAAGTTTTCTATTCATCCCGGTAGTAACAAGATGTACCAGGATCTTAAACAGAATTTCTGGTGGACTCGAATGAAAAGAGAGATCGCCAAATATGTTTCTGAGTGTGAAGTCTGTCAAAGAGTTAAGGCCAGTCACTTGAAAGTAGCTGGTACTCTCCAACCTTTACCCATTTCATCCTGGAAATGGGAGGACATCAGTATGGATTTTATCGTTTGCTTACCCTACACTTCTCAGAAGCATGATTCTATTTGGGTAATCATTGATAGACTCACCAAGACCGCTCATTTTATTCCTGTGAATACAACTTATCCTGCCAAGAAGTATGCATAAATTTATCTTGACCAGATTGTTCGTCTGCATGGAGTTCCAAAGAGGATCATTTCTGATCGTGGGGCGCAGTTCATTACACGTTTCTGGAAACAATTGCAAGAATCCCTTGGAACCAAATTGATTCATAGTTCGGCCTATCATCCACAAACAGATGGGCAAACTGAACGAATAAATCAAATCCTTGAAGATATGTTGAGGGCATGTGCTATTCAATATGGCAAGAACTGGGATAAATGCCTAAAACTGGCAGAGTTCTCATATAATAATAGTTATCAATCCAGCTTGCAAATGGCACTATTTGAAGCTGTCGGGTACCACAATTAGGGACACCCTAATTGGGGTACTAAGACCGCTTTTAAAAACAGAAACACCTGATAAGACGGCTTAGCCCACGAAGGCCCACGGCCTGTTTCTCATACAGAGGAAAGGAAAAAGGACTCAAAGAAGCCCAGCGTGCGGCCCATTCACATCCCCCTCAAACCCGCGGAACAGACTCTGCCTCGCTCGAGGGTAGCGGATTAACCCTCGAGCAGGTGACCAATCTCCGCCTCGCTCGAGGGTAGCGGAATTACCCTCGAGCAGGTGACTCATCTCTACCTTGCTCGAGGCCACCCCTCGGCGCAAGGGACAAACGGCCCCGCCGCCCAACCGCTCGCCGTACGAAGGCATTAAAAGCCAGCCACTCCACCACGGCTCAAAGGACGGGCGGCGTCAGGCCGCCACTCCCACAGTAGATGTGACCAGAGTCCCATCTGCTGATTCTGGTCACCACTCCGCCATCCCGGACCCGCCTTGGGACCTGCGATGCGGGACAAGACAGGCTCGGTACTGCTCCCGCCGACCATCCGGACCCGCCTCCCACTGGGGAAGGGGTCCGGCGACAACACGTGTCCGACCGAGAGGGGCGTTCAGCTCACACAGACGAAGTCCCGGACCTCCCCCCTTTAGGAGTCCGGGTCCTCCACGTGTCCCCCGGACCTGCTGGTGTGCACATCTGCACTCCGACCAGGGGATCCGGGGCCGTCGCACGCCACCACTATCACGGGCACATGCAGGACCCTAATTCGTAGGGCCCACCGAATGCCACCGCGCCAAGTACCATGCACCAGCAATGACTACGCCGCCTGCGGGGGCTGGCAGGACGACCGCCGCAACAAGGACGATATCTAAGATGACTGCGACGCGCGCCGCCTTCCCACAGTGCACTTCCTACAGTGTCCGACCACTGTACCCCCGCGATTCAGGGGAAAACGACGACTTCCATGCTCCCACTCATGTACACCGCCCCTCCTTGTGACTATAAAAGGAGGAGGTGGGCTGGTCTCTCTAGAGGATGGCTCTATGGCTCTCTGGCTTTCTGGCTTCTCTCTTTCAAGAGGACATTAAGGGACTACTGAGCATTCATCTCAACGAACTCCACTACTAGCAGAGCCTTGGGAGCTTTCCTCCCTCTCTCACCTCGCTTGTAACCCCTACTACAAGCACTCCGGGTGCAAGATAATACAGTGCCCTCGCACACCCCCTTTGCTGGACGTACGGCCCCGCGGCCGGAACTAGGATAAACCGTGCGTTACTGTGTTGCCTCTTGCATCATCATCTGGGACGAGGAAACACGCAGCATTTACTAGTTGGGATCCAGACCCCCGGGTCGGGACACCGACAGTTGGCGCGCCAGGTAGGGGTGCGATGCGTGACATTTTCTCTCTCTTTCCCATTTGATCTCCAGGGATGGCGGGCAGATCCAACCCATACCCCATGGGTGTTTCGGATCCGCTTCCAGCAGGACGCGTGATCTCGTTCGGGAGTCTCGAGTTCAGAGCAACCGGCAACGGTTACCTCATGCAGCTCCTCTCGCCCGGATGCAACCCCGTCACCCCGACTTCACCAGCCCGGCGCAACGGGCGCTCGGGCCAACGTTCGCGACAGGCACGGGCGGAGCGGCGTCGCGCGGCACGCCATAACTCCCCCACGTGGGTCGAGGCTGGCATGTCGCAGCTCAGCGTCACGGCCAACGGGGCCACCACTTCGTCATCACGTGCCTCGTCGTTATCTACGCCGGCATCGTCACCTGTTGCGGCACTAGTGCCTCCCAGGGGGGTTCGACTTCGGCGTCGCCCTTCCCCTTCGGGATGCGCAACGCTGCCGCCCACGCCTCGTCAACCAGCGCTAACTTCATCGAGCATGAGGATCTGCCGGGTCATCATCTTCTGTCAATCCGCAGCCTCATCGCGTCGTCCTCTGGCGAATCCTACCCCGAGACGGCGACCTCGATCGCCGACGACATCAACTTCTTCATTAATAACTTCACGGCCGAGAAGTCCGAGGACTACTCCGGGGTTCGCGACCCCGACGCTCTTCGCTCGTTCCAGCTGGCGACAGCTTACTGCCTCACCTGCTCCAAAGACTCCAGCGAGGGGGATTTCGATCCTTCCCGGGAGTGCTTCATGGCGGACCTTGCGGATGAGCAAAACGACAACGCCCCGAGCAACGGCGCGGACGGCGGGGCGGACGCGCAGGCAAACCAACCGGTGGTCCCGCCTGCAGCCCCTTCCACATCAAGCTCGGCGGTGCGACAAGCTCAGCTGGCGCAGCTCAATGAGCTTCAAGCCAAGTTCGACGAGCAGCGTCAACAAACCCAGGAGCTGCGCGCCGCACTCGAGCAGCAGCGGACCGCGCGTGGTGCACATGCCCAGGCAGCGGGACGTGTTGTCCGGGAACTGAAGACGGCTGGCGAAAAGCTCGTCACTGCGGCCTACCTACTTCAAGCCATGCCCGAGCCATCGACACCTTCGGGCCGCAACCTGCGCCGCGAGGCACAGGAGCTCATCGAGCGAGCTGCCGTTCAGCAGGCCGAGAGTTCTGCGTCTCGCATGCGCTCGAAAGCCCCGGAGCAGCCTGATGGGACTGCGCACCAGGACCGCGAGGTTTCTGTGCACACACCCCCAGCAGGGAAGGGCAAGGCAGCCATAGCTCCCGGTGCGAAGGCACCCTCGGTGCACGAGCGCATCGGGAGAGTTCCCGTAAGAGAGCGAATTCGTGACACTTGCGGGCACGCTGGCGACGGCGATGCCCGCAATGTCATCGACGGCAGGAGGTACATCCCTCGGCGGGGTGGACGCTTCGACCCCGAGCACGACAGGGGTGAGTCGCCGGAGCCTCCGGGTACCCGGGTGTTCAGCCGGGAGATTCGAACTGCTCCTTTTGCCCCGCGCTTTCGACAACCCAACACCCTCGTCAAGTACTCGGGCGAGACCGATCCCGCAGTCTGGCTCAACGACTACCGCCTAGCGTGCCAGCTAGGCGGTGTGACGGAGGACACGGTCATCATCCGCAACCTTCCTCTTCATCTCTCTGACGCCACACGAACGTGGCTCGAGCACCTGCCTGCGGATCAGATCCACAACTGGGCCGACCTGGTCCATATCTTCGTGGGCAACTTCTAGGGAACGTACGTGCGCCCTGGGAACTCCTGGGACCTCAAGGGGTGTCGCCAGAAGCCCCGCGAGTCCCTGCGTGACTACGTACGACGCTTCTCCATGCAGTGCACCGAGCTCCCCAGCGTCACCCACGTCGAGGTCATCAACGCCTTCCTCGAGGGTACGACATGCCGGAACCTGGTGCATGAGCTTGCGAGAAGCCGACCTGTCAACACCAATGAGTTGTTCGATGCTGCCACCAACTACGCCGCCAGCGAGGAGGCTGTTGGTGCCATCTTCGACGACAAATCGAGCAAGCGCAAGGATGATGCACCCGCGGAGGGCGGCAACGTCAAGCCCAATGCCCCCGCCAAGAAACAGAAGCAGGGGAGGAAGGGAAAGAAGCCGGTCCCACCGAATCAACGCGGCTCGGGGCAGGCAGAGGACTTCGAGGAGGCCTTCGCTGCCACCCCAGACCGCAGAGGACCTCGAGGCCCCCCTCGAGGCGGTGGTGGCCAGTTCGATGACATGCTCAAGAAGCCGTGCCCTTACCACAAGGGCCCGGTCAATCATACCCTCGAGCAGTGCGAGATGCTCAAGAAATACTACCTCCCAGTGGAGAAGGATGCTGGCGACAAAGGTGGAGATGACGAGTTCCCCCCAGTGGAGAACGCCTTCTTCATCTTTGGAGGATCAACGACGAATATGACTTCTCGGCAGCGTAAGCGTGAGCGCCGCGAAGTCTTTTCCGTCACCAAAGCCATGCCATCCTACCTCGAATGGTCAAAGGATACCATCACCTTTGGCCGCGAGGACCACCCCGACTACATTCCACATCCGGGACGGTATCCGCTCGTTGTCGACCCCATCATCGGCAACACCCGCTTTTCCAAGGTGCTCATGGACGGAGGCAGCAGTCTCAACATCATGTACGCCCACACCCTGGAGCTCATGGGATCGGGCTGGACAAGCTTCGCCCCAGCAAATCGCCATTCCATGGCGTTGCGCCGGGGAAGCGAGTCCAACCCCTCGGCCAGATCGATCTGCCTGTCTGCTTCGGCACAGCAGCTAACTTCCGCAAGGAGGTACTCACTTTCGAGGTGGTGGGGTTTCGAGGATCCTATCATGCCATCCTTGGTCATCCTTGCTACGCCAAGTTCATGGCCGTCCCCAACTACACCTACCTCAAGCTCAATATGCCGGGTCCAAAGGGCGTCATCACCATCGGCTCTTCGTTCGAGCACGCCTACGAGTGCGATGTTGAGTGCGTTGAGCACGCGGAAGCTCAAGCGGAGGATGATGCCCTCGCAGCCACCCTCGACAAAATGGCAAGCGAGGCCTTGGACTCCATGCACCGACATGCCGGGAGCTTTGAGCCCGCCGAGGGTATCAAGAAGGTGCCCCTCTATCCGAGCCACTCCGATGACAAGGCGTTGCAGATCAGCGCCGCCCTCGACGGTAAATAGGAAGTGGTGCTCGTCGATTTTCTCCGCGCCAACGCTGATATCTTTGCGTGGAGTCCCTCGGACATGCCTGGCATACCGAGGGAAGTCGCCGAGCACTCCCTTGATGTCCGACCCAACTCCAAGCCAGTGAAGCAGCGCCTACGACGCTTCGACGAGCTCAAGCGCCGGGCGATCGGCGTGGAGTTGCAGAAACTTCTGGCGGCCGGATTCATCAAAGAGGTATTCCATCCCGAGTGGCTAGCTAATCTAGTATTAGTGAAGAAAAAGAGTGGAGACTGGAGGATGTGTGTAGATTACACTAGTTTAAATAAGACATGTCCGAAGGTTCCCTTTCCTTTGCCACGAATCGATCAGATTGTAGACACCACTGCGGGATGCGAACTCCTATCCTTTCTTGATGCTTATTCCGGTTACCACCAAATCAAGATGAAAGAGTCCGACCAGCTCGCGACTTCTTTTATCACACCCTTCGGCATGTACTGCTACGTCACAATGCCCTTTGGCCTCAGAAACGCCGGAGCCACATACCAGCGGTGTATGCTCCACATTTTCGGAGACCATCTCGGGCGCAGCGTAGAGGCATACGTCGATGACATCGTTGTGAAATCCAGGAAGGCGGACGACCTGGTTGCTGATCTCAGGATCGCATTCGATTGCCTACGAGCCAAAGGGGTAAAACTTAACCCCGAGAAGTGCGTGTTCAGGGTGCCTCGAGGCATGCTCTTGGGCTTCATTGTCTCCCAGGGGGCATCGAACCCAACCCTAACAAAGTCTCGGCCATCACTAGGATGGGACCGATCCGAGACCTAAAGAGGGTACAGAGGGTCATGGGATGCCTAGCGTCCCTTAGCCATTTTATCTCGCGTCTCGGCGAGAAAGGCTTACCCCTGTATCAACTCTTGAGGAAAACTGAGCACTTCACGTGGACCCCCGAAGCTCAAGAAGCCCTCGAAAGGCTGAAGGCATCGCTCACTCGTGCTCGCATTCTTACACCACCTACGGATGGCGAGCCCCTCTATCTATATGTAGCTGCGATGACCCAAGTGGTCAGCACGGTGATCGTGGTCGAAAGACAAGAGGAGGGTCATGCTCTGCCCGTCCAACGACCGGTGTACTACATCAGCGAGGTGTTGTCTGAAACTAAGACACGCTATCCGCAGATTCAAAAGCTGCTCTACGCAGTGGTTTTGTCTCGGCGCAAGCTGCGCCACTACTTCGAGGCTCATCCCGTCACCGTGGTCTCGTCTTTCCCCTTGGGAGAGATAGCCCGCAACCGGGAAGCCGAGGGTAGAATTGCCAAATGGTCCGTGGAACTGATGGGAGAAACACTCACCTACGCCCCTCGCAAAGCGATCAACTCCCAAATCTTGGCTGACTTCGTGGCTGAGTGGACGGACACTCAGCTACCCCCATCACAAATCCAGGGCGAATGCTAGACTATGTACTTCGATGGGTTGGTGATGAAAATCGGCGCTGGAGCCGGCCTACTCTTCATCTCACCCCTCGGAGAACACATGCGGTACGTGATACGTTTGCATTTCCCTGCCTCTAACAACATGGCGGAGTACGAGGCCCTCCTCAGTGCCCTCCGCATCACCATCGAGCTCGGCGTCAAACGCCTCGACGCGCGCGGTGACTCTCAACTCGTCATCGACCAAGTCATGAAGGAGTCTAGTTGTCACGACCCGAAGATGGAGGCGTACTGCGATGCAGTGCGCCGCCTCGAGGACAAATTCGACGGCCTTGAGCTCAATCATGTCCCGCACAAGTACAACGAGGATGCCGACGAACTGGCCAAGATAGCCTCGGGGCGGACCACCGTCCCCCCGAACATCTTCGTCCGCGACATCACCAAGCCCTCCGCCGAATTCAAGGATCCGGCAGAGACATGCCTCTCGTCCACCGGGTCCCCCGACGGGAACCCCCCGGCGGACGGGGTCGAGCCCATGGCCATTGATTTCGGGACCACCTCCGCGTATGAGGCCGAAGCAATGGAAGTCGATGAGGCCCCCACTTCGCGAGACTGGCGCGTCCAGTACCTTGACTGGATGATTCAAGGGATCTTACCCTCGAACCATGCTCAGGCGCGGCGCCTCGCCAGGAGGGCCAAGTCCTTCGTTCTAATCGACGACGCACTATACAAACGCAGTCCCTCGGGTGTTATGCAGCGATGCATCCCCGTTCCCGAGGGCAAGGAGCTGATCCGTGACATCCATGCCGGCATCTGCGGCCATCACGCTGCGCCACGCACCCTCGTGGGTAACGCGTTTCGGCAAGGCTTTTACTGGCCCACCGCGGTCGCCGACGCCACCAACGTTGTGCGGACCTATGAGGGTTGCCAGTTCTATGCTCGAAAAACACACCTCCCAGCCCATGCTCTGCAGACCATCCCCATCACGTGGCCGTTTGCCGTGTGGGGACTAGACCTCGTTGGTCCGCTAAAGAAGGCGCCCGGGGGCTTCACCCACTTGCTGGTGGCGGTCGACAAATTCTCCAAGTGGATCGAGGCTCGACCCATCGGCAAGATCAAATCCGAGCAAGCAGTTCTATTCTTCATCGACATCGTCTTCAGGTTCGGGGTCCCGAACTCGATCATCACCAACAACAGCACCCAGTTCACAGGCAAGAAATTCTTGGCGTTCTGCAACTGCTTCCACATACGTGTGGACTGGTCGGCTGTGGCACACCCACAGACGAACGGGCAAGTGGAGCGTGCCAATGGCATGATCCTCCAAGGACTAAAGCCGAGGATCTTCAACAAGCTGAACAAATTCGGCCGGAGGTGTCTCACAAAGCTACCCTCGGTCATCTGGAGCCTAAGGACGACCCCAAGCAGAGCCACGGGTTTTTCTCCGTTCTTCCTCGTCTATGGCGCCGAGGCCATACTCCCCACTGACTTGGAGTACGGATCGTCGAGGCTCAAGGCATACCAAGAGCAACAAAACCAGCGAGCTCGTGAAGACTCGCTGGACCAAGTGGACGAGGCTCGAGACATGGCGCTCCTCCACTCTGCGCGCTACCAGCAGTCCTTACGAAGGTATCACGCGCAGAGGGTCCGGCGCCGAGACCTCAATGAAGGGGACTTGGTGCTGAGGCTTCGACAGGACAACAGGGGCCGCCACAAGCTCTCACCTCCATGGGAAGGGCCGTACATAATCGCCGAGGTGCTCAAACCCGGCACGTACAAGCTGGCGAACGAGAATGGCGAAGTCCTCACCAACGCTTGGAATATACAACAGCTACGTCGCTTCTATCCTTAAATTTTCAAGCTATTCGTACTTTGTTCGTACTCGCATTTTCAGTTTCCCGAAATAATAAGGAAGTACGCTTTACTTATCATTTTTTGGGAACCTTCCGGACCCTCGAGGGCTCGGATGCGCACGAACACTGAGGTACACTTGGCTTTACCCTCGGCAAAGCCAAGCCTCCCTCGGGGGCTACTACGGGGGGAACCCAAGAACGTCCCCAAAAAATCGCCAATGTTTTTTCGAAATATTTCCGTATCGACCCTAAGCTTCTCGTATCCTTGGAAAAAAATGGACGCGAGGCGTAAGCAACTACGGTACGGGGCTGGCCGAGTCGTGGGGCCGCCTACGCCTCCGGGATACGGCACCCCCCTCACCACCCTACGCCTACGTTGCTTATGAATGCGAAATTCCTCGCAGATGTTTATCTATGTCGCATACGAAGAACACGGAAATAAAGTAAAGAAATATAGGCTCGAACGCACAAGGCCTCGACGGGCCACACAGTTGATTTAACAAAAATAAACCTCTTATATTCATAGGATGTGATTACAAAGCGCGACTATGACATAAACACTAATCTATTTACACGGGCTCCGAGGCCCAGTTTTCCTACAGGCTACCATCCCCCCCTTGCGGGTCTTCAGGGGCGTCGAATTCGGCAATGGGAGGGATGTCTGCCTCGAGCTTCTCGGCGAGGACGGTGGTGAACTCCTCCGCGGCTGCGTCAGCTTCATCCATGATGGCCGATGCGGCGTCCGCGTCAGCATCATCAGGAACGACGTACCCCGACGACACCCTCTGGAGATCCATGAGGTAATGTGTCGAGGCTACGGCGAGAGCCCGCAGGACACCGAGGCGGAAGGTGCTCTTGGCGTGCTCAGCAACCCGATAGCCTAGCGCACGCAGGCGGCTGATCACCGAACTGCCCGAGACGGCACCCTCCCCCTCGAGCTCTTGACACACGCTCACGGCAGTCTACTCCAGCTCAGCAAACTCCATCTGTGCCGCCGTGAGCCCGGTGTGGACCGCTTCCTTCGCCACGGTCTCGTCCGCCACCTTCTGCCTTAGCTCTGAGCAAAGGAAATCAACATCAGCTACGAAAAGAAACAATCGACGAAAAATCGAAGGTACTCACCCGTGATGTTCTTCTGCGCTTCCTCCCTCTGGGTCCGGGCGGCCTCTTCGAGCGAGGACAGGGAGGCTTCCTTCTCTCTAAGGGTGGCCCCCATGTTCTGAAGGGCCACCTCCTTCCCCTCGAGGGCCTCGCCCTTTTCCCGGAGGGTCCCGGTGAGCGCAACCACGGCCACCTCTTAATGGAGGAGCTCGGTCTTCTGCTGCTCGAGCGTCGTGCTGAGGCGCTGCAGCTCAGCGCTCTGCACCTCCGCCTCGCGAGCTCTCTCCTCGAGCGCCGTCCGAAGGCGCTGCAGCTCGGCAGCTTGCGCCTCGGTCTCCTGGGCCTTCTGCTCCGCTGCCGCCCTCTGGACGTCCCGCTCACCAGCAACCCGCGCCAGCTCCTCCTCCAGCGCCTGCTGACGCGCCCCCAGATCGGCCATTTTTGTGTTGGCGTCAATATTTTTGAGCACCAGCTCGGCGTTGTGTTGCCCGAGCTGGCTCATCTGGGAGTACAGCCAGTTCATCTCGGTGCTCTTTTCGCGCGAGATTTCCCTCAGCTGCTGCAAAGGGGAAGGACGTGGGTGAAGACGCATAAAACTAAAACCGAATCCGAGCAATTTTCGGGGGGGGGGGGGCAGTATTTACCTGGCTGACCTGATAATCTGCATTTTGGTGGAGCTGGAAGGCGCGGTCGAGGGCTTGCAAAATCTCCCAACCCACGCCCATCTGTTTGTTCCAGGCCTCCTCCTCCTCTTGCTCCTTGCAGAGGAACTCCGAGGGGACCCCGGACGGGACAATCGCCCCGAGGTGGCCCCCCTCGGACGTCCCCGCCTCGAGCATGTCCGCGCCGGCCGACGCGAACTCGGCGATATGCGAGGCAGCGCTTGCCGCAGCAGCAGGGTCGATGTCCATCGAGTCCCCATACTCCTCGCAGCTGTCTGGCAGCTCCACCACCGCCGTCGCGCCCTCCTGCGCCGTTGGCATGGGCACTACCGCGACGGTACCCTTGTCCCGGGCCTCGATGGGCTCCGAGATGGGGGCTCCTTCCACCCCTGGCGCCTCTTGCGCCGTGTCTTCCTCTGCGACGCCCTCGCCCTCGGCCCTCGAGGGCTCGAAGAGAAGGGTCTGTTGGCGCTCCTTAAGTATCCATTTTATTATACAATTAGGAGTTGTTTTGGTAAATTCTTCGGGATGATTTATGTACTAACCCGCCACTTGGCACCCGAACTTGACCATTTTCGATTTTGTCCTGGATTTTGGAGCATGTTGCATTTTGACAGGAATTTGGACATTTTTGGAGATGTTTTGACGCATGGTTACAACTGGGCTAAGATGAGGAATAAAAGGAAGAATCAACACGCAAAAGATGGGACCGAAAGGGGCCAGAAAAGGCCCAGGCCGGCCGGCCTGGAGTCCTTGGGCCGGCCGGCCTAGCCCTTTTCGGAGCCCAATCGGTCTCGGTTTTCTTCAGCACGAAGTATATGTCAACCCTAATCTATGTTTTACCAAAACCACCGACCATATCTGCCTATAAATACCCCAAAGCCGCCGTCAAAAAAGAGGATCGCAGGGAGGACCGCAGAGGAGATCGCGGAGATCGCAGAGAAGAGCATCCAGAGATACATTCGAGTTAGACACAAGAGAAAGACGACACCGGAGGCCTCATCGTCCCTCGGTGCCGCTGCAAGTTGGAGGACAGCAAGGGATCCATCCCTTGCCGGAGATTTCGTCACCATGATCGACTACGCTTCGCTTAGCTTCATGGGGTAAAGTCCTCGTTTGTTCATGGGGTTGTAAGGAGATCTTGAGTTGTAATTGCCGAATCCTTATGAGATTGATCTATCACAATTCTTGTTGATGATACTTTAATGCTTAATAGTTCGTGACTTGGCTTTGGGTTTGCTTTGCTCTTGCATGGTTTACTTAGATTACATCAACTATCGTGTTCTTGTTGATTTGTTACCGATTATCCTCGTGTAGTGACAGTATGCGGGAGGGAAAGGTTTTGATCTTGGAACACACCTTTGGTAGATTAGATCCATTCTTCGTTGCTTGTCGTTTACATCTCTAGTGATCCTAGACCCTATGGACAAATGCTCTTCATATCTTGTGCACACATATATCATTGCTCACTAGTCTAGATTAGATTAGATTGGTTAGATTAGATCTATTTCATACTCAATCACTCAATATAGATCTTTTACCAACATCATTAGTGCTTAGTTAAGCATAGTAATACACTTGTTCCGTGGATTGATAAACCTTGGGGGAATACTCTAAGGGAAAAGCTATACACGATCCGTGCGCTTGCGGTACATAAATTGGCGCTTTAAGAAGCGTCAACAAGCTTTTCTGGCTCCGTTGCTGGGGAACAAGCGATTTTGCTACGTTTAACTTTGTATTAATTTTGTTGGTTACTAACACCTAACCTTTTCCCTAGAAATTTTGTTTTTGTTTTTGTTTTTGTTTTGATTGTCTAGATGGGCCATCTCATTCAACACATGGAGGAAGGAGAAAAAATCACTAAGGGACTATGCAAGCCCGCGATCGGAGGACTTCGACATGCAAAAATCAGATTCGGTGTTGCGAGCCACCGAGTATGAGATCAAGCCTCAAATCATCAAGATGGCGGCGGCAAACCCCTTTAGAGGAGATGAGACGGACAATCCATATAGACATATCAAGTGGTTCACAATGCTATGCAACACGGTACAGCAGGACGGAGTTCCGCTAGCTTGGTTTAGATGGAATCTTTTCCCATACTCACTTGCAGAAGAAGCGAGAAGATGGTTTGCACTTGCATCCTTCGAGGTAAAAGGAAATTGGGATGACTTGATGAAGAAATTTTGCGAGCGGTTCTTTCCGTTAAGCAAGGTTCAACATATTCGGAAGCAAGTGATCAACTTCGCGTAAGGAGAAGAAGAAGGGATAGATCAAGCATGGGATAGATTCAATGGATTGATTGAACAAGGACCGAAGCTCGGATTTTCCGGTGAAGTACTCTTGCATACCTTTTACTTTTCCCTAACCCCCGAGTGCATGCAGTTTGTCCAAATGTATGCAGGAGGAGATCTCATGGAGAAAACACTCACGGAAGCTGCCCAACTCTTACAAAAATCAACAAGGGGGCAGCCATGCGAAGAGATTGGGAAAAACGATGTTTGGCAAGCTCCGAGGAAGAGTCTCAAGTACGGGTGCTTGCTGGAATTTTCAGAAAGAGGCATCGAAAGTGAGGGAAGAACAACCGAAGCATGGGAAAGTCATAGAGACAAATCACGATGAAGAAGCATCGATCCGGAGTGCAACGAAAGACGACCCGGAAAAGAAAGGAAGAACCATGGGCACCGCTAAATCGCTAAAGGAATTCGAGCAAATGGATTGGATACCAATTGACTTCGGAAAATTGTTCGACAAAGCAAGACCGCATCCAAATCAGCGAGGAATGGCGAAGGTGATAGCTGAAGACTTCTCGCCGGATAATCACACGGGATACACATTTGGCAAGGAATCAGCCGGTGATATTATTCGGAAACTTTTGAAGAAAAAGAGGAAGAGATTGACTCGGATGAAGTGCTGGAGATCAAAAGGACCCTAGGAGTGAACTCGGAATCGTCACCCTACGCGCACATAGCCCAAGTATATGCGATTGGAAGCGATCAAGGCGAAGGTAACCCATCACCCACACCTCGCGTTGATTGCATGATAGAAGGAATAAAATGTTGCAATGTTTTATGTGACGTTGGCGCCCATGTTAGTGTGATGAGTTCCAAAGTTTATGTTGAGCTTTTTAACGAAACATCAAACCTAGATGCCACAATTATTAGATTGATCATGAGAGATGGTAGATTAATCAAACCGCTAGGAGTGCTTAGAAATCTAAATGTTGCCATAGCAGGTAAAAAAATTCCTACCGAGTTTTTGTGATTAATGCTAGTGATGATGAGCATGAAGGCATAATCCTTGGAAAACCATTTCTCAAATTAGTAAATATTGTTCTAGATGTTGGAAAAGGGATTGTCACTTTTAATCTAGATGGAGAGAAGCGCTCATTCGAATTTCATTCAAAACCGTCTATTGCTTCACCTCTACCTCTTGATAACGAAGAGGTAGAGAGCGTTCGTTCCATTGATTCTTTCAGGGATCCTCTCCAACGCGCTTTGGAGAATGAAGACGCTCAAGATGATCAAGACGAAGAACTAGTGGAAACGATGGAAGAGTTGAAGCCGCAACACGGGAATTTGGAGGAAGAAAAATTTGAAGACATTGGAGAGTTAGATCAAGAAGAGGATGGTGCGCCCGATGTTGAGATGAAGCCACTCCCCAAGGGGCTGAAATATGAATTTTTGGGAGATGGCAAGACTTTTCCGGTGATTATTAGCGACGAATTGAGCCCGGAAGAGACAGAGAAGTTGCTGAATTTATTGAAGAAGCACAAAAAGGTGATCGGCTACTCGATTAACGACTTGAAAGGTATTAGCCCCGCTTTTTGCACACATCGTATACAGCTCAAGGAGCAATACAAGCCGGTCGTAGAGCATCAAAGAAGGTTGAGCCATGCAATGCGTGATGTGGTGAAGAAGGAGGTTATCAAATTGTTGAATGCCGGAATAATATACCTGTGCCACATAGTGAATGGGTAAGCCCCGTTCATTGCGTTCCAAAGAAAGGAGGACTCACGGTTGTGAAAAATGAGAAGGAGCAATTGATACCACAAAGAACCATCACGGGATGGAGGATGTGCATCGATTATAGAAAATTGAATAAGGCAACGAGGAAGGATCATTTTCCACTACCATTCATTGATGAGATGCTAGAAGGTTGGCAAAGCATTCACACTTTTGTTACCTTGATGGATATTCGGGATTCTTCCAAATACCTATTCATCCGGATGATCAACATAAGACCACATTTACTTGCCCGTATGGAACTTTTGCATATCGGTGGATGCCTTTTGGGTTGTGCAATGCGCCCGCTTCTTTTCAAAGGTGCATGATGGCTATATTTTCAGATTTCATAGAAGAGATTATGGAGGTATTCATGGATGATTTCTCGGTGCATGGTACTAGCTTTGATAATTGCTTGGCAAATTTGGAGAAAGTTCTTAAAAGATGTGGAGAGGTTGATCTTGTGCTTAATTGGGAGAAGTGTCATTTCATGGTGAAAGAAGGAATTGTTCTCGGTCATGTTATCTCCGAGAGAGGGATAGAGGTGGACAGAGCAAAGATAGAAACCGTGGAAAAATTGCCACCACCTACGGATATCAAATCTTTGAGGAGCTTCCTCGGTCATGCCGGATTCTATAGGAGGTTCATAAAGGATTTTTCGAAAATCACCAAGCCATTGACACAACTTCTCCAAAAAGATGTGGAATACATCTTCGATAGTGATTGTCTTCACACATTTCGAACACTCAGCAATCCCTCATAAGTGCTCCTATCATGCAACCTCCGGATTGGAATCTACCTTTTGAAATCATGTGCGATGCAAGCGATTACGCCGTAGGAGCCGTCCTTGGACGAAGGAAAGAGGGGAAGGTAAATGCTATCTACTACGCAAGCAAGACTCTCAATGAAGCAAAAGTTAATTATGCAACAACGGAGAAAGAATTGCTTGCCGTGGTATTCGCCTTCGAAAAATTCAGATCATACATAGTAAACTCTAAGGTGATAGTTTATACCGACCATGCGGCAATCAAGTATCTCTTGTCCAAGAAAGATGCTAAACCACGCTGATTCGATGGATCCTATTGCTACAAGAATTCGATGTAGAGATAAGGGACAAGGAAAGGGGCAGAAAATGTTGTGGCCGACCACCTATCAAGGATGAACCATGGTGATGATGGAAAAGAACCAATCGAGGATCAAATGAGAGAGATGATCACCTATATAGAATTCTCGACAAAGATAGTTGGATGAATGAAATAATAAGAGCAATAAAGGGATGCCCTTGGATCACTTGGACAAGAATGCAAAGAGAAGAGTGAACACGGAAAGAAGACAATACTATTGGGATCCACCATACTTATATAGATATGGAGAAGATGGAGTCCTAAGAAGATGCATACCGAGAGAGGAACGTGAAGAAGTTCTAAGAAAGTGTCACTCGTCGGGATATGGAGGACATTATGGGCATTTTAGAACTCAAGCTAAGGTATGGGCTAGTGGATTCTATTGGCCCGAGATGCATGAAGACGCGAAAGATTCGTTTCGACTTGTCCGGAATGCCAAAGGACGGGGAATATCTCGCAAAGGAATGCTATGCCATTGAACTACAATTTACAAATAGATCTATTTGATGTCTGGGGAATCGATTTCATGGGACCATTTGTGAACTCACATGGATTTGAGCATATATTGGTGATGGTGGACTATGTTTCAAAGTGGGTTGAAGCTATGCCATGTCGGAAGGCATCAACGGAGGAGTCCATACACATGATTAAATCGGTAATCTTCCCTCGATATGGCATACCGAGAATCTTGATAAGCGATGGAGGAACACACTTCACGGGCAAGACTTTGGTAAATGCTTGAAGAAATTGGGAATTGAACATAGAGTGTCCACGGGCTTATCACCCCCAAACAAACGGACAAGCGGAAACTTCGAACAAGCAATTGAAGGACATTTTAAAGAAGACCGTGGTAAAAGGAGGAAAAGATTGGTCGAAGAGACTAGATGATGCACTATGGGCATATCGTACGGCACATAAAACCCCGATTGGTATGACTCCTTATCAATTTGCTTATGGAAAAACATGCCACTTGCCTATTGAGCTAGAACATAAGGCGTATTGGGCAATGAAGAAATGAACTTTGATGCGGAAGCCACTGGAATTAAAAGGAGAATCCAAATAAGCGAATTGGAGGAGTTAAGATTGAAAGCGTACAATAGTGCAATCAATTTACAAAGAAAGGATGAAGAGATGGTACGACAAACGATTACAAAACAAGGAATTCAAAGAAGGAGACAAGGTCCTACTCTACAATTCAAGATTCAAACTGTTTGGCAAAGGAAAATTGCAAAGCAAATGGGATGGACCATACGTCGTAAACTCGGTTTCACTCACCGGGAGCGGTGACAATCATGGATGCGAAAGGCGACCAATATGTGGTGAATGGACAACGACTAAAGGTATTCTTGGAGCCAGACGTCGTGCCCCTTCATTACATCGACATATACACCATGGAGGAGGAACCCGGAACGTCAAGCCTAATGACGTTAAGCAGGTAAGTTTGTAAATATTCTCTTTACATTTATTTCATAGTTTTCATTTCTATTCTGGACGAACTTTGAGTAAAACATAGGCTTCTAATTATTGGTGTGCACCTCGGAAAAAGTTGGAGTCCAGGGGGCTGAAAACCCCCTGGGCCAGGCCGGCCCAACACCCTAGGCCGGCCGGCCTAAGACATCCTCGTGTGCGATCGGTCTCAATTTTTGGTAGGTGCAAGATAAGGAAATTTCAATCCTGTGCCTTATAGATTTCGCGTGCCAAAACCGAAGAGATTTTGGACTTCTCGTCCAAGTCTTTTCGGGACATAAATAGAGGGGCAGGGTAGATCTATTCTCTCATACTTTTCAATCTACACCACCACCTCGAGAGAGACGTCGACAATGGCCGGTTCAGCAGAGCGCAAGAGCCATGATTGCAGCAATGGAAATCGAGGAGAGGGGTTGGACGCCTGACACCCCCACGCCAAAGACGCCTAGCCCCATCTCGGCAACCGGTGCGCAGCCCCTCCTTGTTGAAGCAAAGCGATGTGAAGCGAAGGCCCCTCCGAAGAAATTCAATGCCCAAGCACGGATGAGCGTCGGAGGGAAGGGTCCTTCAATGGTACAACGAGAGGCTAGCTCAAGCCCAAAGGGTGGTCGTCGTCATCAGCAGCGACGAAGACGAAGGCGAGAAGCGACAAGACAAAAAGCCACCCGCACCTATGCGTTCCTTGCGCCTCCTCGGAGTCAAAAGAAAGAACTACATCGAGCACACCCCGGAGCCGAAGGATTATGCAGGGGACAGCGATTGGGAGAGCATCATGAGCCCTGGTTCATGGGGGCGCCACCGGTCGTGACTACGATGATGATTGGCCGGGGTGGGCCGAAGAGGAGAGAAGGGAGGAAGACGACCCCTCCGGAGGTGATAGCGGCAAGAAGAAGAAGGACGATGACGAGCCCGAGGACGACAGCCCCAACCGCAGCGGGCATTACTCCGGGTGCTGTTTCAAGTGCCGCAATGAAATCGCGGATCTCAGCGCCACCATTGATAGGTGCCATGATCGAATCGTGGCAATGGATCGAAGGATGGACGACATCGAGTGCTTGGCCGAAAAAGACTACAACTTCCTTGTCCGCAACATAAGGAAGTTATTCGGGATGGTCGGAGATCTACAAAAGCAAGGAGGAGGGCGCCCAAGATGCAATTGCCCGAGGTGCTGTTGAGACCACCAACGAGCGTCACACCCGTCTTTTATATCATTGCGACGAGGACGCCGCATAATCTAAGCATGGGGGGGAGGTGTTGACGGCTCCGTAGATTGAATTTTGGTCTTTGTTTACTCGAAAGTTCATCGTGTGAGTGTGCTTATTTTTCGCATGTGTGAGAGTCATAGTTTAGCATTAGTGTGCTTTATTTTTCGCATGTGTGAGAGTGAGTCTTAAATTAGTGTTGAGTCATGAAAACAAAATAAAAGAGTCTTTGTTTTTGTTGATCGTGCAATTTTATTATGCATTCAGTTTTACTTTATTTTCTTTAAAGCAATTGTTCACGAGCGTGGTCATGAAATTTATTTCGTATTTGTGGAGCTTAGTAGATTATTCGTCCATGTTAATACCCACACTTGAGCTTTGATCTAGCACTGGTTTTGATTACGCTTGCGAGTAAGGCATGACTTGGAGGACTTTAATTCATAAAAAAATAATAAAACCCCTACAACATAAGGTTGATCAAGCTCCTTGACAAGTCGAGAGTAAAATCCTATCATCCAAAGCTATATTCGTTCCACCATAAGTATTGGATGTACACTGAGTTGAGTTAGGATTTCTTTCTCTTGGGAGTTTAATTTCGAGCAATGATCATGTCCGTATTTTTCATCTCTGATTGCTAGCCACGTCAATATTCGGTAATGAGAATTCCTCATTGGAACAACTCATGAGATCTACCGGATTCCAAAACCCGAACCCGAGATATCTTGTTTATTATCATCTTCCTTACCACAACCCAATTGAGAGGATACGTCTGTTTCTGCGCATGATTTGTATAAAACATAACTTTGGGATGAAGAAAGGAAGGAGTATTCGAAAGATGGACCGAATCCGACCTGGGAGAGCCCAGGCCGGCCGGCTACACCCCTTGAGCCGGCCGGCCTAGGCCTCTCTGGTCTCGGTTCGGGCCTCTAAAAATTTAGGAGACATTTGGAGATTTGCCTATCTATGTTTTATAGAAAGTGTCCTATGAAAAGGTCGGAGAAGAGAAAGAAAATTCGGGAGAAAGAAAGAAAGAAAAAAATGTATGAGAAAAAAAAATGAAGGGATTCTATGGTTTATAGAAGTTCAAAGAGTATTACCTTTTTGTTTGTCGCCCAATATCCTCCATTCCAACCATGTGCAATCCGACAACGATGGTACGATGCTTGTGCCTTGAAGTCAATCTTTTTTGTGTGCCTTTGCACATGTCCACCATTCTAAA